>NC_050483.2:25201126-26610126 GCF_012460135.2 Molothrus ater
AAGTAGCCAAGACATTCAAACATTTCCTGATGTTACTGGTATGCTGCTTACTCACAAACTAGATTTCTTCTAACTGTTTTGCTGTAAAAAGGAAAATCTGATGTTTCAAAAAAAAAAATCAAGACTTCTTTATATCAAAGGTTATTATGTTAACAACACAAATACTTAAATTATGATCTGTTTCTCTTTGCAGATGTAACTGCAAGCTTCTGACACTTTTGCCTATCCTGAATTCTGAAATTACAGCACTGTTTTAGCAGTACACTTTTCTTTTCAAATTCTCCTTTGCAACACTCCAATATTTCCACTTGGGGACAGGTAAGCAGCTTGTTTTTCAGTAACTGATAGTTTCTTCTTTCTAATTAACTGCTTACTATTTCTATTTACTATGTTTTCACATTCACAATATACCTGAAAACTCCATGTTTTCTTTCAATCTTCTTGTTCTTATCTATTTGTGCTTCACCTCTCTGCTTTCCTTGATTATTAACTGTATGTCCATAGTTCTTCTATTTTTCTGTAATAACTGCATTTTGCTTCCCTGTTATCTGTTCAGCATTTGTTCACATACAATCTTTATCTGACTCAAATTCATATGAATGACTGAAAACACAGCTCTAACCCCAAAGACATTACATAAAACTCAGTATGTAATTCTTGGTTCTACTGCCAGGCCCACATGTTACAATTATGCATACACTTGCTGACCTACTACAGTTCCTTACTGAGAAGGTGTCTTTAAGTCAATGTAAAATGAAAACCATGTGATTAAAGTCAGAATATTTTCAAGCCCTAAAAAACTAAACACTTCAGAAAAAAAACCAGGATGATGGAAAAAGTACCAGAAACAGTCCCATTACAGAGTTTCACATTCAGTAGGCACCCATATGTGATACAGAACTCAGGAGAACAAAATGGTTTGCTCTCAAGGAAACAGAAAGAAATTTCTTGGACATGCTTACTACCTTAAATTTAGGTACAAATCTGGCAAACTCCTGGTGCCAGTTGTTCAGAGTAGAGGCAGGTGAAATTATTAAAAAAGGTCCCCAGATGTTCTCTCTCTGGAAAACACACATAAAAAATTAAATTTAAAAAAATAATTGAAGTGAGGTGATAAAGAGATGGTTTGATATGGCTTTAAATCTACTAAATGACAGTGACTACATGAGAGGGAACTGTATGCAAAATAGCAAAACTCTTCCAGCACAGCAGGGTGATACAAAATCAAACAGAGCAGATCTAATGTTTAACCAAAACTTATTTCATAACAGCAAAGTTCTTCCCAGAACAAACTCCTTTGTTTCTGAGAGTTGCCACCTGCATGTTACTAACAGCCCCTGTTATTTTGATAAGAACTTGAGGTCACATTGAAAAACTTAGCTCTGCCACATCACAAATTACAGTGCCCTCTGGTGAATAACTGAGTTGATCCATTAATATATTAGCAGTTACAAGCTGGCCCTCCTAAGGGAGAGGCAGAAGAACAAAGCACTATGTAACCTTCAAAAAACCTCAAGGTGCAGTGTCACAGGAAGGCAAGCTTATCTTGTGATTCTCTCTATACAGATGAGCTCAAGAACCTTCAGCTCTGCACACTTTTACAGTATTTTGGCCAACAGTAGCAGTAACATAAAGAAATGCACACAAGAGTCACTTGGTCACTAGTGCAGCTAATTTTGCTTCTAGTATCACTTCACTGATGATATCTCCTATTTAGGGCAAGTGAGTGGATTGCAATCAAGACTTTAATTTTTTTTAAAAAATGTATCTATTTTTGCATTAAGAAGTAAGCTCCTGTTGTTAATTCTGTTTTGTTTGTCTGCCCTGGCACAAAAGAATCACTATGCTTCCTAAAACACCCCACTGGAATATGGAAATTAATGCTAATTGCCATGAAGCTCAGAATCTGAGCACTTTGATCTGTAAAACTCAGTGAACCATCAAGTGTGCGTGTTCTCTCCTGAGGCTTTTACATTCAGTGCAAGTGAGAAGATTTTACTCTGTGAATAAATGAAAACTCTATATAAATAAAAATTGACATACATTCATAACTATTTCAATGGCTCCATGTGGAAACAATGTATAAAATACCCTTCAAGACATTTAAGCTTTGTAATCCAAAATTCATTTCCAACATGTGAAAAGTACGCATCTTCTATCAAGCATACTACCCAGGAACAAGGTACAACCCACCTACCTCAGCCAGATGTGCAAGGAGAGCAATACTTTGTACTGTTTTACCCAGACCCATTTCATCTGCCAGGATTCCATTGATGCCCTGCAAAAGATCCATAAATGAACATCTTCACTTTACTACTTTTTAAACTACAAAGAAGTAGCAAAACAGTTGCTACTGAACTGAGGAGGAACAGCCCCACTGTAATAACTCTGAAACTTTATCATCTCTTGCATCTACTCCTGAGAGGTAATTGATCTCAACTGTATTTCATTCATCTCTCAGTCTTATTTTTCCCCTAAGCCTCTCTGCACTTCATGATCCCATTGTGACCTGGGCACACTCACAAGGACAAGACTGCCTGCAGTTTATCTACTGACCCAAGCTTGAAACAATATGCAACTCCAAGCAGGAAAAGTCTCCTCCATATATGATCTAAGTTGTATATATATGATCTATACAGTTGTATAAACCACACAAAGAATACTGAACTCAAAGCCCCATTCAAAGCTGTTATGTACTAAATAATCAAGAACTTTGATTCAATAATCAAAGAATAATCAAGAACTGGTACATGGCCTACCTAGTACTTATTTTTTCCAAATACATTAAATAGCAACTATACACAGTCTGTTTTTAAAAACAGTTGATTTTTTAGGCCAACTTAAATGACAAAGTTATAAAAAATTTGCAAGATATACTAATATACCTGCTCATATAGGTTGGCGAGCCAATTCATGCCTTTCAGTTGATAACCTTTCAGTTTTCCATTGAAAATGGTAGGCTGTGGAATATCTTCTCCTGCTCGGATAGATGGGTTTGCTAAACTGTAGCTCTCTCCAAATCCAGTCCCGGATTTGTTAGCAGCCCGTAAAGCAGCTGCCCGGCTCTCCTTTGCATCTTCATCAAATGATCTGGTCTGAACAGGAAGAGGAAGGTAATGAATAAGATGGTGAATATATTAACTTATCAAGAAACTGTAGTGTAAAGGGCTTTACAATTCACATTAAGACATGATACTCGTCAGAAATGAAGAGAAAATGAGTCTGTTCCTATAGCCCAAATCGTCATACTCTGGTTTTCTACTGGTTTAACACAAAATGTGTATATGGAATTAAATTCAAATCTGGTCACCGGATTAACCTATTTGACTTGACTGCTATGAAAGATCCTGGTACTGCGGCTTCTACCAATTACTCTGCTTGCTCTTCTACTTCATGGATCAAAAAAATACATACCCGGGCTTGATGAATCTGGTAAGCATCCTCAGCATTCTTCAGAGCTTGGGCCTTGTAATAGTTGCTATCTGAAAATACCAGACCCATATTAGAGCTCTGCATCAGTAACCACCCAAACACACAGATAAATTCCAATAATTGCAGCAGTCCTTCTTGCAGAGGGACTGCTGCAATTATTGTGCTTGAAATTGTTAAGTTTTCACGGTAACAGACAGAGTACAGTAAATTTCAAGAGTGCAAGGAAAGGACTGTAGATGAATCATTTACCATAATCTTCTTGGGTGATGTTGACCACTACTCCTCCACCAATATCAATCTGCCTTTGGGTAGAGCTGTCTTCAAGTTTGCGCAGGATTTCCTCCTGTATCCCATCATGTCCAATATCTCGTTTACGACTCATAAAATGGGCATATAATTCAGTTTGTGTGATCAGAAAGTTCAGTTTTCGCTGCTGTCTCTTAGCCTAAGAGAAGAGCATTTACCAAAAACAAAAGAAGGGGAAAAAGAGACAGGACACGAGTTCAATGTTAAAAATATAATTAAACAAAAAAAAATTCATCTAATAATGTATCAACAACCAATCTATCTAGATTATGTTAAGCACATCACTTTGAAGTGCTACATTATTAGTTGCACATAAGAACACTGACCAACTCCATAAATATCTACACTGAAATATAAAAATGTTGTAAATGAAAAGTTGTTTTAAATTCAGTAATCATTACAAAAAACACCATAATCTATTAAGAGAAAGTTTCAAAGTTTTGTTTACACTGAAAAATAAAAATATCAACAAAAAATAGCATGACTTTAGTGGTTTATAGTAAAGGAACTCAGCAGTTAAGAAGTGCTCTCATGGCAACCTCACTCCCACATTCTGTTACTTATTAGTAGAGGGAATTATGGTAGTACACATGAGTACAACAATAAGTAATAGATTTGAGATATTATCATTACTCAGCATTCAGCAAGGCATTGCTGAAGCTCTGTTCACCCTTAGGCTTTGGCAAAAAATGCAACTGTTAAAATTTGTCTATTTATCTAAGTCAGAAAACTTTAACAAATGTTAATAAATTTGCAAGAATGAGAGGAACACAATAAATGCAAGCATAATTTAAGTGTTATAATGCCTTATATTTAGTTTTAAGATTCAACCTTTCCTCATATAAGGTATACATATCTAAAATAACAATCACAGTTTCACTAGAGAGCTTTTACAAGGAAACTCTCTTGAATTCAATCCCTTTTACTCTGTAATAGAGTTCAAGAAGTTGCCAGTTGGCTAACAAAAAAGCAAGCACAGAAAAATTCTGTGTCTTGTACATAAATGACAGAATCATCTTACAGCAGCAGGGGGAAAAAAGAACAGGACAAAAAAATTCAATGTCAATGAAAAAGTGTCTTCCCTTCTGGATCCAGAAAGATATACAAACCATTACAAAATGTTGGCCCTTACCAACACTGAGCTGTGTATGTCTGTGAGACATGCACAGCTTCTCTGATTCCTTCCTCAATTTCACTCAATTATAAAGAATTTATGCAATTTAAAGGGTTTTTTTAATCACCTCTTGCTAACATTAGAATAATTACGTAAATAAAAATAAGACAGCAGAAGAAATATGTGGAATAGCACCAAAACAGAACAAATAACTGAATTTCATGGCTTGGATTCAGAAACTCAAATTATCCAGTCACTTCTGTCTCCTCCTTCTGTCTACTCATATGAAGTAACAGCAATCTGTGATTTTGCTGTACCTCTCTCATCTCCTCATCCAGCTTGCGTTGCTCCAGAGCCTCCTTCTCAGCTCGTTTCCGATGCTCTTTTTCCACCTTTTCATACTTTTTCCAATAGAGAAGCATCTCCTTGGTGAGACGACGTGCTCGTGGTAGAGTTTCCTTACAGTTTTTCTGGGCCTGGATAGCAGCTCTACGGACCTCCCTCATGCACTGGTGGGCCAGCTAGAAAAAAATAAGATTTGGGAACAGTGATAAAATGGGCAGATTGTAAAGAAAGCCAGCAAGAAACAGTATCAGATTTAATTATAACCAAGTCTGATACTTCAAAAGAGAAAAAACTGTGATACTTTACTCAGCAGCAATATAAATGAATCAGACACTTGAGCACAACCCTTGAAAAGTGCTCAGAAAGCTGTTACCCAGTGTTTGTAAGCAAAGTTTTCCAGGTAGAAACAATGCCAATTCTCAGAGAAGACTTTGATGAGAAGATGGATTGCTTTCGCAATCACTTATGCTGAAAATTGCTCTATTTAAAATCTCAGGTCCTCTACATATTTATCTAAATTAAAGCACTTAATATTCCAAGAGCCCCTTTTGATTTCAACCAGAATGCTTAAAACCATCAAGTTTTAATTAGTGGATAGATGGGCAACTCAAAAGTCAAAGTGTATCAAAGCCACTAATGTACAGTATCAAAGATTAGTAAATTTAAAATGTACAAACTAAATCTTTCAAAAGCCAGAAAGATCTCATGAAAGAACTCATGTTGTTTGTTTCATCTGTTGCTTATGAAACAAGACAAAACAACACAGCTAAAAAATGAAAAGCCTTATAGTAAAACACAATTATTGGAAACAGTTCTTTCTCCTATACTGCCCTGCTAGTATAGTCAGTATTGTAAGAAACAGAGAGGTTACAGTTTGTTTATTATATCCAGTACAAGGAACAGTATGAAACTAAACACCACCTACCTTTTTGCTGTTGGTTAGGAAGAGGTTACGGGCTGAAGCTTTCTGTTTGTATGCCTGTAAAAGAGGACAACCCGTAAATCAGTTAAAGGGTAATTGCTTCACAGTATTTAAAAAAAAACCACTATCTAGTCTTCAGCAGGTACATGCACCAACTTCAGTCATGCACACTACTGTATAATTGAGAATAGATACTGTAATTATTTTTCATTTTGACTGAAACAGCTTTTCATCCCTAAATTACTGAAGGCATACATAAATATATTCCAAATCCTGAAGGAAGCATGCAAAACACCTCTTTTTTTCACAATTGTTTCTTTAATTACTACTGTTGCAAAGCAGAGGTCTCCTATTCCATTTTTATCACTGAGGGAAACAATATTTTCCACTGTTTCCCAAAGATGTTAAGAATTTATGTAGATCCTATGTTCTTCACATGATCAAAATTCATCTTTTGAAAAAATATGGTCTCTCTCACTGCACATATCCTTTGTTTGGCTTTTAAGTCCATACAGGATGACACAGTCATGACTTGTTGTAGAATTCAAAGTCTGCTGACTGTGAACTTCAAAAAGCAGTGTATCAAAATGATACAAACACTTTTCCCTAATCTGTTTCTGAGGTAAGATTTGAAAAACACAGGTGTTGTGACTGAAACACCCATTTTCTGAACTCCACTGTAAAAATGGATAATGGTTTGGTCTATACTGCCATCCTGCAGATCAGTGTGAGAACCTGCTAGAGCTTCCTGCACCTTTCATTGCCGAGGGTTGAATAGCCACAGCAAGCACTGCATGATCTGTTTAGGTACCACTGGTGATATTTCAACTACATGTTGCTTACAGATTACAGAATTCCAGTTAGGTCATTAATGACCACTGGAAAAATCAGGTCTTACTTTACTCTGTTTTTCCAAGTGTCAAGTCCCCACTAAGTTGATTTCCTATTTCACTTTCTTGTATCATCACTGATCTACTGCCATTAGCCAAGCTCACCTTTGGTAACTCCTTCTTAACAATGCTAAGCCACACTTTGCGCCGACGTGCGTTAAGTTGCTCAATAGACAAATGCTTTTTCTTGGACCCAGGTGGAGGTGTATCGTGGGAAAACTTGGCAAAAACTTTGGTCTGGTGATGGTGGCGTCGTGGTGACTCCTCTGAAGAGAGTTCTTCATCCCGTCTCCTCTTTTTCTTTACTTTTTTCAACTTGCCTGCATGGCAACAACAATCATAAAAATACATTTCTATTTTTGGGGTACATTTAATTAGGCACCTTTCCTGAGTAAATTCTCCTAGTCAATTTATATGTAGAACCAAGAAAAAAGCCAAACTTATCCATGTTTTCCAATTCTGGTACAATTAATTTATACTATTAGATATTTCCTCAGTACTTTATAATGGAAAGATTTTCCTGTTTAATAGAGGGGTGAAATGCAATTACTTCCACCCAGGGAAACATGCCTTGAGAGTTAAAATGTCTCAGAGTTGGTGCATGTTCCTTGCTTTGCGGCAAAATTCTACTTAAAGCGACATAAAGGTAAGACTTTTAGAGGTGACAATATTATCATTTGGTACAATAAGTCTCAAAGCAAACTTCTCAGCAAAGAGAAGACTGCATTGAAAGATATTGGCATATTGTCATGTCATACCAGGCTTCAGAGGAAATTGATACTGGTATCAGATATTAAAAATGTTCACCATGAGTATGCAAAATTATGGATGCTGCAAGCATAATGGAGAAAAAAACCACCACAATTAAAGGAACTTGCAAAAAGAATGGAAGCCAGCCTGAAATAACACCTTTAAAACACAGCTCAAACTTAAGTACTTACACTAAGAGAGTTCACCTTACGCTGACAGCTCATAGCCTTCTCTGCTTCTTTCCAGATTTACAACTACTGCCAGCCCAAACAAGAAAGGAAACTGTATTTCCTGGCAAATATACATCTCAGAAACTCCAGTTGTTATGTTAGAGATATAATTCTATTCTAACTGACATTAAACATCAACTCCAAGTTCCCTCTATTTTCCAGAAAACACTCACCCCCTGAAACTTCCTAATCACTAAAACTACAAATTCAGGAATAACTGCAGCAGGTACTGGATAAGCTCTTAAACTTTTCAAGGACCTATCATGTTTTCAAAACACTCTTGAGTAAATGGACCATGATATGAAACAATGTTTGTGGATTCCAAACTACTGGATAAGGTCCACAAAGAAAATCTTAAGCCATGAACTCTCCAGTCACACACCTTTTTTCCACCCTAGCTTTCTAGAAGCCAGATGATAAAGCACAATATTTCTGAAGACATTTTTCTTTGCCAGAACTTGGTATTTCCCTGCAAAACCCGCAAGTTTTGAACATTTATGTTTAATCAAAGGAAACAACGTAGGACAGAAGTTAAATCCCAGCAGCCATTTAAAAGCATGAAGTTAGTAACTTTACCTTTTATTTTTTTCTCTTCTTTAAACTTCTTTTTCTTGGGCCCTAGCAGGTGGCGCTGCTGCTCGTAGTAGGGGTCGTAGGTAGAGAGCAGCCCCGCGCTGTAGTACTGGTACTGCTGCAACTGAAGGGGAGAGTGAGCAGGTAACAGAGACAGCCCCCAAACAAGCTCAGATCCTGAACATAAAGAAGAGATCAGGAAGCATGCACTTCTCCATATTTTGCATTTGTTATCAACTATCAGAGAGTCTAAAGTGAAACCACTGCTCCCAGGGGTGGGCTCCAAGTTGAGCACAGGGAACTGAGCCCACCTGGTGAAGTAAGAGGTGCAGTCAAGGTTGTACTTTCAGAACGTACTGCTCTGTCTTTTCCACACAGGTGCTGCCCAGCAAGACAACACACTACATGAAGAGGTCCAGTTATAGACCCAACATTTGCTTGGCCTGCATTCCCAAATTACATACATGTTCTACTTTATCATCCCAAAGGATGTAAAAGGACAGGTTTAAAGAAAAGGCATTTAAAAGATTTCCACAAGGACAAACAACTTGAACACTCAGATTGTCAAGTAAAAATACAGCTGCCTCAACATTTTTTTCCTCTAAATGATGAAAAATGCCAGTATATTCCCAGCATTATTGAAATGAAGTAGTGAAGAATTCCACACAGCTTACACATAAACAGGCAAATTAAAGGCAGTACTGCTCAGAAATTAACTGATTAAAATATAAGCATACTTTTAAATTAATAGAAGATTTTTGAAAAGTGAGATCACAAGCATAAACAAACTTTTCTGATATATGTTCCTCTCCCTCCATAACTGTGTACTGCTGATCTAACAATCTCTCACTGGTTAATTTCACTGGGTATTATTTCTTACAAGTCTGGAAATAAGTATTTGTGTAAAATCTAACAAAGCTATGACCAGTTTAAAAATGTGGTGTATGAATATTTGTGTAGCTATGCAATATTTCAAGAAGCTAACACAATATTGTTTCAGAGCTTTACAAGAAAACAAAAGAAAGAAGTAAAGAGAAGCAAAGACCTGTGTGGAAAAATATTTCTTCACTCTTCTGGAGAGATTCGAAAAGAATATAAAACAGGAGGACAGATTTTAACTTCAGACACATTCTCAGATAACAGAATAGGATAACCTCCTTCATCTAAGACTTTCTGCTGCAATTCAAATCAGCAGTGAACATTTCTGTAAAAGCCCTTATAATTTGAAGAAATACATTATTAGAATCAAAGCAGCCATGGAATTTGGCTTACTATTAAGAAAAATGCAAAAATGCAGCAGACTATTTCCTTCTAAGAGAAAGAAAGAAAATATCAAAAGAAAGTCCAAAACAAACAAACAAAAAAGGTAAAAAGAAAGAAAAGTGTCAAGTAAAACCTCAAATCATGACAGAAAATGACAAGGTAGTAAAATAGGGACTCCTTTTCAAGACTGTAAACATCACCTTACTATTCATTACTTTAACAATGATATAAATACACTTGAATAGCAGCTAGTACCTGTATTATAATTTAACTCACAGCATCTCCATTTTCATATACATTGCATATATTTAATCCAAATCTTGCATTTTAACACCCAGTATTTGCTCTAGTGACTGGGACAGAGCACTGTGGAAATTATATATAACATGTGCCAGTACTAGTTATGTACATTACTGACAGATTCACAGCATCTTTCATTCTATGTATGCAATTGATTCAAAAACCCTTGTCTAAAAGTGCTGTTAGACAATTATTGTCTACCAGTGTATTTTCCAATTCACAAAATTATGAGTTTTGATAAAAACATAAGAGCAGTTAAAATAATACAGTTAAAGGAAAGAATAAAAATCAAGAAAATGTAAACATTCTTTTTACCTCCTTGTCTTTGCTATATTTACTTTGATGCAATTTTTTATACTTGTGTAATCGCAGCATATCGTGAAGTTCTTCCCTTGAAAGAGAAAATTCTTCTTCCTCCTCTCCATCCTCATCACTTGGTGAATCTGTGTCACTGGAATCATCACTCAGAAGGATACTCTAACAAGAATAAATGGGAACTAATTTAACAATCCCAAGTCCCTGTTTATTTATGCAAAGGACTCTTGAGCCTTTACCTAATAAAGGGGTGTGGGTCTCACCCAATAATGGTACTTAGTACTAACAACGTGTCCATCTAAAAAGACTCATAGAAAATAGATTTCTGAGGAGCAGACCTGTATAGCAGTGAATCCATACACATTTTCTGATTTGGAGGAAAGTAGTTTTCTCTTAGTTTGTGACAGTTAAATCATTTTAGTCCACTTTGTCTGTTTGTGGTCTCAGAAAAGCAGCAGTGAGAAAAGCCAGGATAACAGCAGGGGTATTTTGTGATGTGTTGTTTGCAGGTGCTTCCCTACCCCATTTGTAGTTTGTCCTGCTATTCTACCACTGCTACCTGCATCAGTTTCTGCAAGTTTGGCTCTTGTTTGACCTCTTGGCAACATGTTTTAGCTAACTTGAGATGGCTACAATACAGTGAAAATGCAAAGACAGCATAAAGCCACCATTCCACTCTCTTCTGCCATCCTCACTGAGACCTTGTAGTGAGTTCAACGTAAAAACAAATTCTCAGTCAAGTCCCAAATCTCCATTTAATACATTTTATAATAGATTCCGTAATTTAAAATTAATTCAGATTCTGAATGTAAACTAACTGCCAAGCCCACCACGTAACTCCATCCTCATGTGCCACATCCACATGCCTTTTGGACACCTCCAGGGATGGTGATTCCAAAACTGCCCTCGGCAGCCTGTTCTAATGCTTGACCATCCTCCCCAGTGAAGAAAATTTTACTAATATACAATCTAAACCTCCTTTGGCACAATTGAGGCCATTTCTCTTGCCCTATTGCTTATTACTTGGGAGAGCAGACTCATCCTCACCTCACTACAATCTCCCTTCAAGGGAGTCCCCCCAAACCTCCTTTTCTTCAGGCTTAATACTCCCAGTTCCCTCAGCTGCTCCTCCTAAGACTTGTGATCCAGAGCCTTCCCCAGCTCCACTGCCCTCCCCTGGACACACTCCAGCACCTCAATGTCCTTCTCATAGCAAGAGGCCCAAACTGGACATGGGTTCGAGTTGTGGCCTCACCAGGACACCAAGTACAGGGAGACAATCACTGCCCTGGTCCTGCTGGCCACACTTGCTGATACAGGCCAGGATGCCATTGGCCTTCTTGGCTACCTGGACACTGCTGGATCATTTTCAGCTGCTTTCAACCAGCACCCTCAGGTCCTTTTCTGCTGGGCAGCCTTACAGCCATGCTTCCCCCAGCCTGTAGTGCTGCATGGGGTTGTTGTCACCCAAGTGCAGGATATTCACTGCATTGAACCTCATGCAATCAGCCTTGGCCCATGATCCAGACCCCTCTGCCGTGCCCTCCTGCCCTCCAGCAGATCAACACTGCAACCCAACTTGTCTGCAAGTAACTGAGGGTGTATTTGATCACTTCATTCACATCACTGATAAAGACAATAAACAGGACCAGGACCAGGCCCAGTACTGAGCCCTGGGGATCACCACTGGAGCTGGCCATCACCTGGATGTAACTCCAGGCACCACTACTGTCTGGGCCCAGCCATGCAGGCAGTTTTTCACCTGGTAAACCATGCACCCATCCAAACGTGAGCAGCCACCTTGTCAAGGAAAATGCTGTGGGAGATGGTGTCAATGGCTTTACTGAAGTCTAGACAGACACCCACAGCCTTTCCTTCATCCATTAGGCAGGTCACCTTGTCACAGAATATGATCAGGTTGGTCAAGCAGGACCCAACTTTCATATACCCATGCTGGCTGGGCCTGATCCCCTGGTTATCTTGCACATGCTGTGTGATGACACTCAAGATGTTCTGCTCCATAACATTTCACAGAGCACCAAGGATAAGCTGACAGTTCTGTAGTTCCCTAGGCCCTCCATCCAGCTTTTCTTGTAAATGGTTGTCATGTTTGCAAACTTTCAGTCAATTAGGATCTCCCTGGTTAGCCAGGACTGCTGGTAAATGACTGAGAATGGCTAGGTGGGTAACTCTACTCAGAGATTCCACAATAGCTGCATTGCTTTCCAATATTCTTACCTTCAGCCACTTTCTGCTTTTCTTCAGTTTGGAAAAATTATACAAGCTCCCTTTTTCAGACTTTGGTTCTGTTTACAGGAAAAAAAAATAAAGTTCTTAGAAATAATGCTTTTCCAGACTAACTCAAAGAAAGTCAAGATTCAACCTAATAAACACCCACCTGGCTGGAGTACTCCATTCAGGGAATGTGCGTTCAGCATCCCAGAATTCCCTGCTCCAGAAGACTCTCCAAGCAAGGAGTCTGGAGGCTCTTCCTTAACTTGCATCAGGGGATCCCCAGACTGAGGCAGCAAAGGATTGTCATCCAATCCATCTTCACTTTCATCACTGCAAGAAGATCCATAATACAGTGACAATGACAGGAAAATATTCAAAAGAGAAGATGACCATCCAGCTTTCTTACATATGGGCATTTGTCTAAAGGTTTGAGAACTGAGACTCCTTCAGATGTAATTCTAGACATTAGAAATATTGCTGTTAATAATTTCCCATTTACCCTTAGCAACAGTTAATCATGAGATCAGCCTGGCTATGTTATCAACCTGCACCTCCAGTCTTCAACTAGGTGTCTAGTTTTAGAAGCATGAACTGTGCAAGTCAAACCAAAGCATAATATTGTCATACTCATTGGAACATGTAAGAAATGTACATATACCTTTTCTAATCCTTTTGTGGGTCTTAATACATGCTTATAAATATATCTGTTAGCAGTTGCCCATTCTGTTAGCAGCTCTGTAACTCTGCAATACTGAAACACTGATGAAATTACATATTTGATTGTTTTGGGACAGAAACACACATTGATGATGCCTCATTGCTACAACTTAAGACAAATTCTGCATCTGACAAATCTTTCCGTTTTCTTTATGACTAAAGGCTCTAAGTGTCCCTGAAAATCTACTTAGGGCTTCCTCCTTCTACTTTTTGCAGACAAAGAAAGTTTTGGCCACTCAGCTACAAAAAAAGAGCTTTAAAACATTGTACTAATTTGTACATGAGCTGGTAGTACACTGTATTATCACTATGAACTGAGAGAAGCACAGTCCAAAATCTTTTATACAATCAGAGAATATCCCAAGTTGGAAGGGAGCCACAAAAATCTTTAAGTCCAACTCCTGGTCCTGCACAGGAGAGTCCCCAAGAATCACACCATGTGCCTGAGAGTGTTGTCCAAAGGCTTCTTGAACTCTGTCCAGCTAGTGCTGTGACCCCTTCCCTAGGGAGCCTGTTCCAGCGCCCAACCACCCTCCGGTTAGAGAACCTTTCCTTAATATCCCACCTAAATCTCCCCTGACAAAATTTCATGTCATTGCCTCAGGTCGTATCAGTGGTCACCAGAGAGAAGAAATTAGAAAAGCTTTGTTTCAAAACTCAAACCTAATGCTAGATTTATTATTAAATTTAATAGTATTGTTTAGATTTCCTCTTCTCTAGGCTGAGAGATCCAAGTGACCTCTCCTAAAGCAGAAGAGCTTCTAACGAACAAGTCACTGATAAATTCTTCATACGGTGTAGGTGTGGAACAATATTATAAAAATGCCTGTCTTTCCTTGGCACTCCCAAGGGAAAGTAGGAAAGCTTTTGGTACCTGGATATACTCCTGTTAAAGATGGCAGACGTCTGTCGTAAGAACTGATCCAGTTGCAGAGCTTTTTCCAGGTATTGCAGATAGAGGGGTTTTGCCAGCTCTGAGCAGCTGCCATCCTCCCTGGCACCCAGCTCTGAGGCCATAGAACAAACTTCTCCTCATGCACAGGTGCCTCTGAACACACAGCTGTAAAAGGAAACAATGGCCATCAGCTCCACACCTCTGAAAGGAGCAAAAAAGACAAAAAACCAAGACAACTCTAGGCAAAAGCTTAGGCTGCAGTTAATAGATATAGTAAACAAACAGAAATTGCTATTCAACTTTCCACCACAGTACTACCACAGCCACAAACTAGATTCTTAGTTTTCTGGTTTATGACTTTGTGGTTGCTGTTTGATAGGAACAAGCACTGTTTTAACCTAGTATGGTAATCCAAGTGGTGACATAGAAATTCAAAGTATTATGAAGACAGTCCTCAAGCAACCACAGTAAGCTTTCATCACGTTATTGATGATGCTTAACCCTGAACAGAAGGCATATATATATAACTGACTCAAAAGGAGGAATTACTAAAAACATTGTTCCTCTGTTTTTTTTCAGTTCACAGCTGTAGTCTACTGAATACTTGTAATATTTCTCCTTTACCTTACAGCAATGCTCTTTCAGCACTGAAAATATAGCTGTTACCTGCTGGCAAACAAGCTACAAATACTTGACCAAAAACCCTTTCCTTCTAAAGCGCAACTGTTATTTTATTAAAGAAAAATAATACATGAAAAGCAATTTTCAAGATACTTTTTAATATTTAAAAATTTAGAATGTATTCTAGCATTATGTTTTTCCACTAGTAGGAACTGTCCACCGGATTTTTTTTTATTTGTTCTCTGGATTTAAGATACTTAATAAATCCAAATGCACCCCCCTGCAATATTTGCATACTACATACTCTGGAAACAAAGGTATCAAAACATTTTATTCCTCTGTCAACTGCAGTTTTCTCTTCCTCCAATTACAAAAGACATCATAACAACTGTTACAGAAATAGCTCTGTCAACTCAAATTTTACTTTTCTTTGACTACAAAAGATGCCATCACTGTTATAATAACAGTGAGAAAGGTACGTGATTTCCAAAGCCAGAGTTGTTACTTCGTAAATCAAAGTGCTATCAAGATCTTAAATATTTACAAACAAACAAACAAACAAATAAATGTCTAAAGCTTTTACTTCTGGTGGAGGACAAAAATCATGGAATGGTTTAGGTTTGAAAGGCCCTTAGAGAACATCTAGTTCCAACCCCCGCCACAGGGAGGGACACCTCTCGCTAGAACAGGATGCTCAAATTAAAACCAGTCAGACTTAGATTAATTGCTCTTCTGAAGGATTCTTGCGGTTTTTATCACTTCTTAAAAATACTACAAAATCTGAAGCAAACTTCTCATTAATTTGTTGAAAGACATATATTTGTTCAATTATTAAATCAGTGACTAAATTGTTTTATGCTTATGTAAGTAAACATACAGATTGAGTATCCAATCTTCAAGCTGCTCTCCCTCCACATGTACAGATCCAAAACCCAGCATCTAACCTTCTCTAAGTCTTTTATCCTTCAAAATTACAGAACAAATTCAGAACTTCAAAGTTACAATTAACTATAAGTGATCCTCATCTTAAGACTAATGGCTGTGCTTGAACAAGAGCAAATCGTATTATTTCTTAATAAACACTGGCTCTTGAGTTAACATCCTTACCCACAGAGGATAACCAATAACACACCAGAATTCATTAGACAAGGTAACAGCTCTATGATAAAAATTATTTTTAGACTGAAGCTTTCTACATATTAGGTCTTTGCATACCTGACAGCAGTTGAATGACTGACCTCTGTCACCAAATCCTCATTTCCAGCAGAACTTAGCAACACCTGAAAGCCTTCCCTATGATAAGGGTAGTAAGATGCATATTTTCCAAGCAACTTTTATCTACATATGTCATAGCACTTAACAGGTATTTGAAACCAAACAAACCAAACAAAAAAACTTAAATCAAGAACAGCCTTCCAAGAGAGAGGAAGACACAAAATGAACCACAAAATCATTTAGGTCGGGAAAGATCTCTAGGATCATCAAATCCAGCTGTTAATCCAACACTGCCAAGTCCACCACTAAACCATGTCCCCAGGTACCACATCCACACACCTTTTAAATACCTCCAAGGGACAGTGACTCAACGTCTTGCCTGGGCAGCCTGTTCCAATGCTTGACAACCCTTTCTGTGAAGAAATTAAGTAAAAGGGTTAAAAAATGAGAGGAAACATGAAACTTGTGCCTTTAATGGAAGAGATAATTGATGAAGTGGTAGAAAATAACACTTGAAGGTGAAAGGCGTTTTCCTTTCCTCATGATCACTAATAAAATTACATATATTACAAGAGCGAAAATCTCTCCCTAGTATCATAGCAAAACAAGCATTTTCCCATTCCATTTCAAAATGTATCCATCAACAAGGGCATGTATTATGTTAACACAGTTAACTCAAAAAAACATGGCAACTTTCACCTGTCTGCTCTTTGCAGAAAACCACATTCCCAAAACTCAGCCTTGCATTTCCACACTTAATGAAGTCCTCCTTGACCTGACACAGCTCAACTCCTCTGCATTTCACCCATATAAAAGACACGTTTTTGCTCGTCTTCCTATTTTAATTGCTCCACAAGACTCCTGTACATACAACATTAATTACTCTTGTCCTCAAAACAGTTACTAGTCTGCATCCTGCCTACCAAATAAACAAATAAGCACAGGAGAGCTTAACAATATCCTTAAAACATATTTACAATGCCCAAAAGAAATTCAGTAAGTGTTACACAAGCATACTGAATAGTGAATAACTCAGACATTTAATTCAACCCTTCATTTATTTATATGCTGACAGTCACAGAGTGCTTCCCTGTTGATCAAAGTAGTAATACAGAAGGCTAAGTGACAGATAATTCATTCTCTATCCTTTTATTTCCACTATAGGTTTTAACAAACAAAGATTTCCAATAGCAAAAACTGATTGAACACTGAAGTGAGAGAAGACAGGAACAAACGAGAGGCACACAGCCTGATCCACTACTGTATGTAACTGTGTATGACACCACCAACATACTGCTTCAGTGGATTTACATGGTGATGACATTCATTCCACCTTTCACATTTTTGAAATGAATCTATCCTTTTGTCTACTCAGTTTAAGGACAAAACACAGATTTTCAAAAAGATTTCATTACTGATGGTAACATTTAGGTAAATACTCGTACGTTACAGGGGTAAAATGAGCAGAAGCTGCACAGTAATCCTTGTGCCATCATGACTTTCTTACTGATATATACCAACTTCATGTTAAGTTTCAGTATCAAATTCAAAAGCTATTTGCTTTCTCTCTTCCTCTTCTCTAGAGTTCTAACAGTTTAGAAAAACAGCATTTGGAAATAAATAGCTTCTGCACTGCCAGGCTGGCACTTTGAATCTTCTGGCATTTTTAATCAGAAGTTCACACTGAAGCCGTTTAATTGTATCATATGAACCACTAAATTATTAAAAGTACAGGTAAAATATCAGCAGGAATGTAATAACTTCATGCAAATAATTTTCATAGTAATTGTATTTTTTTAATAACTAATTTCAGTTCTGAAAGAGCCTTCCTTACGCTGTTTTAAAGTCCCATTGCTTAGTTCAATGTTAATGTAGGTGTGGGGTTTCTTCCCTCACTCCTGTTTTTTCAAGTCTGCCCATTTATAGCATCCAGTCAGTAAGCAAACACCCCACACTGGAGAAGAATCCTCCAAGGATATCTTCTGAGAGCAGCTAGGTTTTATAACAAGGTGTCTAAATTTTATGCCCACTGACCTGCACCAACCAAACAGCACAACCATGCTCTCCTAAAACAGCTTAGCTTTAAAAGAAGATTCTCCTAATTTAAACAAATATCCACTGCATATTTCTGAATGGAAGTCCAGCAAGCTTTTCCTACTGGTATCAAAGAGGAACCCCGTAAGTGCTAAGTGCAAAATCTGGCTCTTGTGCCTAGCTGCAAGCTGGATGGGGTTTGCTTTGCAGAGCTGTTTGAAGCAATACTTTTTCATCCATGAGTTTCTTGTGTTTTTTCCCTTTAGCTGCTGCCACCTCTACACCTCAGATAAGGCCCAGAGGATTAGCTTTTCTGCTCTTTATGACTAACATCAACTGTCATAGTAAATAATGATAACAACTCCCCTCCTAGCTGAGGGCACATGCACAAACACAAGCTGCCATGCAAGTAAAAAGTACTGGACTGTAGCTAATGCACAGTCCCTCTTCTTAGCAAGGCAAATCAGGGAGGTAAAAGTAATTCAGTCTCCCCAGCCACACACTAAGTGCAGGGATATGAAGTGTGACCAGGCAGGTGAGCACCAATACTTGTTCCAGTACTTCAGCCCACAGAAGCAGCCTCTTTTCTCTTCTCCATCCCATCACTGCAAACACACTGACAAAACATCCATGTGGACAAAAACCTGAAATCACAGAAAGTATGTACTCCTCAATTATTTATAGCATGGAAGGCTTTATCTATATAAGGATTAAAACTGGTCAAAATACAATCTTCTATGCCACCTTAATTGCCTTGCAATTTTAGCAGTTTTCTGCTAAAAAATGGGGGGTTTGTGCTTTGCAATTTGACACCAACTTATTAAGATAGATTTTCCAAACTTACGCAAATCCCTAAAATACTTTTCCTTCTTGAAGAAATTTAGAATTGAGACATACACAGGTCTCATTGGAGGAGCAGAACAGTTAATGCTGTGAGATGTTCCAGTAGTAAAATCTCCAGAATAAATCCTGACAAAAATATATCCAAACAGAAGATTCACCAAGTCAAGGTCTGTGTGGAAAACAAAGACTAGCACAGTAATAGCAGCTAGGCATATTTTTGTCAGACTTCCTTAAATGCATATAATCTCCAATAGAAAAAACTGTAGTGGTATAAAAAACCTGAAGAACTATTTTGTTTGAAGGAGAATGACATGCTCTCCTTTCTCCACTCATTTTAGCTTGCTTTGGTAAATGCATAGTTACACTAACAACAATTTCCCAGAGCTATAGAGCACATTTTAAAGCAAAACCTAAGTCCCACATGGGGTTTTTTTATGGCAGCGTTCTAAATATAACTGGGATATATAAGACACTATGGCTTTTCAAAAAGCAAATACGAAATTTCATATGAACTGAAAGCCTCCACTAACCTCAAGTTGAACAAATAAAACTAATGTATATACAACTAAACTCTGCATTCACACCATTTGAGTTTGAAATTTAAAAAAGACATTTTAATTGCTTTTGTGAGTAATGAAATCTAGGTAAACTAGATGCTTTACTTTGCCGTTCTGCTTTTGTGGTAAGGCTTCATATTGTTTTCCAAGGAATGAGACAGCATTTCAGTGATCTGTGTTCCACCTTTTAATCACTTTTAAATACAGAGAAGAGCCAGCAGGGCATTGCCTCCGGAATGCCCTGGATTTTCCAATTCCCAAAAATCCCAGTTAGAGATAGGGCCTTATTTATTATTTAAAAGAAAAACTATACAGCAGTGTATCAGAAGCCTATACGTAGCAAACAGCAGAATACCTTTAAACATACTGAACACAAAAGTAGGCGAATCAGAGCTCTGCTTCCAAGTTTAAATTAGCAGAAAAACAAACCTATTTAATCGTTCAATAAGTGTAACTCTTGTCCCCAGAGAGTTAATAGTATTTATGGATGCCTCTGACAATGCATTTATAGTTTCTGCTCTACACAGCAGCACCAACACTTACCCTCACACTTTGCCATTCTGTGCACACAAAATAACAACTGCATGGATATTTTCAGTTTTATTTGGTTTTTACTCCCTCCACCCCAGACCATGAAAAGGGAACTATATCCAAAAAAAGCTCTAAGAGCACTTGCCATCTAAGCTAATCTAGCATGTAGTCTAGCCTGTCAAAGAGCATGCTTATTACAGAATTTACAGCGTATTATGTTATACCCAAACGGAACAAAACTTGCTCACTTCAACCATCAAAAATTGGGAGGCAGTATTTTCAGCAGCTTCAACAAAATCCATGTGAGAATATACAAAGAAGAATTACAGGCAATATTCTTTAGCCCTGGAAAAAGGTTCAAGATACAGTTCTATTTCTTGTACTTTTCCCTCACTATCTTACCAACCTCTCAGTGTCACGACACTCTTATACATACACATTAAAGGAGTGACAGCAAAAATGAATCGTTGAAGTTAAAAACTGTGTTGATCACATCCATACAGGGCTTATCAGATGTGCTGTACAAATCCATGCACTAGATTTGTTTGTAAGAAAGGAAACTAATATCCAAAATATACATATTTCACTATAAAAAAACTAACTTGACTTGAACCATTTTCTTCATGCAAAGGCGAAAATAAATTAAAGGAGTTTATTATTATCTGCAACACCGCAGTGGGAGAAATCATTCACAGAAGACAGGCAACAGCGTTAAGAACGTATAACGCTAAATCACGAACAGAAATTGTGTGGAGTCTCCCAGAGCAATTGCACCAGGCTACCTGTTTGCTGTCAAACAGGAGCGGACTTTATAGCGCAGCTTTAGGGAAGTGCGCATTCACGGGCGCGAACACAGCGCTGAACTACGTTTCACGGGCACCCGGGAGACACTTTCCATCAACAACGCCACGAGTCTGGCAGGCGGCCCCTTCCTGCAGGTGCCGGTGGCTATTCCGGGAGTGCTGGGGCGGCCGGGCCCCCACTCTGCCGGGCTCTGCGGGCACCGCCGCGCCACGCGGCCTCACGCACAGGGGCGGCCCGGCCGGGCCGCGGGGCGGAGGCCGCGCTCTGACGGCACCGGGGAGGGGGGAGGCGAGCGCGTACCCGCAGGCGCGCCCCCGCAGGCGGCGGCGGGCACGCGCTCCCGCCGGTGACGCGGCGCTCCTGGCCCGGCCGCGCCGCCGCCCTCGCCCCCCCCCCGCCCCGCACCCCCCGCCCGCACCCGCGCACGCGCCACCGCCCGCACGTGCGCCGGCAGGTGCGCGGCGGCGCCCCCGCCCCCCCGCCGAGCCCCCCCCGCGCCTGTCGGGGCCCGGCCGCCGCTCTAGACAGGCACTGGGGGAGGGGGCGAACGGTGGCTCCACGGACGCCGGTACCGCGGGAGGCATCCGGCGGGCAGGGCGGGGAAGGGGCCTGTCTCTTTAAGAAGAGGCCCGGCTGCTGCGGCCGCCGGTCGGCGCGGGGGGTGAAGCCGCGGCCTGCCCAGCCGGCGCCCCCACTGCCGCCTCCAGTAGCCCCGGCCTGGCGTGCCCTTGCGCAGTGGCCGCGGTGGCTCACCTGGGTACCGGGCCCGGCGGCGACGCGGCGGCGGCGGCGGCGGGGGGCTGGGGGTGTCTCCCGGGCTCGCTCCCCCGCTTGCTCCACCCGGCCTCTCGCCCCGCGTTGCCGGGGCTGGCGTTGCCTGTCTCCTGCCGCGGGGCGCTCCCGGCTCCTGCCTCGCCAAGATGGCGCCCGCGCTGGTGCTGAGGAGGAGGCGGCGGCTGCGGGCGCTGGGACGGCGGCGGCGGCCACTTTCGCTCACTGAGAGGAGAGGAGCAGGGACACGGGGAGCCATGGCGGGGGGGAGGAGAGGCGCCATGCCCAGGCCTGATCAATCGAACCCCGCATGCCTCCCCGCCGCTCCGGCCCCGCGCCTGGGCCCCGCCGCCCCGCCCGCGTCGCCGTGGCCGCCGCACGGACCCCACGACCGCACCGCGGGGCTCGGCCCCGCAGGGACTCCGCGGGGGGCCCTTCCTCATCGATGCGCTCCTGCAGCCGATTGATAGGGTCTGGCGATGACGGAAATTGCCGAAGGGACTCGGCCAGACGGCCGGGTGAGCCAGCGAGTCTCGCGCGAGGCGGGGCGGGGTCTCGCGATGCTGGTGCGGGGAGGCGGGTGCGTCCCGGAAGTGACGCGCGCTCGCCCTTGAGGCGCCGCGGGGGGGCGGCGGGTGCGCTCGGCGCCGCTCGCTCTCGCTGCTGGGCCGGGGCAGCCGGGAGCCGGTACCGGGCGTGCGTGCGTGTCGCGGAGGCCGCCCGCGGCAGCTAGGCAGCTTGTCCGGCCTGGCAGCCGCCGCAGATGATGAGAGCGGTGAGGGGCTGGTGGCGCTGGAGCCGGGGCGCTGTCAGGGTTAACACGTGGGGCAGTCGGTGGGGCTGCGTGCGTTCTACCGCTCTCGCCTTGTCAGGCGCTAGGAGTTGCATTAGAGGAGTTCTAAAGGAAATAGGCCTGAAGGTTAATTGCGAAGATGCTTTGCACCGTAAACACAGTGTGGCCATCTGCTGTTCAGCACTGCTGCCTCCCCTAACCCATTAACCAGTACACTTAGAGCAAATCCTTAAGTGGATGATTAATCCATGTCACCTACTGCATAGCGATAAAAATCTGTATTTCAGGACTAAGCTTTGTCACTCCAGCGCTCAGTAGGTATCCGTGCCCTGGTTTTGGCTGGATGGAGTTAATTCCTCAGTAGCTGAGACAGTACTGAGTTTTGCATGCAGAATAAAAAACCTGATGTTCTGAGTTTCACTAAATCGTGTTTATTCTAGGTCAAGTACTTGTCGCGTCTCATCCTCTGCCACGGAGAGGGAAATCTTGGGAGGGTGCTCAGCCAGGACTGCTGACCTGAACTCACCAGAGGGATATTCCATACCACAGGACATAATGCCCAGTATAAATAAGGGCAGCTACTTGGAAATGAGGCCAATCTGGATTCAGGAAGGGAATCTGGCATTAGTCAGCATAGGGTGAGCAATTGTATTGTGCATCACTTGTTTTTCTTCCCCTTTTTATCATTATTTATTGCTCTTTTTTTCCCCAATTATTAAACTCTTTTTATCTTAAACTATGAGTTTTTACTTTTGATTCTCTGCCTCATTCCACTGGGGCAGGGTGGGAGTGAGCAGCTTCATGGTGCTTAGTTGCCAGCTGGGCTTAAACCACCACACAGAGCTGCTAGGATATAAAAATAAGACCATTGCTACTGCTCCAGTAAAACTTCACTAGAGTTGTCCTTAACTAGTGATGCTAATTGTACCCCTAAGTACAGCCAGGAATTGCATTGTTCAGGAGGCGTGCATGATTTGGTTACATGTTAGTACCACATGAGCTCAGACAAACAGAGCTGGCACTGAGCAGCATCACTGCTGATGGACCTTTGAAAAAATAACCCCTTTTTTCTTCTTAAGAAAATAGTAATTTTTAATCTTGTGCTTCAGTGAGTGATGACTCCATTCCAATAGATTTATTTTCTTTATGCTATTCCCAAAAGAGAACCAAAGGGAAAGCAGTACTTATATTTACCCAAGGAAGTTTTGCTACTTTAATCATTATAGTGGCACAGATGCAACTGGACTGTGAAGTCCCTCTCTGGAAATCCTTATTCCATGATAATGCCATTCCAGTCAGAGATCAAGTCCTTGGAAGAGGCTGAGAAAGCACTCAGTCTCTTATCAAGAAGGGTAGCTTCAGCAATTACTTTGTGTCATGTAAAAACATTCCATACTACATCCCAGACTTGATGCCTTCATCTCTCAGCTCCTCTCCCCCCCCCCCCCTTTCCCTTACCTGATACATCACTATTTTCTGTCTGGTAATAGGACTGCATGGACCATGTTGTGGAAATACAACCTAAGTGCTCTTGAGCTGTCTCTGACAGAAGAGCCTGCATGTTCCACACTGTACCCCACTGATCTGTGATAACCCATGACTGCTTGGAAAAATCTTCCTTCAGTTAAATGACAAAGAAAACCTTGGCAGGTTTTCTGTCACTCTGCCAAGTGAGGAAGTCTGACTTACAGTTTCCCATGAAAATGTATTTAAATACTGCCAATCTAGTACTTTGTGGGGAAAGGTAAAAAAACCCAACACACCAGAAAACCAACATGTTTCCCCTAAAAAAATTTTTAAAATGTTTAGATACATCATAAACACAGTCACACCAATTTACATCCAAAGAAAACCAACTCAAAACAGGTAGTGAGTGGCACGTACTCACATGCAGATGTCATATACCTTCCAAGCTGGTGTCATTATTATTCACACCTTTGCAGCCTGATGCCCAGATTGTTCTTGGACTGCAATCTGGTTGGCACAGCGACCTTTGATCCTTCTTCATTCCTCCCTATTCTACATTCAGTATTTGCCAATATGTCAGAAAACTTGTTCTGAGACTGAGGCACGGCCCACATTAATTTTGTCCTGTGATAGAGCAGTAGTTTTGCCTTAATACTTTATTTTGCCTGGGGAGGGACTGGTCTGGACCTCCTAAAGTGCTTTTTACATACACCACACAGCACAGTGGTGTTACAGCCTTATCCACGGAGCTGGATGTGGCAGCATGGCGAACAACAGTGGTGGTGGTGGTCTGCAGCTTCCAGCAGGAAGCTGCTCTAATGAGTTTTACATACCTGCGACAGGTAGCAAAAGAACTAATACAGTTTAAGAAAGTGGTCTGTTAACAATGCAAGAAAAATAAAAGTCACTCTTCTAAAATCAAAAATAGCTCTTGGAAAAAATGAATCTCAAAAATAGACCTAGAGAAGAACAGTCAGACACAGCAGGAATTTCCTCCAAAAGACAGACCATCGTTATTTCCATTCAACAGTGGAATGTTGAATTACCTGTCATTGTAAAGTCAGGAGCTTTTGTTGGACACCTTTGCAAGGGGAGTAGCCTCTTTTTTCACTTGGATGTCTCCAAACATCCAATCTAAGCTCATCAAATCACCTGTGTCAGAAATTAAATTCATACAATCTGCTTGAGGTCAGTTTAAGGTCCTCCCACAGATTTTACTATATGAATTTGATTTTCAAGCTCTGCTTTGACAAAGCACATCCTTGATTTTTGAACGATGTGTTTTGAGACCCTGCTTTTTTGCCTTTTTTTTGTGGGAAAGCAATTGCCATCATCTCTGTAGTTTCTATCCTTCTGTGGATTGTTTCCCTCTATTAAATTCCATGGCTGGTTGGATCAAAAGACCATCCTCATTCATTCTGTAGTCTTCTATTACTTTCTCCCTTTTCAGTTTCTGTATGTCTGCCAGCTGACACAGCTCCTCTGGCAGCTTCATGCAAATGGGCTAATAAGGAAAAAGAAACAGAAAAGAAATCAAATCAATAACATGAAATAGCATACTATAGTTTTGTTAGAAGCAGGGACGAGGTCCCTCTGTAGTTAGCCAATGGAACACAACAATCCTGCTATCACATACAGCACAGCACCTTATCTACTGCAGCTCTACCGTAAGTGCACTGGGGATATCAACTGTGCTGCACATGGGTGTGGTAATGGCTCTGTGGTACCAGAGCTCTACATGTGAACTGGCACCTCTTAAACAAGAGGACTCTGAACTTCTAGGAAAACATTTACTTCTGTACACCAGGTTCCCAGGCATCTGCTTCTTTGAACTTAAGTCCTAAACATGAGAACACATCTGGATTTCCAAGTACCTAACAACCATCAGTATGAATCCACAAGGAGGGGTAAAAATATAGCAGATGTAGCTGCTTTACTAGCTCTTTTCCTAGGTGTCTGCATCCACAAGAAGAACAATTACTGCTGGCAGACAGTCACACTGAAAATGCAGGAACTGCCAGGCGTTTCAGGGTGGGAAGTTTGTGTTCACTCCTCCCCCTCAGCAGGGAGGAAGATTATCAGTTTCTGAAAGACAAGGAAGAGGGAAGCTGAGGGTTTCGATAATGAAGCCCTGAGGATCAGAGGTTGCTGCTTTGCATCTGGTTTGTGGGTAAAAAGTCAGGGAGTGTCCTCCCCTTGCTTAGGAGGGAGTATCCACCATTCAGAAGACTCAACTACCCCTTGCAGATGATGACACAGGCAACCACAGGAAATGTCAACATACCTTTCCAAAAACATCAGGATCAATGGGATGCCTTTCTTTTTATTTCCTTCCTTTTTATTATTTTTTTTTCTATATTTTCTTCTTCATCCTCTTCTGCCAGTACTTCATCAACAAGAATGCTGCATTATCTCTTTTGGCTGCTGTGAACCACTGGCAATACTTTGCTGTTGCTAGTAAGTCAGACACAGTCTGATCACATCTATCACATGCAATGATGCAGAAGTCTGAAATCAAGCACTCCTGAGTATGTCAAAGACCACAAGGATGATCTGACCCTAGCAGGAGCTCATTTAGTCAGAAAGTGATTCTGGTATTTTGCCACTACATATTTGGAGTTTAAATATGTATTGCAAACAGATTTCAAATAAAGTAGAAGAAACTTTTATTTGTGTGATCTACCCACAAGATATAGAAACAACAGAAAATTATTAACAGTGAAATGACAGTGAAAATGGCTCCTTTTGCTACCCGTACTAGATTTCTGAAGCCAACTGCTTTAGAATGCAGAAAGTAATGACAACAAGATGAGATATCAAATCAGTCTTCAAAATACCATTTGAAATACCCAGGATCAAGTTAATTCCTTGGCTAATCTTATGGAATAAATGGATTTACAAAAGGATTGTTTTCAGCAAGCGGAGAACCATTTAAAAAATTCTACAAATAGCCCAATACAAAGCAGAATTTGTACTCTCTTCCCTTTAACAAACTGTTCTTTTCTCTTGTATCATGCCTACTTTCGCATGCATTTCACATGGAAATTCACATGTCAAGCTCTTTTTTTTCCCATGAACTAAGAACAACCTTATTTTTTTTTGGCAGCTTTCCTCTAAACAGAAAAGATTTTCAAATATGACCTCCTCTCTTATATCTGTGAAGCAACTATGACCTCTTGTGGTTATCTGTGAAGCAACTATGACCTCTTGTGGTTATCTGATCTACTCCTAAATCCTCAATAATGGGATTTATGGCTTTGAGCCCTTAAGTAATTCCCAAAGGATTCAAGTCTGTGCTTCAGTGCTTTGTTAAACTAGGGCAAAGAAAAACAGATTTTTTTTCATGAAGATAGAGCTGCATTCTCTTTTCCTAATAAATACTTCAAGACATTTAAAACTGCAAAAATGAGGAGCTAAAAGGATTTAATCATGTTAGTTTCCTCTTTCTTATGAATGAGGATGTTTGACCATGCACTTTTCACCCAAATTTAATACCAACAATATCTTCCACAGTTAGTGTAAGCTCTCACAAGATTATGTCATTGAGCAGACAGAAAAGCACCACACCAATACCACTGCTTGTTTGGTTTGCATGGACCTGTTCTTTCCAGCAGTGCAATAAGTGAAGCTCTTTCACGAAAAATCTCATTTCCTCCACCTTCCGCTTTAAAAATTAACAAACAATTACAGAAGTCTCCACCATCCAGCCACTCCAGGGTACCTGAGCATCCACTACCACTGGTTCTGTGTAACCAAAGATGAAAAACATTACTTCATTTGATTTTTCCCTTTTTTTTTTAAGATAACTCTTGTGAGAATTAACAAGGATGACCAGATAACTCAGTCATGCTTTTATAGAAATAAAAATCTTTGGTGAACAAACATTACTCAAAACCAGGCAGTGTATGCAAACCAGCTCAGCAGCACAGTTGATAGATCAGGAGAAAAACAGAACAAGATGTGGGGACCAAACACTCTCACCAAAACAAAGCAACTCTGTCAGCTCCAGGTACCAGCACTTTACTCCTGCCTGTTGCTCTTCATTTCCTCACACATGTACCAGCCCCTGTTGAGCCCAGTGGTTCTCGGTCTCTGAGCAGAGTGAACAGAAGGTGCAGGTGACTGTGCTCATGCCTTAAGAGCTGCAACTCACCATCCACTAGGCAGACATGGGGTGGCTTCTGCTACTGAACTAACAGGAAATGGAGATAGGTACATACAGACACCAGCACTTCTGCACATTGAAACAAGGTATGTAGCATAAAGCAGGGTGTACAGCTGCAGAAAAAGAAGCTTCTGGTAACTGGGTACTCTGGAGTTTATCCATTAGAGCCCTAGATCCAATCAGTAGCCAGAGAAATAATCAAAGACATACCTACCTTTGTGCTCACAAAGTGATCTCCAGATCCAGTCCAGTAAGCATTTAAATAAGTTGTTAGGTCAGACATCAAGTTATCCATTAGAGATGAGTGGAGCAGCAGAAGGCACTTAGCTTTCAGAACAAATGCTTTAGGCAGAGAAGCTAGGAAGGGTCTCAAGGACCATATATCAAGATTCTCCTGCATATCCCAGTGCAGATGAAACCAGTTATTGTTGTGGTTTAATCCCAGCCACAAATTAAATCCCATGCCAGCTGTAAGGTCACTCCCCTCAACCCCCATCAGGGTAGGGAGGAGAACTGGAAACAAAAGTTACACCTTGTGGGTTGAGATAAAAGTAGTTTAATAATTCAAAAAATAAAAAAGCTAATAATATAATAATGATAAGTGGAGGGAGAAAGGAAAATAAAATCCAAGAGAAAAAGTGATGCACAATCATTGAGCAGCAATCAGCTCCCTTCCAGGTAACTCCTCTGGTTTAAATACTGGGCATGGCGTTCTATGGTATGGAACATCCCTTTGGCCAGTTTGGATCACCTGTCCTGGCCATACGCCCACCTTTTTGTGCAGCTCCTCATGGCAGAGCATGGAAAATCTAAAAGCCCTCAGCTTAGGGTAACCACTACTGAGTAAGAACCAAATCAGTGTTGTCAACACTATTCTCATACTGAATCCAAAAACCACAGCGCTGTACCAGTTACTAAGAAGAAAATGTACTCTGTCCCAAGACAGTTACTTAAGTTGAAAAATATTTAAGAAAGCTTTTCATCATAGACTTCTGCAGTTTACAACATATTTCCTCATGTTGATCTTTATTTTCAGTGCAACTGAATGCTTTCAGTGTCTAAGGCCATCCGTGTACAAGTCTGTGTTGGTTAGAGAAGCAGAAATTTGGAAGGAGGGATTGCTTCCTTAAAAACAAAACAAAACAAAACAAACCAGCAAAAAACCCAACCAACAAAAACATGAACCAAAAACCAACACACACCTACTCCAGCATTTAATGCTAGATTCTCTATCATCTATCTCTGAAACTACACTGGATTCCTAAGAGCTGAAATAAAAGACCTATAGACAAAAAAACCACCTCCCATGAAGGGAGCTAGAGAAGCAGCTAGGGATAGTAACATCATCAGGAGTCAAAACCAGAAGAACATGAAAATAAGCCCCAATTAAACAGCACGACCATGATACCCTGGGCAAAACTGCACTATGGAGTGGTTTACACTGGTATATTTATTACATGCACATTACATGGTCATTTTCCACTTTTAGTCTTCAGGGCAATAGGATGATTTGGTCTAGTAATAAGGAAGGCATGTTGTCATTTGGCTTAGGTTTGCTGTACAGAATTCTCAAAACAGAAATTTTGAGAGACACTATTGGAATTCTAAAACTTAGATAAAAATAAAGCTGTGTTTGAATTAGAGGTTTCACTGAGTAGCTTTTATAGCAATATCAAATAACATTTAATCCAGGCTTTTGAAAAAGAAAGATTTTAAGTCTATGAACAGGCAGCACAAACCCACCTATATTTACTGAGGAAGTTAAAAGACCAGAATGAAGGGATAAAAAATGCTCTTGTAGGAAAGAGATTGTTCCTATTTGGTAAAAAATCTTGCCTATATAGTGAGGTCTCATTAAGTATCTGATATCCTTATTTAATAGCTCCTTTGGAAGTCTTCTCACCCCACCTCAACCCCTCTCCAGAACAAAAAAGCCAGGTTATGTGATTTAAAATCCTAGAAAAATTATAGAATCATTTAGCTTGGAAAAAACCTCAAAGACCATCAACTCCACCACTTAACCACATCCCTAAATGCCACATCCACATATCTTTAGGGATGGTGACTACACCACTTTCTCAGACAGCCTACTCCAATGCCTGACTACCCTTTCAGTGAAGCAGTTTTTCTTCATATCTGATCTAAACCTCCTCTGGCACAACCTGAGTCCATTTCCTCTTGTCCTGTTGCTTGTTACCAGAGGAAAGAGACCAATTCCACCTCACTACAACCTCACTTCAGGTACTTGTAGAGAGCAATAAAGTGCCCTCTGAGCTTCCTTTTCTTCACACTAAACAAGCCGAGGTCCCCAGCTGCTCCTCATAGGACTTGTGCTTCAGACCCTTCACCAGCTCCATTCCCTTTCTCTGGACATGCTGCAGAACCTGAATGCTGTTCTTGTAGTGAGGGGTCCAAAACCGACTGCAGGGTTTGTGCCATGACATCACCAGTGCTAAGTACAGGGGGACAATCAACGCCCTGGTCCTGCTGGTCACATTCTTTCTGGATTTTAGTAAGGCTTTTGATACTGCCCTTCAGAGCATCCTTCTGAACAAGTTGCCCAGCTGTGGGATAAGCAGGTCCATGGTGTTCTGGGTGAAAAACTGGCTGAAGGACAGAGCTCAAAGGGTTCTAGTGAATGGAGCTACATCTATCTAGCTGGCAACTGGCACCAGTTGAGGGATACCATTGGTATTCCTTGCGGTTCAATTCCAGAGCCTGTTTTGTTCAGTATATTTGTCAACAATCTGGACGTAGGAGTTGAATGCACCATCAGGAAGTTTGCTGATGGTACCAAACTGGGAGGTGTTGCTGACTTGTGAGGGACAAGAGGCCTTGGAGAGGGATTTACATAGTTAGGAGCATTGGGCTATAATTAATGGGATGAAATTTTCCAAGTTGAAATGCCAGATTCTGCATCTAGGATGGAATAACATTGGACAGCAGTATATATTGTGAGAGTGGCTGGAAAACAGCCCTGCAGACAGGGATCTGATTGCCAGCAGGCTCAGTGGGAGTCAGCAGCATGGCATCTTGGGATGCATCAAACACAGCACCACCAGCTGGTCAGTGGAGATGAAGATGCTGAGCTCTTCTCCCTGGTATCCAGTGACAGGACATGTGGGAATGGTTCAAAGCTGCACCAGGGAAGGTTTAGTCTGGATATTAGGAAGAATTTCTTGGCTGAGAGGGTGGTCAAACACTGGAACCAACTTCCTAGGGAGGTGGTTGATGCTCCAAGTGTAACAGTATTTAAGAGGCATTTGGACAATGTCCTTAATACCAGGCTTTGACTTGGCCAGCCATGAACTGGTCAGGCAGTTGGATTACATGCTCACTGTAGGTCCCTTCCATATGAAACAGTCTATTTTATCAAGCTTATGTTCCCCAAATCTTAGAAGTTCTTAACCCATCAAGTTTTCCCTTGCTTGTTTCCATCTGAAAGATGAACAAAACCAAGGAAAATAGAGAATGATAATTTGGCTGCTGAACTGCACAAGAATTATTTCATTCTAATAGTGCTGTCAATAAAAGTTCCCTTTTCCCCCATTTGACTCAGGATTCATTTTAAGCAATTTGCTCTGTTGAAACTAGGTTTCAGAATTAGTCAAAAATATTAACATATATCCAGAACATTTTCCCACTCAAGTTATATATAGCCTGTATTGTACAACCTTTGTGGTTCTTCAAAACCTGAATTTCAAATGAGCTATTAGGAAATACCAGCATAAGCACTGATGCCAACTAATGCTTGCACCTGTCTATCAAGGCAGTGTTACAAAATGTCCTTAACTACAGCAATTTAATCACTGCTTACTGCCTTGCTCTCAAAAAAGAACCTCACAGAAACATCTCAAGATGGGCAAAGGACAGCTCACCACTGAGTCTTCAGAAGGTGCCTCATTGAATCACTCAGTGAAGTCACCTGCTGTCTGCACTTCATGATGGCATCTCACTGGAAGGTATCCTCACCTGTAATGTGCAGACATGGTGCAGAAGGAAGCCACAAGTTGTCACTGAAAACTGCAGAACAGTTGCAGAGCATCAGCAGCCTGTGATGGAAGGGATCAATATGCCATGACCAATGTCCATTAACCCAAGGCAAAGAATGTGGAGGTTTTACAGTGGGGTTGCATATAAGGAGTAAAATATGTTACAAGCAAATTAACCACCATTCTGACTGCATGCAGTGCAGAGCTAGCAATCTGACTCCTTAAAGCTGTTATGTAAAAGGGTAGATTATATTTTAAGAATGACTTATGTAAGTTTTATGCTGTATTTGTCTATGTCTTCTTCTAGCCCAGTACTCAGAAGAGAGTAAACATACAGTGATACTTTCCCAGGATACTTACAGTTTTACCTTTTATCCAAAACCTAAAATAATGATTCAAGATAAGGAAAACATGATGAAAGAATAGCTAAGTTGTCAAACCTTTTGTCTATAAACTGATTTTGTCATTATGACTCATCTCTGACAACACATAGAGCCAGAAGGAAAGCAGGCAACAGCATAGCATGGTGTTTGCTTGTTTCTATTCCTGCTTTCATCCTTTTTACCTGTTTGCATGATCTGTGGAATCAGATAGCAGCGGTGAGTTCTTTACTTGTGCATTTTATGGTTAAACCTTGACTCATGGACTTCTGTCTTATGGAAAGTCTCTCTCAAGCTGTCAAATTTTCTGTATTTTTTTCAGCACACAACTTTAAGAAGAAGTGCAGTATTTGTTTTGGTAGTACACAGATATGCAAGCCACATTTTACAAAGGCAGGAGTTTCAAAGTGTGAGGATGCCCAGAAAGCAAGGTTAGGGATGTAAGCACTGACAACAGCTAGCTGCCTGCTCACTATGCAGCTCTTTAGGCTGCTAGAGCCCAAGAGGTACATAACCTCTGCCCCCAGGGAAGTCAAATGTAAAATAGCAGTATCACACTTCCACAAACTTTATTAAAAGTTACTTCAACTGGTGATTTTTTAAGTATTATAAGAACATCAGAACACTGCTACACTCTAAATGGTGTATTAATTATATTAGTTTACTTATTGTAAGGAATAAACTGTTGCAGCCACTGGATAAAACCAGGGATAACATTTTTCAAATTATGCAGGCAGGATTCCATGTAAGCCAGAGTTCTTAATTCCACTGCTGCCTTTTTATGCAGAGTCTCACTTGTGCACCCAGCCTGTTCCCATTTTAACAACACTGAGAAGCTGTCTCTGGGAAGTGCTTCACAAAAAGCATCTGTGAGAATTTGCTCAGAAGTACCTCCCAGTTATTCGTCCAGCAGTACAGAGTAGAAGACAGACAATTTCACAGTATCAGGTACACTACAGGGTACCCAAAACCAGACTCTGTCAGTCGCTTACTTCCATTAGAAGTAGGATTGAGGCCAAGGAATCAGAGTAATTGACTCTCCGAGCACAGAGAGCTATCAGTGCAAGGAAAGCGGGCACAGCAGCTCATACCAAGACAACAGAACAATGAGTGCAATTCTGTGTACCTTGGATCCTGCTGTGGGCAGCTCTGGTTAATTATTGCCACTGTTTCTGGTACATATTCTAGCCAGTATCTTTGGGAGTGCTTTGGGTGGGAATTTTCAGCTCTACCTTTTTCATACAGTCAAGACTTAACAATGACTGATATGTGATCTGTAAAGAAATAACATAATTTTTAGGGGCAAGAGGCCTCTAAAAATTCTAAGATTAGAATGTAACTGAGAGAATCCTGTGCCACAGAAAGCTTGCTATATGGCCCATGTTTGGGATTTGAGGAGTTCCTACAGGCAGTCATAGCTATGACATGAAAAGTTAGTCTATATGCAAGCACAAGTCAACTATGTATAACATACCATGCCCATTATGAAGGATCATAGCCATTGTGTTACTTTCTTCTCTTCAAAAGGCTCTTAATTCTCCTGTTAGTCACGTACTAACCACCACACCACCAGGGCTAGCACCAGCAAAATCAGATTTTTGTGATAATTTGGCCTGTTCCCTCATTTTCACCTCTGTTTTTACCAGCAGATGCTTCCCACTGCTGGATGCCTGTATTTGAATTTGTTTCTGCACTTGTGCAAGGGGCAGAAAGAACAAAGAACATAATGCACAAGCTGACCTGGCTCCTGCTTAAGTCACAGTAGCCTCAGGTTGTTCCAAGTTTGATCAAGAACAGCAAACACATCTTTAAAAAAAAAAAAAAAAGCACATTAAACCTGCTGCTATTTTTGGGTAGTAACTACCTTTTAAAATGGCTCTACACAAGATTCTATCAGCCTTGCCCGCAGTTTCTTTCTAGCTAGAACAACATTCTTTCTAGCCAGAACATTCACATGGTTCAACAACTGTCACATCCTAGTAATGCTGACCTTCTCTGAGAGAATGCCCTAAAGTTTCTCTTGGTTAAATTTTTGTTCCCAAACAGAATACTTTCAAAGGGCACCTGTGTATCCAAGACACTGAAGGACACTGTACTGGTGAAAGAGACAATCTGAGACACAGCAGCAGCCATGCATGACTTCAAGCATGAACAGTCTGATTTAAATGCCTACAGTCTAGAGCATGACCCCAACTCTGCTATTTAACAAAAAAAACCAAAAACCCTGTCTGTTTAAGAGTGAACTGCAGCACTACTCTTTTTCATTATGATGCACAATGAAACAAAAAGGTTTCAGATTTAAATATTATGTGCACTAAAACCAGAATGCACCCTAATTTCCAGGCTTAGCGAGGGAAGGGAAAAGATTGCTGCAAAGACAAAACTAACAGACTGATTGCATCAACCCTTGCAATTTTTTTTTTCCTCTCATACTTTGGTATTTGAATTGTTAAATATAAAAGGGAATAGACAGTGAAATAGCTGAAACACTTAACAGCTCAGCTGTGGAGTATATACAAACAGCAGACTATTGTAAAATGATCAAAGTATATATTTTATATGAAAGGAGATGTGGATGTCCTCTCCCTGGAATTGTTCAAAGCTACAGCCCAACAGGTACGCAACCCCTGTTGGGGGTATGCAACCAAAGCTGCTGGGTGGAGCTCTAAGCAATCTCATCTAATACAAAGTGTCTCTAGAACTACATGATCTTTAAGGTCCCTTCCAATCCAAACCATTCTATGACTCTATTTTCTCTCCCACTATCCAGGTAAAAGCAGGTACCTGTTCTTTAGCCTATACAGGCCTTGGACTCTTGTCACCATTCTCTGAGAACAGAATGAGCTGATTTTGGATCTGTGCCTGTATAAGTATACATCTGCATATGCATCAGAGCAGGAACCACACAACCAGATCAGCACCTGACACCCACCACAAATCCAAAGGGCAATCGTTGTTGCAGCATATTGCACAATTGAGACAGCCACAATACACAAAGTAGCACCATACAATTTCAGAAGGCTTCAAGCATTAACCCATACAGAGCATCACCACACCACTTCAGAAGGCTGCAAGCATCTACCCTTCTTATTCTTTAGCCCAACCTTTTATGCCCCTCATGTTCATGCACTGCACCTGTGTGCCCTCTGTTCCCTCTGGTGATTGGTCAGTGCCCCTGGGCACTCCATGGCTCATTGCTGTAAATGCTGCTCACCTGCTTTTCACACCTGTAGCCCATTGGGGATGAGGCTTGGCTGCAGCCCCACTCCCAATTACCACAAACGGTGTCCCTACAAATAGACTTACTGAGCTTTGAGTTATATATCACACCATGTACATTTCAGGAATAAGTATAAGATTAAAGTAGTCACCAAGAGGAATGCTCACTGGCTGAAGCACTTTGATTCCTCCAAAAGATCAGTGGTGCTACTCAGCCACTTTTACAGTTGGTAAGAGCTACAGGATAAACATTTTAGAAAGCAGGCCAGTTTCCTTCCGATGGCTGCAGATAACGAGCTCTGTACCTACCTTTCTGTTGCCATTGTTCTCTCAGAATACATCTTGTTCTGATACAGACAAACCAAGAGATTACAATCTCTGGGAAAAACGTTGTCTGACAAAGACTAAGTACACTGCTTGGCTAATATCCACATTACCTCAGAGGGAATATTTTGAGCTATCTGAAGCCCTGAGATGGCTTTCTAAGGAAACATAGGGAGAACTCCATGGGCCACAGTCTGCTTGGTTCTGTGTCTGCTTGTTTGTTAACTTCAACAGCCTAAAGTGCATCTGAGCAAGCAAGACAAACAAACCTAACACAGAAGTCAAAACATTATTAAAATAATGTCCATGCTGGTGCAATGTGAAAGAGAAATATTTCAGGCAATACCCTCTGCCTCTGGTCAGAAAATGAACTGCTGCATATGAAGCAACTCCTTAATTCAGTGTGTGTGGTTCTTACAGAAGATCCTGAAGCTAGCCAACAATAAGCTTATTTTCCATAAAAAAGCCCTTATCTCAGATAAAATTTCACGTTTATTCTGAAAATATAAGGTGAAAGCAGAACCTGAACAGATGTTCACTGCAAAGATCAGCAACAGTCTTAAAGTAAACTGCAGTTCAAGGCACAAAGAATGAAGTACCTGACTGGAGCCCAAGAATGATGCAAATTAAATATCAGTCTTTACCCTGAATCAATAATATTTGATCCATTAGTTAGGTAGTAATTGGAAGGCAATTATACAAGCTCACCAGTGTGAAAAAAACAGTTGCATCACTGAAACTTTACTGTAGTCAAATAGAAGTTACTAAAATAATAAAAAATGGTAACATCACTGGACCTCAAGAAGAAACATAATATTTGAATAAACTATTCAAGTGTGGTCTTGTGAGAAGACTTAAAGTAAAACCATCTTGGAGCATGGGTCTGCAGGAGTTTGAAATATATATTTTACTAGCTTTCTGAAGGCACACTTATAAATGTTTTGAGAGCATCTATATAACTCTAACTTTCCTGTAAAATTGTTCTGGAACCATTCCACCATAGGTGAAATGCTCATAGGAAATTCTCCCTGAAACCACAAGCTGACAAGGAAACAAACCAAGGAAATTCTTCTATCTAGGAACACTACTGGGAAACAAGACACAAAAAACAAAAATCAAAACCAACCAACCAAAACCAAACCAAACAAACAAAAATAAAAAAAGAGAGAGAAAAATGTGAGAGAGAAGAATTGTAAACAATACCTTGGAGGAACCTTTTACCTTGGAAGAAGCCTTATACCCACCACCTTGTTCACCTTTTCAGAGCTGAGGAAAACAAACTTGGAACAACTGAGTTTGAAAATTGGAATTATAGTCAGTGTGAGTTGTGGTTCCCCCAGCAAGCACTGCGCATCCCTTCTCCTCCTGTGAAAGGAAGGAAGCATTTCACTATACTCAAAAAGCATTGCTGTTCCCTTCCCTGAATCTGTTTAATTTAATGACAGAAGCAATTTATATTCTAGTGCTGAAAAGCAACTTTTGGACACTTGTTAAAGACTAGTCAAATCTAATGACTTTGCATCCCATCAGAAACAAAGCCAGCATTGAACTATAACTAATTAATTTACAGATTATTACATATAGAATAAAGCAAGTACATAAAAAAAGGCAGAATGAAGTAAGTTAATCACTTGGTAAGTCCAGTAGATGCCTTCTAGCTAGTTGCCCCTCAGCACTTTGCTCCTATCCCTGAGGCAAAGCAGATGGCAATAGAAATGCACAGGACCTTTATACGTTAGAAATGTTTTTCTTAAATATTCCCATATTTATGCCATTAGTGAAGGAGGCTCAGATAAACAGATCATTCAATAGAGATGTTTTTGCCTGTGTGAATAAAAGTAAGACCAAGTTAACATGACCTTTAACCTCTCAGCACAGTCCATAAGGGAAAGTCTTGCACATGTACAACAACATATCAAATGAACTTGCCTTCAGGATGTAAACAGGGGGCACTCTTATCTCAACTGAATACTTTGGAGGAGTTACTTTCATTAGCAGTCTCATTGGACATTAACCACTGTTATTTAACCAGTAAGCTTTAATTCAATACAGTCCCAAGACCTTCCCAAAGTGAGCTGTTATTATTATTATTTCACTTATAGATAATTGGGGAACAAAAGCCGTTTGATTTATACACCATTCTAATTCCTACTGATTTTAGGAGAAAAAATGAAACCAAGTAATTCAGATGTGACCCAAAAAGGATTTAAAATGCTGAACTATTGGTGGGCACGACCCCCCTGCCCCAAAATGCAGTAAGCAAACCTCACCATTGACTATTCCATGACCAAAAATTATCCTTAATCCTGGAGCGCTTCTGCCAATTTCCAAGCTCTTCACTGACATGAAGGAGGGAAAAAAATACAGACATTCATCAGGTTCCACTGTTTGAGGTGGAAGCTTATCATTACTACTGACCTGCTGGAAAGCAGCCCTGCAGAGAAAGACCTGGGGGTCCTGGTGGGCAACAAGCCATGAGCCAGCAGTGCCCTCCCTTGTGGCCAAGAAGGCCAATGGTGTCCTGTGCTCTAGTTCTTGGTTCCTCAGTACAAGAGAGATGTGGAGCTCCTGGAGCAACCAGTGGAGTGCAATAAGGATGAATGGTCAGCTGGAGGATGGGCTGAGGGACTGGGCCTGTTTGGCCTTGAGAACAGATGATTGAGTGTGGACTTCTTCAATGTCTATCAGTATCTGAAGGAAGGTGTCAGAGCATGGAGCCAGGCTCTCTCATCAGTGGTGCTAAGCAACAGGACAAGAGGCAATGGGCAGAAATAGATGCACAGAAGTTCCACCTGAACATGAGGAAAAACTCTATTGTGTGGGTGACCATGCACTGGATCAGGTGCCCAGAGAGGTTGTGGAGCCTCCCTCACAGGAGATACTCAAGAATCATCTGGATGGGATCCTGTGCCAAGTGCTGCTTGAGCAGGGAGCTTGGACCAGTTGACCCATTGCAGTCCCTTCCAACCTCCCCCGTTCTGTGATTCTGCGATTTGCAAAACAAAGCAAGACGGCAGGACCGGGAGCCACTATCAACTTGGGAAAGAAAGAAAGAACAACGCAATTACTTTAGCCGGCCGCTCTCTCGCTGCGCACAAGAGCTTCCCACACGCCTGCGCGCGGGGTTCGGGGGCGGCTGCCGGGCGTGTGAGGGGCGGGCGGCGGCGGGCGGGGCCGGGCCGGGCCGGGCCGGGCTGGGCTGGGCTGGGCGGAGGCGGCGGGCGGGGCCGCGGCAGTCGGTGCGCGCTCGCCTTCCGCCTCAGTGCAGGGGGCGGCCGCGGTCGGGCCTGTGCCGGGGCGGCTGTGGCACCGCTGTCGCCGCTCTTCGGCTGCGTAACTCTTCCCCCGGCCCCTCCCTTCCCTTCCCCTCGGGCCCAGCGGCGGCGATGGGGTCCCGGGCGTCCACTCTGCTGCGGGACGAGGAGATCGAGGAGATCAAGAAGGAGACGGGCTGTGAGTGCGGGGGCCTGAGTGCGGCGGGGCGGGGCGGGGCGGGCAGTACGCGGGCTCGGCGGCCGGAGCGGGGCCGCTCGCAGTCCCTGGGGCCGGACAGGCCCTGCCCGGCGCGGCCGCGGCGTTCGCGTCGGGGCAGTGCCCGGTCCCAGCCAGCGCAGCCCCCGGGGCCGGGCATGTGTGGCAGGCCCGCGGAAACCTGGGAAGCGCCTCTCGGTTCCCCCCCACCGCTGCCGGTGGCAGCAGCGAGATCCCAGCGGGATAGAAGGGAAGCAGTGCTCTTGGTGTGTGCAGTATTGTATTCGGTCAGAGATAACTCCTTGGGTTTTGAAGAGTTGTCTGTATCGATGCCTGATGCTGGAGTGTCTCTCAGTTTTTAACCCAAAGAAGCTGTCGTTGGATAGTAATTTTTTCCCCCAAGTGTTATTTGTTTTATCGGTTAATGCTAAAATTGCCGTAAGGGTATTCAGAATGAATGCTGAGTGGTATTTAAACCCTAAAGGAAGTAATGTAACTCACGAGACATAAGTGTTATTAACTAAAAAGAAGTGAAATTCCTGTACTAGTCAGCAACTGGGTGAGCATTATTTAAGCTGGACTCTAATATTTAGATACTTTACCCTACAGTATTTGATCGAGTTATACTGCACAAACATAAAGTACCTTAGAGAAGGTGAAACTCCAGTGTTGTTAATTTGCCTGATAGAATGACTGCCTGAGAGTTCCAGCAAATGATAAGAAATGATTTAGTTCGACTAAATGATAATAAATGCAGGATGCCTTCCTAACTATCTGGGGAGCAGAGGTCATAACATCATAGGTATCACTTTGCTGTTTGTTTCTCCAGGAATGTTCTCAGGTTAACATGCTGTGCCCAGCTTTTCCAATTTTTCTTCTGAATATACATTCTGATCTGTTCTTGCTACTTGAAAATGCTTTCTTTGGTTTTCTTTCCAATATAAATGAGACCATATATTCTTCTTAAGTGTTAGTTTATTTGTGTCAGGAAAATGCTTGTCTACAGGAAAGGAGTAGAAGATTAAGAGAGCACTGGAGCTAGTGTAGTGGCAGGCTGAGTGAGTTAACATAGTTTCCATGATCCTTTTTCCATCTGTCATGAAAACCTTCTAGAGGAAAGCTGTGATAAACAAGTAGAAATGTCAAAGTCTGTTTATCCAGCAATAACTTTATATGGCTTTTTTCTTTTTAATCACAAAGATCATGGAGTAAAGGAAGCCTCCTGTCATTTATAAAGATGCTTCAAAATCCAAACCCCAAATCTGGAATATTTTTCCAGAAGGTTTTACATTTTTCCTCATGCTGCTACTTGATTTATTGTCTGTGGTGTTTTATTCCTTAAAGTTTACTTACATGATAGTTAAATAAATACCATTTAGATGGCTATATAGGCATTGTAAGCAATAAATCCACTTGACTCTAGTTAGCCTCTAAATGCTCTTCTTGTATCATCAGAGGGTGATCAAAGTTATGACTGGTGGGTTTCAGCTTTGTGACCTGATGTCCATTCATTTCCCCATGTTTTTATCTAGTAAATTTTATAATTAGTACCACTTTGTTAACCAACCATTGCTAATCTCTGACTCATGCTTGCTTGTAAGTCATCACAGTGTGTCTCATTGACGTTATCAATCATTTTCTTCTTCTCCCCAGTCTGTAACTGCAGTTTAGGAATGTGATTTTTCTCTGCTTTTTATATTTCTCTAGGTAGATGGAAAATTCCACCAAGATGTTAGCACTGTTATACACTTCATACAGGTGAAAATATTTATACAAGGTGGGGAAAAAACCCAAACAAACACTACTTAACTGGATCGAAGTTCACAGGCAGAATGCTAAGGTAGTGTTACTGAATAGACTGCTGTGGTCTGTTGGAAACTTAATGCTGATGGTACTTTAGCTACTGAAGAGTTTGAGAAAGGGACTTTGTAGACATGAAAAAATCTGGCAGCATTACAAGTCCATCTTGAACTGGTGGTCTGATAAGTGCTCCCAAAGATTCCTTTTTGGCCTCTTTACTGTGAAATGTGTTTTCTACAGTTCGTTTGGGGTAGGTGTGTAGTACTGAGTAGAACCAACTTAACCAATTTGATTGAGTTCAACTGTGGAATTATATAACTTCTGCTCAATTTCATGTAGCACAAAACTGAATAGCTAATGATACTGACATGAGTGAGAAACTGTAAATGTTCTTCAGCAGAACAGATAAAGAACATGTCTTTTAGGACACTAGAGGCATAGTCTTTCAAAAGCTAAGCAATGACACAATCTCTTGAATGAAATTTGCTTGAATTAAAATTCTTCTCTATTTTGTGGTAGTGAAAAGCACTTTGTAGGGTAAGTTCAGAGACATGTGCAAAGGTAATGCATGAGGTTCTCAGCAGCAGGTGCGAAGCCTGAAGTTGACAGTCCTAAATCTCACATGGTGTTGTCTAGAAAGTGTTTGCTTTGCATTTAAACATTTTGAGATTTGAGCAGGAAAACACCTTGAAGTCATCCTAATTGCTTTGATATTTCATTAACAACTATACAAAAAAACAAAACAAAAAAACAGATGAGAGACCCAAGATGTTGCTTGTCTGCATTCTGTTGCAAGCTTTTGGAAAGCTGTTGGAATGTAACAGTATTCAAACTATTTGGTTCACACCCTTTGTTTCCATGCTTTGAAGCACTCTGCCTAAGGATTAATAATAAATTAATGCTCATACCTTAATTTGGGAGGAAAAAATGTTTGCATGGTAGCAGATAATAGATTTTTCTGATGGATATTTATATATTTTTCCAAGTATATATATATTTTTATATGAGTTTATGCTACTGTTGTAGACAAGAATATGTAATTGCTAAAAGCTTTACAGTGATTTAACATAAGTAAAATAGAGAGAGCAACTCCTAATTTAGAGGTCTTGACCCAAAATTTTTAGGAGGATCTTAGTGGAGTAGCAGTATAAAATGGTGTTTCAGCTAATTTTAAGCCTTAACCGTAGCTTTTGAGTCATAACTTTAGAAGCAGTCATAAATTGCAGATCTTAACTCTCCTGGGTATTCAGGAGAATCTTTACTTTGCTTACAAATGCAGTGACACAGCTTTTGTGAGGGATGAGAGCCAAAAGGAAATTACGACAGAAGACAGTGGTGAACCTGAATCATCCTCCTTTTGCACAGAGCTGTGATATGCTTTTTGTCTAGAGTGACGTTAATGAAAATATCACTTCTCCTGTCAACAGCTATGGACTATTTCTCACATACTAGCTGGTACAGCGATGTTCCAAAAATGGAGATGCTGACATCAGTTTGGGAATGGTAGCTGAGTAGAATTCTCATCACCTTCTTTGTTTTCAGGGAGGAGTGGGAGTATGGGACTTCTAATAGATCTAACTCTAGCCTTCTTTTTTTCACCATCAGTTGTTGTTATGGTATCTAAAACATTAAATCAGAAATGCAGAAGGTTGAAGTCTTTAGAGTACTGGTACTTATTTTCTCTGTGTGTGTTGCTTAACTTGGAAGTGAGCAAGCTGCCCAGTCTTATCGTAGAGAAGTTGCCTGAGGTGAAACTGAGCAAATTGCCCAATCCTATGCAAAGAATGCAAGTTGCTGAGGAGACAAAAAGGCGGGGGGGTGTGTTTGAAAACCCAGTTGCTGGCAGGTCGTGCTAAAGGAGAAAACTGTTGAACCTAAACAAATAAATAGCCTCGAGAAAGAAAAAACAAACCTGAAAAGAAACCTGCCTCACTTGTTACAGATCAAACAGCTAGTGTGCAACTTCTTCCCAAATAAGTTTGAGCAAGTAAGAGAAGTATTGTGCATGTCCTGGTGAAAGCTTTTTAAACTATTTAATCTGAGAATTACAGTAAGTCCTAGTTTAACATTGTAGACAATCACATCTTTACTGAATACACATTAACAGTCAATCAATCTTATTTCATGTATTTATTAAATTTATCAGAAGAGACTGAAAAGCCAAGATCTACTGTAGGGCCTTGTGGTTTAACCTCAGCTGACAAGTAAGTACCACACAGATGCTTCCTTAGTCCCTGTCAGGGTCAGGGTAGAAGCTCGGGGAGAGGGGAGGTAAAACCCATGGGTTGAGATAAAAAGTTTAATAATTGAAATAAAGTAAAATATAATAATAAATTTTAAAATGTCAATAATAACAATGCTAATACTAATTGTAATGAATGAGAAATAACACCCAAGAAAGACAAATGAAGCACAGTACAAGTACTGTACATAGTACAGTACTGCTCACCTCCTGTCGACCAATGCCCAGCCTGTCCCCAGACTGCAATTGGCCCCTCCTGGCCAATTCCCTCCAGAATTGTATTCACCGGACATGATGTTCTGTGAAGATCAGAAGATCCCTTTGGCCAGTTCAGATCAGCTGTTCTGGCTGTGCTCCCTCTCAGCTTTTTGTGCACCTCCTCACTGGCAGAGCCTGGGAAGCTGAGAAGCCCTTGGCTTAGGGTAAACTCTACCTAGCAACAGCCAAAACAACAGTGTGTTGTCATCGTTACTCTCCTATGAAATCCAGAAACCACAGCACTGTACCAGTTACTAAGAAGAGAATGAACTTTGTCCCAGCTGAAACCAGGACAAGTGTTCTTTCAGTGTTAAAGGAATTGCTATTCTATAGAGGTTCATCCCACTCACATCACAGACTAAAGATCTAGTTGTCTAATACCTTAGGTTGTCTAGTATCTTGGTAATGTTGACACAGTTATGCTGAACTTAATATTGCCTTTGTAATTTATGTTTCAAAGTGCAGTTTTAAAGTCTGCAATAACTTTCTGCTTGCTTTGTAGCTCAACTCCTTCTCAAATTTCTTTAGAAATAGGCTTTTTATTTTTAATTCCATGTCCTAGAACCTGGAAATTAATTTTCTGAGCAATTGGCTCCCACGTTGGGTGTAAAGGGTTTCAGTGAATGGGGTAACATCAGGCTGGTGACCAGTCACTAGTAGGGTTCTGCAGGGCTCCATTTCAGGGCCAGCTGTTCTCCTCAACATCTTTGATGTTAAGGAGATGTTCTCCTTAATGTCTTTGTGAACAACTTGGATGCAGGACTGGAAGGCATACTAAGTTTGCCAGTGTCACTAAATTGGGAGGAGCTGTTGACTCCCTCGAAGGCAGAGAGATCTTAACAGAGGGCTGGGCACCAAAGTATTGCTGGTTGAATGCATGATCTAAAAAATACTATTAAAAATATAATAGTAAATAAAAACAAGAAATCTATCTTTGGCTCCAAGTTCTGGAACAAAACGTTCCTCATCTCTGCTCTCTGGTGAACAGTCATAGGACCAGAAGGAAAAGCATGAAGCTGTGACAGGGAAAGTTTAGGCTGGATATTAGGACAAAGTTCTTCACCCAGAGAGTGAATGGGTACTGGAACAGGCTTCCCAGGGAGGGGGTCACAGCACCAGCCTGACAGAGTTCCTTAAATGTTTGGACAGTGTTCTCAGGCACATGAGGATGGTGCTGTGCAGGGTCAGGAGCTGGACTCCAGTGATCCTTCTGGGTCTCTTCCAAGTCAGGTTATTCTCTTATTCTGTGAACCCCAAAATGTTCAGATTTCAGCAGTCCTGTAAAGGAAGAAAAGTAAAGTAAAAATTAAAGCCTTTCTGACCACTTGCCAGATGCAGAGAAACTGAGCTCACTTTCTGTCTTTAGGTGGAAAACAGACAATGGGAGTAGAGATAAGCAAAAGTTAAGGAAAGATTCTATAGCAGGGGTCTTTAGTGTCATGAGTGATATAGAGGTTATCAGTGTAGGCTGTGTTCAGATTAATTCTAGCTGTAAAGGAATTAAAGGAAATAAAGTGGAACTGTGAATCAAGTTTGTTTTTTTTTAATTGACGTTTACTGAGTCAGATAACCAAAAATTGTTAAAGATAAAAAATAGAAATGGGTAGAAGACGGAGTTAGACAGATTTTTGAAGAATGAGCTAATTTGTGGATTCTTGAATATTAAGCTGTGATTTATAGCTCATAAAGTCCCTAAATGCTCCTTGTCATGTGCTTTCAATGTAACTGGTTCTACGTGAACTCTTTTTTGAATACAGCTTCTGGCAACAGCAAAGTTCAGAGGTCTTCTCCTATGAGGAATCATTGACATGCTAATTTGTCATCTTCTTTCTTTTTTTCTTCAGTCTCCCACAGTCAAATCACCCGCCTCTACAGTCGCTTCACCAGCCTGGACAAAGGAGAAAATGGCACTCTTAGGTGGGTAATTCCGCTGTACTTGCATTGGCACATCTGTATTGGTGGCTTGCTGTTGCAGGATGTCTGCCTGTTTTTCTCATTAGTAAATCACTGAGGCTATTGTAACAAGTTTTTTCATAGCTACTGTCTACATGAAAGGTTTAATTGTTGAACTGAGGTGCTCTAAGTACCAACTGTCTTTACTGTTGTGTTGAAGGTTTGTAGTAGTTAATAGGAGAAAGTTCAGATTTGGTATTCAGAGTCTTATAAAAATGTTCAGAATTGTGAAACAACACTTTTAGATTGATGTTTCTTACCTTTCTTTATATGTTGCTTCTACTATTTAATACAAGAATGGTTCTGCTGTGTCATCTTTATCCTGGCTTTCATAAGAAAAAAGATCTATACTTACTTGTCTCTGATATCCAGTGTCTTAAAACACCACTTGGATCTGCAATCCATTTACTATATTTAATTTTGCACCTCTTGTTGAACACCCATATCTATTAGTATGCTTAAAAATAAAAAAAGAGCTGGAACCAAGTCATTGTGACTAAACATTCTGTTATTTAAAGTGGTAGTGCAGAACATTCTAAGATCTTTAGTGTTTGTTTCCTATCTACAATTCGAAAGCTACAGAAGTAAACTGGTTTCTAACAGCTTAGTCAATTAAATAAAGATGACTCTTTAACTTTATCTGCAAAATATTTTTCATTTTGATGGACCAAGTCTGCTAGAAAATACTATTCCCAACTAAAAGGTAAACTCTGGTGAGATGATGGCCTGTTAAAATATATCCCTGCCTGCTGTCATTCCCTGCCTTTCCTGCTCTCATGGATTTTGTTTCCCATTCACCCTATAGCCACAGTGGCACAGGAAAGCTGGAGAAGAATGCAGGAGAGAGTAGGAAGGAGAAAGGGACATCGTTGTAGCATAACATGAGATCTGGCTCCTACAGAGTTAATTTCTTTTATAGCAGCTCTCTCCCAGTCAAATTCAGTGATTCAGGCATCACCTGAGGTTTTGTATGTGAGCTTGTAAAATATGACTGCAGGATGCACTATAAACCCAGAAAAGCTATAGGCCTACCTTTAAACCAACCTAACTGTAATGCTGCAATCACCTCTTAAAAGATCAAAGTGGCAAGTTGTAAGACACATGGTCTTTGGCAGTACTTTGGGCTTACTGCAGTTTCCTTTCCTGAAGGAAATGCGCAGTTCCGTCTGGTGCCACGAATTGCTGACTTCTCAGCATTTAAGTAATTGGATGTGGAATTGTATGGTAAACAGGACTACAGAGTGATTATTTTGGGTTAAAAATACTCTCCTTCCCTTTTTGCCTTTTGTGTAGGTTTTGAGGCTGATTGACTCCGGTGATTTGGACTGTGGCTGTACTGTAAATATCTAGACTTGCATAGCTGAAGGGATGACTAAATGGATTGTGCACGTAAAAAATTGGCTTGGGATGCGATATGCAGGAACTTCCAAAAGCCCGCTCTGACACTTCAACCAATGCATTTAAATTGTAGCATTGGCAATTCTGATGTAGAGATCAACTGATGAGATTGTGGATAAGGTTAATACTCCTTATGTTTAAAATTATTTTGAAAAGAACATTAACAGCCTTTTCAAACTTTATATGTGAATTTAATATTCATTGATGAATAAAGGTGATGGCTACTGAATTAGTCTAGCACAATTTGAACCTAGGATGTGCTCTTCCTCATCTCTTGCATGTTCTCCAACACTAAATTCACTTACTGAATCCATAAGGTTTGTATAAATGTCAAAGTGATTGTACTCAGTTTATGTAAGAGGAGTAATTGATTAAATATGCTATGAATGTCTGTTGCACAATGCTTAGTTTCATGGTATTATGCATCAGGAGGAGGCAGACTTCTATTGTTGATAATCATGTAGTACTTAGGAAAGGAAGTGGAGGTTGTTTGGGAAATCCTAGCAACCGTGCGTATTATGATCTCTTGACTTGCAGTCTTGCCCCCTAAGCACAGCCCACTCTCAAACATGTCTGACTTAAGAGTGGCATTCAATTTTTTAAACTTGTTCTGGTACTCTCAAAATGCAGTTTTGTAAGTTTAAGTAATGGATAACTACTTCCTGAAAAATAGATTGAGGAGAGAGCAAGAACTACAGCTTGGAAGGTCATAGATGTTGGTTTCTGAGATACGGATCAAAGAGAACTTGATGCTCTAAGACAAGTAAGAAGAAGTTATCACTTGCTTACTACCACCAAACAGTTTAGAGGGTATGTCTTCCGTTTGTTTCCTGTGAGCAAGATTTATTGTTTCCGTAAGGATGACTTGCACCTTTGATTTACAAATCAAACATGACAAAATCACTCATGTGACCATGATTAGGAAAAGAAATGTCAGTCAGTTCTTTATGGCATGAAATAAATCTTTAAATGTGTACCACACTTCTGAAGAAGGGCAAAGTAAAGAGCACTTTGTACAGAAAATCTGATAGATGATGATTAATCCTGGTAGTTCTGGAACTATAATCAAAAGCAGAAATCTTTCATAGCCAGATATGTGTACTTATGTGCAATTTCAAGGTACTTTGTTTTTAAAGAGTTACAGAAATGAAATATTAGAGATGGTTATTGATAAAGACAAAGCTTGGTCTTCAAAAAGTTTTTGGTTTTTGCTTCCTTTTTTCCCCTCTCACATATTTATTCTCTAAGTGACTACAGCCATTTTTACCTGTAAAGATAAAAATATCAGGTTTACCTTCACCTTTCTTTAAAAGTGTAGAAAAATTTTGTAATTTTCCTTAGCTTCACTTTTTCTAAACAAAATGAGTTTTTCTAAACAAAACCATGTTGGAAAAGACAAGACAAAACTGTTCTTGAAATTCTTGAAAATTCTTTTGTCACCTTTGATTTAAATATTGTGACATGCAGAGTTGTCAAAACAAAAGATTGATACCCTTGGTTGTCCGTAGCTACATCTAAATTGTGAAATCTGGAATATACTTGTTCAGTTTACATCCTAACTATAGCTCAGGAGGAAAAGAGTGCATGTTTCCTTACTTACATGCTGATTTCCAATATGGGGAAATAGTATAGCATGAACAGAGCAAGTATGTGATTGCTTAGTGAGTCTTCCTGTTGGGCTGGTACTGCAGCGTACACCACACAAGAATACCTTTGTTCCAAAGCTTATCAACTAGTAAGTAGCTCTAGACAGACATATAGAAAGCTGTAAAAGGAGGTACTTATATACACTGCAATCTTTGCCTGTAACTTTTGTATGGAACCTCCCACTTAACAGTAGTTTCTGGGGCACTGGGGAAAAGACAGGTTAAGCACTTGAGAAGTGGTTTTTACTGTACAGTAATTGATATAGCCTGGTAAGCATAGAAGAAGGAAGGATCTGAAAGCTGGTAGCTACAGAGAATAGACACACTGAGCTGTTTATACATGTCTTGTGTTTATGAAAGCTGTTCACACATGTCTTCTGGAGAACTTCAGAAAGCCTCTGATCCTGAGAGAAGGGTAACATGAGCCAGCCAGGCCATCTGTCAGTCTTTGTCAGCTGACTGAACCATCTGGGTCTGGAAAGATGTCAGGCTTGGTCTTATTAGTTAAAACAGATACTTCAAGATTGCAAAACGTAAAAGCTAGCTCTGTGAATGTGGAATTCTTTACTTTTGCTCAAGCAAATGCAAAGCATTTTTAGCTTTATCTAAAATAGAAAAGACAGGAAGGATATGGGTTTGGATTGGAAAAGACAGGGTACAAGAATAGACTATACTTGCATCTTCAACCACACTTTATGCATGCTGCCTTTTTTCTTCCCTTCCTTATTGCTCATCTAATTATCACCTTTTTACATACTCCTTGGCCTTACATTTATGAACCAATTAGTGCTGTGATAGTTAAGCAACTTTTAACATTTGCATAGAGCATGCGTAAGGATGGAGTTAGATGAGATGGATGACACAATCGTGAAGGGCGGGGATATTCTTATTCTTTCCCCGTAACTTCTCCAGGCTGCCAGCACCTCATTGTCAGCTGTGGTGCTCTTAGACTTTTTTGAAGTTTTTGAACTGCCTCAAGTTGTGAATTCCACAGAAAGCTAATTGGAGAGGGGGAAGGTAGGGAGTTTTTTATAGGGGATACATTAGACCATCAAAAGGTTAGATGAATGCAAAGCTGATGCTAGCAAAGGGAATGGAGCAATGGAACCTCTTCAGCAGTAAGCTCTTAAATATTTTTGACTAATTTGCATAATACGCCTTACTGCTTTTAGTTATTTCCCTTCTTCAAGTCATTTCTTGTTACCTGTATAGTCTGGGCATCTTTTCTTTTTTCTACCACTTCTGATGCTCATATATATGGGAGTTTTTTCCTTTCCATTATTTTACTTTCCCTCAGCTCTAGATACCCCTCCTCATCCCTGTCACCCTGAACAAATAGAACAGCGTTTTGCTAACATCTAGAAGTAACAGGAGAATGAACAACCAGAAACAGAAGGAAAAAAAGGGTCTTGTAGGCTTTTTGCAGTCTTTAGAATCAGGCACAACTACCTTTACAGCAGGGATCTGCTCTGTGTCTTGGAGGGAATACTCATGCTTAGGAACACTTGTCTTGCTTAGACTCTAGAAATTCTTAGCTGCAAATGACATCTAATTGTGAATACACTGGCGTATGTATTAAATGGTTGGCCTACATAATGTCCACATGCAATTAAAGGTGGCTTTGCCTGTTGCATTTAAGCAAAGATTTCATAAGAGCCAGGTTCATGTAAGGATACCTTAAGAGGAGCCTTGTTGCCCATGAACACAGAAGAAGTAGAGGGTATTAAATTTCATGTAAGTGCCAGCTTCAGCCAGGTGAAGTTGGTCCCTAATGACTGCAGGAAAGCTTAGCTTTATAAAGTGAGAATAACTTGCCTCACATTCATTTGCTTTTATGGCTGTTGCAGCTATTTCAGTTATAACACTCACTCAGTAATGTGCTCTTAATAAGCAAAAGTGCTCTACTGCAATCCTGATAATGACAGGACAAATAGATTTGAAACCAGGGAATTATTTGTGGTTAATTGTTAATCTCCTGTTAGAAAACAGAATCACTGGAGGCTGAATACTAAAAAGTCATTATATGCAAGTAAAAGTTTCTGAAGGATTAGGATTTTGGTCTACATGGAAGAGAGAGCAGCTGCTGCTTTTAGGTTATAAAGTTAGCATTGACATTGAAGTTCTGCTGTTAAAATACTGTTATTAGGACATAGGCTTTCCACAACACTGCATCTCTTGCTTAAATCATTAATGCATACTTTGCCCTTCGGCAATAGCTTAAAATGCTGCAGTCCTGAAGGGCCTGGTAACAAGTTGATCATGCTAAACAGATGTTAACTTTGCCTATTAAAAATAACACGGGACCTGGTCAGAGAAGTTTGCTGGGATAACTTAAAAATATGGTCAGGTCACTCTGTTAGAAGTTCAGACAGTTTAACAAGATTGCACTGTAATAAGGATTCTTAACAGTGCTGTGGTGGTGACTGGGTGCAAAAAGTGCTTTAGAATACATTTAAAACTAGAACATTTTGCTTCTCTGCCTTTCCCAAGCCAGACTGGTGGTAAAGTCAGCCAATTTCTTTTTTACCCTTTAATATCACAGCAATATAAAAGGCTTTTATATTTAAATTATCTCAAAATTTCGTTGTGTTTACTTTACTAAGCCAAGTTTTTGGTGTAATGATGCCATGAGTCAGACCTTGTTGCCAGTTTAGTTAGTGAGCATAGTTTTGAAAATTCAGTAATCAAGTTTGAGACTTTGACCCCAATTTCAAAATCAGCAAGACTGCATTTGACTTGAAGGGAACTGCCAATATTTCTGGAGATTGGGCAGGAAACGTCAAGTTACACATCCAGACATAACAGGGTGGGACTTTCTTACAGCTTAACCCCCTTGCTGTTTGCAGTTTAAAATCTAGATGATTATGAAGTGCATCTTGAACTAACTGATAAGTTGCTGTTTTCTGTTGTAAGGAAAAACAAACCAAGCAAACCTGCTCACTAAGATACATTTGGTGTGTTTGCCTTGGTCACACCAAGATTACCCACTCTGCTGTCACTGACAGTCTGTCAGGTTGAAAGAAAAATCTTAGCGCAATTCTAATAGGAGAATGAAGCCTGTGTTCATGTCATACTGTTCTAAAATGTGTATGCAGTACAGCTCACGATGTCTTTCAGATCAGAAGAATAATAGTGTAACTTAGCTGTGTTTATATTGTGCTGTGTACAAATAATCATGACCAGAAAATAGAATGGCTGGCAAGAGCATTGAGTACTTGCCTCTACTGGTGAAATTATATCTGGTGTACAGGTACCTGTAAAAGTGTAACATTGCTAGTTTAAAAGAGGAATACTGCTTGGTTGAAGCGAAAATAATCTGAAATTTGGTATTTATAATAAGATAAAGATTTCTTGCATAAACAAACAAAAAAAAAATCTATCAAAACAGGCTAATGACCTACAGTATGCTTAAAGAAGTATGGTATTCTTCCAGAATCTGAAATAAGGCAGTCTAGAAAAGTCATGACAACTCATATGATTAAGTACCAAAATAAGTATTTAAAAACTCCAATGAATATTTTCATTGAGCCGGAATTTCTTTCAAAACAACTTCAGAAGCTTTCCTTTTCTTATATTGCAAACTAGTTGGCATCATTACAGTGAAGTCTCTAGCACAAATGATGTTAGTGTCTGAGAAATGTTGTTAACGTGATAAATGAGCACTGCTAGTTTGTAATGCAATACAGGTTTGGCATTGTCTTTTATTTTGCCATTAGTCATAAAGAAAACATGATTAAAAAAGTTGCATTTTCAAAATCACCAAATGTCTTGCTGCAGAAATAGGATTCCACTGATGTTTTACTGTAAATTCTTTTTAAGCAAATTCTCTGACTTCAACTTTATGCTGACTGGTGGTGTATTTGCTTTCCTTAGCCGTGAAGATTTCCAGCGGATTCCAGAGCTTGCCATCAATCCACTCGGAGACAGAATTATCAATGCCTTCTTTCCAGAAGGGTGAGTTTCAACAAACTGAATTTATGAGCAGACCCAAAATTTGTGGTTTGTCAGAAGTTTTCATAGAAGTGAAATGCTGATAGTTAAAGCACAGAATTTGGATTGACTAATACCTGAATACTTCAAACTTGCCATGAAGTGTATGTGGGTACATAATTTCCTCAGCATATTTTAATTCTCTTAATGAGAAATACTTTACAACTTTACAAGACTTTTTGGGGCTTTATTAATTGACAAACTCAGGCTCCTGTCACAGTTTTCCACTCTTCTTCTTAAACTACTGAACACTTATGAAGAAGTTCCTGGCCATGTATAGAATTTGGTTCTTAAAGCAAACTTGTATCGACACTATTCTGTGCAAAGCAGCATTACAATTAACTAATTTGGTCTTACTGTATCTGATATAGTAACTGTACCATTGTTATTACATTGTCTTTTGGTTGGTTGATTTTAGGTTTTTATTACATTTAGACATAGATTATGACATTTGTAACACAAATCCAAAGAGATGATCAAATTTTCAATATTGTCTCTCTTCATTATGCCTTTCTGGATTGTCCTATGGAATCTCTTGAACACAGTTGCTATTACTGATTGATGAAGGTTGGATTGTCTGATCAAGTCATAATAACAGCTAAAACGAGGCAGGGTTTACTGAACAGAAACAAGGCATCCTGGGAAGTACTTACATGGCTGGTCCCCAGAGAAACTAGAGAACTCTTTGTCAGAGAGCACTGAGCAATGACAGCCCCACAGGCAGGGGCCAAGAGTGACAGCAAAGTTGGAAGGGGTGCTGTACTTGCTGAAGAAGGGCACACGCCTGAACACAAAAGCAGAGCAGGCCTGGTGACTGCAGTCAGGTCGGCCAGTCTGACAGTGCTGAAACTGTATCAAGTCAATCCAGATCAGCAAGATAGCTCAGGTACTGTTAAGGGTGAGGGCTTCAGCTTAAATAGATTTTGCAGGTCAGGGAAGGAGAGCCCTCAGTAAGATTTCTCACAGCTTCTGGTTTTTTTACACTTCATACTTTGTAACAGCACAATCCCAGTGTGCAACAGCATAGGCAGCCAAACCCTGGGGAGGTGAGAATAAGAGTTCACATGGTCTTGGTGCTTTGGATATTAATAGTCTTCCTCACTGAAATGAAGAGCTTGTATAAGGTATGCCAAAAACTGACCTGCTGAATTCTTACACAGAGAGGACCAGGTGAATTTCCGTGGATTCATGAGGACACTAGCCCACTTCCGACCCATAGAAGATAATGAAAAGAGCAAAGACCAGAATGGACCAGAACCACTGAACAGCAGAAGTAACAAGCTCCACTGTAAGAAATATGAACCTTCCTATAGAATCAATTATTTTTCCATCTTCTTTTTGGTTGGGTTGGGGTTTTTTTCCCCCCTTAGGATTGGAGGGAAGTGGCTTGAGATTTCCCGCACAGTTATTTCCTGTGGAATGATCCCTTTTAATGCCTAATCTTTTGAAAAGCTTACTTGGAACCTTATCTGTTCAGAATGTCAACAATTGAGCCATTGTTTTATTAGAATTTGGTGGAATTAGTTGACTCTTGAGTAATATACATACTTTGCAAGATGTCTCATAACAGAAGTGTGTTTCAAAATGGTTTGTATCAAAATTATTTCAGATTTAGAAGCCATATCCCATACATGAATAAGTGTTTATGCTTATTTCTCCAGTACTTCCATATAATTCTGCTTTTTTTCCCCACCTTCAGCTGAGTACTTTCCCAAGTATTGGATATCTGCCTACAGTTCATGAGCAGAATGCTCTTTCTTGCTAATCAAAGTTGGCAACAGTCCTCACACTTAAAATTTGTCATATCTCATCCAGAATATAGTCAAAAAGAAGGAATGATCATGTAAAAACGGTTGGCTCTGAAATTAAAGGTCTGAATGTATCCTAGTGATAATTATTCTTCCATGACTTGAGGTTTTTAGGAAATATCCTGCAAGCAGAGTGCTTGTGAACAAAAAAAATTTCCATTATTGGCAGTAATGCTATTCCTCTGTGTGCTAACAATACTTTATGGAACTGAGGATGAGTTTTATGGTGAATTAAAATTCTAAGCTAATTCTCTTAAAATAATTTACAAGTACTTAGTTTTGTTGGTTTTCTTTCAGATACATCTATTATTATGAATATAAATAACATCACTTGAATTTAACTGTTCCTTCTCTTTCTTTCTTTCTTCTCTGTAGTTGCCTTTCGATTATATGATCTAGATAAAGATGACAAAATTTCCAGGGATGAGCTTCTCCAGGTAAATAGTACAGGGCTGCTTTGAATGACTTAATCATGATGATCTCTGTCACTTCATACCCACTTAGAAGAGGGGAGTTGCAACGGTTTTCTCAAAAGAGCTGCTGGAGTAATGTGGTGGCTTTGCTTACCTCTGCCTTAAAGCTTTAAATATAGTATGGGACTTTATTCTTCTTTGGTAGGCTAGGCAGATACTTTGCTAGTGGCACCTAAACACTCAACAAATAATACACTAAGCTCCTTAAAAACTACCTTCTGTCACTTTCAAAGGTGCTTCTAAAAGGATTTCAAAAGGACAGTCACTGAGGTGGATTAGGTTGTTTGCCTGATCCTCTGTGCATCCTCTGTACACAATAAAACTTCTTGAAATTGCAGCAAAGGTAATCAAAGTTCATCAGTTCTGCATATGTATGAAACTAGGCTTGTGCTAGGAGTAATTACACGCTACTAATCCTGGGAAGTACACATGGCAATTTGTGGTTCCTGATGTAAGAAAAGGATTGCTTTTGACTGGAACTGCCCTCTTCTATCTGCTCAGAAAATGCTTTACTGAACGTGGAGGGTAACGTTCAGGCACTGGACCATGTGCCTTCAAGATTCCTGTAGGCAAACATCTCAAACAGCAGATACTCAATCAAATGCTGGTATGTTTTCTGGGGGAAAAAGTAGAAGCATTGGACAAAATTACTCATTCCTAGTTTCAAAAATTTTCTCTTGCTTCTGCCTTTTCCTGCTGCCTAGTGAAAAAGCGGGATTCTTTGTCAGTGGTGGCTGCAAAAGATACCTGTATTTCCTGAAAGACTTAATGTACAAAGGACAACAGAAGTCTGGCTAGAAATTAATTCAGTGAAAAATCTTGTGTGGTGTTATTTTGACAGTACACATAAAAAGAAAACACTAAGAATGCTTCTGTTCCTATGTCAGTGATAGTTATTTTGTATGCTACAGGTATTACGGATGATGGTTGGTGTAAATATTTCTGATGAACAGCTGGGCAGCATTGCTGACAGGACAATCCAGGAAGCTGATCAAGATGGAGATAGTGCCATCTCCTTTGCAGAATTTGTAAAGGTTTGTAAACTATGTTTTTAATGACTAAGTGAAGCTGCTCAGTAATGAGCAAGTCGTTCAGACAAATGCAAATGGGAACAGAGAGGAAGTCATTGAAATAGTTGTGCCTGCATTTGGGCAAAGCCTTCTGCTAGCTTTTTATTAGACCTTTATTAGTCATGTTTTGGTTTTTTAATACTGTCAGGGTGCTAATAATTAGTCCACATATTTCTTTATACTCTTAAATAAAGCTACAGCCCTGAATATACTGAAGAACTTTCACTTTTTGTTTTGCAGCTTCTTTCTACGCAAGTAACCTGACTATCACAGTTAGAACAGGTTAATTCTTCTGCTGTAATAGCACTGATCAGCTTTCACGGGTAGATTTCATCTGCTAGCAACACAACTAATACTGGTATTCAAGGTCCTAGCTCTGGTACTTTGAATTACATGTTGTAATAGTCTGAAATAGGTAATAGTAGGGAGCCATTTTAGATAGTCAGTGGAGAAAGTTATCCTGTAGCAGAGCAATTTCAGCTATCTAAGGGGATACTCTTGACAAGAGGAACTAGGCTTGGAGATAACAAAAAGGCAACGGAAACAAGTTGCAACATGGGAAATTGTGGTTTGCTCTAAGGAAAACATTTTACAAGGAGGATGGTCATAGCTTCTGAAAGATGTAGAAATCTTTCTTCCTTGGAGATACTTAAAGCTTAACCAGGACAAAGCCCTGAGAAACTTGATTCAGTAGGCCCCGCTTTAAGTAGGAATTGAGGGATTGGACTGAAAGACTTCCAGAGGTCTCATCAAACATAAATTACTTTCATCTTGGAGCACTGAAGTCTGCTTCCTGAAATAGCCTGGAGCAGAGTAATGTCTTCATGCCTCAGTGTTAATAGCAATTTAGTGAATGAATTTGCCTCCCCAGTTTTACAATGATCTAAATTAGTGGTGCTCTGGTCTTGATTTTGCTCTTCAATGATTGCTCACATCCCTTTCTTTACTCCATTCTCCCTTGTGTTTCCTGGCTGGACATTATACCACACAGTCTAGTTTTGGAAATCCAGGCCTTTCTGTGCTGTTGGCAGACTGAAACCACATGAGTTACATTTTGATTGGCCTTCTTGCGGCTTTGATGGCTAAGTTCCTTCCCTTGGATGGACCTTAGCCCACAATGAGAAACAGCAGTCTCCATCTAGATGAAGGACTGGCATGCTGAATTGAAGACATCCCACGTTCCTGCCCATTCCCTCACTACTAGAATAAGAAACCTTGTAGGAGAGATGTACAGTAACTTAAGTAGCTGTTTCTCAATTTTATTGCAGGTTTTGGAGAAGGTGGATGTAGAGCAGAAAATGAGCATTCGATTCCTTCACTGATGGATGGAGAGCCTATTCCTTTCTACTCCAACTATGTAATGAATAGAACTTCATTTTCTCCTTAGCACCATACCCCAGAGCATTGCTACTGGTGCATATACAGTACATCTCCAACCCCTCCCTGATTTGTTCTACCAATGTGAACATTCCCTGTGCAACAGGAACGAAGGGAAATGGCTACCATGCAACTTGGAAAAGGAGCTTTTTTTAATGCTGTCCATCCTGGGTTTTTTGCCCTTTTTCTTGTCTCCTTCTGCACTACCGTTTTAGTAAAAATGTCTCTCCTTAAACACTACTGTTTAATCTACAAACTGATTCTTCTGAGCTCTGAATCTGAGAATAGAAAAACAGGAACGTGCCACAGAAGTGCCCTCTGAAACATTTCAGAGACAAGCATCTACTCAAATACTAGGTGCATTGATAATTCACTTTTGCCACATTACAGCTGCCTTTTTTTAAAAAGTATTTTTGCCCCTTTCCCATTTGGCTCTTTACATGCAGACTTGTTTCTTCAGTGCTTCTAAGTCTGCCTTTTACTTGAGAACTTCTCAATTTCTATGGCTTCATTGTACAACTAGCACAAATGCATGATGATAGCCAAGAGTACTTTAAAGTACTGTGAATAGATTTTGTTCTTTGTGGAATGAATTCTCGGGGACAATAGTAGAATCTATGGTGGTAGATTTTCTGGGACAGGTTGTGGTATTCTCAAAAGGAATAGGAAATCCGCACTATGTCACTTGAACTGTTCTAGCAGCAGAGGCAGAAACTTGTTTCTTTCCTTTGCATAGCTTGCAGGCTTGACAGCTGGTGGACCATGAAGTGTCCTCTCCAGATTGTTTTCGTCTAAGATCCCTCCCCTCATCAGGGTGGTTTTGCTTCTGAAAGTGTAAATTTGTTTACCAGTGTACAAAATGCAAGAAAACCAGTCGTGCTAAAATCTGGATTTGTAGTTCTGTAACTGCCCCTGGTAACAGTGTCGTGAAACACGAAATTGTGAAACTTGATTTTATAGGGTTTTTTCCCCCAATTATGGTGGCCTGCATAATGAGTAATTATTTATATTTTCCAGTATGAAAGTCCTAGTCTGTTATATTTGTGTTGAGGGTGGTAGCTGTATTTAAGAAAGCTCTGGTATAAGAATACAATTTGGGAAAGATCATATTATCCCAAATATTTCAGAATGTATTTCTATACAAATCTCTTTGCAAGTGTAAGATGATTAACACTATTAATGTAATGATGATAAATTAAAGAGATCGGAATCCTTGAAGGTTCAATAGTAACAATTTTCTGTGGCTAGATTGACAAATGATCTCGTGTAGTTCAGCTGGAGCATTCCACAATCTGGGAGATACTTCCAATAAAACCAAAAAATCCTGGGAGCTTGTTTGTTGAAGAATCGGTGTTATAACTGCTTCTCTGTCATGTGTTAATGTTTCTATAAATACTTACCGGTCTCAAAACTACTGTTAAATGTGCATTTCCTTTTTTCTCAGTTCCTTCAATCATCACTTTCATTGAAAAATAACATGCAAGTCTCTGAAGGATTTTTGATTTGTTATAAATAAAGAAATTCAAAAGTAAAATGTTGCACTTCATAGTTTTGCAGAGTGCAGCACAGTTCCAGAAAGAAATGTAAATTAAAAAGCTCTATTCTGTATGAGAAAGAAACATTATACTTTTATAACTGCCTCATGTAAAATAGGAATGTAACAGTACTAATGAAAAGTAAAAATTGCTTGTAGCTTTGTGATTTGCTTAGAAGTAGGTGTTGCTGTCTTCTGACACTATAGTTGTAACCTACAGTTGTGCCTTATTGTCCCAGTGAGACTGGATATTGTATTTATCAATCCATAAATAAACCTTCTACTGTATAAACAAAAATCAAAATCAAACCACCCCCCAGCTCTTCCTGTAGGGCAACTGTCCTTTAATTACTGGAAAAGCTAAATACCAGTAAGAATGGTGCTAGCAGGTCTTACAGATCAGTTTCTTGTAACTGAGCTTATTTTCAGAGTCTTGATAATCCTTTCTTCTGCTGGCAGAAACCAGTGAATGTCCTCTTCTGAGCTCCAGAAGAGGACACACAGACATTTCGTGACATTTGTTCCTACAAGCTCGCACCTCAGATGTCAGAGATTTTTGCTAATGTGCTTGAAGGTGAACACAAATAGTCTAACACATGTACCACAAAAAATCCCCATAACACAATTGATCAAAGAACAACCAACCTTCCTAGAATAAAAGAAAGATTCTCAACTACCAGAATCTAACTTCGCCATTAGCAGAATAAATCAGGTGTAAATAACTATCTTACTCAATATTCTGAAAACTATATATATAACATATAGTTTAAAAGGTGGTAGACAGTAAGAGGAGTTTTAGAGACCTGAGCTCTTAAATTTTTTAAATTTAACTAAGCTGTACAGATACAAGCAGATTTCCACTAAAGTAATATTTTTGGCATACCTGATTCTTATAAAAGTATTTTGTCTTGATAAAGATCATCTTGAAGGTGAATGTGTTGGCAGCTCAGAGACAGAGCTACTTAATATTTCATCTTTGTCTTATGAAAAGTAGTACAAGGGCTAGAATTTTAAATACAGATGAACCATTCTCCAGTCTACTGAGGGAGAGTCTTATTTTCAAATCTGCAGCCAGGAGTTTATGTTGAGGCTGGCTGGAGGCTTGACTGCAGAACTATTGGTTGCAGCTGGTTACCAGAGTATTGTGAAGACCGTAGAAAGCAGAAATAGGTTTGATATCTAATCAGTACTGAAACCTATAGGCCCCTTAGCTTGGCAACAACTGGGAAAAGAAAAGAATCCAAATACAGGATTTGACTCATGAAGAGCAGGGGTAAAAATTATGTTCTGTAATTGTAGAATGGAACATAAAAACGTGTTTGTGGTTCTTTGAAACTGGAGCTTTGCTTGCAAATAGAATGTGGGCATAGTAGTGAAGTTAGCAAAAGCGTTTCATTCCAGTCTGCTCTAAAACGTGACGCCGCAGAAAAGCGTTGTATTAAATGTTTGAACACACGTGTTAAGATTTCGAGCTAAATGGTTTGTAGTAATGTGGGATGAATCACGGTGAGACGGGGGTGTTTCTCGAGAGTTTTCTGAATGGGTACGTACTCCTCTTCACACTCTTCAATGCATCCACCCGTCAGCTTGAAGTGCAAAATTACCGCTGCTAAAAAAAATTAAAAAAAAATTACGGATGACAAAAACCCGGCAGAATGACTGAAGGCAGAACGACTGAAGGCCGCCTTTCGGAGCACGCACGATGCTCGGTGAGCTCAGTAGGTACTGTAGGGCCGGCGGACTGGGACCCCACGACCCGCGCCCATTCCCTCCCGGCCGGTGGTGCGGGGCGGGTGCCCAGCGCGTCCGCCCTTGCGGCGCGGCCCCTTTAAACCCCCCTGGAGGTCACCGGAGGACTCGCCCCGGGCCAGTCCCGCTCGCGCCGCCCGAGCCAATCCCTTCCCTGTGCCCTGCCCGGGGCCAATCAGAGCCGGCCGCCTTGGAGGCGGGAGGCCAGACCTGTGATGGACGGCGCCGCTGGCCAATCACCGCCAAAATCGGAGGGCTGATGCACGGGCACGGCACCCAATAGGCTCGCGGTCGAGTGGGCGGGCCCGGGCGCAGCGAGCCCCCGCCGGGAGACCGGGGGAAGGAGGGGAAGATGGCGGAGTGAGGGGCGGAGGAGGCGGAGGGGCCGGGCCGGCCGCGGCCCCGCGGCCTCGGCCGCGCTCAGGTGAGTGCGGCGGGAGCGGCGGCTGCGTCCACCCCGAAGCCTGGTGCCGGATCCCTGACTGGGCTGTGGGACCGAGCGCCCGCACACCCGCCTCCCCGTCCCGCCCCGTGATTGGGCTGGGCCCGGGCTCGGGCTCGTTCGCGCGGCGCCGGGCCGGAGCAGTGGGAGCGGCCGGGCGCCGTCGCCGCGCCCGCCCCGAGCGGGAGCGGGCCGGTGGCCGTGTGGGGAGGGACGGCAGCCGGAATCGGGCCGGTCCCACCCGCTCGCTACCCTGAAAAGTCTGAGCAACTTCGGCGCTGGGGACGAGGGCGTCCGGCAGCTCCGGCGCCGGGCTGCAGCAGATGGCCGAGCGGGAGAGCCTGCTCCTGCACAGCGGTACCCCGCAGCCGACTGGGCACAGCTGTAGCCGGCAGCGACCTGGGGAAGGGAAACCGAAATTATCATCTGAAATGAGGCTTCGCATGTGTGCTACGAGCATAGCGCCGAATACAGCTACGCTGCTGTTATCCTTATTCATGCGATGTGTGGGCTGGATGAATTCTGCTAATCTGAATGGTTATATCCTTTTATGATGTCTGTAGTGCTGACACAGGAGTGCACAAAAGGGATGGCTTCCTAATTGTTTGACAAAACCAGAAGGTACAAAAATCTACCCTGCAAAACAAGTTCTATGGAAAGCGGAGAGATTATAGTGGAATTTGATTTAGCCCTATGCATTCTTGTTGATAATAAGATAAAAAGAATTTAAGACACCATGAAACATGTGAAACTGTTTTCAGTTAATCTGAAATGCAGTAACTGTTTTCAGATAGTGCTAAATTATATTTTATCCTTCCAAATTAGTACCATGCAGGCCAGGTATTCCCCTGAATTCTTCAAAATTGTCCGTGGAATTTTGTGCTGGAGAATGGTACTTAGTTTAAATCTGAAGAAAAAAAAATGAGGGCATCAACAGTTCTTACTGAAAGCAAAGGAATTAATGCCACTAGCATGAGATTCCTTGTGTTCTATATTTGATAGCAGTTCTTGAGTTCGTCCTGGAGTTGTGATTGCATTTTCAATCTGCATGTTAGGTAAAAGAAACAAGTTGAAGTGGTTAAACGAGAAGCATAGCTTTAGATTTTGTGGAGACATGGTGTGTTAGCACAGATGACCTAATAATGAAGTAGTTGTTTGTAACTAGTGAAATAACTCAAAAGAAATATAAGCATGTCTTATAATTAGTTCTGAAAGCAGTAGCTACTTAGGAGAAAAATTTCTTAAGGAACATTTTACTGATTTTCGTGTGCAACATTACTCATGTAGTAAGAGTAATAGCAGCTTAGGAGCAACATAACATTAAGACACAGTATGTTGCCTCTGATGAATATTTCTACTTATACATGTCTGTGTATGAACTTTTAAAATATGCCAGGGGATTTGTCTTTGGCATACTACATATAAAGATAATTCTGTTTTATATTATCATTAGAAGAATAATAATAAGCAATCAGCTTACTTTTGTGTGAAGTTGTACACTACTTTAGCATTAAGAAATTCATATGGATTAGTATTTATTCTTATTTGCTTTCAATGCACAAAGCTGTGAGAAGTAGTGTCTTAAAAATAATATCAGAATTTCCTGTTGCTCTGGTATATGTCAAATCAATATGCATTGGTTTACAATCTTGCCCACAGTCCTGTGAGTCTGCAGCATGAAAATTTGCATGAGCAGGCTAAGCATCTCATGGTTGTCACTTCTTATTCAGGGGTGTCAGAAGTCATGGGCCAGCCAAGGCTAAAAAGTCCTGACCAAGTTTGTGAAGAGTCTGGAGTATCACTTGAACACCTCCCACATTCATTCTTAAAAACTGAAAAAGGAGTGGTGTTTGAAACCAGTCCTGACATGCCAGAGTTTATGTGAGTGTGAAATGCAAAACCTGCACAGTCTTTAGGGGATTAAAAAAACGAAAAGGATTTTTCCAAAATAGAATGTGGAAGAAGGGTTGTTTCTTTGCCTGAGCAGTGTTCCTAGAGCACGTTCCTACAGTGTGTGTATCATGGAATTGAAAGCTCATCTTTAAGCAGTTTTCTCTGCTGTGGTACGAAGTACTGTTAAAATATTGTGCCAACAATAAGTAGATGTGCATTGGAAACCTGGTAAAAGAGCAAAGGGGTTTTATTTAAAAATACAGAGTGAAACAAAAAATGAAGGTGGGGTGTGTGTGGTGCCTGAGATGTCTCTACAGCAGCCAAGCACCATGCTATGGATCCAGCAGACTGGCAGTCTCTGTTGGCAGGGGACAAAAGTTGACAGGTCCTTACTGTCTCCTGGCCTCTTCCTAGGCTGGCAACCACTCTAGGCTTCAGATGTGCCTTTGTGAACTCTTTTGGAGGGAACATTGCAGAACATCTACATTGTTCTGACTGGGTTATCAATGTTGTCTCCAGATCTGGGTGTGTTCTGAAGTGGCAGGGGGATCTGACCTGCTAACCTGGGTGCTGCTTCTAAGAGCCCAGATCCCGCTCAGTGTTACATTTGGTGCCTCCACACTCCGGGCACGCCTGGTCTTTCTCCAGTCACACCAGTCTAAGACTTTCTTTTACAAGTTCTCACCTTTGCCTTGTAGCTCAGATTTAGATGCTTAGTTCAAAGTTGCCTAGAAAGCAAAAAGAGCATGAAGGCAGCTATTTTTTGCAGGACTGTAAGCTACTTTCTATTGTATTTGTGTTTGTAATTTAAATGCTTGTCGTTCAGTTTCCAGGTTAAATTTGGCAGTTTTTAAGCCATAGGGAAAACCACAGTGGACTCGCGTGGGGCTAGTTTTGCTTTCTGTATCTCCATAGGTCTCCATTTTACTTCCAATTTTTTGTGTATTGGTCTTTCTATATAAACCTGCTTCTAGATCTTTCCTTCCTTACTTCGTCATACTTCTCAGGTGCTAGGCAAGAGAAGTGGAATCATCTTCTGAGTCTTTTTAGTTCTGCTCATCTCCTGGAGGATTTGTGTCTGTATAAGAGTCAAAGATAGTATTTTGGAATGCCAGACCTGATGGATCTCAGTTTTTGTTGTACCTTAAAACAGGGCATGGAGGGTGGAGTGGAAGTTGGTTGCATAACTGTATACCATTATATTAATATAGTCTCCAATTCCAGTGTGCTGATTATGTCAGAACACCAACTTTGGTGGGGTTTTTTTTTTGCCATACTGATGGATTGTTAATACAGTATGTTAATATATATGAGAAGACAAATACTGCAGTTTTGCTGGTAAATTTATTTATGAGATAGGACTTCATCTCTTTTTGGCTTTGGAATTCCTGAAGTTCCTGAACTTCTTCAATACAGGCACCTCTCTGAATGTGAGATTTAAAGTTCATGGAAACTAATCTTTAGTTATGGTAGAGAAAAAAATTAATGGGCAATAGGTCAAGACTTAATGAAAATAATACATTCTGAATTTTTAACAAAGAAGGAGTCATGTAGGCAGTGTTGAGCTTTCACAGATATTTCTTGCTCCACATCAATTGACTGTATGTTCAGTACAGTATGAAACAAGAAAAATGACATTTTTTTTCTTTGTAATGTCCACTAGCTTTTATCTGAAGAATTAATAGTGTCACCATCAGTCTCAGTGCCTGCTCATTTTTAATAACCTTGATATATATCCAGTTGCATTTGCAAGTTCTGTTGGACTGCTGTGAACTCTGTGCTCCCATAATTGATGAAAGTCAGGTAGAGAGTGTATCAAGCAGAGTAGTTAAAAACTGGGGCATTCAAAGTCAGTGAACTTGTTAAAATTAAAAAAGTAGGTTAAAGCTAACTGAATTTCAGTGTTGGATGAACCAGTCCTTTGCTTGAGTTGCTTTAAATGTCACCAGCTGCTTTCTTTTTTAATAAGACTTACTTTAGTGTTTAGTTTAGTTAATTCACAGTCTTATTGAAAGAAGTCCCAGCTTTTCAAAGATTGGATTGGTTTCTATTATGTGGTTTCTATTATGACAAGGCAATTTGGGATTATTACCAATTAATACCAATCCTGGTAATTGTTCCTTTTCAAGTTAATTCTTTTGTGAAGCATATGCTGTTGGTTCCTTAATGTCTCAAAAGTCACATAGTGCTTGGATGGTTCTTGAGGGAAAATTTGAGTAGGAGGGGCCAGAACTGACAACATGGGAAGGAAGTAACTACCCTGAAATAGGGATTGTCTCATGGGGGATTTTCTGAAGGTCCAGGTGCATGGTGCTTGTAGAAATGCTATGTTGTGCAGGAGTGTGGAAGCTAATAACACTCTGCTAAGGAATTTTGAATGATTTAGGTTCTGTGTGATGAGATGGTTCTGCTTATAGCAATCCATTATTCTTCCAGTTAGGTTGTCAGCTCAGTATCCTCACTATCCTCACTACAGTAGTTTGTTATTAACGTGAAGAGTTTCTTGCCTTACTGGAGACTGAATATGTGTCCATCTCAGTTCCCATAAAAATGAAATGTGTGCCTCCAATTACTTGAAGTTTGTGTGTCTTGGCTCTTCCACAGTCTAATTCTCTTGATTTAAACTAAAAGAGGGGGTATATCTGATAATTTGAAAAATAACATCAGCATGTTTTATGTAGGAAGTCTAAAAATGTTACCTGCTTCATGGAAGGTACAGCTAATCTTTTGTGTATTATACAGATAATCATGTATGATCTGAGCTGCTTCCTAGATGCAAATTTAATTTTGTTTGTTAATCTCTTTCTTCCTAAGCTCACGGAAGAGGATGTGGAATGATCAAAAATAATGGTGAGTACAATTGGGAGGTTATTTAGGTACTAAATGTAAGGTACTAAACCAAGTTTGTCAGCTGATTTAGTTCCCTTTTCCCTGACCGAAGAAATCTGTCATTGAGATTTTAATTTTTTGTAGTGTGCTTTCAGAGAAATGGAATGTTGCCACAGTGTCAGATTTCAGCTTGGGCTTCACCTTAAAGAAACATTGATTTGACTATTATATATTCTAACAAGAATAAATGCCTTGAAAGTTATAAAATCCCTGTCCTGTGATGTCATTTGCTCTGCTAAAACAAATTGTGTTAACTTGTAATAGTTTTCTTAAAAGTGTTATTTGTTTAATTATAGGATTGGAAGGATGATAAAATAACCAAATGTAAATTATCAAATAGAAAAAAAGTACATTCAGAATTTCTGAGATTACAATAAACTTCTGTAGTTTTATTTTTTCCCAGTGAATGAAATATTCTGGTAGTTAAGGTGTGCAGCAAAGGGCTATATTCTGTTCTCAGCTCTGTCACAAACCTTTGGCATGTTTTATTGCAGCTTTCCAGGTCTGTTTTTCCACATCTTCATAAGAATAAGATTTTCCCAACAGTCGATGGTCAGCCCAATGATCAGCTGAAAAATATTTGAGTGACTCAAGAGAGATATTGATAGTGACATGTACTATATTGCCATTTTCATGGTCTACTCACTGCTTCTAACATAGGAGCTGAAAATTGTCACTGGAAGACTATTTCTGGACTTGATCAACAGAATGGTTAAGGTAATTAAAATAAGAAATAGAGATAGGGAAAAAAAAGGAAGAGGTTAGTTACTCTCATGTTCTTGTATATGAGAAATATTTTTTTTTCCTTTTTTTCCCCTCTATTTTGCATATCTTATTTTAGCACCAGAGAATGTTAATAAACATTCTGGTAATAGCGATGCAGGAGTGCAGCCATGTTAGTTTCTAACTTAATGCAAAAATATCAGTGTTAACAGCTGCTGTAGCTAGGTAGTACCAGGTGAGTATCACTGATGGAAGGCCAGGAGATCTGTGAAAAGATGAGCTACTGAAATTTGGCTATGCTGTGGTTAAGTGGGGAGAAATGAGTAAAAGTAAGAAGCTAATGTATGTGATCTTAAAACTGTTGTAAGTGCTCTTTTCCTCTCTGGCACTGACAGTTTCGTAATTAGTTGGGTGGTAGTTTATGATGTCTCTTTGAGCTGTGACCTGCTAGAGCAGAGTACATACACTCTGTGCCATGTGCACTCTGCTGCTGCCTCTTCGTTGTCATCTCTGTGTTGGAGACACGGCTGAAGCCCCACAGCTAATTAACAGTAGTGTATTTTTAGCTGCATCGCTTCTAAGTATGTAGTTCAGCATTTCTGAAGTGTTTCCTTAGCCAGCTTATGGCCATCTAAAGTTAGATACAGAATTTTACAGACCAAGGGACTATTGCAGTTTGTGAAACCAGATAATTTTATCCAATAGAGTCAGGCTTTTAAAGTAGTGAACTGGTGGGCATTTTAATGTTGAATGTATTTTATTCTGATTACTAAACTACCTTCCCTGTTTTTTTAATTTGGAATTCCAGATCCGCTCCCAAGAAGGTGGTCCTCTTACTTGATCAAAGGCTATAAAATGTGGATATTTTCTTCTAGCAAGCAAAACTCGTTCTTCATTTCCATGGAGCTGAATGAACAAAGATCTGTCCACTTCTGTTTGAATCATCTCACCAAACATTTGATTCACCAGATGATTTCCCCCACAGAAGTAGCCCATTGTTTTATCAAAACTCAGAAGCAGAGTAACACAAATCGGCATTTGTTTTCCTGAAAATATGTCTTCTGTGCCAGCTCTTCATTCAGCTTTCTGCATTCTGTTTTAAAATGAAAAATACTTTGTAATCAGATGTAAGTTGAAGCTGGTGTTTTTCACTGGTATTTCCTTCTTAATTTTAGGATGGTTAAATACTTTGCTGTGTCAAATTGGAATTCCTAGCGGATAAAGCGTCTGCATGCATTGCTGTGTCAGACTGACCTGATATATATGAAAAGTTGCAGGAGGAAAACCAGAATGTTTTCTGCAAGAAACTTAGCAAACAACTAGGTGTATCTCATACAGGTATTTTCTAGTCCAGGTCCCTGGTTTGACTTTGTAGATAGGCGTCAGCTCACATAAAGCAGCTAATGTACAAGAACAAATACAGAATCACCTTGTCTATACTGTGTATCCCAAGCTGTGATCAAAATGTATATTTGCATGTGTGAACCTCTGTAAGTGCAGGATATGAAGAGCTTTCACCTGAAGAAGAAATTACTCTGCATCATTTCATTTTTAGCAAAGAAAAAGGAAGCTTTGAAGGCCTCTGGGGTAACAGCATAATGACTAGGTTTGCATTTAATCATTACCTTCCTCAGGCTTTTAATGAATCCTTAGCATCAAAAGGAACAAGACCATTCTACAGGAGAAGAGATGGGCAGAACATCTTTCTTTATTATAGAAATTAACTTTTGATGGGATGGAAGAGACCAGAGCTGTAAAGTTGCAGTTTATCTACCTGGCTTCCTCGACACAATTTCAGCTTTTCCTACTGCTGATGAAATCTTGTTTTTGATTCTTTCCTGACTGAGAGGACCTTTATGTTTCCTTCATCTAGGTAGAAATAGGCCCAGGAAAATGGAATGTTAGCCACGTAAGAGGGGTGAGTTGAGAGCAGAAATACTTAGTACAGTCCTTTTTCTGGCTCTTCTTATTCCTTCCCAAACTAAGGCACAATCTGGTTGTTCTCATGTTTACACAAGATTCTTTGTCTATGTAATTTGTAATTATATAGGATATTTTCTGTCATTCTGAGATGGGAGCATATATTGTTTACATGCTCCCTGCTATGGGATTATCTATAACAAGTAAGATTTTTGGCAAAAAACTACCAGAACTGGGATATGTATTATATTCCACCTCAAATCTGAAACTCTTTAGTGCACCTTATTCCAAGCTTGTGATTTAGAAATGTGGCTTGCTAGCTTAAAGTACGGGAGATACTAAAATGGCTGGGGAAGTGTTCTAGATTTCTTGTTCTGTTTTTCCTTTTAGAAAACTGCTGGAGAGAGCCAGACAGCCTGAAAATGGCTCAAAAAGCAAACAATTGAAATCCTTCTTAAATCTTGGTGATTGATTGCCAGGGCAGCATTCTAGTATCAGAAATGTGGTGACATTTTGTGGGACCAAGTTCCATAGCAGAGTGAGGACAAGCGATGATGTTGATTCTAATCCTCCAAGTAATGTCTGTGTTTAGACTTGTTTTGTAACAATAGGATTTAATGACAGCTTCACCCATTTTGTGTTTCCATGAAGCAAAGAGCAGACACATAAGCTTAAGAGTGATGGGCAGGACGCTGTGTATCAAAGTAATGCCAACTTTAATGAGCAGAGAGGTGCTCTAAAATTGTGTGTAACATTGTGGTGAGCTGTGTGATAAGAGCTAACATGGAGCTTGATGAGGCGACCGCCAGCTTGGCCTGACTTTGCTGAATATGGTCTGAACTTTCTGGCATTGGAGGCAACTAGAAAAGCACACTTTGTTTTAGGGCCTCCTTACGTTGAAGCCAATAGGATTTAATGGAGATGTCTGTAGAAGCAGGATCCATCTCTAAGTGGTGGAAAATACTGTCAATATCATAGGATTACAGTGGTTGGGAAGTATGTGGTATAAGAAATGCCTGGTTTAGATCTGGGAATTTTCTTCCTTCTGCCCATACTTACACTTCTGATGTTAAAGATAGCAGTTGTTTCTTGCATAGCTTGATGACAAAATACTTGGGGGACAGGAAGGTATTTTTTTTTCTGTGGACATGTACAAAAATTGCAAATTTGCCTGATTAGAGAGCTGATAATCTAAGCTCCTTAATATTTTGTAACCTGGCATTATAACAAAAAGTAGAATTACTGATTTTTTTAATAACTCCTATTCATGACAGTGTAGCAGCATTAGTTTTCGAGTTTAATTTTAGAACATCAGGATTTTATTAGGTTAAGGATCTGTGGCTTTCACAGAAATAATACTCCTATAGTGCATGCCCAGAAGACCCCCATTGCTGTACCTTCCTGGCCAGCACCTTTAAAGAGCTGCTGTGTTTGGAAATGCTGCTTCATCTGACTCACTTTTCCTTGCTCCGCTTTTTCTTTATGTTGGTTGGAAATCTTCCCATGTGAAAGATTACAAAAACAAGGGGCATGTGCAATAGCTCATATATATATATATATACATATATATATTTTAATACTTGTGGACAAAATGATGTTACAAGTTGTTCGAAAACAACAAAATCACCAATGTCTTCCATTTTGAGATGTGTATAGTTCCATAAGCATTAGTGCTTTGTAGCAAACTGTAGTGCCATGTTAGGACCAGTGCATGAGCCTAGTAGTATTTTTACAATTTCTGAGTGACAAATTTATTAGTAAACAGTGATGGTAATGTAATTAACACTAGAAAGGATACAATAGGAATGTCACAAACATGGTCTAAACATGCAGTATCCTCCCTTTGACAATGGCAATGCTATCCTTAGGAATGGAACTCATTCACTTAATGGGCTTCATAGAATCATAGTTGACTTTTTGATATTTGTCTGTCTGTCCAACTACAGTAGTAAGCTAGAGTATAAAAGTATCCATAATTCTCATCCCTATCGGTGTGATTCTTTTCTTTAAATCTTTGTTGGTGTTTTCTTCCATTTTCAATTTTATTGAACCATCTATCACCCATCCTGTGATATACTCAAAAAGTATGAATATGCTAAGGAGTTTGTGTGCATTCTGTACACATCTCTTACCTTCAGATAATTTACAAAGTCTGTTAAGTAATCTTTTTTTCCGATCTGACTCTATGATTATAGCTAGCAAAACATTATCCTCATTATGTGATAAGTTAATAGTTGCAAAATGTGATGTGCTAATTATGCGTAGAAGACTTTTCTCCATTATTGCAGGAATGGGGAACCTTTTTTGGCTGAAATCCTATTGAATCTTAAAATAACTTTGGTGGATCCTGCATTTACATACATCTTAATAAGAGAGAATGCGTTAAGGTCCAAGGCTGTTGGAAAACGATGTTGCAGGCTGTATCTGTGCAGCAGGCTGTCTCTAGCCAATGAATCAGAGATTCCCCACCCCTGTATTATTGAGAATTCAATATCTTGTATTTTAGGTAACTTCCAGTTTTGCTTTCCAGCTCTAAGCTCAATTTTAATGATTTCTGTCTCTCCCTCTGCTTTTTTCAGAAGGAAAGTTTAGACCAGGGAAGTAAAATTGGCTTAGCACTCAATGGGCAGCTTAGACTGGTCAAATAGGAGACTGGTATGATTCTTGAGATGTGCATTGCTCTGTGGATGGCATCCTCTGATTTCCTAGGAATAAGTCTTTTATTTGATGCCAGTGCTGCTCTTCACCCATTTCTCTCTTTCAGCTTAGAGAGGATACTGCATCTTTTTTTCCTGAGACCTGCCTGTAAATGGCCATTAGGGGGAGGGAGGGAATGGGTAGCTTGGTTTTGTAATTTTGGTACGATATATCTTTAAAGTAATTAATCAAAAAGCATGTACTTCCGTGCAATGACAGTAATCCAGGCAGAGTTAATGTATGTAACAGGGAAAAAAAAAACCCCAACAAAACCAACCAAACAACCCTCTGCATCTTAAAAATTTCTGAGAAAATTGGACAGGTGGGCCATTTACAGCAGAGCTCTGGGGGACCTGTGCTAAGAGTCAGGTTCAATTCTAAATGGACGTAGCTGTACCATTGAATAAAGCAGTTTAGTGCTTGGGAGAATCAATTGAAAAATACCTCTGAAACTGGAATGCAAAATAGCACAGTATGTAGGGGGAAGAATCCCTGATGCAAACAAAGCCATAAGATGATTTAATAAGAAAATAGAACTTTAGTAGCAATAACTGTTTTGCATGTGATAGTAAATAACTTGCATTAGCAAGACTGTACAGTAGAGTAAGTGGGTAATAACCAAATAAGTTTGTGGCGCTCTGTGCTGCAGGGAGTTGTGTGAAGAGTCTTCCTGAGAAGAAGGGTGAATTCTTCTTGTGTTCCTCTCATTGGAGGGAAATTGGCACTGAATACTAAGTTAACGAAAGTGATATATATATTAAAAAAAGAAAAATTAGCTTTGCCACGTGTCTGAAGCACTGTCAGTGAGTGCTGGGGGAAGGGCAGACAGTTCTCTTGGAAAGGATAGCTGAAGTTTCCCTGTTATTTTATTCTTTCTCTGTAGCCTAGCACTTGCTCTATTTCTCTGAGAAATTAAACTTTTCCAAGTACTGTACTGTGAAGAGAACCTGATTCTAAAGTTAGAAGCTTTTGTGGTGGGAAGTACTTTTTGTTTTCTTTGTTTATAAAGACCAATCTGAGGTAGTCTGTAAATAAAAAAAAAAAACAAACCAAAACATTAGAGAGCACTTGACACTCAAAACATTTGTGCATGCCAAGCACAACTGTAGAATTCTAAAGATGTTACAGCAGAAAATAATTTCAGCTTTGCTAAACACTGCTTCAGACCATAATTGATTTCAGCTGATGCCTGAAGTTTTGCAGAGGAAAGTACTGTGAAGCCTCTGGTAACACAAAGGGTTATTGATCTTCACCTCTAGATCTACATCCAGAAAATTACTTGCTATCAAAGGGTTGCATAAAAGAGCCACAGGATTTCTAACCAGTTCCTAGTTGACACTTTTCAGTGTAGATACCTCATCTATGGACACAGTGTGGCCCAACATACAGTATTGTATTCTGAACAGAATCAGAGGTTTAGATCAATCTGACTGCATTTCTTCTGGAAAGCTGAAGTAATTTAGACTGTAAGCTTCCAGCTTAATGGAAGCTTCTTGTGTTTTTAAAGCATGGGGTGAAGCACTTTGGCTCTTCATAAATTGATAATGGAACTGTGATGGCTGTGAGCATTTTTGCAGTATAAAGTAACAGGATAAGCATGAGAATGTCTAAATTAAGTGTTGGCTAATGTGTAATATGCTTATGAAAACTAATTGATCTGAAAGATTGTAATCAGTTTAAATTCCAACTATTGATTTTTTGATAAAATTGGAAGCTGGCCATAGGGGACCTTCATTTGATTGCTTTCTGATTACATTAGAGAAATTATGAAATTACGTGGTCTGTGATCAGCAAGTACATTTACATAATAATGAAATTATAATGAAAACAAAGTCACATTTATACTTCAGAAGTTTGAACTTTGTGGCTGAACAGAATTCTTCGAGGGTATATCCACTCAGAACAGGGGGGAGGAAATAAAGACTGATGTAGCCAGGCAAGTTATCTACATACACTTCCCAGTTCAGGCTTTTAATAATGATCTGAATTCTGTGGGCTGCTAGACTAGGAATTACTATTCACACCAACAAAAGGAGTTCCTTTGCCTTTCAGCCCTTGTACTATGGCATGATTTTTGCTTCAACCTCCTTGATTTAACAGCTTCTAAACCTAAGTGGAAGTGTCAGGTTCTACCACTCTTGGGTGTGTTATATCAAAATGTATAATGACCAGTATGGACATGCCTCCTTTAGCAGTACTAAACTCAGATGATACAAATATATTCTGTGTGTATATCCAGTAGTGCTGCTGCAGAAGGTCTAGCCAGTACTTGTATTGGGAACCTTCTTATACCTTCTGAAACAGAGGGTATTTGTCAAATTTATGAGAAAAAAGGAAGTCTTGCAAAGACTTCTCAATAGCAAGTGGGAAGAAATTGTACTGAGCTTGAGGATACTGACACTTTACATGAGGATTACATTGTCAAGAACTGGCAGTCTGTTTTTTTTTTTTGGGGGGGGGGCAGAAAAGGAAAAAATACTGAAGGTAGAACTATTTTTGATGTATAATGAATCTTAGAAATTACTGCTTCTTGCATCCTTAGGAAACTGGCTGGTCTTCCTCCAAAACTAATAATCCTGCTTGCTGATCAGGTACAGAGCTGCAGAATGACATTCAACTTAGATTCCACTGGATTTCTTTCATGGAATGATCCAGCATTTTGTCCCTGTAGCACTTTGACTGGCACACAAAAGCCAGCAGTTGAATCAGGGTGTCTTGTTCAATAGTGCAGACACTAACCATGGATTCTGATATCTGTTCCCATTCAGTCTCTACACTTCCTCCTGCGTTTTAGAGAAAGTGTCAGTGTTCATGATGTCAGCAGAGCGTGTTTCTGTCTCTGAGCCTATGTACCAGGTTATAATATAGACAAACTCCCAAGACTTTTACCCCATCTAAAGTTAAAGATAGAAGGTAACTTTCTGTTCAGTGTGTCCTATGTAAATCCTGTCTGCTTCTCTCCAGTTCCCCTCCAAATGAGTGTGTTTGCAGGTCAAATGAAAGACAGGTAGTTTGTAATGCCTTAGGCATGAAGAACTGCATGGAGAAACTGAAGGAAAGTGGCACAGGCCCACAAACCAAATCTTAGAGCTAGTGTTCTAATTATGCATGATTCAAAATGTCTAGTGTAATGTAGTTATTACCAGTAAATTGAGATATGCATTTATACATAATGAAGCAATAGGAATTAATATACCAATAGCTTGAACTTCCTGCTTTGATTCTCAAATTTTGGGTTTTTTTTAGAGAATGTGCTGCCTCTGTAGAGAAGGGGGCAGAATGTATAGATAGGGACAGAAGCATGGCACCAAAACTGTAAATCAGGAACCGGGATCAGCAGAACTCGCCTTTATAACCTCTAGTCTGGTTCATATCACTGTCCTGAGCATGTAAAAAGCAGGGCATGAACGAAGCATGTTTAGAGGCGAGATGAGGTTTCTCACCTGCTGCAGCTGTAGCAAGGAAAAGGGTGCAGAGTTTCTTACACGGTGCAGGGGAGCGACTGGTGGGAAAGAAAAAAACCAAACCCACAAAAAAATCACCCCAAAACCCAAGGCGACAAACGAGTAACAGAAACCACAGACTCAAATTGAGTGTAGTATTTGCCAGACAGCAGTAATAGCTTGAGTGTGGTGAGAGAAATTATTTGGAGAATACTGAAATTAATAAGCACAGTAGATATTTTTCAGGTGTTGAATAGCTTTTTAAGAGACAGTATTTTCGGGTAACTCTAGCCACATAGGCAGCTGTACTGAAGCATAATGGTACCAGCCAGCAATAATGGCATCTGCAGGAATGAACCTGAAAATACTGGTAATGTTGTATATTTTTTAAGTTCTTTAAAGAGATTTTTAAAAACAGAAAATTAGATTTGATCACTGAAGGTCTTTATCTTCTGCAACAGAGGTTGCAATTGTCTTTTTTTCTTTATTTTGCTTACTAGATAAAAGGGAATTTGGGTGCCATCTTTCTGTAAACTCTTAGTGTGTTCTCTGTAATTCAAGTCTCTTAGTGGATAATGCAGTCAATTTCTGCTGGCAGTTTTAAAATAAGAGAATGTGTGGTATAGCCTGCATCACTAATACTTTTCCAAGTTTAAACTTGTAATTAAACGTGTAGAATACTGGCTTGTAATTGCAGAATTCCATTCTTGTAGCTTAGCTTAATTTTGTAAGTGGGCTTAACTTGTGCAGAACACTTCTCCATGTACAGAGGCTCAGTCCTCTCTCTTAAGTAGAAAGTGTCTCGGAGGAAAAAAAGGTGTGTCAAGTTAACTCCTGTTCATACTTCATAGCCAACCATTCATAAAGCACTGTGTTTTGGGTTTGGAATGGGAATTGTGGTTTTACCCATGAATGCTCTTTTGAAATATGTAAGGATTGCCAAATGAAGATACAAATTTTATAAGAGAAGATAACTATTTCCATGGTATCACAAGTTAGACTGAATGAAAGTCTTTGAGCCAACTTCTTCAAGAAACAAGAAAATTTCTAACACAAAGTTAGCCCAGTGGTTAACCACGGTCATTCTTAATTCTTTAGAACACTATGCATGGTTTTAAAGTCTGTTAAATATTGTGATGAGTAAGCCATTGTATCCTTTGTATTTCCCTTCAGTATAACCTGGGGAATAGGCTACTTCAGGATATCAGTGAAGTTATTTTCCTTTTGAAAAACATAACAGCAAAGGAGAAGTATTAGGTGTAAATTCCTAAAAATTACCTTAGTACTTAATAGGCTAAAGAATACTTACACTGAATTTCTGATAGCATTCTTGCATGGATTAGTGGAGGAAATTATTGGTGTGACTACAAACTATGTACTCCCATTGCACATGTTTTACATGGTAACAGTGAAAGAATGTCTCCCTGCAAATTCTGATTTTTTCCAAAAGGCAGCTTGCTTTTATATCTATGCATCTTTGAGGATTTCAAGATAAGATTTTATTCTTTTGACACTGTAAAGAGGAACTGTTTAAAAATGAACCTGGAAACTCTGCACCTGTATAAAAACTTTTTTAGCAATAAAGCAGCACAGGCTGAGAATGCACTAAAACTGGATGTGTCGTCTGTTCAGAAGACAAATTAACCAAATTACATTCCACTCCACTTCTGAGGTGTACTTGCTGTAGCTCTGTCAAAACTTAACAACTTGAGCTGAATTCATATATGCTGGATATCTGCTTTGGGGCCAGGTGTCCCAGTAGACTTCAGGCACAAGAGCTTCTGACTTCTTAAATAGCAGCTAAACAAAAATTGTTATTCCACTTCAGTCCCTTCAAGGGTTATTTTTGAGGGTAGCAGAAATTCTGCTTCTTGTATTGATTGCTTAATAGTAACAAGGCCCCTCAGAAGAATGTTTTATGGATGTATTGTTTATTGTTTTGTGACTACACTTTTTTTTATATTGTGACTACACTTCAAAAAATTTCTTCTGTGGTTGGTGGAGGTCCTCCCAGTTTCAAAGATTACAGAAATGCAGTTTAAAAATTTACCAGCTATTCTTCAGCACATACTTATTATTTATTTAAATCCATAATACGTAATATAATTTGTGGAACTGATACTTTAATGCTTCATAACAAATGAGGACCCAAGTGAGATAAAGTGATGGGTTTTTTCTGCAAAATAATCAAAGGAAAAGAAGTAGGCCTAGGACTCACATAATACTGGCAGTGATTTGGACTATATGAATTTCTGAGTTTCAGAAATTAGCTTTTATTTAAGAAGTTCCTTCTTCACAACTTTAAATATAGTACAAAAATGTAACTGACAGTTTCCTTTTAAGGATCAGCACTAATGAAACAAAACAATTTAGCATTATTCATAATACAGACATAAAATAGCAAGAACCAGTCACAATGCAGAAATTAGAATGAAAGGGCAAAAGCAAACAGCCCATTATCAATCACATTTCTTAGACTCATGCAACAACAACACAAGCACTAAGGAAGTACTACAAAGGTGGTATTAGAATTTGTGAGAGTCCCTGCTCTCCTTGCAGAACGGCTGTTGATACTCCATGGTTTTGCTTATGACAATGAACTGAGTCCATAAGAACTCCCAAACAGAAATACAGTGAGCATTAGTAGTAGCCTAAGTACCAGTTGCCCACCTAAAACCTCTGAGGTGCCTTACAGTGAGTTTTGTACCCTCTGCTCCAAGCAGTTATTTTACAAATAAGACAAAACACAGAACTGGCAGTAGCAGCAACAAGGTCTGCAGCCTGCTGGTCATATATATGTTAGGAGAAGGCAATTTGCATCACTGGAATTAAGTTGATCAAGAATACAGAATCCTCTCTAGACTACTACAGAAAACTACTAAACTTTCCATAAAATTCATTATTCCACTGGGGAAAAACATTAGCCCTTTAGGGAGGGGAGAGAAAAGGGACCTTAATCTTCCAAAAAACAAGAATTAGGGATATTCTGTCCCAATAAAAAGGGGTAAGTAGTGCTTTATTATCTGTAAATTTATTTTCTAAATATTTGGAAATAAGCAGAACCAATTTTCAACAGAAAGAGATGCCAATGAGCCACAAGTAGGTATTTTTTTATGAAACATCCTAACTGGCCATTTGAAGGCAACAGGCAGTCATAACTTCAGGAAAGCAGTGCTTCCAGGATTGTGCAGAAGACTGTTCCTTGGTTTCATAGTTAACATTCGAGAAAGAAACACTCAAATCTGTTGAAGGCAGTTGCTCACAGCCTTAGCTGGCAAAATTTGACTCAGTCCTGTTCCTGGGGCTGCACTTCGGCAGACTTGGCAGGCACATGGGTTGCCCTTTACCTGAAATTCAAAACCTTGTGTTCTGTCTCCATGGTGCCATCCTGACCTACGCTCTAAGAATATTGCAGCATCTGTGACGTGCTTGTCTGCTGCTTTTGCAGGCAACACACACAAGCAAATCTCAAAACTCTTCAGGAGTCCATATAGCAGTGGCTCACACATCAGATGTAGCTAATGAGCCACTTCACCAAAATCTAGCTGCCATTAACAACGTGTCTGTATTGAAAGATAGGACAAGAGCTTTAGTTTTTAAGAATGTTCAGTTTGTAACGGTGGCTCTTGAATACCATCACCTTGTTAAGTATATTTTGCATAACTCCAGAAACCTGACTTCAGTATTTCAAAGGCTGGTTTTCCCCCAAAGTCATTAGAAAAACCAAAGTCAGATTTACACAGCCTCAGAGAGTAACATGCTGCATGGGTGAGCTATTCAGACTTCCAAGCATAACTTTAGTATGTCAGATTATCAGGTGTTCTTGAAGGGATGTACTTCATCATCAGTTCTTTCCACACACAGATAAAGTGACAGATCAATACTCAGACCTGGTCTGGTGCATTATTTCTCTGTAATGACCAAACTCAGCAGAGATGCAGAAACAACTCCAGCAGTTCTTGAAAATGGGTATTAGTTGGCATTAACTCTTGCATATCCTGATAGCAGGTCATCTGCATCTGTTGAAGAGTTTTGCCATTCTGTTACATAATGATTTTGTTACATAATTATTTTATCCAGCTTCCTTGTCAATAATTCTACACGACTACTTAACTCCACAAGCTTTTCTTTCATCTAGGAAAAAAGAGAAGAGTATTAAAATTAGCAAAAAAAGTCCTAACACTGGATCTTTGAATAACCTGCACCCCACTCAAAGTGGCTAAAGAGCAGCTCACTTTCAAGATGGGAAAATATAGAGGGGCTTGATCTCTATACTGCATGTTTAGTACTGACAAAAACAGCACCCAGATCAGAGGGCTGCACTAAAAACTGGAGATGGATCAATGTGTACCAGAATCAGCCCTTCCAGGGACACAGTGGAAGATGAAGATGGAGTTGTTGCAGTTTTACTATGATGAACCTGATCTTTTCTAGTTAACTCAAGTTTTCACACAGACAGAGACTTTCTTTGACAATATGTGGACAAACTGTTTCATCATTAGCTTAGGAATACATATGGACATTATGTCTCAAAAAGCAAAGGCCAGATGCTTGAGCTTGTTCTAGTCAACAAGGGAACTCCCTACAGTCACGTAATTTGTGTTTGCAATGAAGTGCTGTCATATTTTTACTTCAATCATGTATTATTACTAAATCATGTCTCAACTTCAGAAGTTTTATCTAGATAAAATTTTTGTATCTTAGCCTCACTTGACCTGTAAAAACACTCTGATCTTATAGAAACTGGAAGATGACTTGGAAGAGGATAAAACTTAAGAAATATAAAAGGCCTAAACCTAAACTCAGCCCCACAAAAAAGTAATGAACAAATTATCACATAAATACTGGATATTCTGGCTGTCTCCGACACACAATAACTTCATTTGAGCTAAGGCACAGGCAATTAACTAACATAACAACTAGTCAGGTTACAGATAAGAACATCCACTTTGAACACCACAACAGGAGGGAGGTCCTAGAATTCTCTCCGAAACTACAAATACTGCCATGGTGTTTTGATCTTACACAGACATAAAAATATGACTTTAAAAATCCCTTTCAAAAAAAAAAAAATTTTTTAAATTCTTCAATAATGACAACACGAGTCGTAATACTTAGGCCAAGTCTGTATAAATGATTTTAGGTTTGTTTTTTTTTTTTTTTGCAAGGTATAGAGATAAAAGGATAACAAACTTCTGCCAAAATTTATCTCGAACTGGGTATGTTCTGCACTTCAGAGATCTTAGAAAATGTTTCACATCTCATGCATTGAGTCAACTACTGTCAAATGAGGCAGCATTTTCTCAATCTTGGGCACTAAAAACCCCCACATTTCTGTCAATGTTTTTGAATTAATGTCCAGAATTACTAGCATTTTCTTACATTCTGCATGTGTTTCTTTAAGGTCACAGCTGGAAAAGTCACCTTAGAAGCTTCTATAATCATTTGATTTTTTAAGAAGTAACTGGAAAACAAAAGGGGAAAGGAAAAAAAAACACAAGAAAAACAGTTAAAAACCTATAGTCGCACTATTTAGACAGATGATTTAAGATGATTTTAAAGCAGATACAAGGTTGTTGCCAAAAATAGTAATTATGAAAATACTCAAAACATAACAATGGTTTTATTTTGGAATCAAGATCCTCTCATCACCTGCTGTAAGTAATTTACAGCTGCTATAGTCAAGTCCTCAACCTATCATGGAATCACTTTGATACCTTAGGTTAGTGAAATGCATCTGGAACTGAAGAGATTTCAGCATTGCACACAAGTAAATATGAAGTCTTACATTACACAAGGACACTCAAGAGGTGTAAGGCAAATCAAAGGGATTCACATCAACACAGTTTAGACATCAAGAATATTAAAATCCCACATCAATGTGCTCAGACAAAAGTCAAACCACTTTTGTTAGCTGTAGGCCAGTTGTACAGTAACTTACAGCTACCTGTGAAGTCACTGACCATAAGAATGCAGTGTACTCACCACATGATGCTGTCCTTGAAGAAACAGAACAAGTCCCGGAGATGTGCCAGCTCACTGCCAGAAGAATAAAGAATGAAGCCCACGGCTGAGCCACAGGACCGACAGAATAATAAATAATAAGCACTAAAAGAAGAAAGGGAAATGTTTTTAAAAAGAAGCTTTTGAAACCACAGATGCTGTATATTTGTCAGAGGACATAAAATCTTCAGTTCCCTTGGGGCAAAATCCAAGGCATAATAACACCTCCTCCTCAAAAAAGTAATATGTACAAAAACAACATGACCATAAAAAACTGGGCATGTAGTGAAAGAAGTAATCTATCTAATAAGTGAAGTTGCTATTAAGGAAGAAAATGCACATCTTATTATCACAGAATGTTTTAGAGTATTCTACTCAAACATGATTTAACTAATAAAGCAATGCATGTGCTAGTTGTAAATTCTTTCTAATAAGATAGATTCTTACCCCATGCAGAGGGAGGGGCAAGGAAAAAAGTCAAAAAAAGAGCAAGTCTTAAATAGAAAAAGTTCCCAGTCCTGACAGTTTGTAAAATAGCCTTTAAAAATCATTTAAACAAGCTACTGGTTCTGTAAGCCCCTAGATGACATTTCACTTTCTTCCCGCTAGACTGAGTTACCAAACCTTGCAAACGGTAGGCTCCTGAATAAGGCAGCACGATTTTTTTATTTTCAGTATTAAGAAAAACCAACTAACCAATAGCCACCCCTCCCCCCAAGGCCAACCAAAACCCCACCAAACCAAACAAAAGGCAGAGATGTTTTAAGAGACGTTTTAGGAAGGGAACAAAAGGACCTACAAGTTTTGCTGTCTTCTACTGCTTTGCTCGAATTTTTCTCTCTACCTACAGAGGTTATAGCAACAAAACTCTTTGATTTCAAGTGAAAACTACATCCCTACAAAAGGTTTCTCCATCCGAAGTGTGAAACAAGCACAGAAGTCACTTGGGAGTTTGCCAAGCCCCGCAGAACCCCCGCGCACAAGCCGGAGGAGCTCCCGGCCGTGCCGGAGCCCGGCTTTTCCCGCACGATTTACCGCGGCTGCCGCCCAGGGCAGGCCCAAGGCCAGAACTACGGGAGCTACGCACCATCCCAGGAGGGCTCCCTCCAGGCCGACCAGCAGCGAGTCCTCCCAGGTCACATCGCTGGTGACTTCTGAGGAGAAAGAGAGAGACGCGCTGCAGCCGAGAGCCCCCGGACCAGCCCCCGCCCGGTCGCCGCTGCCCGCCCGACGCCCGCGCGGGGTAGCGGCGCGTCGCAGCACCCGCCGGCCCGACGAGGCACTGACTGAAGCAGATGAGGACGCTAAGCCCCGGCGGCTCCTGCCCGCACAGCTGCAGCGAGTCCCCCAGCACCGTCCAGCAGCCACGGCAGTGGAACACGGCGCACTCCTCCGGCAGCGGACCCTGCCGCCGCGGCGGCGATGCCGGCACCGCGGCCGGCGACAAGGAAGACAACGGCGGCGACGGCAGGGGCGGGGACGGCGGCGGCGGGGGCGGGGGTGGTGGCGGCGAAGCCCAGGCGGTAGCGGCGGGGGCGGGCGTCCGCTCCAGCACGATGGCCCCGATGGGCTGCGGGTCCTGGAACAGCTGTCGCAGCCGCTGCCGCACCGCCATCTCCTCCCGCCAAGCGTTCGGACGCGGGGCTCGCCCCCGAGTATCGCGATTGGAGGATGGTTCGCATATCTGCATTGCTATTGGTCAGTGGCCGCGTCAATCCTGGCCGCCCGCGGCTATTGGGCAGCGGGCCACACCGCGCGCGACTTTCTCTACCGGGAACGCCTCATGGCGCTTGAAAATAAGCACGCGCAGCGGACCGCGCCGCCATTGGCGGCTCTCGAGCTCCGCCCCCTCTAGCCACGCCCCTTCCCTGGCCCAGCCAATGGGCTGGCGCAGCGGGCCAGTTCGAACGGCGGGGGCGGTGCGAGCCGTGTCGGTTGGCGCGGGCGGGCAGGGCCGCTCGGTGGGAGCTGCTGTCATGGCGCTCTCTTCGCTGCAGCCCCTGGAGGCGCTGAAATACGCCGAGCTCCAGCGTATCGCTAAGGCCGCTGGCCTGAGGGCCAACCTTCGGGTGAGGCGGGGGTGGCTGCGAGGGAGCGCTGCCCACGAAGCTCCGGGTTCTGGGGTGCCCCTGTGCCCGGTAGCGAGAACGCGTCCCCAGCCTCCCAGGGCGCACCCTCCTGCGTCTGGAGCGCCACGGGGTGCGGCGGTGACTTCGCCCTGGGGCGCCCAGGGGCTGCGCGGCCGTCCGGGGTGCGGGCACGCACTGGGGGAGGGGGAGAGGGAGAGCGGGACTCCGGTGTTCCCCGGGTGTCGAGAAGGGGCGGCTGCCCCTCCTCTGCTGGCCCGGCTGCTCCCCACGCCGGTGTCCCCGGTGCGGGTAGCTATGTTTGTTTGTGTGGCTTTGTTGGTTTGGGTTTTATTTTCTGACGACTCGGACAGGGAGGAACAGTGACAAGAGAGTACCTTACGGGAGGAGAGGGCGGTCGCTTTTAAGGGCGAGAAGCTTAAGGGCGCCCCAGGGTCCTGCCTGGAGCTGCGGGTGCTGTGAGGCACGGCCCGGCTCCTCCTGCAGCAATGGCACAACTCATAGAGCCTTAAAAGAAAGATCTTGGGTGGACAAGGCAGTTCCCTGTCCTCACAGGACTCAGAGTTCTTCTGGAAATGTTAGTTTTGGGGGTACTTTCTTTGTGTTTGTGCTGACCTGTCTACTTAGGTCTTTAAGAGTCTTTCGTAGCTTGGTGTGTTTTCATCGTTGTTTTATTACTGTTACTGCTGAACGTATGCGAGGGATGAAAAGAATGCTTTGCATGTAGCATGGGCAAGGCAGAAGCAATTGCAGAAATTTGACACAATTTTAATTCAAGTTCAGCTGCGCTGTGGGGCTTAAAACAGTTTGTCTCCTTCCTTGAACAATTAACCTCCTCGACAATAGAGCAGGGGAAACCTAGTCAAGGAAATTTGCCGTTGTGCCTCCGTGGAGAATACGCTGCAGATTTATCTGCGGCCTTAGGCGCTTTCTCTCATTGACTGACTCGAACGAGTCCTAGGTATGCCTTATGCTGTTGGATTCGGGAAATGTTCTGCTCGCTCGTTGGATCAGTTTCTAGGATGTGGGTTGGGCCTGGGCAGCTCTTCAGTGACTTAATGGACTCTTTGGTTCATGGGTTGTTTCGATTTCTCTTCAGGCGGACAAATTATTGGAATCATTGAAGCAACACTTTGAAAGGACAAATGAAGAAAGTGAAAATATGGTAACATAATAAATCAGACCTTGCTTTTAAGAAATGTAAACCTTAATTTGTAACCCATAGAGCAGAGCATGTCCTGAAGAGTGATTTTGACCACAATGGGAACTGTAATAGAAATACCTTTCTCTTCTTAGTGCCCTTAGTTTTAAGTACTTATATGCTGATAGAAATAGATATGCTAATGTTAGTTTTGAAGCAGCCTCTATGACTGAAAGCTGATTTCCTTTCAGCTGCCAAAATTACCAATGTATTTTTCAGCATCAGTACAAACCTATTCTCTGTGAACAATGACATTTTATTTCCACTGAACAAACCTTAATTCTTGCTTGTTTGGCTCTAGACATTATTCAGTAGCAAATATAAAAATATTTTATTCATTTTGCATGCCTAAATGAAGAAGACTAGGTACTAATTGGAAAGCATTTTGCATCTACTACAGTTTACTTTCCCTATAAGAAAGCAATATAGTTGTGCTACTTCCTTTATTTGCCTCTTAGTGTTTTGTTTTCTTAACTTTTTAAAAAATTTTCTGTAAGCTGAATTGTTTTGTTGAATGTGGCAATGTTTTTGATTAAAGTAATTTGTTATCTCCTTTTTCTAAAATACATCTCCCTTTAAGTGCATCCCTTAAAAATCTTTAAAGGCTTGAGGAACCTTGTCAGGTTTTTAAAAATTTTCATGAGCAGGAAAGGAGCCCTGTTTTTACTGCTGAAGAGTATTCCACAAATGTACAAATATGGGAGGGTCATGGCATCATGCAAGTTAGATTTCAAAAATAAAATATTAGATTATTATAAATTATTAAAATGAAATGTGATAAACCAGTCATAGGAATTGTATTTAAAGTCTCCAAACAATGAGCTTTGATGCTTAGGGGAATCTATATTTTGCCTGTTTCTTGATTACTATGCTGCTATGTGGTATGCTTCTGTTTATCCTTAGTATAAAATACTTTTTTACATAATAAAATTGAAACTGTCCCTGGAGTATTTAATTCATATTTGTGTCAGATATCTTCCAGTTATAGTATTTTTCTGCTACAGGGTCCTGTAAAGAGTGCATCTGCTTCCATCAAATCAGAAGAACTGAGCAATCAGGAGGAAATGTCTGATTCAGTGTGTTTCATTACAAAAAGACGTGGTCAGGATAAGAAAATAACCAGAAAAAAGAGGAACTCCCATGAGGAAACTAACAGCAGTGAAGAAAACCCAGTGCTTTCAGATGAGAAACAGGTGATTTGCTTGGCATGCTTTTGTGTGCTGTCCTCCCTTCCTCTGAGCATAATTTAAGCACACTTGATTTCTTTTCAGTCACCATTTATAGATGGTATGTATTCATATGTATGTGTATAGACACATACAGAAATTGATATGCACGCATTCTGGTACTGGTCTTTTGTATTTTGTAGCACTGGCTTTTGTCCCTTTATGCACTGTCCCATAATAAACAGACATTACTTCTAGTCACTGCTTCAAGACAATAAATTCCTGTAAGAAATATACAATTCCAAACACCTTATCTGAGTGTAAGGCTGCTAGTTCATTGTAATATTCCGAATCTTAGGCTAGTTTCAGAATTTGTCTAAAATAATGCTGTTCTCTCTTTTTTGGTACAGAAAAAATTATCAGAAGTTGCACAATTGCCTAAATGTCATAATTTTTTTTATTGTGAGGGTTGTGTGACTTAGGGAGAGAAAGTTACAGGTGAGATGAAGGTTGAAGTTTTTTTGAGTTACAAGGAGTAGGTAAATTAAGAACTGTCTGGAAGACTTTTACTGAGGTAGAGGAGGGGAATGAGAAAATGAGGAGTATTAGTCTTTTAGTGTTAGAGAATTGTACAGTATGCAAAAATACAGCAGTAAAAAGTAACATCCTCAGTGAATTTAATCTTACTTACAAATCATTAATTTTAATCCATAAAGGCAATTTTATACTAAAATGTGAGAGCTATGCAGGTCAAAGCTTTCTAATATATCTAAGTTTGTGAAGTAACAGGGTGAGTATTTCACAGGTTAACTCAGTTTGGACTTCAGAAAATCTCTTGCTCAATCTCTCAGTCAAAGCATACTCAGCTGTGAGGTTAGAGCCCAGTGCTTTAGGCTTTATCCAATCTGATGCTGAAAACCCTTGAGGATGAAGGCTGTGCACCTCTCTGGGCAATCTGTTCCACTGACTCACTGTTCTCAGAACAACAGCCTTGCTTTATATCCAGTTGGAACAAACTGCTTAAACAAGGTATGTTTAAATTGCAGGCGCATTCTGATATGAAAGAAAATGAAGTGCCTCAGGGGGAGCACAAAAAGGGACAGAAGATATCACAAAACAAAATCCAAATAACTGAAGAGAGAGATATTGAGAATCCAGGGATGGGTGCTGGACAGAAGAAACAGGCAGAGAAGACTTCTACTAAAGGCTGGGGAGGACAACGTAAGTAGAAAATTGGATAAAAGTAACTTCAATTTGTGCTGCTCAGAATAACCAAAAGATAATTTTATTGTGTCTTCATACCATTTTTGTGGCGCATCTGTTGATCAGTAACTTGTTTTGGGGCTACCAGAAGAAAATTGGTCTGGTTTGAGTTTGTGTTACTTGTTTAACATTGTAACACAAATCCACAAATTCTGCAGTGTAGGAATTTTGCTGGCTTTGACTTCAGAACTCTTGTTTTAGTGAAGGAGTTTTCAGAGAGATATGAGTGTTTTTGAGTTTTACACTTCCAAAAGGATCAATGCCTTTTGGAATACCCTTGAGGTGTTGTTTGGCCTCTAGGAGGTGGCAAGAAAGGGAGGACTTGCTTCGTTATGATCCATTTATCTTTTTCTACAGAGGAACAGATTTATCTTTTGCTTTCCAGGAGTAAAATCAGCAGAAAACATAGAATCCTTTACCATTTGTTTGAACTACCTGTATCTGTAGAGTATCTGAATGTATTCCACTGGATCACTTTTTCATCTGGTGGTGTCTTTAGTCCGTCAAACATGATGCCACTGAAAATAGGAATTAATTTATCTCCCACTGCTTTATGTATGTAGCTGACATGAAGAAATTGGTTTGTCCACCTAATCTGATAATTTCTTGATATTGAGGGATCTGTCAAGTAAGATACACTTCTGCATTTGCTCTGTTAGGCTCAGTGCATGTAGTCTGTAAGTTTATTATGGATATTCTTCTTGTTCCATAGAATTTACAAGGACAGTCTTATGGGAGACCACCAATAATTTTGAACTAGCTCAGAAATAGGGTTTTTCAATGAACTAAAACGATTTTCTTTGTTTTTAAAAACAAAAGCAATAGGGTATGAGGGGACATCACTCATCTTGACAGTTGGTACAGTGCTCATCTTTTCCTATAGCTGTAGTAACAAGTCTGCATTTAATATTAAATCGATTTTTTAACTGCATGCCATTATTTGTTTCCAATAAGGACTTCTTTCAATATATTGTAGTCATCTAAGTTTACTTTTGAAGGGATGTGAATGACCAGAAATACAAGTGTTTGCTGTTGACATGCAAAAGCTGAACTTGACGTAAAGTTGCTACCTGATTTTTTTCCTTAAGAAAATTAATCATTAAAATGTGAACATGAGCGTATTACTACACTTGAGAACAGAGATGACAACAATAGCTTGGACTTTGTATGTAAATAAGGCAGTGGCAGAAAAGTTGGTCAAAAGGTATTTCTTCTTTAGTATCAACATTTAAAAAACACATACCAAGGCCCGTGAGTTTAAAGTTTTTGTTTACCGCAAGCACAGGTCTCTTGTAAACTTTCCCTGAAAAATATTTTACTATCATAAGATACTAACCTAATATGACCCGCTTTGAAGAGATAAAGTGTGTTTTGAAACAAACATTGGAACAATATTTAAAACCACTGTGATTACTTTAAATCATCCAGGAGTCATAATGATTTTGTCTAATCTTGCTGTACCAGGTAATGCTCATCCTGCAGGAGGGAAGATCCCTTTACATGTAGGCCGTGCACCTAGGTCTGCAGGAGTGACAGCTACCACACCAAGTAAGATAACCTGCCATCTCTAGGAAGAGATGTGTTTTCTCTGTGTAAAGGGAGACTTGGCTTAGTTTTTTAAAACTCAGATTTCTATTCATTCTCAAATGAAAGAATATTCTCTCTGTAAAAAGCAAGCAAGAAAAAAGAATTCCCAAATGTTACATATCAAGGTATATATTCCAGCTTGTAAATTCATAGTAGTAAATGACTGGCATGTATGTTAAAAAACTGGTTTATTGAACATTTTGGTACTTTTCCATACAAAACTTGTATTAATGATTTTGAAAGAACAGGAACACATACATGCTATTATTCATGCTCGTTTAGTTTTCACTTTATAAATACTATGGTTGAGCTGTATTACTATACATTAGCTCATGTTCATCACTTCTTAAAATGTGTTAAATCGTCTCAAATGTAGAAGTATTTATTGTTTTCTTTAACTGCAGAATTTGGGGGTTGGGTTGGATGATCTTTAAAGGCCCCTTCCAACCCAGACCATGATTCTATAATCCTCTAGGTTACCAGGTAATGGGCCATGTTGCTGGTGAAAGATTCTTTTGGTCCTGTTTGGTCAGCTGGTTGGACAGCCTTTAGTTAGAGGGATGCATTGGCTTCTTTGAGGCCATGACAATTGGTGTCACAAAATTCTCCTATTATGTACTAAACTCCCTTAACACCAAATTATACCTGTGAATGTTCTTATTTTTGGAACTTCTTAGACTTCAAAAAGTTGCATGAGGCTCAGTTCAAGAAAATGGAATCTATTGCTGACTACATTGAGAGGAAAAAAAAACTGAATGAAAGTTGCAGTGCAGTCAAGGTAAGAGATAACTTGGGAAGATACCCATTGTTGGCATATTCAATTATTTCGAGGGCCTTTCTGTAAAAGTCCTACCAGGTCTCTTTAGATCAGTAAGTAGCTGGTCATGTGAACCTGCAGTGGAATATTATAACCAATGTATATAGTTATTTGTATATAACTTATAAAACAATACAATGTTTTACGTGTTAACAGTGTACAGCTGTAGAAACCAACAACTAACTTGTGGTTTTTGAGTAAAAATAATTGTCGCAATTACTTTTGTGAAAGATCTCCTGGATCTTTTGTTTACAACTTTTTTAATTGCTGCAAAATTTAACCAAGGGGATAGGTTATTTTTCAAAGAGCAGGAATTTTCTCTTTTGTGCCTGAATTATCATCCCATGGCTGCATATGATTCTCCTTAAAAATACATTCAATATGTGTTGTTCTCAGTTCTTGTATTTCACCCTCACATGGGTGAAAGCTGCTGACAGGGCCTCTCACAAAGTAGAGCCTAAAAAAGTGACAGTAATGCATCAATGAATGTGTGAATGAATATGGCAATGGCCATAGAATTGTTCAGGTTGGTTACTCTAGCACTGTCCATATCAAACAGTAACAATGAATGAAACTCCTGAACGCTACTTTTTTTTTTTAATGGCATATATTGTATCAATGTATACTTCAGACAAATTACTATTGGCAGGTGCTGACCAGAAAATCAAATCCTTTAAGAGCATCAGAAAAAGACACTCCATATTCTAAGGTATGTGTTTTTTCATGTCAATTTAATAATAAAAATACTTACATTTAAAATATGCTTTTAAAGATGAAAAAAAGGGAGAGAACTGAAGAGGCCATATGCTTCTGATTCACTGTGTGTTTTCCCTTCCTCTTGGCTGCTTTGTAGATAAATTTTCATCAGAGTATGGTAACTCAGAATTTGCTTTTCCCTAGAAACAAGCCAGTGGCAAAAGATTTTTATTCAGCCCAAATCCAGAAAGAGGCAGGTTCTCCACCACCAGCACTCCTTGTAATGTCCGGCGCTCACCACGCAATTCTCTGAACGCTGCTAATCGGAGCATTTTATCCCAGAAATCTTCGTTTCATCCTTCTGTACTTTCAACATCCAAAATGAATGTCAGGTAAAAAAACAAACCAAAGCTACCAGCAATCCATTTGATGTGATACATATGAAATAATTAACACTGACTGTGAATTTACTACATTATTTCTCTTCCAAAAATGAACTATGCAAGACTAATTCTGATTACTAACTTTCAGCCTGGTTTTTTGGGTGGTTTAAGCCTCATTGTGCTGTTACTGTCTTCATTCTTCATTTTTATGTCTGTTAGAAGAATCTCAAGTCCTGGCTTTCATTTTTCTGAAGCCAAATGATGCAAAATCAAGCAAATTATTTTTCTTCTATTACTGTGTTAGGTTTTCTATTTTTGCCAGGCAGCCTAGTAGTTTCTGTTTATCCTAATTAATTTTTCTGTAAATTTTTAAAATCAGAACTCTCTTCAGTATTCCTGCAATGGTTTTTAGGTACTTTCTTCCTTCTGTCCTCTACTTTCCCTCCCCTTCAGTGTCACAGCATGGGTCCTCTTATGATTGACTACTATAAGCAGACTGTTTCAGATGGGAACTGACACCAGAAGTCATGAGCAATTGCTAAATGGATGAATTCTTACTCAATGCTATTATACCTCGTCTCATTTCCTTTTAGAACATTATGTGTATGTCATCATTCCTCCACAGTAATCTAATTCTCTATTAGTGTTAATATTGCATGAAATTTCTAACTTCTAATGAAAGCCTTTATTTCTGCTATTTCTTTGTTGATTTCTAACTATTATACTGATTTTGACTTTAATCAGTTTCCTTAACCTTCCACAGTGACTGAAGTTCTGATTAGATATTCTCCCTTTGCTAACAATACACGGTTGTTCACAGGCCTTGGTTGTGTTCCTTGCTCTGATGACCTTCACTTTTCCACTTCTGCATGCCAAGATCATGGCTGCTGGGGCTTTTTTTTTGTCCCTGACTAAAGTGTATGTGGGATTTTTTTTTTTTTTAAGTCAGATAATGCAACTTCTCATATTGCTGATAATATATATTTATGAGACTTTGGAATGCAGGTCTTCTGCTGTTCAAAGGTCAAAATCAAGATTGCAAACTTAATGGCTTTGTTTTTACTTTAAATGTCTTTTTTATTTCAATAGATAACAAATGTAAAAAATACACTGCCTCTAGTGTCCTCTTGGATGAGCTTGGATGTCTTCACTGTAGCCCTAATTGACTTCCAGCAATATGTGAACCAAAACATCACTTTCAGAATTTGCTTCCAAAATTCCATTCCACAGTTGCACTGTGGTGGTGGACCTTGCAAGCTGTACTTCATCATAAACTTGCTTGTCCACAAAAACAGCTTTCTTCAACATTTACTCCTTGTCTTTCTAAATCTTGCAAGCTCATGGCTTATTCTCATGCATTTTTGCAAGATTTTGATTTTTATGCATGTGCACGTATGAGTAATCATAGGTGTTCATTAAAAATGTGTATATACACATTTGGAATACATATGGAATGGGTGTGTCTTGGTATGCAGGTAACTTGTGTGTTTCAAAATTTTCAGCTTCTTCTTCTTGTAGGTCTTTGAGGTCCAGCATTCTGTTAGTTGTCTTTCAGTTTTTCTTAATTTGAATTTTAAAACTAATGAAATATGCAATGCTTTACTACAGAATCCAGGTCTAAAGTAAATCACATCTGTTGGTGAATAAATCTACTAGCTTATTGCACCCAAGTATATTTGCTTTTCAAAATAACAAGAAAGTCAGTTCTTTGTAGTTTCTAGTAGTACTTACTGCTATTGACACTGGCTTGAAACTTAAAGTGTTATACCAGCAATGTATTTTAGTACAGTTTTTGTATGAGCTGTGAACATCTTTCACACAGTAAATATTTCTATCTGTAATAAATAATTTAATAATAATTAATATAGAAGGCGGGACCTTCTATATTCTGGCACATTGCTTACATTCCTTGTAGGTGACTGAACTTGTCTTGATACTTCTAAAATCTTTCAGGTTCTCAGAAGCCACAAAAGATAATGAGCACAAACGCTCTCTTACCAAGACTCCATCTAGAATGTCTCCATACATGGAGGAGATCTGCACACCTGACACTCAAAAGAGCTGCAAACTACTAAGTCAGAAGAACAGTAAGGGAAATGCAAGAAATAATGACCTGACTGCATCAAAGGGTAAGGTGGATGGTGACTATTTGGCTCTTTCAGATCAAGACTTTTGTCTTACTGAATTACTGTACAAGTTTTTAACAATCGAATGTCATGTAGACCCAGGTTTTAATTTAATTCTCTAATTTATGACTGGTTCTTCAGAAACTGCAGTAGTTTCTTTGTTTCCTTTGTTTTCCAGTGGTTTAACTAAAATGTTTAAGTGCCACAACGTAAACATATGGTACCTAGCTACCTACAGAAAAGAGGATAGAAAGTCTTCTAAGACCTTTAGGAATTACATAGCAGAAGATTCATATAGCAGATACAGGGACACCCCATCAGCACAGAAAGGAATTCCTGACACCTTCTCAGAGGTCTCATTCTTCTTGTGGGGTTAGCATGCATCAGGTTTCTAGCTGTGCTTTAGGATAACCTGTTATCAGCCTCAGGACCCTGATAACTCAGGAACTAAAATTAAGAAAAATCAGAAGTTATCTGATTACTAACAATTTCTCTGCTATCCAGCCATTGGCACCCTTAGCATTACAGGCATATTTGCACGGGTCAAGAACCCAGAGCTTCCTGGTTTTCTGTATAATACTAAAGGGCCAGTACTCTACAACTCTTGCCTCTCCCTATTTCAAGTGAGAATTGTGTTGTTTGTGCAATTCTATCTTTAGAAGTAGCAGCAGGGGCATTTAACGGCTCTTTGGTCTTGGTAATCGCAGTGTGGTCTTTCTGTGTACATTGATGCTCTTGCTACTCCAATGATGGTATCTTGGTGCCTTTTGTAGCTCTTACCCCCTTCAAGTTTGGAGCTCAACCTGCAGAACCCACAAGTGGAAAGAAGACATTTGATCTCAAAGCAAGTCTCTCTCGGCCACTTCGGTATCAGCCACACAAAGGTACTGTGACCCTGCGCAGCCTGTGGTGGTCATACCCCTTGCACTCAGCTGCTCCTGCGGGGGGGCACTTTGATACAAACAATGAGAACAAAGTTTACAGTCTCTTTTCCTGCCCCTTTTGTTTTCTCTATGGGTTCCCACATAGTCTGATGTTAAATTTCTTCATAATACATGCTTCAAGAGCCTCCCTACTGAAGATTAGGATTTTTATGACCTAAGGCCCATATATACAAGAATAAATATCCTTGCATTCCACTGAATAGATGCATGTACAGGAAATACAGAATATTCCTTACACAACAAGGTGGGTTTTTTTAATCTCATGCGAGATGCTGAACTTTGCATGGTAAGTGTTACTTCTAAGTACAGTCACTTGTTTCTACTTACAGAAGAACTACTTGTAGGGAATGGGCTGGTGAAACTGATAATACAGCTTAAAGAGGCATTTCATCTTCAAAACAACCAATAAGAAACAGGCTAGCTAGGATAAATTCATGATAAGAAGTTAAGCACACAGTTAGTTACTAAACTGTTAAACTAGTCTCTCGTTTTGCTCCTAAATTGTAGGACGACTAAAACCGTGGGGAGAATTTAAAGAAAATGCTGTTCTCAGTAGGTCTGGTGGTATCTGTTCACATAGGAAAGATTACAAGCAGCCACATCTCCAGACAAGGTTAGTACGCCACTCGTCTTTTTATAGATAGTGTTACTTAAAGTAATATGATGATTCATTCTTTTAGGATTTAAATGTAGCTTAGGAAAGAATACTTTTGTATAATCATACTGATGTTTTCAAGGGGCCTTCCAATGACTGTTCAATTTCAAGAAGGTCAACAAAAGGCTGCTCTGAATTTAAGACTTTTTTTTCCATGAAGAGTATCAGTTCCAGGGTTTGGAGATTCACCTTCATCTTGGTAGAAGCTGTCGATATTACCATGCTGTTACCTCAAGTGTTAGACCTGCATGTCTCATCAGATGTATTTGCCTGAATGTTTGGGTTCAGTCCATAGTGGTACTTTTATCTCTGCCTATGGCAAAGGCAGCACGCTGATTAAACTTGTGTTAGGCTGTGGTCAGCTTCAGATTCCTTTGGTTGCTAGTGTCTCTACCTTTAATAAAACTTGACATGGTCTTTTTTTTTCCCCTCCAGGGAAGAAAGGCGTGAGACGCTTGAGCAAGACAGAAAAAAGAAAAAGGCTCACGCTCTTGGAAAACGTAGAGGCCTATCTGGGTGTTAGGATGAACAAGAAGTATCTAAGACTTCACTGTAAATACTGTTCCTCTCATTTAAAGGCTTGTGCTCTGTGTATGGTTCAGGTTGCTTTTAGCTAGTGGAATCCAGAAAGCAATTAATGAGACCTTGTAATGTGCTCTGAGCATAATGATGATCAACTTCTCTACTAAGATGAGAATTCTAAACTTTCAGGGCCTTAGAACTCTCTTGTTGCTTCATAATGTTTTCATTTAGCTAATTTACTTGACTAAAAGATGTTAAAGAAGAAAATATAAGTGGAAAAAAGATGCTCGAGCAGCCTCCTTGCAACTTAGGATAGACTTGTACATCAGAATGCACTTGTGTGCTAGAATGCAGGCTTTAGATACCAGCAGCTTCAAATGTTCCTCAAGTGTTCAAAATGACAAGATTTGGAAGTACGTGCTTGCTCTGTTCTCCAGATCAATCCTTAAATGCTCTAAGTTACAGCAATTATTCAGCATTTCTAATCTAATGCCTATGAAATAGTAGGGAATTTCAAAGAGAAGAAAAAAATATGCAAGCTCTCTGGCAAACTAATGCATAACATAATTGTAAACTACCTTTTTGAAATAGTCACAACTGAATTTACAAATTACCAACTGCATGCTTTGAACAGTTTCTATGGTCAATAGCAGATGTTAAAATTCTCTTGCTTTTCACCTCTAAGATGCTTAGAAGATGTTATAATTGTGTTGAGATGTTATAATTGTATAAATATGTAAAACTCAATACCTTGGTTTTAAAAGAAGCTGTTATTTTTGCATTTAAAAAATGCATAGAAAAGTTGTCTGGATTTTTTAGGGATAGAAGTAGAAAGGTAATTTAGCAGTTGTAATCTCAGCTGTTGAGCAAATAAATGTTTCACTGAATTTAGTGTCCCATCAAATATATGTTGCAATGTCAAGAAAAAGCAAATTTTTTAATAAAGACAAATATTTTGTATATGTCCTATTTATCACTGGCTTTATCATTTAGTATACCAACTACAACTTCCTTACTCTGGCACTCATTTTGTTCACACTTGTATTTACTGCTGTGTTTTCCTGTGCCAAGTTTTCCTCACCAACTCACCTGCCTCCCACTCCATGAAAGATGTTTGCTCTGGTATTTTCCTGGTATGATCCTTCTTCTACAATTAAGCTGCTGAATTCAGTGCAAAAGGAAAATGGTAGTACAAGATTCTGTTTCAGCTTGCTTTATTGTGGTCTCTTCCCTATAAAATACAGGTACATTTAATATTTATAAAGTACACTTAAGGTCACTGGAGGAGGAGGTCAGTGCTTTGATTACTTAAATTTGACAGCTGAAACATGCCCTTTACAAAACAAGTGCTGAGTGGTTATCTTGAATTACTGAAAACTGGATTTCTCTGCAAAAGGGAGGTGTTAAGGTTCTGTGCAGCAGTTGAGGCTGTGAATTCTTGCAACACAGCTGAGTTAGGCTAACTGTGCACAGCAGAAATGGGAGCTGCTGTGCCCTGTAATGATGCTAAGGCAAGCTCTGCCTCCTCAGGGAGCAGACAGAGGCTGCAGCTTTCCTCCCACCCCTCCTTTGGAGCATTGCTTCTTTCCAACTTCCTTGGCTCTGTATCATTCTAGGATTATCTTCAACAGCTCTGAAGGAAAAGTCAAGCCTGCTGCATAGCTCTTGTTTAAATATTAGCAGTGGCAGCTTTTTCTTTTTTTAGCTATCTAGAGGAGCCAATACTTCTGCCTTTTCCACTTCTGGTGCTGCTCTTTGTAAATTTCAGAAGTTGAGTCGCACCAGTCCTCAGAGTATTAATTCTCATACCTTTTTCAGTTTAAAACTAGCAAATGCAAGTGTTTTACAACTGTCAATAAACCACAATGTAGAAAATGAAAGTGGTGGACAAGAAAAGAACAACAAACTCATGAAATACTTTTATTTCAGTAAAGGTCAGGACAGAAGCCAAGAAGAGTCACTACTTTGTAAGAACATCACAACTGCTCTCAGGCTACATTGCAGTCCATCCATCTATGTACAGTCTCTCCATGATTCTGTAGTTGGGAGTTTCAAGATGCCAGTGGTGCCACACTTCATGCACTTATCTCTTTAATGTTTACATAGGTCCTTCAAGTTGTTAAAAGCCACATGTTAATAAGTATTCTATAAAAATAAACCAAATATCTGAACAATGTTCCAAAGGACACCAGCCCAGCTTAGACTGGAGTGTTCTTGTCATATGCTTCATAGGCAAACTTTTCTTTATGAGCTCTGTCATTTACCAGACCAATAAAATCGATCTCCAGCTGGAATGGACCATCTACTTTATCTCCAATGGTGAATCCAAGGGTTCTAACCTAGTTAAAAGACACAGAGGGTAGAACAGTATTTATAATATTACCATCAAACTCAGTTGTATCTCCCAATTCCCTACTTTCCATGCTGATCACAGCGATCTTCTTTAAACTGGTATTGTTCAAAATGCAGCAGCATTTTTTAAGGCTTGAACACTTCCCTACCCCATTTTCAATACAGACTCCAGTGGGAAATGACTCCACATGTGCCTTTCTGCCACTGTGTAAATAAACCCTTGATTTAAAATGGCCTGAGCCTAAAGCAACAGTTACTTTTATCCTTCATGCTTTTCATCACAATTGAGTTTCTAAACACATTTTCATAAAATCACAATTCTTTCATTAACAGGAGAAACAAAGATGTAATTAAGGATGGAAGGGATCATTCTAGACAGTGATACACCATCTACTCTGTGAAAAATTCTAAAATGTCTGGTTTGGTGTTAAGTTTAAGTTGGCATGAAACTTAATTACTGAGTTTAATAGTAAGACAAGGTTCTTAGCCACTGTTTCCCAATTAGAATAATGTTCTTAAATATAAGCACAAATCTGTGTGGCTCATGCCTGCTCTCTATTAGCCTGTGGCTTGCCCAAATGCTCCCTCAGCTCTCACATGTTACAAAACACCTCCATCATTACCAGCTCAGTCCAGTCACCAGTGCAGGCCACCTCACAAACTCAGCTGCCCCAAAGCCCTGCTGAAAGTGCAGGTCTGAGCAGTGCCCATGATTTTAAGGACTGCTGTAAGTTTGGGAAAATAATGTCTAGGACGTGTCAGATGAATAAATGTGGACTGAATCTAAATCTATATTGCAAATATATGCTAAATAAAGAACAGAACAAAGCGAGGTAAATGCACTGACACTCCTCTGGATCATTCTAATGCTCTCCATGCTATTCCTTCCCAGCAGCAAGCTCTACAAGCAGCCCCTTGGCTTTTGGAGTCCAGAGAGTTTTTAAAGCTCCTTTTTTCCAAATCACATTGTTACAGATAATCTACAGGAGTCACCTAAACTCTGCTCTAAAGAATCTATTCCTTTGCAAGCCCTAGATACATTGACTGTTTCTTGCCTTTTTTATTCCTAGTTAACAATTATTTTCTGCCTTTCCAGGCTCCTAGGAAAACATACATTAGTAGCATGAGGGCCATTCATTTAAGAGTTGGACCTGATGGTTTCTGTGGGTCCCTTCCAACTCCAAATATTCAGCGTGTGACCAAGAGTGTGACCAAGACATTTTATTAAGATTTCTTAAATTACCTTCACACTGCTTCCCTGATTTTTGGGTTTCTTTAAAATATGCTTGCAAAATTACCCTGCAAGTGCATAATTTTTGCTGTCAAATGCTATACATAAAATAATCATCAACAAAACTTCAGTGGAGGATACTTAGATCAAGTACTGATTTCTCCCTTTAACTCCCAGTAAATATTTTTAAATAGACCATATACAACTTATGTTTTCATTTACCACACATGAGAATAAGTACCTTATAACATGAAGAGGCCCTTCAATTGCAAATTCACAAACATTAGAGAATTTGTAAGTTATCTATATCAGGCCATCTTGAAGGAAATTCTGAATTTCTTACAGAGCAGTTGTGTGTTCCTTATACTGCTTTTCAAATGAAATTTCAAATAAAGCCTATAGAAAACTTGCCTTGTCTAACCAGACAGGGTGCTGGTTATCCTGGACTCTTCCCCGACTGGAGAGAAAGAATTTGGAGAATGGAATCTGACATAAACAAAACAAAACAAAATCAGACTTTAGTCTCACTAGTGTATAAAATAGAAACTTAGGGAAAAGAAAATAACATGTTAGTAAAGTAACACTCTGCTGTATCTGGTACTAGCATTAATTGGGTACATAAAACTGGCACAAAGAAAGGGGCCACATTAACCCTTCAAGTGGCCTCTCGCAGCCAGCTCCAGGCCCACTCTGTCCTGTGGTGGCTGCAGCCATCACACAGGAGCGCTACCCTGTCAGGACACAGTGAATGGCTGCAGCACAGAAGGTGGCTGCTTACAGAGAGAATATCTTCTTCCAGTAACACGGAAATAGCAACCAGAAATTACTGCAAAGTCTACCATGGGCACATACTGACAGCTCATCTGTACCCAGGCTGTGGATTTCACAGTGCAAACTTCATACTCAGACATCGGTATCTCTAGCAAAGCACCTCAGGGTAATGTAAAAATTTCTTTGAAAGTAGTGGGAGCAAGAAAGCAGGGCTGGCTGGGCTGGTGGCTGGTGAGGGTGAGAGGAAAACATCCAAGCCAGCAATGACACTCCAACTTTCATCCTCCTGGCTCCTCGTCTGTGGAACAGCAGGCTTTCCCACATGATTGGACAATGGTATCGTGGAGCACTCAACAGCATTTCATAGGGATGTGCAAACCTCCCTGGAGTTGTCATCAGAGAATTACAAAAGGTCGCCAAGTTTCACCAGAAAAGAGCCACAACTCACACTTAAAAATATTATTCTGTGTCACAGAGTCAAAGGTCACAAATGACAAACCCCAACTCTTGAGTCTGACTGACTCCAGAGAGGCTGCAAGTTAAGCAAATCCTGTTGCATGGAACAAATCCTCCAACAGCCCACACCCATTTGCATTACAGATAAAATGGTTACCACAGAGAATATTCCAGGCAACACCTGCTAAGCTTCAATTGCTGTATCTATCCTGTTAATCCAGTAAGAGCCAACAGTAGGCATTCAGAGAAATAGCTGGTGGTTCGATTCTCTAACACAATTGCACAGTGTGCCCTCCCTAGTCCAGTTTTGGGAACTCCCAAGTCAAAGGCACATGTCTATTGTATAATGAAAACGTCAAGTGGACAGCAATATAAACTGTGAATGTGGAAAGAATTCCCCTTCCTGTGCTTTGGCCAGGACCACAAGATGGTCTCATTAGTTTGAAAGATTCCTTAGCTCACCATTATTTCCTCCCAGTATGGGCCTCCTCGGGTAAACATGAAGTAGCTGTAGAGGTCATCCTTTTGATGAGAGAAGTAGGGGTCTGTATAAATGTTTACCATCCAAGGTCTGCCATCACCACGGACACGTAAATACAGACTGTTGAAGTTTGACCAGTCATAATACTTCTTCCTGTTAAAAGATCCCTACAAATTATTGATAAATAAAATTATTTCTCATTAATAGAGGGACACTTTCAACATGAGGAACAGAGCATTTTTGCCTTGATCACTGCCCTTGTTATTATGTCAGATAGTATTTACTGTAACACAGTGAACACAGCTACTCTGTCCTCACCCTGGCTGCTGAGCTCACTGAATTTCCTTCGGCACTCTATCAGAGACCACAAATTGCAATATTGCTGCCTGAGGACTCACACTTTCATTATAAGTCACAATCTTGTAACTATCAGAAATCAGGCCTCCTTCCTAGGACTGAATTCCCTACCAGGCAATTACACAAATGCTGCAGTGATAGATCAGCACTTATGTAGCTCACTAAGTTTCATATTCTGTGGTCAGTTCTAGATCATTCAGAAGTGATGGCAGGAAATTGAAGCAGTGAAATAATTTATCCTCTTTGATAACTTCCCAACAGAAGACTAATGAACACTGGGAGCATTTAATGTTTACAACTTATTTTTCATTAACTGTGCAAAATAATAAGATTGCAAGCATATCTAATTCTTTATTGCATTTTTCCAAAGATCTGAAAAATCCTGATGTTGTCATTTGCATGATGACATATCCAAGAGTCCTCAGAAAGATACACTGAAGTCACTTGGAGCATTGAGGGGCAGAGGGCAGGGTTATTCTTGGCCAGACTTGCCAAGAAGTCAAAATTAGCACCAAAAATTCACATGCTTCCCCTTTATTTTACAGCACTACTAGGATTACCTATCAGCTATTGTTCTACCAACTCATCTTGTAGGTAACAGAATAAGTAGATGATGAATATATAAATATAAAGCCTGTAGCTACTTCATTTTATGGTTTTAACAGTTTTGAGCCTTTCTACTTAAACAAGGATGGACTGATACACTCCACTACTTCAGAATTAGGAGGTGAAAGTTTGAGTCACATTTGCAAAAGTCAGTAGCAGTCCTGAGAGTCTAACTCAGACAAGACTCCACTTGTTCCAGTCACCTGATCTAATGTCACCATTTTAATCACTGTTCATATGCCTCTCATTTACCCATTGATTTTGCTTACTCATATTCTCTGCTCCCCAAGATTCTGGCCCAGAAATTAATTTACCTAAGCACTTGTGCCAAGACACAAACAACAGACACATTAAATATTTAAGAATTTTATCCAGTGTGTGAAAATGTTCCTTGGCTTTTAAAGGTGCTTAGAAATAAGGGATGAAACAAGAAGTATCCATAATAAGCACACCCATTTCTGGTTCTATTTTGCTCAATTCTGAGCTATCAAAGATTTGTGTCTTACTTTTTTTTCTGATGTACAGTAGGAGTCAACCTTTAAAAAGTACATTTCAAAGCACTGTTTTCTGTTCCTGTGAGAAAATGATTCATTCACCCTAACAAAGTCTGATGAATAGACCAAGTTAAAGCCCAGAAAATTCTTACTTATGACACATTCAATCAACTTCTAATTTAGAAAGATGTCTATTTCAATGATTCCAATTTTGGATATAAAGTTTCATTCCAGATCCTTCATTTGTAAGGATGCTGCAAACAGGTCTGTCTATTGTACATAAGGAAATGATCAAATATGTATATTCCTTTTCTAAGAAAGGAAAACGAAATCCAAGAAAAAATTTAACTTCCCTCGAAGTCAAAGCGGCACAGCAGCAATTACACGTCTGAGAGAAAATGCAGTGCTCCTGAAAGTGATCAGCAGGAAAGAGCAGGCACTTGCTGTCACTGGGATTCCACAAACACCCTCAGATCCGGTATGAGAAGCTGTGCGAACACGGAGCTGTACTTACCACTTCTGGTCTGGATCTCATACTGCAATATCCACTGTATTTTGTCTCCCCATCACGAGGCACTTCTGTATTGAGGGTTCCATACAGCAGAGCAGCCTGGTTATTCCTACCCAATTTGATGTAAACTTTACTTTTCCCTCCAATCTCCACATCAGAGGAAATAACCCATTTATTTAAATCTTCTTGGCTCCTAAACTGCCACAACACCCTTGTTTGTTCCATCAAGTGCCGACTTAATGGATTGCCTCCAGGTCCTTTTAAGTAATCTTGGGTTTCCTTCTTCAGCAAGCTTAGCTGAGTCTTCAGGTGATCAATGCTCTTCTTAAAGCTGAAATCAGCATTTTGCCAAGACAGTTTTTTCTCAGGCTCTGCCCCGGGCCTCCTGTAGCTGCTGTACAATTTTGAATTGCTGAGGAGAGGTCCAAGTGAGGAGAGCAAAACTTTGTGCCTGCAGCATCCACCGTGGAAGGAAGTACCATTCAGCAGCATCACAGCCAGAGCCATACTGGTAACTTGAAGAATCCACGTCCAGTAAGGCAATTAATGGATTGAAATTAATTTAACAACAGAACTAGTATTCAGAGTTATCTTACTGTAGTTATGTAGTTGATCTTCACCTTTAATGAAAAAGAGAAAAACTTATAAAAAATTACATATGGGATGCTTGTGAAATTATTTAACTTTTATAATCAATACTAGCTAGAAATCCAAGTCATTGGAAAACAGAATGAAAAAAACCATCAGGAATGACACTTCCTCAGAGCTTGAGTTTATTTATTGACTTCCAACCTATGCTTTCCCCTCTCCCCACGGTGTAAAATCCCCATGCAAATAAGAAAACTCAAGTAAACTACTTCAAATAAAACTGAAAAAAGAAAAGAAAATCAATTTCTCTTCATCCCTTCCAACAATAAGTTTAGGTGTTATGGATAACACCAGCAAAAACAACTCATGAAGGTTTCTAAAAGATGACACCTACATAACTAAAAAGTTTTATTCCTGTATGAAAATCACAAATTCACAACAGGCAGATGCTGCTGCCACATAGACAAAAATCACAATTTCATCTGACACAGATGACAAGACTTCTCAAATACTAAGTCCCACAATCTTCTTCCAAGTCATCCTCAACCTGTGTTAGGATTACAGAGACATTTGCAAAGACTGAAAAGTTTAACATGAAAGACTAGAGTTCAATATGGGGTTTTTTTTTATAAGGCTTTAGGAAAATTCTGCTCAATGCTCTGTACAGAGGCTATTTTCTCTTCCTTGTAAAATTAAACGGGTTTTTTTGGTTTTTGTTTTTTTTTTTCATGCCACAGAACAAAACCAAAAACGATGTCACATGCATTCAACTTCTGTGAGCTTTTAAGAATGGAGTCAGGCACCCCACTCATGTCCTCTATATGTCACTCACCTTCCTTTACTCACTGTAAAATTTACTACTGTTATTCTCACACTCTAATTAAGTTATGTCTAAAGCTACACCACATTATGCTCTATCGTGCACTTTACGATCGGAGCAAGTTCTCGATCAAGAAACCCTGTCTCCTCATTGCTTCACCCGAGTACCAGAAGAGAGCGGAGAATTCGAATGCGTTCTACTTTAGCCCGGTTTTTGTCCCTCAGCAAGGCTTTAGAAGCCTTGTCCGCCGCTGTAGCGCCAGCCCGGTGCGCGGCCCGGCAGCTGCGGCGCCTCGGCCCCGCTTGCGCCGCGGCCTGGGCACCGGGCCCGGATCCCGCCCGCACGACTGAGCCCGGCGGGCAGAGGCGAGGCCAGGGCGGGGGGGCGGCGGCCGAATCCCCTCGCCTCTCCGTGACCGACAGACCTCGGCACCCACTCCGCCTCACCTTCCCGCCGCCGGGTCCGCCGCGCCCTGGGCCGGCCAAGGAACGAGCGCCGCGGCGCTCCGGTTCCGCCGCCACCGACGGCGGCCACGGACGTCCCGCCCACAGCGGCGGCCGAGGCGCGACCCGGGATCGCCGCGGATCTCCGGTCGCCGGCGGAGCGGCCGCGGGGACAGCGCACGGCTCCCTGAGGGGACGGCGGCAGCGGCGGACGCCCCGCCCTCGCCCCGCCCCACGCGCCGCGCATGCGCGGTGCCCTTTGTGTCGGGCGGGCGGGCGGGCGGCGCGGGTCAGGCCGGGCCGGGCCGTGCGAGCGCCGCCGCCGCCGCCGCCGCCGCCGGGGCGGGGAGGGGGCACCGCCGGCTCCGCCATGGTGAAGAAGCGGAAAGGCCGTGTCCTTATCGACTCCGACACCGAGGACAGCGGCAGCGAGGAGAACCTGGACCAGGTGCGCGGGCAGGCCCGGCCCAAACGCGGGGCCTGGGATCGCCGGCCCGCGCGAGGCTCGGCGCCGCCATCCCTCCCTCGCTCCCGCCCGGTGGTCCCGCGCCGCTCTCGCCCTCCTCAGCCCGATGGGGCCCCGCGGCCGCCGTGGGCAGAGCCCGCGTCCCTCCGGCGGGTCCCCGGCCCGCCCCTGGCAGGAGGCCCGCGTTGGCGGGGGCTCTTTGCAGCGGGCCCGCTGCTCGGCGCCGGCGGGACGGAGGCGCGGTGGATGCTCCGGGGCGATGCTCCGGGCGGTCTGGCCCTGAGCAGGGGGTAGCGAGGCCCGGCTGCCAGTGGTCTTCTCACCTCGAGTAGTGGGGAAAGAGGCCCAAAGGGCTGGGCAACTTTTCCATGCTACTTTGGTACGCCGGGAGAACGGCGTGTCAGGTCCCTGCCCCTCCTCGGGGCAGGCAGGCTCCTGGAGTGTTAATGCGTGTTTAATCCGACCCTCTCAATCTTGGTGACCGCGCTGGAGAGCTCTGTTGGTGGGAAACCAGCCTGTAGATGTAAGAAGGGTAGTATTTATGTATTGGTCATCCGAGCATCTCCCGGGGCTGTAAGTGCGATGTCTGGTGTGAGTTCAAGCGTGTCAGGGTTGCAAAGGGGATGTCTCCCCCTGTGGAGCGGGCTGCTTTCAAAGATTCACCTTTTGGTGTAGCAGGTATTGATGGTGTGATTTCCAATGGCTAAATAAAGACATTATAGGTGAAGTGTGTTGCAGTTTGGATGGCAGTGCTTGCTCCGGGGAGAAGTTTGGCAGATCGAATATGCTGAAGCCGGCATGTCTGATGTAAATTATGTGTTGGACCTTCAGAGTTTTTAATACAGAAGCTGTTGCTATGTTGCAATAAACAGCCTTCCCCAACACACAAAAATACATTTGCAGACAGGGGCTTCAGGAAAATCAATCAGATACTCTATTAAAACAAATACACTGGAGCTGATGTGGTTGATCTTGTATACCTCTAGAGTCCTTAGCACTGCCAACATCTCACTGCTAATGTATCAGTTTGATAGTTTTAGAACTTGAAAATGGGAGTTGAACTAGCTCTAGCATCAGTCAGACAATTGGAGTGATGGTGGTAGGAGTAACCACGTGGTTCTGCATCTGTTCCATCCCTCACTGGCAGCAGGCATCTGCAGCTGGACCCGAGTAGTAGGTGTTTCCCCTCCACTGAGCTGCTTGTAGCAACTGTGACAGCAGGGAGGTGTGTGTGCAAAGATGAAGATCAGGTAGCAGGGAAGCCATGTTTTTGAGACGAGAGAATACTGACTTAAATGTTAAATACTGAGTAGATTAAATGTTTGACAGGTTCCCATGGCAATCTAGGCTTGTTGAATCAAAGGGCTAGCAGCCTTTTAAATATAGTATGTTGGAAAACAGAACAAGTATAGAAAGAAAGAAAGAAAAAGGAATATGGCTTTAAAGTGGTGCTTCCCTTCAAGAGCTTCCCAAAGAGAAGCACTGAAGCTTCTTCAGGAGCTTCCAGATATCTGTTAATTGTACAGTTGTGCTATGTTGATGTTGCAGGGCTTCTTTAGAAGTTGGTAAAATGCCATTGCTAATGAACTAATAAAAAGTTTCTTTGTTGGTAAGTAGGCAGACCGTCAGTTTCTGCAGTGTTTGTGTTCTCATTTGAGGTAGTAAATTGTAATCAGTTTGTTGAGATAATCTTCCAGTTGTGGAACTAATGGAAACTAATCCAGCATCAACTTCCCAGGACTGCAGAAGTTGGTGTGGCTGTATTTCTACACACAGCTAAGACTCATCAACCCCAGAGTAATGTTTCTGAGAATAGATTCTGTGTCCCAGACTGCAAAGACAGTAACACAGCTTCAAAAATGTTTGCTTTGTACTACTGCTTGTGTCACCTGAACAAGTGATGAACAGAAGATGATGAGAGTATTTGAGAGCCATGTAGTTCTTTGTGTGCGTGTGTGTTGCCTGTGAAAATGCTTCCTTTTGAGCAGAACAGCTCTACTAAGTTTCACAGACTGTCCAAACTGACTAAATATTACCAAACATGATGTAAAAGTGATGCCTAAAGCATTTACCCTTTAAAGTGTATAATTGCAGACATCTCTGTTATTGAGGAGAAGAAGGCTGCTATCTACTGGTATTTGGCTTTTTAGAGCTGATGCTTCATGGTGTAGTTAGGGTGGTTTTGAATTATTACCCAATCCAAATAAGACAGATCTGAACATGACTCTGAAAGTAACTTGTCTTACATTGTTTATGCCAAGAAAGTAATGGTAGTAATAGTTACCTTTTATAGCTTGTTATCTTTAAAATCCTTTTGTAGCATCCAGTATTAAAATTGTGCGTGCACATGTATATTTATGAAACACAGGTAGAGTTGTTCCTTAGTAGGTGGCAATGATTGTGCTACTGAGATGTGCTCAGATATTGCAGAGAACCTGCACATGCACTGACCTGGATTGTTAAAACTAATCACAACACTTTGAAATAAATGTGTGTGTTTTTACACCAGGAGCTCCTGTCATTGGCCAAACGGAAGCGCAGTGACTCTGAAGAAAAGGAACCACCTGTGAGCAAACCTACAGCATCCTCGGACTCTGAGACATCAGACAGTGATGATGAGGTGACTTTATCGCGTTATCAGTGACGTTGCTGTGGGCTATTTGTCTGATCATACCTAAGCAGTGAAAGTGTATTTATCATACAGTATATTTAGCCTGCTGACTTCATAAGGTGGGACTGGCTAACAATGATGGAGACCCATTAAGGCCAGAGATTTTTTTTTTAATGAATATGTTTTGAATTCTAATTGTACACAAAATAGTCTGTATATAGAAAAGATGACTGCCACTTTATTCCCACATTCATATGGTGTGGTGAGCTGCCTGCTTTAAACTAGTGTTTTTCCTGTGTTGTGCTTGCTGTTGAAGTAGCAGTGAAGCTGCTAAAGCTGGACTCTGAATTCAGGGAGTGAGATTTTCACCTTTTGAGTGGAGCTTCCTACGTGACAGAAGGGTCAAGGCGGATAGTACTATTTTACAGGTAGTAAAACTGTTCTACTTAGCTACTTTTATTCTCCAAAAACTGTGCTGTGAATTAGCTGTCTGGCCATTTGGATATGCAACAGGGTGTGTTTTGATTGACATCTTTGAAGAAAGAGGCAAGAAAGAGTTCAGCATTACTTTTTTCTAAGGTTTCTCAATTTCTTGTATAACAGTGCTTATCTGCTGGTTCTGTTTTTAGTATTTGTTCTTGGTACTATAGTCTAGAGCTGGTCAAAAGCCTGTGCATCAAGAAAAGAAAAATTTAAAAAAACTATTAAAACAGGTACTGACAAATGTTAAACAGGTATGTGAGTAAAAGCAATTTCTGGAAAGCTTACAAATATTTTTGCTATTCCACCTATTCTTAAATATTTGACAGGGAGATGTTTGGTGTGGGTTTTTGTACTTTTTTTCCTTCTAAAGTAACAGTACAGATTATCCATTGTGGCAACTTGTAGCCTAACAGGGTAGGCCAGTGATAAACTGTAAAGTATTTGTTAGTGTAGCAGAGTTGTTCCAATAACTGTGAAGAATGTGCAGTTTAATTTTCTTTCTGAGGCATTTTAAAAATAAATATGCTTGGAACTCTGTTCCAAATCAATCATTTTCTTAAAAAACCTGCTTCTTGTATATCTAATATGCATTTAAGGCACAAAGACAGACAAAATAGTGGACAACCTAGATATATTAGGTTTCTTATTGGGGAACTACTCAGTCTGTCACGTCATGGTGTGTGTTCAGATCTGCTGGCTCCCAGTTTATTTATTCTAAGTTATGTGGAGACCAGCTTGTCTGGAAAAAGTAGACTTGGGTGTGGAGAGCATGTGGATGATAAAGCCTTCCATTCTGAATTTATCTCTGAAAGCTGTCATAATTTTAACTTGTGTAATAAGTAAGGTCTACCTTTCTCTTCTGTGTAGAATGTGACAATTCCTTTTCACAAATTTGCACAGACCTTGCGGATCAGCGGTGCTACTGTTGCACCCAGCGTGTTTGATACTCTTTCTAATCTGTATGTCATTTCAAATTGATACTATGTTCTTTCTGACCTCCATGCAGCAAGAGGAAAAAGATTTAGAGAAGAGGTAATTAGGACACTTGCTTCTATTCCTGTGCCTGAAATATGCATTCTGAACTGCTGCTTGTCACAGCAGGATGAGCGGCTGGCTTACAACAGTTCTGCTTCTGCCAGTCATTCCTTTCCTGGGCTTGACTGCATTAGTCCTGCTGAATAACTCACGTTTTAATAAGTATTCTTGTGGTTGGTTTGAAGTTTGTTCAACCCTGGGATTTGGAGTAGGGGGGATCTAAAAGTTGAATTTGTATTATTTGACTTCCTGCAAGGTGAAGACCTTGAGGCAAAAGCATGGAAATTGTTGCCCTGGACAAATGTTCCTAATCGTACCCATGTGTTTCCACAGAGGCTTTTCAATGTGCATGTCCTTTGTGATTCCTGGAAAGCACTAAATGTTCCAAGATTGGCACTATGTTGCATGTACAGGAAAGAAGCCTAAATCTATTGCAGAGTGTAATGCAGCATGCTGCTTTCTTTTAGAGGGAGGAAAGTTTGTGGGGCATAGGGGAGAGAAAAAACATTTTGGAATTACTAAATAACAGCAGGTACAAATCATGCTGCATCTATATGATAGTGCCCAAGGGATGTCACTACATCTTTTATGTTATATTTATGTGTATCAGTGAGAATGCGCTTCTCTCCCAGATGCTGAGTTCTGTAACACTTCTGTAACACTTCCGTAACCACCTCTGTGGTCTGAATCAAATTTCCTAGCCACCAGACTGAAAGTGAGTTGCAAGTAATGAAATAGGAGGGATGCTCTGAACTGCCTTCTGGTGGAGCTGTGGGGCATTCTTGACTGAATCACTCTAGTCTTTTGTTCAGAGAGCTGATAAATAGCAATGACTGCAGGGCATTGCAATGAGGAGAGCCACCTTTGCAAAGAGATGTACTAATCTGGACACAGATGGCTCCTTTATCTGGTGTGTGACCATGTCTGCTCAAGAGCTCACCCTGTCAAACTGGTAGCTTTCTACATGTAACCAGTTTGGTGCTAGCCAGGTTCCTGCTGGGGCTACCATGCCAGAGGTTTGTGTGTCCACAAAGTGTTCGTGTTACTGATTGAGGGCATTAGGTGGATGATGTTCCTCAATTGCAGTAGGTTAGTTCTGGGCTCTTGCTTTTCCTTTTAAGCATCTTTGCTTACAGTAAGATAATTCATTCTGTTGTGTGAGAAGAGGGGATGACTTCTGGAACAACTTTACTGACATTAGTGTTGATTAGACTGAAAGCCACAGTGCTACAGGAGCTCCTGTTTGTTTCTCTTGAAAAGTACACTCATTCTACTGGCAGGAAGAGTTCAGTTCTGCCTTTCAACACCTACAGGGTCAGGACAGAATATCCTTCCAGAACTAGAAAACTTCTATAATGAGTGCTTAGTACTGTTCTGGAGTTTAGTGAGGATTATCTGTTTATACCATTTTTTTACAAATGTGATAATTTGTTAGGGACCTGTATAGCTGAAGATCTTGTCAAGAGCTACGGGACAGAGGAGGAAGAGCAGTAGTCATGCAGCTAGTGAGGAGATTGGTTTCAAGTAACAGCCTAGAGGGTTTTATGCCTTTTTGTATCTCCTTACTGCACTTAAAGTTAGAGCACTCCAGCAAAGCATAGATGAACAGAATACTGCATGTGTTCTTTCTGTTTTGGGGATGTCTTTTTGTGGGTTTGTAGAAATTACAGTACTGAATATTGTCTTTTCCTGTGTACTTTTATTTTATAATACTGCTTAATTAAACCTTCAAAAATGAGTGAGTTCTCCAGTCCTGTGAGGCCTTTGCCACACATTTTTTTCAAGCTTAGGAAATTTGAAACAGGCCATGCTTTAATCTTCTTAAACACAGCTTATAGACTGTGCTTTGTAACTTTGACTTTTCCTAGAGACAGTTTCCTTCAGCTATGAATGGGTGCAATAGTAAAGCTTTTCTCAAGTAAGAGAGGTGGTGATATTTCCTCCACTCCAAATAAGGTGCAAGTGCAAATCTGAATAGCACAAGCTGTGTGAAGGCTGGCATGTCCAAAGGAATAATGTGAATAAGCTGTGGACAAAATTGGTATAAAATTTAATCTGTAACTAACTTCTTTATATTGCAAACTAGCATGGGGATAACTTCTAAGGATTTGATTTCTGGGAGCTTCTTAGAGCTGTACTTGAATGAAAAGGGTAGATCAGGTGTCTGGTGATACTTTGGTCCATGAAGCCTTCTTCAGCCAGTGCCTGTGAAAGCCTCTTCTGTGGCTTCCAAAGGTGTTTTCTTTATTTGCTTATTTCCTTTCCATTTTGGTGTTTGTACCTAGAATTTCCTCTCTGTCTAAAATAGTTCTTAAAGTTTTCTGATTGCTAGGCTGTTATCATCATGAAAGAGTTTGAGGTGTTCAAATGACAGGTGTAGATCCTGTAAAGGCAGGATAAATAACAGGGACTTTTTATTTACTATTTTGTTTTAAAAGTAGTGGTAGAGAGTATTTTCCTCCTTGAAGCTCTTGGAGTGCTGTCTGTAGAATTTTCCAAGCTTTGAGAAAGCCTGAAGACAGTAAATTCTGCCTTATTTTCATATCTGTGCTTCCTGCTGTTGAGTTCAGACAGGCTGGAACTGTAGTTTCATGGCTTGCCTGGTGGACTGCCCTATTTTTTTCCTGTATGAATGCATGAGAGCTTGTAAGCTGAGCTGATGTTACCTACCTTGGTGCACTTAAATGCAATGCCAACAGGACAACTGAAGTTTTTCTGGCCTTGGAAAGGAACACATTGGTAAGGGACTTATGTTGCTTTGATGTTGTGGCTTGTAGTTTGCATTTTGCTTATAAAGCCATTGGATATGGCAAGACAGGCTGGCAACCTCCCTTGTGCCTCTCTGGCTTGATAAGGGGTTAAAAAAAAGCTGGGAGAACACCTATTTGCAAATTAAAATCCCAGCGTCTAATGCATTTAGGTACTGTGTGAATAGAAGGAAGTAGCAACTACCTGAGCAGTAGAACAATTCTGTATTCTGAGCTCACTTCAGGTATAGGGTTTTTTTCTTTTTTTTCTTTTTTCTTTTTTTTCCCCACAATTTCATTTCGTCTCCCTACTGGAAATATGTTCCAGGTTTGCTGAGCTATACATTGTTTTCTTAAATCACTTTGTGTAGTTGTTTTTTCTAGAGCTGACTTTTAAATCTAGGTAATTTCTAATGGGGTGAGTTGGGGTTTTTTTTTTCCCTAAGTCCATTCTGGTTACTGTGGCTTAATTTGGACTTCTTAGAATCAAAGAATTATTTAGGTTGACAAGGACCTTTAGGATCATCATGTCCAACTGTTTCTTGGAGGAAACATGCAGGCTATTAGCACTATGAACCTTGGCAGCAAGAGGGAAATTCAAAAGGCTCTTCTGGCTCCTTCTTGTGAGAGAGCCATAAAGCTCTGTTGTTTGGTAGTGCTGAACAATAAGCAGAAGGGCACGTTGCACTACACTTGTGCACGGCTTTATTAACTTGTTGTGTCTGGAACCACGGAGGGTTCCAGATGGTGGCCGAGGAGGCAGTGCTGAATAGAGGGGCTGTTCCCAGCAGGCAGTACAGTCATGAGAAGCATGAGAGGCATTGACTGGGGCTGCCTGACTGCAGCAGAGTGGAAGAGGGGACCTGGAGAAACTGCAGTAGAGGACACATTTTGGAAAGTGACTGTTGTTTGGAGTTAAGGGAAAAAGAGCAAAGAAATGTTTCTGACTATAACTGTGTGCATTTTTACTTGATGTTGCATTGTGAACATGTTGTATTTTTGATTTCTGCTGGTGTGCTGGAGAATGAGGAAGGGACTCAAGACTTTGGCTTTCCAATATTTCCTTCCCTCTCCTTCCTAGACCAGCTAAGCTGTTGTGTCCTCCTCTGTTGCAAGAAGAAATTCATATTGGCCATGCTCTCTGAGCAGAGCAGATAGATCATTGAGTGTCCAAACAGCAAGTGCAGTAGTGTCCAAATGCACTTTGTGAGCCTAGGAGTCTTGTGCTTGTCCTGGTTTTGAGTGGTCCAAGATTTGTCCTAACTCTTGTCTTGTCTTGTAGTTGTTCTGGGAATAACCAGGCACTCATGAGGGATTGAGGTAACTGAATAAGCCCAGAAGCAACTGAGTTGGCTAAGAATTTGGCTTTGTGACAGCACTGAAATTGGAAGATGGACATAGAGGTCACTTGAATGAACAAAAATGAGATGAAGTGTTATCTCCAGGGTGAAATAGAAACCAAAGCACATTTTCCTAGATGAGAGAGCAGAATTTTAATTACCTTGTCCCGTGTTGGTTTGTTTGGGTGGTTTTTCATTTTTTCATTTTGATGGCGTGTTTTTTTGTTTGTGGGGTTTTTTGTTTTTGTTTTGCTTTGGGGTTTTTTGTTTTTGGTTTTTTTTTTTTTTTGTCATTGTTTGTGTGTTTGGGATTTTTGTTGTTTAGGTGGGATTTTTTTGTTTGATGTTTCTTTGTGGGTTTTGTTTTGGTTGCTGTTTTTTTGTTTTGTTTTGTTTTTCCAAGTGTTTGTCACATAGGTTTCTTTTCAGTCCTATCTTCCTGGTCACAGGTTTTATCCACAATTCTACTAGTGAGTTAAAAGCTGAAAACAGTGATATGTAACACATGTATGTACAGTTATCAAACATTTTATTCACTGAGGCCCTGCTGGTTTTTATCTGATCTTAGCTTCTTTAATCTCAGCATGACCTCTCAAGGTCTTGATATAACTGTGCTGCTCGACTGTGGCTTTCTGTGTGCTGCTTCCTTGCTGTGCAGCATGCTGACATGAGGTATAATTCAGCATTAGAACACTGAAAAGAAGTGGCAGAGCTCTGGGAGGGAGGCACCTCTTCATCACTGCTAAACACTGAGTTTCACTTTTCTTGCTGTTGTGTCCTCTCTGGTAAGTCAGCGGTAGGTGGGTGTTTGAGCAAATAGCAAAAATGCACTTTTCTCTTCACCTGGGAGATGATTCCTTAATGCTGAGATTTGAGTAGATTTAGACAGAGTGCCAGCTTGTTCTTTACTGATTTATATGAGCATAGTAACCAGAAATAATATTAGACAGCAATATTGTAACACTGAACAAGTAAAACTTTAATGCTGAAGCCAGTAAAAACTTCCAGCTCAGGCTAGTATAAAGTTAGAAGCTTTCTGTGCAGTTTTTTCTCACCTGTCCTACGGACCATAGCAGACTCTGGGGTACCTGCATAGGGTATGAATTGCAAGGCTCATCACTTTTACCTTAGGAAAAAGAACAAAACCAGCTTTGGCCTTGACAGAGACTTTTGAATACTCTGATGGTGCCTAAAGTACATGATGAAGCATTTGGTTACATGGAAAGTACAAGGTTGGGTGTGAGAGTAATCAAAACCTGGCAAATTCTAAAGGTATTTGTTCGGTATTGTTAGATTAGGTAGTGGCTTATAATTACCTGCTTGAGTTTCATCTGGAGTAATTGAACACCAGGGATCTCTGAGGATGGTGTCTTATCAGACAGAACAATTTATCAAATTTGATGGAATGATGACTGTCTGCAGAGATATTCTTGATTCATCTCCCAGGATAGAGTGATCGGGTAAGAAGCCTGAAGTTTTTATGTATCTGAGGTCAAATCTAAGGTGGTTTTTTTTCCACTTAGAGTAGTTTTTAGTGCAAGACCTCACTTATGCACAGGTGTATTTGCTCACTTGCATTATGACTAGTTTTTTAAGACTCTATGTTCAACCAGATGGTGATGTGCATGAAAGATGAGAATAATACGCAGGTATTTAGAGGATCTGTGTGTGTATATAAATATTTATTTTTATATGTATATATATATATATATGTATATATATATAATGTAAAAAGCCTGAGGGTCTCATGCCTGGAGAATTTTTAGAAAGAGGTGGTGGAGTGCAAAATATTGTAATGCCTTTAAGTAATATATGGGCAATCTTTATTGCTTCTATTCCCTCTATCTTTACCCAGGTAGTTGAAACAATGTAAAAATTCTATTAAGAAATCACACTGTAAGGTAAACCCTAGTTCTTCTGGGACTTTGGGAATTAAAATGGCTATCTGTCTGGTGGTGGTGTAAGTCTTGTACTTGGAAACTATGGTCCAAGTTAACTGAAAATATGACATTAAAAGAAAATTAAAATTAGGACTTGATACTGTATTTTTTTCTTTTTTTTTTTCCCTGACTTCTTTGATTCTGATTTGATTCCACTTTGTATACATAGGGGGTAGTGCCACCACCTGCATCTATAAGTGGACTGTTGGCTTGTTGCATAGAAATACAGACATTGTGTAATTTTGGTAAAACTGAGATTTTGAAGAGGCTGTCACATATAATTGGTGTCCTTCATGAATGTAAAATCTGCTCCTGGTTAAACTAGTTCTGGAAAAACATCAGTTGCTTCTGTTCAATAGTAAACTAAAGCTAATCTTTACAAACACATTGGACACATTTTTTAAAATTATTTTCTTAGGAAAATATTTTCAATACCTCCTCGCTTGGCAGATATTGCCAACTTTGAAGTCTTCATTATCTTTTAAAAGCAGTCATTTACCAACTGTTAAAACTGTTTTTTTTTTCAAAGAAAAAGCTTCACCCAACCGCACAACACTCTACTCCCGAAAACCTCTCCCAAAAAAGGCTCTCATTTATGTGATAAGTTTCCTATTGGCTTCTCTTTTTTTCTCTTCTTTACACTTGTATGGTTTTTTTGCTGTCAGGTGTTGGACTATTTCTCAGCTGGTTTTACTCCAGTGTTCTGGAGAAGGGAGAAGAGAGTGGCGTTTGTATCTCACGATCCCTTTCTTGCTTCTTTCCTTGCAGTGGACTGTTGGAGGTTCTAAAAACAAGAAAAAGGGAAAAGCGGGTAAGGCAGAGAAGAAAGGAGCCATGAAGAGACAGATGAACAAAGCTGCCTCTTCTGGCAGCTCGGATAAAGACAGCTCGGCCGAGAGCTCGGCACCTGAAGAGGGTAAGATAATACCTGTGCATTTATTTAGAGTGATTCCAAGTGAACTTACCTGTTGTGCACCCTGGAGAGAAATGTTGCATGGTGATATTGAAGACCATCTTCAAAGATTTTTAGTTGTGTAACTTAACAGTCAGAGTAACTTTTACATTTACTGTGGCTTAAAGTAATTCAGTGTAGCATTGCTGTGAGCACTCCATTACAACTACAAGGTAAATGCTATTTCATCTGAAGAATGAATGACATTTCATTGCTTGACTTTCTCCTGGAAAAGAGGCTTCCTTGCTTCCTTCTAGCATGTCCTATCTATCCATGTGGGAAGCATTTTTGATTCTCATTGACGTACTTTCCCATCCCAAACTTCTTGTGATAACAAAGGGAAAGGTACATAGTGTTTGTGATGCAAATAAGAGCTTATCTTTTATGCATTTGCTCTGAATTGGAATTCTTGCACATTTATACTGACATAGAAGAAGAAAAATAATTTTATAACTTTGTCAGAATTTTTTTTAATTAATATTGAATACATTTCAATGCTGGGCAAACTTCCTATCTTCTGTTTTCATCATGTCCATGAAGGTTTGCAGGTGCTTACTTGCAATTTCCATTGATGCTAAAAAAGGAAGTTAAAAAAGTACATGAAGGAGCTTAAAGTTTTAAGTGTATCAAGCACAGCATATACAGACAAAAGCATGGAGTGACTGCACCTGTATATACCAGCGCTTACAAATCAAGGGTTTTCACAGTGTGAGCTTGCAAAGCTGGAAGTTTCCAGAAATACCAATACCAGAGTGGAAGTGAAAGAAGGAATCCTAATGGCCTGCTTTTCGTAATTCAATGTTATTTAGTCAATTAGGTGAGACAATCAAAGCGTTTGGACTTGGATCAAGTTTAAAGGTGGTATTACCCAATACTAGAGAGGAGTCAGCTGTTCCCTAAACCCCTCTGGAGCTGGGAGGACTTGTTACAGTAACAGGGCATTGCCAGCCCTGAGGGTATTGGTTTCAACTTTATCTCCTGGTGTAGCAATTTATAGTGTTGCAGTCTTTGTATGACTAATTTTGGTCATTTAGGTTGCTATAATGAGGTGGTTAATTCCGTGGTGGTTGATCATGGTGTTTGAGGTGTGTGCACACAAATTCATGGCTGTATAAGCAACTTGTCAGGGACATAAGCATATGGGCATAGAAATCTAACTGTAGGACTGCAACACATTACTAAAAGGCCTTTTAAATTTGTTTGTTCTACTAAGAATTTTTCATTATAACCCAGTTTGTATTCAAATGTAGTACCACTCATTTTAGAATTTTTTTAGCATACATATATTATGATAATTTTGATCTGGCCTTAAATTGCATTATAGGTATGTTTTTAGTATAGTGGAAGACAAGTGTAGAATTAATTCATGTTATGCCTTGCTAATATGCTATAATGAAGTGGCTGGGCTTTGCCCCAGCTGAATCTCATTACCTTATATTTTTGATTTAGGAGAGGTCTCTGACTCAGAAAGCAACAGCTCCTCATCTAGCTCAGATTCAGATTCTTCATCTGAAGATGAGGAATTCCATGATGGCTATGGAGAAGACCTGATGGGAGATGAAGAAGACCGAGCTCGACTGGAACAAATGACGGAAAAGGAGAGAGAGCAGGAGCTGTTTAACCGGATAGAGAAGAGAGAAGTGCTAAAGAGAAGGTGAATTTTATATCTGTTGATATTTGGTAGCAAATTCTTAAAGGCTGCATAGGGAGTATGCTGACTGTGCTCTCAGTACTGTTTAGTGAGTTAAGCTTGACTGTATATTTTTTGTAACTAAACTGTCCTTATAGTAGTTAAGAAGCACACAGCAGGAGTTCTGCATATTCTTGTAGGAGACAGTATCTAAAAGTTTCTCAGCTGTTGAATATGCCTGGTTCTATCAGCTACTCTTGTAGTTATTTTACTGCCCCATAGGTTAGATGCCAGACAGTCAGAAGGCCTGCTTTTCTTCATCTTTTTTGTATTAACTGTCATGTGTTGATGCTTTGGGAAGGCAAACAAAGCATAAGGTGTACATGAGTTTTTGCAACTTTTCAGAAAACCATGATCAGTGTTAGGGTTGCCTGTATATGGGTGTGAAACTGGTTTGGGTCCTAATAGAAGGTAGAGATACTGAAATAATGAGTGGTGTTGGATATGTCCTTTTCATGGAATCTTTAGTACCTTATGTACTGTTGTTTTATTGTTTGTCTGTAGCTGTTACACTGTCCAGGCAGCTTCTTTATATAGTAAAGGTATTTTACTTCCCATGTGTCTTAATCTAAAGGATTTGGCATGTATGGGACAAGGTTTCTCGAGTTTCTTTCTTCTTTAGTGCCTTCTCTTTTCTCACTTGCTGAGAAATTTCCCTAGAAGACTGACATCTGTTGAGTAAATCATGTCAATACAAGCAACTGCCAAACTGTGTTTGTCCAAGCAATAGCTAGAGCACTGCCTGCCTGCCTTGATTTTAACACCACATTCAGAATCTTATGTGGTCTGCTGCTCTCCTCAAAGGGATCAGAATGATTGTAAGTTTGGATTTAGATCATATAGAAGGACATCGTATTGTTCAAATTTTACTCTCTATTTCCTGGTAACTGAATGTCTCTGTTCTAGAATGAATGCTGGAGAATACTTGATACAAACAAGCTAAACAGTCAAAGCTTGAGTTACTGATTTAATCTTAAATGAATTTGTGCTGTCTGTGTAAAGTCTTGGCAGTTAGAACTAAGGGGGTGGTGGGGTAGTCATTTATGATAAATTTAATCTTTTAAAAGCTCTTTGTGTGCACATTATGCTGTGAGTTCATTTGGATTACAGCAGACATTGCATCTGCTATAATGCCTGTGCCTTGTGTGTCATGCTTCATGTTAAAGGCATAAAGGGCAATGAGCTCATCTGACACTTCAGTTTGTTGTCTACAAAATCCAGGTGTAAAGGACTGAAGAAGAATCGACTGTGTAGTGTGCATGTAGATAACACATGAATTTCAGTTTTTGGAAGCTATTTTTTTTCTTGTGTATGTCCATATGCACACTTCACTAAAGCAATGACCAGTCCAGGGTGCAGTGGAATCTTGTTCTTGGGTCTGTTCTATTGAAATTACTACTCTTCTGAATTCAGTGGCTGAAAATAAGACATCAGGGTGATATATTTCATGAAGGTAGACATGGAAGTGCCTAAATTATTCTGCAGAAACTGAGTCTGATGAGAATTCAGCTGCTGAAGGAGGACTTGAAACGTGGCAATCATTCTTATACAGACCAGTGCCAGTAAAAAGGTGAAGTTTAAGCATGAAAAAGCTAGCATGACAGTGGCTTTAAAGAAAAAAAATCTTTAGCTGTTTAGGTTCAAATTATGTAAAATAGCCACATGATTTTAGAGTTTGAGGCAGCATGCAATGATCGCTGCACTGGCAAAGAGGAAGATGGAGTAAGGGCATATTTCTGGAATAGTAATTTCTACATGGTCTCATCAACCCTTTAGGTTAGCTCTCTGAAGGACTGCACTTGGTGTGCTCAGCTTTTATTCACTATGTTTTCTTGGGAAAGGAAGGGGGTGGGAATAGGGGACAGGATAACATAAAAGGGACAAGGAACAAGCAGTTGAAGTGTTACTTGCAGCCTAATAGCAATTGTGATAGCATGTGAGCAATCCTTTGCTCTCTCAGGAAGAGCATTCTTTCATACATTCTCTTTGTTCCAATAACTTCTACTAGATTTGAAATCAAGAAAAAACTAAAAACAGCAAAAAAGAAAGAAAAGAAAGAGAAAAAGAAAAAGCAAGAGGAAGAGCAGGAGAAGAAAAAACTCACACAGATCCAGGAATCCCAGGTAGGAAATGAAACTGTTCTTTGTAACAAACCCTTTTTCCTTGGAGAAAGGGGAGAGGATATGGCCTCTCTACCCCTAATGTTTTCCCTTAATGTCTAACAGTGTAGTAAGCAAATCAGAATTTAGTTAATTTATATGCTCAAGCTATCTTCAGTTTTTCCAGTTTATTTAAGGAAGTTAACATCTTTGGCCTGTTGAGGGGTGCACTAATACTACTTTAATGAAAAATACAGAATTGCAGCTATGTCTGCAGTTGCTGTGATAGCCCTCCCACATGAGAAAAGGAAAGCAACCTTTTACAGTTCCTTTAGCCAAACTTCTGTAGTTCTGTCTGAAACATTCCATACATGCTCTTCTTGAAAAGTTTGAGAGAGCAGACCAAAAACTGCTCAGCTATCATATTAATTATTTTGTGTGCACATACATACAGTGGCAAAGATGCTTAGTTTCCTCTGGCAGGATGTCAAGGAAAAGCTTGAATGCCAGGAGGAGCAGAAGTAGTTCTATAGTTTTTCCTACCTCCAGTAAAAAGAGGACAACACTAGTTTTTGAGGCCAGGCCTCTGTAACTGAGCTGTGGTTTCAAATAATGAAGATCCTGCCATTAATACAGAGCCAGGGCAGGTAGGCTCTCAGAGTGGGATGAGATTCATCTTGCCTAACTTCAGCCATCTAAGAACCAGTTGATTGTTTACACTTTTTGTTGCCTGTCGTTTTGTGCAATGGAAGAGGGCATCTTCAGCTGACGATTCACTGTGTTATTTTCTAGTGAAACAGATGTTTAACACCTAAAATCTAATTGGGTGAGATGAGTTTTCCCTTAGGCACATGTTGAGTGGAATGAATCACATTTCCCTACTCCCTCAACTTCATATATGTACATTGTGTATGCTTTAATAGTCCATTTATAATACACAAAGTGTACTTGCAAATACATATATGCATGTGTAAAAGGATCTTATGTAGAGTTCTTTTACGGTGCCTTGCAGAAATTACTTCAACTTAGCTGAAATTACTGTCTTTTATGCTTATTATAGAGGCTGCTTTCTCTATAGAGATAGACCTGTTAGAAATGGAAAACACAAGAAGACTTTAAACATTTAAGATTTGGACCATCTTGCAGATTTTACAAGCAACTTTCTTTCTGCTTTAAGTATTTTTTAACATGACTTTTTCCTTTGCTACTAAGTGAAAACTAGTGCTTTGATTTGGCCTTGCAGAAGCAGCAAATGAGACTATTCATCCAGTTTTTCCTCATTACATGTTATTTGTTGAATTATTTCTGTTTTATTTCTCTATCCTTTTGTAACTTAAAGGAGGAATTTTGAGACTAAGACTTGGTGGCAGAAATGTTGAACTATAAATATGTTCATTAATTTTGATTTGAGGTAGAATAGAGAAATATGCTCCAGATTGCTATCTCTCTCTAGCTTCCATAAAAAATGAACTGAAAAAAACTGATTTGAAAAAGGAATAAGCTAGTAATTTCTATTTGAAAAAAATTCAAAGTATGCAAACAAATATTTGCTTTGATGCTTTTCTACTTATGGATTAATGATGTTGAGGGATTTTCTGCATATGTTTTTAGGTCATGTCACATAACAAAGAGCGGAGATCAAAGCGGGATGAAAAGCTAGACAAGAAATCTCAGGCAATGGAGGAGCTAAAAGCAGAAAGAGAGAAAAGGAAGAACAGAACAGGTATGAAAGGATGTTGCTCTTGCTACAGTTTTTGAGGCATTATTGCAGCTTTCTGAAATCACTACTTCCTGTTTCAAATTAATGCATCAATCCTACACCTTGGAGTGAATGAATTCCATGTCTGTGTTTTCCTTGGCCTTTGCCCAGCATGACCATCTAGGGTGATACTTGGCAATTTACCACTGATGGAATATTCCTCACCCCTGCCCCTCCCTGGAGTGGCCTAACATCAGAACTCTGATCACAGTCCACTGAATGGTTCTTAGTAAGGTTTAGTTAATGTATCTGAATTGGTCACTTGGATTCAGGTTTTTAATCTCTGAATCATTCAAACTCCTGCTTATTGTACTTGTGATACCCTGTCTACATTTGCTTGTTTCTTCACTGGCACATCATCTTGTCCATCTTGCCACTAACTTTTGATGCAGCCATATTTTTTACTCTACTGGACTTCATTGTAATCCTCTCCAAACATGAGGTTTTTTATTTTTCCATGTAAAATAGCAATGAGTTGTCTGATCATAATAGTTTTTTTCTTGTATATCCAATTGTTACACCCATCTTGAGTTACTATGTGCAGTCAAATTGGGAGACTGAAATTAAGTACAACTGAGGTTTAGAATGATTTTAAATACTTCATGTATATGCAAAGAGAAAAATCAACGAAGTGCACAGCTTACTAGTGGATTTGAACATGTGCCACCTGTATCTAGTGTAAAATTAATACCTGTCTGCCTCTTGGACTTTTTTTAAAGCAATTAAAGTTCAGCTCTTATAGGGAAGCATTTCATAAAATATTTATAGCTTGCTTTTCCTTGTTCTCTGTCCTTCACCCAGCTGAATTGCTTGCAAAAAAACAGCCATTAAAAACTAGTGAAGTATACTCTGATGATGAAGAGGAGGAGGAGGATGATAAGTCTAGTGAGAAAAGTGATCGCTCATCCAGATCGTCATCCTCTGATGAAGAGGAAGAGTAAGTAGTAAACACTAGGCTATGATTCCTTGTAAGTATGTTCAAAAATAGAGATCTACTTTAGGTAGACACATGCTTTTTCAGAGGATTGTTTGGGGCAGTTCAGTGTCTCTAAAGTGTTTTTGCCTCTGGGCAAAATGGCATTGCTCAGATTTGAGTCCTTGGCACTATATCATGGTTCATGGGACTTGTTACCTTGGGTGGGTTTGCAACTTCAGTTCCCTGCTGTCAGATTTAGCCCAAATTACACTGTTGTGTACTGGTTTGTTTAGTCCTGCAGTTCAGCAGCTGCAGATCTCTGGGCAGATACATGTGCTGGCTTATCTTAAAGCATTTGTCTATAAACTGCCTCGGTGTGTGTCTTTCTGCTTTCTGGTAGCAGGGGCAGCATTTAATAAGTCTAGGATTTCACCTTAAGCCTTTCTCATGAATGCTAAATTCACACATCTACAGTCAACTAGTGCATGATGAATCATTCCTTTTACTGGTAATTTAAATAATGTAAGGTGCTCATGCTGCACCTTACTCAGGACCCCCTTTTTGGGCTTCAATTATGTCTCTACTTTTTTCTTTATTCTCTCTCACCTCTCCCAAATCAGGAAAGAAGAAATTCCTCCCAAGTCCCAGCCAGTGTCCCTGCCTGAAGAGCTGAACCGAGTGCGGTTGTCGCGGCACAAGCTGGAGCGCTGGTGTCACATGCCCTTCTTTGCCAAGACCGTCACCGGCTGCTTTGTCCGCATTGGCATCGGCAATCACAACAGCAAACCTGTATATCGGGTGGGTTTAGCGCTGAGGGATTTGATTCTTTGTTGTGCGCTGTAATAAAATATTTGCAGCTTATCAGGTCTCAGGTACCAGGGACTGTTTGACTGATAAAAAAAGATTGCTTATAACCAGAAAATGTAATTGCTGCCAAAGAGGTGGAAGAGACTGGTTTAAGAATAATTAAATCTGTGTGACCACCTAGGGGAGGAGATAAATTTAGTGAGAGAGACAGAGCACTATAAAAGCCTGATCTTCCAGTTTTGGTTCATGCTGTCTTATCATTTGTATTGCAAACTAGAGTTTTAGACTCTAGTTTGAGACTGCTTAGACCAAGTAAGGATGAGTAAGATTCATTCCTTACTTTTAGGACCATTCTGAAGTTATTGTGTGGTCTTGACTCTTTTTTTACAAAGCTTCTAGTACACCCCTGTGCCTTCAGAAGAGACTGCATTGAGAACACAGTTTTGTTTTTCTGTTTCATTGTTGTAATCATAGGATACAATAATAGTCTCTAAAACTGCCTTAAAAAGACCCCAGAAGGGTTGTGTTTAGTATCTGAGCAGCAGTAGTGTATTTCATTTGAAATATATGTTAACCCAAACCAACATTATTTGAGAAGGAAATAGGAAAGGTAGGAGAGTGTACACTATTTGGGCAGGAAGGCAGAGCTGTGAAGATACAAAAACTGCATCATATATTCAGATGGTATAATTTATTAACTCAAAAATTATGTATGAAGCAACTCATTCAGTACCTGATAACGTATACTGAAGTGTCTTGCTTTCCTTGATCTGGTTAGAATTGTTAGCTAGAAAAAGGTTTTTTATTTCTAATGAAAAGGTTTGAATATGCCTGATACATTCCAGAAACATGAAAAAACAGCCCTAAACCTCTCTTGCATCCTTCTTCTCATATATTATACTCTGTGATACAGGTTGCTGAAATAACTGGTGTGGTAGAGACTGCAAAGGTTTACCAGCTTGGTGGCACACGGACAAACAAAGGCCTGCAGTTGCGGTAAGATACTAAAGGAATTCTCTTTAGTTCATAAATAAGTGTCCTTTTCATAGCAAATAATAGTTTGTGTGGGATTTGGAGGTGAGAACTGAAAAGTAGACTGAGCCTTGTCACGCTACTTAATGCTAGAATGTTTGGTTTGGATTTATTTGGGTTTTTTTCCTCCTTGTGCGTAGTGGAAATTATAAAATACCCCAAAAATTTCATGCAGGCTGTTATGATTATGTTGATGTGTGGTTGTTTATTTTTGGACTTGTTTAATCAGATTACACGTATAGATCCAATGTCACCACTTTACACCATCACAAGGGGATGTTTTGCATTTTATCATTGCAGGCATGGCAATGATTCACGTGTGTTTCGCTTGGAGTTTGTCTCAAATCAGGAATTTACTGAAAGTGAATTTATGAAGTGGAAGGAAGCAGTAAGTTGGCTAGACTTCAGTTGCTTCTTAGCAGCCTTCTGCCAAACATACTTTAAGTAGAAAGTAACTCTGTCTTGTGTTTAGATGTTCTCTGCTGGGATGCAGCTACCCACACTAGATGAGATAAACAAGAAGGAAGTGTCCATCAAAGAAGCCCTCAACTACAAGTTTAATGATCAGGACATTGAAGAGGTAAATGGTGCATTGTAGTGAAGCTGTGTCAGTGCTTAAAAGTGACAGGAATTCATGCAGTAGCAGTTACAAAGCCAAATGATCATGATATTTGCATTACAAGGAAGTAAAAGGCTCAAAGGAAGTTTCATAACTGGATAGAGTAGCTTGGTGATCCTGCCGTTGTCTTGTGTTCACTCCTGCTTTTCTTTATCATTTGTGCCCTGTTATCTCCTCTTGAACTTGTGTTGCGTATCTCTGAACTCCTGAGTATGGCAACTTAGTTCTCAAGTTGTGAAAAACTTGACAGCATCATGGTAGTTGCATTTTTCACAGGTTTTGCAGTTTTGTACTTGCTTGGTACTGACCAAAGGTGATAAGCATCAGGCTTTTGTAGGTAGTAAGGAGAATGGAGCTGAAACTCATTACCAAGGGCACAAACTAAAAAACAGAACTATCAGAGCATACATCAAATTCAGTGGCAATAAATAAATTTCCTAGGTGATACTCTTCTGTTGATTCTAATGTCCAACTACTGAAATAGAGATTTCATATTTGCATATTCATGTTGTTTCCTCTGCATCTTACAGATTGTGAAGGAGAAGGAAAGGTTCAGAAAAGCACCTCCAAATTATGCCATGAAGAAAACTCAGCTATTAAAGGAGAAGGTGAGAGATGAGATGATGCCTGCAAGCTTAATGCAGTCTTTGATTTCAAAGAACTGGAGCTCATCTGGATTGGCAGAAGTCAGCAGTAGGCTCAACTTTAACTGTGTAGCTGGAAGGGGGTTCTCAAGGTTCATTGCTGGGATTGGAATACTCAGAAGAATCCAGTCAGCTATTGCACCCCTTTTTTTTAGGGGCAATTGCCAACAATTTAAGCTGTCTTTTCTTGTGTCTGTTAAACAAGGTCTTAAATTGGTCTGCCTCAGAAACTTCTTATTTTTTCTTAGTTTTTTTCTCTTTTGTTTTTTTTTTTTTTTTTTGGTCCTTTTAGGTTTTTTTGGTGGTGGTGGTGGTGGGTTTTTTGTTTCGTTTTTTTTGGGGTTTTTTTGGGTTTTTTTTGTTTGTTTTGGTTTTGTTTGTTTTTGTTTTTATAGTACTTGGTAATAATGTTTGGAAGTTGATTTCCTCTTCTTATTATAAGATAGGAAAAATAGAAGTTGTTTTACATTTTTTATTCAGGACTAACTGAATTGTCATTTTATGCCTGGTAATTTCTATTGAAAAAAAAGAAGTGGCTGAAAGGTTTACTTGCCATGAACTATTTTTACCTGTAGTCTTCCTGGAACAAGTAGACCTAGCAGTGCATAAAAGCCAAAGCCAAGAAGTGAAGAAAAGGAGCAGTCTTAAGTATCTCTGAAGATAGGACTGCACAAATAGAGCCAAAATTTGTTTGTCTTTCTCGAGACATTAAAGCTTCATATACAGTAAAACCCAAGAGTTCGTATTAATGTACCTTTCTTGGTTCCTTGGTTTAACTGTATTTTTTTCTGTGGTCGCTATTTTACTATACACGAACATGTAAATGATGAGGTTCCCGTCACAGGGAGTGCAGTTTCTTTTTGTTGTCACCAGGTGGCGCAATAAGCTGTTGTCGTGCCTCAGGTGACGCCTCGCTCGCCGAAGTAAATGGCAACTGGAAGTTGTGGAAATAATTCTTTTCCTGATCTGCTAAATGGGGATGATGGGGTTGTTAAATTTTAATAAAACTTGTAATTTAAGTAATCTCACTGACCTGTCCTCCCCATGCTGGGACTGGTGTTCCTACATCCTCCTTAGTGTGAGGGTTTTCAGAGTTCTTCAGAATAAGAAATCCAGTTTTGCCCTGAGTTGTAAGGAAAGTGTAGCTCTTTGTTGTACTCTTACCATGCAGGGAAGAACATTCACGACTGAAGTAGGGTTGGCTGACTGATTCATGGATATATCTCTTGTCTCTCTGAGTAATTCTGGGTAGAGAGTAGTTCCTAATTAGTTCCTTTTTGGTTGAAGGCTATGGCTGAGGATTTGGGGGACCAAGATAAGGCCAAGCAGATTCAAGATCAGCTTAATGAACTTGAAGAGAGAGCAGAGGCCCTGGATCGTCAGCGAACAAAAAATATTTCTGCAATCAGGTAAGAAGCAGATATTGGGCATTTTCTTTCTTAAACAGTATCAAACAATATGTAAAAAAGAGAAACTAATGCATTAAAAATTAACTGCAGGATTTTGTTTCTTTTTTCCTGTACAGTGTGTTAATGTGTATTGTAATGGCTCTGTTAGTCCTTGTCTATCTTCACTTTCTTGTATCTGTCATGCTGTTAAAACTGTCAAAAATGTAAACTGTCTTCTATATACCCCAGGGTGCAGTTGCATTGCAATAAGAGTAATTTATGGTCAGGATGAAGCTGCAAGAATGCTTTCAGCTGTTTTGCTGTGTAGGGACTGATAAATGACAGTCACTTTCTTTTTCTTTCCCCCACCCTCCTTTTTTTCCATTCTGCAGTTACATCAACCAGAGAAATAGAGAGTGGAATATCGTTGAGTCTGAGAAGGCTCTTGTGGTAAATAGTGCTGAATTCATACTTTTCTACGAGTAGAGGTGAAATGATGCAGAGGGATAATTGCATGGCAAAGTCACTAATTTTTTAAAATCTGTAAAATCTTTCATAGAGGCAAATGATATGATTTGAAAGCACATTGCTTTATCCTTTTCCTCAATTCAGTTATCAGCAGATTAGTCACTGTAAGAGTGACTTAATGCTTGTTGTATGGGAAAGAAAATGTCTCCTCATAAAGGAGACTTCAAATAAGAGAAGAGTGAAGGAGATATTCGGTTCTTTGTAGTTACATTTTTATTAAGGAAGAGTTAAGCTTGTTACCAAATGCTTAAGCATTAACCTTCCTGAGAGCTGTGTGCCTATTTTCTGTTGTTGCATGCAATATGGACACTTTTGTCCTATGAAGCACAAGACAATGGGTGCATTAAAATCTTTCTAATCTGTAATGTTGCTGGTTTTTCTCTGATCTCAGTATTGTATATAGCAGATGAGTAATTCCATGGATGGGGGGCTGTGGGAGGATTTAAAAGAGAACAAGTAGCAAACTCTGCAAAACCATGTGCAATTTCTTCTCCAGGCTGAAAGTCACAGCATGAAGAACCAACAAATGGACCCCTTTACTAGACGGCAGTGCAAGCCCACAATAGTGTCTAATGTGAGTGTAAGACTTAAGTTCAGTTAAGGCAATTTGTTGAAAAACAGAAACCAATGTAATGCAGAATGCAGGAACAAAAATTCCCAACTGTGCCATATGCTATTAACACCCTGAATGGCGCTGTGAGATACAGCTGAGTGAGATCCTGGTCCCTCTTCTTTTTTAATGCAAAGTGTGAAGGACATAAGTGATGTGGGTATGTACTGCAAAAGCAACCATGATTGAGACTTCTGTCATGAGTTCATCTATGTTGAATTATTCAGATTTAGTTAGCTCTGAGAATATAGTTTGCTTTAAGTGTGAGTTTCACTTTTAATTAGCTGAAAGTTTCCTGAAAGGTCAGTTTAGGGTGAGAGGAGAACAAGCATTTGGGCCTGTGATGGATGAAGTAGTTAAACAGAAACCTCCCTCGTGACACTGTGGCAAAACCTTCTCCTGCAATTCCTCCGTATATAACTGATGAGTGGCAAGGTGATCACCTCCTCCTTCTAAGTAATCTGGCCTTGTTGAGGTCTGTTCTGGAAGAGTATGTGGTTCTGGTGTAGGTACCTAAAAAACCAACTGCTCAGGTTGGCTTTCATCAGTGGCTTCATCACAAACCAGCAAGGAAACAAAAGAGAAATTCTGTTGCAGGGATTGAATGAAGTATTTCTGAAATACTTCTTTAATAGAAAAGAATTGTAACTGAGTAGCTTTATTATGCTAGAGAACTATTAGGTAAAGACAGTAGTCTTCTATAGATTGCTTGTCAGTGTTTCAGGCAGAACTGAAAGCAAATACATACTAAGTAGCATCAAGAGTAATCACAGAAACAAACCGTATAACCAGGGAATGTATTTCTGGTTTCTTTCTGACGATGATTTTTAGTTTGTTATTGTCAGATAATGCCAGGATGATTTCAGTAGCCTTCTGGGATTCTGAAAGTTGGGTAAACGCATATACAGTCTCTTATGGTTTTAGATTCATGGATGTGAAAACTGTTTTAACAAAATGTAGTTCTAGCTTTTGCAAATTTAAATGCATGAATTTTTGATTTTTATCCTTGCCTGATATTTCACCTTTGCAGTCCAGAGATCCTGCTGTCCAAGCTGCCATCCTTGCCCAGCTAAATGCAAAATATGGATCTGGTGTGTTACCAGATGCTCCAAAGGACATAAATAAGGTAAGTTTCCATTTTTGTCTCCATTATGTTCCTCACACTGTCACCCTTTTGTTCTGTGAAGCTTGTGAGTAACAGAGATGCATGCTTCAATCGTAGAACAGGGTATCCTGTAGAGCTTTATCATAAAAAGCAACAGTTTCTTGGTTACTTGAAACAGGAAATTTAAGTTGCTCTAGCAGTATGAAAGCTACACTAAGTGTGTTTATGACAGAAGACGGGGAAAAAACATTTTTATCTCTGTTTTTGTGGCCAGGTAAGGTTTGGAGACTTACCTGTAGTTTTTATTTCAGGGTCAAGGAAAAGATAAAGATGTGAACTCTAAATCAGCTAGTGACCTCTCAGAAGATCTTTTCAAAGTGCATGACTTTGATGTAAAGATTGATCTTCAGGTTCCCAGTTCAGGTAGGTGTTCCATCTGAGTTTGGGGATGTGATCGTCCAGCCCATTTTGATAGAACTTACTTCTTCCAGAATAATTCTTTCAAGGATTTGGTGGGCTTTTGGAAATGGGAGTAAGGACTCTGTTTACCATCTTGGCAAGTATCTTGAACTGAGGAGGGTGGGGATGTGTGATAGTGACATCCATTTCTTTCATTACTTGAAGGATTAGATCTGCAGTTTTTTGGAGGACAGTAATTTAGGAAGTACTGTAAGAATGCACAAAGACAAGAAGCAAGAGCAGGAGAAGTTGTTTTTCAAAACGAGGTCAACTCTGGATGTAAGACTAGAGAATGAGGCAGGAGTTCAAGAACAAGAAACTTTGTGTAACAGCTAGTGAGAGTTAGGAACTTGAGTTAGCAAGCAGATGAGGGTTAGGCACTGAAGGACACTGAAGAGAGAAGGATGAGGAGTTTTCCTTAGACAGAACACCCATTTTGGCATCTTATTTTGTGCAGTCTCCTTGCTTAGCAGAAGAATCTGGAGACTGATGAAAATGTGTGGTAGACATAGATAGAATGTTTGACTTTTTCTGCTTACTATCTGTCTCTGGATTAATATACAGACTCAAAATTGCATGTGCTGCATCTATGAGTATAAGCTCCCCAATACTGTCTGTATTATTAACTGAAGATGTGTACTAGAGAAGCCAAACATGATTTTGTGGTGAAGTTGTCAGCAAAAACAACAAGTAAAAATTTTGCCTGTAGTTTTGTCCTTACTCTTTTCTTGTCCCCAACAGAATCTAAGGCACTGGCCATCACCTCCAAGGCTCCTCCAGCAAAAGATGGTGCCCCTCGGCGATCATTGAACTTGGAGGACTACAAAAAGAGACGGGGGCTTATTTGAGCATGCCCACTCTGCTGCTTCTGATCCTGCATGCTCCATGATGATGTCCTACTTTTTCTTCCTCCCTTTTCAGTTCTCTCTTCTGGGTTGGAGCAGCAATGGAGCTGGGAAGAGACTCTTTAAAACTGCCAGTCATCTGTAACATAAACCATTCAACTATTTACTGTATAGACCTCCCTTCTTGCCCTTTCCTCTGCTCCCCTCACAAATGTGGATCTGTGCTATTTGGGGTTTTCCCATTTCTTTTAGTTTGAGTTTTGTTTTTATTTTGTTGATGCAGCTCGTTGGTCCACTCTGTGTTCAGTATTAGCCTGAGGTCTGGATTTCCATAGGAATCTTGGCAGTCGCAGAATCAACACTTGGTGATCTCCCCTTACATACCACCACAGGCACAGTGAATAAACGTTGGCGCAAGACCTTTGTGGCTGGAAGGTCATCTGCACTTTCTCCCTCTTCTTCCTCCTTCATCCTAGTTTTGGAGAAGGGAATCTTCAAAAACTGGCCTAGGTTCAAAGTGTAAATTTTTTTGGGAGGGTTGTGTGACTTTTTTTCAGGTGTTTTTTATCATTTTTAAGCTGCAGTACTATTTGTATCCGTCTGTCACAGTTCTTTACGGCTGTTTGAATTTCTACCAGCTGTATTTGAGCATCTGAAATTGCAAGAAAGAAACTCATTAAATGTGATTCTTCTTACTAAAACGGCTTGGCTGATATAGCTATTTAACTCATGTTCTCTTTTTTAATTATACTTAACCGATGAGAAAGAGGTACACAGCTCTTAATGTGGGACTTGTCATCTATAGCACATCCAGACTCTACAGCTGTAATGGGGTGAAGTAGCTTTTTATGGGGTGATCCTGGGGAGCTCATTTGGTTGGGCTTTAGTTTCTTCTCCAAGTCTTCAATATTACATATTTGTTAAGTTATCATGTCGTCACTGGACTCCAGCTTACTTTGTTTCTTGCTTTCTGAACCATTTAAATGGGACTTCTATGATAAACAAAATTTTTTTTTTAAAAATCACATTTTATGGAAGAGGAAGGACATAATAGAAAGATCAGTGGGTAATATGAGAGGTAGGTGATGGACATTTTTCATATATAACCTGGTACAAGTAGAGTGCAACATTAGCACAAGAATTATATGGCTTTATGGAATATTTGACTAGGCATAAATTGACAGCTAAATTATCACTCAGGTGTAAAAAAGAAAAAAAAATCAAATGTAAATATAAGTGACATTTAAAAAATAGCTTTTCCAAAAAAGATACAGCTGAATATATGAAACTAAGAACTAAATTAAAAGAGAATTAGAAATCTAAAAGTTAGAGGCCCTCGTTCAGGTAAGCGTGCAAGCACGTGTGTGTTCCTACTCAGGCCAGTATGAATATAACAACTTAAGCACTGAACTGGATAGGAATGTTTCTGGGGGACTCTAAGGAGCAAAAATGCAATGCTCTTCTTGTGTCAGAGCATCGCTGTTTTTCTGAAATTATACACTGGTTATCTTAAAACCTGTGTTTGATACTTTCTTGTTGGATTCTTAATGAAACTTTAATCTAGTTCTTATTTAACTTTTTCTTCCTTTTTTAACAGCAACTTTAAAGAAACATCATGTAATATGTGCAGATTGATTCTACAAACTGTGTATAAAAAGAAAATCAACATATGAAGCCTACCATGTAAACAAATAAATAGAATTATTTCAGTACATATTTACTGAATAGTCCATAGTTCTAGGACATATGGATTATTCTGTAAATATGTAATCATAGACTACTTTATTTGATGGCCTATTTTAGCAGCTTCTCTGGAGTTAGAGTAGGCTGTCACATATACATACTTATAACTTTTTAAGATTGGATTTATGGGACGTACCATCATAACTTCATAGGAAACATTGTGATTCACTGTGTAGATAAGCATTTGATATGATTTGGTTTTTTCAACAGCTAAAGTGATTTGTGATAAAAAAAATATTAAACTTACTTGGCAATAGACGGTTTTAAAAATAATCACTCTAATGGTTTGCAGAAATAATTGCCAAATCAAAGAGTTCAGGAACTGATTTTTTCCACAGAAATGCCTCAGAGCTCTGAGATGCAGTGACAAGTGGTCTCTAAAGGTAAACTTAACCCAAATACAGTATTTTTAATATGCTTGGCCTTGATGTATTAGTTTTAGTTAACTTCTGCATTTGGTAACACAAAACACCAAAATGTGGATGATGGATCCATACAGTGTTGCAAATAACTTTTAGTAGAGAAAACTGAAACACAGGAGATGCAGTGTGTTTAGGATGCCAGTCTGATTGATGGACTATGACCTAGTTATCTGCAATTATGAAGCTGCCACTTACCTTCTCAAAGTCTCTGCGTTTTCCTAAAATGCTGTTTTTCAGAGAAGGCAACTGTCAGTAAATTATGCAAACCTCTTATATTGAAAATAATACATGAAGAAAGTACTCTTGAATAGTTACATAATTGTATGAAAGCTGTAATCTTTTTTCCTTTAAGTGCATGTAAAGGTGAGTGACTACACCTCCCACTTGTTAGAGAGGGAGAGATTTGTTTACTTTGTTTCATTGGTGTCCTAGCATAGTTCATCACAATTGTACAGACTTATATAAATAAACTTGGTTTGTTGGTTTAATAAGGTTGATTGTTTATCCCTTGATCTGAGGTGCTAAGGGTTTCCTGTCTGGATCTTGTTTTTTAGAAACTGACACTATTATATTTAATACTAATACTGTGAAATAATTAATGAAAAGTAAGCCCTCTTTCTTTGCAAGAGCTGCTGTTGACTCCTGGATCACTCTCTAACATCTGGAGTTGGTCCTTATCACTAGACTCAAATGGAGCCTCTTGGAAGGTTAGTTCACTTGCACCTCTATTGCATCTCACTTAAAACAGACTTTGCTTGTCTTGTAGAAATCCAGTCTACTTTTGTAATCAAAAATGCTAAAGCATATAGCTGAACTTGAAGAAGCTACTGAGTAAGGTGAAGCAAGATTTCTCAGGGGCGCTCAGTGTGAGGATGAGACACAACAGGCATAATTTGAAACAGGCTAAGCTCTGCCAAGATGTAATATTTAAAAAATTACCTTCAGGACAGTTAAACAGTGAACTAGGTTGCCTGAGAGATTTTTCTGTCTCTTTTGGAGGTTTTCCTCCAAAAAGAGAATGGATTGTGTTACTCATGCCTTAATCTAGCAATCCTGTAGCTTACCCAGTTTTGAGAAGGAGCATGGATTGGGGATCACCCTGAGCTCCTTTCTGATCTAAATTAATGTATGAGCTGGAGGTAATTTTGTACTTTCTCCAGTTTTCTCTGTCTTCCCTGCAAGTACTGCCTCTGCCCCATCCCCCTTTTGACATGCAAAGTAATGTAGTACCCAGAATTTTTCTCACAGACATGGTGGCTTAGGATGAGCAGTGCAGGATTTCCCAACACATCCTTTCTGAGACTCCCTGGTTGTGGACACCTGCTAGGGCTGTCTGTGAAACAAGATTGTCCCTAGCGATTAATCACTGAGCAGGCTGGAAGACTTGGCCTGGAAGTTTGAGTTAAGAGCTGTAACTGAGATTTGCTTAGCAAAGCGTTCCTTTGCTGTACTTGTGAATTGTAAATTGGGTTATTAAGCTACTGATACCTATGCAGTCTTACTTTCGGCACAGTCGCTTAGTCTTTTAGAGGGAAATGCTTAAGTAGCCAAACAAATAGGTTTGTTTTCTTTTTTTTTTCATCTTGAACTCACTAATTTTACCTTACCACCACCATCATTTGCTTCAGATTTTAGCTCACCTCTACACTCAGTAGCTGAAGGAATCTCAAATGAGCAATTTCTTCAAGTCTATTGTGTGTGCAATTATCTGGGTAAAAACCCCCAAACAAACAAAACCCAACCACCAACTTAGGTTTCTGCTTGGTTAGTTGGACTGTGGGGCTAGTAAACATGGAGAGTTGTAGTGGTAATATCTTAAACTTCTACAGACAGCTCTTTGGAAAGCCAGCCATTCAATATTTGCTTGGGGTTCTTTATGCCTTAACATCTATCAAGATTTTAAAGGCTCCTGTGGCCCAGCTGTGTCAGGCCATAACAGGTAGGCATTACCCGCATAATTCCAGCCTTTGGAGGGAGACTTGACTCTTTTAATTTAGCATACTTCTTTCTCCTGAGAAGAAGCAGTATTCAGCTAAGAGAATGAGCAGTTAAAGAAGGTAATTTAAAGTAGGAACTTCTCAGAAATAGCCAATATATTGCCCTTACCTATCAGTAACAGAAGGCAGGGTGAGTATTGATAGTACTTAGGATGATGTATCTGGTATTTTATATCAGACTGCATGTAGACTGTGTGTAATTTTGGGGTTCCCCAGTTCAAGGAAGATTTCAGCAACCTGAAACAAATTTAGTGAAAGGCCACTGAGATGGTCATGGATTAGGGCTTGTTCAGCTTCTTCCAAGAAGGTCATGACAAGCACTGTAATAGTGTCTTAGGGCTGTTAGTAACAGGCCATAAGCTTAGTACTGAGTCTGCAAAGCCTGCAGGGCCCGAGGAGGAAAATCATGCTTCCCCTTATGAACTTTCTTTGGCCTGCCTGTATCTTTGTTTTACTTAGCTTTGCTATAACAATTTCTATAACTGGCCAGGTGTCTATGGTTAATTTCTTTTACTTCTGTTTGCCTTCAGGTGGTGCAACCAGAGTTTTATATATGTACGAGTATTAAGCAGGTATTTTATGTGCAATAAGACATTTATGACCAAAATAATGATATGGAGAGAAATGCAGGCATGTTATATAATAGCAGGCCTTTAGAATTGGAAACAAAGGATGTAGAATAGAAGAGTACAGATTAATGATGGGGCACATGTGGGGAACTGGAAACCCCATAGTTCTGTATTGGTGAGTGGTTACTCACCAACAGTCAAATATAGGGGTGGGGGAATTGTTTCCTTGTTTGGGCTGTGGGTTTTTTTGGTGTGGTTTGTTTTTTAGTAGGTTTTCCTGATTTTGTGATTGGTTTGTTGGTGGGTTTTTTGTTTGGCTTGGTTTGGTTGTTCAAGGCAGAACAAGAACTGGATGAAATTGTGTTTAGGAAGTAACAGAAAAAAGAAATTACATCTAACATATGTGAAGGGCTCATATATATTTGGATCTGAAGGCCAATAGGGAAAAATAAAGTTGTAAGAGCATGTTAGCAAACATAAAAACCACCCCAAGTAGATCCTAGAGCGAGGAACAAGACACCAGCAGCATATTCCTCCCAACAAAGGGAGAAATGCTGATAGCTTCAGGTTATCTTTTCCAGCAGTCTGGAGACATTAATTCTGAGATGCAGAGTAACAACAGAAGGGTGAAAATAACCCCTAAAAAGGAGGGAAATGGAGAAATGTGTCTTAAAAGTTTGTTACTGCAACTTCTGTGTAAAAGTACACAACCTGCATTATTGTTCTTTTCCTGTAGTAATTACATCTAGACTAATAGACTAATTGGGTTAAGATTTCCATATGTTAATAATAAATTCTTAGCTTTACTTGTATATATGTTATGCTTCCTCTTAACCCATAAACAAAATCTTCAGTGTAACAGAAGATGCAACTTCAGGAGGAGCTAATAGCAGCCTTCCAGTGAATGTGGAGAGGTGCTCAGGAAAGTGGTCTGCTTTTTACTGTTGTGGGTTCTGGGAGAAGTAGAGACAATGGTATCGTTTGAAACTAGAGGTTTTGATTAAAGGTGGTGGAACTCCTTTATGTGGACAGTGAACAGGCTGCCCAAAGAGCTTATCTTTTGAGGTTTTCAATTGGACAAAGCTGGAGCAATGTGGCCTTGGATCTGATCCTGCTGGATGTAGGAGGCTAATCTTGGGGACCTCCTGAGGTCCCTTTCAATCTAAATTATACTATGACTCTATTTACAGTAGATTCTAAGTGAAGCCTGAGTTTACTTTGCTGTAGCTTGTCTGTTCCATAGTGAAACTGCTTTAAGAAAACTGATAGGAGTTACCCAGCTTGCCAAACAGGACTTGGCTCTTTGCCAGTGAGTGATTCCTGTGAGGTCTGGCTTCTCTAAATATACAATGCACATAAGTTTCTTAAATTTTGTCTTTTAATTGAATGCAAAATGTAAAGTGCAGTTCTGTTCCTGTAGCCCACTGCTGGTGTGGGCAGCAGCTCTCTCTCTATATTGGGAAAATACTGGAATTTAACAACTGTCTTTCTAAATTCTATATGCTGCATTCCAGCAGTCTGTGGATTGTTAAGTGTATTTTCTGTAGAGCAAATAATTTACCTAAGTGTGATTAAGTTGCATAGAGTGTATTTTGGGTAGAATGTACTCTGTGTCATTAACTTGGCATTCTGTCTTCAGTACTGGAACATGAGTAATTATTTGAAATGAAAAAAAATTGTTTTCTTAAGTGCTGGCACTTGCTGTGAGGGGGGTACTTTAAGAGACTCAATACCCTTAAGCAGCATGAAGCAGGGGAGTGTATTAAGAGTGATAGTTATGGAGGGGTGTTCTTTGTGTTTTTTTTTTTTTTCTTTTCTTCATATCAGGCTTTAGAAAAAGATTTGGTTTAATTTCTTGGTGTGTTTGATTGTGACAACAGATGATGTCTAATTCCTGAAAGCTAACAGCAGACCCTGCTCCACTAAACTCTTTAGATGCCATTCTGAGCTTCTGTCTTTAAACACATTTGTAATCCCCTGGCAACAGAAGAAACACTGAGCCATAAGGAGGGTGGGAAAAGAGTAGTTGTAGCCTGGAAACACTAGGAACCTCTGGGCCATGAGGAGGAATACCGTGCAAATTTAAAGACAATAATGTTGCTTTCTCATGGTTAGCCTTCCACTTCTTCCAAATGTGGAACCAGGTATGAGTGGAGCACATTGTTTTCACCCATATTACAGAAAACCATCATGCAGGAAGTAATTTTCTAAAGTTATTTGTAAGAAACAATAAAGTTTTGAAATTGGGTAATTAGTGGTTACTCATACAATGCTTGCAAGCAACATCCCTGACTTAATTGAATATGCATCAATTATTGTGGATTCTGCACAAGTTTATTTGGTTTTAGTAAATGTATACAATTTTGTTATATGAGAGCTATGGTTTTTGAGTACTATTCTGGAGAAATTAGAGTTGGTCAGTACAGAAACCCATGATCACAAAAAAAGAGAAAGGGAAGAAGGCCATTGGCAAAAAAACTTGCTGGAAGTCTCAGGTTCATGTCCTAAATCTCACATTAACATTCAAGTAAAAACTTTGTATTTCCTCAGTCTTCCTGAGGCAGTTTTTTTTTGTTATTAAACGTCTGTCAGCTTGTTCTGCAGAAAATACAGGGGTGGATAGGGTAATAAATTACACTGCAGATGAGTACCTTTGTCAACTTGTTAAAGACCATGTTAGACAAGACTCATAAATGCAGCTTATTGCTAAGTGAGCATTGGAATGGAAATAAAGAATACAGGTTCTTTTCTGGCATGAGTATATATGTATGATGACCAAAAGACATCAAGTCTTTGGGGAGATTGAATTTATGATTCAGTGGGTTGAAGGAAGAGGCAGCAGCAGAGTAAAACATTAGAGGCTTGGAGTGATCTGCCTTTGTAAATGGCATAAACAAGATCACAATGCCTTGTTTCAATGTGCCTGCTTCAGGAAAGAAATTCAAAATATCTTTGCTTTAGGGCAGGGAGGGGGATATTCAAACAGCCGTAAAATGTGCCCTTAAACAGATAAAATTTTATGTGAGACTCGAGATGATTTGGGCTTTATTGAAAGACTGTTCTTGAATAATTTGTTGGCTCTCCTTCAAGACTACAGACAAACATGCAATTGTCAGATACCCCACCTGGCACGCAAGAATATTTGCCTGGAGTGCAACAGTGTAAGTGGTGTCTACTTCATCCCTTTGTAATTCTTCCTGTGGTATATCTGCCAACTATTTTTCATAGTGAAATTGCTGTGTAAAAGCTCAACTCCTGAAAGTAGCCATGTGGCAATCAGTTTTCGGGCCGTGTGCTGGAAGCGGTAGCAGAAGCGGAAGCGATTTGAACACCGGTGCCTTGGCAGCTGTTGCGTGGCTCTTTTCAGACAGGGCAGTTCTAGTGAAACCGTTACTGCCCTAACGACTTTTTGTACTGATTAATGCTACAGAAATTAGAGCAAAATTATTGCTCATATCCCACATGTGCTTTAGAAGGTTACTATGAGAAATTACAGCTTCTCCCAAGAGTGGTGCTAATGCAATGTTTTTTCTGGCTGCAGTTAGCACAAGCCCTCACTCAACAGTCAGTTTAATGTAGTCTTCCTTGGCTGGGGGAACAAACTGATCTGTGACTAGAAAAAGCAGATCATATACAACATATATACTTAAAAGGAAAAAACCCAGACTTTTGTTTCATGATTTGCTCTTGAAGACTTCTCAGTTGTTGAAAACAGAGAGTAGCTATTTTTACTGTAATAAAGCTCTCTCCCAGAAATATTATAATGGACTATGGAGGTAAATTGGTTTTCCACTATTGAAGTAAACTTAAATGTTGGAATAACTGCTGTCTTCATCTGAGAAAGACTAGATGAATTTCAAACACAAAGCAGTTACTTTCAATTTTGAATCAGGGTTAGTTAATTATTAAATTGATTATTGATTTTTTATTTCCATTGCAAACTTCCGCAATATTTTCTCAAATGATCAAAGGTAGGAAGTTGAAGATAGCAAACTATGATGGCCAAACTTGAGGTGAAATATAAGCTGAGTACCATTTTAGCATTTTGTAAAATCCTCTTCTAGTTCTACTCCTGGTAAAGGATTTGCTATGAAGAGTTCTGCAATTTAGCTTAGCAGCCAAAGTCTGGAAGTGGGAATGAACTTTCATAACAGCATGGGGTAAATGGTCTTTAACAAACACCTTCACTTTGGGCTAACATCCCTTTAGTGCATAACAATGAAGAGCTTTTAATTTTAGAGCATTACTATTACAGAGTGTACTCTTGGATTTCCTGTCACTGTGTTGCCTGTTTCAGCTAGCACAATCTGTTCACAGCAGCTAGTGCTCTTCCAGAGGCAGATAAGAGTACAGAGGGGGAAAAATAAGTTGTATCTTGAAACACTTTGGGGTTGAATGCCCAGAAGCCTGAAGGCATACAGTCCCAAATGTTATATTATGGTCTATTTAGCCAGTGTTACAATGAAAGGGAAGACTTTGTGGGAGGCAGTGGGAACTGGATAGAGTCCTCATGAGGAATATTTTTACTCACAGGTGACTCAAATTGCAAAGTCACAGGGCAGGACTCTTCCTGTGGTGATTTTTTTGTGTTATTTACTAAAAGTGAAGGCAGAGCTCATTGTGGACTGCCACACACTAAAGTTTTGACTTATGGGCAGAGACAGCCTGGGTAGTTCCTCAGGTCCTGCTCTCTTCAAAAAGTGACGCATAAAGAGATCCACTGTAATCTACCATAAAGTGACTCATCACTCATGACAAGTTTGTTGATGCCTGGTTAATAGTAATAATCTTCAGTTATTACTATAAAATTAGAAATAATTTAAATTCCAAAGGATTATTGCCCCTCTGTTTTTCTTTGTTCCTGCTCATGAACTTCTGCCTTGAGTAAATTCTTCAGTTTATCACACCTTGCATATTTATATGGTATATTAGTTCCATTTGCTGCAGTCCCTTTTCAAAGGGAATAATGATGCTAACTTACCCTTGGAGGTAGAAACTAAGTTCCATTGATTCCTGTAAGTTTTAAGATAACCCATTTGCTGGTCTGTCTTAACATAAATATGTCTCAGCTAACACTGTTCTTCGAATTCCCTGGGTATTTTTGGCCTGCCTTCTTGGGGGTGGAAGCAGATGGTCACAGCAGAACAACAGATGTTTTTTCAGATGTTAAAGTAGGGCTGAATTGAAGTGGGAGTTTTACAAAAATACAACAAATGTGATCTGAACCCCAGCCTTGAGAGGAGGGGCTGGCAGAGTGGGCTGTCACAGAGCGAGTGGTCCAGGCAGCATAAAGGTATTTCTAACTCTTGGTCTCTCAGCATGGCCTGTCTTGAACACCAAAGATGTGATGCTGGGGTTGCAGTACCTGGGCAGCAAAGAGAATGAAAGGCAGTGCCTCAAAGGCAAGCCCATTCAAACCTGAGAACTGTGCTTCTAAAGCAGGGCCTGACTCCATTTGTGGTCTCTTGGCTTGTCTTTCCAGTTCCCTGAGCTCAGGGGAGCAGGGAGGTAAGGTTGCTCCTGAGCATGCTGAATAGCTGCCACAGCTCAGCAGCATTTCCTAAGCACCCTTCTCCAAATGCCTGCACTGGCTTTTTGGCACAAGCTTGTAAAAACACAGCTGTACTTGATTAGGTTCTGGGAAAAAACGTGTATGTAGTTTACTATTGCTTTGTTTTCTTTATTAAAAAAGATTATATTTATGCATACTTCTATTCTTAACTTATTACCAAGCCTGAAAATTAATCCTGTGGAAAAACCAACACGGTATTGTAGAAACTCATTCAGTATTAAAAAGAACTGATTTGTCAAGTTCAGGGAGGCAAAGCACCATTCAGCCATGGCAGGGAGCTGTGGTAACAATCCATTGGGCAAGCATATTCAGGTATTATACTTTTTGCAAGTGGAGTGACAACATTTGACCCTGTTAGGGTCAAACCCTGTTTAGGAGCCAGGCTATTGTTGCAATTCTAGGTGCCCTTTTAGCTCTAGCATTGAACAAGCACAGCAAAAGGTGAATTTCCTGAGGGGTTTCTCTTGGTGTGGGAGGACTAAGACTTTGGATGTGAATAAAATTGTTTGGTTTGCTTGCATAGTTGTGGAAGGAGCTAGTGGCTCACTGGCTGAACAGGCTAAGATGGTGCTCTAGCTTATACCTGTAAAAATGTTTACATGCTCTGTTTTGTCTCATTTATCCCAGACTTTATCTTCAGAGATGAACAAAGTTAAGAGAAAATGTGACTTGTTCAGAAAGAAGTACTTAGATTAGAAAGAAAAAAGAGAAGGAGCACTTGCTTGTCATGATAAAATACTTAAGGTGAAATTTCTTGTTCTAGACAGTAGCAGATCATGAGGCTACAGAGCTAACTTGCATCAGATGTGAGCACTGCATTCAGTTTCCAGGAATTAAACAAACACTCCTAAAACTGGTAGTCAGGATGGAGAGACAAGGGTTTTGTGGAATCTTTGCTATCTCTTTGTGGTCTTGAAATTGATTTGGGATTCATTTTAAAAAAATGAAACAGAATCACAGAATATGCTGAGTTGGAAGGGACCCAAGAGAACCACTGAGTCTGACTCCTGGCCCTGCACTGGACCATCCCTTGCAAGGATCTCTCTAAAAAAGTAAAGACATTCTATACGGGACAGATGTGCAACTATAATAAGCTTTACTTTCTTACTTACCTGACTAGGCTGTAGAAGATTGATTTCTCTCTTTTCTGTCAGGGAACTGAAAGTTTCACAATAAAATTGTACGGTGAGGAAGAAATATAGTAGGTTTTCTGACAGGTTCCCAACAGGATGGTCTTAAAAATACTGCAAACCTCTCCAGTGGAGAAAGAAAGTTGTGCTGGGTGGGAAGGGCTCCCACAAGAAGACAGACTGTCAGAAATTTTGCCAGGAAATATTCCATTGCTTCTTTAGAGGGAAAAGCAGCATTCCCCTTCTAGGCAGGGAAGGGCTTCCATCAGAGTTGCCAGGCTGAGTCTTGTGAAATATCCCTTCGAGCCAGTATCCCGTCTCAGACAACAGCCAGTGTGGGATGATTAGGACATGAACATAAGAAATAAGCCATCAGCAGACCTAGCCTCTTCCTGTTTGTTCACAATCTCCTTTGGAAGCGCAAGAAGACTAAAGTGGCAGAAAACACAATTTTTTTTACAGCCAATAGAAGCTAAGAAACGTGAAGAGGAATCTCTGGGATTCACTGGACAAGAGAACTCTGGAGGAGGAACAAGGGTCAAGGAGAAACTATGATGGTCGTTCATGGATCCAAAATTTGCAGAGGAGTTGTGTACTGTGGGTATGATTGTAGACTTAAAAAGTCAGTATTTAACAAGAGCCTTGTTGTTAAAGATCTTGAGGTTTTTTTCTTATTTCAAGCAATGAATAGGTGAAGAAGAGCTAAAAGGAAGTGTGGTACTGGAGGAAACAGTGGTGTGTTGAGCAGGTTTCAGTGACATTTTCAAAGCCTCTGCTTTTTATTGGATCAAGACAACAAACCTCAACATGAGCAGTGTGAGGAACAGAGTTCCTGCCCAACCATCATGCTTTTTTGCTGGCTGGCTTGCTGGCATGTGCTCCTTGCTGAGGTATAAGCAGAAACAATACAGGAGCTTTGCTGGTGTGGGGCAACAAGCATCATTCTTCTGACAGGTATGTATGTTCACAATCTCCTCTGCTGTGAGGATTCAGCTGTCTGAGCTGTGCTGCCCTGAGAAAAGACTGGGAGAAATTGCTATAGTGTCTGTCACTTGCTGTGCACAGGACTTCATCTTTCTTAATTTGATTACTTTGCTTGGGACTTGTCCTAAAGTCTTATTTGGTTGACAATATATAATCCACTCTCTCTTTCTCTTTATATCCCATTTCTGGGATATACTTTTCTAATTACATCAGACATTGGCTAGATGCCTTCATTTTTAAGGCTCTCTGCTATTTATCCCCACCATATTGATTTTCTGTCATTGTTAATGAGGCACTGACTGCTGTCTTTGTTCTCTATGGCTGACTTAAATATCTTTCAGAAAGTTCCTCCATGCTTCCTTACCATGTTGCTTGTCCAGTTTCGAGAGTTTATGTATTTAATATTTATGTAAATATTCTCAAGGATATCAGTTTATCCTTCTGTTTCCTCTACAGAGCCCCAGTTCCCCACCCTGGCACCTCCAGCCACACTACATTCCTTTTGTGTTCACTTCCCAGCCTGTCAGGCTCAGCCTTCTGCCTCAGCTCTTCCCTGGGCAGTGCACCGCAGCCATCCAGCAGGAGAAAGCAGTAGAGCTGGGGTTTTTTTCCCATCGTGTTTTTAACCTCACATTTAGTGGCAGGTGCCAGTGCAGCACCAGCTCCTGCCATGTTAGTTTGGGCTGCAAGTCACTGACAGAATTTTCTAACAGGCAGTTAAAAGGGAAATCACGTTCCAGGCTGAGGCCAGGCTACAGACTCACTGCCATTTGGTTTGTCCAGTTGGCAAAGCACTGCTGCTGAACTGCCACTTCTGTTTGTTAATACCTGGTGCAGTTTTTCCTTTCCTTTGCTTTAGTTTTCTGTTTTAATGTAAGGTCAGAAGAAGAGTTTTTGCTGGGTGAATTTTATGAATTTGCTAGGTGAATGTTGCCCAAATGCAGAAGAGAACACAGAGCAAATAAAGCACAGACCTGTTTTAAGGAGCAGAATATGGGAGGAAAAGCAGAAAATTTAATCCTCTATGACAAACCATGGTGAGTAAAGCAGAGGAGAAATTTTTTCAAACCTATCAATATTTTCTGATCCTTTGGAACCTATGGAGCCACCATCACAACTATATGTAAAGGGCTGAAAGCTGAAAGAAAGCAATTTTGCCAACTCAAGAGTTTGACTGTTTGCTAGAAGCTCCTGTTCCCCTTTTGTCATCACTGTAACATTCACTACAACATCAGAGGGCCTTGGGACAAGATGCCAAACAGACCTTAGGCATACTCTGTGTAGTTTAAGGGCTACATCTCAAAGGAGAGAGTATGGAATTACTGTTACCTATGACTGACAACTTACAGCAGCTAAGTTCTCTGCCAATGCAGGGGGGTAAGAAAATCACTGAATCACTTAGTTTGGAAAAGACCTCTAAGACAGAGCCCAACTCTTAACCTAGCACTGACATGTTCACCACTAAACCATGTCCACATGTTTTTTGAATGCTTCCAGGGACGGTGATTTCACCTCTTCCCAAGGTATGCTGTTCCAGTGCTGACCACCCTTACAGTGAAGAAACTTCTGCTACTGGCCTGGTCTCTTTTGGCACAACTTGAGGTAATTTCTACTATTTTATCACTTTTACCTCCTTTCAGGAAGTTGTAGAGAGTGATAAGGTCACTCCTGATCCCCCTTTTCCCTAGGCTAAACAGTCCCAGCTTGCTCAGCCACTCCTCACATAGGACCTACTCTCTAGACGCTTCTCCAGCTCCATTGCCCTTCTCTGGATGCACTCCCACACCTCAATGTCCTTCTTGTAGTGAGGGGCCCAAGCTGGATACAGCACTCGAGGTGTGGCCTCACCACTGCCGAGTGCAGGGGGTCAATCACTGCCCTGACCCTGCTGGCCACACTGTTGCTGATCCAGGCCAGGATGCCACTGGCCTTCTTGGCCAGGTGGACACATCTGGATCATGTTCAGCTGCTGTCAGCCAGCACCCCCAGGTCCTTTTCTGCTGGGCAGCTTTCCAGCCACTTTTCTCCACTACTTTTCTGTAGTGCTGCCTGGGATTGTTGTGACCCAAGTGCAGGACCCAGCACGTCACTTGTTGAAGCTCATACAGCTGGCCTCAGCCCACCAATCCAGCCTGTACAGGTCCCTCTGCAGAGCCTTCCTGCCCTCCAGCAGATCAACACTCCCACACAATTTGGTACTGCCTGCAAAGTGACTGAGAGGGCACATGATCCCCTCATTCAGGTCATGGCCGTCCCAAATGGTCACAAGTGCTATTTTTTAGTTTTACTATTCCTTTAATGTGTTTGAAAAGGAAACTAAACTGTAAGTCTTAATGCTACTTAAGTGTTCTACATGAAAAGTTTATATCCATACACTGGGTTTCAGAATATTTATTTTTGCATCTACCATAAAGATAATAATTGTATTACATTCCATGTATTTTCTCCTTCCTTTCTTCAGACCTGAAATTTTTGTAAGGGTGTCTGAAATTTTAATTTTTTGATGAAAAATGGGATAAATCAATATTTTCCTTTTTTTTTTGTTCTCAGATAACTTTTAAATAATCTTGTTCTCTCTCCATATCACACATTTTTCCACTTCAAAATTATGTGCAACACACATTTTCTTTTCCTCTTAGGAGTAAGTAAGTACAGAGATGAACTGATTAGAATGTTCTCTTTTTTTCCCCCCAAATCTCAGGATGTTTTTAAAGGGACTATGAGGAAGTATAATCCCTGGATTTTACGATGAAGAACTGGTAGTGTAAACCAGGTGACTTCATTCTTAAAATACCACTCCAATAGGTAATGAACACACAGGTTAATTTCAAAGATACTGATCTCTTGTCTGTTAGTGACAATCCAGTTTGAAGCAAACAAATATTTCCAGTGTTGCTAACATTTTACCAGTACCACCAAACCCACAGAGGAACTCTGGTAAAAAGTGTCAGATCAGTATCACAGAAAGGGTACAATGACTTGATCCCTTTACTCCGCTCAACACTCAGGAATTTTTACTGATGTATTTATCATCTGAATCAACAAAGCAAATGTATTGAGTGAATGTATTTTATGTGATTCCAACATATGAGTTTTTTGTTCTTACTGAAAGTATTAACTCCAGTACTTCCTTGCATTAATCATAGGATTTGAATGAAAACTTCTGTCTCAAAACATTGCTTCTTTGGTGTTGGTGCCCACTTCCAGCATCCTGAATGTGCATCTTTGTGTGGGCAGAGGACATTGTCCAATGCAGTAACCGTTGCGTTCTGTGGCCTTGGAAGGCAGTGTAGTACATTCAAACTCCAGGTGCTATTTTTCATTATGAAAGAATTAAGTTATCATGAAGTTGTTATGATTAGAGCTCAGAGATTGCTCCTGTAATGAAGAATGGGTTCATTGCTGATTGTATCTCCAGACTTCATAGAGTGGTGGTTTGAAAGGACTCATAACAACAGAATTTGTAATTTAGCTATTTTTGACTGTTTTATTAAGCCAAAGCCAAGACTCCTTTTGGATTAGCCAGACAACACTTGTCTTCAGTTTTTGTATGATCACAAAATCATAGAATGGTTGAGGCTAGAAGAAATGTCCAACCCCCATGCTCAAGCAGTGTCACTTGTTGCCCAAGACCATGTTCAGGTGGCTTTTTAATATATTATTTTTTGATACGGAGATTTGACAACCTCTTCTAGTGCTCAGCAAAACATTTCATGATGCTTCTTTCCTGATTCCCTACCCAGGACCATGGAGTACATCCTGAGCTCTCAGCTGGCTCATCATCCATTCCCAGGCACAGCTCCATGCACACAAGCTACTCTGTCACAAAGGGCAACTTCTTCTCATCTTCTAAGCCTGTCCTTCCTGAGAGCTTGTATCCCTCTGTTGGAGCGCTCCAGCCATGACAGCCATCCCACCATGTCTCTGTGGTCCCAAAAAGATCATGGCCTGTGATGGCAGGCAGATCTCTAGCTCCTCATGGTTATTCCCAATGCTGCATGCATGTGTGCAGGCACTCCCAAGGGGCACACTGGTGTCCTGCTTGGTTTTCCCATCACAGTGCCCCGTGGGCACTCCTTGCTTCTGCATGGAAGAGCAGTTGCTTGTAAGCAATTAAGGTGATCTTGCTGAACCCTATTTTGATGATTTTGTGTTCCTCTTCATACACATTATCCTGGGGCCTTTGCTTGTAATGGTGTCTGTCATGTCCTCACAGGACTGCTGGTAACTCTCTTCTTTCCCCACCATAATGCGCATAACCTTCTGTTCTATCTGGATCAGTTCTGCAGAAATGCTTGTGCCTCCTGGAAAAACATGAGCAGAACCAAGTCAGGCTTATTTTAAAAATGTATGATCGGGACAGAAAATTCTAATCTGTCCTCAAATATTTATGCTCCCCGGAGTTCCTGTTTATTTCATGCTCTACAGGAAAAACTTCACAATGTGTGCATTGGAGCTGAGTAAAGGTAGCTAGGAGGAATTGTCCTTTATCTTTGACAAAAACAAATGTTATAAATGTCTCTTCGAAAAACTGACACACAATAAGCTTTCAGAGAAGAGAAATTACTCACTATGTTCACATGTTTATTCATATTTCTCAGTAAACTCAGAGGTCATACAGTTCTCAAATGGTCAAACAATGGGTATACCGCAGTTGCTGTTTCATCATATCTTTCCCTCTCTCTCTCTCCAAGCCTGAACATGCTTTCAGCTTTATGTCATGGACTAAGTTAAGACATTAGGTGCATTAGGGTTAGGACTGAATATTTCTGACACACAGAATGTGTCTTTCACAGAGAACTGAAGAATGAAGAAAACGACGTCCTCAGAAACTCATCCTTTTGGATTAAAAAAAGTCAATTGTCCAGACTCATGATAATATAATTAAACTGGTGTGTTTGGTGCAGAATGAAAGAAAATGATACTACAGAAATATCTAAATTTCACTCAAGAGGAGCTGAAATCTCAGTATTATGATGCTATGACAATCTGGTTTGTTAATGTTTTGATCTGCAATACCTTAGCCTTTGTTTACTCTGAACAAACATGGTGCTGGTGAAAGCTGCTCATCTTGCAACCCTGCAGAGGAAAGTGCTTTGTCTATTCAGGGAGCACATACTGTGCTCACAGTTACTTCATCACCCTGTCACCATTGCACACTGCCAGGCCCTCCTGTCTGCCCTGCCTAGAGGAAACCTTGGGAAAAGAGGAAGAGACATGGGAGTGCCCAGCTGGAGAAGCTGGTGGTGTTTTATTAAAGTTTCCTCTGGAGTCTAAGTCACCAACTGACTTCATTCTAGCTACTGTGCAAGAGTGCTCCTTGGAAGCAGGACCAGCATCTTCACTAGAACCCAAACACAGGGAGTTATGCCAGGAGCAGGGTAGGAAAAAAAGTGTGTCAAGAAACTGCATAAGAGCTTGTGTATATGAGATGAGGAAACCAAACCCCCTGGGTGCCTGAAGTGCTGTAGAAGCGTGGCAGGCAAATTGGAGGGGTACGTGTGTGAGGCTAGATATCCGTCAAAAATAGAAGGTAAGTTAAGAAAAGTCATTTGGGTACCAAAGAACACAGAATTTCCAGAAAGAAAGAAATAAAGTCCTTACAATGAAAATAAGTAAAAAGATGTTGGGGAAAGGCTATCTGGTCCAAGACTGTCTTGCAAGAAGATGTCAAAATCCACAACTGAGGAAAATATAGTTAGAATTGCCCAATTTATACTTAGTAAATAACAATCAATTGCCCAATTTATACTTAGTAAATAACAATCAAATGCACCAGGAAGCAAAATAAAACCAATAAGGCTCCAAGGAAGCCCTGACAGGGAGCAGCACACAGGACTGCACAAGGAAGCAACAAAGACTGAAGTGACTCCCAGCATTTCTGAAGTGACAGGATTTTGTGAAACGCAATTATTTTGAAAACATTAAAGGAAGAGTTGTGTCAAGTGACTTGAACATCTACCTGTAGGCTGAAATCTTAATACATATTCATCAGGCAGTGAGATATTAATGTACATAAAGAAAAAAATGAGAAAAATGTATTCTTGTTAAACATGACTCAGAATATATTGCACATAAATAAGTTCCCAGGCATAAATAATTTAGGTGTAAATATAAAATCTTGGAAATGCATAGCTTTCAATTGTTTTAGAATGGAAAATATTTATTCCATGCCTGTAAATGTGCCAGGGCTTGTTAGGAGAAGGTGTACATAAGGTAGACATATATTCACAGACAGAATGATTAATGGAGAAATGTTTTAAAACATATTAGAAGGAAATTGCTGTAATACAAGATGTGGCAGTATTGCCAAAAACCTACAGTACACCTACAAATGTTTCTTTAGTGCTCCAGCAGAAATGTGGAGATGAATTTGATAAATAGAACAGCAAAGAGAAGTCCATCAAATTGATTAATTCTGTAGTAATTATGGAAAATGAGGATGTAAAACTTTATTTAGGTTTAGCTCCAGGGAATAATGCAAACTAAAAATGGCTAAAATTGTACACTATTAGACTCAAAGGAATGAAGATTTAGAAATATATCAAAGCATGGGAAATGTGAAAAAACCCAGAAATACCCAAGAAAAATTTGCAAAGATAACTGCAGAGGCTTCGGATCTGTAGTTGAAAAATGGTCTTGATTTGCTGGCACATACTTGAAATTCTCTTCCAGTTTGGATTATTTTCTCAATTTGCAGCAACAGTTCAATTCAAGTACTAAATATCTAATGTAATTTTTAAAAAAGCTATAAGTAATATCTGGTATGTATGTGATGCCATGCTAAATGTGATAACTGCTTTTAAATAGTACCCAATGTGATTACCATAAGTTCAAATGTTTTGCAAAATTATACAACAGTGTCCATTTTCTACTGAGTGTAGAGTATCCACTACCCAATATTACCATGGAAGAAAAAGTATAGATATGTTTAAACTAGTGAGTTAAGCCCAAACTCTTAATTGGCATAGCTAAAAATATTTGAATTCAGGTAGTTTTCAAAAAAAATTTGAGAACTGAACTTCCTTACAATATAATTGGCAATATTCAAAATGTAAATATTGTGATCTGCTACTTGCACAAGCAAAAAATAAAACTGAAAATATTCTAGAAAAAAGCAATCTTGAGACAGTGGCAAACAAGTTGGAAAGACTAGAGGCATTTCTAAATTTTCATCAGGTAGGCACAAAATTATTATCTAACAATATCAGGTATATAAAAGCAACAGTGAAAATATGAATTATTGCATAAAAAGGGGAAGGTGTGGGAAAGAGAAGTAGGAGTTTTTAAGTGAAAATGCAGAACAGGCTGTTAAATGTTGACATCTTTGAGGAACAGGAGTGAGCCAATCACTGCAGAGAGCAAATGGTAGGAGATGTTTTGGAAATCATCAAATGACATTTGAAAATGCCTTGTGTAATCTTTTTTCTTATGGAAGAGAGGGTTGTAAAGATAATTGTTCCTTTCTGAAAATGGCACAATCAACCCAGATCAGCTGTTGATCTGTGGAAGTGCAAGATGTACCAGATTTCTGTCACTTATTCATTCAGTCTTAAGCTCCATGTTTACCCCCTACAGTCTTTTAACTCTGTAAAAATATACCCTTCTTATAAGTTTTTTGATTCAAAGCAGAAGTTTTGGTGTGATAGATTAAAAAGTGCAGCATTTTATACAGAAAAATCAGGAAAACTAGAGTTTAAAATAGGACTGCATTAGTCTAACTGGTGGACTAATTGTAGCAGCTTGGTGCATGTGTTATTTCTGGCTTAATTACTCACACTCGCCCATTTTTCAGCAGAACAGTGGGAGTGAGGCACTGAGCAAACAAGATGAGGAACAAAAAAATAAATATTTTAAACTTGAATTGCGAACTGAACACTTCAGAGGGGTGAGGGTCTGTTAGAAGCTGAATGTAAAGAAAATATGCAGTTATGGCACAGCAGTTTGATTATTTCCATTCACTATTTATCTGACTTTCTCCAGCAAATGAGATTAAAGCTCTAACAGCAGATATGAAATTTTGTGGGAAGGTTGCTTTTCAAAAATGATTAACTACATGCACACAAGAGAACAAGAGCTGATGGGCATTCCATGGGAAACCAAATCCCTGTGAGCCTCATCCGTGTGGTTGTGGCTGCAGCACTGCAAGAACAGGGGCAACTGGCATGGAGAGCATTGTGGAGGCTGCTGCAGCCCCAGGGAACTGCTGTTCACCAGGGCTTAGAGGGGACCAATGGTTTGTCTCCAACATGAGTGTGGGGACCTAGTGAGAAAACAGCCCAAGGATCTCTTCAGCCGTAGATTTAGGGAAGCTGTGGCTCCCACAGGTGAGCTACATCCTCCTGAGGACCAATCAGCTCAAACAAAGGAATGAGTTTAAGGAAATCTACTAAAAACTGGTTTTCACAAAGTACAGCAAACCAGTGAAAATAATGCAAAAAAAAAAAAAGATGGCAAAAGAAGAGATATAGGAGTCCAAAAAAGCAGAAATAGAAGAACCTTAGCACTGTTATTTTGTCAGGTGGTCAGGGGGCCCAGGTCCACAGCTTGCTGTAAGCTCCCATGTCACCCCTAGGGCCCCCCAGAGCAGCAGGGTCAGCTCTGGGGGCTCTACCCAGCCTGACCTGCCCCAGCCTCTGCCTGCCCACAGCCACAGGCCCAGAGGCTCTCTGTGAGCCCAGCCCAGGGCCCTCAGCCTCTGCCTGCCCTGCCGGATGCTGTCCCCCAGCTCAGCCATATCTGTGGAACACCTTGGCTCTGGGCCTGTGTTGGGCCAATGCCCTGGCATGGCCTGTCCCCATGGCCATGATGGAGCTGAGCCCAGCCCTGTGCGTTGGCTTTTTATCCAGCCCTGGCCCAGGACCATGAGCCTGGTCCTGTCAGTGGGACCCAGCTGTTGTCTCTCTTAGCGGGACAGGCCCCGCCATCCTGGGCATTTCCTTGGGCCCAGTGCTGCAGGAGCAGCTGCCATCCTGCTCTCCATCTTGGATTCAGGAGCTTCTCCATGCACTCAGTTTTCATTCCAGGACTGCTGCCCTGAGGAAGGGTTGTGGCTTTAGTCTCTAGTCATTAGTGCAAAGCTGTGGGATGACAAACATACAAGCAGGTGAGTAGTGCATCTATTGTGACTTTGTTTCTATGCCAGCCAGGTCACACCTTTGCCTCATGATTGTTTTGTGGCACTTGAACCCCCTGCTCTCTCATGCTCTCAGTTCTGCCCATGGAAGGTAAAATCACAGAATCACAGAATATGCCAAGCTGGAAGGGACCCACAAGGATCATTGAGTCCAGCTTCTGGGGTGAGTAGGGTCATCCACAAGTCACACCATATGCCCAAGTGTATTGTCCAAACAATAGTCTTGAACTCTGTCAGGCTTGTGGTGTGACCACTTCCCTGGGGAGTCTGTTCCAGTACCCAACCATCCTCTGAGTGAAAAACCTTTTCCTAATATCCAGTCTAAACTTCTTGACAAATTCAGGCCATTCCCTTGGTCCTGTCACTGGTCATCACAGAGAAGAGATTAATGTCTTCTCCTCCTCTTTCCCTCATGGGAAAGTTGCAGACTGCAGTGAGGTCTCCCCTCAGTCTTCTCTAGGCTGAACAGACCAAGTGACCTCAGCCAGTCCTCATATGAAGGGCTTCCTCTTGAGGCCCTTCATCGTCCTCATGGCCTCATTTGGACGCTCTCTAATAGCTTAATGTCTTTCTTATATTGTGGCACCCAAAGCTGCACACAGGACTGCAGGTGAGGCTGCACCAATGCAGAGCAGAGCTCAAGCCTGTTCTGGTGGGGTGGCTGTCTCTTAACTCCCTCCCTTCCCTTAGCTCTCTTTTGGCCCAGGCTAGGTAAAAAGCCTTGATTGGTAAAATTACTACATATACAGTATTTAAAGATGGAGATTTTGTTTTCCTACTTCTTTTTTAACTGATGGTACTGGTGGTTCCCAAGAAACTACAGATAGATTGCTTTACCTGAAATTCTTCTATTTCTTCTGTTAACAAGAAATTTCTTGGTTTTTCCCTCAAAAAGTAGCCAATATCCCCTAGATTAATCAGGGAAGCTTTAAATCTAACATTTTAGTGTCTGCAAATAATCTCAATCATTTGTCAGTCTTATACCAGAGGATCCAACTCAGGTGATTTCTAGAAAACAATGGTGAAGTGACTGTCTGATAAGAGTGATCAGCAATACAAAGGCCCATTTGGAGTGTACCAACTACTTTTCTGATTCACTCTCCCGAAAATACAGTGCCAAGCTCTGCATGATCAGAAAAACACACAATAGTCACCATCCATTAGTCAGTTCTTGCACATCTTTGTCTACCAGTTCAAATGTTTTATTTACAGTACAAAACCTTTTAAAATTATGTATCCGTTTTCTTTTTTACATATGATATGGAATTTTATGGAATACCTACATCAGGAGAAACCAAAAACCTGCAGTTTCTGAACATGTATCACATTCAGAAAAGCAAGATGCCTGAAATCTCACTTTTTATCTCCAGGCAGATACCAGAGTAAGAGTCATGTAGGAGGAAGAAAAACTGGCAGAAGATCTAGATATGAAGATTGCCTAGTTCTGTGAGTGAAGACAGAAGTTGCATTCCTGAGTACAGGAAGACTGTCAGGTAACTTTCCACAGCTAGTATTTTTCAGTAGGCACTTACAGTGTTTTACGACTTTAGGATTTTCCCTGCCATATGGAGGGCCCATGTTTAGTGTTGTTTCTCCTCTCATTGTTTCTGTATTTTCATCTGCCTTCCCTAATCAATATTCAGCCAAATCCCTGCAAAGAGAGTCTGAAATCTTATTCAGACTTCCTGTAATTTTTTTCTGGTTGGAAGCCTTTTAGATGTCTTAAGGAGGTAATCTTAAAGAGAGGTCAGGGGTTAAAATCAGCAATGTCTTGCCTGATTAACCATTATTGTTAGTTTTCAAAAATGTAAACAAAAATAGGATACAGGAAGAAAGAACCAGCAGTTCTTGAAGACAAGTCTCTCTAATGCTTTCTTGCAAGTTGTTGGCAAAAGCCCAGGTTATTCTGTTTTATTGTGAGATACTCAATTATTGGTGTTGGAAGATAACCTTTAAACAAAATAATAATTAAAAAAAAAATTCTTCTTCCCCAATTACCTGTTGCTTATGTATTAGACTACACAGTGCTTGCACACCTTTTCCAGTCTTCTGCAAAGGCTGGAGTCTTTTGTGTGGCAGAGAAAAAAATACTACTTTTGTGAAGCTTTCGCTCATAGAAAGAGGAAGCATTCTCTGCACTTCTTTGAAGGGATTCTTGCAGTCCCTTATCCCTAACATATTCTAGCTTCTAGGGCAGTTTTGAGATGATAGCCCAAAATATATTAGTCTTTCCCTTAAGATTTGCCTTCCCAGAGCCCTTCCATCTCTCCTCAGAAAATGTACATTTCCAGTGCTGTTTAAGCACTGCTTACCCTTATAAAATCATATCACTCTTGGCAGAATGTAGTTAAGACAAGTATCTTTATCCAAATTTCCTTCCAAGTTATCAAAAATCTGAGTAAATGTAAAAATCTGTAAATGTATAGTGGAATTGGAGAATAGGTTGCACAATGGCTATATTGTATGTCATTGTTCTGAGATACCATCAGAAAGCTGGTGGTAAATTTACTCTTACTACAAAGCAGAAGAAAGGAATCAAGACACACTCTTTGAAAGCCAGTCAGCATAGCTGGTTGTAAGTGCTGACATTGCACAATGTAAATAAAATTTTATTTAACCCATCAATTTGTTCTCAGCTCTACAGCAAGAGGTTATGGAAAGGGTCCCAGGAAAGTCAGATATGCCGATATTCTCCTGCCTCTGAAAGAGACATAAGAAGATTGCAGGAACCTTCAGAGGAGGTATCTCTAGTAAAAAACCTGTCCTCTCATATGGGGACAGGGGGAGGTAGTCAGGAGCCAAGGCCTATACAACTGTTATCAGAGATAGTATGGGAGCACTACTTTCCTTGTGTATTAGGGTTATCCGAAAGACTTCATTTAATCAGATTCTGACCAGTCTGGTCTAGTTGAACATGTCCTTGTTCATGGCATGAGGGCTGGACCTGATGACTTTTAAAGATCCCTTCCAACCCAAACTATTTTATGATTCATGAGGCCAAATTCCTTTCTGAACTGGTCTGAATTTAGTGAGTATGCACTGATCCCTTTTCAGTGGGACAACTTATTCTGAGTGTCAGGGAAAACTTCCTGATAGCTCTAGGTGACAACAATATCTTTGATTTCACTCCCAACCCCACTATCCTATTTTCACAGCTAACAGTTCTACTAGCAGTGAAACATCAGCTGTGACTCTTCGTGAGGCCTTAGCTCTTAATTTGGAGCAATTGTTTGGGTGAAAACTTTACTGTGGAACAGAGAAAAAGACAACTATTTTTTAGTGTTGCTTAACTTAATACACCTTGCCGTTCATGACAGATATGTGTTAAATGATCAACGTCACTCTGGGATTTTGTCAAAGCAATCATAAACATACAGGTAATGGAAACCATCATTCATTCTGTATTGCAAAAGGTAAACAAAGAGATTATTTACCTCAGATGTCTTCAAACACCCTTTTGTTATATTACAAGGACTAGAGCATAGAAATGTGTGTGTTCAGAACAGTGTCCAAAGGCTTTTGTCTCCTTACCATGGCTGCATCTCAGGGAAACATTCCCTGTGAATGAACACCGACACTGTGCAAGCTGTACTAGTACCCTCCTACAGGACCTTCTTCCTTCTTATGCTTCAGTTTTTCAAGTCTTGACAAGCCTGTGGGTGATGTGGTTTCATATTGGTGAGTGTCCCACTTTAAGTGGGGGGTTGGACCAGGTGACTTTCAGAGGACTCTTCCAACATTTTTTAAATAAAGTAGTCTTTGACTATTACTTACCAGCACAATGGCAGCATTTGAGCAGAGAATGTGATATTCCAAATAAAGCATACAGGCTATCAGGAAACTTTGGTCTCTGTTTATGGAAAAAAAAAACAACAACGTGGATGGAGTTGAGGCAATGAGGAGACTAGTTTTTAAAAGAATGAACCAATTTGTGGGTAGATAAAGAATTATGGTCTGAAGGCTAGGATCCAAGGACTGCTCACCTACACTGTATCAGTAGTCAATAAGTAAAATGAAGGAACAAAAGATTGCACTAACTTCTGACAGCCCCATTCTTGATGACTACATTTCTGTTACAGCTAGAGGAGCACTGTCAGAAGCTTTCTAGAATTATTATACTGATTGGTGCCAGCACTATTTTAATTATTGCAGTTGAGTCACAGATGATTGAATTTTAAGAATTGAACTGCATCCATACCTTTCTATTACAACTCACCCTTTGCTCTGGTGGCTAGAAAATTTCAGACTGGTCTGATCTCTTAGAACAAGAGAAAACACATTATTCCATATTATAACCTCACTGCAATGGGCTCAATTAAGCTTTCTGTGGAGTCTGAAGGCAATTACAGAATATCTGTCCTTTCTTCCCTTGGCATTCATAACCTGCACATCCCAATTTTTCTGCCTAGTTGACAAATGCATTTTCTCATACGTGTATGTTGCATAATTCACCCCTGGAGGTATATCCACATCTGTAGAGGTATGTGACAAGATAATCATCTTAGCATGCAAACAGGTGACCTTTGACAAAATCTCATGACCCTGACTTGACTGAGAAATGCTCATAAAGCCAGGAAAAATGATCTTTCTTTTTTACCTTTCTTTCTCTCTTTCTCTCTTTCTCTCTTTCTCTCTTTCTCTCTTCTCTCTTTCTCTCTCTTTCTCTCTTCTCTCTCTCTTTCTCTCTCTTTCTGGGACCCTAATGTGTATACTTTGGGCTTTTGGAAGCACTCTTCTAGCAGTTGTTTCCATCAAGAAAGAAAGTCATTGTTCTTGTCTGTCCGTGGCCACTGATGTGCTCATTGTGTGGTACTCACCGTCAAGCATGAAAAGGCAGCAACCCCAGCATGGGTGGGGGGTTGTGCATAGACTTTCCACAACAGAACAGAATTTTGGTCCCTGTTTTAGGTTACCAGGGCAGAACAAACCTTCTTTGTGAGAGAAGATAATGATGGTGCTCCAGAGGCACCTCTGTGGCTGCTGTATAGTGTGACTGTGTAGGCTGGGGTTGAGAACAGCAAAAAAACCCCTCTTTCTCCCTTAAAAAATTGCAAACCAGAGTTGACCCTCTCATGCAGAGGGCTGGGTCTCATTAACTCTGGTCTTGCAGGAGGGGAAGCACTGAGAACCAAGAAAGCCACATCATGAGAATGACAGAGAAGTAGAGAAGGGACACCTGCAGATCAGCCACAAAAGCCTGAGCTGGCAGAGAAACTGCAGACTGCTTAGACAGCCTCTTGATGGGGCTTAACAGCATTATCATAAAATGTTTATTTCTAATGTCTAACTGAAGTTTTTCACTGTAGTACACACACATTATTTCTCATTTCTTCCAAACTCAAGAGATTATTTCCTTTTCTTTGCAAAGGTTTATTTTACTTGAAGACTGTTATGTTTCACATCAGTCTTCTCTAAGCCTAACAACTTCAGCTTTTACATTTCTTTTCCAAGATTTTAAAGAAAGAAAGTAATTAAAGCAGAAAAATAAATGAAACATAAATTATTCCAAAGGTAGATCACACTGTACTGATCTGTTACCTTTGATAAAAGTTATTGTCTAGTTAAGAGGAATGCTATTGATTTAATTTTCTCCAACTCCAGAAGAACCAGTAATACAGTACCAGTTTGGCAGTCTTGCAGCTGAGAGAGCACTTCTGGTGAACACAGCAAAGACATTCAGAATCTTCAGAACCCAGACAAGCAATTGATGTGTGGTGTGATCAAAATGAAGGATTGAAAGGAGATGTAAACATTGGATGTAATATATCAGACTTCTGAATATAGTGATTACAGCAAGGTAAGACTGCAGTTATTAAGGTCTGAGAAGAGCACTGTGAATAACTGGTGTGGAGGGGGCAACAGTCTAATTATGAGTTTTATTTTTCTAAGCCATATTAACAGAGGGACCATGGGGGTTTCTATGCGTATTCTCCTTTCATTTTTGTGTTCCTTATTGAATATTGCTTTTTTATGCATAGCAAGTATATGCTACTTTCCTTCCTTTCTTCCATCAGGAGAGAAAATATTTCTCTTCCAAATTCAGATCACAGCATCAGCAGTTTTGTTTTGGGGTCGTGTGTGTGTGTGTGTGTGTGTGTTAGCTTCTTTGGTTGGTTCAGGTTCTTTTCAAGACTTTTGAAGGAATTTGATTATAAAATAATGAGAGCAAACCTTATTTTGCATTGGTTATTCAAATAATCAAATTGAAATTTTTGAATTATGGAAAATCCAGCTGGCATATCAACCATCCAATGATTAAGAGAGCTTATGCAGAGAATGCAGCCCAATGACTATTCTTGCTCTCTGCTTCCAGAGGTCTTGCTGGTCTTTTATGAGAAACCTGTCACTTCAACTGTTTGCCTCAACACTCAAACATATCGGTAACATATATGGGTATTATTGTAATTTTATTTTTTACATGGAAAATCTTATCCCTAGATCAAGTGCTGAAGATCACTCTGTTTGACTGTGACCAAGATTTTTACCCACCAAATGTTTGTTTGAGACACACCTGCACTTAGAAATTTATCTCCAGGAGATTTAAATATGTATCAACCATTTTCATCAGTTTACTTGGGACAAATACTACAGTGCTCACCAGTAGTAACTGATATTATTATGTTTCCGAACAACCATGTAAGTATGTTAATGTTTATCCATGTATGGAGGTAAAAGGTATACAGCTACTCCTACTTTAAACTTGTACAACTTTTTAGTGTTTTAAGACTTTTTTTTCTTATAATCTTTCCCAAATTTTGTTGTTCAGAATGAAAACGTTCGTTTGATTTTCACTTGTTACTTTTTTCCAATTAAAACTAAGTTTATTTGGTATTTTCAAAGCAAGATCAAATGTACTATGTTACAGGTCACTGTTTTAGAAGATAAAGGATAAAAGACTGTAATGATTAATGCCTGCTACAAACCATCATATGACAAGACAGCATGCATCCAGCCCTCTAGGCTTGAGTGTGTATTATTTCAGTTATATATATATAACTGAAAAGTTTCAGTTGCATTTAATCAGTATTTGAAATACTGCATTTCAATTACTGATTAAATGAAACTGAAACTTTTCTCTGTGATAATGATATATGCTCTTTCCTGGTACCAGCTCCAGTACTTCTGTTCGTACTTTATGGATGATATTGAAGATTGGGAAGGGTCATAAGAATAACGAAAATAACTGAAATGTGTTTATGTAGAGTACATTTCAAAGTTACCAGCTGCTCTTAGTTTCCTTTTATTCCTGTCTGTGTTCTACTTTGCAGAGCAAAGCTTGATGGCAGAAGTTGGTTCAGTCTGGCTGGAGAAGTGTTTAACAAGATTCTGGGGCTGGTGACTGAGTTTTCACAAATTCAAGCTGGGAAAAAGGTGGCAATTTTTATTAGGGAAGACTCAAGTGGTGGTGAGTTAAGATGGAAGAACAGAGGATGGGTTTCTTATCATTAAAAATGCACATTTTACTATCATTAAAACCAGGGTTGGGTGCTTTTTGGAGAAGTGTGTTTTAGCCCAAACATATATATCTAGTTTCAAGTGGTAACTAAGTCAGATGTGAGTTCTGCAAGAGACTAGCCTGGAAAATCAGAGTCCCTTGCCCCATTACATCTAGGAAAGCTTTCCCCAAACTAAAGGTCTCAGTAATTCCACTAAGAAGCTCTCATAAATCTGTGATGTGAACCAGGACGGTACAAATACTGTTCTGGGCACAGGGCTTCATGATACTACATCTGTATTGGGGTGTTTTATATCTCTCTAAAAAGTCTCTTAAGTCAGTGACAAGCTGGATTTTCCAAATTTGCAGAAGCTGTGGGACATTGTAACACAAGGCAACACAATTGAACAGGCACTTTCCCTCTTTGCTATACCTTCTTTTCCCACCACAAGTAGAAACAGAAGTAAATTTAAAAAAACTCCACCAGAGAGTTGTTTTAAAGACTGAGATAGATTCTCCTCAGTTTGCACCATGTTATTCTGTAAAAATACCAGCATTTGCTTATTTCCTTCACATCTGCAACATGATCTGCTTATTCCTTTCCTGTACCACAAACATTTTGCCCCATTCTTCTAATAAAAATATGAGAGTAAGAACCTCTCCTTATTTCTCTAATACCAAAGTCACTTTTGCTGAAACATTCTGCTTAGCCTCCTTGATAATGAGCATATGCCATCAAGATTAGTTTGTTCTATCAGCAGTCCTCCTTTGTAATTTAGGTCTTCTGGGTAGAAAAATTACATTCTGATTCTTCTCTAGGTATTGCTCTCCTAAAAAAAGTCATAACTGAAAATAATTGCCTGTATATCATACTTATGTCACAGTTGCTTTTGTTGGCAGTTTAACTTCTAAAGATAATGTATAACTGATCCACTTGTGATTTTATTTGGTAAGGTGTTGTTCTGCCTCAGGGTATAACCTTGACAAAGATTATCTGCAAATTATTAGATCTCATAATCTTATTAATTGTGATTGGCTAATAAAGTCAATAAAGTCCATCATTCACCAGAGGATTTCTAAGTCACTGACAACAAAGAAACATACTGGGAGGCAACTTCCAGTGAACTTCTGTTGGTTTTCTTCCATTTTCTTTAAATGTACATTAGATAACATAGTGCTATACCTCCAGAAAGCACAGAATCAGCAAATTTATCAAGAAAGTCACTTGCACTTTTGCATTTTTAATTGCAACTATACCACTTTTAGGCTTTACAGAAATTGAAGGGATCAGGTTCATGCCGTGGACTTGATTAGAGTGTTGCCCTTCTCTTTGGATAGGTGAGTACTGGTGATGTAGGTCTTTAGGCAGTCACTGTGGTCTAGTGATGTGGTCTGATTTTCTTCTTCCAAAATGAACATCTAACTCTATTGCAGACTGCAGAGTCTCACTTTTGAGGTCCAAAGAGGGTGTGAAGTGAACTAAAAGATAAGCCTAGGCAAAGCTGCTGATGCATGACTACAGGGCACTACTGTGACTCATATTAGACTTAACACTCATGAGCTCAAGTTGCTGTTGGTTTCAGTAGGTACTAAGTTAGGCTTGAAGTCCAGCTTACCTCTTCCAATCCCCTTGCTGCCCATGACAAAGGGGCAGTCACAATACACAGGTTGCTGTGCATAGGACAGGCCCATGTTCTATTTATGTATTCGTTAGAGTTGAACAACTGTTTTCATAGAATCATGGAATGATTTGGGTTGGAAGGAACATTAGAGATCATCTAGTTATGACCACTCTGCTATGGGCAGGGACACCTTCCACTAGATCAAGTTGTTCAAATCGTCATCCAACCTGGTCTTGAACATATCCAGGGATGGGGCATCCACAGCTTTTCTGGGCATGCTGTTCTAGTGTCTCACCACCCTCATAATAAAAAAACACCTTCCTTATATCTAATATAAATATACTTGCTTTCAGTTAAAGGACTTTGCCCCTTGTCTTATCACTACAGGCCCTATTGAAAAGTTTGTCTTCATCTTTCTTATAAGCCCCCTTTAAGTATTGGGAGGTTGCAATTTGGTCTTCATGGAGTCTTCACTTCTCCACACTGAATAATGCCAGCTCTTTCAACCTGTCTTCACAGGAGAGATGCTCCAGCCCTCTGGTCATTTTTGTGGCCCTCCTGTGGACTCAGTCCAAGAGGTTCATGTCCTTTCTGTGTTGGGGTCTCCAGCATTGAATACAGCACTGCAGGTGGGGTTTCACCAGAGCAGAGCAGAGGGTCTGAATCCCCTCCCTCACCCCTCTGGCCACGCTGCTTTTGATGCAGCCCAGGGTACAATTGGCTTTCTGGGCTGCAAACACACATTGCCAGCTCATGCCCAGCTTAACATTCACCAACACCCCCAAGCCCTCTCAGGGCTGCTCTCAATCGTTCCATGTCCAGCCTGCCTTTGTGGTTGGGATTGCCTCAAGCCAGGAGCAGGACCTTGCATTCAGTCTTGTGAACCCATGACATTTTCAAAGGCCCACTTTTCAAGTCTGTCATGTCCCTTTGGATGGAGGGGCTTCAGGCATCCCCTTGACAAGGGTTATTTCATAGTATCATCAGTGAGCTGTGAGAGAGTTAAGGACAGATATTTTAAAAATATTTACAAATGCATTCTATTCAAGTATTTCATTCCTTTTTCCATCTTCTTCAATCCTTCAATCAATGTCAGTCTCAGAGTGAATCCAATGCATACACTTTCATCTCTTTGAGTACTTCACATATGCACTTTTATCCATCCTTACGTCACCAAACAGATCTTGACACACAGACAGGCTAGAAGTGAAATGATTGCATACCACACCAGAAGAGGTAGAAATCAATGTATTTGACATCAGTGACTGAAATGTGTCAGAAGAACTTCTCTGAGCTTTGAGTCAGACATTTTTTGAATTAGAAATTGAAAGGTCACATAGTGCAGGGACAGGGTATGGATGAAAGAAATTGTTTAAAATCGAGGAAGTTTTGAAAATTAAGGTGAAGGTCACTCAGCGTAAATACTTTCTTCCCTTTTTTCAGAAGTCAAACATTGCTAAGAAAAAAATTTGAACTTGCTTGCTGAAGAAAGACCATGCTGTGCTGTGCTGTACGTATAGTATTCAAGGATACACCTTCTTTTTTATCTGAGCTAAGGTATTAAGTAAACAGAAAGCAGTAAACTCAGCCAGACATGCACAAAGACGTATCCAGCAGGAACCTCCAGAGACAGAAAATGTTGTAGAGGTACTTATTTTTTTATCTATTCCTTTTAGAAGAGTAGTAGGATTTTTTTTTAAATCTTCTAGGTGTTTTCTTAGTAAATTAAAACTTTTGTGTTTCCTGTTTGTGTTTTAAAAGACACTGAGCTCTGATTTATGTTTAGTGATGTCACAGGCAATCGGCTTTTCAACTGATCTCCTCAGATGCAGAAATAATTTTAATAATTTTGCAGTTGTTAACATTTCCATGTGGTTTGCTAGTTTTTTTGTTATGTTGCCTTAATTTCAGGGAGGAAAAAAAGAGCGCAGAATTTAAGCCAGATGTCCAGGATTAATTCCTATTATCTGGGAAGTATTATGTGTAACTATCCGTGTAAAGGAGACACATAAATCACATAAGAAGCTAAATGTTTTTTAGATAATAGATTTAAAGTAGTAGTTTAAACAAGAAATGTTTATATTGTTTACAGACTCATTTGAACTTCATAGGTTATTACATTCTATGTTTTCTGTATTTTTGTTCTGTCTGCTTTGATCAAAAACCAGAACACAATCTTATTTAACTTCTTCTCTTTCTTCACTGATATCTCAAACTCTTGGCCTCAAAACCCTAGAAAAGCCTCTTAATGCAAGAGATTTTTTGCCCCTTCAAATTTCTGAATTTTTTTATCTATCAATATGATAGATATGGTGATGTATGAACCTATTTTTTTAGTAGTGCAAGGACTCTTATTCATGAAAACATACAAAAAATACAAAAGTGCTCACAAGTTTCTTTTATTGACATTTTATTTTTGAGATTATTTCTAGAAAACTCTTTCCTTTTGGTTTCTTACTTGCCAAAATCTGAAGCTGCTTGGTAAATCTTTCCCCAGTAAAAATCCTAAACTTCTGAGCACTTTTACTTGTAGGATGGGTTCGACTACATTATTTTGGAAGCAGCAAATTGCTATTTTTTTCAGCTCTTATAGCATTTGAATAGGGGTTGCAAATTGAATATACAAATTAATGGATTATTCTATTTCTTCTATTTCACACTCTGCTTTTTTTTTTTTTTAATTTTGACCTTTTAAAAGGTACTAATAGTTCTAAATTTGAAGCAAATAAAACTGAAATGAAGGACCACCTTGTGGGTTTGTTCCCCTTTGGGCTTCACATATACTAGAAGTGCTTCACTAGTTAGAAATTCTAGTGAACAGTACTGGCAGATTTTCTGAGTCAGCATGTAAATGTGTAACAGAGACATGCTTTAGACATTTAGTCATGCCTGTATGGACAAAGCAAGGGATAGCTCTACCAGTGCTACTGAATTGTGACTGCACAAAGGGCATCCTGCCATCTTCCTGTAGACATTCCTCATTCTGCTCTTCCATGGTAAGTGAGCCCTGGCTCACAGCTGGACATAGGCATGGTTACCCACATTTGTATAGCCCATGCTATGGTTGCACAACATGGTACCATGATCTGTTTCTTAAAGAACTGTTAAAAGGGCCATAAAAAGCCATGTTTTATTTGTCTTACTACATTCAGGCTAAAGTAGGATCTGAGGGGGAAGAGAATGCAGTGAAGAGTCAATAATTAAAAAATTTATGATCTGTCCATACAGTTCCATTACAAGGTTTCATTCAGAACTGCTTTTCTGAGGCTGCATTATTTATCTGAAATCTGGATGCTGCTAGTGCTACTTTTCTTTTGGGAAGAGTAGAAGTTGTGAGAAAACTGAAGTTTATCTGACTTATTACTTAATTCTAAACAGTGTTGCTACTGATTAACATAGTTCAACGTCTCTCATCTTTGAAGCCTTATAAGAACACGGATATTATAAAACAATTCCACATGGTAAAAAAAAAATCTATCTCATATCCAAAAATGTCATTGACATCTCTTATCTTTGAGGAAACAGGATTTTTCTCTCAGGATAACCATTGCTTCATGTACTGGAACTTGGCTCTGGGAACTCTGTTTATTAAGTTTATTAAACTTTTTATTACATTTTAATTTCAATGGAACATGGGTTCAGAAGCACAGCTATTGGCAGATCCTTTGGGACTCAGTCACTAATGTTGCCTTTCGGTTTAGGTGGATGTGGCCAAAATAGTTGCTTAAACAGAGGGACAGACATTGCTTTTAGATGTAAAATTTTTCCCTGATTTATAAAGCTTTTAAACTCTAATAGTATAAATGAATGGTTTAGTTTATTTGTTCTTTTCTTCTCAGCCTTATTTGAGGTGAAATACCTAGCCCTCACCAAAAATTTACTTCAGCAAAATCTGAAAGGTTTACCCAGAGAAAAATTGTAGGCTAATGAATTTATGGAAAAAATATTTCTTGTATGACTCCTCCAGTATGTTATTACAGAGTAAGCATGAATTTAATGCTATGCTGGGTATTACTCTGAATTTGAAACGTATGTTTCACAGAAACAGATTATCTTGTATATTTTAGACAAATGCAGAGTTCAATAGAAATTCAGAAGACCAGGAAGGAGTATCAAATTGATTTTTCCTGGTTCCAATAGTTTGTAAAATGTGAGAAATGTATTTTTTCTGCAAGATTAAAACTGCTTCAAGGAGAATTTTTTCTGTACAAAATCACCTGAACATGTGTCCATAAGCAAATTGAAGAGGCAATACAGGTAATGACCAACAATGGTATTTGTTGGCAATGGAGTCACATGTTCTTGGAGCTTCTGTAATGCACTAGATGCAACATCCCTCTATGAGATTTTCTTTGAGTTTCCTTCCAAATTTGCCCTAAACCAGGACAGCTGGTCATCTATATGATACAGTTCTTTGGCCAAGAATGTTTGTACTTTTACAGAATTGGATCTTTGGCGGAAGGCAGGCAAAAGGAATTCAATCTTTTCTGCCGAGTGAGGATACTTTATTAAAATCATGTGATCTGGAATTATGATTAATACAAAGAATGAGCACATGAAAAAATTGTTAGTTGAAGTAACCTGATTCTGCAGCCCTCTAACAAGGTGTGTCTCCATATTTTCTGCACACATCTCATTTCACTCAGTTCTGTGTCTTTCATCTCTGATCATAATAAGTGGCCTCTGAGGCAAATGAGCTCTGTGTCTTGTTAGCAGTTGGTGGAGTAGCTTACCAGAAGGGCAGGCTTCAGCAGATAAGAAGACTTCTCTAGAAGACTCCATTGGAATCCTGAGGAAAGAACAAATTTTTGGGAGTTGAAATAGCAGTGTACTACCATCAAATACCAGATACATTACTTTCTGGAAGATAGCGGTCCTTTTGCCAAAACTCTTCACATTTTTTATGAGAGCTAATGGGATTTATAGTAGGAAAAAAAAAGTGACATGCCAGTCTGGGCTGTGTTAAGCCCCATAGTGGCTCCATTGGTTCAGAGTCACTATATTGAAATAACAGTCTGGATTGGTATAATTTAGCATGAAAATTTTGATAAAGGTAGTTTTTGTAAAGAGGTATGATGGGGTGTCTAAATTATACAACAGGATGAACCACAGACTTAAAGAAAAGGAGACTGGGAAAGACCTCAAGACTTCATCTTGTGCATTCTGAATCTCCAAAAGAGAATCAACAGTATCTCAGAAATGAAAAAGGATCTAATTGTCTTTACTATTAATAAGATTTGCTGAATATTTAGCATAACCTTCAGTGTCGTACTTTGAACCCATCACTTTGTCTGCTACAGATAAAAAAAATATAATTCCTCCTTATCTCCCTAGAGGTACCTTTGTAGATGATGGTTCTCATATGTCTAGTTGTCCTTCTGTTCTTTAAACTGAGTAACCCAAATTCTTTCAATCTCTCTTTCTTGTGACTTTTCTTTTTTCCCAAGACAACTGACCATGTTCTCTGCTTTGCTCTGGACTCTTTCCAGTTGGTCTGCCTTCTCTTGGAACAGTTTTGCTTGAACAGGACACAGTGCTACTTGTTGCTGTGCTAGACAGAAATATAATAGGAGGCATTCCTTAATGTATCAACCAAATACACAATCAAAGCAGCTTCTCTTCCTAATATGCAGTTTGCATTCTTGATACGATGAAATGCTACTTATTGTGAATAACTTGTGACTGACTAGTACCCCTCTTATCCCTTTTTTGGCAGAATGGCTGCCACATTTTTATGAACTATTATCCTCCCTTAGAACCTAACACATGTAAACACAACTGCATTGTAATGTGTTTTCTCCTACAGATAATTTATCTTATTTGTCAAAAGCATTCTGAGTTTAATGTATCATGCAATGAGTTTAGTGTTCACATGGGCTTACTGCTATCTGTGAGATGGAAGGATTGTTCCTTTATCCAAATCATTAATGACCTGCACCATTACTCTGCCCAGAATGGACCCAGCTAGAATCTTACTTATTATATTTTTTAAGTTAGATAGTGAATGATGAAAAACTAATCTTAGTCTGTGGTTTTGCTTGGATTTGTTTTCCTTGTTTGTTACCTATGCCCAGCTAGTTTTTCACTCTTCTAGAAATAGTTTCACTTTAATATACTTTTGAAAATGTTATGAGTCAATGCTATAATGTCAATACCATTATTAAAATTAAAACTTATTATGTGACCTACTGCATCTGTATTTGTGAGACTTGCCATGTTACAGAAATTAATGGCCAACATGCCAAAAAATACAACACAACGTAGCTTGAGTATCTCCAACCTTTTATGAATAATCTATATTTTCATTTTTTCTAGTTTTTTTTCCAGAATTGATCTCTTCTTCATTTCTTGACTTTATAAAGCAATGTAGCACTGTGTTCACCACTTCACACATTTCTCATACAACTTCTGAGGGTTTTCAGACAAAACCAACAGATCTGACCTTTCTTCTCTCCATTGCCAAGGTACCTTAACATGCACTTCCTCAGGCTCAGATGCCAGTCTGTATAGTACTCACTTCACCTCTTCAGCAGGCAATGAAGGAGCCTCCTGTATGTGTGCAGGGATGTAGGTTCCTATATCAGTCCAGGGACACTTAGTACATCAACCACAACTAGAGAGCTCTCCTGGAGACATGCTGTAGTGGTATAATTGAGGATGATGTGAACTGCAGTATATTCAAATTATTTTTGGTCCTGTTCCTTTCCTATTTTAGATAGATTCTTTCTTGCTGAGTTTAGTTATTAGTCATGTAATTACAGTTCACCCTTTTATGAAGAATGATGGAAAATGTACATCAGCCTTCTGCAAGTGAACTATCACTAGGTTTTTCTTTTCCTTCCAGATTTGTTTTCTTGCTACCTCTTATATCCATTGCTTTTTGCAGTTAAATTTGTGCTTTATCCTTTATGATTTGGTTTCAGCATCTACTGCTATTCTTTCATACTAGTCCTTAGGAGTTTGACCTGGTTTCCATTTTCTGTACATTTCCTTCTTGTGTTTCAGGTCACTGAAGACTGTGCTGCTTAGCCAAGTAGCCAAGTTGGTCTCTGACTATACTTCCTATCCTCCTACTGTGTAGGACTGTTTGTGTTTGTACCCTAAACATAATTTCTTTAAGGAAGTGCCAACTCTACTGAATTCCTTCTGCTTTAGCCATGTCTCTCATGAGAACTTACCTTCCAGTTCCCAGAGTTTATTGGAGTCTTCTTGTATAGAGTTCTTTGGGTTTGAATTATCTTGCCTCTTGTTCTCCATCTAAAAATAATGCATATTATCACAACACAATTACTCTCAACCAAATTACCTTTGCCCTCATATTCCCAACCATCCCCTTTCTTGGTTGCTTAGCAGGCAGCCTCTTGGCAGGCTGCTCTTGAAGCACTTGGCAGTCTCTAACAGCTGCTGTAGACCCTGCGCGGGGAGTGGTTAAATGCTGCTCCTTATACCTAGAGACAGACACAGCACAGTGCTTTGGAAAGGGCAACTGGAGATGCTCACCTAAAGATTCTCAGGGAAACGCTGGCAACTTTTAGTGGGGCTTTTAATCAAAACAGAGACAAATATAAAGTGCACAAAGTGTTTCAAATGCTCTCCTGTGAAAGCATCTGTGTGGATACAGAAGCACTTTGCCCAGCCTTAAAGATCAGGTAAGGAGAACACAAAATCTTTCCCCTCTTTCCTTTCCATCCCTAAGCATAAAATTAAAATGACATGTTTCTCTGGACTGACATTTCTTTGTCTGAATCTTTGTTGTTTGTTTAGCATCACTCAGAGGCATGGGAAATCTCCACTGAGGCTGTCTGATTGGTTAGTAAAATTGGATTGTTAGTAGCTTTTCCTGTCACCATAATTGTGTAAGTGTAGGCAAATCTCTGCAAAAAGAGATTTCTTTTTCAGAGTTGGTTGGGTTTTTTATTTGTTTATATATTTAGAAATTGACATCAAATATTTTGAAGCATAAACTGAGACATTGTTTAGCTTTTCAAATCACTCTGTGATGAAATGAATCTACAGAGGATTTTTTTGGCAGTCTATTATTCATTGCTATGGCTTTCCTCAGTTAAGAAGTTGATGTTACAGGGATTCTGGTGCCTGAAATGAAATGACAATGGCTTTCATTCACTTTCTGACTTTTTTAAGGGTGGTATGCATCTTGATTCTTCTAATTTCAATACAGTTTGCATCTACATAGGTTTTTGTCAAATTTCAAACATTTCAGCAGAAGTTTTATCCTCAGGCCAGATATCTGCCTGAGGATAGTTTTTAATCCCTTTGAAAAAAAATAATTTATTGATTTTTATACAGGAAATCTGTGTTCTTTTTTCTTCTCTTAAATTATTCCAGCGACCTTTTCTCTAAGAAGTTCAGGTACATTGCCGATTTTGAAAAAAGCATTTCAAAAATGAGGTTAAGAGTTTCCTCTTGTACATTCTCAGTGGAACCTCTTCTGCACAGGAGAATAAACAATTCATTTTAAAGAACAAGCATGAGTAAGATTTCTAGGGAGAAATTGTTGGGGATTGCTGGCAAAATAGATTCAAGGAACAAAATCAGCAGGAAAATGTGCCTTGATGGCTAGTGAGAAAACTGATGTGGGAAGGAAAGAAAAGGAAAATGTATCAGTTTAGTTTGGCAGATACTAAAATAACTATAGAAGCTGAAGTGTAGAGCCTGGAACTAGCTGAGAACAGAACTGAGAGTGAGAAGCAGTAGGGCTGTGTGGGAATCTTGGAAGTAGAAGGAGAGACAGTTCTGATGAGCTGGGCTCGGAAGTGTGGTGGTTGGAGGGGGGGCTGTGAGGCTGACTGAGGAGACAAAGGGAGGAGTCTGGCAGGAGGAGCCAGCAAAGAACTAGCTTGTGCATGAGGAAGGCTGAAAGCAGAATCAGGGTGAAATCTGATGAGTGTTTGGGAAGCTGGAAAACAGGATTTGCTGGGCGAGCTGCCTGGGGACGATATGAGGAAGGCTTTTGGAGGTGAGAATTTGCTGGAGATTGGGTTAAAGTTTTGCCTGAGGAGTAGAAGAGACTGGGAAAGATGGGGTCACACCTGGGATGGGGGCTAAGGGAAAAGCTCTGGTGCCCATGCAAATAAATATGTGTTGAGCAGGAGTGTGGGAGTGCTGCTGGACAGTGGAGTGCAAAGAGGTGGGGTACCAGGAGAGGAAGGGTCTGGGCAGGTCATGCTAATGCTGGGAGCAGGGGAAGCAGGGACAAGCTGTGCTATGGACCATTTTCCTTCAGTGCCTGGAATGGCATCCCACATGACCAAGTCTCACTGTTTTGTTGCTGCCAGGAGGTAAAACTGGTGAGTTTAAGACTTATCACTGTTGATGCTGGGTTTGTTCAGAAGATAGCAATCTGCTGCCACTATTGGTTATTCCATTAGAGTGAGTATCATAAGACTGGTCAGGGGAGCTGATTCAACCCTGAAAATTACTTTTGTGCATGTTGTTGTGATACTTCATGAATACTTTTTTGAGTACCTTTTCAACACTTAGTTTTTAAAGAAACAAAATACTCTACACAACTTGACATGTTTGGTTCAGAGGATGAACATGTTCTTGAGACACTCAAGGGCTGTCCAGTAGGATCCCCACTATCTGTGTCAGATGAAGGAAGGTGTGCAGTGAATCAGGCAAGAGTTTTTAGGAGGAGAGCTTGTATTCTTTGTCTGCTATGATAATCCCATGGGGTGTGTGGTACCCACCTTTTCAGAGACTCATTGACTGACCATTCTCCATTTTCTGGATACTTGAGCAGAGTCTGGAAACCAGATTTGCAGATTTTTCAAGCATTTCTATCTGTAACTGAATCCAAAAGACTATTTTGAACTTAGAGTGTAGTGTAACATCAAATGCTCTGAAATGTCAAGTCTTTAGTTTCAAGACTGTTCTGCCAAAAGCCAGCAGACACTTCATTTTATACTCTCTATGATTTAAATTATCAGTTTAATTCTACTGTCTCCAAACTTCTTAATTTTTGATACTGCAGGTGTCATAATATGCTATAAAACATGTTTCATAGAAACAGACTTTAAACATAACATTTCTGCTGAACAGCTTGCCCTGCAACACACAGGAGAGCAGAAGGGAAAGAAAGAATAAGCCTAGATTCATGTAGGAAGAGAGAAAAAGGTGTACACACATTTTGTCAGTAAGTGTCAGGATGTTTCAGGCAAAGAGGTTATTTCTGTAATAACAGAGCAGACACCAAATCACTGGTGATAGGACTTGCACATGATTCCTGTAAGGGAGTTTTTGAAGGAGTATAAAAAAGAAAGAGTGGGGGCTAATGAGAGTAGAGGTATGGATTCAGACAAAATTAGTTTTGGATCCTGAAAATAAGGTTCAAAATCTAGACTAAAATGACAGGAGAAGCTGGAAGAGATAGGAGCAAAAAGGAAAACCATTTAAACAGAAATGCTTTGTATTCACTGGAGTGTAAAGAGGGAAAGAGAGGTCATAGCTGTCATCAATTATGGTTAAGGGGTACTAGGGGTGGGGACACAAGGGTATAACAAGGTGAACAGTAAACAGGAGTTTGCCTGGGGGTGGTGTGCTAAGTAAACAGGACTTTTACAAACAGTTTTGGCAGTATTATTTGGTGTGCAATGGCAGGAATAAATGAATCAAGCTTGCACAGGGAGGTGAAAAGCAGGAGGAGACAAAGAGGATCTAGGGCTGAGACAAGGCAGGTAGACCTGAATGGCAAGGGAAACATTGCTATTATTGACATTAACTGAGAAGAGAAACATGGGAGGGGACACTGAGACATATGCAAAGACAGAGAGTTAGTCATACATGTGACAAAGCAGAGGGATTTTGAGGCCCATCTGCTACAAAACTAGCTTGGGGGAGATCATTCACTGCCACCCTGGCCAGAGTGCACTGTTCTAAACTTTTCTTCCGTGCTTCTTTTTTCTCCTTTTTCCTTCTTTCCAAGTTTTTTAGACTTATCTAGATTCCATAAAAGAAAGCAGTGAAGTTTGTTCTGTGATTGGTTTTGCAAGATTTAAATGGCACTTGACAAGTGCATAGAATTTTGAATTAAGTGTTTAGATAAAAAGGTCTCACAGCCCATTACCAGATGTCAGGCACCAAAAGCAGTAACAGGGTACTGCCCAGTTCCCTGGGGCTGCTTCCCCTGCCCACAGTCCAGGACCCCATGTCAGCCTCCTGAGGCCACCAGTCCCTGCCCCAGTGATGCTGCAGCAGAGCTGGCATCCAGCTTCCCAGGTTCCAGCCAGGCTGGGCCCACCCACGAGCTGGGTCTTCTCACTGAACACATCTCTTCTAAGAAAATCAAAAGTCTGTGGCCTTTCTGTCTGAAGTTCCAGGAAGGAAAAGAAATACAATTTTGATCACATACTAAGGGCTGGGTTCCAGTGCAAGAGTGACTGCAGTGCATATAGTCTCATTCCTTTTTAAACATCTTTGGTAGTTTATTGGATAATTAGCATACTGCTTTCTGTACTCATTTCTTTGAATTTGTTTTTCTTCTTCACTGAATTGTACTTTGTGTCTTTTTCAGTCCACTTCTCAACCTCCCTTTTGCACAACCTAGAGCAGGCTACAGAAACTTTCTATTTCCCTTGGGCCCCAGCTCTACCACTTTTCCTTGGGTTTCTGTTTCCTGCCTCTCTCTGGGAGCTTTTCTGTCAGACTTGCTGCTGCCTTTCCCCATGAACTCTTTTTTTTCCTTTTCACTTTGGTCCTTTTCATCCCCAAACTGGCTCTTCCTTTCACTTGCTCTTTTGGACTGGTTGGTAACAGTTTTAGCACACTGGCATCATAACTGGTGTTGGCATCCCTGAAAGGGAAAACTTTTAGGAGTGATTTTAGGTGAAAAATGTAATGGCTCTGTAGGTGCTTCATAAACTTAATCCAAAAGCAGGGGCAGCAGAGGAGAAAGCAGAAACTATTCCTTTGTTATCAAGGGCTAATGACAAGAGGGGCTACCAATATGATATATCAGAAAGTAAAGCTGAGCTTTTAATACTGCATGAGAAAGTATAGATAACAAAAAAGCTTGGAAGGTAAGACAAGGAGATTACATGGAATTAAGTAGAAAAGGAAAAGCTAAAAGGCAGGCATAAGTGGTATAATGAGAATAATAAACAGATTAATGATGGCATCAAGGAAGGTATCACTACAGTTGATGAGACCAGAAGGAAGTCTGATGCAGTAATGGAGGGCTGAGGTGACCACAGAACAAGAGTTTTAGATTGTGCTTGTAATGGAAATTGTTGCTTCATACCCACCTCAGGGCTGTGTTGGTCTGTAGGCCGCCCTTGTCAGCCTTTTCCTCAGGATCTCCCAGCCTAGCCCATATGTTGTCTCCCCACTGAGCTTCTACCCATTCTCACCTGACACCATTCAACCCTTGCTGCAAATGAGATGATGTTAAATGCTGTCTCTTATTGGCAAAATGACCCAGATAAGACACTTATTCTAGCCCTTGGCTGTCTGTAACTTGCATGAGTTTCCTAACCCCTTACTGATTTTCCACTTCATGGACAGGCCAGCCTGGCTGCAAAAGCTCCACTTTCTGGGGTCCTTCTCCCTCCTGTCCACCCATCACAAACTGTACAGAAGCAAGGGTGCTGCAGATTTGGTCAAACAAGAGTCTTGCCCTTGCAATTCACTCTGATAGAACAGCACATGCAGAACTGCACCTAGAGCTTGGTTTTCCTGTTCAGGCTGTTCTTGGGGGCTTTCTACCCATCATCCCCTCCTCACCTTCTATGTACCCATGCACATATCAGTATGTATGTATTTGCAGTTGTCTTTTTGAAAGGACTTAAGTACAGAATGGGGTTCAGCAATTGAGAATGTTATCTGTTTTCAGAGATTTTTCCCTACCTTCCACTGAGCTGCTGTACTGGTACTTTCTTTTTCTTCTGGCTTCAAATGTATCAGGAACACAAATAAGTATTGTTGTAATTTCATTCTTTTAGTCTGGAAAGTTCCACTTATCAAATGGGTGCAGAGGATTGTCCCACATGCTCAGCTCTGACCAAGGTATGTCTGTGAAAAACCAGCTTGAGACACACCTTTCTAAGTTTATCAGAATACTTTAAATCATTATCAGCCTGCTTAGTTAGTTTACTTGGAGCAAATAATATGCCAGTGTAACTGATATTAATGTGTTTTGGAACTATTCATGTGTGTGTATATATATGTACACATGTGTGTGTACATGTGTTTCTGTACTTGGGTAATAGGTGCCACACAAAAAGACTTAACATTATTCAACATTTCCAGCTATAGTACTTCTTACTGTTTATGAAAGTATAAAAATATTTAAAGTTTTTTTTTTTTGCTAAATTTCTTTGAATACTGAAGATTTTGTAATTGCAATGGTTCAGAAGCTCCAGGAGAAGGATTAGGGAATGCCATATTATGAATCATTATTTCAGCAGTTCAAGGATAGAGCAGTGTACAAGTGCTACCTATGCAAGGCAGTGTAACCTATTCCTTTGGTGCGTGTTCTGGAAATAAATCTGCATGGCAGGAGGAAGAACTTCAGTCTGAGTGTGGATGTGTTGGGTCATGTACTTGTGTGACTATTATTAAAACATATTTGACTGAGTATTTCCCAATTGAAGGAATACTAGAGATTTTCTATCAGACCTTGTTTTGGTCAGGGGGAAAGGAACTCATTATAAATCCAAAGCTGGTGGTTGGACAAGTGTTACTGGTTGTGGTGTAGCTACACATGCTCAGTTAAAGTACAGACCACTAACAGACATAGAGAGGAAGGTTGCGGAAGGTCTAGTATCACAAAATGTAAAGCAAGAATGAGACAAATGAACCAATAAAAAGCAATTTAACAGAAAAAATATTCCAATAATGTCATCATATGACGATTTTTGACACCCCGGAAAAGTACAATACAGAGATAGAGAGCAGTCTCAGAGATAGAGTGAGTCTCACCTGCCATGCATGGGATGTGCAAGTAGGTTGTCAGCCACCTCCATACCCAGTGTACCATGTAGAAAAGGGAGATGTTGAAAGTAATTAAAAGCATAAATTTGTCAGAAATTTCTTGAAGTAAACAGGATGGGAAGAATACTTTATGGTCAGCAAACTTGACAACAAAGATATGAACAACAGGATACAATGTTTTTGGCTTCATTACTTGCAGTGTGTTTATCAGGAAGAAAAGAATCTTTGAAAAGGAATTATAGAGGGCCTTGGTGGAATTATCAGCAGTGCAAAGAAGGCTTGAATTCAGTAAATATTTTTAATTTTATGGGGACTTCAAGCCTTTTTGCCATTTTGTATGCACATGAGATGATTGGCATTGATTTCTCCAGTAATCTATTCCCCATTTCTTACCACTCTTTGCTTGAACAATTGCTCTGGCTGTTCTCATATAGAAACTTTGGATTATGTTACAGGAAACAGATGTCACCAGACTGACTTACTATTTTTGCTTGGCTTTGGTTGATTAAGGCAATAGCACTGATGTAGTGGATTTAGAGCTGTATAAAGCATTTGACATGACAGCATGTTCTGGCTTAGGTGCTAGAAAGACATCAAAACAGCTGGACACACAATGAAGAAATTAAACACTAATTAACTGACAGGCCTCAAAAAATCTCCTGATAGCAATCCTTCTGAAAGACTCCTGCAAGAAAGATTCAAAAAATCTCCTGATAGCAATCCTTTTGAAAGAATACTGCAAGGATAATTCTTGCTCCCTGGCCTGGCTTACTCTTTAGTAATGACCAAAAACAAGTCCGAAAATTATTTTTGATGCAATTTGCAGAATCCAGTAAGACATGCAGATATTAAAAATATCAAGCCATAGCTCTGTATAATTGATTTATAACTATGTGATCTGAAGAACAAGGAAAAAACCACAGTGCAGCGTAAGGCTCTTATCTGGAAGACTTTATGCTTAATTAAAATTTTTTTAAAAAATTAAAAAAAAATCCATCTCCCTCTCTGCTTCCCTCCACTATGTACAACAAGAACAGTGCAGATTAATGACTTATATTTAATTTTTAGGATCTTCTTTTCTGGAAATATGTAAGATTCAAAGAGATATTTAGATCCCTGTCTCCCTGTCTCCTGTTTTGTTACTTTTCAGTAGAAGAGGTTTCTGCTTTTTTTGTTTCATAAGTCTTATGATGCTGTCTTTCCTTCTTGCCTGGGGGAGCCCATACTGCTGCCCTTTAATTACAGCAGAAATACTCTATTCAGTATGAACTTGTTGTGTTAATAGACTCACCATTCCTTTACTGATGAATGCCTTGAAGTTACCTAAAATCACACTTAATTCAAGGTAGGATGAGGGAAAATGCAAAGAGAAGTATTAACTCATTACATCTTAAACAGCAAACACAATTACATGGGAAAGCCATTAAAAAAAATAAGGAAAAGTTCATCTGATTTACTGACACTGACACCTATGGGCAAAGGTGCTTTCCATTTTTGATTTTTTCCTTCCTTTTTAATTTCCAGGTGACTTGTCCCTCTTTGACAAAATGGATCTCAGAATTTTCTTTCCTCCTCTTCCTCAGGTTTCCCTTAGGTGATTTTCATCAGTGGAAACTTTGCATTCCACAGAACTCCATACTGGGGTCTCACATCTGAAAACATCTTCCGAAGAAGGCTTTGGACTTCACCTTAAGGTAGCTTCATGTCATGTTGTCCTCATTACTTGAGGACAATGTTAACTCTTACTGCCAGTCTGCTCTGTGAAGTTTTCTAAGGAGTCCAGAAAGATTTCACCTGTCAGCTTGGAGCTTGTTCTATGCCTTCTAATGGTCTGATTGTTCTCATGAATTTAATTAAAGATTCTTTTGTTTCCACAATTATGCATAAGTCTTTGAAGAGGAGTTGTCTTCTGTGTGTAACTAGCTCTTAAACATCTTCTTTCCCCCAAGGAAGCAAATTTCTTCTATTTCCCTGTGATGAGTCATTGACGTGTTTCCATATGAAATATGTCTTATAGCAGATCTTATAGTCTCTACTGGTAGTGTAATTATTAAATATGCATGATACAAGTATAATAATAGGGTAAAATTAATCTAGTTCATTTTCTGATTCCTGAGACAGGTATGATAACATTTCTTTTCTGAAGTGACAGCATTTAAAATGAATGAAGCCCAACATCTTTCTCCTAGGCATACTCTAACAGGGAGTCCTTGTATAGAATTGTTTAGACTCATATTGATTTTAATTGCTACACAGTGTAAAGTTGTCTCTTCAAACTGCTTCTGAAAGAGAAAAAAAAGGGAACACTCAATCTTGGCCCTTATGAGATCAATGAACAGCCTGACTGACTTTAGCTGGCCTTGAAAATGGCCTCTGGTGCATTAGGACTCAAGGATTACATCGTGAAATGAGAATTGATGTACAGTGAAAGAAAGGTTAAAGGCAATCTTCCCATGACCTTTCCTGTAGCCCTTACAATGATCTTATACAGCCAAGAGAATGAAAAAAATAAAGGCTAAATGCCATTGTGTCTAAGAATGCTGCATTAATTTGTATTACTATTGTAACATTTTATTGTAAATATGAGTAAATTTTTAATACAGAGATAGTGAACAGTGTCCCTCTCCATTCCCTAGGTCATACCTACTCTAAGAGAGATTTAATTGTCCATAATGCTGCTAACTCTATGAGTCTGCAGATATTCTGGTAAAAGTGTGTGATATCAAAATCACATATCAGCCCTGAAAGGAGGAACCCTTGGGCTCAAGTACAGTTTCAGCAGTGTAACTGGTACCAGAAGTGCTCCTATCATATCTTGCAAAAACAAAATAAAATAAGAAAAATTGGGAAAAAAATAAATTATGTCCTAGAGGAATCTAGACAATGATGTGTTTGTTGCCAGCAGGTTCAGGGTGAAAACTTGAGAAATAGGAAAGGAAGACAGTGCTGTTTGACTTTTTGATTGTGCAGACTTCATGGAACAGAAAGAGAATGATATGTTTGCCAGTAGTTATTGTTTTGCACCTAATTTTGCAAATTCCAATAAAAGCATGCTTATGAAGACCTCTCTACTGGGGGAAACAGAGTAAGATTGCACAGAGGATTTAGATAGGTCTCTCTCCATGAAGTGCCAGGAGAAAATGAGTGAGCACAAGAGAGAATATATGTTGTGTTGGACTGCCTTCTTTCCTTCTGTCTGGGAACATGGAACAGCTCCTTTTCTGTTGTTTACCACTTTCTGCATTTCCTATCATACTGAGCCATTTTGGGGCTCTCCTGCTGCAGCAGCAATGGCAACAAACATATATGCCATGCAGGGTCTTTGGAGAGGGAAAATGGGAGAATTCAAGTTAGTGGTGTGGATTCTCTGCAGGAATAGGAAAGAGTTTCTCCTACAATGATGTATTTGTCCAAAGTACAAAGCTTCAGGGCAATAAATGGAAATAAATTCATCCTGAATATGTCCTGGTCTTTGTGGATACACCTGTTACATTTTATAAAGATCTTTGTGTTCCCAGATTCCAAAGATGATAAAAAAATACAACTTTGTAATTCTAAATGAAGTTATTGTTCCCCAACAGCTTTAAAAGACAAGGGAGTAGTATTTGCTCACAAGCAGTTCACTGTTCTGAAAAAAGGAAGAATTTTGTAATACTTCAAAATGAACATATTACTTATCTATTTGGTTTAACAATATAATTGTGATGAGTCTTTTCCGTGAGAGAATTTTTTCTTATTAGCAAAATCTATTTTTATAGGGCTTGAAAAGTCTTTCTGCTGCCCTAAATTCTGTAGGAGATATACATGTTATCTTTGTTATATCAGTCATACAAAATCTAACCTGAATCATCTTTCCTTGTTGACAGAAAGACAGATTTCCACTTTAGACACCACATCATTTTCCTTCGTGTGAGAATAACATGAACCAGAAGGTGTTAGTTTTCCTTCTCCCAAATTTTGTATTTGGAATATTTCTTTTTGGGTTTTTCTGTAGGAGACAAAAAACCCTAACAGGTGAGTAAAGAAATTACCAAAAAAATTTAATGTTTTTTAGAAAGAGAGACACCTTTTCCAAATGTGTTAGATAGTAACTATAAAGCCCAAGATATAAACAATATTATGAAAATATTCAAGGCCTAGTCACTTATCACTATGGTAGTTATCTCAGCAATATATGAGAGGAGAGCACTACAAAAGCATGATATTGGAACACCAAACTTGCTTAGACTAGTACTGCTAACATATTGAAAGTTTTCATTTTAATAAATGTTTCACTAGGGAGGATAGTTTATTGCATGTTTGCCATGGTCTAGTCCAGTTACAGTAAAAAAATAATATTTTAGCATCCTCGTTAGATTTTGTATGCAGGGTGATAGAGTGCTATGATTGTCACAGATAAAGAGATTCATACAAGCCTATTTCACTGAAATGGTTTCAATTTCTTCCTTGGTTACAGATGCTTTTTCCAATCCCACTGAAAATTGGCTGGCAATTCAAAACGGTCGGAAAAACACACTGGCTTCTGTCTGCCTGAAGAATAACCTCAATAAACCAAGAAGTAAATTGGATTCTCATGTTGCAAATCAACTCTTTGTGGAGCACAAGCATAAATTTATCTACTGTGAGGTGCCTAAGGTAGGCTGCTCCAACTGGAAGAGAATTATTTTTCTTCTTCAGTCAGACTTGAATGCAGAAGCTTCTGAAATTGAGCATGACAACATCCACCATACCTCACTAATTAAAAGGCTGGTGTCTTACCCTCCTGCCTTACAAAAGGAATTTCTAAGCAATTACACCAAAATTATGTTCACCAGACATCCCTTGGAACGGCTGGTTTCAGCTTACAGAGACAAACTCCTGCACTCTGAACCATTCTACAGTACCACTATTGCTAATGAGATTAGGGCAATGTTCAGGAAAAATAAAAATTCTCCTGAAAAAGTGAGTTTCCAGGAGTTTGTCAACTTCATTATAGCAAAACCACCGCATACTCTTGACATTCACTGGAAACCGATGTTTCTGCTCTGTGATCCTTGCAACATTCACTATGATATTGTGGGTAAGTATGAAACCCTTGGCTTGGACTCTGAGCATGTTCTGAAGGTGATTGGTGCACCAGAGAACCTGCAATACCCCAGCTTGAAGAGATACAGCTCAGAGAAACGAACAGATGGTGATATCACCTTAGAGTACCTCAGACAGCTGACCTCAGAACAAATTGAGAAGATAAAAAAATTGTATGAAATGGATTTTTTTTTGTTCAACTATACTATGAAATATGAGGATTATTTTCCCCTGAATGACTAATGCAGGTTAAACAAAGAACAGTTTCCTTTGTACAAAATGGGCAGAACTTGTCCTCACAGGTGCTTGATCGGTGGGTTGGTGGCTGCTGCTGAGGTTATCCTGGAGTTTGTAGATATGGTTTAGCATTCTAAGCACTCTTATATAAAATCCCTGCCATGATCTCTTGTTCCATGCAGACCTTGACCTATTGAAATGATTGTCTTCCTATTGATCTTTAACAGCATATGTTTGTTTCATGAAAACTGTTCATAAATTATAGATTTTGGTCCATTGGTAAAAGACATGGGAAGGATGAAGAATGTTGTATTTCACAATGAATATTTTAGAACACCATTTTTACTTTTTTTTAATTAGAAAATTGCATAAGAAGCAATAAATAATCTGCTTGATAGTTAAACCACTCTGTCTGCAAGAGCCTTGGTCATAAATGCTGTAGGAAAGAAGCAAATAACTTCAGATGTTTGAAGCTGCATTACACAGAACCTAATGCCAGGATATCTTCCTGTGTAGCAGTGCTCTGATCACAGCCCATCAGCCTCATCCTTCAAGCAGCATAGTTGTCAGCATTATAGTTCTTAAAAATCTTCTGATGAGCAGATCTGGCATTCATGGTGACCTTACAAACTCTTTTCACCAGTTTTGTAAGCATTTCAGCAGAAGGTCTGAAAAATGCATTGGAGTTTGTTTAGAGAAGTAGTTAGAGGTACCTTCTAAACTGTTCAACCAGGGTGGTGCATGATCTAAAATCTCAGTGGAAAGGTGTTTCTTATTTATTCTCCAAAAGCACTTAACACCCAGACAATGGACAGGGCAGTGAGTGCAATGGGGACAATGTTTGGGCTTTCCCATTTGTACTGCTGGAATCCACAAGCTCCTGGGACTTACCTGAGCATGGTGCTTGGGAGGAGCTGGGTAACCTTAGACAATACATTTGTTCTACTTGTTGCTTTCTCACATTACAAGAGAATGACTGCAAATAAATTGTGGAGTTATGGTGAGGGGAACAAGGAACATGGGAGGAACAACTCAAAGCATTACCCCCTTCTTATGTTCCTAGGTGACTTTGGTTTGAGATCACTGAGGGGTCTATAACTGCTATTATATTAAGAATGAGATTTGTCCCCATTAAAAAAATCTTTTGTCTAGTCAAGTTCAACTATTAATTTGTGACCATATTAATTGTAACAAGTTTCAGCAACTAATTGTGACTATTGGCACCACCTCTAGGGGATGTCAGTCTCTCAGCAGCTTATTTGAAAATCTCTCAAATGCACTTAGTTCCTCTCAGCTAAATCTGCAGCTGCTTAAAGGCTGGCAGACTAGTCTTGGACCCAAAGTTGGCTCTCAGCTTCTCATCACACAGAAAAGGACAGATACAAAATAAATTAACCACAGAGTAGTCACCAATCTGTAGAACCTTTGCTGCAAGCAGCATGGGCAAGGGAGAGGGAAAAGGAGACTGTGAAAAATTGACACAATGGAGGGTTTGGAGGAGCCCCTCCAGTGCAGGAAGTGAGTTGCAGGAATTATCTGCTCCAGTGGGAAGGTGCAGTGATATACGACATCAGCTGAAGACAGTGATCAGGCCACAGTGACAGGAGAGGCCCAGAAAGAAATGCTTTCTATCCCCCTTGACAGCAGATTGCACACAAGCAGGACTAGCATTCTGTGCATCTGGCAGGTCTTGCCTGGCTGACTGTTTCCTAAATGGGGCACCTTTGGAACAAGGAGAGATTCAAAGTGAGAAGACCAAGCAAGAATAGCAAAACAATTTGGGAAAAAAAAAAGCTTATATTTTATGCAGAATGATTCATATTTCTGGATCTTACCCTCACCATCACCGTATTTGGTGTCCCCATAAACCTACTATCCCCTGATATCGGATTGTTCATGCCACCCTGGCAACTCTGTAGTTCATGTAGGTTTTTCTTTTTCTTTACTTGTTAGTTTTGTTTAGTCAGAGGAAGCTGGAAATTACTCCCATCAAAGTTAAGGGTATGCAGAAGGATGCAGTCTCTCTTTCCTGAATCACAGCTACATGCTTCAGATCATGCAGAGGTAGAGGGGAATAAGATTTGCTTCATAACTCACTTCTACATGAGAGATCTCTCCAGAGCTATATCTGAAGCTGTAAGAATATCTAAAAATTCATGAGTACTCTGGCACCCTCATCCAGCCTAGGAAAGCTCTGAAGAAATGTTACTGACAGAGTTTTATTGATGTCTTTGCTATCAGCACTCAGTGTTAACACCCCCCTCCAGCTTCTTGCTGTTAGATGTGAGTGGCTTTCTATTCTTATTTCCTTTTTCACAGGTTCAAATATTGTTCCCACAGTGGTTGCAGAAAAGTGATGGCTAATTCATTCATCACAAGCATTAGTCAGTAGCAGAAGGGTATCTATTAAAGCAGAAAAATCTCTGTAACTATTCACAGCAGGCTTTGAGTTTTGCTATTTGCCTACAGTGAACTGTAAGTAGCACATTGCCTCAGCTCACTGGCTGCATGCTGTAGCTGGGTCTGAACAAAAAAAAAAGCAGCAGAGGACATATGTGTGCATGTGTGCCCATATAACAGGGTGTACTGTCTTTCCTACAAGTGCACTGTCCAGAATAAGGCTCTAAGCTGAGCTAGGCTCCCTCCTGACTTTTGCCCAGAGAATAACCCTCAGTGGAGCTTCTTTCCTTTGGATGCTAACCCTTGGTGGTGTGTTCCTGGGAGGAAAATGGATTCTTGCAGTTGGGAGCAAAGGTGGAGGCAGTGTGGTGAGCTCTGGCCCTGGGGAGGATCTGAATGGGGAGGGAGTGCCATAATTAATCTTCTGATTTATTGTTATATGCCTGCAATACAATCATTGCAATGTTCATTTCTGATTACTTTAATAAACTGTAGAGAGTTAACACATTAATCTATTTGTTCATCCTTCTCAATAACATCTGCTTGAAAAACAAACCTACCTCAAATTGTTCTATCAAATCAAAACAAAGGCTGCACACTATTAGGCAACAATCAATACAAAGCTGCTTGCCTCTGCTTTGCTACATTAATATGTCTGACTCACAGAAATTTTAAAGAATTGAAAGAATTAGCAAATACTAATACATGCTCCAGTTTGGAGAAAAAATGCAAATAAGTAGAAAAAAAGAAAGAGAAAGAAAAAATCTTGCAGAGACTTTTGCCACTCTCATAGAAAACCTCACACATGCTTTCAGGCTAGGTGTCCACAAACCTGACATCCCACTTTCTTCGTGGAAGTATAACAGATCTAACAGATGATCCATGTCTGTCAGCAATGAAGACCACGTCACCAGGTGTTCCCTCCACTTTAAAAACAATTATTCTGCCTGCAAACAGTCCTAATTTTTCACAGAGTTTTGAACTTGAGTCTTAACAGATAAACTGTGATTAGTGATTTCTTGCTCAGAGAAGTTCAAAGAGCAGGACAGCTGTGAACAGAATAAAAGGTGTGAGCGGTGAAACTTCAAATGTCTGATGTTCCACAGAAGTGTCTCTGACTAGTGGGAAGAAGAGGAAACAGCACCCATGCAAGACATTACACTTCAGACAAACTGCAGAACTCACAGCTACAAGGGGATTCCATTTCTGTGTTTAGAGTGTTAAAAAGTCAAAAGCTTTTACCTTGATGATAGCCAGGGGTTTTTTTTGGCTTGTCTGTCATAGAAGTAGAAAAAGAAAATTAAACAGGAAAAGAAAAAGGCACCAACACTCCATGACCCTGCCTTTGGCCTGACATGATTTCTCTCTGTCACAGCAGTTCTCACCTCCCTTCCTTCCAGAATTATAATTTAGGACAGGATTTAGTATAAAACAAAAAGTTATTGAATTGGGTGACAGACATGAATCAAAATGAATCAAAAATAAAAACAGGCAGAGAATTTACCTGATAGAAATGTCTGAAATTTCAGGAACTTCCTCTTGCAAGTTCTGAACAGGTATCAAATGTACACAGCGAGGCAGTTGCAATGATGCTTCTAGTAAGAACTATTTTTATAGAAAAAGCTCAAGTGATCGTAAATCTCAGTCAGTATACTGAGGCTGATATTCCAAATGAATCAGCAGAGCAAAAATGAGTGATGTATAACAGCATTAGGCTTGTGAAAAGGAAATGGCTTCACACTGTTTCAGCACTACCCATGTACCTCACCTTTGCTCACCACAACAAAATCGCTTCCTTTACATCTTCAGGACCCTGATTATGGCTTCTTTTGGAGATGTACCAAAGATCAGCAAGATGAAAAGGTTTTCTCAAAAAGTCCCATTCCCCATAACCCTGTAAAGCCATTGTTAACAAGACTATGCAGCATTTGTGGAGTCCCATCAAAGGAGCAACAATCCAGCCACAAGTATGGCTCAGAGCAGAACTTAGCATGAGTACCCAAATTCAGGTAGGCATACTCCAGTTTATATTTCTGTTCTGTAGCAGAACTAGGGGGAAAGCTCTTTATGTACAAATCTATGACTATATCCTGACTCTTACCTCACTTGATTGTGTTGTCCTCCATTTTTTCCCAGATCCCTTCTTCAGTATTCCCCTGGGCTTCATGTAGGGACTCCTGCCTGAGTTCCCACAGCTGGGAGCCTCCAAACAGGTGCTACAGATGCGAACTTACTCAGGCACAGATTGTTGTCAGGTGAATTTGCATTATTACAACTATTTTCAGAAGGCTTTTTATGTCAGAAAGTTCTTCAAGCACCTGCTCCACCAGCGAGATATTAGCTACTACAAGCTGAGATGTAAATATAAAGTGAAGGATGTTTTGAAGGCAATCCACCCCCTTAAAAATAAGTTCATCTTCTATTCAGATAGGTTTAGTGGTCAAGGAAGAATGCTTTTTTGGGGATTTACATCAGGTTTCAGAGGCCTCTGTTAATCATAAACCAAAAGCTCCAGGAAACTTTCTTTCATGAGGGGCCATCATTCTCTGCAGGGTTAAGTTTTGTTCACCCTCAGAGATCTGTTAAGATTGGTCCTTAGGGATGCCTGCATGGCAAAAGAGCCCCTTAAGGTTTTTAGCTTGAAATAAGCATGGAAAAGTAGAGTGACAAATTTAAGAGAGAATCCACCTGACACCTGACATTAAACAATTGATTTTAGGTCCAGTCTATCTCAGAAAGACAGCACAGGCAAGAAACAAACACAGGGGAAAAGCAAACAAATTAATATAAGCAGATTATTATCCTAATGATAACTTCTGGCTAGGAACTTTAACTCAGGACCCTGCCCACAATGCCAGCTGCTGCCTGCAACTGGCCAACAAAGCTCTTTGTCAAACAGCTTAGCAAGCCAATTTTTCAGGTTTTGCATGCTGGCAATGTTTCATTTCTGTTCATCTGTGCTGCTCTCCTTTGAATTCTCTACAGTTCCAGATGTTTTCCAGCTCTCCTGGAGCACCCAAGCTGGATGCAAAAGTGTGACTTTACAGATGCCACATAGATTGAAAGTATGAACCCAGGTACGTCACATATTATTAAGTTCCCGTTTATACTCTCAGTTCAGTGTTAATTCAATGCCAACCCTTGTAGGAACAAATCACTTATTGTGATTTAAAAATTGAACCATGATACTTCATGAAAAACATCCCAGGACTTGAGACGTGTATTCTAATCCAAGCTCTTGAACCTGGACTGTTCAAACTCTCCAGCCTGAGTTTTGGACGTTGGGGTTTGTTTCTGTTTCGTTTTGTTTACCTGTTGGCAGCTAGGATCCTTGGAATTTAGGCACTGAAACCCAGGCCCGAAGTCTTTGGAGCAGGCATCCAATTACCATCCGCGTCCATATGGGGCCATCTGGTGGCGAAAGGGGCTCGGCAAGGGAGGCTCTCCTGGGCAGAGGTCCCTGATGGGTGCTATGTTTCAATTCTACTAATTTTTTTCCTGAAGCCTTGCATCTCAAGACTCTCATGCCTCTTCTCTCTCTCTCCCCTTCTCCCTCTGATTATCTTCCTCTTTCCTTGGACAAGAATTCAGTTTCAACTTGACCACTAGTCAAGCTTTCTTGTCCCAGTAGTTTTTTTACAGGTTCACTACAAGCTTTCCTACCTAACTTGCCTGGTGATGAGGACTCAGCAGCTGCTGACATTGGAAGTTACACTCTGCTGTCCCAGCAAGATCTTCTTAACTTCTTCCATGGTGAAAGCCTACCTTCGTAAAAATTTTTTCTGGCCTGTAACTGGGCAGGAAAATACGGCATTATGGATTTGATTTATAACTAAGCTCTAACTGAACTTTATGGTTCCATTTTATATAAAATTATTTATGAAGACAGTTAATATTCACTTAATTATATTTGGAAAGGCATTTTCTTTTGTGTGCTGTGATTCAAATCTGTAATTTTTTCAGGAAGACATTTTTCCATTCAGTCTCTCTGAATACCTCTTTATGAGTTTTATTCTCATTTGACGACCTGAAAAACAGGTATGGTACATGGATATATGAATATGTGACCTGTCATTAGGCATTTTCTGTATAAAGTGCAACTCAATACCTCCATTATTGATTTCAGCCAAAGTTCTGCTGAACATGATGAAAGCAGAAATAACATTGTTTTCCAGGAATCCATATGCATTTATATCAAAGTGAAAATGTTTTCATGACAATTACAGACAGCTGCCTATGAGAGAAATGCAATTTCTGGAATAAAAATGAAATCCAGCAAACTGCAGTCAGTCTCCCTGTATCATCTCAGCCTAGTCTTTCCATTTCTGAAGGTGCTTATACTCTCAGAGGCAAATTTCTTAAGCTCTTTGGCAAGAACCTTGATAACATTATAAGAGAAATAGAATTCATTATTACTCCATCTGATATACGGAAAAAAACTCGCTACAAAAATATTATCTTCCAGTTAGTAAATATCATAACTAACTAATAGCCATACTTATCAGCTTTGTAAAGCAAAACCCAAAAATCATTTCTTCAGCTTGATAACAACCCCATTAGGGAAGCAGAGGTTTTCTGCTTGCATTTTTGAAGAGGAGGTTTGTTTCTCTTTGCTTCCTGTCTAGTCATCGGGCAGCCTTGCAAAATTGTACTTACCTGAGGTATTGATACATTGGATGCATGAATAAAACACCTCTGACAATTTTCTTCATTTTGCTGTATTTTTTCCTTGATGTTAAATGCTACGTTAATATCTTTTATGCCAGAAAAAGCATGGAATATTTTCCCCCTGTTACTTTTGCAGGGCTACTTTGTTTATCACTGTTGACAAATTGTGCTACTAGTCCATGGAAAAGACAAAACAGTGGAAAGCACCTAGAGTTCAGGAGGCTGGAGGAATGCTTGGTTGCTGTGCCACTTACTCTCTCTGAGGAATTAGAAGAATTTGGTGAAATATTGGCTACCCCTGACTCATGGTTATGCAGCTCCTTACAAGGAAGAATGGTTGGTTTATTTGTCTTGTTTTCAGTGTCTTTTTTCTAGCAATCTGCTCACATGGAAAGAGAAACAGATGGAAACCCAATCTAATGATCTACAATCCCAGTTTAGTTACTGAAGAGAACTCTGTGTGCTCTTAGCAATGGTGGAAGACACCTCCTGGCCAGCTCCTCCCAGTTTATATACAGGGTATGATGTTCTATGGGATGGAATATCCCTTTGGCCCTTTCAGGTCAGCTGTCCTGGCTTTGTTTCCCCCCTGCCTGGCTGTTTGTGCACCTCCTCACTGGAGAGCCTGGGAAACTGAGAAACTCTTGGCTTAGGGTAAGCACTACTCAGCAACAGCCAAAACAACAGTGGGCTGTCAACATTAATTTCATACTGAATCCAAAACTCAGCACTGTACCAGTTACTAGGAAGAAAACAAACTCTATTCGAGCCCAAACCAGGACACTGTTTAAGAACCTTATCAGACATTTTGTAAAGGCATTACTAGTGACAGTAGTGTTGGGGATTTCAAAATGATGACAAAATATGGGTTCCCTGTTTTGAAGACAGAACTACAGATTTAACTGAGTACAAACATTAGGTTTTGTGCTGGTTTTAAACTCTGCTGCGGCACCCATGGCCCTACCGTGTCCCAGGTACAGTGTCTGGCCGTACCGAGGCCGGGGCCCGGGCACGGCCCTGAGCTGTCCGCGGTGCTGAACGCGCCCGGCACGGCCACTGCGTTACCGGCGGGGCTGCGCGCCTGCCTCTCTGCCTATACCTCATTTCCTCTGCTTTTGGTGAGTTTCATAGGCCACTCATTTCCCTGACACCTTTATGATCGACTGGAATGGAATGCACTCTCTGCCTGAAAAAATTCCAATAGCTGTAGTTAAAAACTCCTTGAAGACAGTGACAACGTGGACATATATTAGTGCAAAATCGGTTCTACGACCTCAAGTGAAGAAAGTACTTCTCCCAGGAAAATAAACATAAAGCATACACTATTTGATTCTGTGAAATAGAAATGTCAAAAACCCCAGAGAAAAAGTTTTCTTGGTATTGTTTTCAAATTATTTTACTTTTTATTCTCTCTTGCATTACTGTTTTTATTCTATATTTGAGTTGATTCCAGAGACAAACTGTCAAGTCTTGTGAATAAAAATCTCTGTCAAGTTCTGTGTCGTACTGTGGTCTAGTCCACAAAGCTGGGCAAATGTGTGTGCCAACAAATGCTGGGAATACAGAGGGTAAAATGACCTTGTAAGAGACATATCGGCACCAATTTGGAGTTATGGCCATGCCAAAGAGCACCTTTATATCCTAAAAAACCCTCTACAAACCATTTGGAGTTCTTTTGCACGAGCACAAACCAGACCCTTTACATTAAAATAAAGCTGTTTGCTTGTTGCTTAGTAGTTACTCCTGCTTAGATTTTTTTCTTAAAGATACACTCATGTGGCATCATTCATCTCACTAGGGTGTGTCTATGACCTTTCAAGATGTGTTTGATTCTTAATGCAGCACTTTCAAATGAACTGGCAAAGCAAATTGTGCGGACAAAGAAACATTAGTGTACTTAGCTCCCCTTTCTCCAGCATCCAGGTAGTCAATTGCTCAGTAAGAAGTTTTATGAGTTTTTCAGAGATATCCCTCTTGCAAAGGGAAATAAAAGCCTGTGACTGTTGAGATATAAATTTTTGGCCCCATTTGAGTAGTAACAGCATTAAAAAGACTATTTCAATTCAGCTACTATGCCAGATTGTTGTAGAAAATAATAGTAGTGATGGTTTCTGTGGAAAATATTATATTTAGCTTAAATCTTCATTAAAATCTAGTTATTTTAGGCTTTCAGTTTTGTTGGGTTTTTTTCCCATAATCTACTGAGGTTTTTATAATTTTATTTGGATTGTGTATATGGGGACTACAGGAGTGGCTTCTTTGAGGAGCTGACAGAACTAATGCCAGCCAGCTCCAAGACAGATCTGCTGTTGGCTGGGGCTGGGCCAGGCAGTGACAGTAGAAGTGCTTCTGGGATAACATTTGAGAAGGAACAAAGTCTTATTGTGCAAAAGTACTTGCAGACAGAGGAGAGAGAAGTGAGAATATGTGAGAGAAACAACTGCACAGACACCAGGGTCAGTGCAGAAGGAGGGGCAGGAGGTGCTCCAGGAACCGAAGCCCAGATGCCCCTGCTGTCCATGGTGCAGACCTTGGTGGGGCAGCTGTGTCCTGCAGCCCATGGAGTGGGTGCAGAGATCCTCCTGCAGCCCCAGAGGACCCCAGGCTGGAGCAGGTGGATGCCCAGAGGAGGCTGTGATCTGCTGGAAGCCCAGGCTGAGACAGGCTCCTGGCAGAACTTGAGGACACACGGAGTGAGGAGCCCATGCTGGAGCTGGTTTTCTGGTTGGACCTGTGGCCCTGTGGCAGATCCAGGTTGGACACTGTTCTTGAAGGACTGCAACTCGTGGAGAGGGACAACACTGGAGCAGTTTGTGAAGAACTGTGGTTTGTGGGAAGGGCTCCTGTTGAAGAAGTTTGTGGAGGACTGTCTCCTGTGGGTGAGACCTCACACTGGAGCAGGGGAAGCATCTTTCCCCTAAGGAGGAAACAGCAGCAGGAACCACGTGATGAACTGACCATAATCCCCATTCCTGTCTCCCTGCATCTCTGGTGGGGAGAAGGTAGAGAATTGAGAATAAAATAAAGCCCAGGAAGAAGGAAGGGATGGCGAAAGGTGATTTTTAAGTTTTGTTTTACTTCTCATTGTCTTAGTCCAATATTGATTAATAATAAATCCAATTAATTTATCCATGTTGAGTCTGTTTTGCTTGTGATGGTAATCAGTGAGTGATCTCTCCTAAGCCTTACCTCAGCCCATGACTTTTCATTATATCTTCTTTTCCCCGTATAGGTGAGGAGGAGGGTGATAGAGTGGCTTTGATGGGCACCTGGCATCCAGCCAGGGCCAAACCACCACAATAGTTTATTCCTTTAAATGTCTCAGAAGTCAAATAGTCTTTTGCTGAAGATGTCTTTTAACAATAGAACCATGATTTGTTCTTTAAGCACACCCACAATTTGAAGGATGAACAGGTGAAATTAAACGTCTTGAAACAGTCTGTCTGTATTCACAAGGAGACACATCCCCCTCTTCTTTACACTATTATAAACCAGGAGTAAGTCCACAAAATTTGATGTGTCACCATAAATACAGGCAAATACGTCCCAGTGTTCTGAGGGGTTACATATGGCTAGTCAAAAATAACAACTACGCTTAATTACAAAATTTTTGTGTTTTTCTGCTAAAATGCCAGCTGTGGAAGATAAATCCTTTATTTAAGGCAAGAACAGGAAAAACATTAGCAGAAACCATGTCAGTATCTCAGATGCTCTTCCGTGGAGCTACAGGAAATTTGAGGAGGGAGAGCACAATCCATATGCCAAACCAACAACCTGCAGCCAGTGATGCTGCTACCTGCTTGCTCCTTTCAGCACACATTTCCTGTCATGGAATACTATACCTAGGGCCCTTTCTCCTCCCCCATTTTATGTTATTCCCTGGATATGTTGGCCCCCAGGGCAGCAGTAGGAATGTGAGGGATAAAAGTAGTGAGAGGGAAGTGACAAGAAAAGGCATTTCTCTTCCTCTTTCATGATGGAGAATAGCAACTGCCTGCAGCATGAGGTGGTGCAGATGTGGGAGAAAAATTATTTTTCTCCCAGGTTTTTTTCTCTCTGGTGATGTTCGCCTTCTGCGTAGGTCTTTCTTTCCAGAGTATTTCCCTACCCTTTCTTATAGAGTAACCCTATGCCCTATACACCAGCAGACATTTTGTTAGCAGGGGTGCTGTGCACTCTCCTTCCTCCCCTGTGGCCTTATCCTTTGTGTCCTTCCTCACTGTCATAGCTATCACCTCATGATCTCAAACACTAGCACCCATTTTTCCAAGGGGACATTGGCATTTGACTGTGCCCGAGGTGTGTTGTCTCCCTCTCTCCAGTTTAGGTATGCGAGGTAGCTGAATAGCCGGAGATACTTTGTGCAGGCGTGACTTGGAAATGCAATTTTAATTCCAGCCACGAGGGGACCTTCATAGTTTTTTGTCTCTTTCCTGCAGGTTCGTGTGATCCATACACTTAGATCAGTTACAGTTTTGCTTCTTCTTAGGTAAAAAATCATTCCCCCCTTTTTATTTTTAATATGGCTTTCATTTATTAGGTGTCCAGAGTTTATATCAAAAATATATAAATGTCTTGCATAGAGAAATTTGGCAAATAGCCTACAAAAATGAATCCCAAAAGTAAAGAGCTCTCAGTGCAGCAATTGTTTTCACATCATAGGACCTGTGTTTGGAGTCTCATTCTCCTCTTGCATGCAGCAGCTGTGTACTTGCATAATTTTATCTGGTTGTGTTTGTATGACAAAAAGAGGATGTGATTGTAACATGCACTAACTTTCTCACTTTTTCTAATGAGCAGCAAAGACAGAATAACTAAAACACGTGGCCAGGGTGCTCAGCCCCTTTGGAGCGGGTGATGAGCCACTGAGGCTGCCTGCTGTCCCTGCTGCTGCTCCTCTGCCAGCTCCACCAGACTGGTCACACCATCCCCTGCTCTGCTCCCAGCTCCTCTGTGCAGAGAAGCACCATCCCCTGGCACAGCTGCTCCTGACACCACTCCGAGAGGCAGGCAGCCCACCCACTGCTTGCCGCTTGGCTTCCCAGGAAGGGATGTGCTCTTCATCTCAGCCACGGAGGGGAAACTCTGCCTCAGGCATGAATGGCTGTGGGTGAGTTGGGATCTTCCCTTAGGCGTGGCCAGCACTTGGGCCATGTGCCTTTCTTCCAGTTCTGGAAAAAGGGCCTTTCTGTATAAAAACACACCCAACTCCTTTCCTCCCTAGTTATATCCTGAAAGAGATATGGTAACTACTAATAAATGCTTGTGTTTGTTGCATCCAAGAGAGACTTGCAAATCACAGCACTCAAGTACTTCTCAGGCGTTCTGAGGTCATGCTCAGCATGGAATTGAAAGAGGTGGCGTTTCTCAGCTATCATGCTCTAAGGTCTCTGAGAAATCTCATGTGGGCAGTGAACAATATGCATGTACTACACAGGCCAAGTTAAACCCAAGGCTCCTCTCTAGATCATATTTAAACCGTTGTCTTAATGAAATCTTTCTAATCTATTTAGAAATGTCTGTCACATCTTTGTCTCTGTATCGTCAAGGCTTAGACACCCTATGGGAACACAAACTGGAAGGAAGTAGAAATAAGCAATATGTTAATGATAACAATGTTTAGAAAGGGATTTCATGGGAATGAAATAGACTTTTATTTTTGCCAATACAAATAAAGGCAGAAAGCAGTTTTTGTAGCAGGCATGTGTGAAATGTGAAACCCTGGCAGTGCGCAGCAGTGCCGATGTGAGCCAGAATGACTGTGATAAGCAAAACGCTTCACCCCTGGAGGTGGGAATGTGATCTGGTGGTTAGAGTAGCACAGAGCAAATTTGAAGCTCCCTGCTCCTGCCCCCAACTTCTGTAGTCAACTCATGTACTGTCTATCAGTTCACCCATCTGTACAACAGGGACATATTTATCTGTATCTTATCAGAGCCAGCTCTTGGCAAGCACCACGGGTGGATGCGGGCAGCCCTGTCCTATCAGGAATGCAGGATTTCACAAGTGAAAAGTACAAGTCACCAACACTTTGTCAGGACACAGAGCACCATTCCATTTGTTAAAACAGCTGTACACCTATGAGGAAATGTGGTGATACTGACTGAAGAATCTCTTTATTCCCTGGGTACCTTTGAAAGATTTTGAGTTAAATCTTACACAAACTTCAGCTCTCTAGAGTGATATACTATAAATGAGGTCAATTAAACCTATCTAACCTTATCCAAGAAATCACCACTAATCAATATTATAAAATAGCAATTTTTATTCATGTATTTATTAAAATGATAATGTATTACATGTTTTTGTTTTCATCTTCATTACTTGAAAGTAAAATCTTTTAAATTATATTTTATAACTGAACTGAGCTGCTAGTCCCAGAACCGTTACCAAGGTTAAGGTTTCCTAAATAAGATTTCCTAATCATAGACCACACATAATCTTGTAATTGCAGAATCAGCAGACAGAGCAATGGCTAAAAGAGACTGGAAACTGAAATGTCCTTCCACATGCAGCAGGCCATCTCCTGAAGGGCTCCTGTTTGCCCTATGAAAGCTCACATGTAACACCTCTCCTGTGAATAAATATGTTTTTCCAGCTTGCTTATCTACAGACAAAAGCTGCCAGAGTGACATAGAAGAGTTACATGGGTCCAACCTTGTGTATAATCTTGAATACCCATTTAAAACTGCCCTTTGCATTTTCTGCTCTATCTATAAATTTATTACTGTGAGTATTCTTATAAAACCATCAATTATAAAATCATGCTTTTGATTAAACTGTTATGACTTTAGGTATATATTAGGTTTAATCAATTTTCATGTTTTGAGACTGCCTTTCTGCTCCAAGAAATTTGAAAGTGATTGTAAAATTAGTAATAAAAGCAGTGACTATCTTCTTTCAGAAAGAACGTAAATCTATTACAGTCTACTGTGAAGGAATACCCTCCTACAGGTGCTTTGGTGTTCTCACGGCCTGTTGGGGAAAAGTTGCACTGCCAACCACTTTACTGTGCACTTTACTGGTTGTGTTTTCACATAATTTGGCAGCTGCTGTCAACCCTGCCTCCCCCATCACATACACCTTGGGAGAACTCCCACCACAGCTTCTACACAAAACTAAGTCTACCACAAAGCTTGGCCGTTTAAGCCGAAAATCCAGACTTCCCAAATTCCTGCCTAGGCACCATGTAGTTTCAGAAAAGTGTCCAAAGATGACTGATTTTTTTTTTTCTTTTTTTAAGTTTCTCAGCTGCCTTTCTGTCTGCTCCTTAGCATTCACAAGCTGTGGGCCCTGTGAGAAGCACAGCAGCCACCTCAAGGGAAGGCACATTGTGCGGTGCCTTTTGGAACAAGTTTTTTCAAAGGTAACCTGAAAGATCAAGCTGTAAAATAATCAACTGATCATTTTACAGATAATCTGTCCGAATCACAAGACAGGTTAACAAATCATTTATAGCATCACTGGAGGGAGGAGTCCCAGCCGTGGCTGGGACTGCGCTGGGTGCGGTGGAGCTCCACAGCCCCTTTTGCAAGGAGCTCCGAGCCCAAGCACCAGGCAAGAGAGAGCAGATGGTGAGAGACAGATGGGACAGTACAAGGAAACAATGAGATAAATGAGCAAAAACTCAGCTGAAGACTTTAGCATTTGGTTCCAAAAATTATTAATTTTAGTAATCATTTCAGCTGATGTAACCCTATGGTAGAACGCCTTTCCCGTTCCAAAGGTCTTAATAGCTACAATTACAACACATGCGGCAACCCAGCACGGGTTACATTTTAGGTAAAGAGTGGGAGTTAGCAGGCAAGAAGTACCAAGGCAGGGGGTGTCAAACGCTGAAATTCGTTCAAGGGGGCTTGGGTATCGCAGCAACCGGCGGCTGAAGGCAGCCTGCTTGAGCACTGCTCAGCAGTAACGCGCTGACTGACAGGCAATTCGGGCTTCCCGGGAGGCCGGCGCTGCCCCAAGCCCCTGTCCCGCTCGCAGCCGCCGGGGATATTGCAGCGGGGCGTGGGGACCCGCAGCGCGGCCGGGGCAGCGCCCTCAGCTGCCGGCACCGCGCGGTCACTCACGCACCGTCACCCGGTCCCCGCGGGCTGGGGACAGCCCAGTCACATCCCCGCCCCCGCGGGGCGCGCTGAGCCACCCCAGGATGTCGCGGTCCCTCCACGGCAGCCGCGGCGGCCTGCAGGTGGCCGCCGGTGTCAGCGCGCACCGAGGGGATGCTCACACACGGACCCCGGACCGCCACGCGCGGCCCTGAGGGGCCGAAATCCCCAGGGAGGGTCCAAGGCCGCCTCCAGCCGAGGCTGGGCTGTGGGGCCGCGCCGCCCTCCGGCCCGCGGGCGGCCGGGGCTCGCCGCGCTGCGCAGCCGCCGTGCCCGGGGAGCCGCGGCCGGCGGGCGAGGGGCGGCGGGCGGGAGCGGCGGCGCGGAGGTAAGGCGGCACGCTCGGACGGGCACCGGGACACCCCCAGGCCGCTCCCCGGGGACCGCCGCAGGGAAAGCGAAACCAAAAGGGCGGTGATGGTGATGGTGGTGGCGGCGGGAAGGGGCGGGCAGGGGTTCCCGCGGCGCGGCTCTGCTCGATGCGATTCGATCGCTCCTCCCCTCAGCGCCGAGGCGGAGCGGGGCGGTGGCGGCGGGCGGGCGGTCGGGCGGGCTCAGCGCGCCCCCATGGCCCTGGCGCCGGGTCAGCGGGCACGGTAGCAGCCTCCGGCTGTCGCCGCGGGTGACTCAGAGCTGCCCGGGCAGGGTGGGCTGGCGATGCGCCTCTCCGCCGGGCTCCGGGCAGCCGCGGGAGACTGACTGATCCACAAAGAAGTTTCCCCGGCAGCGGCGGCGCGGCGCTCCCCCATGCGCGCCTCCGGCCGCCGCTCCTGGAGCGCAGCTCGGCAGGCGCCCGGCGCCGACCCCGCCATGGAGCCCCGCGCGGGGCTGCACAGCAGCCCGGAGCTCAGCCGGGCCAAGCGGCTGACCGTGGGGGAGCTCTGCTCCCTCTTCGAGGCTCGCTGCGCCGCCGTCGCCGCCGCCGCCGCCCGTCAGCTGCCTGACCGGCCGAAGAGGGGCTGCCGACCCCCGAACGGGGTTCTGCCGCCCGTCATCCCCCGGCTCACCGTCACCGCCGAGGAGAGCGAGGAGGCGCAGGGCAGCCCCCAGGCGCGGCCGGCGCGGCCGGAGGGCGGTGGGCTGAGGACGGGCAGCTCGCTGCACCTGCAGTCCCGCCGACTGTCCAACTCCTCGATCTCCTCCACCGGCTCCTCGTCCCTCCTGGAGGACTCGGAGGACGACGTGCTGAGCGACACGGAGTGTAGGAGCCAGGGCATCGTGCACTTGGAGCACGGCGAGGACACCGGCCAGGTAGGGGTGCGGGGTGAGCGGTTCGCCCGGGACGCGCTGCCCCCTGGCCGGGCAGCTGGGCACCCGCTGGGCTCCTCAGGGGCCAGCAGATGCTCCCGCTTGGAGTGAGGTTTCCGTGACCCAACTCCAGGAAAGCTCCGTGAAGCTCCTGTCCTGGGCCGGCAGCAGTGCGCTGCGGTGCACAGGCTGCTGTGCCTGTTGGAAAAGCGCTTCTGCACGTGGGCTCGTCAAAAACCCGGCCAGGTGTGCGCTGTTTCTTTCTGCTGTGGAGTTGTACTTTACGTCCCAAGAATACGGGGAGGTGTTTTTTGATCATAAGTGGGTTGTTTTTTTTCTTTTTTTCCAGTCTCCTGTGTCAGATGCTCAAAATAAAATTTTACCAGGCATTTCCCAGCAGGTATTTTTTGTCTCTTTAGGTCCTGGAGTCTGTGGTTGTCAATTTTTGAGCCACTTCTTGCTGTGAGCATGACAGGAGATGGGGAGGAGCTTGGAATGGATAGAATGCATGCTTTTGTCCATTCTGGCAGCAACACATTCTTCTCAGTAAATCCCCTCTGTAATTTGGCAGCTTTCATCCATGAAGTGCACTTTTAAAGGCATATAGTTAGTTGCTTTTTCATAGTCTTTGATGTATATTTCCCTGACTCCATACAGAGTGCTTCTCATGCTTTTGTACTTGAAAAATGTAGCTTTAGTGAATTCCCCCTCCCACCTTCATTGATACTGCTGCTTAAATTGTTGTTCTACTGCCAACTCATTGGTGCTGAATTGTTTTCAAGCACAACATATGCTTTGATAAAAAAGGTATAAAGAAGAAGTAATGCAACCTGTAGGTGATACCTCCAGCTGGACTTTTCTCATGGTAATTGTGGGTTTACTACTTTAAAGGACACATAGTCCAGGAACTAAAATGCTGTGCACAATATTGGTTTTGTTTGCATCAACTTGTGGCCTGATTTTGGAAGAGAAAAAAAAGAGTTTTGTATTTTGTCATTTTGAGTATAAAGAAACATCTAATTATAAGTCTTAGTTTGTACTTTTGATTCTGAGATAGAATCTGGTTTGCACAAAAAAAAATCACTTGTTTTGCTTTCTTTTCTAAAAGACATGCTATGTGATTTTGTGAAAGTAGCAGGAGAACAGAAATTAAAGATAATAAAAGGCCATGGGATCATTTGACTCAATATCCCTGCTGTGGCAATATGTGTGCAGCAAGAATTAAGTGATGATGTTTCAGCGGTAAGAGAACTCTGAGATGGCATCGTGGCATCTGGTTAAACTGTGTGAGTATAGACTGAAGCAAAACTGATTCTTCAGATGAGAAGCTGTGCTATGTCAAAGCTTATGCTTCTGATTCTCTGAAGTCATTGGTACTGAATACAGTATTGAGACCTAAATGATTGGGGCTGTATCCTCCCCTATAGTCTGAAATGCATGTATAATGTGAGTGCTACTACTTTCTTTTAGGAAGTCTTTATAGTCACCTTTTAATTACAAGAAAATAAAATATTAAAGAAGAAGATCTCTAACACTGATTTATAGACAAACTAAAAACATCCATATTATAAATGTTTTAAACTCTGAGACCATCCTGTTCACTTAGGTGTGTGGGAAAATGAGAACTTCGATAGTATTATAATAATTCAGTTTTTGAAAAAGTTTTTGCAGTTTTCTGAAGTTTAGCACAGCTGCAGGACTGTTTAATTCCTCCTTGTAAAGTAAGTATTTCCTCAACTCAAGTGAAATACTTGATGCTTTAAAAGGCTGAGTTATGTTTCCATACCTGCAGTATAGGGGAAGATGGGGCAAACTGCACCCAGGAGCTTGCATTCTGGCTGATTTTCTTTATCTCATTATCCCTTCTGTGGCAAGTTGTCAAACCAGAGCAGGGACTGGTACCTAGGACTCTAAACCATCAGAACTTCATGGCACTACCTAATAAATTAAATGGGCTCACCTGCTCAGTGACTGCTTACATGGCTCATCTTTCCCTTCCTTGCTGCATTACCCACCAAGAGCTGGAATCCCAGGAATCTGCTGTTTCTCCTGTGGTCAGGTGCACTGCCCTTCATCTCAGATGGCTGCACTGTTTGCTCGGCAATATCTGGAGGCATCCAGGACAGTTCTTGTCATTGATGTCTTTTGGTACTGGACAATGCTGTCCAGTCGTTTCTTCAGCAAAACAGTGACCTCATACTGTGCCAAAGTCGGAGTCTATGCTTTGAACCTCTGGAGGTTCAACTGTACAGGATGTGTCCTTTCAACTTGTAAATCTTGAGGCAGTATGAATGTTTATTTTAGAGTGGAAGGCTTTGGGTTAAAGGCACAAACATGCGAGTGAAAATAACTACAAATTTTAGGATACTCTGTGGAATGGTTTTATATTTTGAAGATTTGATTTAGAGGCAATTTGGAACATTTTGTTTCTATCTATTGTTTTCAGTGTATTTTAATAGGTGAAGGCTTGTTCTAAGAGTGGAACACAAAGCATAGAGACTTTTCTGAAGGAAACTGGAATCAGAGGTGGGCCAAAGTTTTCTGTTTCCTAATTCATGGGAAATTTTGACATTTTGAAATTTCTCTTGTATTGAGGAATTCCCTGAGACTTTTCTCTGGAAATGTTAGAAGTTAATTTGGAGCCTGGTGCCTTATGATTAAGCTCAGACCAGTGCTCAGAGAACTGCTGGGTTGTCAAGCCTACCAGGCTCCCCAGTGCCTACCAGGGACCTTGGAAATTTGCCCAGGTCTTCAACTGTGGGAGTAGAAGTTCTGATAATGTTCCTGTTATCAGAGCTTCAAGGCTTCCATCTGGAGACCCAGGAACTTGAGACCTGAGCTGAAGAAGGCCCTCCCAGACCTCTCTACTGTTGATCTGGAGATGAAGACCCAGCTGAGTCTGAAATATTGTGGGCTCTCAAGCTACCTGTGTAGGACTGTGTGGGAGATGGGAAGCTCAGGAGCCTCAGTGTCCAGTGTCCTGGAGTTCTCAGGACTTAAATCCCAGGATGATATGCCTGGGAGTGCTGTCTCTGACTGTATTCCTTGGAGGAAAGTTCTCCTTGGTAATTCACTTGGCAAACTATTTTCCAAGAGGATGAGTGATTCAGTTAAGTATTTCACAGAGCATTTGGGGTTGGATGGATTGACATATCATGATGATGTTAAATTTTTGTTTCTTCTTGAGCACAGTACGTGGGCATGTCCCTGGAGTGTTGGGGGCAGTGAATACCTTGGGGCTGATGACAGTGACAGTGTAGTCCCAGCCTGGCTCCACTGAGACAGTTCACATCTGGGCAGGCCCACCTCTGAGAGCAGCTCAGTGGGTGGTGTTCCAGTTTCTCTGCATAAGTTATTCATGCCATTTTGCAGTAATTAGCAGAGGCTTTGAAATGGGGCTATCCAGGCTTTCCTGAAAGAAGACCCTTCTAACAGTGAAGGGATGGAAATATGAGAGAAGCAGATTTTGCTGCTGTCCTGTTGGTTCAGCTTGGGGTTTGTGAAAGCCAAGGGTGCAAAGCTGTGATAATGGAAACTGCATAATGCCATATTTGGATATTTGTAACTCTTGGCAGTGACTTAAGAAATATTGGTTATTTTTCAAATAGCCAATTGACAGAATAGATTTTACCCTATGGCAAAAGCTAACATTCCTGCATTTAAATGGGAAGCATACTTTTGTAGCCTTGCTTCATGCCATTGGGAGGTGTATATACACAGCTGAATCTTGCAGTGAAAACACCAGTGGTGCCTTTATAGCAATGGAGAAGATACAAGACTTATCTATTTTTGTCTTAATTCTGTGAATGAGCAGTTTTAAGAAGTACGAAGTCTGGTTACCACCTTCTTTGTTGGGACAGGGACTTTAAAGAGTGGTTTTCACAGAGAATAAATACCACAGTAATGTACAGCAGCCTTTTGTCCTCCTTATAGGAGAATGTTATTTACTAGATAGAAACATGCCAAATAAATCTACTCATTTTCATAGCTGTGACCTGTCATTCCAAATTCCTAGAACTGTAACCATGAGAACAGCTGACAATTTGCTAGAGAAAAAGCAGTTCAGTTCTTGCCTACAGTGATACCAGAAACTTTGGGGGATATTTATTAGTGAAGTGCATTTGGTTTGGTTTCACTGATCTTCTTAATTGTAATTTTCATAACATCAAGTACCTCAAAATGGACAAGCGTATAGAAAGGCACACACACTTAATAGCTAACTAACTAAATAAATTAATAAATACAGGATGAAAGTTTTAACTACTTTGGCTCAGGGGTGGGTTACATAAGCTAATGCAGTAGCATATAATTGTTATTTTTAAATGAAGAATAGGAATGATGGGATGACATAAGTAAGACTGTTAATGGGATTTTAGCCTACTCTCCAAAGGAAAGAAAGCTTGTGTAATCACTCTATCAATTCAATTTCAACTGCTTTAGTAGGTTTTAGCCAAATTTGGCAGCGGCATAGACATCTCAAAGTTTCTTCAAGAGCTCTTTAAAGTTTCAGAAAGGTCAGACTGGGTGGAAGAGAGGAAACCAAAATAAGTGCATACTTTTTATACCAAAATAAGTGCATACTTTTTATTCTCTGGGGGGAAGGTACCAGAGGAGATAAACAGCTGTCTTCTGTTTCGCATGTTGACTGGCAAGGAGGTGCTTCCATGCTGAATCCAGCTGCAGCAGGTAGTGTCTCCTCTCCTGAGGGTAATTAGCAGAAGGTGTGGGAGGGATCATACACTGCTGTGGGCTGGTGAGGTTAGGCAATGTGGAAGGTGCTTGTTGAGGCACAGGGGTGAAAGGGAGGAAGTTATGAGGAGGTGTGGAAATGTTAGGGAGCTAGGAGAGCTTTTGGAACAAGTTTATAGAGGACAGTGACCAGCTGTAGATACTCTGATAAGGGTGCAGGACAGTAGATACCAGTCAAGTAGAAACTAAGCTTCTCTCTCTAGTGTTCTGCTCACCAGGGAGCTGCTTTTGATGGAACACATTTCATGCTGCTAAAAACATGCATATTTGTAATGACAGTCCTAAATACTGAAATATTCCTTATTGTATACTGAACAAGTTTGAGGCAAACAGTGGTAATGTTCCATGTTTGCACAGTACTTGGAACAAAACTCTGAACTGAGAGCCATCTCTCAGTTTGAGGATGAATTCTTCACCACTGTACATTACAGTGGTGGAGTATATCAAACCATCAGCAGTATCAGGTCTAATGGTGACTTTTTATTAGTAGTGTGGATTCTTGTCTGTAAGGAAATTGACTTAGCTGTTCCCAAATCAGGTGAGAGAGAGGCAATTAAATGCCTTATCAGATAAGGGTTTCTAATTATGGATATATCTGAAATGGTGACTTAGACATTACAAGATTCTTCTCTTCTGAATCAATTCCACTCTGATAGTTTTCATTTTTCATATGTTAAAGGACATGTTGTTTGGGCATACAGTCTAAAGTTGAAAGAACTCTGTGATAACTTTTTCCTTATGGACCTGCTGTGTTGGGTGTATTGTAGAAGTTTCTTTGTATGTCCACTTTTATAGTTCAAACCTCCTTATAATGCTTGTTTCAACTGGAAAGGTGAGAAAAAAGTAACAGCAACTCTTCATCACTGGGTGATGCATATTTAAAGAGGTAATACCTAAGTGTATTTTTCTCACGCTGTCATTGACTCAGCAGATTTATTCGTGAAAACCCATGCCAGTCTTAAAAGAAATAAGGGTAGTGGTTGGAGCAATAGTTTGGAAATTTTGCATGTCTGTGTATTTTTGGGTTCTGACACTATTACCCTGTTAGACCAGTTTGATTAGAGTGAATATTTTTTAACTGGTTTATTTGATTACCATGTGTAATTAGTGTGGTAGTTAACATATTCAAAAATTACCTCAACTCACATCTAAAGTTTATTATAAATGGAATGTGGTAAAGTGGATTGGTTAGATTAAATGCTCACAATGTGATGCAATTTAATATTGGAAGCTGAGAATGCACATTGTATTTATGTGGTAAATAGCTGTTTTGTTTAGCAGTGGCTGAGAAAAACTAAGGATCATCATATGGCATTTTGTAGTGATTATCTATAAAATGTGGTGGTAGAAAAAATAATGTTAACCTTAGACATCTTGGAAGGAAAAGGTGATCTTATGTACAGCAGCAGTGAAGTCTATCTCTCTTCTTCCTTCACAGTCAGGGTAGTTCTTGCAGTGAAAGGGGGCTGAGGCAGAGAAAATTGGCTTGTCAGTCCATGTTAATTTGGATCTTGCATAGTGTAGGTTTAAATGGAATTTTTAAGTGCTCTTCTCTACCAACAGAGCTTCATCTCAAAAGCTCACAAATTAGGTAAGGTGGCATTGTCTGTCCAAAGCATAGCATACCTGGGGAAAAGTATAATAAAAAAAGGAGGGGAGTGAGAGCAGGTGTTAGTGTCCATCAACTCCTTCTGAATAAAAGTGTAGGGAACAGGGAGAGGCTACCTGTTCATCCAGAGTCAGGCTAGCAAATAGCCTGGCACTGGATAACAGTGTGGTGGTGGTGGTGTTTCCAATGGTGGTGTATTGGTGTATTGTTTCCAATGCTTAAGTAATTCATTCCTGTCAGTAATGGAGAATGCTTTCTGGGATAACATAACCAGCAGCATTTGAGTGGATTTTTATACTGATGAATGATGATCTTCTCACAAGGGATGAAATCTTTTACATTCCAAAACATGTAGGTGTGAGACAGATTCTACAGAAACCTACCCTGAACCCATCAGGCCTGGCTATTGTTGCTTGTTAGCAAATCTTCTGTTCCTTGGCAAGCTTGGTAAGAAGTCAGCCAAAGACAAATCGACAGCTCATGTGAAGCAGTGATCATAGACTTGACATGATCCAGATTTAGAGCTTGGGACAGACTCTCCAAGTCAGTTGGTGACTATAGCAAGCAGAGCACAGACACTGCTTTTGGGAGCTCAGCATTAACCCAGAATCCAGGAGCACTCCGTATTTACAGGCTGAAATATCCAAGTAAGGTGATGCAGTGATGCAAACACTTTAAACTGTTTACCTCAGCCCACTATTACCACGTTTATTTTACTCACATTCAGCTTCAGTCTGCTGCTTTATTCAGCCTTCTGACCTCATCTGTACGTGAGCCACATTCTAGCAGAGGTGTGGTTACAGGTGACAAAGAATATGTATAGAAACTTGTTTAGTCTGGCTGTCATTGGTACGAAAATGTGTCTGATTCATCCAGAGGATTAACAGGAAGCTGGGATGTTGTAGAACTGTATGAGTTAGTTAGTGGGAATGGCATAGTTCACTTGGGATGTATCAGCAGAAACTGCTTCATACAACTTCATGTGTACTTTGTACAATTTTCGTGTGATAAGAATAACGTCTCTTGATAAATTGCATTGAACACATTGAAGGTCTTTGTTTTCAGTGATGGTAGAAAATGATCATTAATTATCAAAATAACTGATTTTGTCTCCTGATCTCTACCACATCCAATCATAAAGTGATCCAGTCTTAGTTAAAGCTGCATTCACTACTCTGAGCTGCTACAGAGAACACAGCTTTCTTTGCGTCTCAGCTCTTTTCAAGCAGCTCCATATAGTGAGAACACTGCCGTGGTTCTTTCTAGTGATGTTCACTCGAGGCAGAACTATTTTCTGTGCTCTACTTCGTTTGCTTCCTGTGGTGGAGTGCTGAATCAAATGCAGGCTTCTACTTCTCACCTTTGAGGTGCTGGTGCTAGTCAGAGTCTGTGTGTTGTGGGCACACAAGAGATGGAGGGAGCCTAGCTGTGAGGGATGTATGCAGCCATCCCCCTCCAGGCACAGGAGGTGAGCTTGAGGAGGCTCAGCTGTGCACGAGGCAACTGTGAATTGGGTTTTCCCATACAAGAAGGCATCTCTCACCAACCAGCCAGCTCTGGCTCACTCTGCAGCATGTACTTTGGAAATGAAGAGAGCATTGTTGCCGTATATCGAGACCTTTCACTACTGGAACCTCTTCAAATGCTCTGAAATCACCACCTCTGCTGAAAATCTTCAAAGATTTTGAAGCATCTGGCACAGATCTGAGCATGTGGCACAGGTAGTGGTACTGTCATGTGCTTTCAAATGGCCAGTCTTATGGGTACCCATATTGCAAAGGGCAGCTGCAAGGTTCTAATGCAGGTAAAGAGCAAAACTTTGGAGATGAGGGAGGTAAGAGGGTTGTAATAGCTTCAGGTTATGTACCATCAGACAGAAGGGGAGTCACCGACAGGGATTGGGAAGGGTACTGGAAATGCGAGGGGAAGAGCAAAACTTAAAAGGCAAGCAGATTATTGCTTTAAAAATCAAGGAAAATACATTCTCAAAAAAACCCCAGGAGAACATGTGACAACTATATTAAGAAATCATCAGTCAAACATTGAAAGTATATGTAATGAAAGAACTCACGTGCCTGCAGTGTGGGTATGTTAATGTTCTACTGTCTTTCATTACAAGTAGGCATAGCACTTGATGCACAGAATTCATGACTTTCACAGTTCTATATTTTCAGTCAACTCAAAGGATAAGTTACAGTTCCACAGTCACTGATGTAATGTATTGCAGAACCTCTGTTTATTCACAGATAGCTCTGCAGCGGATCACAGAAGGGAAAGGCTGACTTCCCAATTTAACGCGGCTGAATGCTGATGTGGAGAGCTGCTGCCTTTGACAGTTTCACAGTCCCTCTCTGCTTGGGAAGAGACTAGGGAAGTTATTTATGGAGACTTTCACCATGGCCAATAACTGTATTTTTTTCATTCTCCTTTTGACTAACTTGAGAGTGAGCCTTACTAGCAGAAACACTGAACATTTGTGCATGCAGCCAAAGTTAATGGGAGCTGTTCTACAACAGTATCCTACAGTATTGTATAACACTGGCTATTAGGAAAAGCAAAGGTTGACACCTCAGTTTAAGCTTTCAAAATTAGTTGTACTTTTCACATTAACCTATCTTTCCTTCACTATTTTCCCCTTCATTTAATAGGTTGTGAAAACAAATTCACTAACATTTGGAAAACAGTGTACTGCTGCTGTAACGGTCGTCTTTAAGTTTGTACCGAAAACTTCCATTCTGAAAATTTCTAACTTCTGAGTACTCAGTTTTGCATTTAAGGCATTATTAAAGTTCCAGCTCAAATGTAATTCTGGATCTGAGCATGTTCCAGGAGCAGAAGGTGCTGACATCTGGCAGTGATGTTTCATCCTCTCTCCATTCCCAAAGTGTACCCTGTGGAACAAGGCAGCACTGCCTGGCCCGGGTGAGGTGCCCATGCTAGAGAGGGAACTCACTGCAGGGCTGCACTTGGAGAGGCTCTTCAGGCACCATCATAGGTGCCCTCTGTTGTGGGGAACACCTAGTTCACAGCTCCCTGGTGCACAGCTGAGCCTCCTCAACTTCCCTCCTGTGTATGGCTGAACACATCCCTCACAGCTGAGCTGCATTGATCCCTTGTTTGTGCTGTGCCAAGCAGTCACCACAGAAGGTAATTAACTACTAATGACAGTCTACTGCAAATTAATTTGAGGTTCTTACAATTTGCCAGGCTTTGTCAGGTTGACTTCTGTTCCTCACATTGCTGACTCCTGCTTTGAAAACACTCCTCTTCCTAGATTTCGGGTTCCTTCCTCAAAATTCAAAGTTAAAAAGCTTTCAAGAGGATTGACTAGAAATTTTGTAGTGGGGTCAATATGAGTCTTTTTCTAGCCTTGGAAACACCTCAGGTTTTTGTTAAGAGTTGTTCAATCTGAAAAAAACAGAGTTTTAGCTCTTTTTTGAGGTGGTTAACTTAGAGCAAATCACCAGAGAATGAAACACCTACAAAGAATTCTTGTGCATTGGTGGTTGTGCATTCCTGGTTGTGCAGGAAATCTGGGTTTTGGGACCCTGGTCTTCTGAAGGAGGCAGAGCTAGAGAAGACTATATCACCTTTGGACTCTTCTCTTTCATTGTATGCTTATGTGATGCAACAGAAAGGATAAAAATCTGTGTGAACAGTGTTTTTGCATGCAGATCAGCTGTTATCTTGTGTGGGGTTTGAGTGGGTTGTTGGCTAAGTGCACTTGACCTGAATATTCTAATAATGACAAGCTCTGCTTGGTGTGGGCTCCCTCCTTTGCCACCCATGTATGGTCTGTAGGGACGGCGTCACTGACCCCACAAAGGGTCAGCTTTGTTTGGGGGAAAATATAATCTGAAGAAACTAAGAAACCTTCCTACGCCTCAGCTCTCACTTTTCACAGTGCAAAATGCTGAGTATCAGAATTTTGAGCTGATAATTTGATACAGTTTGTATTGTCTTGCTCAGTGGCATTTAAATAAGGAACTTTTTTGCCTTCTTTGTACTAACCCAGAAGGGTTATCCTGAGGTTACTCATTTCAGGACAGATCCTGCCATTCTGTTGAAAAACCTATAAAAGGATATTAAAGTGGAGACTCCTGACTTTCAGGTGCTTGGGTTTGGACACTAATCAGGCCCCTACAAGAGTTTCATGAGTTGTTTTCTCAAAATTTATAGCAAAACCACAGAAAATTATTGCTTTCAGCAAAGATGCCAAGAAAGGGAGCAAGTCCTGAGCTCTGTAACAGTCCAGTGATAGTTAATCACTATGCCAACAGTCTCCAAGTCTTTTTCCAGTAATAGGACTGGCTGATGTCCTGATTATGATTCCTCATTCCAATATTAAAACTGGAGTGACACATAATTAATCATCTGTCTTCTGTCCCTATTTATTCATTGGGATTTTCCACATGATCTCTAGAAATATGTCTTCTTCCATTGCTATAGTTCTGTGCTTTGATCCTAGTCTGCCTTTTCAATCCTCTGATTTTACGGGAAACAGTCCTGTCTGGGACTATAGGATGAATGTAGCCAAATCACCAATATTCTTTTTACATTGCATTCTTTAAGAAAAAGAGTAGATGGGCAGCAAAATCAGTCTTGTCTTGTGAAGTAACTTCTCTGCATGGCCTGTTCCTCTGTGTCCAGTGTAGGTCATCACCCATCTGCAGATGACATTTCAAATGTCTGTCTTCTCTTTGTTGAACCCTGGTAAATTGATATTGGTTGCTCTTGGGTTTTGCTACCCATGTCCAATGTGGCACAGAAGCTGCTGCTTGCTCCATATACCAGGAGGCTGGTGTAGGTGGTTGTGCAAGATATGGGAGTGTGGCTTGCAGTTCTGTTGCTAGGAGCCAACAGTATGAAGTTCTTTGAAGTTTTATGGGGGTTTTTAAATCTCTTTTACCATGAGATAATAATTTTGGTAGATAAATTGCCCTTATAAACTACACCCTGTTTATTTTACTTTATTTTTAGGTGAGTTTACATCTTAATAATCGGCAATTGATGTTTATGCTTCTACAAAGGTGGGATCTCCAGCATCCTGATGGTGAACGCAGGTTTACCTTCCGGGCAGAGGAAGCATGCTCCATAAAACACATTTGCTATTGTTCAAACACCCACAACTCTTCAGGAAGACAGATGCCTTGTTTCAGTTTCAGTCTTTAGTTGAGTCACTCATGCTTATGTAAGGTTGGAATTTGATTCTCTTTCTTAAGGCTACATTATGGAAATTCAAATCTTAAATAACCCCTTGTCTCTGGGGCTAGCTGCTACTGATACAGAGGAGGAATTCAACTCACTTCTCTTACGTCCTTCTGTTGACAGAAATTATCTTTTGATCCTGTAGTTTTGCTCAAGGGAGATGTCTTTGCTCAAGGGAGATGTCATCTTTTCTCTGTATTCCTTACATAGTTCTTAGGGCTGACTTGGGGAAGGAAGAGTTTCTCTAATCTCAGGTTTGTGTCAAAAACAAACCTTGTAAGCCTCTTGCTCCAATGGGATAAGGTGAAGAGTACTAATTTCCATAGAATTACAGGTTTCTTAATCATTGCCACATTCCATTAATAGGAGCATGGATTTTTGTTTGGTTGGGGTTGTTATTTTTTTTTGTTTGTTTGTTTCAAAATCCTTTCAACAGAGTGGTTTGGAATAATCTCAGGGTTATACTGTGTTGAAGCTTGGAGTTATTAAAGTGGTTGAAGGATGTGGCTTTCCCCTAGGTAAACACCACACCCCACTCAGTAGCAGTGCCTGCTGCATGTTGACACTTGCATTCCATTGCCAGGGGTGGGCCCTGTTTGAACAGTGCCGTGCACTGCAGGTGAGGCAGTAAGTCCTTATGCTTCCTTAGAGGATAATGGAAGAGGCAATTCAGAGGAGACAAGGCAGGAGAGGTGGAGTACTGGACTTTGTCTTGTGATAGATGGAAGAGCAGTTGGCAAACTGCTAGTATTATATGTGTGGTCTGTTTTTACATGATGTATTTTTAGACTCTCGTAATCATTTTCACTTAACATTGAATTACTGCTTATTTGAGTACTTGACTGTCTTATTTGAGTGCCTCTAATTTACTTTACAAGCACTGATTACCTAAATTATTCAACAGTGTTCTGAGGTAGAGTTGTTATAACCTGCAGTTGTGGGAACTGGAGCAGAGAAAGGGCACATATCTGGACCTAGATTCCATATTGAAGCAGTGAAATTTGCTAAGATCTTTTGCAAGTGAGTGTCTGACAGTTTAGGATGTTAGAAGCTGAATTATCATGGTAGGAAAGAAAAGTTAAGTGAAAACATTTTAAAAATCAATATCTATCAGTAACCTCTCTATATGTATGTAGATATATACATGCAGGAATCTTAATTCTGTCCTTGTGCTTCCTATCCTTTCCTATAGAAAAAAATATTTACAGTACAATAGTCTTCCACTGTTACATTTCTTTCAGGCAGAATCTCAAAGTTGTGTGGGATGCAGTTTCTGGGGCTGTTACATGAGGATGTGCTGAAAGCAGGGTCAGCTTTCAACATGTGTCCCTTAACCCAAACTGCTGGGGATAGAAGGACAGGGATCTTTGACCAACTAGTAGAAAACAGTTTTGCAATTCCTGTTGGACAGTAGTGGTTTCTGGCAAATAGGAAAGTGTAAGAAAGGATAAGTATTAAAATTTTCTTTATTTCTCTTTGTCTGTCCAGACTGGAGATTCCGCTGTGGCCTCTTGAGTCACTGGGATGTTGAAGTGGTGGTGTGCCTAGCCCTGAGCTGCTGGGCAGACAGGATAGAGCTGTGTCTCCAGGTAACAGACTGCACCACCATTGCAAATGAGATGCAGCACATGCTCAGCTTCCTTCCCAAGTTCACTCAGGGGAGATTAGCTTGTTGAAGTTATTTCCTGGCTTCTTGCCAGAACACAGTCTCCCTTGATGTTACACAGAAACCACACCTGATTTAAACTGATTGGCACTTGTAGCACATTTGGATTTGAGGTCATGCATAGTTCACAAATGACAAGTTTGTGCCTTAACAAGTTGTGATTATGTTTTAGGATAAACCTATTTATTGGTCTGTGCACAGAGAAATGTGGATCTGTTTGGATATCAAGTATTACCAAATATTCATCCTGTTTGGAACTGATAATTCTGTGTCCTACCTGATAGGATGCTGGGCTTATTTTATCATGTAAAGAGTGTTGTCTTTCTAGATGTCCCCTTCTCATGACTCGAGAAGTCAGTCAGTGACCCATGAGATGTGAAAGACAGGCAGAGAACTGTCAATTTGCTAGACTGTTTCTGAATATTTAAACTGCAGTTGTTTTGGAGGTTAAGAAAGATTTCTTTCCTTATGCCACACCATCTGTTAAAGTGATGTTTGATTTACCACATATCTGTTCTGGGTGATGGACAGCCTGAATAAATCTTGAATGTTTGGGCTCTGAGTCAACTTTCCTATAGTGAGGAACTTTCCATTTACTTCTTGGATAGTAACATTTCAGTTTCCAGCAAGACTGATGTTTTGGCAGAAACCTGGTAGGAGCAGAATGTCGTGGATTCAGCTTTCCTGTGCTTGGTAGGGACAGGTGGCAGAGCTCCATCCTGTTAGAAACCCAGTGTCTTTCAGAGCAGACCACAAGATGTGAGAGTAGGGGTAATGGCCATATTTAATACCTGCTATGGAAGGCAGACAGTTTAGTATCCCTTAGAAAACATTTATTCTTGTTGAATTAAAATCTATCTTTCAGTCAACAGTATCAGTGTTTACAACATATCTGTGAGATAAATGAAGGAAACCTTGTGACAACGCACCTTTGAAGCCATTTAACTTTATTATTTTGTCTTTTGGCCCAGGAATAATGTAGAGGTTGCAGAAATTTCAACTGGTAATAACCAGAAACAAAATGCCAACATAGATCCCTGCAGAATAGTCAGCAGATTGTGGCTCTTGGTGCTCTTTGCAGGAGGACAAACAAGGCTTTTGCTTCTTTGTAGTTATTTTTCCTCTGATTTAGAGGGGAACTTATCCTGGAGTGTACAAATAGAATCCAGCTATGGAGTGGGACATGAGATTCTCTGCTCCTAGTAATTGAGTCTGATACTGACCATCCATTTCTTTTACCTTCACTTCTTCCTTTAGTCCAGACATAATGAACATCCAGCAGGCTTACCACGTATCCTAAAGAGTAGCAAAACCAAATTATGTGTGCATCTCACTGCATGGTGAGGCACCACAGGGGAGAAAACACAGGAACCTGAGGCTTCTGACTTGCAGTGTTGTTTCTGCTTATTGCATTAAGTGTTTCTCATGACTCCGAAGATTTAGCCCAGCCCATCCTGAGTGCAGCACAAACAGGAAATGGAAACCCTGCAGTCAGAGGATCCACCTGCCAAATGCTGGTTGAGCAGCTGTGGCCCTCACCCGTGGCTGAGTGCAAAGCCAGAAGCATCAAGGCTAAGAACAGTCTAAGCACTGTTTCTTCTCTAAGGTTGGAGGCTGGAGGGAGAAAGAGAGGGAGGGAGAGTTGAAGGTGTGTTCACAGTTTGCCTGGCAGTCTGATGAGAGGTGCTGATCAGGAGGCTGCTTGTGTAGCATGCAAACTGCTGCTCTTTAGGAGTGCATGTTCTCCCTTGCTGTCGATTATCAGTCTTACAGCTCCAGCTGGCACTCCTACATCACGGGAAGATCAACTGTGTGACAAAGCAGGGAGTGTTAAGTTCCCTTGGGAACTTAGATGCAGGGATGGTCACGGCTGCCAAGGCATCCCTTAGGTGGAGAGGACTCAGGGATATCCTTGACCAGGGATGTGGTTACACTGTATTCCTTGAGCAACAGCTGACAGCATTTGAAGTGACGCCACTTCCCTGGCAGGAGGCCATTTGCTGTGATTTGGCCAGATGATCAGTTGGCATTGATTGGCATAGATCTCAGTGTGAAGAATGATGCTGTTGCCTGTCAGGGCACAGACTGTCCAAAGCCCATGCTTGCAGCTCCGGACTCTGGACCAGGATCATAATGCAGTTATCATAATGCAGCATTCTGGCCCCAAACAGTTTTTTGTCTAGTCAGAAACACTGACTGCTCTGTGGATCAGTGCTTGGTGCTTCAGGAACCTGTTTCCTGCCCAGGACCAAGAGAAGGTGAAATGTGGTAATAATGGGGCTGAGTTGCTGTAGAAGCCTTGCCCTACCTTGGGAGCTGAATTAAGTGTTGCACTCAGGAGCTCAGTGATAAAGGTTTGTGTGAGGGTTCACTCACATACGTTTGGGGAGCATTCTCCTACTTAACTTGCTCTTTCACCTCCCACCCATTGAGATCTTTGTCTCGATTTGTGATTCATGTCTGATTCAGCCAAGTGGGTAGTAGACTTGGCAGCAAGAATCTCCTGAGCTTGAGGATTCCAGGAACCTTTAATAGGGGGCAAGAGCACAGAAACTGGCTGCTGAAAGTATAAAGTGCCTTCTATGATAAATTCAGGGATTTGCTGTCATTGTTTGGGGCATTTTTGTTTTAGCTATGGGAAAATCTTGCACCTTACTTCCCTACACAGAGCCTTTGTGGATATTTCAGTTATATTTCTCCCAGCAAATACAGTAAAAATGTCATGTATGCCTCACTTGCTCTGTGTCTTGTAAGGTGTTCTAAGTTTCTTCAAATACCAGATGATCTCAAGCCTAGGACTTGTTATAGTCTGGATAATTATAAAAAAAATTAATGGAATTTTGATCATCTGCGATCAAAGTCTTTTACAATCTGCTTTAGGTGTTTAAAAGCATGCATGAATGTGTATGCATATATTACTAGAAGAAACACTGAGGATAATTATGTTTTGCTTACATTTGGCATAAAAATGTCAGCTGGTTCAGGATCTGGATCTGACCAAGATGACTGCCTGCCTGTTTCATATCTGCAAAGACAACTATACTAAGCCTCAAACTGAAAGAACTCAAAACCAGAATCCCTTGATAGGCAGATTTTGTGACTGTAACCAGAAAGATACTGTGTTGCTCAGCAACTATCACTATATTTTTAATTTTTTTTTTCCTTATATGACATCACTCAGATCCTCAGTTCTCTCCCTGAGGTGAAACCATATGGTGAACTGTCCCAGAGCTATACTCCTTGAGAAAATGAAATCCCTAATAACCATTGAAGCTGGCTGCTGGGAAGCTGCACCTATGGAACAGTCTTTGGTTTGGGGAAACTGTGCTGATAACAACTTGTCTTGGTAGAGTATTGTGATTTTACAAAGCAGTAGATACTTTAGATATTTTGCTTAAGTGTTATGTGTTGGTTTTTTTTTTAGTAGATTGTAATTATAGTACTGTTGTTATTGACTACATTCAAACAGAGAAAGAATCAGATCTAATTACTCAGTAATTAAATTAGACCACCAATTTTCTTGGTTGTGATTTGCTCAAAATTATTTCTCATGAAAGCTTTTTATAGTAGTGGCAGGTATTGACTGTGTAGAAACAGATGAAAAGAAAGTTTTGTTTCAGCTAGGTTTAGTCCATTAAAATAATATGGTTAATAGCTTTAGACCTACATTTAAGTTCCATACATGTGTAGGTCCAATATGTCAGGTGAAAGCCAATTCAAATAAAGTGGCAAACAGTAGTAGTGAAAGCAGAGAACAAATATATTTTAATTTTCTAAATTATTTAAATAATTTAATAAAATGGCATAAATAATTAGGGAAACAAATTAGCCTTCAAACTGATTTCAGTTTTAATAAACTATGGTAAATAAAGCAGTAAATGGTTTTGTAAATAAAATTAACTCTGAGGTTTTATAAAACATTTTAAGTAAATGTATATAAAAGTAAAAAAAGTGTATATAAAAAGTAAAACTGGAGGCCAAGAAGGCCAATGGTATCCTGGAATGCATTAGGAAGAGCATTGCCAGCAGGTCTAGGGAAGAGATTTGACCCTTCTACTTAGCCCTTGTGAGGCTGCATCTGTGCTCCTCAGTACAAGGGGGACATGGAGCTCCTGGAGCAGGTCCAGAGAAGGGCTTTGAAGAGGATTAGGAGACTGAAGCAACTCTTACGAGGAAAGGCTGAGGAAGCTGGGCCTGCTCAGCCTCAAAAAGAGAAAAATGAGAGGGGACCTCATCAATGTCTATCAGTGTCTGAAGGGAGGGTGTCAGAGGATGGAGCCAGACTCTGCTAGGCGGTGCCAAGCAACACGACAAGAGACAGTGAGCAGAAACTGAAGCACAGGAAGTTCCACCTGAATAGGAGGCAGAACTTCTGCAGGTGGCCAAGCACTGGAACAGGTTGCCCAGCAAGGTTGTGAAGTCTCCTTCACTGGAGATAGTCCAGAACCATCTGGATGCAATCCTGTGCCACCTACTCTAGAATGGCCCTGCTTGGGCAGAGAGGTTGGACCAGATGACCCGCTGTGCTCCCTTCCAACCTGACCCATTCTGTGAAACAATAATAAAACTGTAGAAGATACAGAGTTTAAAAGAAACAGTTATGAACAGAAAGTGACCAGCTGCTCACGCTGATACTTAAGCCACCTGTGTGAGTAATATCGTGTGTAATATTGTGGACCTCCTGAGGATTTGTTGTGTCACTCAGAGTAATAAGGCTGCTAATGTGTGACCAGGAAGGAAGAGAAGAGGGGCAAAAAAGCCTACCCAGCAGAAAGGTGAGCCACTGGAGAATGACTAATTCTGTGCCTGGATAAGTCATAACTGATACCCAGTTTAGTAATTCTTGGTATTATTTTTGGGCCTCATAGAAGGCAGTTCCAGCCATTGACTGGTCTGACAAGTTCCCAGACACTTTTTACGTTTCCAGACACTGTTGCTGTTGTTACTGTGCCCCAAAGGAGGCCAACGCTCATCACCTTCTCATGTGCCTGCTGCTCACTGTGTTGGCCAAGATCCCTTGGCAAGGGGTTGCTCAGTGCTCCTGCATTTTGGGCACATGGCTCTTACAGGATTGTTCTGAAATGCACATAATAACTTTTTGATAATTATAGTTTTCTGTACTCCTTACAAGTCCCTGTGGAGGAACTTTGTTCCTTCTAGGAGTTAGTGAGACACTGAGTAGGCAGTGGCAACCAGCATAACAGATTAGATTTCAGCCCCCATGTCCCAGAGTGGCAGAATTTAGCCTAAATGATGTAAAGACTTTAGGAGAACAGTAGGTAATGATGACTGACGATTAAGTACTCTTTCTTAAAGCCTTCTAGGAAAAAAATGATTACTAAAAAAATTTCTCGTTATCCTTTTGTTTCTTGCTGTCATAATAGCTTTCTTATGTAGGCTTTGTATTATGCACAAAAACAAAGACAAAAAAAGACAACAGGATCTTGGGTAAGGAAATGGCTGAAATTTACCCAGTGAAATGATTCAGTGGTCATTGTTTACACTTGCCTAACAGAATTTCCATGATGATTTACCAGCTCAGGCAAGAAACTACACCTCCACTCTGCTGCTGATGGAATCATGGATATTTTAAGAGACCCTGTTGATTTATATTGAATTTTAGTGTTCTTTTGTTCTTCAACTCATTATAGTTTCAAGTAATATGCCAGAATTATGAAAGCTAAATTACTTCATTTTTCTGAAAAAAGGTTTTTCTTATTCCCCCAACGCTTCCTAATTTAGATGTGACTGATGTTTTTAATTATTGTCATTGCTGAAATTCCTAAGTGAAACAAATTCTTATGTATGTTACCTGTTTGTTATTTCTTGCTTGAGGGTAGTTACATGTGTTTCAGACATTCACAGAACTGAGATATTATTGTTTTATTTTTACCCTTAAATAAGTGAGAGATTTTATTTATTTTTCCATAGAACAGCAGAGGAGTGTTCAGGTCTCTATGCACTGTTGTCTTTAGAATTAGAGTGGTTCTCCTGTTCCTGAGGAATTCAGCATATGCTCAGAGACATGCTAGTTGTTCTGTACTGCCTGTAAAACAACAGTAGCAACTAAAAAAGCCCCATCCAATTCAGGGAGTTTGCACTAATCTCTTCAGTGAGCTTGCTTGTTAGGATGTTACAGCTCTTGTCCTGCAGTGATGGGAGGGTTTCAGGAAAGCCTGGCAGTTCCTGGAGATTTATTCTTGGGGACAGTGGGGTCTGAGGCCAAACTCCTTCAAATGGATGAAATACCTCCCAGAGAGTTCAATGGATTTTCATCAGGCAAGGCATACATCCTCTGGTGTGTTTGTGCAGGCTCATCATGGCTGTGTGTCTGCACACTGGTTGTGTGTGAAGTTGCACGCTTATCATGAGAAAAGGCCTGGACAAATGTGGGCTCACATAAACCAGTGGTGCTTGGTTACTGCTGCCCTTTGCTCTCCCTTAAAGGATAGACAGGATGGCAGCAGCCGCCTTTATCCAGGGTAGAACAGGTGGGGAATACCTCACCCAGCCAGCATCTTGTCTGCATATGCACTGAGCAGGTCTCCACATCTGCTGCATGGATGTGTGCTTCTCTTCAGAGCTGTGCTTCAAATTTAGGAAAGTGAGTCAAGAGAGTAATCCAGGTAGCAGATCAGATACCAAACCACAGTTCCTTTGCATGCACTGTGGCTGCATTGCAATAATTGCTTCTCCCCTTCTCTTCCCTGAAATTTTGTCCATTTGCTGCCAGGGGCACACATGCCATGGCACAGACTGTCACATGGTCTGCCCCATTGGCAGAAAACTTGCTTTTCCCTCCTTAGTGCCCCACACCTTTTGTGTGTTGCTCAGGGGTGTTTATATCATGTGTCAGTTAAAGTTCACATCGAGTAACTTACGTGCTGAGTCTAAGAATGTTAATATTTTTCGGGTTTGCTTCTTGACTCTTTTGGAATGCCTTTCTTCTTACTGTTGGAAAACTCTTGAGCATGTTGAGGCATATAAAACAGCATCAGTGATGTCAATTCAGAAAATCCTGAATGCAGAGATACCTGAGTTTCTCCTGGGAATCTAGAAGTGAGGTCTTAGAGAAACCCAGGCAGAGAAAAAAATCAAGGAAGACTAGCAGAAGAAACAGGAGCAGAGGGAGATAAGGCTGCAAATACAGATGGGCAGTGGTAGAAGCCCTCTTTGCCATTGCAGCATAAAGCAGTGATTTGAAAAGCACATAATGCCATTGCTAACAAAGAAGAAGAGATCTTGCTTTAGAAATAGAAGTGAGAATGATTCCTCCTACAGCAAGCACACAAAGTTTTCATCTTCCCACTCACACCACTGCTCTACCAGCATGCAGCCCTGCTTGCATCCTGGCAATTTGTACCCTGGGTTGAGTGAGCTGGGAGACTAGAAATTGAGGTAGAAGAAAGTGAAACTGCTGAACCCCTGCTGATGGCAACACTCCCCACAGGACAGGTCTGAAGGCAGTCCTTTCCCTCCTAGCTTGAGCCTTCTGCTTTCCTTATCTTGAGGGGGAGGAGAGGTTTGTGAAGAGATTATTTAAAATTTAAAATGGTAAATAAAAATTGTCAGTGTCTGTTTACTGGATGAGTAGCTTAAACATCCTTATCCGAGGCAGCCATAACCTAAGCAGCCAAAGTCCACTTGAGCTGGGGCTGAATTTGGCCCATTGTCTCTCCTTCACGCCCACAGTACAAATAAAAGCTTCAGCTTCTTAGCATTTGGTGGGAGGGAGGAGGCAGGAGAGCCACTGGAGTGTGATGTTGCATTGACAGTTGATGTGCATTCGTTGAGAATCTGTGCCTCTCGTTACTGGTGCGTGCAGCAGTATGACAAGTCACTGGGAGACAGGATGCAGTTTGTTAGGAGTGGAACTTTATGATGTGTGGGGGGTCTTTATGGCAGTTATAGAGCAATGTTGATTTCTGATTAAGGGATGGGGAAAAACCAGTGTTGCCCTGAAAACTGGTCTGGAATCTTAAAAAACTAAATCTTTGGCAGGGGCTACATTCAAAGAGGTCATTTTAATTCATAATAATAGTTTTTTCAACTGTTGTTTAAATAACTTGGGATTCTGTCCTTCTGAAGTAGAAACAGCACAGTAGCCTGAAGAGCTTCTGCTAACAGTGAAATCTCACAAATAAACTAGACAAAAATTATTTCTTTGCTACTTGAAAAGCAGTATTTACATTGCACTTTCCTCCAGAAGGAGGCTATGGACATATTTAAGTGGTGTTCAAGAGTCTTGCTCATCCTCACAGAACAGCAGCTGGGTCTGCAATAGACACAAGTCACTGTTCAACACTGCAAGGCTGCAGTTTGGAGCAGCTTAAGGCAAATTTTAACAAATATTAAATCCAAATAATATAGCATATGAATCTGCAGAAGTTATTTATGCAGTTGGAATTTAGCTAGAGCTAGTAACATCTGTGGAGTTTTAATAAGTGCAACTGAGTCTTCATAATTCTCAAACATCCAGGATTTTCTCTGGACGCTTCCTCTCACTGGCACAGTATGTTTGCTGCATGGGGCACATATCTGACTAAGAGTGGATTAATTTCAGCTTAAACTCCATTAAAACCCAAAGTTTAATAGATAGAAGCAATCTCATTTCAGTGTAAGTATGCTCATATGGCAATTATGTTGTTATGTCAGTTTAATTTGAAGCATTACTTAAAACTTTCTTGTGAAGGCAAATCCTTAAAAAAAATCACTTGTGTCTGTGGTTCATATATGTTCTTGATATATTCTAAGATAACTGCAGGTTTTTGCCCTCACATGGTGACCAGTGTTGCTGGAGGGTACCTTATAAGAAATGTTGTGTAAGTTAATAAGTTTGGGGAAGCATGGCTAGGTCAGAGAGTGATCTGGAGAGCAACATTTTGCCTGTGTATCATTTCCTGCAATTTCACATTTTCTGTTTTACACTTAGAGTGTAGAAGACAATAAAAATTACTTATCCTAAGCATCTAAATCTCCAGATCAATATCCATGCTAGAGAAGACAGTTGTTTTGAATGTGTATTTTCCAGTTGATGAGCAAGCACCTAAACTTGTTTTCAGTGTCATTAATACCTCACATTGATTTTGGTGATTTCCAATTGAGCCATTGATAGACACTTCTGTAAGTGCTGCCTAATCCCCACCTACACCTGATCTCAACAAAACCTCCTCAGCACTAAACTGTCATGCCATAAGTATAATGCAGCTCCATTTTTCTTCTCCAGCAGGGTGTTCTGTTCTAGTGATAGAAGAACTGAGCCGGCTCTCCTTGTTTGTAAAGCACTTTGGGATCCTTCCAACTGTAACATGAATGCTGGTGGGCTGTAGTTCTCTCCCATCTGGGTTTCAGTTCCAGAGCATGAGACTTTTTCACTTTCTACTTTTTTTTTTCCTGCCTTTGTGACAGAGCACTCAGCTGCTCTTTGTGAGCAGCTGTTCTGTTTCCCTGTCTGCCTGCAGCGGTACCCAGACAGCTGCAGCCAAATGTTGCCAGAGCAATGCCCAGCTTTGTTAAAAAGTAACAGGATTGGGAAAGAGGGGAGGGAGCAGGAAAATTCATGACCTGGAGTAGATTCTACAGCACTGTCAGTGGGTGCTGAGGGACCTGGGCGAGCTCCGTGTCCAGCTGGAGATGCACTTTCTGTGCAGGTGTCCCAGTAGGATTTACCTGCTGACTTGGGGAAAGCTGCTAATCATGAGGTGAGGCCGAAGTTCTCTGGGAAAGGAAGTGTTGCTGACAGTAACAAGCAGCTTATGTGCATGTCTCATGGAAACTTAAACGTGCGTATGTGTGCATGTGTGTGTTCGTTCAGCATCTGCTGTCCGCATACTCTGTGACTCACACACGGAGGGCAAGGTGTGGCTAAGAACAGGCCTGTGACGTGCACTATGACTTTTTTTTTCCCCCTCCTTATAGGCAGCTTTCTTGTGCATGGCAGGACGTTATCTTTATTTGTCCATTCTTGGGTTTGTGTGCATATTTTTCCAGCAATGATGATAGTGTTTGTTTTGTGGTTCCACCTTGGAGCACTTACACATTAGTGAGGAACAATTCAATGTGCATGAAGCTATGTAATGCATTTGTGGCGTGTCAGGATTTCAGCTTTTGCCCAACTTAAGATTTCTTTTCTTTTCCAGAAAAAAGCATGGCATACAATTAAAACCATGGTTAACTTACCAGTCATCAGCCCCTTCAAGAAACGCTACTCATGGGTGCAGCTGGCTGGGCATACAGGTGAGAGGGGTATCTTCAGTGTGTTTGTCTCTGGAGTGAGGATGACTGCGGCATGGAGAACAGTCTTTCTCTGTTTAGTTCCTTCCTTCAGGTAAAAAGGAAGCAGGCAATATCACACAAATCTGTGACCTAAAACATATTTCAGTTGTGGTGCGTATAGGGAAGTGGGAGTGATATACCTGAATAAGGAGATCAGCAGGGAAGCAATGGTCAGACTCTGGAGAAGGGCCAGGCTTGTAAGGTGATATGTGTAAAATACTTCTTAGAGGGAAACAAGAGGTTGGAGAGCTAAAGCCCTAATCTGTCTGGTGCTGTTGGTTGCAGTATGGGATCATTTTTCCTGGCTGAGTAGCCAGTAGTTAGTTTTCTAGGTGGAAGGATTCCTGTCCATGCCTGTATGTGCTTCAGCCCTGGAAAGGACAGTGTTTCTAACACCACTCCAAACCCCTCATCTGAATGTAGGTCCTTGGGTGGAAAACAAATGGGAAAATTGCCTTGTTGACCATGTTTTTGCATTGTGAGTCTGTCATTGTTCACTGTACAAGTGCAAGAAGCAGCTCAGTTGGTTGGTTCTAGTTTTGTGTTGGTAAAAATTGGTAGGTGTCCTCCTGATGGAGGCTTAGTTTCATTTGTAAGGCAAAAAAACAACAAAGAGAAGTCAATGGGTTTGTGTCTCTTGTGCTTCATATAATTCCTGTGCAGTGCTGGTGGGGGTTTATTAGTACACATGTGGGCAGGCACCCACGCTGCATCGTGCTGTAATGCAGTACGTGAACCACCTCTGTGTATGCTGATGCCCTAATATGGTGCACTTCAAAGCTGTGCTGAGAAATTTACTGAGCCCTAGAAATTGAGTAACTGTATTTTGCACAGTGTTGTTCTTGTGTCTGATTTGTATCACACAAAGGGCCAAGATGACCCAGTCTTAATGCAGTTTTTGTCACAGAAGTGTGGAGTTGGCTTCATCTGTGTGGAGTGAGGCACTGGTCATGTAATCATCACCCTTCTGGAGACTCACATAGTAGGGTGGAAGAGGAGAGTTAAGAGTTTAATAGAAGCTGACTAGGAGAGATACTGTTCCAGTTTCCTTTTAGCAGTGTTCTGTGGTTGGGTTTACTCCATCCTTTCTGCAGCTGTTCTTCTCTGATATGACAGTTTTTTTCTGAACTAGAACCTGAGCTGTTACCAGCCTTGTCCTTTTGCCAAGGCAGTGCCTGTTCTGGGATTTGTCAGAGAAGAACCAGTTTGCAATGGCTGAAGGATCCCGCTGTGGTAAAGATTGAGTGTTATCCCCAGGGTTAGTGAGGCTCTTACTTTGGTGCTCACTTGATTTTATCTCAATTAAAGGGTGCCTCTGAATGAAACGTGCACTTTCCTCAGACACTGTTGGCAGGTTGCAAGGATAGGAGAGCATTTGGAAACTCCGGACAGGTGGAGGCTGATTACTGCTAATTGTGGCCTCTGCAGATGTCATTTGTCCTGGATAGTATTCAGACACAGGGCTGTAAAAAGCACTTCGTCCTCCAGGCTGTACCTGCAGGGCATTAGCAGATAAGCAGGTTTCCAGAGGAGAGGAAATACCTGCAGGCAGGCCCAGGTGTAGTCACAGAGTGTGTGTGTGTGTGTGTGTGTGTGTGTGTGGGAAAGGGCAGTGCTTGGCTTCTGCCTGGTTCTGGCTCTTTAAGTATCACTGATTGATGCGCTGCCTCTGTCTGGACACGCTCAGCAGGTGTATGTACCCTGGGTGAGGATTAAGGACAAAGCCAGTGCTGGCAGTGTTATGCAGCTTTAAAATAGCCTGTCAGAGGATTAATGATGAATTCTGGCTCGTGGCTTCTTCCTGTGCATTTTAGCAAGTATAGTACTGTTTAATAACCTAGCAAAGATTAGCACAGAAAAAAATCCAAACAGCCCAAAGGCCTGAAGGAACTGCACTGCTTAAAGCCATAAATTCTGACATGGGAATGTATCCAAATGGACTTTCACTGCTAACAATTGTTCGTCCTGTGTGTTTTATTTTTTATGGAAAGCATCTTATCTCTTCTCTTCAGGGGAAATCTTTAACTGCTGCTATGAGACTGAGATAGATGAAACTGGAATGGTGGGGGAAGGGGTTTTTTTTTTTTTTGCTTGTCAATCTTGTCAGCAAGTGTTTGATTTTCTTTTTCAGGGAATTTCAAGGCAGCTGATAGTGGGAAGATTCTGAAACGCTTCTCAGAGAATGAAAAGGAGTGTTTTGAGCGATTGATGAAGGATCCGTTACGCTCCTGCGTCCCTTGCTTCCATGGCGTGGTGGAGAGAGATGGCGAGAGCTACATCCAGCTGGATGACTTGCTCACTGATTTTGAAGGGCCAAGTGTGATGGACTGCAAGATGGGGATCAGGTGGGGTGAATGAAAGAGAATGTACTTTCTCTGCATTTGAAGGAAGGGGGAGATGTGGTCATGTTCACAGTCACCTTGGACAACTTGAGGACAATATGTCCCATTATTGCCAGTTTGTACATGGATTCTGGAAACTAGCTGATGTATATCCTCAAAAACTATCCACATCAAGAAATGTTCAGGGCGGATTTAAGACAAAGTTTCTCTGCAATGGCCTGATAATACGTGGGAAAAAAATGACATGATTTATTCACTGCCAGTTCATTGAATCTTTGTGTATGCAGTGATTCAGAAAGCCTCACAAAGTAAAATTTCCATCTCCCAATGCAAATGGTGGAATACCAGTGTGAAAGCCCATTTCCAATGCTTGAATGAGTCTTTGCTGGTATTGATCTTTTCTTTAAAGAGTCGACCATTTGCTCAGGACTGACCTGTGTTTTTCCCTACTCTGACATCTTGAGGTGTTGCCATCTCTTTGTTCTCCAGGTTCTTACTTTCTTTTCCATTCATTGTCTGTGATTAAGATGAAAGCATCAAAAATATGCTTTCATATTTTTGTAGCATAAGAGCATAACAAAGAGATAGAGATTTGTTGAGATCCTGGAGTAAGGTAACAGTACAGAGAAGTATGAGCTGTCAGTAATCTTTCAGCTGGGATGTCAGCTCAGATGCTCAAGAGTTATTGTCATAAATTAGTTACTCTACTTACAGGAGTGCAGATATGCCTTTTCAAATAGATGCAAAATTTTAAATTACTTAGATGTAGCAGTTCTTCTGAACTGGTACGTTCAGAAGAAATAGGAGATGGATTTGCAACAATACATACACATTTTGTTGAAAATAGGTGACATTCTGGCAGTGAGTGACATCATCTCCTAAATGCCATCCTGGTTTGTTACGCTGTGATGAAGAAAGTAAACTTCAGGCACATGACAAAGTGCAAGCTTTAGGAATCCAGTGGAATGTAGAAGACATGGATAGTGCCTTTCTAATGGCTACCAGATTAGCAGATTGAGTGATAAGAGCAAAATGTGGGAGTTTTGTGTCTCTTCACCTCCCTGTTCTTAGTTACCTCTTCTGGTTTGGAACTACTCTGATAATCTGCTTTACTCTAGTTTTTTCTATATGAAGAGTGATGCTGTCTTTAACTGAGATGCATTAAGTAAAACTTAAACTGAGGCCTAAAAAAATTACCCATGACTGTTTTAAAGTTTTTTGAGGAGAGAGAATGCAGTAAGTCTTCAATAGCCCTATTTTTTAAAAAATTCATTATAAGTGATCTCTCCTACCTGTCCTTTGAAAATGCAGTTCTATTTTATGGCACAGTGGGAATTCAGCTTCCTCCTATTCTGTAACCAGGAAATAATCATAACTTATAACAGCAAGTAAAGATATAGTTAGAACAAGAAGTGAATTAGAATTCCTGATTCCTGGGACTGTTTCACTAAATATGCCTGTGTACTGTGTACACTAAATATGCCAGTCATTGCTCTGTGTACTTTGGTTTCCCCGTATGCAGAACTGGGGCAATGATAAGGCTTATTTTCCTGGTTGTTGTTTCTTGAGGCCAGTTTGTGAGCTGTAAAAAGAAATGTTGAGGAAGTCCTTAAGGATGTGTTGGGATGTGATGTTTGCAGAACATACCTGGAGGAAGAGCTGACTAAGGCCCGAGAGAAACCAAAGCTGCGTAAGGACATGTACAAGAAAATGATTGAAGTGGATCCTCTTGCTCCCACGGCAGAAGAGAACGCCCAGCATGCTGTCACCAAACCCCGGTACATGCAGTGGAGAGAAACCATCAGCTCCAGTGCCAACCTGGGCTTCAGGATTGAAGGAATTAAGGTAAATGTTTCACCTCTGCCTGTTCCTCAAGACTGAACTTTTTTGATTTATCAAACAAGCTTGTGCACATCAGTAGCCAGCTTTTCCAAAGAATCATGTGAAAATGCACTTGCTGAAACCACAGAGTTCACTCTATTGCAGTTCTAAAGCATTCATTCTAATTGCAACAGAGAGTGTCAATGAATTTAAGCTTCAGATACACATCAGCCACGTTTGAATCAACTACAGAGACCTTACAGGAAGGACACAAGGAGGTATGCAGTGCAGATAGAATGAAAATGAGACTGTTTGTAAGGAGGAATTCAGAACAGAAGTATTAACTCCCTCTCTGCATGCAATTACTTTTTTTATCCAGGAACTATACATATTTATTCCAAGTGAATCACAGTAAAGGGGTTTTGTTGCAGTTACATTTATTGGCAAGGCATGTTAAAAGCATTTGCTTAGATACTCTTGGGATCAAGGAAACCACTTTTCCTTTTAAATACATGATGAGATCCAGTTTAGATGGAGCTGGAATAAAGCCAGAGCAATCCAAAATGAAATTTCTCCATCAGCCAAGTTTATCTGCTGTTCTTGATGGATAAATTTGTGTCCCTGCACCATTCCTAGGATACTACCTTACAGCCGCAGTAGAACCTTGGCAATTTTCTTGCAACATGGGTGCTTTCCTACCTGTTACTTACTTATCTTTCATAGAATCATAGAATGGACTGGGTTGGAATGGACCTTAAAGATCATGTCGTTCCAACCCCCATGCTGCACTAGACCAGGTTGCTCAGAGCTCCATCCAACCTGGTCTTGAAAAATTCCAGGGATGAGGCACCCACAACTTGTCTGGGCAGCCTGTTCTAATGCCTTACCCCACTTGCAGTGAAAAATCTTTTTTTTAATAGCTATTCTAAACCTACTCCCCCTTTTAAAGGATCCCTTGTTCTGTTACTGCCTGCTCTTGTAAAAAAACACTCTCCATTTTTCTTGTAGGCTCCCTTTAGGTACTGGAAAACCATGGTTTGGTCACCCCAAAGCCTTTTCTTTCCCAGGCTGAAAAAAACCCCAGTTTGCTCAGTCTTTCCTCATAGGAGAGGTTTTCCATCCCTTTAATCAATTTGGTGGCCTCCTCTGCACTTGCTCCAACAGGTCCATGTCTGTCCTAAGTTGGGGACCCCAGAGCTGAATGCAGCACTGCTGGTGGGGTTCCATGAGAGAGGAAGAGATGGGTAGAATCCCCTCCCTTGCCCTGCTGGCCATGCTGCTTTGGATGCAGCCCAGGACACAGCTGGCTTTCTGGGCTGTGAGCACACATTGCTGGGTCATGTCCAGCCTCCTATTCACCAGCTCTCCCAGGATCTTCTCAGCAGGGCTGCTCTTGATCTGTTCATCCCCCAGCTTGGATAGATACTGGGGCTGCCCTGACCCACGTGCAGCACTTGCACTTGAACTGCACGGGGTTCCCATGGGCCCACCTTTGAGCCTGCCTGTGTCCCTCTGGATGGCATCCCATCCTTCAGGTGTGTCAACTGCACCACTCCAGAACCTGGATTAGTTTTGTTTCCTTTTCACAATTCAAGCACATAGAAATAAGGTATAAAAGACAGTGATGCTGATGAACAGAGGCTCTTTAAATACCTCTTTCTTCTCTTTGCTTTGTGTCTTCTCCCTTCCTTATTCACAGATTCTCCTGCTGTGATACTGGAACTGGGGCTCCAAGCTCATGCAGTGCTGGCCCCTTGTGTGCTGTCCACCCACTCCTGGCTGTTAGACACAGGCATCCTCATGCAGGAACTGTCTGGGTGGTAGCTGAGTAGGTGACTGGCTCCAGTCCAGCCAGAACACAGGATCCTGCCTTGCCCTTTAGCCAGCTAATGATGTTATGAAGATACCTGTCTTATTCCTGTACAACTTATGTCTTTGTATGCTCCTCTGTGTAACGGAATCAGAAACCCAGATGATCTTGAGAGTTTTCATGTGTGTTCTTGGAAAGATAGTTGGTGAGTGAAGATGTACAGTCCCAGAGAGTAACTGAGCTAAAGGAGAACATGGGTGCTTCAGACAAACCTCCTGGCTTTTCTTTGTGGATTTGTTTCTTGTCAGAAGTAGGAGCAGTATGACACACAGACTGTGTAGTGTTTCCCTCTGTGGAGACACTGCTGTAACTGTGCACAGAAAGAATACTTAATCCTTGACTAAGTATAGGAAATACTTTAGAGCACATTCCCTTTCTCTCTATCTCCCTGTGCTGTTATGAGGAATGTAAGTATAATTTTTAAATTTTTTTAGATGGAGAAAAGGTGGCAGAAACTAAATTGTTCAGGCAATACAGGTAGTCAGTACTGCCTGCACTGTTCCACTGAAGCTGAACTGTACATCCAGTTCTGTATTTTTGCAGAAAAGCAAAGCCATTCTGCAGGGATCCCCATTTTGGTAAGAAAGCCTGTAAAAGTCAGTGGTGCCAGCTAGTGGTTGATGGGAACAAGGGGATGCTCTCCCTGACTGGACTGGTAACTCCTGGAGTTAGCTGATGAGGTATGTTGGGTTGGGTTATTCCTGCCCTGTGGCTGCCTGAATAAGAAGCAAAAGCAAAGAAAGTGAAATCATAAACCTTTCTGTGAACTGGCTGCTGATAAATGAGATCTGATTCACCATATGCACTCCTGCAGTAATGGGGTATCTTTTTGGGTTGATCCATTTCTTATCCTTGCCTTGCTTCTGGATCTCTAAAATCAAGTCAAGTTCATTTATGGGATTTGTCACTTTTCCTCCTATCAAAAATAATCTGAACCATTTGGTTTCCCTACAGTTGGAACCTGTTGCTCAGTATCTTGTGCCTGCCTGATTCCAAATGCACATTTCCTCTCTGGCAGGGGCTGTCTGAAGACCAGGCGTTGCAAACATTTTCTCTATAATACTAAGCTAATGCCTGCGACTGAGAGTTGGGATTTCTGTCTTCCCCTTCTGTCAGTGAATATCTGTGCAGTTTGAAAAGTGACTTCTTCCTTTGGTACCATTCCTTTAGCTGTAGATCAGGGATAGCCATTTTCCCAGGAGGATATCAGATTTGATTCATAAATCTTCGTGAATCCATTAAGTTAACCCAGAGCCCTTTAAGGGAAGTCTGCAGAGGGCTCTGAGCAAGACCCCATGGTTTAAGATGAATAGCACTGTTTTATGGAGCTGTGACACTTGCCCTCTGGTGAGCCATGTCACTGTCACATCTAATAAGAACTGGCCCACGAGCTGCACTGTGTGACAGACTACTCTGCTGTGCAGGGGTGTATGTGGAGTCCTTAGCAAAGGTATGACATCAAGGAGTGAGTCAGGCAAGTGCCTCCTGAGGATCAGGTACATGCAGAGCCAACGTGGTTTAGAATACTGGGGTGGTGCCATTCAAACTCTGGATGTTCTTTACAGCAAGTAAAGACAGACAGTAATCATGTTTCCTGCCAACCACTGGAAAGGAGCAAAATCATAAAAGTGCTAAAAAGGGAAGCAAGCAACTAGTTTGTCCAGACACAAAAGGTTAGAAAGGGAACAAACACCAAGCAGCTATTCTAGACATTGCTCTACAATCTGCAGCATAGGGAGAAATTATTTTTAAAACAGCCTTTCTCCAGTGAAGAGGTATGAGATGAAGTTTCAAATATCTATGTGCTCTTGAGTATTATCACACATCAGATCACATGGCTTCTAACTTTCACTGCCTACCTGCTGAACTGCTCTGGCATAACTTGCACATCTCATCAGGCTGACATGTGGCACTTGTGTCTGTCCAACAGCCTTGGAATAAAATTCTTTTGCATGAGAGATCTGGAGTTTTAGCATTATTGAATGTTTTTCATGTATGCATTAGAAACAAAGTTCAGCTGTGGAATAAATGGTGTTTCACCTGCTAAGTGAATTTGGCGTAGTGACTTAACATGTAGGAGACAACATATTGTATTGACCTGCTGATTTACTCACAATGAAAAGGAGGGATTGGACTGAAACAATGGAGAGGAAAACAGTTTGATAATCCTGCAGGCTTTTAGTGGATTTTTGTTGCCAATTGTAATAATTGCTGTATTTTACACCCATATCCTAAAATCTCCTATTCGTGTCTCTTGAAGCAACAAGGATGCTCCTGGGGACATGCATATTCATATATTCTGTGTTTACAAATACCTCCAATTCATGCACTGCTCTTATTTGCTTGTAGCTCCAGAAGCACATAAAAATACTTGTCTTTTTCAGTAGCAGGATGCTTCTGTACTGAATCTTACTGCTAGCACAAAAATACTCTGAATTTCTCCAGGACACACTTGGAACAAGCATGCCTCCACTGTCCTTTGCCAAAATTCATTCACCTGCTTTGTCATTGCTAGCATTGCGAATCCCAGGTTGTTCCTATCTGCAACAGATTTCTGTTCTGTGACTTCTGGGTCACATTATATGTTCAAAGCTATATTTGGAACTGAATCCTAACTGTGATTCTTTGATTTCCCAGTGAAAAACAGAAACAACAACAAAAACTACCACCACCACCAACAGAAAACCCAAATAACAACAGAAAAATCCACACCAAAACCCAAAAGAAACCCCCAAACTAAAGGACTAGTAAAATTGGTTTTGGAAATGTTCCCTCACACCCTCAGCCAGGGTTTCACTAGCCAGACAAGAGTACAACCAAAGAGGTCTCTGTGGTTTCCCCACTGAACTTTGCACTGCTAGCACTGATGTGAGAAAACCCTCCTGCAAGCTGGTAATATCATGAATTGTTTCTTTTTTTGTTGTTTGTACTCAACAGGAAATGAACTGCCAGTGCCATTTAAAGCTATCCAATCAGCTTTTGTATCTCTTCTCTTCTTCTTGCTTGGTTTCTCTTCCTGTTCAGCTGCTTACTTTCATCTGGTTAGCAAGGGCTGAGCTGTTGCTGGTTCAAGAGGATTGAGTGATGAGGGGAATGATATGAGTGCAGTATAAATAATCTCTCTCTGTGTGGGTTCTGTGCAGAAGGCGGATGGAACATGTAACACAAACTTCAAAACAACAAAGACACAGGAGCAAGTTCTACAGGTTTTTGCGGAATTCATTGAGGGCAACACAACTATTCTGGTGAGTCTGAGCTCTTCAGGTGCACTGATCTTGGACCAATGCTCTTGCTCCAGGGCCATGCTTTCTTTGGTACAGGAAATAGGAATTAGAATACCAAGGGGGTAAGTGGTTTTGACTTCCAGTTGCTCTCAGGAGATGGGGTGGACATGGGGATTTGGTGGGTTGTGAGAAGTTGACTGAGACAAGTTTTATCAGCTCTTGCCATGAGTTGACCCCAAATGCTTCATGCTATCAAAATGTCATTCAAACTAACTAACTTGTGGCTTGCCATCAGCTTCAGTCATGGGTGTGAGATGCATTAGATGGGTGATATCTAAGCAAGGATTGTGTTGGCAGGAAAACTTGTGATTTGGGAATTCGGTCTGGAGAAGATTAAACCAGAGTGTGGAGGCAGGAAGTGAGATTGGTGACTAGCTGTGTTCCCATGTGTGAAACTCATCTCAAAGAGGAATTCCTGTGTGCTAATCCATGGGTAGCACAACAGGCATGTGGTAGATGGCATAACACATCTCTTGTCTTTGGAACTTCAAAGGATGCTGTAATGTTTTGCTGCAGTGTGGAAGCCATTATGAAGGCAGAGTAGCCGTGCAGGAGGAGTGTGCTTGGTAGCTCAGGGCAGCCTTAAAAATCTGCACTAGAACTTTGTATATTAGGCCTTGATTCTTTTTATCCCCCCTCTGCCCCCACCACAGTTGGAGCTCCTTGTTTCTCTAACACAATTTCTTTCTTTTCACTTTGGGGAACTGGAAGATTTTTAATTCCTTAAAAACCTTTTCTCTTTATTAAAAACAAACAAAAAAAAAAATTGCAGAAAGCCTGATGACATCCAAATCAAGGGAGATAAGTATGCCTGGTGTAACACATGCAGCAGATGAACTCCAGTCTTTTAATTCACTATGAAAGCTTGAAATGTATTTTCAGATTGACTTTCAAGTGATGAACCTGTCGTTTTGAAGGACCTCTAGCCTAAATATGAATATGATCTCCTAATTATATTGACTCTCATAAACAGATTATTCAGTTTTCAATGAAATGTTTATGGGTTGTTTTGGGCTTTTTTTCTCTTCTTCCAGAAAAAATACCTCAAACGTCTGCAGGAAATCAATGTCATTCTGGAATCCTCGGACTTCTTCAAGCGACATGAGGTGAGCAGTGACTGCAAAGCTCTGGAGGTGCATTGCTTCTTTGTCATTCCAGTGTACTTCAGAACAGCCTGCTGTATAAGGGGTTTTGTAGAAGAAAGCTAATACATGTTTACAACACAGATACCACAAAGCCTCCACCACGATGGTACAGGAGATTAAACTAGTTGAGCAATAATAAATCCTCCTGTCTTTATGACATCCCAGCACTTATAGCTCTGGACCACTGCATGGAGTAGTTTATTAGTACCAGTTTCATATGGTTTTTCTAACCTGGATGTGCTCCAGTGAAATTTACAGGGGAATGGCATCATGGAAGTTTGCATTTGGTACAGTAGCATTCAGTTATAGATTGACAATGAAGGCTGTATTACTTATAATGGATTTATGTTGAAATACCATTTAATTCTGATGTCTATGTTCTCAGTGTGCTTTGCTGTGCAGAAGGCATCGTTAGCATTGTATTTTCTGCTTGTTAACAGCTCAAGATTTTGAGATTAGATATTTTATCTTGTTGATGCTCTCTTATCACTAGAGATATTTTTGTTAATCATGGGTCATGATGTGTCTTTGAAAGGAGTTATTAGCTTTGCTGAATTGCTCAAATTGAGACCTGATGCTAAGATGAAGAATTGCTTTTCTTCCTGTTTTCTGCTGAGTCCCATTTATTATCTACTCTCCCATTTGTACCTTACTGGGGCATCTAAATCATCAATTTATAAGTGCAGCCCAAAAGTCTTTTGGGTCACAGGTGAGATGAGGAGATCATCTTCTTAGCAGGAAGTGTTAATTGGTGGGGGAGGGCTGAAGATGTATTTTTAACTAGGCTGTCTCAATCTGTCTTCCAGGTTGTAGGAAGTTCACTACTTTTTGTACATGATGGCAGTGGGAATGCCAATGTGTGGCTGATCGATTTTGGAAAGACCACCCTTCTTCCTGATGGGCAGACACTGGATCACCGGATCCCCTGGCAGGAAGGCAACAGGGAGGATGGGTACTTGTTGGGATTGGACAATTTGATTGGCATCTTGGAAAGCATCACTGAAAGATGAGTTGAGAAAGGCACAAAACTTGCAGGGCTTCTCTGTAACTTTCTGCTTTACTGAAGTAGAAGGAAACTCAGTTAGAAGGAAACCTTTAACTCCAAACTCCTGAGGTTTTCAGTGCAGAGGGAGCTGCATCCAGAACCCAGCAGTCAGTGATCAAAGTTACTTTGCATCAGCCCTCTATGAACCTAAATGAATCATTCCAGATTGGTCTGTATTGCACCAGATGAACTTGAGACTGGTCCTCAGAGAATGAAGATCTCCATACTCGGGAATCACACCAGCATGAGTCAAGAGGTCTGTGTGGTAAGCCAGAATGATTATGATTTCTGGCAAAATGGGACTACAAATTGCTTCTTAGAGAACCAGGACAAATGCTTGGGAACTCAGGGCAGGAAAAATGATTTTTCAGGGAACTGCATAGTTTTGAAACCAGATTGTGTTTTTTCCTCTCTAATACCAAGTCCTCTTGTGTACACTATAGGTTGGACCAGCAACTTCTGCTACATTATGTTACAGAGTGAGCAAGGTGCAAATGGGTGTTAATCACAAGAAACTGGGAGCAAAGAGAGACAGCAGTTTATAGTGGCTTGATGTGGCTAACTGCTGTTGACCATTTCTCCCCTTCCCTACCCTAGCCTTGCCTCTATCCAAGAAAGGCCTTGGCTTTTTCTGTAGCCGCTCAGGAGATTACAAACACTCTAGGGAGAGAATAGCAGCCTATTGTCTCCAAAAACATTCCAGCTGGGTGGGCTGTTAGACATGTTGCTAAGTTGGAGACTTAGGCCTCTTGCAGCTGAACTGCAGCTCTGAAAATCACTAATGATCTTTCACAAACTCGACAGGGAACTAGTTTTTTTTTTTCCCAAGGCTTGTTTATTTTTGAAGATAAAACCCCTATACACATGCACACACTAGCAGTCAGCAACCAGTGTGATCTCTTAAGATCATGATTTGACTGTCTCTAAATGCATGTGACTTCTTGGCCATGTCCCTCTTCTCAAATATGATGCTGCCACTTAGGCATATAAAGTGGCACAGCATTCAGGGAGGTCATGTTTCTGCACTCACAGCATTACACAAGAATGAGATAATTCCCAGGCATCCTTCCTCCAAGGTATCAGCTCTTAACTCCATGCAGTTTGGGTGGAGGAATGTCAATATATTACATCCTATACTCCCTATCTGGAATCACAGGGTGATCTGTTCTTCATTATTTTACTGTGACCCAAGCACAGCCACAGCAAAACCAGTTTCTAGGTTAAAATCAAGAAAGATTGAATTGTTTTCTTGCAATGGCTTCACATACCTTCTCTGGTGGTTGCCTCTAGTCTCTGGAACAATTTTTTACATGCTGGCAATATAAATATTATCATTAGTCACATGTTGACTCACATGCCAGGTTTTAACGTGAATAATGTGGTGATGTAGTTTTCACAATGCAGGTAAGAGTTACATTGCCAGTTGATGGCTAAAGCCCTTTCAACATCTAGAGGTAGTAATGCACATTGATCATAAATTCCTGTCTTTTGTTGGTTTCCTGTGCTCAGGAAAGAGTCTGAGAACTTTGGATGAAGGTGACTGCACTTTTGGGAAACTGCTGTTTCAATAATAGTTGAAATCATAAGCAAAAAAAACCCTATAGAGTGCAGATCTGGAATGAAATCTGCAATATTTGTAGTTAAAGTTGGACAGACTTAATTTCTAAAAGGAGTTACTTTGTGTAACACACTAGAGTCTGTTGCATACTAAAAGATCAGTCAGATTTAATTACTTTTTCATAAACTTAAAAACAGGAGTATTGAAAATTGAAGCTCAGTTGTGATGTAAAAGTTAGATGACATAGAGTAGGTATTCTGCAGGAAGTAATGACATGTGGAAATATTTCATCTTAAACCAGAAGTTGTCTGAAACTGGTAATTATTTTTGCAGTTTGCTGCAAATTCAGACAACTTCTGTGGCCTCCAGAGTTTCTCTGTTTTATATTTATGGTAGTATGTTAATGAATTTTTCACTTGGAAGTTTCAGAGTGTTTACATTAGGTTTTTAGAAGTGACAGCACAGATGAAATCATTCCAGATGCCTCCTAACTTTTGAACTGCTGTGAGATGACAAATGAATCTGTAGTGAATTCCATACAGTTAAAAAAAAAAAAGTATTTCCCCTTTTCTGCAGCCAGCAGGTAAGCCATGGACAGCAGTGCCTAAGGACAATAGCATGTAAATAGGGCTCATAGGCAGGATTTCAATGACATTGCCTTTTTTATGAGACTGAAATTGCAAGCTGTCCTACCATAACTAAAAATAATTATTAAAGCTAGAAATAAGATAAAGACAGAAGTCAATTAATGGTTTGCCTAAATAATCTTCAGAGTTAAATTTCTTTCTTCTGTTACCACATATGTGGATCTTTTGCACCAATGTAAACTATTTTCTGGAGAGGAGATCTAAACAGTAGAGGTTGGTGCTCAAATGTCAGTTGAGAGTTTAAGACAAAATTTTAGAATAACTGGTCAGTTCTAAAGGAGAACTGGAACAAAGTGTTATCAATAGCTTCAAAGAAAACAAATCCTGGTAGCACCTGGCTGGTTTTTCAGTAGGTGGTCCTGGGGTTTGTTCCACTGCAGTAGCTGGAAAGGTCAGGGAAAAAGGAAAATCTCTGCTATAGCAGACACTGATCCGGAAACTCATTCTAGGTGATGTAAGTTCTAGGATGTTAGTTTTGAAATGGATCTTTGTCTTGCTAGGGGATTAGAAAGAAAGAAATCACAATCATCTGTTGCTGTTATGGGGAAGGAGAGAAGGAGGCAGCTTTTCGTAGCAAACTGCAAGTGTAGGACTTCAGCTGAGCGCTCTAAGGACCTGAGGCTGTGCGCTCAGGAGCAAACTGAGGGTAAGTTTTAGATTCCTTGTTTCTCATCAGGTGGCCCAGAGCCCCTGTCTATGGACACCCAGTTGCTAGTGTGAGGAAGCAGCATGGCCTTCTTTCACTGTTGGGTAAGTTGTGTTGAATAAGCTTATATTTACCAGAGGGTCGACATGGTGCACGTGCACAGGCATGTAACACAGGGGGAGCTGATGCTTGGTAACCAAGGAACTTGTTCACATGCAAGTCCAGAATGTCGTTCATTAGTGCATCTGCTGAGAGAGTGCCTCACTCTGGAGACACTGAGTACATGTGGTTCCACAGCAGGGTCAGAGATGCTGGCCTAGAGGCACTTTGGTGCTAGGAACACATGACCTCTGACTTAGGCTCCAAGGTCCTTAAACACACTAGTTAGGTGCAGCAGTGCTGTAACTGCTGCATTCCTGTGTAGATCAAGAAGTAGGACTAGGACTTCTCTCCCTCAGCTTCATCATTGACTTAGGTTTTTTTGGCCTTGGACAACTCTCCTAGGCATTGTTTTGTTCCAGTTTTACAGATGGGAACAGACCTACTTACCTCGTGGCAATGGTGTGAGGCTCTCCTTCATTAGTGCCTGCAAGCTGCTGTGAGATTCTTTGGAGGAAGGTGCAATATAGAGAAAAATTCACAGACATAGATCAGATAAGTTTAAAAATTATGGATGTTGAAGCCCCACAGAGATATAAATTTGGCTGAAATTTAACCAAAGTGGTAAAACCTAAATCCCTCTAAATTTTGTACAGGGAGGAATTCACTTAACATCTGATCCAGTTCTTGTTAAAGGGAAAGATTTCAATGTATCTCAGAGGGCTTTTGCTACTTTTTTATTGCTGTTGTTATTATTTGTTATTCTTAAGGTACTGAGATCAAATGGCCTGTATCATCCACATGCATCTGTTCTGAACACTACAATGCGATGCTGACATTGACTGTATTGGATGAGTGTTTGTTACTCTGAAGTGTGTATGCTACTAAATAAATCAGACTGAAGGAAAAAAAGACATCTACTGTGATTTGGTCATGTGAGAATAATATCTTTTCTTCAAGAATTTCTTTAGGGAAGGGAGAAAAACAGTATGTTTCACTGCTTTTAGTCTTTACCATATGGTACTTCCTAAAGCAAAACCAGAAGCCAAATGGTGGAGCTTGGTTCCAAAACCTATTGGTGTTACTTTTAGAACCTGATTCACCCAAAGCTTGTCAGCTTCCTTCAAGGTAAGCTCTGTCTCAGAAATCTCAGTGAATGGTCTACAGCCTATAAAAAAAAAGTGCACCAAGAGGCACTTGTCAGACTCAGAGCACTAAACTGTTCCCCTGGGCAGTTTTGTGTGGACACAGGGAAAAAGCACTCAGCTCTCTAGGACTGGCAGCACTTCTCAGCAAGAGAGAGTGTATTCTTATCATAGAGAGTGTGCAAAAAGTACTTATAAGAGAGGGAAAGAAATATCCACCATTAGTGTCTCTTTATTTTGTGTTGCAAATATAGAAGTATACACTTGTCTAGCTTTAAATTGCATAGAAGCAGGTGTGTCATCTACTTATGTACAGTAGTCACTCAGAAAGGAACGTTGGCTGAAGTGCTGCCTTGGTCAGAGGCAATGACAAATCAAAACCTGTTCACGTGACTTTTCCATTTGTGTGCTGTGATGGGAAGATGTGAGGCATGGCATCACTAAGGTCTCTGCATGGGATTGAGAAGGGTGGACAGCCAGGAGGAGAGAGCACAGCCAAGCCTACAGGAGAAACTGTCTCACACAGCTCAAGGTTCTAAGGAAGTCTGGTCCCTTTCTGACACTGCTGTGGAGATGCAAATACAGTGGGGGGAAAAGTATTCCCAGTAGCAGCAATTTCTTCTCTTTCAGGAAAGTAGGGAGAGTGTCTTGGAGGTGAAGTTACACTTGCAAAAGCCCATATCTATTTTAGCACCCTTGGAAAGCTTTCTTAGTGCACACCAGCCCATGGGCAAATTAAATGAGAACTTAGCTCAGGAAAAGGGTTGATATGAAGTGGGATGCCTTAGATCTGTGCAATTAAAAATTCTGTTTGTTTAGGAGAGCACGGATTACAAAGAAATGAGAAGCAAGGATTACAAAGAAATGAGAAGCAGGAGTAGCAACAAATGTGGAAAAGCAGAGAAAGACAAATTGAAATTTCCATTATTGTTTCATCTCCTGTTAATCAGTCCCTTCTTTAAAATGTAAGGATGAGGTTGTGTGAAGCAACATAAAGTATTAATGCTAAACACAGTCAAAAACCAACTATATACATACAATTACAAAACCAATTTGGTAATGTTAAAAAACAGACACCTATCAGGAAGAGCAATTTATAACAACCCTATAAATGGCTGATTCTGCAGGAGGGAAGTAGTGGAAGATTTCACATGGATTATAGACTAAATTAATCCCAGATCTCCAGCTCATGTCATTCCTCTAGGAAACAGAATTGGGTTTTGGCTTCCAGTTTCCAAATTAATCAAATTTTGACAGTATGGGTTTAACTCATTGATGATGCCCTAAAAATGTCTCCTCAATAAAAAACAGTTTCACACAAGTTACGTTTTGCAATGCTAGCAGTTGAGCACTATGAAATCTCTGATTGTACAAACAATAAGTTTCAGTCTCAGAATTGAAGGACTGAAGGTTGTAGAATGTATCACTGCAATTGTTTTGGGGTTTTTTTTTGAGATAAAATGGTTTGTACAGCATGTAGCATTCAACCTCACAACAGGAAAAATATTAACAATATTTCCTCCAGGATGTTAATTAAAAATTCATTATCTGTGAGGGTTTTTAAATAGCATCTAAAAAAAGATTACTACGGGTCAAAGATTCATGGCAATATGCTGACAGAAGATCATTCCATTTGGGAGAGTTAAGAGTATTGAGGCTGCTAATGCAGATTCTTTTAAAATTCCCAGCTCTTTCTTTTAGTGCCCATTTGGTACCTGCATCTCCATGTCTTGTCTTTTTAGAAAAGACTGCATCTGGCTCAGTGCAGCCCTGAGCTAAATGCTGTTGTAAACCATCAGAGTCTGTTTTGGAAATAAATAATCCATATATGCTTACTCTACTCTTACAGTTGCTCTTCAACATCCCACTCTTGATCACTCTTAGGGATAAGATCCTGGTCAAGATAGAATTCTGGCTCAGTCTCAGTGCAGCTTTGTCTATGTGCTTCCTGTAAATGAGTACCTTGATGCAGCTATTCAGTAAAATCAGGTATTTGTCCGATGTGCTGGACTTGCACTTTATTTATAAAATGAAGGCATAGCTACAGCAAAGACTGCCCTGGCACTCCTAATAGCACTATGCTCTCCTCTCACTTCACTTTTCAATAGCTTCCCTGGTTTTGTCACTACTGGCCTTTCTATATCTGTGAGTTATGTTGAGGCAAGGGCTTCACGGGGAAAACAGTGGTAGCTCAAAGCTGGGTAACTACCTGGACAGTAGAGATCATGCCTGCTTCTCACTGGAATCTTGGGGTATTTTATAGTCATTTAAAAATATGAAGAACTGTCTTCTCTCTGCTATTAAAAGTCTCTGGGAAGAGAAGGTAGTATAGTTAACTTCCCATGGCTTCTGAACCAGCCAGTATTTCACTCCTATTGCCACCAGTTTCCAGCCCCTGCTAATGGCTAAGGAGAATTGAAAGCAGAGTCATAATGGGCCTGCAAAAGCATGGCCCTGACCACCAGTTCTCTGCTCAGGACAGACAAGGGCTGAAGAGTGAGCTGGCATCACCTCCACTGCAGCTGAACCATGATCACTGCACTCTGCTGTGGCCTTATCTCATATTCACGGAGGAAGGGGCCAAGGTGCTGGCACCAAGTCACAACTACTGGAAAGTTTTATAGGTCATCTTTTGGGAGGAAAAAACCTACTAATATATGAACCATAAAAGCAATACAATCTGAAAGGTAAGGACAAACTGATTAAATTCCATTAGTTAAAAGTAAATGCATTTATTTTTGACTAGCATGGTCCAGAGGTGGCCAGTCTGAAATATGATCAAAAATGTTAGCCTTTGCAAGAGGAGAGAATGAGAAAGTTTCCTGCTAAATGGGCTCTTCTGCCTCATCCAACTGGACTGTAACAACTCCTGGATCTAAGGCAGGACAGGCAATGAACTAAATATGAGAGAAGCTAGAGAGCTAAAGCAAAGGTGAAATGGGAAGAAGGGCATAGGCAAAGTCATTCATCTCCCTTGGTCACTAAACCCATCAGTCCCCACATTTGTACTGAAATTTGCCCCACGCAGAGGGACCCCTCTCTTCTGACTATCAATGGTTTTACAACACCATAGATTTAGAATTATTTCCACACCATGGGTCTTTGCTGAAAGGTGACCATCATCACCATTTATGTCTGGAAATCATAGAAGGATTGGTGTGAAACAGGACCTCCAAAGATCATCTAGTCCAACCTCCCTGCTCAAGTAGGTTCTCCTATAGCAGGTTGCACAGGATCATGTCTGGGTGGGTTTTGAGTGTCTCCAGAGCAGGAGTCTACACAGTCTCTCTGGGCTACCTCTTTCAGTGCTCTGTCACCCTCAAAGTAAACACATGTTTTTTCTCATACTCAGGAAGAATGTCCTATGTTTCAATTTGTGCCTGTTGTCCCTTGTCCTGTTGCTGGGTATCACTGAAATGAGTCTGCTCCCATCCTCTTGACACCTGCTCCTAAGGTATTTGTATGCTCTGAATTGACATTGTATAAAACTGTCCATTCTAAAGTCAAAGGCCTAAAACTATACAAAGCATGGAAGAGATAAAAAGTCAGACCAATGAAGCATAAACCTGTGCTGAAGATGCCTTTCACTGAGGATGGATTCAGACTCCTCACCCTGTGATTTTCTTTACCATAGCTCAGTAATGTCCACCCTGACTGATGTAAAGGACAGGAAGTCTGTGGTCTAAGCAAGCCATCACCTGCTAGCCTGCACCTTCAGACTGACATGCAGCTGATCACTAAGCATATACCAGAGAACCTCTTGCCTCAGAAAGGAACTGGAGCAGTCTACAACCGGCATCTCACTACACAGCTTGATTACACACAAAGACAGCATGTAATTTGCCACTGGAGGTGTGACATTCAGGAGTGGTACAAGAACAGAATCCTTCCAAGACTGTTCAGACTTAATCCAAATTATTTGCCTTTTCAGTCTCCTTATTTTGCAGCTTTAATCTGTAAACATGAATTTAGATCCTAAATAACTGAAGAAAGCCTTAGAAATGAGCTGTCTTGGAAACAAATGACTACCTTTATAAACAAGTCTGCACTTGCAAGGCAAGGAACAATTGCTACCTGCTCAGCTGTGTGAAGCCAAGTCATGGCTTTACCTTTCTCAAATGGTTGAGCTATTCAACTTTCCTGTAAGTGCGGTTTGCATTAGATTTCCCTTCACTATTCTTCTCCTTTGCATTACTTTCTACCTCAGAGTATTAAAACCAAGAACTCCATCATACCACATGCTTGATAGTTACCCAAGAACCTCAGCTAAGTTCTTACCAACACAGCATAGAGAATTAATGCTGAATATCAAAGTACTTACAAAAATGAAGTTCAATTTAAGTAAAGTCCATTAAAAGATAAGTCCATTTCTCATCACACCATGCAGCTCACCCTTCTCTGAAAAACCACCTGCCCCTTCGATGACAAGAGCTGTGAGGAAAGCAACACCATGAGGCAAGCAGCACATTTCCTTCACTACTCAAAGGAATATTATCAGCTCCACCAGCTACTGCTTTTTTAATGGTAAATGTTTTCCTCTTCATTGCTTGTTTACAAAGCACATGCTCAGAGGAGCCTGATTTTTTTTTCATTCTTCCTACTGCTTCCAGTTTGAGCAATAGCTTCCACAAGGTCTACTAATAAAACAGATGCAAATGTGGCTGCTACTTTTTTTTACTTCCCTTATAGTGCATAAGCATTAGTAATTCACCAGGACCGTAAAAAGCTCTCAGGAATGTCGTAGCCTTTGCAAGTTGGTTGCTGCTGGCACAGCACATGTTTTTAGATTCTTGGTTCAGAAAGAAGCACAACCTGTGTTGGCCATTATTTCCAGCCAAATACTGCAGCTGGATGGCAGGTCCATTTCTTTTCACCTGAGCAGATTGAAAAGGAGTTCTTTCCTTAGGAACCGTATTCTGAATCAGACAAACAATGCCATTGTTCTCCACTTCTAAGCTGGTTCAGTGGAATGCATTTGAAGGACAGAGATAGAAATGCAAGTGCCTTTAACAATGTGGGATCCAGCAGGTAGACAGAGGAAGCAGAACATTGCTGATGTTGAGAGTTCACCCATCTGATCGAGCTAAAGTGGAGGAAGTTAGTGAAACAGGAAGCAGTCCTTCCAGACACACACATTCCCTGATCTTTGGAAGAACCATTTCTACTATACTGGAGTAACACTCAGGTCATCTGACAAAGACAGACCAGAGTCTCTCTCTCTTGATGTTTTCTCTTTTTTACAAAAAGGCTTTTCATCTCTGTGAAGACTGGAGCTCCTTAGCACAGCTGCTCTGACCTCTGCCAAGGCTGATGGCTGGTGCTCGGCACTATAGCATAGGTCATCATAAGCATAATTTACATTGCCACAGGGGAAAGTCTGGAGTTTCACCAGTTCAATCCCACTGATATCCAGGTGAGGGCAATTACTTTGACTTGGAGATGCTGGAGATGCCCGAGAGCTAGGAGAACTGCAATTCCCATCAAAGCCTGAATCTTCCCGCTCTGGATTTGCTTTGAGCTTGGAGCTGGGGCTGAAGTGACAGATATTCTCTAGCACCCATGATCCATATGTTGGATTCCAAAGATTTTTTGTTTTGTTTTTAAGTCTGTGGGCGGATGGGTTGCTGGGCTCCAGCTTCTGGTTTGAGGTCTGCTGGAACCATGACCCACTGTTGAAATCACTGAGGCATGGCAAGCTGGGCCCTCGGGCAGTCCGGTCGCTCAGGTTCTCCACCAGTAGCTCTTGTGGACATTGTACAAGTTTGTGCCCAGCATGGTGGGATTCCAGTGTCTTAGGTGTTGTCTGAGGGGTGAGAGAAGGGCTTACCAGCAGTGGCACTATCCCACTGGAAATGTTTGGGCGCATGACCATACTCCCTTCATCCTCTGGTGCAGGGCTACACTCCATGGGCAGCTCAGTGTTGATCACATCAGGGTCCTGAAAAAGAGAGACAAGAGTCTGTTACATCTTCAGGGTGACTGTCACAGGTACTCCTGCACATCAAACAAGGTGCTATGGTCCATCTGGACATCACATGCTGTTGAGATTTACATGTCTCCTTTGAGAAGAGACTGTGCTTCGTTGAAATCAGTGACTAAGCTGTAGTATAAAATTTCTCTTTTGAGAGGTTGGATTCAGACCTGGAGCTGTTAAATGTTACTGGATAGTGAACTCACTGTACCATTTCATTCCCCCTCTCCACTCCATAACTATTCAGCTGTGGCTTTTGAGCAACATTAGGCAAGGTCAGAACATGGACCTTGAGAGAGATCTAAATACCTTTCCATCACAAAATGAAGGACGTTTTGCAATTGAACAAGCTGAGAGCTAAAAGCATCCATTTGCACAGTATATGCTCATTATGGCTGGGCAGAAGATGGGAGAGTGAGGATGAACATTGGAAAAGAGCCAACAGCACCACCATGTTACTCATTACGTTACTAGTAAAGTAATTATGTCAGTCTGACAGGACCCTTCACTTGCCTTAGGGTCTAAAGCTAATGTCTTTGAATAGTTGGCATTCAATGGATTATCATCCACCTGGATACCAAAGACCAGTACCTGGGTGCAATACTTGATCCTTTCCAGGATGGTTGAGAAGTTTGGCCGATACTCTGGACTGTGCTGCCAGCATTGTGTCATGATCCGGTACCTTAAAGTTAAAAAAAAAAAAGGAAATTAATCAAGATTATTCAGTATAAAGTGATCAAGGGTCCAAAGGATCACACTTGGTACATGGCTCAAAGGAGGAGTGCAAAAGTGGATCTATCATTTCTAGATCCCTGGATCCTGCCTGACTGGGGAGCTGCTATTTAAAGCAAATCCTGTATTGCTCTAACCTGTATACAAGAGGCAGTAGCTCAAGACATATTTAGCAGTACCCACCTAACACAGAGGGCAATCACCATTCCCTGAGTAGAGGTGTCTTTGTCCACATTTTTGACATGTACTACACCTTGGCTTGTGAGAGTAAGGAAATACTTACACTGGCCCCGGACAGTTTTTTGGTGGATCCATTCTTCCTCCACTCGTGACAAATTCCAGCACTTCCTGATTGGTTTTGCAAGGGTAGGGCATGTAGCCTAGAGAGAAAATCTCCCATAGCAGCACTCCAAAGGACCTGTGTCAGAAACCAGCCAAAAATACGAGTCAGATTTCATTTGTACTCCACAAACCCAGCTTGTAGCTGTGTAGGCAACACCACAGCAATGACCTCTCAAAGCTGCAGTCCAATTACAGTAATATGCAATTAGTGTGATAATGAGTCAATGTTTACATAAGAAGACACCCCAATCAATCAAAACCTTTGCTCAAGCTCCAAAACAAGTTTTGCAGAGGTTTCAAAATATTTAGTAACTCTGAAGGCTTTCTTTCTGCTGCATTCATTATTAGTAGAGCAGGAAATGCCAAAGCACCCTTGGCTGTGTATGGTCTAACCATAAAGAACTGTTAGATCTGGCATGGATATTTCTTGCCTTAGTTGGGAAAACTTGAGATTTTTGTGTTGAGGAATACATTTGGTGCTGGTAATTTGGCTGCAGGTTGAGCTCTGGGTGGCAGAAGCCCAAGGCAAGAGGCTGTGACCTGGCACCGACCCTCTGCAAAACAAGGGACCCTCTGCAAAACAAGGGACGAGGACCTGTGGCATTGCTAGGTGACCGGACACTCAGAGACACAGCAGGAGCCAATGACTCCAGACTTTGGCACATTTAGCCTGTGAGGGTATAAAAGCCCAGAGCTTCCTTTGTTTGGGGCCCCTCCTCAGAGGAAGGAGCTCAAGTCGTTCTTTTGTTACTGCGTCTTGATTAAATTATTTTAAGTATCCCGACCTCTGAGGCCCTGCTATGGGAAAGCTGGTGCCAAGCTGGTAAGGAAACCTGGTCTGACTGTGAGTGTGGGGGGCTGTAGCTGTGAAGGAGCCTCTACTCAGCTCAAGAGGTTCAAGTGTGACTTCTGGAATGGCTCCTAGATGGTCAGACAGGGACCTTCAAATGTTTCCTAAATATCTGAATCAGTGTTTCAGAACAAGTTGCTCAAGTATAAAATCAAGGGAGAGACATCCAGTGAAACTGAAAGGTAGCAGCATTTCTGATATGGTTGTGCTTTTTTCTACATCCACAGGTCAGATAGTGCCACTAGGAATTATGTATGACTTAGACTCATTGAAGTCAAGAGAATTCTGCCAGGACTTCAGCAGGGTCAGAATTTTCAGTCACTTTTTGCTACAAAGGTCAAATTTCCAGTATATGCATGTTACTTATAATAGCCTATTACAGGAACTGTAGCACTTTCCTTCAAAATATTTAGTGCTGGCTGCTCACAACTAGGCACTGATAAGCAATCCTTGTCTTCCGGCATCACTAACAACTTCAGGAAACTGGGTCAGTGTGGCATTTGAGGGAATGCCTCAGTACAGCATATTGAAGGATCTGCTGTACAGAGAAAGAAGTGTTCTTAAGCAACTGGAAAGCTTCCATACCCCAGCACCTGTGCATGAATGCGCTACTGTTGAGGGAGTGCTTATTTTAAAGAAAGATCAAGTCGTATGAGAAATCAGTATATAAATATTGTTTCCTCAGCAACCAGCAAGGACTTCTAATTAAACCCGCTGTCATTTTATAGGCAACAAGAAAAAATATCCAAAAAAGTAATCCTGGGTGGTACAGAGAGAGTAATTTACAAGAGATATAAGCAGACCCTGTCACTGATGGAAACTGGAAGTTTCTGAAGGCTGAGGGAAGCATTTGATGATATTTGTCTGGATGTTTAACTGAGACATCCTGAGAATCTAATCTGCTTTGCCTTTTACTTCTTGATTGGCTTTTTGTAATATTCTACTTTTATGAACAGCAAATTTTTATGACCTCTATTTACATTCAACATTTAAATTCTTATTCTGCATTCTTTAGCCATACTTCTACTGAATGCAGTGGGAAGACTTCTCATATTTTTCTGGGAAATTCTGACTTTAAGGTTACTGCTGAGCACACTTTTGTTCCTTGAGCAGTACATTTCTTGATGCTTTTCAGTGAGTAGCAGAAGTGATTAAAAGACATTTATTACCAGGTATCAGTCTTGGAGGTGAAAATGCCCTCTAGAAAAGCTTCTGGTGGCATCCACTTGACAGGAAGCATGGCTCTTCCTCCCTTGCGGTAGTAACTTGCTCTGGGAAAGATGAAATACACAGAGAATGTCACGCAGCCTGAATGGGCTTTGGTACAGAAAAGATCTTATCACCACAGTAACAGCAGCTGGGGATTGCAAGTAACAGTGGGGGCCAAGTGAGAAAAAGGAAAAGTCATCAACACAACAGTGCATTGAAGCAGGATTTTATATCCTCTTTGCAACTGAGATGGAAACAGAGGATGTTCTTGTGCACAGCTGAAGGCATCAAACTTGCCAATGCTTTGCACAGGGTGTTGGTGCAGCAAGTCTTCTTGACATTATGAAGTGATAAGTATGGTTGCTGGGGGTTTTTAATTTTAATTTAAGATTATTTATGATCAAACAGGTAATAAATTTGCCTATGCTTGGTTTAGTGTCCACAAGTGTTTGTAGTTTCCTGGGACCACAGTTGAAGTGGATTGGCTCATAAGCATAAATCTGTTATTTTACAGTCTGTTAACACAAATTAGTTAACTGCTCATCAAATTCAGATCTCTAATGGATTAATCCACTGCTTCACATATAACAAAACAGTTCAAACCTGTCAAAATTATGCAGATTACTGAGTTACTCACAGAACTGAAATTGCCCTTCACTTACCTGTAAATATCCCTGGCCATTCCAAAGTCACCAATTTTGGCTATTCGTCCTGCTCCAGTACAGGTCAAAAGGCAATTCCTTGCAGCTATATCTCTTAAAAAAATTAAAATTAATTATAATTCTAAATTCTCAAGTAGTTAAAGGAATAAAAAAAAGTATTAGACCCAGTCCTACAAATCTTACTTGAGTAATCTTTAAACAAATGTAAAGAGCTCTGTTAAAATATGAAAGAATTCCAGTTATATTATCGTTTTTGTTAACCACAATTCTTAAACTGCATTTGAATTATATCTTCTACCCAGCATCTGCCAAGCTTTCCCCATTCACACCTTCTTTCACTAAGGCAGAAAACAGCACAGACCTAACCTCTTTTGCTTCAACCACATTATGACAGATTTCTTTCTTGCTCTATTTTTTTTTTAAAGAGGGACATCTCAGCAGTGTCCTCATCAGTTACGGATGTGATGCTATTAGACAGTCTTAGTAAACTGCTTGAAAAGCTATGTACAACCAGATTTGGTTATCTGTTGCTTTGTTACTTCTGGATATCTCCCATGGAATCAGTCAAAGCTCCACGTGGAAGCAGCTGTTAGCTGGGTGCAAGTTTAGCTTGTGAGAAATGGAAGTGATGCCTTCATGGCCAAGGCTAAAATATTTCTGTTCATTTTAAATATGCATTCTGAAAAGAAAGTCATTAGAATCATAGCACTGTGGGGGTCCTGTTAACTGCCAAGAAAAATAAGCTCCTTGAACAACTCATATGTTTATTTCCATTGCCAGCCTTGAAAAATCTCTGAGGTTTGGAGGTCAGGTTCAACTTTCTCTTCTATTATCATCTGTGACTCCTAGATGACAATTCCTGCTCTGTAGAAGCCTCTCTACAACCCCACTACACTACCCCTAGGATTCCTAATATCTGTAATGAAAGCCTTCTTCATTTCCCTACCCACTCTAAGCAATGCTGACATCACTAACAAATACTAATACAAAACCTGAGGGAAATTCCTTGTGTTCAGATTTATTGGATTGTTGGCTAAGACAAAATGAATCCATTCCCAGGTTGCTTATATTAGACATCTAACAGTGCAAAGATTGACTCAGAGGTTTGTTTTTTTAAAGTCACACACTGCTGTTACTATTACAGTAAGGATTCTAAAATAGAATGCTGTAGTGATTAACTCAGAGGTTTCCAATTAGAATACTGATCTAAGAGATCTAAGAGCCACAACCTGTTGCACATTCTTACTGCTCTTTTTTAATGACAGAAATCTCTAACCCTTTTCCACCAGAACTTGCTTATTGTTGCAATATAAACAGTAGAAATCTGTTTCAGATGTTCTAATAATAAAGCCATATAACATATTTCCATATCTCAACCTCCTGGCTTTTTGCTCCAATGTCTGCTTGCCATTGTTTCCCTGGATTTCTCCAGCCCCTGCCCACTGTTTCCTATCTCTGTGCTGTGCAGCCCCACATGTGTTGCACATGTGGGTGAGCCCAATTGCCTGCCTGCACATCTCCAGGCTGCACCTTGGTTTGCTTAGAGCCTCTGTGACCCTCTGGTGTGCAAGGGCTCTCCTCTCCTTTACAAATAAGCACTGAACACAGCATGCAATTCACAGTAAGGAAGCCAGTTGCCCACTATGCCTAGGAACATTATGAGCTGAAATAATTCTAAATAAAAAATGAAGGATTTCAGTACCCGACCAGAATTTTTAAAAGGGTAACTATAACCTTTATCCCTTCTATAATAATTTTGTCTTATTTGAAGCATGCTATATCAACATTTTTTGCTCAACAAATGAGCAAAAAGGAATTTGAAGAAACAAATACGGGCTTCCCAAAACCATGGAAGCAGGTCAGACACTGAGCTGGGAAGAAAGCCTGAGATGTGTTTTTATCTCCTGTCACCCTTGCTCTACCCTTCTCTAGCCTTTGGATCAAATATTATGGACTGTCCTGTACTGGTGGGATAGGGAAAGCATTTAAGTCAAGATAGGGAGGTGAGAAAGGAAGTAAATACCTTATTGTCTTATCAGCCAACACAGAGTGACACTACCATCTAGTGGACTGCAGGGCTAATTTCAACTGTCTCAACGTTGCAGACACCCACAAACTAGTACTTAAGGCCTCTCATTTGGAACAGACCACTGCCCTCCCTCTAGGACTGCAAAGAGCAGTGCAGAGCCTAACTCCTAAAAAAACCCAGGGAGATCCACTTGGTCATCTAAGCACAAGCCTGCAGTGGGGTAGAGGAAATAATCTGTCTCCCCTGAGGAGATTAGTCCTGTCTAATCCATTGCAAATAGAAAGTGTATGAGCCTGATGCACCTTGAGACAGATCAGAAGAGACTGTTTCTCCTCACCTGTGGATGAAATGATTCTCTTCCAGATATTTACAGCCGCAGGCAATATCCCTGGCTATATTCAGCAGGTCCTGCATTGTTAGTGTGGATGGCTGATTCTGGAAAAGGACACAAAATGGTAAGGGAAGGAAAGTGAAGCAGAAGAATATCATTCAGGCAGGGTATAGTCAGAGGACAGAAGAAGGGAAAGGGAGAGATATACATACAGGATGAGGGAAGGGTTAAATGAGTCAGGAGCAAAGAGGGACATAAAGCAGGTCAAAGCAAAGAATTAGAAAATGAGTAAACTCTTGTTTAATCCCAAAAATTTTCAGGAGATTTCACCTCTCTTGAGCACTGTACATGAGTGCAATCTGGCAAGAGACTTATGGCCTGGTGTGAATGGCCAGTTAAAGGGGGTGGGAGAGAACTACTCCCTGCTGTGTTATGTGAAGTCAAAAGACAAGCAGGTTTAAAAGGTGAGACAGAAGAGAATGTAAAAGTACCCACTTTTAAAGGGTGAGTCAGTAAATTATCAACAGAAATTAGTGCATGAACAAGAGAGAGTGAGAGAGAGAGTAAAAATGCACAAGTGCACATCTTTACACCATCATCAGCATTCATCAGATTATCTGTACCTGGTAGAACAGTGATTAGCCTCAGAAGCAGTATGCAAAAAAGGAATGCTTTACTACAGGACTCCAGGACTGGTACTAACCCTTTACCATCTTCACTTCCCTAAGAACAATAAAGAAAACTTTTTCCAGGAGCCTTGCTTATTTTCACCCCCTTTACATCATTCTCCATAGGGAAATTTTTGTCAGTTTTTCTCTAGGAACTTCTTTATTGTTCTCAGGAAGGGTGAAGAGAAATTACTACACTGCTAATGGAAGTCTGAGATATATCAAATAAATTAGGCTCAGCTCTTCAACTGGTATAAATTTGTACCTCTCCATATGGTGCCGACACACACCTGCTGAGGACTTAGTGCTATGAATTCTGATTATAACTTCAGCTCCTCACGTGCCATCACAGTACATGGAAAACAAAGCAGGTATTGAAAAAAAGAAGACCAATTATTTATAATTGGTCTAATTGTCAGTGAAGTCTGCAATGGCAGGACAGGATTTTACCTCCTCAATTATTGGAGTTTCTTGCCCTGCTTGGTTTTTGTCTCACTGACACCTGCTTGCATCAAGCAAACCAACACAAGTATCCAGAAGTCTGTGGGAGCTGGGACACACACACAGCCTAGCTTGGCTTCAGTGCCTTTATCCAGTTGATAAAAACATAAAAGCAGTCATACTAAAATCAACCACAGCCTCACATGGAAGCTCTCTCACCATCCTGGGTCGGTTCTGCCGAAGGAAGCTCTTCATGTCTCCTCCAGCCATGAGCTCCAGCAGAATGAAGCGAGGCAATGTCTGTAGGCTGACACCAATGCACTGCACAATATTTTGGTGATTGAACTTACTGAAAGCCAAGGTCACAGCACATGGAAGAGAAACACAGCATTAGTACCTGGCCAACATCCATCCATTCTCATTCTGCCTTGATATTTGACAATCTGGACTGAAGCAAATCCTGATGTGGTTACAAAAAAAATCTTCAGCCATATCAAAATACCTCTCTGGTTATGACAGCCCCAAGAACAGGGTTATGCCTGGCTTTGTCCAAGAAAAGTCTTCAACAGAAGGTATGAAAAGCTAAAAGCAAAGCAGAGTCTTCTGTCTGTGAAGACAGAATTTAATGGACACACTGACTGAAAGATGAGAGTGACATGAGAGGGATAAGAAAGTTAAGCATGCAAATTTCATTGGCATTTGTGATACAACGTCCTGGCTAGTAGGAATTTTAATTCAGTGTTGGTTATTTTAGACATAGTGCTGTCTAGTTTGGGACTAGGGACTCAGTGTTTAGTCTGCCAGAGGGACTCAGCTAATACCTACTGCAGCAGCTGCTTATGTGATTCTGCTTTTTATAAAAGGAAGCTGAGCTTGTCACGAAGCACAGTAAGACTCAGTCATTAGACAGCAGCATCTTCCCTTAGATAATAATTACCTGGATAATAAAGGAACTAAAAATAGAAAGGAAGTTGGGGAAGAGAAAGAGTCGTGCTAAGTGAATCAAGGCACTCCTTAATTGATTAAAATTGCTCTTTAAAAAAACATACATCAGTGTTATCTCCTGTTCAGCTACCACATTTCTTGCAGACTGTAGGGAGTGGCACTATTTCATGAGATTCATGCTTTAATAGCAGAAAACCAGCATCTAAGTATAAGCTGGGCCAGACAATGAGAAGAGGAACTTCACATTGAACAAATTCAAAATATAAATTCCAGGTACTTAAAATTAACCTTGACTATGCTACTATTTTAAAGTCATCCATGATCCTACTATTGTTTTCAGATTATGGATTTCTGTTAATGAAGTAAATTCTAAGGCTGGAATACCTAAAGTACAGGAGATAAGAGTAATGGCTGCCTGTTATATTTTCCAAGAAGATTTTATAGATCTTATAATTCACTGTCAGAGGGTCATGCACATAGGACCTTATAAAGGTTCTGTCAAGCTTGCAAAGACATCAAATCAAATGCAGAACACGCTTGTACAAAAATGTTGCGCTTTCTTACTCTTTTGAACAGGATCAGCAGAACCAATCAACCAAAGTTTTTGTTAAATTGTAATGATTTTTGGGTGGGATAGAGTTAATTTTCCTCACAGTAGCTCATATGGTGCTACATTTTGTATTTGTGATCAAAACAGTGCTGATAACAGATTGATATTTTAGCTACTGCTGAGCAGTGCTTACCCAGCATTAAGGTTTTTCACACACACGCACCTCCCCCACAGCGAGAAGGCTGTGAGGACAAGAGGTTGTGAGAGGACACAGCCAGGACAGCTGGCTCCAACCGACCAAAGGGACATCCCATTCTGTATGGTGTCATGCTCAGCTATAAAAGCTGAAGAAAGGAGGAGGAGGGGAAAGGGTCAATCAGAGTTTGGCATTTGTCTTCCCAAGTAGCTGCTGTGCATGATGGAGTCCTGCTTTCCTGGGATGGCTGAACACATGCCTGCTCATGGGAAGTAGGGAAGGAATTTTTCAGCACTGCTTAGCTTGCTCACACAGATTTTGCTTTACCTATTAAACTGTTTTTATCTCATCCATGAGCTTTCTTGTCCTTCTGATTCTCTTCTCCATCCCTCTGCTGTGTGCAGCCAAGTTGCCTACTGGCATTAAAGCACCAGAAACAGGCAACAAAAGAACCTCAGTTATCTTGTTTGAGATAAACAAGTAGTACCTTATATGCTACTAAAATGCCATCTGGTGAAAAATAAGACTGAATTTATTTTCTGAACACAGGCAAGGAAATAAAGGATTCTATGATTACCTGCATTACTCTTTTCCTCCCTGCCCACTATCAGTAAAAAAGCCCCTTAAACTATACCTGATAATCAATGCTTCCATCAGGAAATCCATCTCATCCTGCTCAGAGCAGACTTCTGGCAGGGTCTGTTGAGGCAGTGAGGGCCATCCCACCAAAGAATTGAGAATATTTGTGTGACCACCAGAGATAAAAGGAAAAAAAAAGAAAATAAAAGAATGAGCATGTAACATATAAATCACCTCAGGCACCTAAGAGCAGGGGCTCATCCTTTCAGTGCTGAGTTTATTGCACTGCATCTGACCTATATGTTAGATAAGTCACGATAGGAAAAAATGACCTACTTGAAAATTTTTTGTGTGTGTGTGTGTGAATTGAACTCTATGCACAACTCTGGAACAAAAATATATTCAGGTACACACCAAGAAAAATATTAGATAGGGACATACAGACCTAGGAAGGTTTTTTAAATGACAGCTATTATTTATTCTCTCCTTTCTTTGTGTCCACATTGCAGCACATGCTTGCATGCCATATGACACACACAGCCACTTGATTTAAACACTTGTGTCACATGTCCCTGTAGCTTTCTTTCCTGCCAGCAGATTTGGACATCTTCTGCTGATACAGATGAACTGGATTACCACAAATGAATGACATGCTGATCTCCTTCTGCTTCTTCCACTGTGCTCTGGTGCTTCTTCCAGTGAAACTGAGTTTGGCAGTTCCAACTGCTTATTAGTGTCCTGGGTTTTCACCCACATTTGTACAGTGACACAGGGAAGTTCATGACATGAAAGACAGGATGAATAACAGTAGAACTTTTTTTAATTAATGAAGGTTATGTTCTTGAGGTGAACTCATAGAAGTAGATTTGTTTCTATGAGTCACAGGCTTATAAATTAACAGAAGCAGAATATGAGCATCATTAACTTCAGGGCTGAATAATTGACAAATCCTGATGCAACAGCAGTCATTTCAAGAAAACCAGCCTATTGTCTCTTGCCATTAATGACAGAGAAATTATTGTGAAATTGCAATATATATTCACAACAGGATCCTTAACACTGGGCAATATCAAAAAACTACCTGAAAATTTCACATACAGTAGAAAAGCACTACTCTCAATATAAAGGGAAGTAATTGAGAAACAACACAGATTTTTAAATACATCATGTGGAAAAACTTGTGAGAAAGTGCTCATCAAAGCTGATAATGCCTGGATGCAGCAATGTGTCCAAGCCTGCATCACACATATGCATATGCCATTATACATGTGATACACATACATTTCCAGCTGGAATAGGGATAACATGGCTCTTATGAGTAATTATTGCTGTAGAAGAAATTTGTGGGTACTAACCTTGATAGCCACTTGTAGAGGGTTGGGGTCCCCTGCAATGCCTACCACAGTTCCCTCATAAACTTCACCAAATGCACCATGTCCTAATGCCCTGCAAGAAAAGAAGAGGGGTAACAGATGTTATATGTCCTTGGATCCAAGAGCTGGCCAAGCTCCTCTTTTCATCCAGTCCAATACAAATCAAAAAGAGAGTTTGATTTCAACTCAAAACATCTGAAAATAGCTTATCAGTATTCTCTGTCACTATCACTTAAAAAGGGAGGTTGGATCCTTGATCGTTCTGAACAAAAAATAGGCCTGCTCAATCCTAGGGTCTATCACCAACTGTGGCAAAAGAAAGACAAGAAAAAGGGAGAGCAATGGAATAAGGTGGCTGCAGACTGATGTCTTCAGGAGATTGTATAAGACATAAGAATGATCAAATTGTTCCTTCTAAAGCTTATATAACTTTTATCAGGATCATATGGATGATGAAGAGCAACTTAGCATGTATCTCTTTGTGACAGGAAATTTCCTTGTGATAGGAAATGCTGAAATAGACATACTGCTATAGATTTGAAAGGGAGCTGCTGCCAGGAGGCAAGTGCAATAAAACCACAATCACAGTAGAGGTGAAATACCTATGTGTGGGAACATGGAACAGGAGACTCACAATCTTACACTTCTGCTTGAGAACTTCATGGAATCAAATTATCTTAGAGAACATAACTAGTATCACATCTGTTGTATTTTGGCTGACTTGGACTGGGTGCTTTGCAGTTAGCAAGAGAGGTGGGCCTTGTTTTCTCACCGAAGCAGAGAGATGTTCTTCCGTGGGATCTCCTTCAGCTCGCTCAGAGTGGCAGCCTTCCCTGCAAAGCAGTAGTTGGGGTTGTAATCGGTCATGATGACAGATGTGCGGATTTTGCTCAGTTTATACTCTGGGCTCTGCAGTCGTGATCTGGATCCCTCCAGCTGCTGCTTCTTCAGGTGATAAACTGTGGGTGGAGAGATTAATAAAAATGCATAAACAAGATCTACAACTGGACAGAAGAGATAATGCTGGCCACACAGAACAGAATGACACCAATCCCAGAATTATAAAAGGTCCAGAAACAACTCTGGCTTGCTGTATCCTGCTCTTCTTCACAGTCTTCAGTGATTTAGTATCGGATATGTAAAAAGTGTTATTCCTGCAAACACCTAATCGCCTGGGAACAACTTAGGTTTCCTATGCTGCTTTGTGCATTGGCTGAGGAAGAGTGCTCCACAAGACATCTTGCTGACATCAAATCCAAAAAAGCAAACCATCTCCTTGAATGAATTATATATTTAAGCACAGATTGTGATTTCATCTAGTATTGCAGTGGCTGCTACAGAAACACCTGCTAAGAAGGCTTCCCTAGCTCTTTTGTTCTGTGGCAATTAGTGGGGAAGAGCAGTCCTTGCCCTTTGGACTATGCTTGTGACTAACTGTGGGTGGTGATGTTTCCTATCACTTCTTTTTCCCTGTTCCTCCAATCCACTTGGGAGACTGCAACACTTTGGCTCCAAGTACTCAAAGCAGTGGCACATGGCCAGGTGGTCTCCTTTTGTCTAATTTAGCTGGAAAAAGCCAGGTCAAAGGGTGATAAGAAGTAAGTGTATCTTACTGATGGACAGGCTGCCACAGGTGAGGATCATTCCAAGCACCACAATCACAGACACCACAGCCAAGAGGAGGGGGAGAGACAGCTGTCCCTCTGGTATAGGACCCTGGGGCACTGGAAGAATAAAAACAGCAGCATGAATCAGAAAACAACAAGAGCTACTGTAAAAGCATCCCTCTGAAGGTTGCTTATATTCCAGAAAACAGTACAGAGATCATGGTCAGAGCGTTTTATAAAAATTACAGCAAATCCCTCTATAATCCTGAAGTACTTAAACAATTTTTAAATCATTGTGAAGATAGAACACAAACTGATAAAACACAGATTTCTTATCCATTCTTCAGTTTTCTATAAATGGGTAACATCACTACTCATAAGTTGAAAATGTCTACAGCCTTGATGTTTTGGAACTCCAAGATACTGTGAAAGGAAATTACTGTGAGTACAAGGCATCAGCTGACAGGCACAGTGGGAAACTGCTGTGGAAGGAAGCAATTTGTGGCTTAAATAACTCAGCAGTAGGTGGTACGTTATCCTGGAGAGGTATTTATGCTTAAATATCTGATACACTGAGCCCATTCAGGAAATTCACACCATGTCTCTTTACAGATATTTTACCTCCTGCCTAATCCAAATGTGAATGTTGGAGATGGCGGCATAGATGCAACTCAGCATGTAAGCAAAGGTCAGCAGGAATTTTCAGTCCAGTGTTTGACTGACATTTCTCACACCACCTTGTCCACTGGATCCACTAGCTCTAACTCAGGAACTGAACATCAAAAAAGCCAGAAGGAGATATATTATAAAGAATAGAGATATTATCCAGTGAGGCTAAAACTTACCTGTGCAGGTGACATTGTCGTTGGCCAGCACAGCCCCCATCTCACACTGGCACACTGGCAGGTTGGTGTCAGGGTCCCTCTTGCAGTTGTCTGAGTGGCAGTGGCTGCAGTTAAGATAGATCTGAACCTCCACCTCACCATGACTCTCCATGGCTGAACAAGGAATCAGACACAACAGATGGACTTAGTTCAGTTTTTCCTATCTTGTTCCAGTAAGGTAAAAAAGCCAACAGAACAAAACCCAGCAGCTACCTACAACTTCTCTCCTTCTCTGCAGGAGAGCAGATAGTCCAACACAGTGTGGACATGTCAGAAGCCTGATGGTGATCGGTAGGGAAGAAGATATTTGGTCCTTTGAGCAAACAGAGAGGCCTTGAAGTGAATTGACCTGGAAAAGTCAGGGACTGAGGATGTGTGGTTGAACCTGGTGTCTCTCCTGGCTTAGAGATTGAGAGAAAAAAGGTCCCAGAGCACCATGAAAATACTTAAAGAAATGACCACAGCTAAAGATCAGACCTGCAGCTTGAAATAAGCTTTAATGGAATGAACAGAAAAACAAAGACAGAAGAAGAGGGAGGAGGAAAGAGGAAATAGAGAGGAAGAAGGAAAAAGGAAGAAGAAAAGAAATGAGAGTAAGAACCATATTGTACCTGCCAAGGGATGCAAGAAGATCTCTCCTATGGGGTTCACAAAAGAGATGCCATCCTGCCCACCAGCTGTGATATCATCACTATCAGAGGCATGTCCCCCTGGGGAGAGAAGAGTATGGCTAGCTGATCAGTGCTGCATGCTGCAAAGAATATGATGTCTCTGAAAGCTGCATTCATTCCCATTATCACCTGGGGTCACTCTGCAACCTTCCAGTGATATTGGATGGTATAATGTCAAACCCTCACTTGACCCAGCCAGTATCAAGGTTAGTGAAGTCACTTCATCTGATGCAGGTTTCTCAGTTCAGCAAGGTAAAAATGTATTTGTTTTGAACAGAAAAAAGAAATGGAACATTTTCCATGGGTAACTTGGAAATGGGTGAAGGGGTGATTCATCACACCTTCCAAATATTAAATCACATAGGAACACTTTTATCCTTGATTTCTCTAGTTATGGAGAGATGGTGGAGAGAGGGTGGGTTTCATACTGTTCAACTTGAAGTATCTGTGCCTCACCTCCTGCGGTCGTGCACCTCTGCACTAAGAGACCTGCAGGGGCTCTGAAGGGCACAAAATTAATCACCATGACTATTGCCCCAGAAGGCTTACCTCTGTACCCTCCGCCTCCTCCCCCAGAAGTACAAGCTCCTCCTCCTCCACCAAAACCACCAGAGGTGGTCCACTGGAGCTTGGCTAGCGCTTGGGGACAAGCTTGACCTCCTTCTCCACCTTCCAGAAGGGACTTCCCAGCCTGAGGAAGCAGACTCTCATCTTGCCAGCCACCACCTCCACCTTCGGTCAGAGAGTGGGAAAAGAAAACAAGAACAGGTGAGAGAAGCACAAGGAGAGATGCTTTGCAGAGAGATGGAGATGAGTCCATATTAATTTCTTAAGTTCCTAGTTCAAGGTAAATCTTTCTTTAAGTTTAAAAGAATATACAGACAAGCTCCTTGCTGTCATGGGCAATAACAAACAGGAAATCTAATGCACAGCCTGTGGTATGTGCAGAATAAACCAACACCTCAGCACCAATTTCTTGTGGTGTTAAGAAAATAAGGAGCCTACCACTCCCCTTCAGGATAACTGGTTAGGGCAGTCAGCCATGTAATATGCGGAGTTCCTCAGGGAAATAAAAATAAATTGGATTTCTATATCTCACTTTAGTGGCCTCTCTGTAAGCCTACTACAGCAGGAGATGGATAACCACCAGATTTTTTTTTATCTCTTAGTAATGGATTCTAGGCACAACCATCACAAGATTATAAATAAGGTTCCATTTCTGGTATAATTCTCATAATACAATTTTGTTGTTAGGGTTTAAGGTTAGTAAGGGGAAAATGTCTTCTTTTCAAAGGCCATTGCTACAGTGTGAAGGAGTAGGCTCCATCCCCCAAACATCATTTTCCCCAATTCAGCTCACAGAAGAGAGGGGTCCTCCTCTCTTCTATGGAATGGCCTCTACTGGAGCACTCATCAGCTGTCCTGTGCATTCTCTTTTTATCTGGTGACACAACATATAAGAAGATATCCCTTACAGACTAGCAGCGTATTTCTAAAAACTACTGCCACAGAAAAATACCAAAAGACTGAAAAAGAAGCCCTTCACTTCATGCCTACAAGTCAATGGGTGTATTCAGCCACCTGACTCAGACCTGATGTGGTTTTAGTGTCTCACCTGCTGCCCCAGTCCTCCCACTGACTCCAGGTACTGCGGTGCTGTTCTCAAATTGCTCCAGGGGTACATCATCCAGGGAATTGTCCTGAGCCTTCAGGTAGGCCTTTCCTCCTCCTCCTGCTGCGATGAGCAAAGGTTCGAAAATCCCATCCTTCTGCTGGAAAACCCCCCAGCAAATATCAGAAAAACTTCACATCCCTTGGATATGCCAACTCATACAAACTTATCAAAGATGGTGAAAGCATCCCAAAGAAGAGTGGCCTAAGGCCAGGGCAATGCTACTACTTGTCTCATAGAATCATTACAAAAATATTTCACATCATGTTCCTGAGTACAAAAGTAACTGTTTAACTGAAAGTCAAGGTTTTGTGATACATTTTTTAAAGACTGCTGCCAGTATTAAAGTGGGATCCTGGTGTAATTCCCACATCTGAGCTGTTAAGGACTGAGGAACAGTTCAGCTAGCCTAATGAAGGTGATAAATACAAACAAGTATATAAAAAAGAGATCAACAACTAAAAAGACAAAACCCGTAGAGAGACAGAAAGAGGAGAGGGAGAAAAAGGCAGAAGAGAAAGATTCATTTTTCATAATCCTTTTTAAAAGAACTGTTTATCATATGCCATGACTGACAGTGAGAGCTAATAGCTCTTCTGGACACTGCACAGGCAGGATGCAAAGAGGAAATACTTACTCTAAAGATGTAGGTTGCTCCTCCTCCACCCCCACCTCCTCCAGCCCATTCCTTCAGGTCCCTTTTTTTTTTGTAATCTTCTTCAATGAGAGATGACTCCCCTAAGCAGATCTTCTGAGTTTCAGGATTGCCCTGAAAGGAGACAAAAAAATGGAGTCAGATATCAGCAAAGTCCAACTCTTGAGACTTGTCTGTGTATTTCAGTATAATTATGTGATAATACTTGTCATGCATATTAGACATAGATAAACCAGTATGTAGATTATCTTTGTAGAAAGTGACCTTTTCTACTTGGACTGACAGCTGAGGGATAGATCTGTCTGTAACTTCTGATTTGCAAAAATATAATAAATCATTGTTAATTTCACATTAATTAAATAATTAATGTTTTGCATATTTAGAACTTCTTGTAACCAAAACAGTTAAATATTTTGGATTCTAGATTAATTCTAAGAACTTTCTTACTGACACATTTACTGTTTATTTCTCAAGGAGATAAATCCATAAAGCAAAGGTGACCCACACATAGTTGGGAATAATCTCTTGATACATCTTAGAAGAGTAATTTGGAGATCCAGTTTCCTATTCCTGCACCAGTTTTACTGCCTGTGTCCTCTCATTCATGCAGAATCACAGAATGGGAAAGGCTGGACATCATCTAGTCAGCCCAACCTCCCTGCTCAAGCAGACTTCGCTGGGACATGTAACTCAGGATTGTGTCCAGATGGTTTTTGACTATCTCCAGAGAAGGAGACTCTACAACCCCTCTGGGAAACCTGTTCCAGTTCTCAGTCACCCTCACAGCAAAGAAGCTCTTCATCACATTCAGGTGGAACATGCTCCATTTTCTGCCCATTGCATCTCATCCCAAGACTGAGACTGAGATTGATTGAAAATTGACAGAGGGAGAGCTCTTTCTCAATTCTGTTAGTGATGGTGCATAGCCTTTCTTAGTTGGTGAAGCAATTTGTCTGCTTAATTTAAACAGGAGAACAAATGATGGCAAGGGTAGATAAAGACCAGGGAAAAGCAACTGGGGTAAATCTGAGGAGAGAGAATCAAAGTTTGGAGCTGCAGAACTCCAGAGAAAGAAAAACAAACATTAGTCACCCAATATACAGATTCATCACGATTTTCAAAGCCAAAGAAAGTTGGGCTTTGGAAGTGGGAAAATTAACTGCAACTTTTTCCAGTAGCACCTGCCAAAGGGAGATAGTGCTGTGTTGTGATTTGCAATTTGGAGAACAAATGATGAAATGTAAGAGAATAATGGACAACTTTTCAGATTATGACCTAAAACGAGAGAGTGCACTGTAAAGGGAACTGCAGATACACAAATGTATCTTTTATTTAAATAGATATGATTTTTTATTATATAAAGTGAAGAAAGGGTGGGTTTGGAGTCTATTGGAGCATCTGGGTAAGACATCGTCTCCTTTGGGAAAGTAAATAGTAACTTCAAATGCCTACAGGAATAGTTTATGCATCCCCAAACACACCAGTCTGTGAGGACAAAACAGCTTGGTTCCTGGGCAGGGGTTAACAACACCTCTGGAACAAGGCAGTATCAAAAATTGATGCTGAAAAGAGATTGTTTTTGAGCCTAAGTGACAAAATTACTTTCAGATCATTTGGTATAGTGTTTTGAGGACACACACCTAAGTGTTCATGTCACCAATTTCCATTTCTCTTGAGTGAGAATCTCTCTCATCCAACAAGAGATGGAGCACATCTCTTGCCTGTGAGCTTCCTGCTTAAAATAAGCACAAGAGAGCTGATGAAGAACTTATTTCAAACACCAGGAGCTTAAAGCAAAGTTTCTGTGGGCTTCATGTTTGTTTGTGCATTTTGGGATTGTTTTTCTTTTCAGTGTTCTTTATATCTGTTTTGAGATTCTTTCTAACTTCTTTTATTGGGTCCTTCCTGTCTCCTCTCCAGATTCTGGGATTTCTATCTTTTATCACCAAACCCCAAGCCACCCACTGAATCTGCAAGGTCTCTGCCCACATGTGCTTCATGGCCCTCACCCCAGGGCAGGCATCCTCCCCCTGCTGCCCCACTAAGATGTACAGCAGCTCATCTTTCTCCAGGTGGAAGGTGGCTGAGATGAAGACCCCATGGGACCTCTTGTTGTGGTTTTTGGCTCCCTTCCCCCCGGCTGCTCCATAGGCAGAAATCCTGCAAGACAAAGTAAATAAATGAAGACACAGCTCTCACAATTCTCATCCACAAAATAAATCCCTCTGCAAGGTCTCCCAGCCTTCACTTCCAAACAGACATTTCTCCCAAGGAGGCTCCCCTGCTGTAGCAGCTTGTGACTATTCTTTGTCTGAGTCCCATGTAGGTAGGCGGCACAAGAGGACAGACCAACCCTCACCTGAGTACTGGAAACATAGACTGCAGGAACAAATAGCATGAGCTGGTACAGCCAGAAGTCTAAGGCTACAGGACTGAGATTATGGCAGCACTCCTTGGCTGCATGCCCACTCTCACTCCTCTTCTGATCTCTTCTACATCTCTGCTCACCCTTCCATGCTTCACAGTAGCTCAGATATATATCCTTATATCTACTGCTCCTATTTCTTCACTGTCCCCTCCACCTTCTCAGTACAGGTGGTCCCACACTCGTGCTTGTTGGAACTCCACAAACAAAAAGCAGTTAGGGTGGCTGCCCCCCAGCACACACTGATCCTCACCTGTATCTGTTTGTGGCTGGCACTCTCCAGACTTGCACTCCCCGGAGCCTGCCCTCCTTCTCCACAGTCACCGACACATTGCTGTTCTTGTAGGCACTGTCACACTGAGCTTGAGTTGGCCCATGGGGACCACTGGCACCACATGTTGAGAACCACCACAGAACAACAGTTGTGTCCCCTGTGAGCAAAACAGCAAGAGTTGAGTCAGATGTGAGCTTGCCTGCATTTCTCAGAACTTAGATTATACCTACTTTCCTCTCGTCATAGCACAACTACTGCTTTCATATGGTTACTGTTTGCTTTTCTCCTCTCTCCCCTTATTTCCTGCACACTATTTGATAAATCATAGGCTGAAGATAAACTTTATCAGTTGGGTGTGAGGGGGGAAGGGAAAAGGGAAGAGAGACTGAACTTCTAAGAGGGGGTTTATCGGAGTGTCTCACAGATATGATCAAATTCCTCTTCTCAGTGCCAGTCTGAAGCAAGAAGATGTTCAACATTCCAAATGAGAACTAAACCATGTACACAGAGACAAGGGTTGAAAACATCTGTCATTACAGCTAGCGACCATTTATGAAACACAGTGAACATTTGAAGAGACTTTTCTCAGGCTTGCACAAGAAGCCTGTGGCAGCAGAAACTGCCAGGGAACAGCCTCTTGCTACCATCTGTAGGGACCCTTCTTCCCCGGGAAATTTCTATCCTGGTTCTCATTTAGCATTATTCTTTTGTTTCTACAACAGTGCAGCAGATAAGGATGCTTTCTATTTCACAACCATTTTCTAAGACCCAAACAAATCCATCTCCTCCGCTGAATTAGATGAGGCCTAAGAATAAAACTTTTCAGTAATATATTGAAAAAATGTGTGATACAGTTTGTGCACAAAAGCCAGAGTCAAAAGTAGAACTGTTTAAGAGATGAATTATTAAAATAGAAGTAAAAATTAAAAACTTTTAAAAGAAAAATTCCAATCTTGTTTAAAGGAAAAGGCAAGCAAAACTATCCCCAACAGACATCATCCTGTGAACATGCAGATGGATCAATGCAGTATGAGTTTCAGCTGCATTACAGCACTCCCCTGAGCTAATGGGAACAGACAGCAGTACAGATTGTCACATTCTAGGTGGACACAGCCTTCAGGAGATGGGACAGTCACATGCTGGTATTTGTTGACTGAAAAAACAGCCTCAAGAAAAGCTCACCTCCTGACCTTCTCCTTTAGACAGCTCTTCTCACCCACACAATCCTTATCTGTCCTCCAGAGTAGCAATCTCTACCACTACCAGTAAATTAGTCCCCAGTGTTCTCTTGTCCTCCTGCTTTTTCATCCAATTTTTCTCTTCAGTGTATTTCCTCATCCTTACTTTCTTCTCTCTGGATTTTCATCTTTGCACCACTTTTCTACACTCATTTTATTCAGCTTCAGTGCTCAGCACTCTTTCTATTCCCAACTTTCTGTACAGAGTTATGCCTTTTGTTCCTAAGCTGCCTTTCCATGCACTACAAATCTGAGCCATGCAGCTTCATACAAACTTCATGCAGTTTTCACTTGAAGAGATTCTGCTTTTCTGTAAAGAGGACCTGCCATCTCAGGGCTGGTGAGCTGGGCTCCAGCAAACTGCTTGCCTATAGCCAAACATCTTTGGATTATATATAGTTGGTTCATTGCTGTAGGCAGGCAGATCACACACAGGAGTCAGGAAGGGAGCCACCTTTTATGGCCAAGAGACAGGTTTTCAGTACTGAATCATGTACCTGGGAGGGAGGGCTCTTCCAGGGGGTTCAGAAGATGCTCATCCAGGATACTAATCTCACGTGGGTACTGGCGTTTCCCACCAAAATGATTCAGTTGTTTTCCTGTAATAGTTTGTAGAACAGAGAAAGAGGTGGGAGGATGATAGAAGAGAGTGATGGAAAATTAAAGATTACATGAATTAATTAAATACAACAGTATGGTTAAGATAAGTAAATATTACCTTGGGTAGAAAAGGTGTTTTCAACAATCATAATTTTGTATTACTCTTTTGAGCCCTTGTCTTAGGTAAGCTACTTGTATCTATGCTGAAGGCAGTGGGTCTTCACATGAACACAGACCCTCCACGTTATTCCATGCAGGATAAGCTCCTTGGTCTGCAATTTCCCATAGCTGTGATTACAGGAGATTTTAGGAAAAATGTAGTGTGGGAGAACAGATACCAGGTATTGATGTTCTGCTGGTCAAACAGGCAGGTGACAATTCTGGACAGTCAAATGATTGGAGGTGTAAAGGAAAGTGGTGACATAAATCACTGTCTTTGGTTCTGAATAGTGTCATGGCAAGTAACCCAGCTTAACAGATCACTCCCACCTCAGCAACCAACTCTGAGCCCCTGAGAGCTCACTTAGAGAATAAATAACTAAATAAAATCACATGCCTCACTAACATACACAGTTAAGTAACAGAAAAATACCCTTGTCACAAACTGTTAATCTTTGGACAAACATTTTTGAAAATCACAGAGCAAAACCATACACTTCTGACCACTGAGATAGGCCTTTGAAAACCAGCCCTTTCTCAGAGAGGAGGAATTTAAAATCAATTGCTGATCCAAATAATCTGAATGCACTGAGAACACTGCAACACCAATGCTGCCTTACAGCAGGAAAAAGTAATAATGAACCCTTGCCTCATAATCTGCAAGCATCCTGTATCAAGAGTTAAATTACCCATTTTTATGCAAATTTTTTGATTGGAAAATGTCTAAGAAAAAGGGCAGGCTTCTTTCTTTTTTGTGAGCCCTCAGTTAATTTAATATTGAACATTTTTCATCAGTGGAAAAACATTACAAATATTTCAATTTGTTCCAGTTGTGAGAATCTAACAGCTGTCTGGTGCTCTACTGAAAAGAGACTCACTCAGTTCCAGATGGACAATTATCTCTGCCACAAAGCCACTGCTCTAAATAGCAATAATTAACACCCTTGTTAGCTGTGTCAGAAAGGCCAAATAACTAATTGAAGCATGGAGACCTTGCTGAGCTTTTACTCCTGAGAATATTCCCCCCAGGTCTGACTGAAAGCACATTGATGCATGCAAACAGAAGAAAGCTTTGTACTGACACACTCTGCTCATACTGAGAGGGAGAACTTCAATGGATGAAGTTGTCAAGCCAGTGAAAAATGAAATTAACCCAAAACAAATGAAATTAATCAAATGCAAGGAGGAAAGAGAATGAAAAATACAATGCATGGCCAGAAAAGGTGCTCCCCAAGGCCTGCACTGAATTGCAAATTCCAAAGGTCACAACAGTTTCAGGCACTTAGCGATGTACCAGAAGCCTGGTTATGTTTGCCAGAGCAAAGGAATGTAAATCACTCACGGAAACAGAGAGTTGATCTTTGTGTCTGCATGGATTTTTTTGTGGCATCCCATCCCAATGAGTATCCTAAGGCAATGCCTCATTTCCAAACAGTCTTTCCTCCTTTTCCAAACAGTCTCAAACCCTTGCTCTCCAGAAGAAACTTTCTGTCTCCTCCGTGCTAAGCAGCAGATCAGCTCCACCACAGGCTGAGCATGGCCCTGTCCACACCAGCTGCTAAGGCTTTAAAGGCTGATTTATGCACTGTGAGACACAAACTTGTAAGGTGGCATTTTCTACAGACCTAGTGTAGCCTGGGACCCAAGGGCTGGTGCTTCAGTCTATTTTAGTTTCCACTTCCTCTTCTAACAGCCAACATGTTGACTGCAGAGTGAATGGAAGGGAACAAGAATTAATCCATATTAAGGTGTATCTATATAAAAAAAATGCAAAAAGCACAGACTTCCTCTTTCCAGGTTTTAGCTAACACTGATTTCCCCACTGAAATGAGACAGAGGGAAGTGTAAAGGAGAAAGAGACATCTTCTGCAAGCAGAGAGCTAAAGTAATTCATTCATTCACTGCTTCAATATCTCTGTGACTGTAGTGAAAATGGAGATAGAGATCTGGTGGCTGAGATTAATCAGAGTGAGATGCCTCACAGGATCCTCAAGGTGTGAATGGTCTCCTCAGAGATCTCACCTCACTAATGATGATTGCAATACTTCTGAAAATCAGATTTTGCTGGATCAGGGACTCTAAAATCAAGAAGTAGAGGTAATCTGTACAAAAGCTCTCTTTGGACAGTCTTGCCATTTATAAAGCAATCTTCTGGGAAATCGAAAATGATGCACAGACTGAAATTTCTAGGCCAGGGCAGTATAGTTTGACAGACCACAGACCTGTGATCTTAATTGGAACAATTAGATGCTTAGAGCACCAAAACATAATAGTAAGGCAATGAGAAGCGCAACTCAACTATCAGTATTCTATTTGCTGTGCTACTCCACATTTTCATGTTAAAACACTCAAAATTCAGACCTCTTCTTATATGAGCACTGTTTCACTAAAACTATGAAGTATCTTTATGCTTGCCTGCCTGAAGTTCTCACAATGAACCAGACATGCCATCCAGTCTGTGACACTGTCTTACACAAGGTGATGGTATAAGCCAAAATGTGGTTTCACCTCACCCTTTCCACAGGGAAAAACATCTGTCAATACCCAGGAGCTGCCATCCAAAGAATGGGCTGTTTGGATTTTGTCCTTATTGATGTCTCTTGAGCTGCCCTCACTACTCAGTTGTTCACTTTAATCTTACTGAACCTTTCCTCTCAATTTTAAGGTCTGTGGAAAATCTCACCTTCTTTCCCATCTTGCATACAGAAACAGTGCTTTCATTCAGCACTGGATTTTGTAGAGAGTTGAACTACAAAATTTAAATAGATGAAGAAAATAATATTTACATCCTAGCAAGCAGCAAATCCTTCCTTCCTGCCATACATCCTTCCTGCTGCCCTCATGAAAAGAATTCACTGCTTGGATTTTAATTGGCTCTGTCTCTGACATCTGAAACCTGTCCCTGCCAGGGAAAAGTAATTTCATTACTGGAAACACAGCAGAGCTGCTGGGCTTCTCTGTAACCTAACTGAATTAAAGTAATGAGAAGACAAATACAAGGGGGCTGCTCTCAGAGGCGAGAAAACGTCAATTCGCAAAGAGGATTCAAGGAAGAGGGGCAAGTGCAAGGCTTCTGAGAAATGTTTCCTTTGTGCTATGTTTCATCTCTGTGACTCACACATCCCTGGGTCGTGCCTTCAGATCGGCTAAGTCCAGTTGCTCCTGGACATCAGTGCAATTCATCCCAATTGAAAATAAGGAGTAGCCTGGGTGGTCTAATGGACAAGCTCTGATAAAATTGCTGCAGGGGCATTTACACCCCACCTGTTTGCCAAAGGATGCATACCTGGACCACTCCCAGCAAAATGTCTGTGGGTAAACTGGAGGGTCTATCTGAGAGCAGTAAACTCCAGCAGCTGGGTGCCCATCAGCTGGCCCAAGTGCATCTGGAGTCACTCCATCTTTCTCAAGATTCCAAAACTAGCTGTTAGCATGGAAGTTGGGAGAGAGGACTGTAAAGAGCTGGAGTGAAAAAATGAAATTACCATAAAGGATCAGCTTTTCCTCTTAATTTCAAGTGAAACTGTGCATACTCAGCATTTTATAGAAGAGTGGTTTCAATGCCCATAGAACAAAGGGACAGAGAACAGGACACTGAACCAGAAAAAGATGGGAAGAAATAGTAGCTTCTGTTGATGAGCTTTTAACACATCTGTTTTGACATAAGCCTTCCCACATGTTATGTTAGGCTACAGGTAGCGACTGCAGGGACATGCTGTGACCCTAAATGCTGACATATTGAGCGTGGTGACACGTAGAGTGGCACCATATCACCAATCCACATTTTGTCTGCAACAGAATTCACCATTCAAGTGTTGCATATCTTCCAGTTCCTTTGCAACCAAGCATTTTTTTTCCCCAGGGACAAAGAAGGCAGTTTCTAATATTTGCAAGTAGTCCAAGTACCTAAATTCTTTCCCCTTGTCTGCTAAGAAAATCCACTACAGCTCCTGCTAACATGTTTCAAAGGGTAGCACTGGCTCCATTTTTCTCTGCAATAGTTGTCAGTCACGTTCACAGTAATGAAGCAAAGGAAAGCCGTTATATATCTGGCAGTGATAGCTAACACACCTCCTTACAGACTAAAACAAACTTGTTGGAGTAATCTAAATTTTATTATCAGAGAGTCAATTTACTCCTTCATTTTCTTCCTTTTCTGCACAAAAATATGGTGACTTTTGCCTTTGACTTCAACAGATTTGTTTCAGGTATCAATTACCAGGGTGCATAGATCAGCAGGGACTGTGGAAAAAGAGTGTGATGTAATCCCTCCATTTAGGGCTGAGGAATAAGTTCAGTGTTTCTTGCCAAGAAACACAGACAAGTCTCAACTATGTGATACAGAATATCCCAGCTTAGAGAAAAAAGAAAGAGTACTGGGAGACTGACACAGAGTAAAATTGCCTCTACTTGCAATCTTCAGTAGGTCTGAGATAAAATTGCATTGTGCTGACAAAGCTGACACAAATGATCCATACACACTCTGTGGGGAGAACAGAACATGTGTCCTGGACCTGTGGGATGCTGATTACACTACCTAAATTTTTGGGGGATTCTGTGACATTTGTGGCTCACCGTCAGTGAAGCAGTCCAGGCCAAATGTAATGTTGTCGATAGCAATGTCAGCTTGGGAATTCCAGCCCCAGGTTGCCAGGAGTTCCAGTTGAAACCTTTGCAATAAGACAGATGTTTTAAAGACTGACAAAGGACTAAGGAGAGGGAAAAACAAAACAAACAAACAAACAACCTCCCTAAAAATACAATGTTCCTTTATGATGGAAAAAACATCATTGCTGTTTAGAATTTTTCCTCCAGACAAGTCCAGCTGAGCAGCCAAAAGAGCTTGCTCTAAGTCTTAGACACATATAAACCCCTTGTAAGTGCCACAACATTCATACAATTTCACATTTCATGGGGAACAAGAATGAGAGCCCTACTTCCCCTGCTATCTGCACATACATACAAGCAACTGACCCCCACTAATTTTTATACACAAACAACCATCCATATTCATTACCAGAAACAGTCAGAGAGTCAGACTGAGGGAAAAAATATCTCCTTCTTTCCACCCCCAAAGAGATAAACACTGAGCAGAATATCCAAATGTCTTGGACCTGTTCCTCAGCCAGTGTAACTCAGAAGGTGATATGAGTTTATTTCAGAAGGGTAGGACATTATAAATTTCAGCCATAATTCCTTGAAGATTTAACTCCCTGGGCTGTCTCATCTCTTTCCACTATGACCAGGTGTTCCTTATCTAGGAGCTCAGTCATGTCCATGTGTATTGCTACCTTCTGAATTCACAAGGAAGAAAGAAAATGAGCTGAAGGATCTCCTTCTAATGGATAGAGCTGAATTGTTTTTCATTACATTTCAATAATAAACAGATGTCTGATGTCCAGTCCATTTAGAGCTTATTAAAAGCATATGGGCAAGACCTCTATTGCTGTCTCTGGTAAAGCTCAATGATGATTTATGAGAGATCAAGCACTGACCTGCCTAACACATTAATCATTCAGCCTAGAAACACACTTGTCCCAAATTAGTGGCAGTAAAATATGTGTGTGCATTCCACCCACCAACCAAATGTTGGTTGATATCCACAGTTAGTTGCATGGCTGCACAAAAATCTTTAGGGATAAACTGCTTTTACACCAACTCAAGAATGACCCCTTGTGCTTAAATGAAAGCATCCACACCTTCAGGATCTGAGCACTCAGAGTAAGTGCAGCAAATGCAAATCAAGGGTCTCTTGAAAGACCTTTTATCTGTGGTGTTAGAGGAGGAATTTTTCATTAGACCCCTTTCTACAGAAACCCTCCTCTTCAACAGTAGGCTTAGCAAGAGCATTTTCAAACCTTGTATATAAGTCCACTGACAAATGACAATAATTCCCCAATTTGTCTGATGGAAGAGAATCAGAGCACCCTGACCCCAGAACCAGGGCACTTGCAGGACCCACAGGCACGGGCACAGCACCACATCCTACCCCTTATTTACAGCACTCATACGGCACTATACCCTTGGTCAGGTCAGTCTGCTGTGTCTGGTCCATGGAGATAGAGCAGACAAGGGTCCCTGGCACTGCACTACAAGGTAGGTTTCTGCTCCACAAGCAGGAGCAGAACAGTACAAGGGGGACCTTGAGGAATGACAGCCCCTCCCCATCCCCAGTGCATGAGAATTGACATTTCATAACCTCTAGGCTCTGTATGCCTCCCCTTCCTCTTAACTTCAGAAAATGGGGAGGAATTTGTCTTTTGAACTCAGTCTGTCTTGGCCTGAGGGGTTTCCAGATATCCTATTCATTGATCTCTTTTTGCTGACCCCAACAATTTATGTTCTCCAGCTCCCTGTTGTCTGGTCTTCTGCCTGTTTGGTTTTCTTCTGGTAGCATTATTTCTCCTTGTGTGTGTGAAACAAGTAAGTGAAAACCAGCCAATCACCAGAAGCATTTTTTCAAAGTAGCAAGATGCCCAGCTGGGAGGCTGATCAGCAAACTGTGTCTTCCTTCTCTCCTAAGAAATAAATTTATTGGATGAAGGTGTTGCTTAAAACTACCTAAATAGAGCCTTTGTGTCCTTCTTGTTCTTTTTGCTGAGGTTTCTCTACTTCTGGCCCCATGAAGCAGCTCATGGCCTGCAACTTGTTATGTCTCAATTCATGCCTACTCTTCCCCCTGTGTGGTCTGTGCCCTTCTTGCCCACTTTACTACTGCCTACCATCCCCTTAAGGAACCAGGGAAAAGTACAGCACTTTCCTATAGCAAGAGAAGAACAGGAGTTTCCCAAAGATTTGGGATACAGAAAAACAGCATCCCAGCTCAAAATCTGCACTAAAAATGAACCCAAGCACAGCATTGCTAGAGCTTGCATTACCAAGGAAAGCTGACAACATCCATAAATACACAGAATAGTCATTCATGAAGTTATATACCAAACTGTAGTAAAATTGTCCAGCAATGTTTATCACACAGCTTTGTTCACAATTGTTTTCAACTTCACTAACATTAAAGTCACTTAGACTGAACTTTTCTATTTTGGATGACTTGGTATGGCTTTTCTAGCAGTCAAAACATTTTCTGAGTGTTGAGGATGAGGCAATGCAGGGATTCATGATTCTGACCATGCTCAAAAATGCTGGTAACTTTTTAAGCACTCTCTGCTACTAGGTGTTGGAAGTGGGATCTGAAATTTGGGAGGAAGAGAGTCACATGGCAGGCCTGAGGTGGTTTTTTTTCCACATGAACGAGAATCAATTAAAATTTTAAGAAAATATCTTTGAAATTTTTAAATCTCTGACATTTCCATGCCTGGTATTTTTTTTAATCCTGCAGTTTCCTCTTCCCTGGATATCTGAAAGTCTCAGGCAAAATGGTACTTTCCACACAGTGCTATTATGATCCATGTCAGTCCTGCTTCAGCTACATGAGGTGAGAACTACCCTTCCAAATTAATGGATAAACAGCTTCTTCCCCAGCCTTTCTTTCTGTTGCTGATTTTGGCCAAACAGAAGAAAAAAAAAAAGCTGCCTAAACTGAATCCAGCATTAACAAGGTGTTATCCTGGAGAGAGGCTGGGAGCTCACTGTGGGAGCTCACTGCAGGAGGGAATTTTACAGCAGAGGGGCTTAGACTTGGTGTGCAGGGGATTTGGGCCCAAGATCTACAGAGAGAATTAAATAGCCAATCAAACAGGAGTACTGGGAATAAACCTTTACTGTAGGGAGCATTGAAATGAAAGCACACAAGAGATAGCTAGAAGGAGAAGGGAAGTGCAGGGAAGAGATTCAGACTTCTTAATTAAAAAAAAAAAAAACCAAACAACACACAGAGACAGCAGCTGCTAGAAGAGAGATGGAAACAAGAAGCAGGGAGGGTTTCAGAAAGGAAATTACAACCAGAGGCATGAGATAGATAAAATGGTTTCCCAAATGGGAGGCTGAAGCAAAAGAAAGAGAGACCAAGTATATGAAAACAAGGAAGAAAGGCAACAAGTGCCCACAGTAGCAGATAAAACAGCACAGGAATAGAGCATGGAAACAGAAAGACAAGAGGACTGGGATGGAGACTGTGTCCTAGGAGCACAAAGACCAGGGTTTCCTCCCTTAGGGAAATAGCTTCAGCACCTTCAACTCAGTGTGTGCTTGTTCTGTGTCTGTTACTGATCAATGTAGCAAATGGCAACTTATTACTTCTGCCATTTACCTGGCTATCACAGCTGGTACAGATTTGCCTTCTGGACTGAACAGTCCCATCCTTACTCACTGTGATCATCGCTGTTATGCCACTCAGTTTTAAATTTGAAAATGTCATGCAGAAAGGTTACATGAAGTAAAACAAGACAGAGCTACTTGAAACAGACTGTAATAATTAATGCATGCATAACCTAACTACATCTTTCATTTTGCCTAAGTGCTCAACTTTTTCAAACTTTACCGTATTTGAACATTTGAATATCAATTTGTTTTTCATGCCATCCTGGCTAGTGCTCAAAAAAAATGTCTTGCTGTCCATTCCCTTCTGCCACATAAGATCCATTTTGCTTTGGAATTAAGGGCCAATACAGAAATTGGAGGCTTCAAGGAACAAGCATAAGGGACTGTATATCAAGGAGGCAGAAGGTCTTAAATGGCTCTGAAGAGCCCCTTGGTCTCTGCTGCAGACAGGTCCACAGTAGAGTGCCCAGAGAAATGAGCTATTCTGCACTAATTCTTTACATATTGGCCATACTTTACATATTCATAACTAACAGATACTAATCCACAGGGCTTCAGATTGTGTCAGACAAGAATTTTAAACGCAGTGCTAGCAGACAGACCAATCCTACCCTAAAGGAATCATTCATGGCAAATGTGTGCATGGTGAACACGTGATAATACTGACACCAAAGATAGTAATCAGGAAATTAAACCAGAAAGCGGGTAGAGCAACATTTACAATATTCACTGTATAACTTTGGAGGGTTTTTTTTTCCTTAAGTTTCATGTGAAACAGGCCTTCCTCAGGAATATGCAAAAAAAAAAAAAAAAACAGCTACCAACACCAGCTACATGGCTTGAGATTGAGTGGCACTAAGTAAGGGAGAAGAAATACATGAATTAAATTTGATTGCATTGAAATTCTTTAAATCTTCAATATTTCACTTCATCTGAAAACCAATGTTGCACTGCATTTCTACATTTAAACCCATGAAAACTTTAGTGTAAAGCTCATTTGGGCAACAGTCTTTTTCTGAAATCATTGCATCAGTAAGTGGCAATGAAGGATTTCCAGCTGCCCAGGCTACACTGACATAGATCCTAAACTGGACAGCTCTATTGGCTGAATTGTGGGATTACCATCCCTTTGACTCATGTGAGTGTTTTCTACTGTGGGAGTATGAAGTGCAGCTATTCTAATGCAGCTGTTTCTCTGCTGGGAGCACGTTGCCCCTGTAAGTACACTGGCTTGCTCAGATTGCTAAAAGGTTTTTAGTACGGATGCTTGCTGTTCCCAAAACCTAAGTACTGTTTGAGGCTGCACAGAAGTGCAGTCACATGGTGTGGGCTTGTGTTGAGCTAAGCTGTGCATGTGCACAAAGATATGCACTTATGGCAGAATACTTCCTGAGCAAGCAGAGTCACTTAAAAACAGCTCTGAAAGAAGGCAGGAATGAAAGTGACACTTCACAACAAGGATAGGAACAATTTACTAAATCTATAGGGATAACCCTGGCTGCTGACAGTGGAGCTCTTACCGGTTCTGAAGCACTGGCATCGGTAAGGTGATGAGGAACCAGTGGTCGCTCCAGCTCCCTGCCCTTTCCCACATTGGCAAGGTGATTGGAGCTCCCTTTATCTCTTCCCTGAGAGAGAAGGAGACTGTACCATTGTAGCTTCCAAAAACATGCACTGAAAATTGAATCTGTAACAGAGGAAGAGGAGAAAAAGAATGGTAATGTGACAAAAGGGAAAGGTAGTCACTTCTCCCTTCCCTGGGAATTTGAGACACCAAACCTCCGAGTCTGGGTCAAATTCTTTAATGACAGAAATCACTAAGCCCCCACTCATTGACTGTATTTGACTCAGCACCGTTACTAGCACAGAATTCTCTCAGGAAAGACCCGAACTGACGACACTCTGTTGGGCAGCTGTTCTTCAACCACGGATGACAATATCTACAGCCTCTCACACCATCTGCGTGAGAGGACTGGTTTCCTTGTTACTGCCTTCTCTGAGGGGAGAGCTGTCCTACCCTGAATACCTTTAAAACAAGGACTATCTCTAGAGGCAGGAAACCTCAGTCCATCTACCTGCTCCAATTTATAGGCACCACCTGAATTGTAGCACCTCTAAGACAAGTGAACAGCAAAATCAGCAGGCCAAAGAATGTTTTGAAGCAGGACTTATTCCTCTTTCTTTGAAGCAACCACTTCCAGTTTGCCACAGAGCAAGAGAAAGTTGTCATTTCTACCTCCACTGTGAATATTCAGCTGTTCTTAATGTTAGAGAGAGCTCCAGTACCAGCAGGAAAGGGAACACACACGTGTTCTGCAAAGAACAACTACAGATGTTCCTTGATCCTTCAATGTGGCCTCAAATCCTTGCCAGTGGAGAAAAGAATGGATCCAAATCTCCTGTGGCTTCTGCACAATATCCAACAGCTACTGCTTCTCCTCTCCTGGTTTTGTAAACCTATCTCCAATCACATTTTATTTTCTTGTTTATGTTGTACCCAGCATATTTTACCTGGATTTATAAATAAATATAAATGCCAAAGTTACATTTCTGGCATCAGCACTGTATTTATTTTCCCAGCTCTAATTAGGAGGCATCAAACTTTCTCTTTTTCCCCTAGCAAGACTGGACTCCAGCTCAAACTTGCAACTTAATTTTCCTAAGTGTTGTGATTACACTATTACTTATTACTTTCAATTCCAGCATCTCAGAGCTGCAAGGCAAGTTGTGTGATTTTATCAAGGCCAGGTTGCATTAACCTTATGAAATTCCTGAAAAATATGAACAGAAATTTATTATATTCATCTATTTCTGGAAAATCCAATGCATTCTAACTTCACACTCCTGTTCTCAGTGAAACTATCAAGTTTATTAACTCCTGCACAAGTATTGCAGAATTTATGAAGAAAAATCTCAGCAGCAGATATACTAAAAGACTGAATGGCCCAGCCAGACAGCTCCCTTTTCTGCAAACACTGGCTGCCCCATACAATTTAGCTGTTGGCACCTCTCAGAGTTACCTCTCAGTAACTCTTCCTATGTGGTACAGTCAGGTACAGCCTGATGATTTACTCTACAGAGGTGCTTAGAGTGACACACCTGGTAGTCTTCAGTGGCAAGACTGGCTGGCAAGCTGGTACTGTAAGCTTTAGCCATACCACTTGTCTGAGTGCTGTCTGCTCGCAGGTAGAGGAAGTGTCCTGTCAACACAAAAGTGAAAAAGACAAAATGATCTCTTGATTTTTTGTGTAATCACTTGAAACAATTTAACATTAATGTTTCTCTAGGTATGTAAGCATATGTAGGTGTAGGTGAGGTTGTATGGTTGGTGAGGTTGGTGAGGTTGTAGTAAACACTCTGGTAGATTTCAGCAGCACAAAAGCCATCATCCCAAACCCCCTATTGGAATGTGAGTGGATAAACTTCAGAGACCACTCAAGGTCTTCCCATACAGAGGTGCACACCAAACTACACTCCTAATTCCTACACCATTAGCATCAATGACTCTTGCTGAGTAAAACACTGGGCTGGAAGAGTTTGTTTGCAGTCTTTGTTTCCAGGGAGAGATTACATAAGCTCTCAGGAGACAAACAGGATACTTGTATGGAAACCCTTCATTTTGGCAGGGAACTGTGAGGCAAGACTCATATGTGCTAACACTTCTGATTTTCAGCCTGAACAGTTGAGGGTCTGGCCTCCCCCCTTCTTATTTAGCAAGTTGACAGTTCTGCAGTTCTGTCGGGCAGTTTTTACCTTGTGATGCAGCAGTTATCATTTTGCTGCTGAGGTGCTCTGCAACTGCACAGCTCATAACAGGAAGGAGGAGGGAAGAATATGCTTTATACAATGTTTTAAAGGTGAAGGAGAATCCTTATCTCTGAGAGTTTTGAGTTAACTTTTTTGCAGAACTTGTTTATTATAAAGTTTTGAGTCATGTTCAAAAGTTAATTTTAGCTACATTTGAAGTTGTTACACATAATACTGATGCTGAAGTTCATTTGGCAATGATGCCAAAATTTTTAAACCAATTTAAATAAACTTAAGTTCAAGGCTATTGTGTACATGCATGCAGAGAGTGGGAGAGAGAACAATGAAGAACCTACCACCAGTGGCTTGCAAAGTAGACCCTATAAATGAGTCCTCTTGAATCATTTTGGAAAAGCCCCGAATAGACCAAGGAGATGCTGCAGTTTCATTCAGTGTCCAGCCACACAGACCTTCTTCAAATGAGCAATGTGAACCCTCTGGGAGACTGTCTACAATTGAGAACAAGAAAAAGTAGGAAAATAGGAGCAACTTGATTATGGAAGAACACAAACAAAAACAAAATTTAAAATCCATTGTTGTCCGAGTTATCCAACATATGCTACACTATCAAAATAGGTCTCATTTGTTTATTTCCAGAGTCACCATTAGAAAGCCAACGCTTTGCCTCTGTAAACATTTGAGACTTTTTTGTGCTGTCATACTCTAAATTCTGGGCAAAACTGCAGCCCCTGTAACCTCAGGAATGGCAAATCACAGCCACAAATTTGGCAAAGGTCTTGTTACATATGAAATTGCAGGCATCACAAAGTTTTGTGTCCACTTAAAGGAAGGAAAATCAACAGATTATTTTAAAACACCAGTGTACTTGCTAAAGCTAAAATTACTTCTTAGCAGCTCATACACTGTTAGTGGATTTTTCTGTCCTGGTGTGCAAGAACTCCTGAACTGGGATCTTGGAAGAACAGATTTATGACACTGTAGGTAACTAAGAGTAGAAAGATGATTAATACCTTTCCCTGAAGGGAAGGCTTAGATCTTGGGTCCAGAAGGAAATTTTCACCCACCTGCAGACATGTAAATAAAATTTTGCCTTTCTCTGAAATAGCAGTAACTGTGAAGGGAAGGTCATTGAGCTCCTTACCACCAATACTTAAGAAACCAAACCAATTTTAAAAAAGAAATCCATTTTGTTCTTTACAGGGTGAATTTTCAAAGAGAATGTTGGTATCCAATTAATGTAAATGGGACAAATTAATTCAGGAGGTGAAATACTGAATTAATCTAAAGATGGAATCAATTTAACTTATTTTGCATTCTAAATTATTTCTTCTAATGGAATGAAGGTTCCCATGAAATGTCATGCCACATACTCACCACACCTCACTCCTTCCTCTTTGGTAGGGCAATCACTGATGAACTCACAGATCTGTAGGTGGCTGACACAGCCTCCATGAAAGCAGGGGAAGGTTGAGCCTTTGTCATATACAAAAAGGTCTTGATTTTCTTTATCTAATGGGGAAAAAAAAAGAGAACTAAATCTAGAGATGAATTGACAGAACATGTATGACCCTTTGTGTGTACTAGTTTTCACATGTAGGACCTTGCCCTTCGTACGATAAATCTCTGCTATTTTCATGTAGGTTTCTATCCAGCGTGAGATTCCTGGACCAAATTTTTTGCCCTCCTCTTTCTGATGTACTGCTTTTGCTGTGTTTGTTCTATCTTTAGACAATTTTTAGGTTTTTTTAATGAAGGGCCTAGCAGTTTCCTACTGTGATGCGCTCCTCAGTTCTGCGCACATGACTGTGCACCTGCCAGGCAGCTGTGACATGCTGCATGGCACCCTGCTGCTGGAGGCAGGGACACCCACTTATCTCCAGATACATTGCTATGCCCTGTTGAAGCTCAAGTTTAACCAGCACTTGGGCTGTTGCCTCATTTCTGTGCCAGTTTCCAGCTGTGGCATCCAGTCCATGAAGAAGCTGCTTCCCCAGCAAGCTGGCTTGCTGTACACAAATTTTATACATGCACCCTAACTAGTCTAGTCAGTTCTAGTCTGGGAGCATTAGACTGACTTCACAGGTATCCATCAACCAGGCTGAACATGATTTTTAAGTCTGATATTTCCCAAAAGCATAACTCTCAATGCACCCAGCCTGTTCTGTGGATGCAGGCCTGTGCCCAGGCCAGTTAGGGACATGCTGCCCTTTAGCAGAGCTCTGCACAGAAGTTACATTGGGACCGCTACTACTCTGGAAAAAATGCAAAAGTTAGGGAACCAATTGCAGGAGAAAGAGAAAAGAACACCTCTGCAGCAATCCAGGTACACACTCTGAAATAATAATTTTTCATGACACTGTTTTGTGCCAGATACATGCACCAGGTTATTTAGAGACTGAAAGCACAGTGCTTCAGGCTGTATGCATCCCCTCAAAACTCTAGGACTGTCAAAAAATTACATAAAAAATATAGCATGTTAAATTAAAAGAATAATGACTAGAATTAAAGCTCTAATATGATCAAACCCATGCTCACAATAGTGTTTTCTTTTTACATTACATTCCAGGCAATTTCTACAGAGTCTGCAAAATGGAAACAATAACATTATATTAATTCATGAAATTCAGGAACTGAAGATGATTATGTCCCCAACCTAAGACTGCCTGTGCTGACAGACTCCTGCACTTCCAAGAAGCCTAAATGACATTAGCTAGGTTCTGCACTGCCGCTGAGGATCATTTGCATGACATTCAGAACAAAACTGTAAGCTCCAGGTAAAACTGAGGTCTTAGCTGAACACTAAGCACATAAAAGAAAATAATTGCATTCCGATTCTTTTCATTTTAGATAGAAATTCTCAGCCTAGCAGTAACAAACAGATCCCATCAGGGGCAGATAACTGTTTCTTTTCTTCATAGATTTGTTAGATAAAGCCCAAGTATGGAAAAGGCTTTGGTTACACAAGGTAGACTGTTCTTGATTATTTAAGAGAGAAAAATACTAAATGCTAAAATAATCTAGATAAAGACTTTTTCATCCTTGTTTTTGGATTCAGCATAAGTCCAGTTGTTTTTGGTTTTTTCCCATATAAAGATCAAACAAAGCAAAGAAAGTTCAAAAGCAGAGAGGATCACTAGAATTAGTTCTATAATTCTGAGTTAGTCATCTTTCTTCTAAATCCTATCCTGTCCCCCATTTTGGTGAGAATGTGTTTCGTTATTCCAAACCTGTCTGTGTTGCAGCATACCATGAAAGCAGTTCCTGAGTTGCAAGGAGCCCACTGCCAGTACTCCAACCTCCTGTGCTCCACAGTTTGAATACACCAGGGTGATTTTGAAAGGTCTTTCTATTCGTCCAATCTGGGCCACCAGGTGTTTCCATTTCATCCTAGAGGACAACAGAATGTTATCAGACATACACACAGCACATCGGATTCCATGGAGTCTCCAGCATAATGATTCTGCACTGTACCAAAGAGAAGTAATAGTATCCATGTGGGATATGGATCAATGAATGCAAATAGCAAGATAACAAATGGGTGTTAATATAAAACAAGTGATGTTCAGCCTAGCAAGCTCATGTAAGGTTATCTTTGCTGCAGAGCCTATTGCCAATGATGAAGAGATCCAACCATTCCCAATGATTCTTAAACGGATCCTAAATTATCACCAATTTTGGTGACACACTACCCCAATATGTGCTTTTCACATATAATTGTGTCCTGTTTGCTCTTTAAAGTACAGATCAACCAAGCAGCTGCACAAGACTCTGGATCTCCTCGAGCCAACACTGACATTGTGTGTTCTGGAAGCAAATGTCTGACCCTGAATGTTTCTTGGTTGTGTCAAGAATGAAAACCTTTAGGTGTTGAATGAAAACCTCTGTATGTTGCCTGATTTTCCACCTTAGCAAACCACAGTGCACCCATAAAGCAAGGGATAGAAGAGAAGTGCTGTTCCAGGAAATGCAGATTACTTGTGCCATTTACATTTCACTACAGACCAAATGCCATAACCTGCAAATCTAGACTGCAAAGGTTTCTCAGTTGTGCAGCAGTTGTGGCAGTTTGGAGAAAAACAAATGATCCCTGTACCCTAATTTTAAAGATGGTTGTCAGACGTCACAAGCTAGAGAGAGATACCAAAAGGGGCTTTTTGAAGTACCTCACTCAGATTAAGTCTGATGGAAGTCAGGGTATCCAGGTATCATTTAAAAACTACAGCAGAATTCTTAAAAATATTTTTTACTTTATTTTTGTTTCCAATTATGTTCCTATATCTTATGTTAGCAAGACAGCAAAGCACAGTTAAATATATGTGTTATTATTTTGTAAATAGATTGGAGCAAGGCTGGTGAGAAAGGAATCCTTGCTCTAAGTTCTTTTTCTGAAAATAGTATCAGACAGAGATAATTTTACCCACATCCTACACATTGCTGATGTTACTCTGGACAAGTGACCGAAGTGGTTGCCAATGGAGTAATAAGAAGGCCAGGCCACAGTGTTAAGACATGTTGATCAGCTCTGCTCCTAGGATTATTTTTTCATGTAGGAAATGCCTTCAGCTGCCTTGAAGTGGTCATGTAGCCTTAGTCCTGCACCAGAAACACCTTAGAAGGCAACACTAGAGTATAAGCACATCTCTTCTGGACTCAGTATAAAAATCACAGAACTGTATTTGTCACTTGCAAAAAATCCAGAGCAACTTTAATTTTTTATCACCCTCTCTTGCATTTTCCCTTGATAATTATATAATTTTGTCTGGACAATTTTTTACTATCCCTTCTATGGCATCCACCCACCTCTCACTTCACAATTGTACACACACATAAATACCCACAGATATTCTGAACTCATATGAAACTGAGCTCTTCTTACATGAAGATGACCCTGTTTCCTCTATTTCCTGTCCCATCATAATATATTCAATAGCTCATTATAATTTAATTCTTCTTCAGAAAAGTACAGCCCTGAATTGCAACAGCACAATCTCTACTTCCCAACATGGAAGAAAACTGCTTTGCTTTCAATTTGTATTGCAGTGCAGCTTCAGGAACATCCAGCACCTATAAATATATCTCATAAATATTCTTATAAATATTCCCCCTGCCACACTGTAGGACAACATCCAAGACCATCCAGCACTGACCCAGAACTGAGTCACTTCTGCTACATGACACAGCTTTGTTCATCACTCCATTGCATCCTGTTGACCACAAGAATGAACGAGCCATAATCAAATTGGTGCAATAAGCCAATAAAGGTAAGGACAATCTTTCAAATTTAGCTATAAGGCACAGTTCTAGTACCTCTACCAAGTTACAACCCACACTCCAGCTGAGACACCACAGTATTGCCAGTGTTAACACAACACTGAGTGCAGAACCTGTGGCACACAGCCTCTGATTCACAGCCAGTGGTACATTTAGCAGTAGCAACTGAAGAGCCCCACAGCTGAAAACAATGACTATTTCAGCTGCTGCACCTTAATACTATATGCTTTATGAGCCAGACACTTTGGAACTCGCTGTTTACAGACTGGTACATCAAAATAAAACTAGCCATCTAAGTCAATCAAGCAAGCTCTGAAATGCCATGACTTAGGAAGACAGATTGCCCATTCTGCCATCTTTGCTGGGAGAGCTGTGGTATCTGGTGGAAGAACAAGGCCACCATCTTAAGCCACTACTTCTGTGAATTAGTGCGCTGGCTCAGAAGAGCTGCTAAGTTCCCACGAAACATCCCAGTTCTGAACTATCTCTGCTACTGAAATTTTCTCCATTTATAACATGCCAGAAGAAGCTGTCTAGCATTCAAAGGGTGCAAAAATGACATGTGGCTTTGCATTACATAGAGTGCTTTTGTATATAAAGTCTCTTCATCATCAAGGTATTCCCCTTCAGAGAAAGCCTCCCCCACTAGATCCAACTGCAGCAAGATTTCTAACACTGTAAATAATTACACCTCTTTGCTTGCTCCCACCATTGAAACGGAAGCTCGTCAGAGCCAATGTAATTTTCTTAATGGAATCAGGAACGAAGCCCAGTGTTGATCCAGCAGAAGATGGATCATTGCAGCAGGCTTCCAGATAAACCAGACTTGGCAATAACTTCACTATTGATTTTATGTCAAACCAGATCTTAAGTATTGAGGCAATATTACTCTTCTCCTAAAAAGAGATGTTAAAATTCATCTGTATGCATGGAAGAACTATTAGGGTCTGATATAATTTGGAGAAATTTGCATGGATAGAAAGTTTAGTGCTGCAAGCTATCTAATGCTTAATGCAAGAAAATTCAAGATTCACCCTGAAAAATTTAATTCCAAATCTTCTTTTGTAGGGTTTACTTCGGGTTTTCATTAGCCTCTCAATCTTCTCTGCTGAACAGATGTTTTCCACCCTCTTCCTACCAATCCTTTCTATGATGTGATTTTTTAATATCCAACAAAGGTAATTGATGATTAATTTTAGGAAATATTTTATGTAAAGAATAACGATTTCTTCATTAGGACTGAAAAATGCAATAAAGCAGAATATGAAAGCTGAAATATTTTCTAAATTAGGGGGTCCCACTGCATGGGTTTTTGCACAAAGCTCTGTATGCTAGATGCTTCTAGACTCAATCAGTGAATATAAAGATTAGATGTTGTACTTTACTTTTATACACACAGGAAGTTGTTTTCTGCATGTCCTCACATACATCCAGTGCTAACCACTGGACTTAAAAGGAAATAGAGAGTGCAAAACACATGCCTACCACTCCAGCCTTCACCAAACTCTTAGGGGGTTATTCTTTGACACAGTATATTTTTGGGTGCAAGTTCAAGAGAGGCACAAGAGGCACTAACTGAATCATACTCCCAGCTTGGTGTTCAAAATTCATAGTCGTGTATAGCAGCTGGACAGACCCACCCTTTCTAGATACATTTTTTAATCAAAAGAGTCCTGCTCATTGTTGTCAGCACACATTTAGACATTATCTGAGAAGACTTACCAGGCTACTCCCTTGTCATCCATACAGTAGGAGAAGTTAAATAACTTTTGTGGAAAAAAACAACCACATTAGTAGAAGTGTCAAAGACAGCAAATTTTTTTTTAGTGTCTCAGAAGTTGGTGGAGCATTTTATCACCATCCCTTCAAGAAAAAGGGGGAAGACACAAAAAACTAAGCAACCCAGAAAACACAAAACAGTTTTGTGAGGTTGGCTAACTGAAAACCCATGTGTGCACATGGCCATGAACTTTGTTTTCTGATCTACTGAGACTACCGTGGTCATTCCAGAATGAAAACAGAACAAAATTAGCTAAGCTTATTGACTACAGAAAGTGAAAATATCATCCCTGCCCCAAATGATGCTTTTTTCTTTTAAATGAAGTGTGAGTACTTAGAGCTGAAAGAAACTAGCTTCTTACTGAAACAGTTTTGGCTAAGAACACTGAAATAATTGTGGTCCACAACAAACACAAGCATGTGAAAACACTCAAAACTACACAGGACTCAAGAATTTTCAACTGTGGCTGATTCTGGGTCTGTGTGGTAAAGATGAAAAGGTGGGATAAGCAAAATAGTAAAAGCATTTAAGAAAAAAAAAGGTTTTTTAAAAAAATAGAAAACATATATTAGATGTGACCTGAATAAGCACCGTAACCATAACCCTGAGGAAGTGAAAATAGTTTTCTGAGTTAGGTGCCAGACAAAGAAGGCTTGGCCTTGCAAGCAAGGCTACAGGGTCCTGATGTTTGAGCTTTACTGATATAATGAGAAATTAAATGTTATATATTTTTTGTAAATACATAGAATCTCAAACACCTCACTCCCTCAGCAGTTCTCCTTCTAACAGTAATAGCTCAGAACACCCATGATCTACAGGTGTGGTATTTAAAAATAAACAACATGACTTTGTGACCTTGCCCTACTTGTTCAGAGAACATGGTACCAAAAGTCTATCTGCTTCTTCTTCTTTCATTAAGGCTTATGTGCGAAAAAGCTTCAATACTACCAATTTAATTATAAGTCCTACTAGTTGGTGAGGTGAACAGGAAACTTTCTCTTACATGTGACATATATCTAAGCTTTTGGGAACTGTGTAGCTGATGGATCCTGAAGGAGAAAACACCATCAGGAGAATATTTCTAGGTCCAGAAAGAGAATTCACTGAAGTATCTGGTGCAGCTGGAGTTTATGATGTAGTATAGCCTGGTCATGGAATTGAGAGGTGACAAAAGGGTCTGAAGCAGGATTTCCTGGTGTGTCTGATTATCTGAAAAAAGTGCCGCCTAGACTTTTTTTCTATGTCCAGGTTTCTATTCTGATCTGAAGGCAAACCCTTGGTAGTAATTTTCACTGGTTACACTAGGTACTACACATAGGCATCTATCTCAAGGTCATCTGCTCCTTGTGCCCCCGTGTTCTGCTCTAAATTGTGCAGCAGGGTTTGGTTAAGACAGAAAAGCTTGTAGAACTCCTACTCCCTGTGGAAAGTCCCTGTAAGGTGGGAACCCTTCAGGGTAATCTCTCCTTAACACCTCATGTTGTTAAAATCTTAATCATAGAGAGAATACTCATTTCAGGCTACCTGCCTAGCAAGAAGCAAGTCAATCACTGTGTTAGAAATAAATTCTGTTCTGCCTACATGGTGAGGTTTTTTTTAATTGTACCAAGATTTTAAAGTTCCCCGGTAATGAGGGAGGAAAGGAAGGGTATTTGATAGTTCCTAACTTTGTTTTATCTCTATTCTATCCTCCTTTCTATCTTGATTTCAAACAGGACTTGGTCTCCTCGCCTGTTTAAAATCTTAAGAGTAAATTCTCTGAACTTACCAGTGCTTCATTTCATTCAGTAAGAAAAAGTAATACCAGTGTCTGTGCCAACTTCCAATAAAGCTAACTTCATTCTAATAAATCTAAATGCCATCACTTTTAGAGAGATGATAATCTTGACTTCACATAGAATTGTTTTGCAGTGCTCAAATAAGCTGCTAAACAACATCTATGATCTGTTCCAGAGATGCTGCAGTGACTACCAGCAAAGCCTGGTCTGACCAGTAAGGTGTAGCAAAAGGGTATTTTATGAGTTTACTTTGTGGAATGGAGCTGCAGCTGCAGAGGCCTGTCAAATATTCAAAAAGCAGCAAGGGCAGCTTTGAGTAAGTAAAAAAAGGATATTGGAAATTAATTCCAGAAAACACAACACATTCCCAGTGAAATTGGCAAGAAGGTGGGAAAGGAATAGCCAGGAAGGAACTGAGCAACAGCTGAAAATGAGAGAGAAAGAGGGAGAGAGAGATCTGGGGGGAAAAAAAAGGTTTTTTAGTCAAACTCTGCTATCTTTGGCTGACGGGGACTCTTCACTACAGATCTCCATGGCAGCCTGGGGAGTGCCAAAGAATTCAAAGAAAACAAGAACTGGGATCTCTTGCTTAAGTTCTCCCTGAGAGTCAGTCAGGTGATGGAAATAAAAAACTCTATTATGTGTCTGACCCAGGTTCTTACAAGTTGGACTGCAGCAAAGGAAAAACAAGCACATGGAAAATGGAAAAATTAGATGAGATGTCGACTTTTCTCTTTCTTTTCCGTTGTGATTTGTTCCCTTTACCCATTTCTCTTCCTTACTGCATTCTGGTACACACAGGGATAAAGAAGTAAAACATTGGCACATCAAAGGGAATACAGGACAAGATCTGTGGTTGTTACACTTTCTTTTGTTTTCCTTCACCTCTTCTTACCTCAGTTTTTTCCCTCCCTGAACTCTACAATTGGAGCAGAAGTGGATACTACTGAACCTACTAGAAGGGAGGAAATCAATAAAGAACTAAAATTAACCCCACCTCAAAATGATAATTGGGACCCTTGTAGCATTGGTAGAATCCACTGAATCTATAGAGATATCAGTCATGTTACCAAGGCAGTTTTTGGACTGAATGCATTTTACAGCTGCAGTCCTAGAATCAGTGAAAAAATTAATCACTCTTCACCCTTCCAAATGTGAGAGAAGCAGAGTAAGACCTAAGCTAGTGTGTTCTTTGCAAAGGGGACACACAAAACCTGTGTCTATTACAGGCATCCTGTCAAGAGGCTGTGTGCTCTAGTCCTGAAAGTCATACCTTTATTTTCTGCTGTAATAGCAGTAATGATCTCAAGAAGGCAAAAGACACTGATAAACAGCAGCCTGGAGGAACTCTGCCTTGCAATTCAAAGGCTCAACAGTTGAAAATTGATTGTCTTACCCGGCATTCTCCTCATGGCCAGCTCTCAGAGAAGGTACTGTGTTTTTGTTTGTCTCTGAATATTTGATTTCAACTGTGAATCTCTGGAGAAGAGGAACAGCATCCTGTGAACCTATGGACAGCTCCAGCAAGCAAGAATCCAAGCTCCCAGGCAGGATGGGGCTTTGCAGGCTGAACTCACATCTATCTGGAAGTCTACTGGTGTTCAGGAGGAAAATGGCCCCTGTGAAGAGGAAAAAAAAAAAACAGAACAAAACAAGAGACACACAGCATGGATGGAAGAGACATAATACGAGGAAAATGAAACCAAAAAAAGCTTGAAGACATGTCCAACAGACCAAAAGCCAAAGACTTTGCCAGTCAGACAGCAGACAAGTGAAGCCAGCACTGGCTTGTATAGGATTGAATTTCCAAAGAAAAATGCAGACCCCGTAAATAAAAGCAGCTTATCCCGAAATGGGGAGACAGGAAATAAGTGTATAAAGGGGCTGGCTCCTTAGAGGGTACATTCATACACAACCGAGGCAGCACACATGCATTACAAGGTAATTTCTCATTGACTCTTGGGCACTGACTGTGCCTTTGGGAGCCTCGCACCAGAAGCAGCACATGGTGGCACTTCTAGTGACATGGGCCTGAGCCCTCAGCCTGCTGACTCCTGCTGCAGCCAGGATCCATTCAAGGGGAACTGTAGCTCTGCCTACCTTCAACATCTCCATGGGAGGAACTGTTTTCCAGAAGCATCTGCTGCCTCTCCTGGGATGCCAGGACACCAATGGAAGATAACACCCAGTCTGGCTTTCCAAAACTGTCTGTGGACGTCACCCATGAACAGCTTGAGCCGATGACACAAGAGATTTCTGTTGTGAGAAACCAAAGGTTTCAGTGAGGCCTATCCCAGCTCAAGGGGCACATGAGTGACTGAATGTACAGTGTATGGGGGCTGTATCTCCCAAGAAATAGAAGAATTGAAGAGAAAAAGAAAATTTTGTCCTGAGCTATAGCAACAGAATCTCTCCCAGAGCAGGTCAAGGAACATATAAGAATGAAAAACTAACCTGCAAATTCTTGACAGAATGTCAGTCATTCCTCCCACTGGTATCAACAATGAATTTATATCAGTTGAAGGTCTAGACCACAAGTATTCAAAGTCCCAAAGGAGAATAATACCAATAATATCAACAAGGATATTGAAACTGTATGGATTTAGCATTTTGGCAGAAAGAAAGAACTGATACTCTCAGGGCAACCCTCTCCTAGCAATAGAAAGAGCCTGACAGGGTCTCAAGCTAAATAGATGAGCAATGCAAGCTTTACACATTTTTTTTATTTTTGTCTTTTTAAAATAGTTTTACTTTCCTCTAGCAGGATAGATAAGAATTCCTTCTCAACAAACTCCAGAGTTCGCTCGCAGTACTAAAAACACTAGATCATCTTGGCCAGAATTTTTCATGATCAGCATATTATAAACCAGACAAGAAGTAATTCACTGTTCTCTCATCAATCTAATATAAACTCCCTAGAGGGATGTTCGCTGCACAAAGCTCTCCCACACAGAGTGGAGCTGAATAGAGCTGATATTAATTTGCATGATATTTTTCAGTAGTAATAATAATATTACAATAATAACTGGAGTGTCCCCAGGCCAAGTAAGAAATATTAAGAGACTAAACATTCATGTTGAGGAACCTGATGTTCAGAGGGTATTTAAACCTTGCAAACACAAATGACACAAAGAAATGCTTTTGTAGTCCTATTCCTGTGGAGGAGAACAGGCAGGTAGGAAGGACAGAATTAAGGTGAGAGATATAACAAGGAAGTGTGGCTGCACAGGTATGGCAAAAATAAAAACATAAGAGCCTCCAGAAGATTGCCTATATTTCAACTAAACTTTTAGACAAAGGAGAAAAGGAAACTTTGAATGTGACAACAAAAGCAGACAAGCTTTCTCCTAATTACTGAAGTTAATTCTAACTTCATTTTTATAAAACAACATCCAGTAAGCAGGGGAAAAATAAACACAGATGCTACAGAGTTGCACATAACTTTGGGTTGGCATAGAATGTGGTCTCCCGCCCAAACACTTCTACTCCCTTGCTTTGGATATTCCCCAACTCTTTCTGGACTGCTCATACTGGAGTTTGCTGCCTCTCTCAAACTGACACCTGGGCCAACCATCCAAATGCCTTCCTTGCCCAGTTCATGAAATGCATACAGCTTAGGAAAGGCCTGGGCACTGTTCAGCACATCATTTTTACATGGAAGCCACAAGCAGATGAACTGGCAAACTGTGTATGCCTGTGTTTATGCAATGCTAGATACCAGCAGCACACAGGAATGAGGACTCCTGGCTCTATTGGATCTAGGGAGAAATGTCTGTGCACAGCTCTGGGCTATGGTTTGATGATCCAATAAAAAAACTTAAGGGATCTCAGAGCTCAGAAACTCCATAGATATGTGAAACAAAGCAGAGTCCTGACCCAAACCTGTTGTGCTGTTTCAAATTTATTGAGGTTTGACAGGTTAAGTCAGTACCTACAGACTTATTGTTAGTAGAAATAATATTTTTATCAGATAATTTTTTTTAGTTGGTGGTTAAACCCAGAAAGCAATTTCTCTCACAAGAGAATAACAGTGAAAGAGACCAAAGTGAAAGCTCAGGAAAGAAAAATTTCCTTTCTCAAGTAGACAGTTACTTGAAACTACTGTTAATGACAAAATCATTTCATCAAACCTTACTAATACCTCAGCTTGCAGTGGCAAGGACTGTAACAATGCAGACTTAGTCCTTTGGGTGTGTCATACATGACAAGGTGGTTCCCAGCTGAGATAGGTGAACACAACTTTTCCCTTGAAAAGCACCTAATTCCCAGTTCTCTGAGCTTTATAATGTCTGTCTGCCACAACCTGACACTGAAGAAATCTGAATACCTGTAAGAGTCTGAAACTGATCTGGAAAGTTTTTGACATCCAGTAGAAAAAAGACTGTTTTCTCTGGGAAGAGATTATATGCATTCCATTGTGATGGATTAACAATAAGCTGGTTTTTAGCACAAATCACAGAGTAAGAGAACTGGGTACACTCGTGGTTACAGTGAAAGAAACACTGAAAACTGAAACCTCTAACACCACTAATGTACCACCTTACAGGTGTTTCTTATCCAGCTTTGCTTATGAACTTGTAGAACCTCAAGTACAAGTCAGCAAAAGGAAGAATATGACAAATTAAAAGCAAAAAAAAAAGGTATAATAGAGAAATAGATCTGTATTACTACAATCAGCAAAGAACATATTTTAAGATATTACAAAAATGCTCCAAAGATTGGATTGAAAAAAGCTCATGGACAGTCCAGGGTTTGTCAGAAAGGACTTTAAAGAATTAGATACCATCTGGAGGAGGTTACTGTAAGGAACATTCATCTGGCAAGGCTACGTCACCTTGCCACCCCTGGGAGGAATGTGTGCCTTTTCTGACACCCAGAGGCCTTTCTTTATTGTTTAGCATCTTCATTAACAACCTGAACAAGGAGACAGAGTGCACTCTCAGCAAGTTCACAGAGGTTGCAAAAGAGAGGAGCAGCTGACACATCACAGGGCTGTGTTGCCACGAAGAGCAGCCTCAGCAGGTTGGGGATCTCAATGGGCTTTTCCTTCAAGGTGCTGCACCTCGAGGGGATAAGCTCGTGCAGCAGTATGTGCTGGGGGCTGAGTGGCTGGACAGCAGCTAAAGAGAAGGGCTTGGAGAGCGTGGTGAACAGCAAGCTCTCTGTGAGCAAGGAATGCACCCATGCAACAAAGGCAGCCAACAGCTTTCTGGGCAGCATCAGGAAGAGCACTGCCAGTAGATCAAGAGAGGTGATCCTTCCTCTCTATTCAGCATTGGTGAGACCACAGCTGGAGATCTGTGCTCAACTCTGGGCTCCTTAATGCAAGAGACATACTGACCTACAGGAACAAGTCCAGCACAGGTCCTGACTGAGGGACTGGAGCATCTTACATAAGAGGAGAGTCTGGCACAGCTGGGATTGTTAAGTCTGTAGAAAAGTATGGTATGGGGGATTTTATCAATGTGTACAAACACTTTGATGACAGGGAATGAAGCAGAAGCTAGGCATTCTCAGTAGTGTCCAATGACAGGACAAGAGGCAGTGAACACGTGTTAAAAAACCTCACAGCTCACTTGGTTTTCACAATGCCTTGAAAATAAAAGTCCATTTGGAAAAAAGCTTCATTCAGTATTAAAAAAAAAAAATTGTTCTATAGTAGTGGGAAAGCAGCTCTACTAATTTGTGGGATCTCAGCACATCGTTCCCGATGTCCAGAGATGCCAGGAGAACCCTTGGGGGTCTCGAAAATCCTGGGATGTTGCCAGAAGTGTTTGGTGGCTTGATTTTGATCCATCCACAGAAATAACAAGAGTTTGAGGACAAGAGAATCACTTTAGAGTAAAAGGTGTAAAAGGGACACATTTAGAGGGTGAAATATAGACTTTAAGGTTTTTGGTACAGGGGGGTTATGGAGACAAGATGGAGGGATCAGGGCGTGTCTCGTCCTTCTTCTTTCTTCTTCTTGTCCTCCATCTCCTGTGGTGATGTTGGCACTTGGGGATTGGTTTATGGTGAAGGTGCACTTGCTAACATGTGTGAAAAGCATTGGGAAATAAAGGTAAATATTATGTACGTAGATATTAGTATAAAAAGACATGACCGCCCCGTGGGTGATCAGAGAGTGCCTGTGACTGCTTGCAGATCAGACCTCTGTTGGGCAGACAGAAAATTTTGTAGATAAGAAATAATAAACAATTCGAAGACCGAAAAGCTGAAGAGTCCAGACTCATCCTTTGAAATGCGTGCCACCCAGGAACCACACTACCCGTGTCGGGGCAGAGACAGACAGCCGAACCCGACACTAATTAGCTTTTATTTCAAGAACGCCCAGTCTCAAATCTGATGGATTTCAGTGTGCTGATCGACATGGTTGTATTTTTCTTTCTTTTTTCTTTCTTTTCCCTTTTCCTGCTGTGTTGGGGATTTTTTTGGTTTATTGAGGGGGGAGGCAGTAAGTTTCTTCTGTGGAGGGTTGTTTCGGGTTCTTTGTGGTTTGGTTTGCTTGCTAGGTTTTGGGTTTGGTGGGGGTTTTTGTTTTGGTTTAATACAGAAATAAGTAATTCCTTTCAGTTTACACTGGTCTTTCTGAGTCATTGCTCTAGTTCCAGTCAGAAATACAGTGCCATAGCTTTCTGGTAAGAGGTGCTTGTGACTGCTTGTGACCTATCTTACACCTAGATTCTGAAGGAGAAATAAGGAGGATGTAAGGAAGAGGATGTGTGGTACCTGGTGTAGAAGGCTGATGTAATGAAACCATCCTATTTTTTGTCAGGGAGAGCTTCTGAGTTCGATTTGGTGAAGAAGAGTTTTCTTCATGTGATCCAGAGCAGAAGGCAACAGCTATAACAAAATAAAAAGAGGAAGGGATGCGTTTGATGTTGCTTTACAAAACTCTGCTTCCATGTTATAAAGCATGTGCATATATATAACAAAGCCCTGCTACATCACTCTCACCTTCATTGCAGTGCATTGGGGCAGTACCATCCTGATGTCTCCAGAACAATTCATACCAAGAGCAGCTCTTTTATTTATTTAACCTGTACATGTGAAAATACACAAGTCCTGAGCTAAGCTTGCAATAGTTTGTGTCTAAGATTATCTCTGGTCTTTCCTAGAAGTCATAAACAAGTTGGCAAAAACAAACATATTTGTTGCTAAAAGGTGTTCACAGGCAGAAAGCAAAATTAATTACTTTCAAACCTTGGCCATTTGGGTTATGAGTTCAGCAATATAAAAATGTCAAATCATGTCAGAGGGGACAGGAATCTTATTCACATGAATAAGAATTCACTTGCATCAATATCTATAAAAAGAAAAACCCCTCAAACTTGAACATATGTCCATATGTTCACTCACTATTCCATATAAGTTTTCAGAAATATCTGCTCTGATTTTGAATTGCTGTTACAATTTTAATTTTAGTATATATGACAATGCATCACACAGTGAGTAAAATGCTGTGAAATGTTTCATAGCACGAAAATGCTGCATCCTTCCATTTTTTACTATGTTACTAAAGACAGTAGTAATTCAAGGGGTTCCAAGGAAGAGCAATTTTAGAACTGAACAGCATTATGCTGCAGCAGACACATGCTCTACTGGTGACAGATTTGGGGTCTCCACAGATCAATTGTCAAACACTATATTTTTTTCCTGTTTCCAAATATTTAGGGACATTAAAATAGGAAAAGTTGACTTTGTACTGCATATATGACACAGGCGCTGCCCTGATAAGCAAAGTATCTTCAATAACAGGATGAAATCCTCAGAAAGAATGGGAATTATGTGGCCAAAATTTAGCCAGCCTTATGAAAAATCCATGCTTATGAACAATCATATATTGCAAACAAATCTATTTCATTATATGAAAAGAAATTCTGCTATGTAAAGGGCATTTGACAACTGAAGTCTGCTCCTCCCAACTTACGTTCTGTGTGTTTTGAGATACTGCTCAGTTTTCTATCTCCCAGTCTTCACTCAGCACTGCTATAGCTTCAGTATTTACTTCCCTCAGGGTTTTATGTAAAGTCTGTTCCACCCACTCGTCTCCTCACACACTCCAAGCTGCTTGTATACTTTGGAAATAGCCTGAGTATCATGGGACCCACAAACATAGTACAGTCATAGCAGAAGTTCTGCTAGAGACAATTTTCCTGATACAACTAAAACTTACACAAAATATTTTACTCAGTCACACCCCCACCCCCCTCCCCTAGAAGCACCTTTGGGATGTTCCTCTTGTTTTTCATTAACAAGCACAAGATCCAGTGGCATATTACCAGCAAAGAAGCCCTAAGCTACTTGAAACATGAATTTACTCCCTCAGTGTGGAAAATACCTCCATTGCCATTGGTGATAGTTGAGACAAATAAGATACAAAACAATGGTAACACCCTACTCAATTTGGCAAAAAACTGCAAGAGTTCATTCTAATGAGTGTAACAACCATATTTACCTGTCCTGGGAAGATGCCACTTACCTAACTGGACATCTGAGAGGAAGGAAGGGCAGTCATTACAGCCAATGGACAGAGGAGCCTAGACTCAGTGATAGACAATGCACCCACAGAAATAGGTCCCCATTAATTCATTTCATCAGAGCAAAGAATGTCTGGCTATGGCTGAGCAGAAGAAGACTCACAGTAGCAGCTTAGCAGCCTCTAGTCCAGCATATGCTCTTACTTTATCTCCCAATTATTTTTCATTCTAATTTTTTCAACTTCTTTGATTGAATTGAAAAATCTAGCATACATAGTCGCTAAGATGTTTCTGATAATCCCACATCATGTCCTCTCACACATATTTGCATGTAATTTTTGTATTACATAAATTTTAGCCTGAAAAAAATAATGACTATTACTTTTCACCTCTATGATTTCTCTACCTTGATCAGCAAAAGTCAATTGTTTAAGTGAAAAGAAATATAAAATGGAGAGGAAGGAGATTAATGATTTTAAGCTAAGTCTGTAATTAAGGAACATAAAATGATCAGGAAGAAACAGTATAACATATTCAACTGACGCAGGAAAAAGACGGGATCTTTTAACAGCACATCACAAATCCATCTCTTTTTCAGTAAAATAAGAAACCTCCAGTGCTGAGAAGGTAATTCCATTTCTTTCACTATCTTACAAAAAAAAAAGCAAGAAGATAGCTGCAGGGGTGATTTTTATCCTGCATCCTGCTGTTACCTTGCAGAAGAGAAGAAAATTCCAGAAAATACTTATAGAACTCCTGATGGGAAATCAATCCTAGACGAGCCAAGGCATCTTTCTGACAAAACAGGAATTTCCTTTAGAGCACTTTCTAGTTGTATTCTCCATCTAATGTCAAAATAGCCACTTAATGTTTCTCACTGTTTCTCTGAGAAGATTAATATACAGACTAATAGCTCTGTCAGAAAGTCACACTAAGCCTGAAGAAGACTCTTTGCTTGCTATGCTAAAAATTCAAGCATTTTTTAATGATCCTAAAACTTCCACTTTCAGCTCAATAAATAGTCTCTCTTGTTCATGAGCGTTTACAGCCTGAAGTTATTAACCTTGCTCTTTGAAAATATCACTGGGATCTCCTATTGCTTGTTATTAATCTCTCTTATTCTTTGCTCATTAGTTGGTTCTACCCCAAGTCCCTTGCTTACTTGATCACTCTTGTTGTACTCTGTCTGGACAGATTGCAGGTAATGGTCAAAAGGGAGCAACACAACAAAATACAATTTTCCCAAGGCTTACAAGGTGCTACTTCAGAATTTTCTAGAGGCCTCTCCAGTTTTTCAGGGAAAAAGGTAGAAAGGCAGACATCAGTGCACACTAATGTCATGCTATGCAGAATGGCCATTCTCTCTCTCCTGAGATCTCCCTATTAATCCATGCACCAATCTCATAAAACATTTTGGCCAAAATAAATTATTGTAGCTGATTGTCTACCATGACATCAAGTGTCCTGTGACATATTTCCTTCTACGACATGTATTCCCAACCTCTACTGTAGTTCTCTTTGAGATACCTAATTCCATGGGTGAGTTCCATTGAACACTGCCTTTTTTTTCCTGCCTTAATCTGTAAGTTATCAGCAGATCAGCAGTACAGTTTTAATGTTGTCTTCTGACTTATTCTTAAACTCCCAAATAGAACATAATCCAGAACAAACATTTACAGGAAACTTACAGGTAGAGTTAATTGACAATAATTCTGGTTGATACTTGTGTTTTAAACCAAAAACATGACACAGCAATTTGCACCAGACACTCACTTAAGTACACATGTGGAGTTATCAATTTAAGAATGTGACTGAAGGTACAATGTCCTAGAGGACTTTTGTCACACTGGTAAATGCATTTGACAAACTGATGCTTCAACAAAATGGCTCTTCAAATAAGCCCTTTAGATTGACAAGTATTTATAAACCCTCTTCTAGCTCTTTGATCCTATATATATTATTATGGTATTTTTACTCAGACTGATGTTAAGGCAGCAATCTTCATATTACCAAGCAGTCCTACTTTGCAGGAGTAGAGCAGATGTAATTAAGTATTGTCATCCAGCTTATTCTATTTACCCTTTTAAAGTACTAATGCAGCATTAGTTTTCTTCCAGTTCTGCAGAATTTCCTCAGTATCCTGACACACTTGCTGTAAATATCAACACATGGAAGTGTTTCAAAGTTTCTTAACTAGTTCTTTCAAAATTCTTGAACACAAGCTGTCTCAACCAGTTGTTTTACAAAGTAGGCATTTTAATAACAGTTTTCGTCACAATATTTTTTTCATTGTTAAGAAAGCCATTGCACAATTTCTATGTGACAGTGAAAAATCAATTGTTTTATTTTTTCCTAGAATAATAATGTTTACTGAATAATCTTTCTTTGTGTCTCTATTATTGACAAACCTACCACACACATTTATGACAGATTCACATAATTGCTGAAATATTTTTGCTACTAATGTACTTGGAAAATTTCCTTAGACTTCCTGCTGATTTCTTCTTAATTTCTTTTGTTTTTTTTAATCTATAGCTAAACTTTGAACTTTTCAACTTCCTTCTAGTGCAAGCAATGTAGTATTTTCCTTATTTTTTATAACAGCATAGCCTCCCCTGTCAGCTATAGGCTTGTAGCTTTCTAGTTGTTTAAACAAGCAACGCAATTATTACCTGAATCTTTCTGTCCATGAACTTTCTTTCAACTGAGCACTTTCCTTTGGCACTGTTTTAAATTCTGAGATTTAGCTCTTCTGGAACTATCAAGATATACCACTTTCAGATGTTATTTAGGCACAGAAGTCCCTTTATTTGAATACCTCATCTGAGGTACACATCAGATCACTTAAGATTTTTATTCTATTTCCAAGAAAGGTGTACTCAAGCCACAAACACTTCCACTTGTTGAACATCTGAGTTTGGTTCTGAACTCAATTCTTACCTCAATTCTTGATCTGCTTAGAATGGATGGAAGGTATTATCCCAACAAGTGACAATGGAATTCATTCTGATAGTGTCATCTATTCAATGTCTGCAAATCTGCTCCCACGCTAGCAGAATGAAACCACCAATATGCCACTTTTGTTGATGGCTTCACATGCACATGCACACACAAGGAAAAAAAATACTTTTTTCCCTCCCCTTATACACAACAGGCTAGTCATTATCTTATCCAGATCTTTAGTTGGGTTTGACAGTGTATAGCAATCATCAGCAATCCCATTGACATTTAGTTTAGGTATTAATTGACTTTCAAGATCATTTTGTTCAATGGCTGGGGAAAGAGGCAATGTCATTTTACATACAACACTGTTCCAAATTTACTTCTGTCCTTTGAATTACAGGAATTCTTCCTCCTAGCTTGAGAAATTCCAGTTTATCATCACTGTAGGTTTAGAAATTATTAATTGCATTTCACTGCTACTTGCTTACTAGCCAGCCTCATCACGTTGATCACAGGCAGTTGGAGAACTCCTCTTTTAGTCCTTAGGGTCTTGTTTAATTTTATTCTCAATATCTTGCCTCTCTGTTAAGCAAGTGTTTTTATTTTTTCCTTTTCTATCATTTCCCTTGGCTGTTAATTTAACCATGTGAAAAAGTCTGTCCTGACAAATCTGGAAGTTGGCTTCCTCTCCAGTGAGCTGGAGGCCAGTCAAACTGCACAATCTCTTCTCACTGGAGAATATAGACATGCATTTCATTGACCCGAGTCTTATACAACTTATCTGACTAGAAGAATACTTGAAGACCTTTATTTATTTGGTCTGTTTTTAACTTTCTTCCTGCTTTATATGCAGAACATGAATAGTATCTAAAAACATACCTTGTCCATCCTTCTTTGGCACCATTACAAAATTTCTAAAAGTTAGTTGTATTCTGCAAAACTAAACCAAGTCACTTATGCTATGGACTATACTTGGTAGCTGCCTTGGTAGATATTTTCTTCAGAGAACTTTCTCAGATGCTGCAATCCCAAGAGACAGAGCACCACCTCCTTGCCCACCTGCTGACTAGAATCTTCCATGAGGGGTGGTAAGTGAATCCATCCAAAGGGATTTTCACAACCAGTAAGTCCCTGTTATAATTTTCACTTGGATTGCCAAAGATTATATGCAGTTTCCATGATATACTGAATGACTAGACACTTAGGGTTGTATGAAATTCCTCCAGTCCCCTCTCCTGCTGTTCACAGCAAGCTACTTCCTGGCTGCCCCTGGATACACAAAATGCTGCTTTGTCTCACATTTCCTCGCTTTCTTTATTCGGTCACTCAGTGGCCAGTTCCTTCCCTGGATAGTGGTGTTTCCTGAATCATTTTGTGCAACGACTCTTTATTCTCCCCAACACTTTGTAGAGTGCATCCTCATCCCTTCGTGCATCAAATACTTGTTTCTAACAAAATCACTGTGTCTCCCTTCAAAAGCAAAGATTTGTGAAGCTCTGGCACTAAGTACAGTACGTTGCAGGTTTCCACCCTTGTGCTACAGCCACTAGACAGAACTCACCCAGAAAAAATTTTGCCCATGCCATCTGTATTTTTCTCACAAACCTCACCTATTGAATAGGACGCAAGGTGAAATTCCTGGGTCCTCCTCTCAATACTTCCCTAACTTGGCATATTGCCTTTGAATAGCAACTTGCTAATTATGATTTCTTACTCAGTTTTCAGTGTATATCTAAACCTCCTAAATTAGATTTGAATTACTATTTTAATTACTATTGAGAAATAGGATGCCAAAACCACTTCTTGAAATCCAAAAATACGGCATCTACTTCATCCTACTGGTTGTGTGTTGTACACATGCACATACTTATGTGTGCACGTATTGCCACATTAACTTGGAAAGATTTCTCTTTTTATAGCTAAGCTGCTCAATACTGAAATGTCTATTTTTATAATAGTAACTGTTCACTACTCATTACCACTACAGGTAATAAGGGCTGGATTTTGCACTGTGTCTCACCTCTTTTTAGGCTGCCCAGAGTCAATCATGTGCTGCACGACAGCACAAAGGTTTTCTAAGGATATTTGAGATGTAGTGTTTGGAACTTCATTTTGCTCCACTTATTTTCTCTCCTCTGTTCAGGCTGGGGTGAGTGGTAGAAGAAGCACCTACTGCCCTCCTGCTACCTGTGTCCAGATTTGATCCTGACAGCTATCAAAGGCTGTATCAATGTCAGTTCTGAAAAAGAGGGATTTCTCCATATCACTTACAGCTTCACTGTCAATCAACTTCTGTTCTTCTTGGTAGGATTCCATTGCCATTACTACAGACTTGCATCTGAAAATTGGACATTGCTGGGATGACATCATGTATAAGGCACACCTGTGTCAGGGACAGCAGAATTCCACATCCTGAGCTCTTAATCTGGTACCTCTTCCTCCCTTCCTCCTCCACTCACATTAATGGGGGAAAAATTCATTTAAGAGATGCATAACTGTGCTTTCCCTGAAAGGAATACGGATTTTCTTGGGTTCTTGAAAACTGACCAAAAACAGAAATGGGAAATAGAAGAAAAGTAAAAAGAAAAAAAGCAAAAGTGTTAAATGAACCAAAACCATGAAATTCTTTGATTCTTCAAGAACTTTTCTTTCTTTTCCAAACCTCAAAATACTTTTTCATTTTTCTGCAATAAAAATACTATCCATTCTTAAGGAAAATTTTCCTTTCTCATTGGTTAAATGTTTTAGATTAACTTTCAATATTTTCAGTCTTGTTCACATCAGGCCACACTGGCTGTTGCCAAAATCAGAAGGATGACAAGATGGGGAGAGTGGAAGGACTCAAGCCTTTCAATCTGCCTTTGTCATTTGAGAAAAGAGATAAGAAATTTCACCCTAAGACACCTGTTTTACAGCAAATTGCCAAAGACCCATCCTCCCAGAGAGAATGCAACTTAGATGACTGACTTACGTAACGTATTACACTGAAATGAATAAAATGTAAGGGAATGTGTCCAATTCCTAATGAAGCACTTCAAGCAGCTACAAATAACCAAGAATACACAATTGAAATACATTTTACCTTCCAAGGGAACAGCACTTCCAAACTGATGTGCTCTTGCACATAAATGTAGAGGAAGAAATGTAATTGGTTTATTCCTCTAGAACAGCACTCTAGGGTTTTTCAATTGCAGCTTAAAAGGAGGCATGCATGAATTCACACATGCAGGGGTGACAGGCACAATAGAAGGTGAAGGAAGATATGAAGCCTGTGGATGCAGAGACAAAAGCAGAAGGGATGGGATCCCTCAAAAGGTTACCTGAAGCCTCACTCTCTGCTGATGATAGCAAAATGCTGAGTGACCATTTTCTCATGGTATGTTTTTGTATGGAAATGTCAGCTCCATTACTTAATAGGAAATACTACTATCTTCCAAATAATCAAGTGGAAAATATTACATCATTTTGTTAAGGTTGAAGCATGTCATCTTCACTCTGTAATATGCTCTGAGTTTAGAGTTAACATTAATACAGTAAAAGGATATCTAGCTAAAGGAAAATAATGTTCTCAAAACAGACTGCCATACTGAATGACTACTTTTAATAAAGTCAATGCAACAATTTGTTTTGTGAAAAATGTAACGATTATGAGTCTTCATCATCATTAGAATGAAAAAAGATTTCTAAAATCAGTTTCCCATGAAAGAGAATATCTAGTTTTTAACAACCTCGTATGCTAAGATAAAAAAAAAAAAAAAAAAAAAAATCTGCAAGTTGCCCAGAGCAACCAGCAAAAATAGGTGAGAGAGAAATTGCTAGAGATCTGTCCTTCAGGAGATGCTCATCTTCCAGCTTCAGGATGCCTCTGCACTTTGTAGTGTGTGTACAGGAGCTCTGTCTCCCCACTCTTCAACTTCCACATAACAGCACTGCAACATTTCACAGAAAAAGAGGAATTGTGTGCCAGCAAGAAAGTGAAAGAAATATGATTTTCAGATCCAGGTCTTGATTAAATTATTACAATGAATATGCAATTGATCCTGCAGAATTAAGTTTAGTAAAAATAAAATTATTTTCAATTACTTGATTTCACACAACATAAGTGGAGAGGACAAAAGTGACTTTAATCTGTCCTTGAGCTCCATTGATCTTCGAGGTTACTTAATGTCCCTTTCCATCCTTGTTTTACTGGTAAGAACCTCAGGAATGCTCAAAATGCATGCACTGCTTTAAGAATCCCTCAGGGGCTGCTTTGCTCACAGAGGCTATCCTAGCATAAAGGCACATTTCCTGCACTTCTTTTTCCTTGATCTACTTTTTACACAAGGATGACTGTCAACAGCTCTTCATCATCTAAGGATTCCCTTTTGAGTACTTAACCCTTGCACAGCAGTGCAGGACAGCTACAAGGATGCCCATATATCATTAAAAGATTTTTTTTTTGGTACATTCCTTTGTCTGGTAACTCTTCCCAGACAGGAACAGAGGCTCTCAAGGTACAGCATTGTTGAGCAGACACTACTCAAGAGAAGAGTCCCCATTCCCATCCTGCTATTAATGCTCTGAGCCACTGTGTGCAATAATACAGATGATGGGATCAAACTCTTGGGGAAGGTGCTTTTAGCAAAAAAAAAGGAAAACTGTGAAGCAAAGACTTCGTTGCTGTTGTCCTATCAGCTCTCCTGGTTCACCTGGACAAGGAACCAACTAGCGCAGCCAACACTAATTTCCTTCTCCAGGTCTTTTGGTCAATAAAACCTACAACCTTTTCTCCAACATTCAATTTCTGATGAATCTGTTTGGAGATTGCTGAAGGATCAGAAACTAATTTGTATGTAGCAGATAAATCCATCCGTTTTGTATCAGAAACATCATCATCTCCTAGTTTCATTAAGACTTAATAAAATCCACTCACTGCTGAAGAACAGAAACAAAGAGGGAAGAAGAACAAAGAGTTATACCACCCCTATAGAAAGACCAAAGACTGAAAGAGCCTGCTAATTATTTGCTTCTACTCATCTTTATTTAATCACTCCAGAGACTGACCCAGAGATGATGTTCATCTCAATCCAAGAAGGAACAACTGCTTATGATGGATCTAAATAAACCTAGCAAAAGCATAACTCATAGGTATTGCAATTCAACATTAAACAAATAAATTAATCAAACCCAAGAAACCCCTTCCCTCCCCAAAAGCAACTTTAAAACAAAAAAGAAGCCAACAGCCCACCCCTCCACACTCAGCTTGGGCAGAGTGGTTAATAAACGGGGAGGAGATGTAGAGCTGCCAGATACTTGATTTTTTTCTTAGGAGACTGTGGAAAATGCTGTTAAACTATCAACTCTCTAACAATACTTAAATGGTTACACCTGATGTTGTGCTGGTACATGAACTTCTGTAAAGAAGGCAGAAAATCTTGCAACGGGAAAAGCTCACAGCTACAATCCTCCTTACAGTACTGAAATGTAGTCTGGTATCAGAAGCACGATGTGTGATTTAAAGTACTGATCTGAGTATGAAAGTGTAAGAATGAGGCTTAAAACTCTTATCATAACAATAACACAAATATTGTGTTATTGTTAAAAAACCATCCACAGGAGGAGTCAGCAGTATGTACAGACCATGGGGTGTAGAATGAGAGACATGCTAGAACCATGACATTATTGATTGTCTTTGGTCTGATTCGAATAGAGATCTGTTAAGAAATGGTACCTATTATTACTGAGCTAGTCTGATTAATTAGTTTTCTGTAGTGAAGTTTCATATTATTAAGAGAGCAAAACACTGTAAACTACATTTTGATTACTATAGTTATATCTACACTCTCATTTTAGTTAATTAATTTGAACAATAATTTCAAATGTGCCAAGGTTAGTTGAACAAATAACAACTATTTTGACATGATAGTTATTGCAATATATCATTCATGACTTACCAATTCAAACTCACAAAACAAAGGAGAATGCAGTTGTTACTGCTTATACTTCATGTCTTTACCTCTGAAGAAAAATGAACTGGGAGGCAGTTAAAATATTAATGTGCTGGGAAACCAGAACAGCAAGACTTCACTAAGAATGTCACTCAGTTTCCCAGTTAGCAGAAGTGAGTATCAGAATTCTAAAGACACAGTCAATAGCAAACTTTAAAGGGCAGCAACCGTACAATCGGATTAAAAGCAGGTGTTCAGAATTTTTAAGAGATCATTTGGCACCAAAAAAGACAAAATAAACTCAAGGACAACCAGATTTGTTTTTCTTGTAGCATCTAGAATGCTAAATACATTGTAATACTTGGTGATCCAGACTGTCAATCAGTAGCTGCCAACAAAAACACTTGTCAGCCCCAGAAATAGTCCCCAACTGAGCTGGAAGGGGTCAGGGGACAAAAAACTGTGTGAAACCAAAGTTCAAATAAGTTATTGGTGCAAATGAAGAATGAGGCAGATTCTCACACTGCTTTGCCAGGTCACTTTCCTGACTTTCCTGTATTCTACAAAGAACTGGTGTGTTATGAGTGAGAAGTTTTATTTGCATCGTTTGAAAAGAAAGAAAAATAGTAATAGTCAGTAGAGTTAGCTGCTAGTCATCTCTTTCATCTAAAAGCTTGCTACCTAGCACCAGGATAAAAATTAGCCTTTCATCAGCTCTTTCATGAAATTTCTCCTTTATCTCAACTAGATTCATTGGCAAGCTTCCTACTCTTTCCCCCAACAGCAACTAGAGTTTGGATAGAATACCTGACTTCAAAATATTTCACCAAGGTACAGCTGCAAAGTAAACCTTTTCTGTCAATAAGGAGAAGCATACCAGAAAGGTAACGCACCCTAGATAAAAAAATAAAGAATATTGGGCATTAAAGTTCAGGGGAAGAAGATGATGTGGGTAACAAGAAACTTGTTATCCAAACACATGTGTTTCTATAACCAGAAGAAGAATGTGAAAAGCAGCCAGTGTTACTGTTTTATTTATTTTTTCCCTCTTTCCTATCTGGTCACCCTCATGTGAAAATCACTCTGGGCTCTGTGACTTCAAAGCATAACATCTTGTACACAAGGAAAGATACCTTCACCATTTGACATGTAATTTAATATTATGATAATGTTTTCTTTTAATGAAAGAGCAGAGGTTGTTTATTTGGAAGTTGGCTGCTGGCCACCTCTTTTTAAGCTGTATGAGACTGTGGTCTCTTAGAGCTGTATGAAACATCTGTTATGAAATTCAGGATGGGAAGAGAAACTCTTAAGACCTGAAGAACTGGGTCCCAATCTCAGCTCTTCCATGGATTATTGACAGTCTAGGCATAGGCAGAAGCTCTGATCAACAATACACTCCACAGAGATAACACAGATAATTAGAATCAGGCTCTATCTATGTAGAGGAAGCCAACTTCCCAGCTCACACCTCACATTCTTAGATAAGTAACAATGAAGAACTAGCACCGCAAATAAAGTTGCATAGAGAGAAGAAGAATAAACTCATATGAGAAAAGAAGCATACCCAACTGAATTGCATTCAAATATTTAAAACATTGTTTCTCTTTTGGTTTTTGGGGGGAGTTGGGTTTTTTGTGTTTTGGTTTTGGGGTTTGGTTGGTTGGTTGGGTTTTGTGGGTTGTTTTGTTGTTGTTGTGGTCTTTGTTTGGAGTTGCTTTGTTTTGATTTTAAGAACCTGGAGCAATGACCTCAGGTAATGCCCATTGTTTTAAGAATACATCACTGGAGTCCCAAAGTGAATAGTCTCCAACTGTCACAAGCTGTGCCATCCTGTTTTGCCAAGCAGAAGATATGATACCTGCTGAAAATTACAGAACATACCAGGAGTGTTAGTGGCAAAGTGTACTTAATAAAACTGCTGTATGATAGCAAAGCTATGTTCTCATTCACAAGCAGGCACTCATCAGGATCTCATTTTCAGGCAGCCAAAGGCTGTAGCTGCTAGACCTTGGGAACCACGTAAAGGAGTACAAGACCTATGCCTTTTTAGAACAGCAGCATCTGCTTTTTGCCATACTGACTTCCTCAGAATTCTTTGTCTCAGAAGCCCTACCCACCACTCTTTAATTAACCCACTGGTGAGGGGAAAAATACACCACACTGTAATTATGGTGGGCTTCCATACAAGAAGGCAGTATCTGAGTATGTATTGTTACTTGCAGCTCATACATTTCCTAGCCTTCACTTAGAGGTATCACTGAGCACACCTGTAAATATAACTATGTGTGGGTCAGCACTACTAGTGACTGAGATCCTATCACTTCTGCTTTTTGCAAAACAGAAAGTAACGAAAACATGTAGTTAGGCAGAGGCTAATTTTATTCATGTGATCAATTTTCTCTAACCCGTCTTGATGGTTTTTGCATTCAACATATAAACCAAGACTGAATAAAGGTTCTTCTGCTCATGCTGCTTCTGCTATTTCCTGTAATATGGCTATTTGACCCTGGGAAGGTAAGAGGCAGATCAGTGAACATCCAATTGAACTTGCAGCTCAGAGGATGGGGATCAGCAAAACAAAAGCTCATCTTTTTCATTGTATTATGCCATTAGCACAGACATTAATGGAAAATATTGCTACTGGTATTAGATCCTAAGCCTGCTCTTTCTTTAGAAATCAGTCTAATAACTGAGTTACAGAGGAACAAAGACTGATGACCCTAATTTCTTTATTATCTTAAAAACCAAGGTAGCAGGCATGCTGCACAGTTAGTACTTAGTTTCCTTCCTGGTAGGACTGGTATATAGAACAATTTTCTTGAGATGTTTTAAACCAGTTTTTTAGAAATTAAGCAAAGAAATCTCCTTTCAGCATATTCCACTAAACAGGAAGAATCTTAGCTTGTGGGGTACTCTTACTTAAGCTTCCCAAAATTGTTTTCAGATGTCTAGAAAAATCAAGCTAGTGAAAAGAACTCATTCTATTATAATTATTTTTTCTTACTCCCACTATCAGAGCATGTCCTCTTACCTAATTTGACACTGCTGCAATACTACAGCAGTCCTTGCAACAATTCAAATCACTATTTAATGAAGCAACCATCTTTTTCAGGTGGAATGCTGCAACTGGCACATGAAAATGAAATCAGATTTAATCTTTGGCTCTGACACTTGGCCTGGGTCAGAAAACCCATCAGGCAGCTGTGCTCCATTGCCTCAGATTTGAGTTTAGTGTCTCAGCCAGCTCTTGCCCCTTTTTTTTTTTTTTTAATTTTCAGCACTCTTGGCATAGGTTGAATGTTTTGGGGTCCTTTCTCATCTAAATTCTCATGACAGGACTGCCTGGATCTCTGGCACTTCGTACTCAGTAACCCAAGGGACTCAGTGGGTCCTGTAGTCCTCTGGTTTTTTTTGCAGAAGGCTTGGCTGCTCAAGTAAATCTGCTGTCAGTAAGTCACACACTTGAGGACTCCTTGCCTTGGCAGGCTACAGCACAATTACATAAGACCATGTAGTCTGGCATGAACACCAAACCAAACAGAGCCACAAAGAAATCAAGCTGTAAGGTTGCTTCAGCATTAGTGACACAACTACACTTTGCAATTCTTCATATTTCCAAGCAAGAGACAGTCAAGGTGTCCTCCTAGACATAGAACATATTCTCACTTCCTACAGAGCCAGCCCTCATCTGTAGGAGCCTTTCACCTCTCCACTGAAATCCAGTATCAATTCCCACCCACAGATGACATTTTTGTGGCTTTCTCCCTCTGTTCTGGCTCCTTTGCACACTGCATTCGCTCACAACTATCTCAGGATTAATTGACTTTCACTAAAGAAGCCTGTTAAATATAAAAGCTTTTGACCTCCAACCAGGTCTCCAAATAAGTGAATTTGATGATTCATTTTGAGCATCATTATGATATTTCAGTGGAACTAAATGCTGAGATTTTGGATGCTATTTTCTTTAGCTAATTATATTTCTGCTAAGTCAGTTCACAGGACAGTAAGGATTGGGATTTATGCATATGAACTGATGTATTTAAGAGATTTACTGAAATGAATGACTGACAGTTTGTGGATAATTACCAGCTATTAGTTAATTTCAGATTTTATAATGAGCAAACTGCAACTTACAGGGTATTGCTTCCCTGCTGCTTGAAATATTGTGCAATATGTGGGAACAAAGAATCTAATTTAAAGAAAGCCATATCTTTCAAACACCAGAACTAAATTACATTTTTTCCCTGAAGGCTTCTGGGTTTTAAAGAACAAATAATACACAAAACATAGACCTATGCACTCTGCAGAGATTTTCTCTCTAAAAATTAGTAAGGAAATATTAGGAACAAACAAAGATATTACTAGGCCAAAACTAGTTTAAATTTTGTAAATTAAAATCTAACTATAGCCATGTCACAAAGAATATGGATCAGTAAATCAAATAGGTTAATGTTGGTGTCTTAGATAATCAAATTCTGAAATCACCGAATGAATGCATCAGCTAATCAAATCAAATCACAAAATTAACACACATAGAATTGCTTTTCATCAATCCTCCACCAGGAGATTGGAAGTGATGGCTGTTTTTCTTTGATCTGAAGCTGCACCTTGGTTCTGTTCTAGCACAGTGGTCATGGTGCAGCTGCTGTGGAACACAACATTCCAGGATGAATTTAAACTGTCAAACAAGTTTAAGAGAGAGCAGCAAGCTTTTTTCTTGTATTACATTGTTGTTACACAGACTTACTCCTCTGGTCTTACTTCTGATGTTGTATACAAAACCCTGAACGTTTAATGGAAGTCATTATTGAAACAGGCCATTAGCTCACAGTACTAGCTCTGAATAACAATCCTTCACCTCCTCATGTGTTTCCAAAAGTCCTATCCAGGTCTCATTTACATGCAGGGAACTATTAACAACATTTTTTCCCACCACTTCAACCATCCTGACACTCCACATATTTCTGTAGGGTAATGAACAAGAAAGTTTCTATCCTTCAAGGTTAAACAAAGGGAAAATGAGACTTAGGTTTGGAGGGTTTTTCTTTGCCTTGAAAGCTTAGATGCAGATGACAGCAGCAAACAGTACAGCAGCTTGTGATGAAAAAGAACTAGAAATAAAATGAGATTTCTTTTCTATAGACAGAGAAGTGTCCAAATCACCTGGTCTATCTACAGGCCCCCTGTACACATATTGGGCAGAGAACAGTCTCTCTAAAAAAAAAAGCAGTTCATTGCATGTCTGCCAGCTGTGGGTTAGTGACAGAATTGAATTCTCTCTGGACAGGCTAGGTGGGATGAAGTGTTTCTCAGTGTTTCAGGACTGAAATGTTTCACTGATATAGCCAAGGACAAGTGTCTTAACGTCCCAGCCAACAAAAGTGAACTGGAGATATTTTTCTGCTGATACAAGTGGTCAATCATGAGAAGGAGCCCTCTGCCTAATAAGCATAATTTTTCTTTGAAGAATAAAAATAAACAAAAATTATCAATACTGCGATGGCTCCCACTTGCTAAGGGATTTAGGAACCTTGTTATATCAAATCCAGGGACAGCTAAGTGACTTTCACACCCTAGAAAGAGGTGGTGTGATCTAATTTTCTTGTAAGATCCTGCTTTTGGCTACATTAGCCGGAGTTTTAAAACACATCTAAAACAAACAAACCCACGGTACCTTGGCACTTGCCTGTCAAAGCTTGGCCTGGCTCTCCACAGAGAACCCCAATGACACTGTCAAAAGAGCCCACAGCACCATGAATGTGACTAAAGCATTATTCAGCTAGGGTGAACAGAAAATAATATCAAGGATGCTCTTTTTCTTCTTTCTTTGGAGTAAGAGTTGGACAGTACAGACAGCATGAACTTGATTTAAAAGGATCCCAGAATGTTCATAGCTACAACTCACAGCTGAACCATTGCTTTCAATTCCTTACCTAAATTCATACAGCCTACTAGCAGCTCTGAAAATAAATAAAACAACTTTCCAAAAATCTCATATGCATATTCACACACTTCTTAACCACTACCCCATCACTGCACTGAGAAAATGAGGGAAGTAGAGAAAGCCTCATCTGAATTAAGAGAGAATAAATTTTGCTCTCAACTTTTTCAGTATGTCATTTAATTTATGTAAATTAAAGTTTATCCAGATGCATTTGGATAGGAATTGCTCCAACTCAGTTGAAAATAAACTGGAGTAACAGCTAATAAAAGGAAACCTTTCCTGTTTCTTCCGAGTAGACTAACACCAGCCATGGATTAACACTGCTAGGAATTTATTGTAGCTTCCTGAATTGGCTACATATTTCTTAACCTTGATATTTACTTGTAACATCAACAGAACTGACACTGATGAAATTTAGAGGTTTCTTTCTTTTTCTCAGTAGTAAGTTGTATGCTGAAGCTAAGATCTGAAATCTCTGATTGCATGCTATATTATGTTTTCATATAATCATATGTACATTGTCATTAAATATTCAGCAATTTTATATTATTATACACAGTACATTTTTATGCTCGGAAGTTTGGCCAGTTGCATAAAATACTCTTAAATGTATATATTAGATCATTTGGTTTTCTTAATGCTGCCATTTCCTCCGGAAACGGGTGCTGCTGGAAATAGTCTTCAAAGTCTTATATTTAAACTTGTTCCCATCTTTCTGACACAGATTTATTTTGGGAGGGAGAGGCAGGCCTAGGGCTTGAGAAGGACAGGAGGGGGCAGTCCTCATTACATGATGCTCCTGGAACTAGACATCAGCCTAATTAACCCCAAACTTTAAATTCACGTTAACCCTTCCATTATGTTATAGCTTGTTTGTTTCCAAGCATGCTTCTAAGACAGCCTGTGATCTCTATCCTCAGCAAGTACTTTTGCAACATTATGTTTGTTTCCTGAAACATAGATGCTGTTACAGTATCTGTAACACAGGCTTTGAGTACTCAGTGATTTCTACCCATAAAAAAACATGTATCACTTAGTCTAACGTTGTCTTTCCTCAATCTGGTCGCAATTCTATTTTGCTGTCCTCAATGAATCTATCCTCATGAATCCAGCAGTTAATACTCTATGTTCCACTCAATGCTTTCCATTAATTTCAAAGTTACCCCAATTCCACAGGTTTTGTGAAAAATAATTAAAAACCTTGCTTAATTTATTCTTTCATCAGGCACATCAAAGCCCTGTTGCACTACCAGAACTTCTTTTTATATAATTTTGATTATGTTAACCTAAAAATTAATATGCTTAGATGTTAACATGCTCTGTATTGCTGTCTTTTCCATTTACTGCTGATTCATCTGCTTCCACATAAACTGTGTATTTTTTGCAATATTTCTGCCACAAAATATAGCAGATGATGTCTAACCATACCTGGTCATTTTCAAGCTTTTTTGGCGACATGTTGCAGCACAGAATTCAACATTCATCCTCTTCCCATCATTCTTCCCAGTCAAAAATTAACATTCATTTCTGTGTTGCACAGTTTGTAGTGATCAGACACCTGGTGTTTTATGCACCTTAGTGACAGACACAACTCCAAGATCTGTGTGATCACATATACAACAGCTGTAAGTACTATCTGACATATCTACTAACATTTTTTCTATTCTCTTTTCTTTGCTGATGCATGCACAAATCTTCCTTGACTGATTTTAAGAAGTCATGGTTGATGCTTTTATTCTCATATGACAGTGATATATATCAGATAACCACAAGGATATAGATGAGCAGTAAAATAACCACAGTACAGAAATAAAAGAAGTGAATACATGTTCTCCAATGCAGAGGAGAAAGAGACTCTGAGGTCATTCAACAAGGTCAGAAGTATCAAATTCTTAACAGATATCCAGTGAACCAGCAACTGGTGTGTCTATCTCTGTAATTAGCTCCTGGGTACACATCTTTCCAGAACCCTTGAGATATTAGGGAAGCTGCTGCTGTGAGATTATAAACCTGCATAGGAAGGAAAGGTTCTATTAGAGAAGAGATGAATCAGTGACATGCTATGTTACATCACTGGTGCCTCAGAGCTGGGAGACTTGAATGTACTTGGTTTAGTATTAGGTAGCACAGAGCACAAGAGGAAGTAAAGATATGAATATTTACTAAACAGAAATTATAAAATTCTCAATCATGCTGAAAAGGCAAATGTTCTATTAACAGAAGATTCTGTATAAAAGGGGATAAAAACCCACAGTACATCAATGCCATATGAGAATGTAAGAGCACTACTTCCTTAGGCATAAACAGATTAAAAATCCAGAGCTTGAACTCAAAAGTTCTTCGCAAACTGGCTGGTGGTGCTTCTGCATTAACACTCAATTTAGAAAGTCTCAAAATGCTGAAAGTATCACAGTATGCAAAGAAAGAGAATATTTGCTTGACATTTAAAAAAGGGTAAAAGGGGAGCCAAATGATTTGCCAGATCCTGATCACAATCTTGAAGAAAATAATGGGAATATTGTATTATGTTTGACTAATTAACAACAGAAATATGGATAAAAACACAATGTTTCATGGAATAAAAATTTCTTTTAAACCCACCCTAATCTTTGGAGACTATAATGGTGTTGTCCACATGAACATATCCTACAGATCCTAGACTCTTTGCGGTCTTCCCATCCCCTAAAGTTGCAACAAACCATCAATTTAAAACCACACCTGCAGTTGGTGATTTTAGGGACTTACTCCACCAGCTTTCCAAATATGGCAAAGAAATTGCTTCTGAGATCTTTTGGGCTAAACCTATATGAAAACACATTCTTGATTACTTTGTGAATTTTCTTTTTAACGGCATTTATTAGTTCATTTGTTGGTATTGCATTCTTTATCATCCACTGTCTGGTACAGATATTATAGAACATGTTAGGTCTCCAGGGAATAGATCAGGAAGTGTTAAGGTAGCAAGCTCCTGCCTTTCACAATGATATTCAGAAGCTTTTCATGTAATAGAAACAAATAATAAACTGATGTCCTTTGATAGGGACCTTCCAGCTCTGTTCATGGACAGCGGGTTTCAGAAGCGTACAGACTTTGCATTTTCTGTTTCCTAATTTTATAAGAGAATTCTTTGTCATCATATCAGAAACAATTTGATCTGACCACTGACATTTATGTACTCTTGTTTACACTCTGCCAGCCACAGGTTACTAATAGGTGTCCAATGGATTCTAATACCAGGGAAATGCTGCTCATATAACCTTACAAACAACTAATTTCCTACAGGTGCCCAATATATTTTCCCCAGTAACTTGCTTCATCCTACTTTTCCCTTATAACACAAGGATTTCAACTTTCAGCTTAACTTTCCAGTTAACATATCTGATTTACAAGCTGTATAAGAGCTTGTAGTCTTGTGGTTTTCCTTCATCAAAAAGCACTGTATTTCTCAAATTATATTTTTATATGAGACTATGAATACAGGATTTTTTTGCTAAACTTCAACTAGCAGTATGCCTACCAGCAGTACCTTGGCAGCAGCTATGTGGAGCAGCACAGATTCCATCCTCCATAATTTCTCTGCAATACCGCCAGGAAAATATGGAAGCACTGCCACAAGTCTCCTCTCAGTATCTGCCAAATTCCTTTCCAGAAGGAGAGGCTCCAACTGCTCCATGCCAAAACTTAGCTTTCATAGGCATAAATTGTTAAAATGTAGGATGCACAAGAATACTGGTAAGAGATTAAACTATGTCTTACCATAAATTGTCCAGCAAATACATGAGAGTGGGATTTATAACTTCAGGCACCTACTACTTGGATGTTAACACTAAGCTAGTTCATAGAGAAGACTGACTTAAACTACTCACTTCTGAATGGCTCAAGTTGGCCCAAAGGACCTCTATTGTCAGTGCCATGCAGTGAATGGATTTGTCACACATTCACTGCATACCTCTTAACACGTGTTAAGAACCTCTGACATGACAATAAAAGACAGATGCCTGAAAAAGCCCCTCAATGGCTAAACTAGGTTGCAGGAAAGTACAAGACTAAAAACTGAATCTTCTGTCAATATCCCTTGCATTCTTCATGATCAAGACCACAGATTAAATTCCCAACACTTGTTACCTGGGGTTTCATCTGTTAGTGTCCAGACTACTGTAAGAAGAGGGCAGAAGAACTTATAATCCTGCTCATCCTTTGATGTCTCCTGTAAATTCTTCAGGATCACGTTCTATTCTTTTACTCCTTGTATTCCCCTCCCCCACAAAAAGTCAGGACGTCAGAAAGGGAGAGGATGTTTATATTATACTGTGAAGAACTTTGGCATCAACTAGTAACTTTGAAGAATAATCCTGAAGATAAAAGATACAGATGAAGGGCTAGAACCAGTCAAGCAGTCACATGGCATAAAAAGAATGGTTTACAAAAAAATGGATCTCTAGGGAGCAATTTGAAGTTAAAAAAAGATTTCTACATGCAGCCCAGGAAAATGCAGAATTTTATCAGCACTGGCACAGTCCCCAGCAAAGAAATGAGCAAATGTGGAAGAAAAAGAGCTCTCATAATGTCCATTCAACTGTGACTAGGCTAACTGCAGTGAAAAGTGTTTCCACTTAATCTGCACTGACCCCTAACCAGCTAATGCCGAGGACATTCCTGCTTATTGAATGGAAATAAGAGAACAGAAATCATGTCAAGGAGGAGACAAACCTGTATCATGAGACCCAGTCATGACAATTAACAAAGAGACATAAAAAAGTAATTGTTAAGTACATGTGCATAAGATGAAAGTCAGAAGAGAGTCAGAATAAAGACTCCATGCATCAGACATCTCTTGATTTCTGAAGGAACACTGCAAGGTAGGCTATGACTAAACCAAAATATGCGAATTGAGAAGGAGGGTGTAAAGATACAATGAAAGAAGAGTGAGAGGAGCTGTTTGAAGTTCAACAAGAATTACTAATTTTCCAGTTTTATTTGTACGTAAAAGCATGTACTTAATTAGAGGTGCAAATGAAACAATGCAAGACATGCAAACAATATACCTCTCAAACAAGAGGACAGATCACAATTTTTAAATCCCAACCCAATGCTTGGCAAAGTAAGAATGGATTTTTTTCTTTAATGACAGAAATTATCTTAGCACCATGGCCCGCCACTTCAGCCATTCTCCAGAAGTGGGCATGTTTACATGAATTATAATTAAGAAACTGGAGGAATATTTTGCACAGTCCAGCACAACTAATGAAAAAAGCACCATGGATAAATTACAGACCATGTCACATTTGTCTTAAGTGCCACAGATTTAACTGCAAGAGAGAGGTAGAAAAAGATACTTGAAAGGCAACAAATAACTAAAAACACCAGAAAGAAATGACCATAGGGCAAAAAGAGATATGAGGATGAACTATTAGTTGGCAGTTTTGTATCATCACAATAGACACTTTCAGAAGTAGAGAGCAGAAATCAGTGCACTCAAAGTATTTAGACAGCTCCACATGGTCATAATGTGCCACAGCCCAAAAGGGAAAAAGATGAGCTGAGCAGAGTGTAACAAAGGGAAGTGCCAGGGTACACAAGCTGCCCAAGGCCATGCTGCTGTGGCCTTGGACACAAGTGCACTGCATGTAGGGGAGCAGGCCCATGCACAGCTACAGAAATCAGTGGCAAAAGGTGGCAACTACAGGAAAACCAAGTTACGGGTAACCTCAGACTCAGCAGTGCAGGCAAAGCTGAGGACAAGGACATGCTGGGGCAGGCAGACACCAGTTCCAGTCCAAGGAGGTCAAAAAATTAAGAAGGTAAAGGAAAAGAAAGATGAATATGTCAAGGAAGGACATCAGAGACCAAGAAGGCCCTCCTCAACAGCAACAGGACAAGAAGTACAGAAAGGGGTAGATGGCCATTGTCAATGAGACGCCTGGCAGGCTATAGGGCATAGTACTTATGAGGTTGGTGAAACCACTTTTGGCAAGAAAAACTGTGAACTAGCAGGGACCTGAGAAAAAAAGGTAAGACTTGGAGTAGTCATCAGGAAATCAATCTGTGCAGACAGGGCTGGGATGTTAATGTGAGTCTCAGCACCAATATAAACAGTCCTCTTAATAGTGAGACAGTTTAATAAGCATGGAGTCTTGATGGTATGCTGAACATTAAAAAGAGGGATGGTTTCATTGTCCACTGCTTCAGAAAGTCAAGCCTGAAGAAAGCGAGTCTGGGCAGTCTCCTAAGATCTGTACAGCTCTCTTATGGAAAATATTAGGACAAAGCTCATTCGCACCATTCAAAGCATTTACCATCTGAAAGATGACTCTCCAGTATTAGTGTCTTCACTCACAGCCAGTACAATGAAAGAGGTGCAGAATCTTTTTTCAAACTGCAATTGGAATTACTGCTGTGAGCAATGAACTTTGTGTAACAGAATTCAAGTGGGTGGGACAGCCCTGGAATTCAGAACTTCCTGAAAGATCTAAAAGTCAGGGATGACTTAGACTACCTTATTGTTTTTTGGCAAACCATTTCCTTATTTTTAAAGGCACTTCTGTAATTTGTGCCAAGACCTGAACTTTTTTTTTTGATCCAAAAAAGTCACCCTTGTGTTGAAAAAATAAGACAGCTTTTGCTCGTGGCCTAAAACAAAATAACCAAGATGCATGGATTGTACCACTCTGTGTGTGGTAGGAAACTGACTCTGCAAACAGAAAAGCAATCACCTGTATTTCAGTTTTATCATTTGTTTTCCCCTAGTAAAGAAATGTAGAAGGCAGTGAAGATGATAAGCCAGATGTTTCCACTGCTCTCAGAACATACAAAACAAAAGACAGACAGTTGTGTTGTAAATAATGACTAGGACTGAAAGCATCCTTTACATTTCGTTTTATTTTTGGCTTCCAAGAGAGTAAGGTGTGGTTTAGGGAGGGAAATGTGATTTAGAGACTAAATCTTTGGGCTACAATATCACACTTCTGACTGGAATGCAGCTAAGCAGGGATATTTCCTATTAAGGCTTTTACTTTATTTCTGACACAAAATCCTTGAATATAACGAGCTCCTCCTTTTCTTTAAAGGAGCCCTTCAGAATCAGTCCCAAAACAAAAACAGTGAAGTTGAGAATGTCTATCCTGCCAAGGAAGAGGACCTCAGATTACTGTCTCTCATTACTGCGAGCGTGAGCTTAAGGGTTTGACACCTTTATGCATTACTCAAGAGGGTGGCACAGCCAACAATATTGTGGCTATTCTGATACTTTTAACACCCATGAATTGCTTTGAAAATATCCTCCAGTTCTTACATTCAGATGGTTTCATGGAAGGGAATGAGTAGTAGAAAATCCAAATGGCTGATAGGTCATAGACAACACAAGCACTGACCTGATCCATTTTAAGACAAGGGGGTCTCTGTCCTTCATTGCTTTCAATGATGTTTCAGTTTATCTCAAGCTTCATCATGGAGATGAGAATGTCACAAAAAACCCACCACCTCAGTGAGAAATCAGTGCAATAATATAACAAAACAAGAGAAACCAGAATGGGTGTCTGCAAAGAAACAAAGATTCTTGGAAAAATTTCTGACTTCCTTTCAGACCATGGGTAATTTGATTAAGCACTAATGAAAAAAGTAGTGCCTGAAAGAAAATGACTGGGGACAGTCCTGAGCTATTTAATTTACAGGCAGTAAGGAAACATAATTGGATGCATTTCTGGATATATCTAGAAAGTGCTTATTTGCATGAGAAACAAGAACATAAAACCCACTAGATACAAACAGAACACATAAATATTGAATTCTCTGGATATCTCATATCAAGCTCTTAGGTTTGTGCAAGAGAAAATAAAACTGTATTCTATTGGAGTGAATCCATGAAACACTGTGACTGCTGGAGGCCAGACCACTTTCACCACCACTTACCTTGTGATGTACTAAGTTCTTTTGGGTTCACGAGAAGAGCGCTCAGTCTCTGGAGGTGATAGGAGAGGAAACGGTAGGAGATCATCAGCTCCTTTCAGCTTTAGCCAGGCTTTTATCAGAGAATTATGGAGGATATTATATATTCCAGTAGAGTGTCCCTAAAGATCAATGTCTGACTACTGCTGGCCTAGGGCTGCCAGTTTCCTCACTGGCAAAGGATTAGTCCAGAGCTGTCCATGCAAGGGAGAAAAATGAGATTTCTATTCTTCAGTCCTCAAATGAACAACATAAGAACAGCAGACAGCCTTTGTTCTTTGCTCCCTGGACACCAGCCAGCACAATGAGGAAAACAAACAACATGAGGTCAAGAGTTTGTGCAGTTTTCCTTCTCTGTGATTCAGGCTTTTAATGAGGATGAACAAGTCCTAAAGTTAATCTGCCCCCAGTGCAGTATATCAACATGGAGTCCTTAATAAAAGACTTAAGTCCTTTACTCACAGCAGAACATAGTTTATAACAGTTAACACAGACACTGCTTGAAAGGCTCTTTAATTCCACACAATTCCTACATTTCCAGTGCACACTCTTCTGATATCCAGAAAGGCACTACCAGACCAAGGATGGGTTTCTTGATTTATGCCCACCAAATGCAGCACACCTGTCAGTTTCTGTACATTCAGACCACACATAGACTACTCATCCAGCATATAATTTAACCTTTTCAGTTCTAAACAGCCTGAAATTGTAGCTGTAATTGGCAGATTATAATCCATACGAAAAGATCAAATACATATTTGAGTAGTACTGTTTTTTTCTGTGTATGTTTGTCAAGTGTTCTCATTGCCCACTTGGTACTCAACTAGATATCTTCCCAACAGAGGAGAGAGTGTTCAACAGAACTTCTTCCAGATCTCTCACAGAGTCACACATTTCAAAACATCCTTTCTGTACCAGCTTCTCCTGAAAAAGCCTCAACATCTCTGGGTCAGGAAGTTGCAAATGACACTGTAAATACAAGAAGTGTCCCAAGAACTTCCAAGAATCCCTGTTGCCACAATAGCCAGTTACCTGGTATTGTAATAAAAGCTATTGCTTCTTGGCAACCAGAGTACAAACCTCACTTTATTTACAGTAATGAGGTGTGACAGAGCACAACATATGCACTCTAAGGGAACTGCACAGTCAAGAGTAAACAGTATATTCTTTTGGAAGCACATGTTGATGCCTTGCAAGACAAGAAAGACATTGAGGTGCTGAAGCATGTCCAGAGAAGGGCAATGGAGCTGGTGAAGGCTCTGGAGCAAAAGTCTTACAAGGAGAGGCTGAGGTAGCTGGGGTTTTAGCCTGGAGGAGGCTGAGGGGAGACCTTATCTCTGTCTACAACTACCTGAAAAGAGATTCTAGTCAGGTGGGGTTGGCCTCTTCTGATAGATAACAAGTGACAGGACAAGAAAATATGTCCTCAAGTTGTGCCAGGGGAAGTTTAGACTGGACATTAGGAAAGTTTCTTTGCTGAAAGGGTGGAACAGGCTGTGCAGCAAAGTGGTGGAATCACCGTCCGTGAAAGTGTTCAAATGATGTGTAGATTTGGCACTCATGGACATGGTTTAGTGGTAGACTTAGCAGTGCTGGATTAACAACTGGATTCAAAGATATTTTCCAATCTAAATAATTCTGTGATTCTGTTTGCATTGCCTTCTGTTGCAAGTAAGTGGTTTGTGATGTTTAAAAAATCAGAATTAAATCTTTTGGCAAAAAACAAGTTCTTATATGAATTTGTAACTTTTAACAGAGTTCAGTGACAAGCTTCACTCTATTACTTACCAAATGAATGAAACAAAAAAAAGGAAAATCAAATCAAATTTATAAACACAAAAGATAAGGGTGCAGAAGAGTTTAGTAGCACTTAATCATTAACTGATTTAAAAATTATAAAGTAATCAATTCAATAGGGTTTACAATAATTGTAAGAGTGACTTAATTATTTACATTAACAACATTCATACATAATCAAGGCACACACATGGACACAGGCAAAGAAATGTATACATCTATATCTACATGTGTTCCTCCACAAAGGAAGTAATTCCATCTCATGTTAGAAAAAACTGCTGTATACCCTGCCCTATGTCATAACCATATCTGAAAAATCCAAGCTAGAATCTGTTACCTTATCCTCCTATATCTCGGTATTTTTGGATGTCTGGGTAGAAGTAGTTTTTGTTGGGACACTGAATATCTACTTCACTGTCTTCTACACTCAGAGCCTTCTGAGAGAAGACTAGCTTTTGAAGTTACTCTCAGGGATGGTGGGAAGCCAGCTCCATTCCCAGGACACTACAAAGACAGGCCTCATTGGTACAACCTTGTGAAGGAGCAGGCTGAAGCATGCAGGGCACAGGGAGGCCTGCACCTGGCTTTGAAGGCAGTCATGGACACTGCTGTATCTGCACACCAACATGTTGAGAGCACACAGTGCAGTGCCCAGGCTTGTGTGTCTGAAGAGAGTGCCATTGCTGTGCCAGTGAAGGTGGACAAACACCTTCCCCTCCTATTAGCTCCCCAGCCTTGCAGCTCTAGAGTCAAACACCTTTCTGACATCTCTCTCACAGCCTCAGCTAGAAATTGTTGACAGCTTCCAAGGTAGGGACCACAGCTTTGCCAGCAAGTACTCCAGCAGCATGTGGAGTCTGCCAGTGCCAGATGAGACTCCCAAATGTGCTTCCTAGTACCTGAGCCTCTCAATGCCAGCTGGACTCCAGAAGAGGAAAGCAGTCAAACAAACACTCAGAGGTGGAATGTGAAACTGAGCACAAGTTTAAGCAGTGTATTAAACAGTTTGTCAGCCAAGATTTCAAATGCCTTCTCTGCATCATGGCACCTTCTGCTCCTGTAAGGAACTCCTGGCTCCAAAGCACACAGAGCCAGAGTAATGTGTGCTCTATTTTGCATATGCTTATTCCTTCCTCTTTGTGCATCTGGGAATTTGGGCTTTGAAAGTAAAAGCATAGAGTCATGAGGTGATTGTTTTGCATTTTTTTAAAGCTCATGCCAGATGCAAATAAGAAAATGAGATAAATAAGCTGTGTACTTCTTACAAGACCTAAAGATGCCAGTCCATCCTTCACTGAGATCAGCATGCCAGGTACTGCTATCCACTGTGTCTAAGGGTTACCAAGACACATGCAAAAGAGCAAGACAAACATCAGGGATAATAAAGTGCAGGGAATTGGGAATGCTTTGCACAGCACACAAAATAGCCAGAAAGGTTCCAAAACCCATAAAATGGAATTTGACTTTGGAAAACTGATAACAGAACACAGCACTGTCAAAATGATAAGGCAGAGTGAGAAAGAGAACTTGGTTAGTGTATTTTAGTAGCATTCACAAAATTTCTTCAAATAGCATAAGCATTTGGTTGCACGTAGAAAACAAACACCAGCAATTACAGACATCTCCTCCCTTCTCTTTCGTCGTAAGATGAAACCATACTCTGAAAATTGACTCAGTGTCACAAATGACAAAGCTGGCATGAAGAATATCAACCAGGTCACCAGAGAAAAAAAAGAAGGTATTTTGCAACTATGCATCAGTGCTGTGCCTTCTCAGGAGCAGATAAGGATACTTTATGGAAGAATAATACCAATGTACACCTTTTAAGGAAAACACTTTTGTCCCTCTACCAACAGAAAAGCCAATGCTGTTAGAAAACTTAATCAGTAACCCAACATTCAATGTGAAAGAGTATTTTTTTTTCAAAGCAAATTTCCACTGAAATGGAGTTATAGAGTCTTCTTAATTCTATTTTACTATAAAACAGAAAAAAATCTGTAATTCTGTGCACTGGACCTAATTGAAGGAACTAGAACATATACTGCTTTATATCTCACCACATCTGAATAAGGGAGATAAAATAGGTAAATTAGGACAAGGATTACAGCACCAAGGCTCAGGAATCTTCCTGAAATCATAGGGAAAAGTTGTGGCTGAAAACTAGCCCTAGAAAACCTGACTCTCATTACCATATTGTAAGAAAGGTATGCAAAGAGAGCTGAAAGATTGCATTGCCTAACTTAGATAAACGTTAAAAGAAAAAATTGATTTAATTTGTACATTTACTTTTAGTAGTATGTTAGGTTGACTGAAAGAATGACAAATGTCTCCAGTGCTGCCAGTGCTTATAATTTTACTCTGAATTCAGTTCTCTACAGTGTTTTTCTTAAACATGCAGTTTCTGGAGCCATGTAATGACATGAAAATTACAGCAACAAAAATGACTTAATAGTTACCCAGGATAGCAAACACAAACTGGAAAGACTCAGAAACCAGATGGCTCATAAATATGTTTAATTTGATGATTTTTAACCCTATCTGTGAAACCTGAGCTTGGAGAATTTAAAAACCAGGAAAATGGTGCTTGCTATAAGTTTTCCCTTTGCAAATCTCAGAAACACTATGCAAAGGTGCTTTAGCCAGCTCTATTTCCTACCCCTTTGTGTATTAGTGTCACAAAGAATGAAAAGACACACTGAAGAATAATCTTATACGTAGCTGATGTTTCTTTAAAAGCTCATGGGAGCACTTTGTGTATACTAGAGAGTATGAAATATTTTGTGCACAAAATTTACGCCAGGGTTCAAAACATTTTTTACTGTCTACCTTTAAGATGACAAAGGTAAACCCCCACTCTTCACCTTCAGAACAGATTCAGTCCTATCCGTAAATGTTTAAGAGCACCTCCTCTTAAGAACACTCTGTAAATCGTAGGGGTCAATGTTGAAAACAGACTATTTTACCTGAAGGGCTAAAGGGGAGACTTGAACACCATACAACATCATGGTGTATCTCTTATTCCTCAGCATCATAGCATCAATGATAGGATTCAGACTATCAGCCCAAATTTGTCCTCTAAAACTGTTACAAGTTCTGTTAACTATATGCAAAAACACTAACAGGTTCCAAAAATAAGAAACCGTCGAAAGCAGAACTAAATGACAGCTAAACCAAATATTTTTTAGTTATACAATGAGATCATAGGTGTTTTCACAGTAGTACAAATTCATAAGGCAGTTACCAACTCACTGATTCCAAGCTGACAAGGCTGGCGTTGAGCACTTGCTCCCTTGCAGAGATTGGAAAGCAGGCATCCCTAAGCTAGATCGGGGTGTATTCACATAGTCTGAATTCAGGTGTCTAATCCTACAGGCTGGTTTCACAAGATACTTGTTTCAGTGACTGTTGGGAGAAATTTAGAAAAAACCCAGCAGACTAAGTGTTTCCCAGAACAATTTCTTCTGCCCCAGCTGGTCTTCCTTTCAACCCCACTCTGAGACTGATGCCCTTCTTGTCCTTTCAACCCCACTCTGAGACTGATGCCCTTCTTGTCCTTGTGCAGCAATCACCATATCCTCAGTTGTACTGAACACAAGCTGAAAAGGGTCACATCATAACTGAAACATTAAAATGATGTACAAACCAAGAAAGCTAGCTTTTATTCTAGATCATCGCAAAGCATCCCTGCAGTACGACTGACAGCTGAGATGAGACCATGCTACTACTTGGGGGTTGCCTAGAGAGGTTGAGAGGGGCATACAAGCTGGAGACACAAGCTAAACATCACCCAGATATTGACCTCCATGTTCACTCTGTCTCAAGAGCCCTAAGAAACCAGCAGAAGAATCAGCACTTCTATCTCTGAAATTCTGCACTTAATTGTGTGCTGGTTTTGGCTGGGGCAGAGTTAATTTTCTTCACAGCAGCTGGTAGGGGCTGTATTTTGGATAGGTGCTGAATACAGGGTTGATAATATAGAGATGGTTTTGGTTTTTGCTGAGCAGGACTTACAGAGTAGAAGCCTTTTCTGCTTTCCATGCTGCCACAGGGGTGAGGGGACTGGGGGTGCATGGGAGGTTGAAAGGAGACACAGCCAGGACAGGTGACTGCAGCTGACCAAAGGGATATTCCAGACCATACGGCATCATGCTCAGCATATAAAGTGGGAGGAAGAAAAAGTAAGTGGAAGATGTTTGGAGTGATGATGTTTTTCTTCCCAAGTAAGCCTTACATGTTATGGGGCCCTGCTCTCCTGGAGATGGGTGACCACCCATCTGCCTACGGGAAGCAGTGCACAAATTCTTTGTTTTGTTTTGTTTGTGTGCACAGCTTTTGTTTTCCTGTCAATCTGTCTTTATCCCACCCATGAGTTTTCTGACTTTCACCCTTCTGATTCTCCCCCCACTCTGACTGGTGGGGGAGTGAATGGCTGCATGGGACATTTTTGCTGGGTGGGAATAAAGTTCAACAACTTGATATAAGTTTCCCCTCACCTTTCTCAGTGGAAGAATATCAATAATAGTATTAATTGGGATGTTGCTTCTCATCAATCCTTTTTTTTGCAGCCACAAAGCAATTCCTACCAATAATAAAATAACTTCTCCAGCTTACTCTACATATTTCTTAGTACAAAAATGAATGTAATTTCTTCTGAAATTTAATTGAAAAATAACTATTGGCTAGATTTACCAAAGCTGATAACCCGTGCACCCACATGCAGCACAAATCCCTGAACAATGGTAATCTCTATATAAAATAGGTAATTAAAATATTATCACACAAAATAACAAGCAACCCCCGAGTAGTGTACAGTTTTGGATAACTGTATCCACTGAGGGAAGACAACATGTTTAAAGCAAAGACGTTTTCCATTTATTTTTCCTTCCATTAATTTTCACACATACACACATATATATATGCATGCAGGAAGGCACATAAGAGAGGAAAAAAATTCTGTGGGAATCAAAAATACGAAGGTAAGAAATAAAAACCTATGCCCTTTCCAAAATTTTGCAAATGAAAAATGAAAATAGCTTTTGGAAGGGAAGCTAAATATTTGAGTCTCATCAGACTAACCTAGCACAGCCCTAAAAGAGGTGAAAAGAGCTAGATTTGCATATATCTCCCAGTTTTATGTCCCTCTGAATAGCTGGAACACAAGCCCTTTTAACGCAGCTAAATAAACCCCAGCTTGGTTTATTCACCTTGTTTTTCTTATAGTTAATTCACAAGTTTATTTTTGCAAATTTTACTAACTTTTGTCTCTAGGTCTGCAACAGACTGACAAACACAATGTCAAACTCTGGGAAAGCTTAAACTCTTCTAAGAACCTGATAGATCTTGAAGGGCCAGGAGGTATGTGGGACTTCAGGAAAGCTGAAAAAAGTTAGTGATAGTGATTACTATGCTATCAGGGCTTAAAAGATTCATAAAGTCCAGTGTCCCACTAAGCTCTAGGCTGAACTGTTTGCCTGCATGGGGTTAAAGAAAGCTTCCTTCAGAGGTTTTAAATACTATTTGGGTTCCTGCCGTGACTATAAACACAGAAAATACTCCCGTTGTGAACTACATACTTTAAAAGTGTTACTCATGTGAAGAGATCTGAACTCCAGCACAGTACACATCAAAATGCCACAGAGAAAACTCTGAAAACATGCTAAAAACCATGGAAATTTTAAGCAGTCATGCTTTTCTGAGATTCTGTTTGCTGAAGTCAAAGTAATAAATAAGTCTTTAATCACTCAGAGCTTGGTAGGAAAAAAAATATAAACAGAAAATACTTGGAAAATCTAAACTGCAGTTAAATATAACAACAGAAACAGAAAATTAAAAAAAAATATCATGACATCCAAGTTATTAAAAGTGCCTAAGCATAATCATCCATGCCCCTTACATTGTCTAAAATATTAGTCAAGGCACATGGATCTGCAAAACCACCAAATTAGTTACTGAGACAAGAAAAGCCATTTTTCAGTTCTGTTCCAGAGTGAATTCAGCTTTGCCTGAGGTTGCTTGAGTTCAGGCTGACAGCTGCTAACCCTTCTTTTGGTAATCCAAAACCACACTGGCTGGGCTCCTCATCTCCATTGGAACAGAATTCCTTCATCCTGCTTCACCACCCAGCCTTGGCCACCTCCTATCCTCTCTGTGCATCCCCAGAGTTTCCTCCTGCCTCCCTAAGGCCAGGAGAGCAGAGCAGATATTGTAAGGCAGAGCTACAAGGGGGAAAGTGCAAGGGCTGAGTTCACCCTCAGCAAATAGCAAAAGGGCTTGGTCCCAGCTGCAGAGCCACTCAAAACAGCCCTGCACCACTGCAGGGAAGCAAGTGCTTCCAACAGCACCTCTGATGTGAAAATTGTGATTCCAGCAAACTGTGACTCTGAACCGGTAACTGGTCTGGTTCCATTCTCATTGAGGTTCCAATGTGATGGTCAGTTCTGCTTCAAGGCAGGAAAATCTTGCAGTTGGGTTTTCTACTGGCTCCTGAATAACACAAAAACTCTTCACCAGAACAATATAGGAATAGGTTCTTCTCACCTCCTGTACTTAATTCTGTGCAGCAGAACACCATCACATCCTTCCATGTCACTTCCTACTGTCACATTCAGTTACTTTATAACTCCTATATTTTTAATATATAAATATGTATCACCACAAACATAGACACAGAGGAGAGGTGTGGATGCTCTAACTCCAGAAAGTTTGGCTGTTTATGCCCTCAAACACATGCTGTGCTACAAACTGGGAAAAAAAAACCTAACTGAGCAATTGAAATGCATGAATAAATGCATCATTCTTGGCTGATAAGCCAAATCTTATGGGATTTCAGATACCAATTAACTGAAAATCTGTGATGCCGTATTAAAAGACAGAGTTCTCCAATTAGACAGGGCAAAAGTTCATCTGAATTGCAAGGATAAATCTGTGCTTTTTGAAAAGACTTCAGCATTTAATTCTATAATTCTATATTATAATTCCATATTTCACTCTCATTCTTGACTAACTCTGATGAGGCTGCTGTACAATAGATTTTTTAATTCAATCAGTGCCGGTGCCAGGGATGTTTATACCTTCACAGAGAATAGAATAGTTCAGTTGGAAGGGATCTACAACAATAATATAGTCAAAATAATTAAAATAAACAAAAAGCCAACTGGAAATCTTAAGAAGTTTTACACCAACAAGTGGAGAATTGTGTAAAGTCTCATGTTTTTACAGCCAGCTTTGCGTTAAAGAAAACATGTAGAAGACCAACCCGAAATTCTCCTAAAAAGGTAACATTTGGCCCGTGACTCTACAACTCACTGAAATTCTGAGCTCTTTATTTACTCAGTGCATATGGCTGAGTTGCTTTTTCTAGGTGAAGACAACTGGAATGTCACCTCTGATTCCTTTTATGTCATTTCCCTCTGTTTCCATTTCTCCTTATGGGTCCAGCTGTGTTGGTATGACACAACTGGGAGAAAGCACATGGAGCTACAGCACCTTGAGGAAAGCTCTTGGAAACAGCACACCTGAGGGAAGCAAAATGCTTCAGTGATACCCTGCCAATTGTTTGGGAGCTGTAATCCTCTAAGCACTGCAGAGGTCCGAGGAGGTCCTGACACGGCATTTACTGAATCATGAAGGTTCTACACCTTGACTTCCCTCTTGTGCATGCAGCATAAAAAGTCAGGAACCTGACATTCTCCAGGCACAAGCCCTCCATAACCTAGTGGTGCTGAACGAGTCACAACCTGAAACAAAAGCGCTACATGTTCCTCCTGCTCACCAGCGTGACCTGTCACCACTGACCTAAGGGACCTGCTGTCCCTACACACTCAGAGCATACCTGTCAGCTACAAGTCACCCCTCACCAAACACTACAATTCCCCCTTTTCCAAGCTGGCCTGCTCTCCTACCTGCCATGGATTTCACCTTTGTGCATGCTGTTAGCAGGCTACATCAAAGCACTGGGTTTGTTACATGCCGGTAGAGGAGAGAGGCAGAGGAGCAATTATAATGGAATGGGAGGAAGAGGAATTGTAAGAGGAAGGACTGATGCTGAGAGGCAGGAAAAGACTATAAGCCTGATCCAATTAATTAACATAATTAATGTCATTATTTTCCTCCTCTGATTTAAGGATTCAATACAGGAATCATGCTTACTCATAGGAGTCTCAGATAAAAGTCTCCAGATACAGAAGACAAGATGTTGCATAGCTGTAACTGTATTCCCATAGATATCCATCATATTATGTTAACTATGAACTCTGTGGGTTCCTTCCTCTCCATTTATTTCTGGAAGGAGCTCACCTGCCTCTCCTCTCAGCAGCTGCTCTTTTTTCTTTTACTAAAGACTTGTAAAAAGTTATTTTTGTTTCTTTTATTTCTGAGTAATTTGATCCAATACCAAGCTACAAACAGTGTGCGTGTAGAGTAAAGAGCATCAGTCCAAGGACAACCACCTGCATGCACAAATCTAAGTACAAACTGGAATGTGGTATTATAAGATAAATGGGAAGTTTTAATACAGGATTTTCCAAGTCATTGGCAAGCCGAAAGAAATTTTAAAAAAAATCAAAACAAACAAAAACCTGTCGCAGGTTAACCTAAAAATCTTCTGAATCAAAAGTTTCATAAAATCGCAAAGACCAACCCATTTCAGGGAGTACGGGACTAGAACAGTTAATGTAAAAACTAAGCATGTGATATTAAATCATGTTTTATGCTTTTTAAATAAATATGCCAGATTTCTGAATGCAAGGCTTTTCTGAGCAAAAGTTTGAAATTAAAAAAATTTAAATGTGTAGGTTTGTTTGAATGTCTCAGTATAAACTAACTGGTACACACACAAAACAAATGACCAAATGTAACAGCTCAAAGCCTAGAGCACTTTATGAAGCACCTTAGTGTCAAACATCAGCAGTCTTCATAAAATTAATTCAAGGTGAAAATTTCTCTCTGCTCTTGTCACAGATATCGCTGATGCATTTCTACACACCAGCACAGCCAGCATTGAGCTCCTTTATATATACAAGCAGGCTGAAGACAGGGACCCTCCTGTGGATCTGTTTGGGACTCCAGGGAGTAGGAGAATGCTTTAGAAACTTCACTGAAGTGAGGCATCCTTTTCTCTGACTTTAATCCTATGGGCTAATTAGAATTTATGTAGCTACATAGCATGGATAGAAAGATTGATTTATTCTATGGCTGCTCATAAGACATTGACTTCAGCGCTAAAGTAACACTACACATGACTCACTATCTGTTGTCATCTTATTGCAAAAGTTCCATACCTTCTGGGTGATTCCTTCTTCTTCACAGCACAGCCAACAAACTCCAGCCCCCTTCACAGCACAACCAACAAACTCCAACTCTCTTCTCACCTAGCTAACCCACTCTTTTGTAGGACTCATCTTCTTATTGGACACAGCTGTGGCCTATTAAGGGCATGCCTGTTCCTAATCTTTGGTGATTAGTACAGCTGCAACTCCTCAGGTGTGAGACTACCTTCTGCACTACCTTTATTTTCTTATATTCTATCCTTCCACAACTATCTGATTTTTACCTCCTCCAGCTTAGTCCTCCCTCCTGATGCAGTTTAGAAATCACTGGTGTTTCTCTGCATGTGCTCCCTTACTGTGGGATTCCCATAAATTTATCATATCCTTTTCCACTGTATTTCAAAGAGTCCATAACTTTGTAATGTCTGTAACTTAAAAAGAACTGTCTTATTTTCCTTTCAAGGCATCCGCCCCATATTTGACTTTCAGTGACAGCCATAGTGCCTTGAATTGGATATTCAGACTAGGCACAGTATATGGAGACATGCTGTCATTTGCACAATAAAGGACTGTGGATAGAACTCCTAAGACAAATTTCAAGGATCATTCGATGTTCTGGTTGGAACCATTTAAGTGAAATCACTACTGTACCTGTGTGCTACTTTACCTGAGCAGAGATAGGCACAAGAAGAAGAAAATAAGAAAAAAGTTCTTCAATGAAGAGACAAAAGTGAACACAGGGTCTCATCCCTTCCAATGCTTGGCATGCTCTCCTCCAACAAAGGGATACACAAAGCTCTAAAGGTTTGTCTAAGTGAAATAGATGCACTGGTTTATCTTAAGCTGGCTTACAACAAAATAAGGTACTCCTGTATCTTCCTGTACAATGTGGACTGACTAAACTTAAGCCATTTTATACTCCTTCTACAAAACAGGCAAACTCAGTCCAGACAGGTATATAAATCCAGGGAGAGAAACAAAATGTTTGGGGTTTCTGAAAACCGGTAGTTAGACAAATGCACGCACCCGGGAATGAGGCGTTCTTCATTGCCATGCTGATATACCATTCCACAAACAAAAGAGAAGCTGACTGTCTTACTCCTAAACCTGCCATCAACCTTCCTATGCTTCTCTGCCTCAGAAAGGATCCAACAAAACCCAAAACCATAACTATTCACTGGGCTGAAATTAAACCTAAGTTACCCTATTCTGTGATGGCTGCACTGCAAGTGTTGGAAGGGACTGCAAAGAAATCCTGTCAAAGTGCCTCTACTAATATTATCTCATGGACTGTGGTTATACTCAATAGCTACACTCTGAGCAATGACATAAACATGACCACACATTTGGAAAGGTGTTTGAGGTTTGCTCAGGATGTATGCTGTGCTGTAATTTTGCAGATAGTTGGCTCTCCACATTCAAAGTCAAGACTATGACATCTAGCCAAGCACAGCCTGGTTTCTCACAGAGCAGAAAAGGACTGACCTACCCACCCCTTACCAAGCTCAAGCAATCAAAAGAATATAGTCCATTATGAAGGTTCAAAGTAATACTTGTGCTTAAAATGAAAAGGAAATTCTCCCAGACATTGATCTAGTGGCTTTTATCACCTTCTTCCCAACCACCTCCTGAGAGCTGAGGCTAGTGTGCAACTTCAGCCTCAAAAAGATTGTGAAGTTGCTTTGACATTGAACAATGTATACCTGTGGATTAAGTATTTTCCTGTTTTTGTTACCTTTGGTTTGGTGCTTCTTTTTCAGAGGTTTTTTTCCTGCTATTGTTCTCTACAACCTTCTGAATTTTCTCATAGTGTCTTAATTTTTGCACCAAGAGGAACTTGCAACATTCTCCAGTGTTTCCATGTGCCAAAAATTGTTGGTGGATAGAAACTCTGAAATCATCCTTTTATTATAGAGCTCATTAGAAATATGTATGCCAGCCAGGAAAATAAAAGAGTGAGAAGAAGACCTGCAAAATCCTTCATCACTTAGATCTTGGACTTTCCAAATAAAGAAGGAAATGTAAAGCCACTCCAGTAAAAATTGTACAGTGGAAATACAAGTGGTTTTTAAACTAATAGACTATAGAGTCTGAGAGCTGACTACAATAGCCCCCATAGCGAGGCAAGCAACCTCCATGTGAAAATTATGACAGTAGCTACATAGTTAAATGCTCATGCATTGAAATCTCCTCGAGAGATTGAGATTATTTTTGGCAGAAGTTTGGACAGAGATTGTAAAATGTACGTTTATTTTCATGTAGCTCTTTACTTACTTACTCTCTCTGTAACACACCCTTTTTAAAATCTCTTTCCTAATACAGACATGCTTCATGTCACAGACTTGGATATGCAGCAAATATAACTATTATTCCTTACATTAACATTTCTTGTATGTTGCAAGCCACTCCACCAAAAGCACTGGAAAGATACTCAGCAATTCTTGATGAGACCACATGCCATGAAAGCTGAGGTAGGGACATACAGATCTGCTTGCATGAGGTACACTTGTCCTGGGACCCTTCGACAGTAAAACAACCTCCTTCCTCCCAACAGAAATAAAAGGCCAGAAAAAGCCTGGACTCAAAAACTCTGTGCTGTGCCTTGGCATGCAATTGTAAATAGAAATAAATTATAAAACCTGCTTAGAAACTGACGTCACAGTGTGTCTGCATATAAAAGTAAATATATACAAGTTCATCATTTAGCCAGAGAGAGGAAGTGCACTGCTCTAGCAAGAGCACCCAACAACCTGTTTGCCTTTCTTCCTTTCCTGCCTGGAAGTTACATGAGTTACATTTCTCTGTTACACTGAGAAATACAAAGTGTATCCTGGTCCTGTCTAAGGGTCACGTTGTAGTCACTGTATCTACACTGGGGGTACTACTGTAACTGCAGCTCTCTGAGAAGTTCAGCATGTCCTGATAGAGGCATTTCTTTCCTAATATTCATAACAAATTTTCTTGCCGCTGTACACATCAAGTATATGTGTCCCACTCCTACCTTTTTCTCCCATCATTGGTCGCCTGCATACTACCACCCCCCAACTTCTCTCCTATTCCTGTAGCTTCCCTCCTAATATCCCTCTTCTTCTCTCCTACTGTCACTTCTTTTCTTTTGTTGTACTTCAGAACCAAAGCTGACAGTGACAAGCAGAGCAGCACAAAGATTCCTTTCAAAACTTAGCCTGAGAACCACTTTCTAGGTGGGAGCTCATAAGTCCCCCTTTCATAGTCCCAGTACTTACTCCTCTCTTTATCCATGTCCCTAATCTCTCTGCTTAGACAAAGCATCCTCTCCAAACTGCACCTTTTCCTGTAAGCAACCTCCACTGCTCCTGGAGCATTACTCTTATCCCCCTCTCCAAAACAGCCCCTAAGAAAACAATCCCGCAGCCAGAGAAGCAAAATGGTCCTGGGGTATAGCTGTTAGCTTCATGCCAAACCCTTGTACAGCGACTGCCTGCATCCAGCCTCAGAGCCTCGAGAGCAGCAGCTTTTCTAAAACTACAGATTGCCTATTCGTTTCAGTGAACAAAATTTACTTACAATCAAGATTTATTTTCCTCCATGTCACCCGCTTCACATATGTTTCATGCCAGCACTTTCAAACCCCAACCCTCCTTTTTTCCCTACTGCTCTGAAAATAATGATTTTCTGGTTTTAAAGGTAAAAGAGAAGGGGCAATGAAATAAGTCTGAGCCTCTGGGTAGAAGATAGACTTTGCAAAATAAGGAGATGATAGGGATGAAAAATAAGTTCCTTACCCACTGCAGTGACCCACAGCAGCAGCTGTGGTAGCCGGTTCATGGCTCTGCGGGGTGCGGGCTGGTCCCACCCGGGTGCGCGGCTGTGGAGGGGACGTGCCAGGCTCTTCCTGCGGGCTCCGCTGGAGCTCTGAGACCGGGCTCGGGCTCCTGCTGCCTTGGAGGAAAATTCCCACCTCCTGCTCGGGAAGGCTCGTATGGGTCCTAGAGCCACCCTCTCTTCCTTGCCTCCTCCTCCTCCCGTTTTGCATACCGTTCCTGCACGATCAGCAAATTCACAAGGCAGTTGCTTCAGACACGAACACATCCATCTATAAATTCTGAGGCATTAGTATTCATCAGGACAAGATGAATTCATAATCTAAGTGGGTCGTTCCCCTCTCTCCGTCTTCCCTTGCGGCTGGCCCAATGACACACACGAGACTCATGCATCCCCCCGGACTTGCTCACCTCATATTTAAGATGATAGAGAGGATTCCCACGGCCTGGAAGTGTGTTCACCGACTGACCTGAAAGAGAAATTGGAGCTATATACACAACCTAGATTCCCACCTTTCTTCCCCTAGGGTCACTTATAACCTCTTATCTCCCGAGCAAGACAGCCCCTGTTGGAGACACACAGTGAGGACATGCAGCACAGCCAAGTGTGGGCTCTCCCCTTGCGAGCTTGGGCATTTGCTCTTTAAACACTTCACTCCAAACTCCGTTTTCTTCAGGACCATCAGCATTTCAACTGCCCTAGTTCGTTCCACCTTCAATCTCTTTGCAGGTGTGTCTTTCCTTCATGGGGAGTTTATTCTAAAATTGATGTTCTTTTTATAATCAGAATGCATTCTTTATGACTAATTCTCCAGGTGGATACTTTTACTCTGAAATAGGGGTGCTTTAGTCCAAATTAGCATAATTCATTGTGGTTGTTGTGAATTTAACAGGTAGTACCTGAGTCTTGAATAAAATACCATTCAAAATTGTAGGAACTGGAGAGATTTGGAGCTGACCTGAGTTAAAGCCCTATGTCTGGTGGGGCTGGCACTTACAAGGCAGAAGCTTGCATGCCATGTTTAATTCTGGTTCACAGAACAGACTAAAAATTTATTTAATTTACTTAACTTTCTCTGGGTCTTCCTACCAATATCTATGCAGCCCTGAAGGGTAGATTTTATTTTTGTATCTTAATAATTTATCTGGATCTAGAAAATTGCTTTTTGTTCAGCAACATATTGCTACTTTCAGCAGATTTAGAGAAACATATTTTTAACACAACCTGGATGATTTGGAAGCAAACATCATTCTGAGGCTTTCCTCTATGGCCACATCAATTACAAAAGTATGGTAGCAAGAGGACAGACATTATTAGTTGCTTACTAGTTAAATTTATATAAAATGTCTCCTAAGCAAAGTAACAGACCAAGACCAGAAATAAAAAAGAAAGAAAGAAAAGAAAAAAAAGAGGGAGAGAGAGAGAGAAAAAAAAAGCTGCCAGCTTTCCATCTCTTCATAAATAAATATCTTGGCTGAAGCTCTGGGATTACAAAGCAGATATTTTTTACTCCCAACTGGTAAAAAGTAGGGGCACCTCAGGAAATTTCCATACTTACCTAAACCCTCCCATGAACAGAAATGTAAACAGTCTGCATCTTCAAGGAACTCATAGCAGCAGCAGACACTGTTTCTGTTAATACTGTTTTAAGTAAATTTGTATTTTCCATGGTTATGGAACTGGTTTTCATTTAGTTTGGCAAAGACAGATGAATTCTGAGGCTCATTACAGAAATGTGAGGCATTCTATAAAAAAATAGATAGATGCATGTGATGCTTTTAAGCAGAGGGCAAAAGCAGAAGATAAGGTGACTAATCTCTGACAAACTGCCTCATTAGACACTTTTGAGAGGTTGAGCCCTGGATAAGCAAAGTAGACCTTGGTCTACTGGAAGGTCCATAATTAATCCTCAGCAAGATAACCCACATCTGTCAAGCAAAGGATTCACCCAGACCAGACAAAAACTGATATTTTAGGGAATTAAAGATTTTAATGATAAAGGACAGAACACAGAAAAACAGATGTTTCACAATGAAAAGTATTACAAGATATACCGAGTATGAAAACAATAGGAGTCAGAACAATGCCCAGCATTTGGAAGTGGGATAGGAATTAAAAGCAAGTGCCACTCACCATCAGTGTGCAAGTGATAAAAGAGCATGCATCAAAAGGGAAAAAGCCCAACAACAGCACAAGAAAATGGCAGCAACACAACTATTGCAGAGGAAACCTCTGTAGAAGTAATTAGGAGCAGTGGACAATGCTGCATCATCAGAGAGCTGAACTGCCAGTCTGGAAGGAACTGGGACAATTACAAGCTTTTAAATTGGGCACTTATGCACTAGAGCACTGCCAAATTCTGGAGACCAGCAACTGAAAAACCCACTAGTCTTAAATAATGATACCATCTTTGGCTCAGCAGCACAGGAGCAACTTACTGGAGCCCAGGAGAGGGAAGAAGATGTGCTTATGCTATTCTTACATTCTTCTGAGGGCATCCACTATTGCAAACAGACACAGACATCTATTGCAAACACTACACAGAAATCTAACCCATCTCAAAAACATTTGGAATAGGGTTGCAAGGCAAGTTCCAACCATGCTACCAAGAAAATGCCTCAGAACTGAAGGGAGATGAGACACTCAGCTGCTAAGCAAGCAGAGCTTCCACAATGGAGGTCTGGTCAGTGCCATAAAAAAGGTTTTCACTTACCTGTACCCTCAGGGGACAAAAATTATAAACAGTGGGAAATATTTCCCATATAACAGAAAAAAGCATTGATTGGTGATTGCTCCAAAATGCATTTCTACGTGGGACACCAAGCAAGACAAATGTTCACATAGCTCCAACACCATCTTTGAAAGATACTGTTCTCTCTTGGGCTGCATGGTGCATAGAAATATACAGCATGTTTATGATAGCATAGCCAGGACAAAAGTCTGTATCATGATAAATTAATCTGAGAAAAATATGAGAAAAATGCAGTCAGAGATTTCATAATCCTGTATGAGAAACAAGCTGTAGGGCAAAAGCTAAAAAATATTCCTTACGATGGAAATAATATCCAGCAGAGCAAGGTGATTGGGGTGAGATGGTACAGACTGGGCACACTAAAATGAAAGAGTACAGATTTGTTTGAAACAAACACAAAGAATGTAAAGAAATTTGTGCTCAGTCAGCCTGCCTTAACATCCTGAATACTGGTCCACAAAACTCTTTGACAGACATAGGATTTGACTACTACAAAAACATCTGGAAACCTGAAGACCAAAGCTACAGAGATGGTATCTAAGCACAAGACTAATTTGTCCTTGTATTCTTCTACTGAGAATATTGTTTTGGTTTTTTTTTAAGTTGCATAGTCAGATTTTGAAACCAGTCACTTATCCATAAAATAAACTTGGTGTTAGTGTAAATGAATAAAGAAAAAAACATTTGGCTTTACTCCATAGCCATTAAAGCTTCATGTCTTCATGCATGGAAGAACTTTGTGAGCTGAAACTGATCATAAAACTCTTTACAGCCTAAGGGACCTGGAAATTCTCAGCCTAACCTTTCCCACAAGCAAAAAAGCTACAAAAGTATTTTGGTTTCAAATATATGATTTCAATGTTCCATAAAAACTGAGCAAGATCTGATGATGGTTAGACACACGATCTCTGGAGTACTTTACAAAGGAACTATGAAGAAAATATACCCAGAAACAGATTTTATATCTGTTGCACACACAAGCTCTTAAAGAAAAAATATCTATCTAGGGTCAGAAAAAATGTGAACTTTGATTGCTACAGACATCGCTGGGGGCGCACCCCTACAAAAAGTGATTGGGGCTAGTGCCACAGATAACACCAGTGCTCCAAGTGGTGCATAATAGCTAAAAGTCAGGCTTTACCCCTTAAAATTATAATAAGCAAAAAAAGGATTAAATTTAACTGTTAAGTATGATTTTATTTCAATGCAAATTAAATCCTCAGACATCAGGCAAAACAAAAGTTTTTAAAAGGACATGCACAGAACTATTTATGGATTTAAAATCTAAAAATAGGACCAATGATATTTTACACTAGCCTCAGATGAACAGCAAATTTGAAGATATTGTTGTTATGCTTGTTGCACAGGACAGAAAGAGAGGTAAAGATGTAGGTTGTGGAAAAAGGCAAAAATATCCTGATATTTACCTAATAATACCCCAGAGCAAAGGCAGCATAGATTTTTCACTGCTGCAGGGAGAAAACAAACTTATTTGCATCCTCAACTGTCAAATTCATTCCTACATAGAAGAAAAGCTAAGTCATTTGTCCATGACAAATGTCATGGACAAAGTGCTATCCTTGCTGCATTTTACAGTACCTGTGCTAGTAATGTCTGACAACAAGACACCATTAATGAACATGAGATTTAGCAGTTTGCAGCGAAGTACATATGAGGCATGTCTCTATAAGTCCCCATTATTTCCAGCACAACAAGTCAGTAGAAAGCAGTGTCAAAATAAGAAAGCACCTACTAATGAAAGATGATAGAGGCTATATTCAGCCCTGTTAAATCAGAGCATGGCGCCAGCAAAACATGGCGTGTCATTTGCTGACATTTCATTCAATGGAAAATTGAAAACAAGAGTGCCTGTGCTAACAGGAATGGATGTCAAGAGCCCCTGAGGACTTGTAGCTATCTAAGGAGACAGATGAGGAAAAACAGCAATCGAAAAAAATTACTTGAAGTACCTGGAGCCCATGCCATTTGCCCAAGACAGCAAACTTACACATGCAAAAGCGTAACAGGCAAAACAACAGAATGGATGCCAAGACAGTTCAAAAGTCACAGGAGTGCATCACACAAGGAAGGCCACCCTGCGAATCAGTTGCTGTGTAACATTCCCAGGAAATTGCATTTTCTGAAGACCCTGCTACATACATTTAGAATTACTGATGCTGTCTGGCAACACATATGACCAGAAGTTCCTAAGCACCTATGGATACAAAAGCATTCTTCTTTCAATAGCACCTTAAGCTCATAGATACCTGAATGACTCACAATTTCTTACTGAGATCCTGAGTTTAAATCACAAGTCATTCTCCACAGTAATGGCTGAACCCTCTGCTCTTGCAGCAACATCACAGAAGGCACTTAGTGTTTCCTAGTAGGGCCTGATGTTATCTAGTACAGAAACCAGGTATGAGGGATAGCTGGATCTCAGTAAAGTACTACAGCCCAGCCACACAGCAACTCTTCATTGATCTGTAAGGGGATTCAAAGAGTGGCATGAGAATCAATATGCAACCTTTTCGTAAACCAAGAGACCACTTCACCTGATGTTTTCACTACCTGCCTTAGGTTTTTTTAAAGAAACTGTCAAGATGTGCTGTAAAAACATCTAAATAAGAAGAGAGTGATTATAAACAACACTGGCATTTTAATAGAAACATTATTCAAGTGGTCTTGTTGATTGATAGTGTGGATTAGGCAGGTTAAATGAGTTCAAAGAGAATGTGTGTTGCATTTTTATTTTCTATAATATAGCCACAAAATTTTATTCAAATTCAGAGTCAGTCATTTCTATAATCAGCCATATTACTGTCCAAGTAATATATTTTTTGACAGTTTCAGATGATGTGGTGCCATCACCCTCCTAAGATAATAATTTATTCATGTTTCATGCATATTTTTAACATTCCAGCATGCTTTTCTATTGTTCCAGCTTTGGATACTCTTGAGTTGATTCCATATGTTACTACTTATGCAGGTAAGTGAATCATGGAATACCAAATGGAAGGGACCTTAAGGATCACCTGGCCCAAACTTTATTGGAAAATGTACTGTGTAGACAAGATGGACCAACACCCTGTCCAGACAAATCTAAAAAGTTTCCAGTGCTGAGGAATATACCACTTTCCAATGGCTGACTGTTCTTGTGAAAAATTTTGCTCTAGTGTCTAATGAGACTCTCTTGGAATAACTTGTACCAATTACCCCTCATCTTCTCTGTGTGCTGCCTTGTAAAAAGAGTCTCTTCTTTTAGCCAGCCTTTAAATACTGGAATATGCTGATAAGGTCTCCCTTAAGACTTCTTTTTTCAAGGTTGAACAAACCCATCTTTCTTAGCCTTTCCTCACACAGTAGGCTTCTCAGTCCTTTGATAATCTTTCTGACCTTCTCTGGACCCTCTCTAGCCTGTTCACATCTTTTTTGCATGCTAGGGACCAAAACTGAGCACAGTATTCAATGTGTGGCCTTCCAGGCCCCTTTAATGTCTTATTAAAGCCCATGGTTTTAATCTTAATATATTCCTTTAGGTCTAACAACACATACAAGATTCAGCTTCTATACTGAAAAGCCCACAAAATTATGCATTACAGGTGGATAGCACTGACAAAGTCCAAGCAGTTGATCAAACCAAACTTCACCAGTTCCGACTTTCTTGGTGAGAATATCTATAACAAAGTACCAGAATTAATGCAGACATGCAGTAGCTATGCCTGAATTCAGAGTGCCATGGAAGAATGAATTGTACAAGCCCAGCTTGAAGGCAGAAAAAGTCTTTTCCCTCTAGCCCATTTGATTATGAGTTCACCTGTCTGTCTGCCTCCCCTGGTTGAAAATTAAAACTATGAGTGTGACTGACATTTACACATTGGAGTTTAAGGAAAAGCTCTTCTCACTTGCTTCTGGTAATTGGGGACTGAAAGATAGAAAAGCACTTTCAAAAGATGGTAGGAAAAAGGGCAGGAAGAGAGAAAGGATTTTATATACTTGCTGTTCTGAACTGATCATGTGGCTAAGTGGTGTGTAATTGTGCACCTTTCTAAGGAATCAAGACCAAAGTTTTCTTGAAGAATCACTATAAATTTCTGTCATATCTGAATTGCTCCAGAAATTCTTCTAATATTTCATTTCTGGGTTATGAGGAGGCAACTAGCTGCTTCATTCTTAGGTATGTGGCTCAATTAGTTGAGTCATTAGAACTCAATCTGCTGCATCATCATCATGCACATGATCGTGCCAAGAGACAGATGTTGCAGATGATCTGCATTCACAGTTTGCTTTGCTGAGGATAAACACAAAGCCCAGCAGAAAGCAGTGAGGGCAAGGATTAGTTATGCCCTTGCCTGCTCCTTGTCACTCCCACCTCTTGAGCTAGGGCAACATGTCTAACAGTGGTGCCTGCCTGTTACTACTGAGACTTTCAAGGGTGCCTTTCAGGTGACTCCTGGAGATCTCTAGAACACCCTGTCTCAAACAAGTTCCTTCATCAGCTTTGGTAATGTGTGTGTGGTTACACACAAATATCTCAGGCCTTACAACCTTTTTCCTCTAGAGACTGTTAATGCATCTATTATTATATTAAGCTTTCATCATAACAGTTTCTACCTCAGATTGCTCATCAGTCACCTCCTCATGATATCATAAACCTAGTATTTGCATAGGCAGAGATTTACTAGCTCTGCAGATTCGTTCAAAATCTTTTGTTTTCTCCCTTGTTCCTTTTTCCCCTCATACCACCACTGAGAAGAAATATTCATAGTCCTCCGGAACTTTGGTTTTTATATGTGTGGTAGGAAAGTGCTTATTGTTCTTTCTTAAAAGAAATAGAAACTTGAAGCACAAAGATATGAACAAGCAAGTCTTAAAGGCATTTAGATACCTAGGCAGACAGATACACAACTAGTCTCTTTAATATCAAAAGGACTTAGGCCTTAGAAAAGGCAAGCAATGAAAATGGTACCTTCAGATATTGCTATTGTCAGTTAAGGGAAGGACTTCTAGATTTCTTCCAGCTTCTGCCAGATCTTGAACTGAAGGATGGTGGATTGGTAGCCTGAGAAAGAGTAGCTCTGGAAATCCTGAAAAAGGATGTAGCCTCCTAGACATACTTGAACAACACTAGCATCTTACAATTTTTGTGACAATAAGGCACAGCTGTTAAGAGTGACTGGTAGTCTCTACGTCCATCCAGCCACTGGTCTCTCTCTCTCTGCCTGCTCTGTAAATTTGTTGTCTTTAGTATCATATTGAGTTGTTTGTGTTGTTGTTAATCAGCCATAGATATGTTTTATACTTTCCATCTTAAATGTAAGGCACCTGAAACTCTGCAACCTGAAATTAAATACAGGGAAATATGCACATTTAGGGGTGAGGAATAAAATCCTACCCAGCCATGCCATTACATGACGTGTCCAGTTCATCTCCTGGTTCAGGGTAAGGGATAGAAAAGTGTGAGTCTATTTGCACTGAGCAGACATCAGATGTCAATAGATTTCAGTCAGTCCTCAAGTCAGTTCAAAGCCATCTTCTGTACATCTTCCTTTAAGTTGTTTGTGTTACCTCTGAGAGACACCGCTACAGAGAATACATCTCATTTCCTACAGAATTTCCATAAGATAGTATTCTAGACACAGGGCTATTTTTGCAGCCTGTGAGTGCAGCTTTACACTTGATTCTGGCAATGTTGCCTTTAAAACTACTGATTTCTTAGTGTACACTCTCACTTGCCCCTTGTAGCACTGAGTCATTTTTTAGTTCCTAAAGCATCTGCTACAAGTACAACAATCACATGGGGGCTTAGAAGGACTGTAGAGGTTCCTGGTGAACTTCACAGCTTGGTATGGTTATGGAAATGCTCTCATCTACAATCAGAATTAATCCCTGCAGAAATGGTCTTGGATCTTACTGTCTGTGGCCTCGGCTTCACAAGACCTCTTTGGGCCCAGCTACATATCTAGGCTTTGTGAGCAGGTAAACAACAATGAATACAAGCATTAGATCCCAAAATACTACTGATCAAGATTAATCCAAATACCGTGAACATAAGCACCGTGATCATCATGAATGCAATCATAATGACTTACACAGAGCCTTTGATGTTCTCATCTCAATACAGTGGCACCTGCAACCCTGAATAGGATTGCATAGAAAAGCAAACTAGACAGAATACTTTTGGTTGAAGTGTGAAGTCTTTTAAGAACTGCAGAAACAAACATAACACAGAGACAACCCCATTTTGAATATTGTGATATACCAGCATGAAAGTGCATCCAGAGAAATGGATTAAAGAAACTTTCCACAGAATGAAATTATGTAGGGAAGCAGGATAAATTCAAGTTAAGGAAGACATCCAAAAGCAATAACATCTGCCATCACTCCATCTGTCCATGTTCTATGCAGCACACAGGTAGGCTGAAACACTTTGGTTTATAGAGGTGCAAATGGGAAAGCCACCACCAAGCAATGCTGTGATAAATCAGGATGGTGAAAGGGTAGGCAAGAAAGAGGCAAAAAAATTTAGGCTACATAAACAAAGGCCTGAAGGTTACGCTACAGCTTGTCATTTATGCCTCTATTACACTGAGTTGCACTGCATTTCTGCTGGTTTGTTGTTACAGAGCTGTCAATGTTTCATTAATGTTACACTGAACCATGCAGAAATTCAGTCTGATGTACAATAGATGTTTTCATAGCTACTGAGGACTCTGTATTTCCCTTTGATAAGGAGCAACTTCATAGCAGTACTCTCTGGATACACAGCTAGTAAACTACAGGCTGCATCACATGACTCCATGCTAAATATGCTGTCAAGAAAGAGCAAGATATTCTATTTCAAGACTGAATTTCTACATCTTTTCTCAGTTGATCCTTACTTCAGCATTGTCAAAGCTCTCCCAAAGCTTTGTGCTGTGTTAGAGATCTCATCCTGGCCCCCTTCCAATACTCCCATTGGAAGAAATAATCCTATGTGAGCACACATTCCCTATGGACTCCAATTCTCGAGTTCAAGTGTGCATAGCACAATATAGATGTTCTTGACAACAAAAATAGATATTGAAATGCAATATAAATGACTGACAGTTGATGTATCTGTCACTATTTATACACACAAATCATATAGTGGCAAGTTTCAGGGATCTACTTTCTTCTCCATAATTACTCTCTTTTCTTCAGCAACTTTCCAGTTTGTCAAAAGCTACTTACCATCATCCTCCAAGTGGGCTGCAAATACTGATGACTGTTGTTCTCCATTGTAGGCCTCCAGTTTTCAGAGATAATGACATTGTCTGTATATCGCTCCCAAACCAGAGCAAAAACCAGGAAATGCATGGAAAATCAGCTATTAGTGTAGATTATTGTAACATATTCTTTAGGTAAATCATTACAGCAACCTGCCATCTCTCCTGAATTACAAGAGTCACCAGTAATTACTGTTAGATTTCAGAAGCCTGGTGAACATAATGACATACATTTGTATTCTACGTACTTATTTTACCAAAATGAGATTCTCAAGCTCATTAAATAAATTCCAGAATTTTCTATCACACCAGGAAAAGACTTAAGTGTCAAAAAGAAAATGTAGCTGGCCATAAGGCCAACTTCTGTTATAACGTCTGTTTTTTCATGATTTTCTATTCAGCTTCATTTTCAGATATATTGTAGAAAATGAGTGCTAAGACTGGTTTGTACTTTGCACAGAATAATCAGCCAGAGTCTTTCCCAAAAGCTGTGAATATAAAGCAAGAAATCATTTGGCCAAGCGTCAAATGCTCAACAGGTCTTTCTCCTCAAAGAGCAAGATGCCTTGCATAAGAAATGCTTTGGCACAGATTCTGGCTACAGCAAACAAAAATTATTTTTCAAATTTGCATAACCTTGATTTTATAATAGGGTTACTATGTGTTCTCTTTTGAGGACCATACACTACCACCCCGCTGCCTCCCTGGAATTCTCTCACAAAGGAAAGCCTGCTCCAACTCCAATTTTTAAAAAGCAAGTTTCTGTATACTCACAGCCATTACAGGGTTCTGATATTGCAAGTGTAGTTACACTGGATTTAGGTGCACACTAATAATAGTTGTTAAAGGTGACCATCTGATTAGCAGGAAGCAACAGACCATCAATTCATACAAAGGAACCACAAACAATAACTTACCTCAAAAAATTATCTGGTGTAGGTAGCCAGGTGAGGAAACATGTGCATTAAGAAGCAAGTACAGTACTGTCTTCTATATCCTCAGTAGTACGAACTTAGGCTGTTTATTTGCTCAAATCCTACATAAACAAGTTGTAGCAGTTTTGATGAATTCCATTAATCTCTGCAAATGAGCTAATTTTATTTCTACATACTTTTGCATTAAGAAGAAAAAAATGCCAAACACCTGTCAGAAATGTTTGACTTGTGATTTTTCCTGCACCAAGAAGTAGTGGCTAGCTTCCTGGAAAACCTGGTCTTAGGATCAGGTCTGTCAACTTTTCATCAAAGAGGTTCACCTGTGACAATTTGCTTCCAATATCATTGGGTAGGAACAGACCAGCAGCATGTGAGACAACTTTCTTGGCAAATATTGTTTCTCTTTCAGCTGGATTCTCAAGTGTAACAAGTCCACAAATGCACCCTTATGGCATACTAGGGCTCTTTTCATTGCTACAGCATTCAGATGCAGCTATCAGCATTTTCCCAGACTGCAGAAATATCTGGGTTTGGTGCCTAGGGCTAATCATCCAGGGGGAAGGAGTGCAGCTCTGAGGTTCCAGTCTAATGCCAAGCTTCTCCAGACAGCACTGAGGGACAAACCAGAGTATCACCATGGTTCCAGAAGTTAGTGGGTTGCAGTAATATAAAAAAACACAGCATGGTGTTTCTAAGAGTGGATCATATTGAATAACCTTTGTTTGAAAGAATATCCCCCCCATTTCTCACCATCAAAGAAAACATCAGTGCTGGAGAGCAGTGAACTTAAGCATTTTTGTTTTATGAAAAATAAAACATTTTGCACAACTAGCTCCAAAAGCATTTTGCTCTGATTTTAGCCCTCTCTTAACTCTGTGTACTTCGTGTTATCTTTCATAATAGCCACAGAATCTCTGAGGAGGCAACAGCTTCCCTCCTCCTCTAGATACCAGCAGTATCAGAGAAACAATGAGAGAAAGAAAGCCAAATATTTTGTAGTCTGGTTGTCAAAACAATCATGTGGGAAACAGAGTCACACTTTCAAAGGCAAATACAGGGTTTGGACTTGGGTCTCCAATGTCTCAAATGGGAGAGGCAATACCACCACCTCTAGTATCTATTTCTTCCTCCAGACTGCCTGACTTAATTTTTTATGACTGGTTCAACCTTTGTTTTTTAATCTTTCTTTATAGATTAAAGATAATTAGGAAGCTAAGCTGCTATTTATGGAAACCTAAGACATATTCCCAGTTGAACAAAATACTTGCTAAAAATAAAATCACTCTAGCTAATGAAAGGAGAGAAAATTAACCATAGCCAATTAAAAAAGAATGGGTAAGTGGGAAACAGGCCTGAGAAGGAATATGGAAAGCTTTCATCATTCAATACATTATTAATCAATCTAATTAAGAAGTAATTAACACTCTAGTGCCCAGTTTTGTATGGTTTTATTAGTCCACAGAGAAAGTAAAATATAATAGTGCAGACACTGTCAAGAAATATAAAAGAAAAATAAAGCTTTTAAATGTATACAATATTCTTCTCAAGGAGGGTAAAGACATTCTGAAAGGGTTGGTGTTAGAGTCAATCAATATGGCTGGGAAGGGTCCCTTGATAACATCTCCCTTCTCCCCTCCAGATTTCCCCTCTGGAAAGTTCAAGACACGGAGAAGTGTGCTTGTGCCTCAGTTTCCCAGAAAATTTTTTCACTTTTAATTGCACTGAAAATAGGCATAAAAAAATAACAGAATAAAGGAAAGGACTAAGGAAATCTCTCTAGAGAGCCTTAACTCATTTATTCTCTCAGGTCTCAGATTTGCAAACACACCTGTTTGCAAAGAAAGCTACACTGACAGCTTTGACTCCATGACATAGACACTGGAGCCTGTAACTTTTCCTGACACCACAGTGCAATCCCCAGAACACAAGTTTAGGACCATTTCTTTAAATGAAGTTCTGCGGCAAACACAGGGTGAGCCCCTAGAACCACTAACACTACCCTGAAATGATGTATGATAACAATCTCAAAGATGAACCTAAAAAAGAGGGCTGTGGCTAGTACAGGTGATGAAGAATTTCACAGATCACTCTAGCATCAATAGGCACTGGAAAATATATTAGAAACACAAAACAGTCTTCCATCTTTGTGGACTTAAAATCCTTTGTTTTATAGATGTGAAAAACATTACCAACACTACAGCTGTTTTTCTAACATCTTTCTTAATTTCAAATCACATTTGGAGCCAAGACCTCAGTTATCGCCCTGGGACCTGCAGTTAGAATAGAATCCCCAAAAACTTCGAGTTTGGGCTCATAACCATGTCCAAAAAGGAAGATCCTGAATCCATGGGAAGGGGCTTAGAAACCTACAGCATGCAAATATTCATGGGTCGCATGCACTGGAGGCTGTAGAGTTTCCCAAGTCAGACCTTGTCGATTTGCCTGAGAAACTGAGAAAGATAGAATGGACTTGTGGCCACTGAAAGCCCAGGCTCCCCAGCAGCCTGTGACGAACCCCAGCAGAGCAGTGCAGGCTGCACACAAACACTGCTGAAATCAGCCACCCAAGGAAGGAGGCAGAGGTAACAGCAGCACTGCACTCATCAGCCCTGAGAGACAGAAATCACAGCTGTGGGTGCTGTGTGTGCTCCTGACAGTGCTGGCAAACAGGGCAGAGCAGTCCTAAGTGGCAGAGTTCAAGGGGTGGCAGGAGGGAAAACTGCTGGGGTCAAAGGGCTGTAAGACTGTGTTGCAACTTACAAGAGTCTGTGTAAGCCTCTGGGAACTGGTGGAATTGCCAGGTGCTTCATACACCTCCAGAGAGACCCTCTGCAAAGCGCATGTGTACAGCCAGTGCCAGGTGTGGGGAAAAATAAATAAAATAGCATTATTCTGAGAAAAGAAGCCAACAGAGCCCCCACTGACTGCAAATTCCATTTTAAGGCCACGTATACAAGAGAACTATAGCTGTTAAGCACTTGAATCAACCTTTGGGGTCCAAGTTTGAAGGTTTGACTTTATTGTGCCTGCAACTTAAGGTATCTCTTCCCTTTAAATGGGCTTTACAGAGGTGAAGACACCTGCAGGTGAAAAGCGTAGGACAAGCATTATCATTCATAATAAGCAGGAGATAAGCAAAAAATTTAATCAATCATTCTAAACAATCCTCCAACCTTTTTCTTTTAATGCATACCTTTTCCAATGACTTCTGCTGTAGGGTAGTATTTGCATGTGAAATGTGCAATTATGAGCTCAGAAGGGACAAATGAAATCACTTAACTTTGTGACAATTACATGAAAGCATAGCTCTCTCCTCATATAAGGTATGTACAGATTATCCCACTCATTAAAGAATTATTTTTGTCATCAAACTTTACAAAGTTTTGCAGTTCTTTAAAACTCTGTTAAATTGCAAAGAATTTGCGCGGCTTTAGTTATTGTTACCTCACAGGTCCTCCTTCTACTTGAAATTAATCTCTAAGGCAGAAATGCTGTTTCAGTTATGTCATTGCTCTGAAAAAAAACTTAATGGAGCTTTATGGAGCTTTAACAACAGACTGACATGGTTTCTCAAGCAAATAAATTCTCCTTTTTCACCCCAGTATCAATCTGCATTAAGTGGTAGTTCCAAAAACTTCATCTGTTATTCATTTAAGTTATTAACACATTTGTACAACAAAACTCTCGGGGGAATACTTTGCAGAAATTCTGTGCTCCAGAGACTCGCGGTTTTTAGGAGAATTCTGAGACTACGGAGGTTCAACATCAAACTAAGTTGCAAACCAAGTTTGTGAGCTGAAAACAATGTTTCTACCTGAGGACACATTTTTCAGCCACAGGTATGTTAGACACAATTGTAAATCCCCACTTACAAAAGCAGTCCTAATGAAATAAGATGCTTTCATTTAAACAACTGTAGGGAATTACGACTTACAAATCTCTTTAATTTAAAAATCTACTGTTATCTTCAGGACAACTGTTAAAACTGGCCAACATGTTCACTTAGTGAAGCTCAAAAAATCAATGCAACCTCACTGCTAACATTTAAAAATCCCGTTAACCACAATTAATCAAAGTGAGATACAGTCTATTCTTCTTTCTTTACAACAACAACACAACAATGAAGGTCATTCAATTTTGAAGTTGTGGCATTGTTTCTGTTTTCTTAGTAAACATTTGTGACCAGGTCTAATTAATTTTTAACATTTTGTCTGTATCAACTTTTTTTAAAAGACACATCAAAAATGAAAGTTCCTATCACTCAAGTAAAATAAACAAACAAAGAAATGTCTATATGTAATGTACAAAGTCTAAGGCTTTCCACAAGCTACCAACTTCCAAAGCCAACTACAGCTGAAGCGGTTATGAAAAAACAATTCTCTGATACACAACAGAGTGGTGAGCACAGTGCTGCTATTCTAATACCAGAAACCAGTCATAGTTCAAAATACAAACAACAGAAGAGGGAGTTCCACTAAATTATTTTCCACTAGCAGATGTGTCTGTAGAAGAGGCTGAAACTCCAGACAGCTCAATAGCTTGCAGACATCAAATAAAGTACACCACACAAATTGAACAAATACAATAACCAGTCCTCAAAAAACCCAAACCTCTTAAGGGTGTTCCAACAATGGAAAACTGCCTGCAGAAAGTTACACTTCAACTCTGATATTTCCCCCGTGCTCAGTAATATCAGTTTCTGAATTGGAAATGCTTTAGCTGGTACAAAGTCAAGTTTGACTCAGAGCAATGGACATGTTCAGGCAACACAGTTTGACATTTGTCCCAAAGGCACATGGAAAATTGGTGTCCAGAACACAAATAAATTAGGTCTTCCATCTTCTAAGCTGCTGCACAGTCTAACCTGTTGATATTTACCCCTGGATACCCATAACCTAACAATCAATCACAGGATCCTCATCTGCTCATATAAAACATGGATTTTCCAGACAGCTACTTTTTGAGCTTCTTGTCATGCTGACTATTGCATCTTTTGCACAGTTTAAGTACAGGGTAGTTCTGTGGACCTTGAGGAAAAAAAGAAACCCTGATAAAAGTACTTGTTATATATAGCAGAGATTTGCCATGAGGAGTGCATATCTCAAATGCACTTCCAGGAAGCAAAATTCTCCCAACCATAAATTCAGTGAAGGAGAATTTTTCTATCTCTGATTTGTTTATCATTTTGAGACTAAACCAGCACTGTGTGTTTCTGCTGCAGGACTGGCTAAAACCAGTATATTATCTTGTACCCTGAGTATCATGCCTGGTTTGACAGTGGATCTGCACACACAAAAAAGACAAAAGCTATCATGAAAGGCTTCTTAAGAAAGCTCTTTTTCAAATAGGGTTCTCCCTAAAAAATGTATATCTAAGTTGATGCTATGCTCAATTATCTTGTTACCTGAAAAGCTATCCATGCTGTTATTTTAGCTCTTAATCATAAAAGACTGTGTCCTGTGGGTTTGAAATGTCAACTCTTTCTAGCAAATATCAAAATATTGTTTCTTTTATATACTCATTTCAAAGTTACTCTTTAGCAAGGTTTAAAATTAACCAGTTACTACACATTGCAGTTAAAATTGCCTTCAGAGAGGCACATTCTCATTGGCATGTGTATGACTTCACCCTTTAGAAGACATTTCTGCTATTTGTCCAAATCCCTAGAGGCATCTTCATGACAAATAGAAGTGAGCAGTGACATTTCTCAGTGGTTATATTCCATTATAAGTAATGGAGCTTTCTTCAAACATAGGCTTTATTTAATATTGGCTATATCAATTGTTAAATCCTTCATGGAGATCTTTAACCCATTAAATAAGAGCCCAAGCCACACATCAATTACTAATTTTTTTTTTTTTCATTCAGGCACAACCCAGTTTCCTTTGTTTTCTTGGCAACTGAACAATATTAGGAAATTGAAATGTGGAAAATGTAAAAACTGAAGCAAGCCTCAGCTCACACTACATACTGACCCCTCTTTCTATCCATATAGACACACCCTACAAAAAGCAATTAAGCTAAATCACACAAATAATCACAGTTAAGCTTAGTGAATTAGAAGGAAATCAGAGCATCTAATGATCTTCAAAAAATCAAATTAAACAAAAATTAAAACTGATGTGACCTCTGTGAAACTTTGTGAAGAAGATTAGTGTTTGATGCAATTGTCCAGTTGCATGCATCCAAAGCAATTAAGGCAGGAATGCTTTCCAAATATCCCTCCAATGGTACCAGTTACAAAGTCAAGCATGACAACCAGTGGCAAGATCTTCTAAGCAGCAGTGCATTAGACAAGGCAGAACATGCTCCTGGTGTAGGAGGTGCAAATTTCTCTCTTAGCCCAAACATGGCCTCAGTGCCAGCAGAGGCAGATTCTTCCATCTGTGAGCTGAAGTGGGAGTGCAGAGAATAAAACCACTCCACTGACACAAGAGGTCCAAGGCAGGAAGCAGACAGCTGAAAGCACATCACTGCAAATCAGTGGACCATTTTCTATACAGATGTAGAAACAGCTATTCTCTTGATTCCTTTCCCTGAGATTAATGTATCCAGGAAACAGAGAATGGTTTCCACTCTCCCTTCCACTGCTTCTGTATTTCCTGTGTTGTTGGAATAATATCTTGTAAAGAGCAATTCTTCTACTGGCCTTGAATCACACAAGCACCACAAACATCACTTGCTGCTCATTCTCAAGAGGCTCAGTGAATGAAAAAGGACAGACATACTGTCAAGGTAAACCTTTAGCACCTAATCCAAGCTATAACAAGAGCTGACAGAGAAATTGGAGCCAACAGCTGAGGTGAAGAGCTGTGCCTTCCACATGCTGTGTCATTTCTCACTACCCTGGTTTGAGAAGTAAGGCCAAACTGGATGTTGATGAGCATGTAAATTAGCAAAGATAATAGGGAGCTATTCTTCCTGACGTTTTCTTTTTTGCAGAATACCATCCTGTTTTGTCTTGTTTTCCCTACCATGCAAGTGAAAACATCTGTGAGAAAGCTTTGTCATAATAAATGTTTTGAAAAAAAAATTATCAGGATCAATAGTGCCAGCCTTTGAGTTTAATGAAAGAGAGCTTCTCAGCCTTAACTGAGATGGATGGTCCCACACTGCCTCATATAATTATAGTGACTCTAATCTTACCTGATCAGCTTTTGTTATCAGCATCAGTGGAAGTTAGACCCCATTTATTGCTAGACTTTTTGAGCAGCATTGTCCACATGGGAGTCTATGGGAAGAAAAGATGCATGTCCTGGACACATCACCATAGAAATATGGCTAGACAGGAACAAAATGCCTGTGAATCGATGCACCCTGATAACCTGGGTGGTCCTTCTTGTGTCCAGGAAGTCCAGGATTTACTCAGGCATGCAGTTTGCCCACCAACCTGAAATTCTACCCATCCACACAGCCACCTCAATGCCAGCAGTACCTGAGCCAAGCTGGCACCACCTCACAGTCTCAATTAGTTTACATGAGCAGTGTAAGAGCAGAATTTATGATGTTGTTTGTACAGAAGCTGCTCAAGGCCTAGCTTTGTATCAAGAGACAGAAGTGCAGAAATGTTTAAATACAGGTGCCAGCTCCTGCAGGGGCTGAACCAAACTGCCTTTTTGCAACCTTCTGGACAAAGATAGCGGTACAGCTAAAGACATTGCTAGCTTTTTTTTCCCTCCTTAATTTTATGGTGCTAAAACTGATTTGTCGTTTTCCAGTAAGATCTAAAACCATGGCTGCATTCAGGAGTAGGTATGCCAAACATCTAGCCTTCAGGATATATACCTTAGGAACCTGAGGAAGACTACAGGTAAATATAAACCTCATTATCAGCTAAAGGTTTCTGTCTCTGTTAGCATCAGAATTTTACCCTCTTATCACAGAAAGAAACTAAGACTGATGAAAACTTTGTGACTTCTCATTCTCTTACTCTCCCCAGAGAGGGGCCATAAAAAGAGAGGTCATCTAAAAATTCAATAGCATATTTCAAGATCCTTATTTACCCTTAACATCTCCTTTAAAAGGTTCACTAATAAGCAACACACAGGTAAAGAAGTTTGGGTTAAATCAACCCCATCTTCCCTGCTTTAGAGATGACATTTAGCAATGGGACATTTTCAACACACTACTGCTCCAAAGGACTCCACAGCTCAAAATAGTGTCTTGCATGAACAGATAAGGATACACAAGGAGAGGTAAATCCTACAAAGCACTGCACATTGCAATGCTCAGGCAGTTCCCCCAAGTCTTCAGCTACACCACTTGTCTCATTCTCTCTTGGCTATCCACAGACAGGAGGAGCCATAAGGAGTACACAGAACAGCCAGCTTGACTTTCTCACTTTCTGTCTCACATTTCTGCTGCTTCCACTCTATTTATCATTATTTCTTCCCTGTCCGTGTGTGCACACGTGTGAGTGCTAAAAGCCCTCTCTTCTGCATTCTAAGAAACAGATCCTTTACATCCACATTTCAGGATGATTGGCCCATTCACTGCTAATCGCAGTGTGAGACCACTCTCGTCTATTCCTAACCTCTTCTTTTTATCTTTTTCTTTTTATCTTTTATCCTTCGAAGACTATCTAGATCTGAAACTATTACTGATTTAAATAATCCCATTGACATAAATGAAACAACCTGAGCACAGTTAACTCCTGAAAACTGGAGAACATTTCCTAATAATTTAATACTTACATTAACAAATTCTATTACTTTCCTCTCTGTTGACAATGGATCAAATAGAAGGAAAATACAAATACAGTTGAAAGCCCTCTGATATACTCTCTAAATTATAATTGTTTTCAAGCTGTTGGAGAAGAATTCAGAAGCAATTTATGTAAGTTACCCCATTTCAATTATCTCTAGGATTCAAGGTTTTCACTCCAGCAGTTGAGGACACAAAATAAGAATAACCTGATTTAAAGAAAAGAATGTTTCTAAATTTCAGGCCATTGTCAGAATCCTGAAGTAGACTTTGCTTTAGGATACAGAACAGTTTCTTCTACAGTTGGGATGCAAGTTAACATTAAGTTAGAGTGGCCAAAATGACATCTGAGGGACCTACACCAGCTCCAACTCAGCCTAAAGCCATGTCTCACTCAATACCAGTGCCAGTCCACAGCACCCATGCAGTCTTTTAAGTTTTTAAGTCTTTATGCTCTTTTAAGTTATGGGAACTAATGGGGGAATTTTATTCCAAGATAATGTGAACAAACATGAATTCTATTATTAACACAAACTAGTATAGGTAAAATACCTCAACAAAAAGCCACATGCTTTGCCTTTGAATAGATATCTTTTAGGCTATTCTATGCTAAACATACAGAAAAAACAGCTAATGGTAATAACAAAATAGCTGTTTAAGACTTCACACATGCCTACCCTAAAGGAAAGCAGGCTTTAGAAAAAGCCTTCTTTTTTTACTTCAATGCCATTAAAATATTTTTCTGACATTACTGACCATGCATTTAAGAGAATCAGAGATTTATTTGCGACGAGGAATATAAATCAGAAAATGTGCACGCAAGGACAGAAGTTTTAATTCATTCCAACACGATCACAACAAGGTGTGTGAAATAGTTTTCAACTCTTTAGCACCAGCTCTTAATTAAACATTTCTGGCTGTAACTGTGTATTCTGCAGGATGAATGCCTTGCATTTTTGTTGGTATAAATTGAGCAGCATCATTAAGTTATGTTGCTGTATTTGGTGGATGTAATGATGGGTCAGACTGGATTCTGAGGACTCAAATTGCAGATGGCATCTCCATTAAAGTGATTCATGTTACCACAGGATTAGGTCACAATAGCAGGGCTGTAAATGCCACAGTGCTTGTCAGAATTGTCTCTTGCTGCATCCTCTCTGAGTGGTGCCAGTGACACATTCAAGACTTGTTCTGTGATACTCAAGTGTTTAAGGACTAGAAAATGACACATGGAATAAATGGACATCCCAGGAGACCATTAACAGGCTATCAGGCTTTCACTTTTCATTTTGAGTTGACATCTAGGATAGGTTAATGACAATCGAAAGCCCTCTCTATCTGGCCTTGGGGGAACAGCACTGATGAGTTACCCAAAATACAAAGAGCCACAATACAAAAAAGACACTTTAAATGGGAACTACAGTAGAATCTAAATCCTAAATAAGCCAGTTCACGCTCCAGACTTTCAGCTATGAAAACCTGTGTCATGAATTATTTACTGCCAATTGTAGGAGATTCTTAGGGAGTCTAGGGACTACAATTGCGGGAGTATCAGTCACCAAATGAGGTCAAGTGGTCTGGTCCTGTGATGGTGTCTGAGCTGTCCTCAGTACTCTTCAACTTTGATAGGAAGAAATTTCTGCTCACTAACAAAGCACAGGTCTGTCTCTAGGTTTACCCAATGCACAGGGTATATGTGTAGGGTCTTAGCTGCCATCAGCAGGATGCTCCATGATGAATTAGTAAAGAAGACAGCAAAAGAAGTATCTGAGAACCACCTTTTCTTTTCTATCACCAATATTATGTCTGAATCCTTCCCTTAACCAGCTGTACCATGAATCTGAACATCTTTTAAGGAACATAAATGAAAATTAGAAAGAAGCACAGAAGTACTGAGTTTGTCCCTTTCCTAGGCCCATATGCCTTGGAAGTAGAATACTTCTTTTGCAACTCTTACCCCACTGGTTGTGCTGCCTCCCTTCGTTGAATCCATGGATTATTCTGTGTAACTCTTGAAGTCAGATATGCATTCTGTGTAACTCTTGAAGTCAGATATACATTGCACCATGGATTTACATGTTGGGTTTAAATGCAGACATATTTTCTGCCTTAAATATAATTACAGACTGAAAATAAACACTCCAGCAAACACAACGTAAATCCAAAGTAAAGTCATAAAAATACGAATCAAGAAATCAAGACAAAAATTATTGGCAGAGGGGGAAGAGTAATTTTAAGTTAAAATCAGTGGACAGGAGCAAAAACGTGAGCAGAAATTATATCCTTCAAGAGCAGGAGAATCTGGTGGGAGATGAAACTGATGGGAGACTGTGCAAAGCAGACATAGGCATGGAAGAATACAAAGTGGGATGAGAGGTCAAGGAAAGGACTGTTCCAGAAGTTACATAAAAAAGGTAAAACTGAAGAAAAGCTCAGTAAAAGAAAATTGTAAGCCAAACAGCAGTATAGTTGTAAGCTATAGAAAGAGGCACACATACACACTGGAAAACCAACCCAGGAAAATCCACAATTGCAAAGCCACAACTCTCATTCATACACTCTCATACGTGCCTCACAAAAAAAAAGAAAATTCAGGTAAAGGTAGCCCTCAAAAATCAGACACATAGTCAAAGGGACACAACAGCCATCCACATGAACTGAACAATCTGTACGTAACGTGGAAAAGAAAGAACCAATAAAGTCATCTCTCGAGGATGAAGTTACTTGATCTCTGTGACCTACAGCAGAAGCTGTTATTACATCTCCATAACACAAGCTGCTGGTGGCAAGGTGAAACATCAATAATTTAGATAGCTTTCTCACACAAAGAAATTTAAAATCATTGCATGACAGCTTTCTTCTGCTACTGTCGCAGGTGAGGAACATGGGAATGTGCTCTTGCCCACACAAGAGCACTTCACTTGGCCTAAGGAAGTTAATTCTTCTCTCATTCAAATACTCTGCAATTGCATATACTTACATATGTATTTATGCATCCTATCTGCAATTTTTTATGAATTGTAGCCTCCATAATATGGCAAAATGTTTAAGTCTCTACACATGGTTTCTCTCTGGAAATTGTTTGTTATTCAGTCCATGCTTTGAAGCCCTTGCAGAGATCTCCTTCAAAGACAGGAAAGGTTCCTTGTTTCTCATTCAAGTAGTTTTAACAACTTGATATGTGGTATCAGGCCACCTTTCAGGGTAACCTGCCCCGCAACAAGATCTACTGAGATGATATTAAGTTAATCAGCAACAGGAGGTGGTGAGGTATGAGTAAATGATGCAAAAAAAGAAGGCACACCTTCCAGGGTATTTTCTTTGACTTTAGGTGCTCCTAAAGTCTAAGAGAATAAGAAACAAACAGGACTGAAGGAACTGCAGAGAATTGGTGATTAGTAGATGTTGGTATAGTTGCAGTGAGTCTGTATGGAAGGACTATTTGTTTTTTAAAGTAGATTAACAACTGCAGCATATTCCATCACTCTTCCTCAGTCACTTTCCATTTCTGATTTTACCTTCACTGAAGTCACAAGAGAAAATGTTCTTGATGGACTATCTATAAGAAACAAGAACAGCAGCACAAAAGCAAGGCAGAGTACTGTGGCTTTCACAAGCCATTAGGATGGGCTCAGCAAACCTCTTCGCAGAACACATCACATTTGAATGAAGATGAGACTTACAAACAAAATACTGCAATAGTAATTCAAGCAAACTTAAAAACACAATCCTGGTGACAGAAAGAGAATGTAATTTAGAGTCCGGGTCTTGATCCAGAAGAGCAAGTTGAACTTCTCTTTCCCATATTCTGAGAAAATACCTGAACAATTCAAATACCAAACATGAAAAAATTGGGTATCAGGCAATTCTTTGACATGTTAAGTTTACTTTTCACTGGCTTTTACTGTAATTACCTGGAAATGAAAATACTTAATTCTAAATGAAACATTAAATTGAAGTCAAATTAAAATATTTCTAGTTCTAGTTTGGGGGTAGAGGGAGAACCAAAAATAAAAGTTATTTCAATCCAGTGTTTTGCTTAATGAGACCTAGGATTTGAAAAAAGTGTAAATCAATTGGCCAATTTCTATACACCTCTTAGAAATTACAAGTTTATGTAGGTTTATTTTTAAAGCACCACATACAGCCCACTGCACTATAGAAATGATGAGCAGGCTACATTACTTTGGCCTCTTGTGATCTTTTAACTCACAAGTTACACAAGCACCCCTGAAAAGAAGCCAACTAAGTGACCAAAAGAATCACAAGGAAAAAAATATGTTCAATCTAGTATTTCTTCTGCTACTTCTGTAACCAAGCATTTTTAGGGCAGGGGTTACACTTCAGGCAGCTTCCTTATTCAGTGTCTCATTCAGTGCCCTACACATGTGTATTATTTATGGACTAGCTGACAGCTGGATGGGTAGTTAGTGCTACCCACCACATCTGCAGATACCACTGACTGCTAACTCCTACTTGCTACCCACTGGGGACATAATTCATAATTAGTCTTGGTTTCTGATAGGAGAAGTAGTTTTTAAAAGCCTCTGGCAGACAATCATGAAACACCAGAAGCTGCTGGGAGAGACACTCTGTTATTGGAAAGTACAGTTGCCAAAAGCACTACCATAAGAGATGTGATGGAAGCACCCTGCTGCGACACAGTCAAGGACACAATCTGCCTGCATACACCCCAGGCTCCACAAAAGGCAGTGAAATTCAATATGGTGTGAAAGGGCCCATAGGCCATCTTCAATAATTCCAAGAAAAACAGCTCACCACGCTGGTGGTTTTTTGGTCCTGGAATAAATATAATGAGAGGGGGGGAAAAAGGGAAGAAGCATTAAGGATCAGGAATGCACTGGTCTTTGGCATCAGCAGGATTTGGCTTCCACTCTGCTGCCACCTGGAATGAAGAGAAATTGCTTCCACTTCACCTCAGGATTTTCCATAAACAAGATACGATTATATATGAAACAGGCTAGAAGAAACAAAGACAGCGCTAATGGGGCTCTAAAAGGGTTTTGTTAGAGCAGAGAGCATGAGCTTAGCTGTTAATGGTGAAGCCACTGGAAACAAAATGTCAGCAGATTCACACCTGTCATTTGCTCTCCCAGCCCATATCTCCCCATCCCGATCCTGTGGAGGCACAGAGTCAGCAAAACTCACACAGGCACCGTGCTTAATTCACCCAGGCAGCTGGGACCATATACTTCCCAAGTCCTTCTCTCTCTATCCCATTTTCTCCACTAAGCAATGATCCCACTGCTGAATGGTACACGCTTCCGCAGGAGAAAAGCTCTTCTCTACTTGCTCTCCCAGTGCGAAGGGGAGAGCCTGAACACTGAGAGCTGTCAGCTCCTATCTTTCTTTGCCACTCAGCTTATTTCCTGATTCCTAAAATGAAGCTGCAGCTGCACTGGATGGATGTGCTTAAATGCAAGCCTCCGGAGATGGGAAAGTGCTGACTGCTGAATTGGCCTCTTTCACCTTATTCTCATGCCATTCTCTCTCAACTTTTCTCCCCATCCCCAGCCCCTCCTGTTCAAAGGGGAACCAGCAACCTGTCTCCTTTGAATTTTTTGTATAAATTGTCCTTGGTGAATGCTCCCTTATATGCTCCTCCAAAATTATATCTACCCTAGCTTCCTCAAGGTTAAGGGATATGGAAGTCCAAGAATTAGGGCCTTGTATGTATGCAGTTATATGTTCCCATCATTCCCACCCCACACCAAAGGAACACATATGTGTTTCATGTATTTTATTCACGTTCTAATAATTTCATGTTACCCAAAGAAAGCCTTTGTGCTGCAGCCATAGTCTTACAAGGCACCAGCCTTGAGGCCAGACCCAGGCTCCCATCTGTATCCGAGGTACTAGACAATTCCATTCTGACATCAATCCCTGCAAGTGATACGACTTAAATCATTATCTGTGGTTTTGTAATCATGCAGCAAAGTGAAAATATTAGGCAATTATTTTTAAACAAAACCAGAGAATTTTTCAAATTTTTTGCTGGGAAATAGCTATGAAAAGGAGGCAATTTTTTTTTTTTTTTTTTCAGGACATAAGAGAAAAGGAAGAAGGAGAAGTCTGGTCAAATCTACAATCTTTAAATGAAGCCATGTGAAAGTTAGGGGTTTTACGAAACCTCCTCTCCTGCCACTTTCCTACATGATTAAAATCATACATTTAAACAATCTGTTCTTCCTTCTTCCCTCCCCTCTGCCAGAAGATATAATTTAAAGATTTTGACTTCTGCATGTCCAAACAAAATGTTGCACAGCAACAGCCACTACTACTATCACTGGAGTAAAATAGATCTGAGCCCTCAAAAATCAAATTTGAATGTTTTCTTGTTTTCACATTGTGTGGCTGAGAAATTCAGAGTCCACAGGTCAGACACAGCTTACGACTGCATTTTGGATAGACACAGTATCAATCTGGTAAAATTGAGCCCAGTGATTCCTTAGATTCTGATGAGAACAACTCAGGCTGTTACGTATGTTATGCTTACATAGCTGAAAGGTCTGTAGGTACACAGTAAGAGGTAAACTACCATCCCTCTCAAATAATCAGTCTCCTGTCCTTATCAAATCTACATACCAAAATAAAATTTACAGTTCCCCATCCTAGAAATCAGTTCAGAGTCCAAAAAACCAACAGTGTTCTTGTTCCAGCACCAAGCTATCTTAACTGAAAGAAACAGTGAGTGCACCTGCTACCAAATGCAGCAGACAACAAAATGGCTAAAGCAACCAGCGAGCACAGCCTGGACATCCCAGCACAGCCTGGACATCCCGTGTTCCCTCCCAAGCCTGAGCCAAAGGCCTCTCTGAACCAGCCCCCTCCCCAGTCAGTCATGTGCTGGGCCATCACACAGTGGGTTGGTCACAATGTCCTGACACCATGAAGTCATGTCCAACTGGACTTTTGCCTTGGAGCTAAGGGTGCCAATCTCTTCCTTAGAGCATTGAGAGGGACATTATTTCTGTGAGTCACACTGGTAAATTTATGGCATCCTGAGCTCAAAAGAGAAAAGATAATTCATGCAAAAAAGAGGAAATAAGTGGGTGAGAGAAACAAAGATGACAGTAAAACTGAGTCTTGAGATAATGAAGCAGCACTGGGACAGAAGGGTGCTCCTGGCACTACACACTGTGAACCATTCAGCTACAGAAGGCACAACTCCCATGTCCTTCCATGAGGATTTGGTGTGCAGACCTCCTCAGAAACATCCCAGAACCCCTCTCTTCTTCCATCCATAGTTAATATCTCCCATCCTGCTTCTAACTAAATCAGCCCCCTGCCTCATACTTGCACAGGTACCCACATGCACATCCCATGGCTCCCACACAGCTTTTCTCCCTTTTATGAGTTGAAGTTTAGCACCACCCTGTAATGTAAAGTGCACAGTAGAAGGGCAATGTTTTCTGGCATTTCTTTTCTCCTGCATTTTCAACTGTAAGATTATACTAGGATTTTAAATATAGCTAAATATACATTTTACTCTCAATATAAGTTTGAAAATCTGAAAAGAGTTAATTTACACATTAAAAAAAATACAATGATGAAGAAATAAAAAGCCATACTCATTCAACTTTTCTTCAGCTTTGGTTCACTTTATAATGAAATTGAAGATCCTGACTTGGCAAAAATAAAACAGGTAGAAGCACTGAAGTATAAAAAAATAAAAAAAGCCTTATACTTCAAAATTCTTGTATAAGGCTTATATAAGAGGTATAGCAGTTGACATGTAATATGTCCTAAATAACCTTCTAGAAGGGATCCAAGCTCTTAGATACATGTATCCAACAGAGAAAAACAAAATGGGAGAGGCTTGTCTTCAGAACCAAGTCTCTGTTAAAACTTGATTGCATTAACTGAAACCAAATTCTTGGAAAGCCATTTTGAAGTCAGGGTAGCTGCTGGTGACACTGGAAAAATTACATGATTGTGCCTTCAAGTCAAAATTCAGAGAGCTTTTTTCCTCCAACTCTTGTGCAAGCCAATCCTTGCACAATAATCCCACAGTAGCAACACCAAATGAGTATCTGACAAAAGCATTGTGTAGATTGTGCAGACTACACAAGTACTTCTAAGAAAATTACTGGGAAAATATATTTGATTGCTACCAGTATGAATTGAACTTCTCAGAACTTCCAGTCACCTTACAAAGAGACTGATAGAAAATATTGATACGTCCAGCCCTCATAATTGTGACCAGACTTCTCAAAAAACAGACACCTCATATTCATATACTCTACCATCAACACACAAGTACAGTTCATAGCCAGAGGTTAAAGCCTAAGAATCTTAGAATATACATAAAGCATTAATATTTAGGAAGGGAAACTGCTTCCTGTCCTTGGAGAGCTCACATTTTGGTTCTGTTAAGAAAATGGGAATTTCAAAATTAAACTGATGGAAAATGGACACTGAATTCAATGTCTAGGGGGAAAAAAAAGCAGTAATGTTATCTAAAAAAAAAAAAAAAAAAAAAAAAAAAAAAAAAAAAACCAAAAAACACCAAAACGGGATCTTTGTACATTTAGACCCAACTTCAGATAAAGCAAAAATCTATAGAAACCACAATTGCAGGAACCTGGGACTGAAAGGAGTTCTGGGTGTAAACAGAGTTGTCATTCCAAAAACCATGCCAGTATCAGCAGAGCTTAAAACTCATTTAATGCCCAGAGAAGACCTAAAGTGGCTTCAGAAGTAAGAGAAGGTGGCATTCTACACAGAATAGATTTTGTGTTTTATGTGACAGTGACAGAAAAAAAGGTGGATACTGTAAACAGAAGCACAGACCATTCGACTTAAAAGACCTCAGAGTCTGACCAAAGCAAGCCAACCTGGAACTTACGCCACACATTATCAGTAGGAAATTCTCTGAATCTCATTTCCGAGGCCTTTCTCTCAGAAAGTCATTAAGCTCTAATTAATGGCTCTGCGAGGTGGAGGGATCCGCTTTGGCATCCATTAGGATGGAGGCTCAAATGTCAGACCAGCAAAGGCATTAGGCAGACTCTGGCATTCTGCCCAGTGCAGGATTAGCATTGACGCATTCAGCATCCTTTGAAATCTTCAGCCCTGTAAGAAAACCTGCAGCTTTTCTCTCTGTCTGTGTGATAGATGCATCCCTTAGTAATCTGTTGGTCCATTACCAGAAAACACGTCTCACCCCAACTGAGCAGGAAGGAAAGATTAGTGTTGTCCAGCTGTGGAGTCCCTCTCCAAAACAAAGTTAAAAACAGCCAGAACCTGAACTCTGGAAGTGCCACAGTACTCAAAGAGCAAGATCTCTGCAGGGAGCATTGCCTGCAGCTTGGGAGCTGGCTAAGGAAGGAACACAGGAGGAGAAGGGGCAGTAAATGGCTTAAAGAACTGGGACTGAAGTACTGCACTGTCAGCGGGCACCAGCAGAGAGAAGTTCAGAAGCACACGACTGCAAGCAAGGTAGGGAAGCATAGAGGAACCATGACTCAAACTCCATCTGGAAGCAAACAGGCTCTTTTAAAGGCACTGGCTATGAATCACCAACTTGATGTTCATTTTCACTGAAACCTGGCAGCCTGCCAGAAATCACTGTTGGCCAAGGTATTAAGCCAGACACCAGGATGCTGACAGCCTGCCCTTTTCCACACCAATCACACTCCCTCACTTCCTAGCAGCCTTGGCCTCCAGCACCTGTGATCCATCCTTCTTCCTAATTTGTACAATGTCATTACTAAGTCACTCACTTCTAATGAGAGAGCCCATTCAGAGCTGCACATTGGACTAAGCTAAATAAAAGATTCACTTCTGCTGTCTTGAATAGCAAGCAATGGTGATGTGTGTATTTCCCCTACAACCAAGACACATCACTAAGAGTTGTTCAAAATAACTTTTGTAACCTCTGTCCAGCCATGTTTTGCTCCTGGGTCTGTCCCATCCTCCTGCCGGTAACAAGCATAGGTCTACTGAATTAAGTAGCACATCTACCTTCTGGAGACAGAGGAAGGAAAGTGCTGAAACATCATACTACTGATTCAGTTGGATTGTTACGAACTAAACCCAATAGGAGTTCTATCCAGTCATCCCCAGAGAGTGACCAAACAAAAACTGGCCTTTGTGAAAGTTAAATTCACAGCTTTGCATCTGCCTCCCTTTGGTGTCTTTCTTCTTTCAATAATCTCAAAATACTTCCCAAAGAAAATCACAAAGCAATGCTGAAAAACCACAGAAATATGTGGTTACATGTAAGGCTTCTACACGGAATTGAAACATTGGATGAGTGGCAGTTCTTTTCTCCACATGAAGAAGCCAAGTAGTATTTCTAACACAAATTCTAGACAGAATTGTACATAAACCCTTTTTTCAACTATGATCAAAGCAGGAGCAGAACTCCCACCTCCTGACCCCAAGTCTTAACTTTTAATCCCTAAAATACCCTTGGACCTAAAAAAAATTTTTAAATTAGTTTATAATTAGCATCAATTGAAACCTTTGAGAGTTTGGGAGTTTAACTTGCTTTCAGGTTTCTGATTTAATTTCATTTCCTGATCAAAATGTGATCTTTGAAAGAAAACCCTCTTTGTCCTTTTGTTTCCTTACTTGTAAAATGTATCCTCACCTGAACTTCAAAGGAAAAACACACCTTTATTCAATTGTGAGGAATCACTGAGAGAGATATCTATGGCAACAACTATTAACCTCTTCCAAACTAGTTTCTTCCTGGGAGAAGCTGAGCACCCAACTTGTCTATCCATAATACAGTATTTGACAAATTGAAGCACTTGCTGTCAGTGGGATAGAAAAACTTCTTTTCACCATCACCAGAAAATATCAGAGTAACTGCATGCACATTTTGAAATTCAGCTTGCTTTGTGAAGCATAATAGAAGCAGAGATGCATTAAAAAATTGTTACCTAGCTGCATATTTTGAAAAACATTTGCTATTACCTTGAGCAGCCAATCCTCTTGTGATGTGATACTATGTACATACTGACATGCAAAGGAGGAAAGAAGATGACCAATCAACGTCAGCGAGACGCAAAGTCAGAAAGAACACAGTAAGTTGAACTGCATTTCAGCTGAACTGAAAGAATCTCAAAAGGCAACAGCCAAACAAGTGGAACAAGCACACAACGGGGGGCATGGAAACAGTAGCTTTGTTGCACAGCTTTACAAAGCAGACACAGAGTTTGCATGACATGTCAGAGACTACCCAGGCAGCAGCAAAGCCGGGAATTTGTGTATCTGTACCAGCCCCAGCATTCTGACAGCATATCACCTCAGCACTTTTTATGTTTCCCACAGAAACTGGGTTTCAAACCTGACGTAGCAAATGCAAGAGAAGCCATAGTGGGAATCTGTGCCCTCAAGTTCACTCTGTTACACAGGGGCAGTATTACATCTCAGCTTCAGTAGACATGAAAAGAATTAAAAAGAAACCCACCCACCAAACCTATTTTAGCTGATTTCCAGAGTTGTTAACAATGCATGTCTTTACCTAGAGTCCTGGAGAGAAGTCATATTTTCTTATTACAGCAATGCAAACAAGTGAATGCAATCAGCAGTACCACTGGAAGCTGTGGCATAATGTGTTCTGTATAGAGTGGACAGACAGTTCATGAGCTGAAGTATCCCACAGGATTAAGGCTGTGTAGTAAAGAATTACTTAGGCTGGACTGACTGGCGTGTAAATTAGCACTGAATTAGCAAATCCAAGAGTGGATTCAGTTTCCTGCAATGAACACCTTCAACTGAAAGCTGTCATGAATGCCTTTAAGTGAGCAATCCTACACATTCTGCTACACGAGAAAACTGAACTGCCTTTTAGGTAGCACAGGGCTTTGATTCACAAACCTTCACTGATCTAGAGATCACTTGTGAGGACAAAGACAGCAGTTCTTGGGCTCCTACCTGTGATTACCTTTCCCACAGGAGAGTCCACACAATGTTTAGCGTATCCTTCTGTTCTCAGTCATGAGCAGATCAAGAGCAACCCTATCAAGAAATACTTGGGGGTTCTGGTGAATGAGGGGCTAAACAACTTACCTTGCAATGACCTGGTAACTTATACTTGCAGCCCAGGAAGCCAACCATGTTCTGGGCTGCATTGAAGGCAGCATGGCCAGCAGAGCAAGGGAGGGGATTCCACCTCTCTAATCCTCCCTCATGAGACCCCACCTGCAGTGTTGCATCCAGATCTAGGGTTCTCAGCACAGGAAGGACAGGGACCTGTTGGAGTGGGTCCAAAGAGAGTCACTAAGGTGTTTAGAGGGATAGAGCAGCTCTCCTACAAGAAAAGGTGAAGAGAAATTGGATTGTTCATCCTGGAGAAGACAAGGCCTCAAGCTATCCATATGGCAGCCTTCCAGTTCCTGAAAGGAGTCTACAAGAAAGATGGTGAGAGACTTTTACAAGAGCATATAGTGACAGGATGAGGGGGAATGGCTTTAAACTGAAGGGTGTGTTTAGATTAGATAGTAGAATTGAATTTTTTACTATGAGGGTGGTGAGGACTAGAACAGGTTGCCCAGAGAAGCTGGAGATGCCTCAATCCTGGAGGTATTTAAGGCCAAGCTGGATGAGGCTCTGAGCAATCTGACCTAATGAAAGGTGTCCCTGCCCAGGGCAGGGCAGTTGGAACTAGTTGATCTATATAAAGTCCCTTTCCATCCAGGCCATTCTACATTTCTATTATTCTAATCACTGCAGTTCACAGGTCAGCCATTGAAATCACCAACTTCCCACAGGCAAACAATAGCAATAGTAACTGGGATACAGAGATTTGGCAAACTTACCAGCAGGCAGTAGACCACAGCATGGGTAGGGCAGACTGTGAAGGCAATGTCCTTCTCATAACTTTGAGCCCTTAAGCTGGGGCAAATCCCTCACTGATTTATTCTTGTCTTTATGTTGGGTACTGTACATAGCATTTGTGAAATCAATAAAGAGATGCTTGTCACTGCCTGCAAAAACAATACAAAGAAGCTGTCTGTAATTTCAAAAAGTCAGTCTGCATTGATTAACAGTCCTGATGCTCATGTGAGATGCATGAGTGTGTCAGGGTGAAGGAAGCACTGCAAGTTTTTGAAAGTGGACCAGCAGACTAAATAAATACAGTCCTCTTACCTTTTTAGTAAATTTTTAACTTCAATGTACACTGTACATGCCACTTGCACGTTTAACAGACATTTAGAGCAGCACAGCTAAAGGACAGTGAAGACTGTCTTAGAGGCCAGCCATTTGTTCAAGAAAATAAAGGACCCATGCCTTGTCCCACTTGCTACAGCTTAATTAAAGCTCATATAGAGAACTGGAGCAGGAAATATCACACAGAGCCAGAGAAAAGTATTGCTTGAACTAAGTCATGTGGGAGGTTACCATCAGTTTCCCTTCTCACAATGCACAATAAAGAAAAGATTTGAAATTCAGTCATATCCTGCTTGAAAAGGTCTTTGAGAATCTAAAATCTGCCTTGAAGGAAAAGAGATGGGGGTGGGAAGAGGAAACTAGTGTGTGGTTGTATATGATAAGGCAAACATAGCTTTTCAGTGCTCCTGTGGTCCATGTTCTCTGTACCTCACAGTCTGCCTTGCATTTCCAGCTCCACTGTTCTTTCAGGCTGTGCTGTCTACCAGTGTGCAAATGCTGGGTGACAATAGAATTCATGAAGTCTCCTTTGCCCAGCCTATGCACCTGGGTGTGTAGTCCACTAACTGATGTGTTCATTCCAGCCTTCATAAGGATCATATTGTTATCCAATATCTGAACTTTCCCAGGAAACTACAGTGGAGCTTCCCCAATGGAAGCATAAGAAGGTAGCCATTCTGTACTGTGAGACAATCCCTCAGTTGGTCATTGTTCAGAACTTCAAAATCTTAAGCAACTGGATCAACATGCTAGTAAACCTTCAATGCTTGTACCTTGGTAAGAAGGAACCAGACAATCACAGAAGTCATGAGGCTGTCCAGGAAATCAGCCAGTTGCCCCACCAAAGACAGGCCAGAAGACCAGTGTGAGAATGCACAACACACAGGTCACCAGGCAACTCGATTTTCTTTCTGAAGCAACAAGCAAAGCTGGCATTCAACCAGCTCCATGAAACAGCTTTTTAGAAACAAAAGCCATGTTCACAAATGTTTCAAGTTTCTCTATCTATAAGCTAAACACGAAGATCAGCCCATCACATTTTGTCTCTTGACCTTGAAGCTATTCATACATTATCTCACTCTGACTCATGACACAGTCTACTGTGCCATATCCTGCTATAAATTTAATCTCTGTATTTACATTTGAATGGGAGACACTTAGCTGTCCACCAACACAGCAATATACATCCTCTTGTTCTGGGATCAGCTTCAAGTAATTAAATGGAAAAAGTTGCTGCAGAGTACAATGATTATCATCGAGTTGTCATAGTTGCCTGACCTGCTGCACATAGAAGCAAGTGAATGCCATCGAATTTCTTATACCTGCAAGTAGACATGCTTTACTCATAGTTTCCACTGCCATGCTCTCTCTATACTGGCAAAGTTACCAAATATTTAAAAGATCTTTGAATTAATTTGAACCTGCCCATTTTTATGCAAATATGGCATACAGCTTCTGGATTGTGATATTTAGAGAATGTTTGTTATAATTTCCTAATGGAGTTAGTTACATATTTTAAAATGTATCGATTTAGCATACAATACAAAGGAAATAAACACTAAGCATCTATTAATCTTTCTTTTGCTGTTCTATCAACCCCAAGAAAGACCAACATTTTCAGAAGTTCCTATCTATTTGGTTGTAGAAATTGTCAAACCTTTTTCCTTAAAATTTTTGCAACAAGAGCTTTGATAATCTTAGGCCATATAAAACAGATTCACAGATTAACTGAAGGTGAAGACAATTCTGGAGTCAACTCTGCCAGTCTTGCCATAGCAGAAATAACTCTGAAGCTAAATAAAATTGCACAGGGTTTTGCCCATATTATTTGAAGACCACAGACATAAGATGGTCTCCCATGAGGACCAGCAAGAATACAAAGGTGAAGCTATACTACAGAACAAAAAGACAGATACTTCAATTTTTCACACACTCATACCTACACATTATTCTCCTTTACATCCTTGTCTAGCACAGATTCATTGAAAAGCTTCCACCTAATACATTTACATTCCCTCACATGAGGTAGAACTGGTATACAAAAACCATCATTAACAGATTTTCATCTCACCAATACTTGAAAAATTCAGATTTCACAACCTCTCAAGGCAGCTCTTCTTACACTGTTATCTCCTAAAGGTACAAACAGCTTTACCTTAAAATCTAATCCTAAACTCTCCTTGCAAATAAAACTCATCATATTCTTACCTTGTTAGATACTGAGAATATCTAATCTTCACTGCAACTACCTGGCATATATCAACAATCATAATAATATATATTTAGTAACTATATTTATTACTATATTGTTAGATAACACATTATTATGTATTATTTATTATATTAATTATATGTATATATATTATTCCTTTCTTTTTCACACAGTTTCCTTTCATCTTTCTATATTTTCTACAACTCTGATCTCTCTCACATTTGTCTATCACTCTCAAAGCATGGTGCCAAAACTGGATACTTCTGTATTTGTATATTTGATTTTTCCTTTTTCTAACCACTTGTCTTTACTGAATTTTAACTCATTGAATTTTACATAGTTTCTTCAGTCTACAAAGGTCATTATGAATTTTAATTCTGTCCTCCAAAAGGCTGACAATCCTTTTTGGCTTCGTATTATGTGCAAATCCCATAAGCGTGCTTGTCCTCCCATTGTCAAAATAACAAATTAAAATATTGAATAGTTCTGGACTCAGGACAGATTTCTGATGACCACACTTGAATGTTCTCTCAGCTTGACAAGGAACTATTGATAGATTACTCAGTCTAGTTTTTCCACTGGTTGTGCCAATCTTGTGTGGGTTTTGCTTCCTGAGTTTTCATACAAGAGTGCCACGCAGCACTGTGCCAAGCCTTACTTAAAATCAAGACATAACAGCTGCCATGTCTACTTGTCCTGTGGGCTGACAGCATGAACACTGCTGGTTCAAAGCTTTGGTAGTAATTAAGTTGTAACAGAAATCAGTTTGAATATCAAGTTGATCAGAAATGATCAGTCACACAGGTACCCACGGGTTCAGCTGGTCAGCAAAATGCCCTGCAACATTTCTGCCATAATTTCAGCCTGTGCCCAGCAGGGAGGAATCCTGCCTTAGACCTGTTTTCTTCCTCCCCATACTGGACACTCACTATTTGTTGTATCCCACATACTTCAATTTTCTAGTAATGGGCAAACTCTGGGCTCCCACTTTGAACTCTGGGCTCCTACTTTGAAACGTGGGAATTTGGAGTTAGGTGCCCACAAAGCTTGTTTGCTGTAGTGTTGTTGAATATCATCTGCCTTGCAGGTGATTTTCAACAAATTTCAACAAATACAGCACTCCAAAGAGGAGCAGCTGAAACCAAGGATATTTAGGGGGCTGACAAACAAGACTCTCCACAAATATATATATTCCCTCTTGAAAGAAAAAAAAAAAAAAGGAAAATTTCTTTCATTGTACACCTTGTTCTTGACTGTGGAATAACCTTGACATCACAACCTTAAGTATCACTTTTACAAGTACATTTGTATTTGTATTTATCCACTTCACAGTCATATGAGGCACCAAGTACAGCTAAATGAAACTTCAGGGATTTCTAAATACAAGCCATATGCTCAGCCTTTCTGACCTCTACCAGATCCTCCCTGGGTTTTGCTTCAAAATAGTATGCGGATACTATTTGCATGTAAATTAGGGTACAACACCCTAAAATAGGACTGCATTGAAAACTGAGTCTAGGACTCTCCAGAGATTACTGAAATTTAAGTGAACATTCAGATGCACTTTACAGATGGCTTAAAAAAATGTCAAGTGTCTTAAACATATCAAGTAATATTTGCAGTTACACACCCTCGGTATCTGCTCTATTGGTGCCATTTCCTATTGCAATTCTGCAAACATGGCTGTAACCTGACATTTTTGTACTGGCAAGTTTAAACTGGTGATTTAAATTGTAACAGAATACAAAGCCAGCTGAACTGGTTCAGGGTTCAAATTTCTCTGTAAATATTGCATGTGCCCAGTTATAACTTAAATCATGATGTGAGGACAGTCACATGGCATCATCTGTTCATTGTCACCTGCACAGGTTCCCTGGGCAGAGCTGGTGGATGAGCCATGTGCCCAGCCTTTGTATCACATACTTGGTTCCCATGGAAACTGCTATACAGCCACAAATTTTTCATCAATTTTTTTCCCCCTCTAAAATTAATGATGTGGTGCATCTCAGAACAGGAGAAAAATACAAGTGAGAGATTTCATTCAGGCAATTATGTATTTGAATACTTTTTGAAGTGTGGAAAACAGTGGTGATGGCATAGTTTTGAAAGAAATCAAAGATCTAAAATAATAAATGGCTTAACTTAGCTAGATCTTAACTGACAATTGTTGCCCCAGGATATACTTTGGAACAGCGATTTGCCAGCACTGAAAAGTGACTAATTCTTGGAAGAGCAAGTTGTGAAGATCCTGTATTTACACCCTTGTCTAAATGTTTAGGTACTAAAGGACAGATAGAAACCAATTAAGACTGCAACAGGTGTTGATGCACTAATTAACATTAAACCTGAAAACCACATTTTGGACCAAATCTGAGTGTACTAGAATTGTGCTTTTTTTATACAGGTATTAATCAGGGGTGAGAAAGCCTTCCAAAAGAAAGTTGTTAGTACATTAAAAGGCCTGGCAAAAGCATCCAAGTTGGAAATAAAGAAGCACATCAATGCCAGTGAACAGAGCTACCCTATTTCTCAAAAACAAATGTTCAGACTCCTACCCTGATACATCCAAACCTGTTCAGGAAATACTTTAGTTTCCAAGCACTAGACTGCCCCATGCAAGAGCCTTCCCTGTCCTGACTCTCCCCTCATTTCTTTCCTTAAATCCCTTTTCAGTCATCTCTCTCACGCTTGTGCTTCCCAAGCCACCCTCCTAGAAAGCCTCCACATCTTTTGCTGTTGCTCAGAGATTGCTCTTTCTTTTAATCTCTTTGAACTTTCCAAAGCATCCAAGTAGATGATTCTCAAAACTGGCTCATACCTGAGTGTTTTCCTACTTTGTCTCTCAGCAGCCTCTAGAGTATTTTCCCATCTGCATAGACAAGACCTTCTCTTTGGACTTGCACCCTTCCTTCTGCCAAGCTTCAACTTGCTATTGGTGGTCAGTGTTTTTTTCAACAGCTGGCTGCTGCTGCAGCCAGTCAAGCTCTCCTCATCCCTGTCTCTCCTGCAGGCTCCTACCTGGAAAATGTTTCACTTTCCCATATGGGTTACAGACCTTGAAAAAAAAAATCACACACACACCTGACCCACCTCAAAACCCAGGAAAACTGAAATTAAGATAAAGAAAATACTAAAAAGAACCCTTAAACAGCTTTGCTGTATATGTAAATAATGAAGTATTAACTAAAGAGAAGTAAGGAAAAAAAGGATCCTCCAGCCTGGCTTGAGATGGAATTAGGGCAGACATTTGCAGCTTTTAAACTTTCTACTGATCACCAGCGTGACGTTTTCACTCTCCATAAATCCCTGTGAAAATGTTTCCACTCAATCTAGTGAAGCTTGCCATGCTTCCTCTTCACCCTTGGTCTTCAGCTGCTGCCTGGTATTGGAGTTAATGAAAAAGCCTTTCCTCTGCACATTATGTAGGAAAGCTTAAGCACCTAAAGCCATTGCATATGGATGCTCTGCTGAAGCCACTTCCATAGGCCTTCCCAATCCCTCCTCTCTAAAGTTCCACAGGACAGAGTATAACAAAAAGTGCATTACTCCCAGGCACACATCTAAAACACAACTTAAGGGATTGTGGCAAGACAGCTCTTGAAATCATCTCATGAAATAAGAGGTCTTCATTTCTATGAGCCTAAGCTCTTCCTGATAGGCATGAACCAGGCAGGAAGGCAGTGAAGCTTTGTAAAACAGCTGGGGAGGACTCAGGGAAGAACAGTAGAATTTTTGATTGTTAATGCTCTAAGTCTCCTTTCGCAGCTCCAGAAAGACTCCTTGGGAAATTACTTCATGGATATGACTGAGTTTGTTTGAAAACTCTCCCAGTGAGAGATAATTATTTCTGCTGCCTGATAAAGGCAATGTAAATTAATCAGATATATCACTACTTAATCCTTAATAGATGCTAGTGCAGGGGAAAGAGAAAAAAACCCAAACTAAACAGAACCTCTTAACTCACAGAACTCAGTATACAAGATTACAGAAGTGCCCCATAGTGCAGCTAATTAAATATGGCACTGGATCAGTGCTAATGGATTTAATGTCTTCCTTTTTCCAAATGAAAGTATGAAGTAAAAACAAGAAGCCAGGGGAGGGGAAAGAAGAGAGGGCTGGCAGGGGAGAAGATGAATTTACATCTACCGTTTACTCCTATGGTGTGTTCCTCCAACACCAGGATAAAATTATTTATTACTCTTACTTACAATACTTTTCACCAATGTCTTCAAATGTTTCTAAATTTTTTAAGAAATGAGCACATTGAAAGTTCAAATTGAGGACATTGCAATTGAGCCAATAATTATTTCAAGCTCCAAATCTCACCTGTCCACACTGAAGAGTAGGACCTACATGGATCTGAAGCGATAAACACATGATCCTGTGTGAAACTCCTCTACAAAGTGATAACACAACTTGCATTCAACACACTGGCAATTCTAACTGGAATTATGATAGGAAAGCTTTTGAACATGATCAGGATAATGATAAGATTTTTGATCGGGCCCTTCCTGTGCTCTGCAGATACTCTTGAATGATCCATATAAATGGGGTGGGTCCAGTAACAGAAGACAAAAGTGAACACCAAGAGCACACTCCATACTATCTGCATGCTGTTTATTCAGATCGAGAGCACCGTGCCAAAAGCAGATAGCTAATCCTGAATCATAGGCAGACTAAAAACTTCCTTCACAATTAAAAGAGAAAAGGAGTTTCTTTTCATTAAGCCAGACCTTGCACTGATCAATATGAGTTTATAATTTACACATCCCTTTTTGCTCAATAATTATTAAGCAAATTAGAAGACAAGAAAAGCTGCTACCTGGGTAGACAGTTACATCCTAGCAAACGATCTGCACTTGGGATTCATCTTTTCCAATTTTTCTCCACCAAGATCCCATACTTACTGCTGACCATCTGAGTTCCTAACGAAGAACAGCAGCATTCCATCTTCTGGAAGAAAACCTTCTAACTATAGCCCTGAAGAGAAATGTCATTCACAGCCAGTGATAATCAAGCCTTAGAAAAATTTAAAGAGAATAAGAGAATAAAGTGAAAATTCTTTAGGAGTCTTCACTTAGGTTACTTGAACACTAGTGAGAATCATTCCAAATTTATGTTCCCTTTCTCTGTTTCCTTACCTCCATAGTACTGACCAAGCTTAATGACCCTTTCCTAGGCCTGAGTGTATCATTTCAATCCCTTCCTTCCTCCATATTTTTATGGCGAAGTCTCAGTTCAAACATTACAAAGATAACTGATGTGCCAAAGCCTCGTGAAGATAAGTGCCAGGAAATCCTGTTTTCCCCAGAGAAAGCAGGGTTTTGGTCAGCATCTGCATATGCCTTCAAATCATGCTGTATAGGAAAACATAAGGTTTATGTTTGGGTGATCTTCATTTTCAGTCTACCACCATCAGTTTGGAACCAGAGAGGGTTTTTTGTTTTCTTTCCCCTCCTTTTAGCACAAATGGGTCAGCGAACTTCACAGCTTGAAACCTTGACAGGACCATCTGTTCTTCATTAAAAGCCTTTAATGACAATGATAATGGCGCTAATTAGGCTGCATGCAAACATACACACGCTTGAAGGGCTCCAGGGCTACAGGCAATCAAAGATCCACATTGAACCAGCTGCTGTACACTATTGATGAGCACTGGGAACCCCCATCCCATCTCGTCCCAAAGTACAGCCACAAGCAGTCCCCTCCCACTGGACACATGGAGAGGGTTATTCTGATACACACATGGGTCAGGGTCTTTTGCCTTTGTTCTCATTGTCCTTCCACCATTTCCTCTTCACTGTGTGTTAAGAACAATTGGGAAACACCGTCACAGCCTGGATGCATGTGTTCTCCATCACCATCTGCCAGTTTTCGTTCTCTGGTACGTGGAGATATGTGTGTATGCAGGGCTTGAAGAAGCACATCATCGTACTACATCTACAAACCGTTCCAAACAAATCCACTGACTTGTTACTTCCTCCACACCTGACTTCTGGAAGTCACTTTGTTATTCCTTGCCTTGGTTTCTTAGTCTTTCAAAGTACAGACAGAAGCATTGCACAGGCACATGTCACAGCTGCATCAGAAATGCTGGAGCTATGAAATCCTTGATGTGAACAACATCTAGAACTTGGAGCTAGATTAATTAGTGTTTCCTTTTAATGTAACATCTTCATCACAACAATCAAATGATCCCAAAAAACCCTGATCTATAGAAAACACCATCCATTGCCGCAAGGCCTGCTGGATCAAGTGGCATTCTTGCATGTGGAAAACTGGAAATCTAGGCCTCTACCTCTGTAACCATAGGTACGTCTTTTTCCTGCACTTACCTTTGGGAATTAACATTTGTAAAATATGATGAAACTGATCTTCTCTGTAAAATGCTTTGAATTACATTCAAAACCAGTATTTTATAATAAAGGGCCAATAACAGTACTCCTGGGAAATACATCCAGGACAGTCTCCCTTCAGATGTATAGTGTTCTTCATGTGTATATACTAAGGGTGGAAGGTAGGTAGTATTCAGGAATGCACAGCAGCACATGAGGAGCACACAGTAGCTGCATCTGCATCCAATCAGCACATTATGCATTCAGAGCCAGTGCAGTTGCTGAGACCCTTCAGACAGGACTCACTGTGGATGCAGAACTGGCACTGAGTATACACCACAGCAGGGCTCCTATGCAAGTGATGGGAAACCTGGTGTTTCAAACTGCCCTAAGGCCAGACAATAAATACCAGGTTTTAAAATGAGCTCAAAATGTAGAACAATCAAGTGCCTTGATGAGATTTTGAGCTAGAACTGAGAGAAGAGAGACCCCCTCACTCTCCTGTAGCATGTCTTGCTTGGAGGTGACCATTTCAGCCTTGCGTTGCTGATCTTTGCTAATACTAAAAGCCTGAGCAAGGTCCCAATACTGAGAGTCCTCTGAGACAAACCAGATGTGGCCACTTCTCATCTGCCAAGGAAACAGCAGCACATTGTTCATAATGAACTAACAACTCCAAAGATGGGAATGAAAGGCAGTAGCCAGGACTTCCTAACTCCAGTGAATCTTTAGCCTAAGGGACAGGGACTTCTTGGGAAAAAATTAAGATTCTGAGAATAAATATGACAATGTCACAGCTATGAAGACAAGAACCACCTAGTCCCCTGTTTTAAGATATTAGAAAAGTTCTATCACTTCTTGTATTACCATATTTATCTTACAGTCTTACATTTCACCTGTAACATCTTTCTGACAGAGGCCATTTCTTCAGCTTTTTTACTGCTTAGTCTGTAGTTTCAAAGCCTTGCAACAGAAAGTCTTAAATAGACTAATCTATTCCTACCACTCTTGTATGATCATAACATCATATCAGCCAGGCTGACAAACCCCTCTTTTCAATTTCAGAGAATTCATTTTTTGGATAGGAAGTTGTTTCTTAATATTACAGTATCTGATAAGCAATGTTACAAAGCTGTAAAACACCACCAAGCTGGTTTGCAGAAATATCCAGTTAAGAGATGTCTCTCCTGTAATAACAGGCTGGTGTACAAAACCCACTAACTGTGGAAAACCTGCATTAGTGCAACTACAAAAAAAAAAAAAAAACAGCTATGCAATTTCAAAAGCAATACACCACTACATTATTGCTGGTTCATTGAAAGTAAATTTGTTTCTACATTAGACTTTCTTTTTTTTAAAAAACATAAAGTAATTTTAAACCACCTGAAAACTCAGCCTGCACTGACAAGTCATCTTAGAGGCCAGTACTGTATGCATTTTTCTCACAGCTGAGTACAATATGTTGGCTAGAATCATTCCTTCTTAAATATGAAGCTCGAATAAAACTGATAACTCAGTTGAAAATCTTCATGCTCTGACCTCTGGGCAATGCTAAATAGACTTTTTTTTTTTCTAAACCAATTCTCTTAGCAAGAAAAAGACAGGCAGTGTCACTGTATCAATGTTTAACAGCTTAGGTTTCCAAAAATGTATCAGTGTAATTTATTCCAGTGGTAATTCTGTATGCCCTTCCCTTCCTTAAAGATACATCCATAAGCCTCTGGAATGTTTTCACCATACGCCATTGCCCCGCTCCCTCTCAGCCCTGCCCCAACCCACAGCCATATTTCTTTATAGCTGGATGTTAATAAAAAGGTGTCCTTCTCTAGAAGCAGCTCACTACCCAAGCAGGTTGAAGGAGGTTATCAGGATTTAGGTATTACTGCACAGTGACCTGTGAAGGTTATTAATCCAAGAAGAGCAGTCATGAGGAGCGAGCGCAAGAGAAGGTGCCTGTGGCAGAGCAGAGCCCTGTCACTATGCAGCCTATACCAGCTTTCATATACTTCTGTTCCTCAATTCCCTTCCTTCCCCAGAGGGTCAGGATGCAGTTACCTCCTGGCCTGTGAGGGGTGTCCCACAGCACACAGTAGCAGGGTACAAAAGGGTTAATTCCCCAGAGGCAGCAAAAGGCAAGATGCATGGCCAGAAAGACTGGCAGCCCTTGCTGACAACATCAAGGATACAGGAGCAGTAGGAAACACCTGTGTGCCAGGTGAGAGGGGCTAAGCAAAGGGAACTCTGTGACCAGACCACAGTGATACCTCGTGCTGAAAGGAACTGACATCAGTTTCTGTCCCTGTGGGGCAGGACTGTCCCAGCTGTGAAGGGGCAGGGCTGGCTTAGGAGGACACTGGTGGATTGGTGTGTCAAATGATGGTGATTCTGGGCCTGGGAGCTGTCATAGGACAGGCTACACAGAGCTTAGTGATGACCTTTTCCTCTGGGTCCTGAGCTCTGGTGTTGAGAACACAAATATGAAGAGCTGGGGAACAGAATCTAACACTGTCATAGGACAACTGAGCTACCAGACAGGAAAGTGCTGAGGAACAAGCTCTCCATCTCATCACTGTAAGTTATTTGTGAATTTAGGGCTTTCAAACAACACATCTAGTCAAAACACATCAGAAAATTCAAACTGACTAATGAAAATACTACAAAAAATGTTTGGGTTTTTTTTTTGATTGGCTCATTATTCACAAAAAGATTCCCCTCAGTTGAACTCAGTGCTTGGTTTCTCCTTCTCATTTTTGTTTGCCTAGACCACAAGCCCCTCAGAACAAAAGTTTTCTTTTTCCAGCCTTCTCTGTACCACTACATGCATTCAACACACTTAATCTGGAGAACTCCTGATTCTGACAAAAGTCCCCAGCCACCTCTCTAATCGAAGCATCTTTATCAAGAAGCAGAAATTAAATGGAAACAAAATCATACCCATTAATCTTTCAGAGGTTTGAACACACCGAAAGTATAGACCAGAGGGATTAGAAGGTGTTAAAATTCCTGTGGCAGAAGAGACTCAGTGATAGCCTCTTACAATTTGTGTGTGAGTTTAATATTTAACAGGAAAAGTATGGATAGGAAGCACTGCAGAAGCATAGGATTCCTTTCAAGTGTGTGGGAAAGGGGCTACCCTGTAACACTGGCCAGGGTTGCCATAAGCTCAGGTGGCATTTGGAAACAGCTCACCCAGGGGATGCCTCTGCTGAGTACAGCTATCAGATGTTGAGTTCATTTTCACCTGTACTCTGAGACATTCCAACAACCTGGCAATAGCATTGCCATAGCGCAGAGCTTGAATTAATTACCATAATTCTGGCTTTCAGTTCAGGTTTTGGTTGGAAATACAGGAAACCTGAATGTTGGGTCCCTCATAGCAGGTTAGCAGTGGCACAACAGCAAAATGCAGAACACTGAAATGGTCTGATAACACTCTGCTGGTTCACATTTCATACTGCTGAGACCCAGCAGGGTAAGAGACATAAACCACTCGAAGGGGAACCACAGATTCAGGCTCAGAGCTGGCTAAGAGAGACATAATTCATTCAATTTAGAGCACAGATAGTGTGTACCCATTTTAGTCCGAACACTGTACAGGTATTCCCCAAAGCAGCAAAATGCCTATCCTGCTTGCATTGGAAAACTTTCCTCCTCCTGGAGGGACAGTGTAGCCATCTACACAGAGTCTAATGAAACTAAGAAGGGAAGGCTCCTGGCAGCAGGAAGGATTCCAAAGTCTAATCTGCTGTGATGGATTTATGCTGTCCTAAAAAAACTTACTGGGCTGAGCTTTCAAACCCTTTCCCCTCAAATATCTAGGGTGGTGTTAAAAATGCATGTGCCACCATCACTGAGAAATAGACAACTTCTTTCCATTCCTCTTCCTTTTGCTGGGTAAACAAGCCAATCGCAAAGTCAGCAGCCATGGCAATTTCTGAATCAATATTTATCAAGCCCTTCTCCAACTGCTATTTCATGCCTCATTGGTCAGAGAGCATCCTCTCCAAGTGAGCCAGAAAATCCTGACCTTGCAAATGACAGAGGAGCTGCTTGAGGAGTACAAAGTAGAGCAGCTCATCTAGCTAAAAAAAAAGAGAACAATTCACATGAATATCCTCATGGCATTACACATTCTTCTTCTGCCCTTTTCCTTCTCCCTTCTTTCAGCAGCAGCCCTTGAAGCTGAAGGTTCATTTAAGAGCCCTAAACAAACAGTTTGTTGATTAGCAAAAATCAAGCTACATGTAAATGACATTAAAAGCCACAGATACCCTCAAGGGAATCTGGTTTGGATTGGGTTTTTTTGTCTGTACTTCTAATGACATAAAAGATGGATTTCTTCCTGCCCCTGCCCTAGGCATAGTAAGTGAGTTTGCAATTATTCCATCAAACAAAACCAACTGCACCAATTAGGTGGAATAGACTGACATAAAGGTGTTTGGGGCACAAGGACACAACCCCTGCATCCTGGCACTCCACAGAGCAGGTTACAGAGAACAGAGAAAAATGGGAGAGGCCAAATGCTGTAAGATCACCTCTGGAAAAACAGATGGCCAAAAAATCAACCAAAAGCTCGGGGACATTTGAAAGGAAAGAAAGCATTGCCCTTCCTAGTCAGAGAAAATAACTTGTTAAGAAAACAAATATGTCCATGATCCTTTGAAGAGATGAAGTGGTGTTATTTACCAGCACAGCCTCTGAAGTGTATGGACTGCCTCCAGGAACCACTCAGGCAAATCAGCATGAACTGTGCACTTCAGTCCAGAGAGGATTGGCAGTGCCACACAATCTAGTGCCACAACATGTCCCTTTGCTGCAGTTTGATGTGCCTGAGGTTTTCTGGGAAAATACATTTGTACCTGAACACCTCATCAAAATATACACTGAAGGGGAGGTATCATTCCAGCAAAAAAGAATGAAAACAAACACAATCAAAGTGGAAATGGGAAGGATCCAAGAGGAGTCACTGCTCTTTAAGGCTTTTTTATTCTCAAGCAGAAGAGAGGAATGCCTCCAAGCACATTCCACACAAGGAAATTACATCTTCAAGTTTACTTCTAGTCTCTCTAGCTAATCAGAGAATTTCTGGAACTTTGACTGCTGTAGTGTAAGATGCCTTAGGCCTTCTTTGTACAAGTCCTTTATTCAAAACAAAACAACAAACAGTAGGGATGATTTCTGTGCAAATTTTGCTCCCAGTAATCCCCACTACTCTTCTGGGAACACTTCTCTCGAAACAGTTTGTCTTTATTATTTCTCCTCTTCTTTTGGCTACAAGCTATTACAAAATTGCTCATTTTATTTTCATTATTTGTGTACAGCCTAGCAATTACCTACTTTACTCCTTTCAGCATTTCAAAATTGGTCCTCACTGTTCTACAGTCTCTCTGACTCTTTTCTGAACTCTACCCAAAAGACCACATCATCACATTTGAAATATTGCACTGGACTCTGTACTTGAAGCTCTCTCTACTCAATCAGAGAGCAATTTTGCTCAGGGGAGTTTTGTCATGGAATGCCATTTGGATGGAAGCTCCAAATTGCATAAAATAACATATCTTATTGTTACCTCAATCCCTGGGAAGAGGCCAGTGTGCACACCCAAGCCCAATGGCTTCAGCTGGCATTTTGTTCCTAAGGAGACCAGGCTGACCACTCTCAACCCCTTTTCGAACAGATTTATTGTTTTAGTTAAGCCACGTTTCATATGATCTCCCCTGTTAGAATCCTGTTGTATTGACTTCTGTCCAGATCTCAACATTTTAGTTGCCTTTGTATTTATGTGGTATTCAACACCACTTTCCACATTAGCAGCATCAGTGAACTAATGGGCTATTTGTTGTTTCCCCAGTCATTAGTCAAGGCCTTGCACAGAACAAGCCCTTCAGCAATACTTGTGCCTGTCCAGGACTCTGCTCCTCAGCCACATTGCTGCTATTTACCATTTCCCTACACAGACATCCCCCACTTGTCAATTTCAGGCTCCCATGCCTTTTCCTGTTTTATGGAGGGGCACACCAGAAGAGCAGGATGCTCCGTGGCCAGTAGGGATGTGTAACTGGCCAGCTGGCTCCAACCAGACTGAGCAGACATGGCAGAAATAGCAGAGCTATTGTCTCAGCAGAGACACAAATAGAGGCCCACTTCTCTTCTACTCACTCCCCACTTCCCATGGAACACACAAGCACTCCATACATTTGCTTTCTGTTCTGTCACACAGTTTCAATTTGACTGGATTGCAGGAGTCCCTAGAACTCCTTCCTGAAGGAACTAGTCTTTCAACATACTTGAGCTGGAATGCACTTGTGTGCACTTGCAGCAATCGTGACTTGGGGGTCAGTCATGGTGGCAGATGCACCTCATCAGGATCCTAAAGACTGAACAAGAGCAGTCCCTGCATTTTGTGCTGTATTTTCTCATCTGTCAAACAAGAGAAAGAAGCAAACCATTCCAAACAGGCAACAAGTTACTCAGTGTATTAGTGTTTATAGTCTGCCTCAAGATATGCTGAGCACAGGGGGAAACAAAAACTTGGGGAGGGTGGGCAAGTCAAGGATCAAATTTTGAGGCATCAGCTTTAAAGGTGTTTCTCAGGGTTCATTCCAGGCCCCCCTTTGCTCAATATATTTATCAATAATGTGGATTCAGGAGTTGAATGTGCCATTAGAAAGTTTGCTAATGGTACCAAACTGAGAGGTGCTGTTGACTCCTGGAGGACAAGAGGCCTTGCAGGGGAATATACATAGATGCCCTGCTGTATTCAGCACTGGTGCAGCCTCACCTTGAATATTGTGCATAGTTTAGGCTTCATAATTTAAGAAGAAAGTGAAGATCCTTAAACATGTCCAGGGCATGACAGCAAAGTTGGTGAAGAGGCTGGAATGTCCTGAGGAGCAGCTGAGGAGTTTGGGTTTATCTGGTTTGGAGAAAAGAGGCCAAAGGGTGACAACATTGCTCTCTACAGCTTCCTGAGGAAGGGACAGGGGGGAGGTGCTGAGCTCTTCTCCCTATGATGCAGAGACAGGGACATGTGAATATGGCTCAAAACTGTACCAGAGGAGATCTAGACTGGACATTAGAAAACACTGATTTACCAAGAGAGTTTGGTCAACCCCTGGAACAAGCTTCCTAGAGAGGTGTTCAATTCCACAGCCTGACAGTGTTCAAAAGGCCTTTGAACAATGCCCTTAATAAACTGCTTTACTTTGGTCAGCCCAGAATTGGTCAGGAAATTTGATTACTCTGTTCTGTTCCAAACAGCAGAATGCACAGGTCCCAAAATCTTGAACAAGCCCTTCAGGTTTGCTCTACGACCTCAGCTCTGAGACAAGAAGTTTCCTCTAGACAAGTAGGCTTGGCTGGCATAACTTCCCCAGATGATTCAGAAACTCTGACTAATGTACAATACCACCAGTTATATTTTCATTTTGTGTACTTGGCTTCCTTCTCCACCCACCTCTTCAGAAAGGACTGATTTGCTGCTACATTTCACTGTGAACTCCTGTAGTGTGTCCCTTTTCACTGCTGGTGCCAACCAAGTCTGTCAAACAAGGCTGTTGCATTTGACCTTCAGAATTCATGAGTCAAACAGTATGGTGTGACCAACTCACAGTCTGCCATTCATGGGCACATCAGTGATGAGGTTACCCAGACTGCCAGCCAGCCACATAACTGAAGCATCCTAATTAGCTTCCAAATCCAATCAAGAGTTGTAATATATTGGTGACTCAAGAGAGAAAAGCCTTTTGTTTCTGAACAAATTTACTTCTCTCTGAAATTAAGACCTTCTGATTTCAATTTCATCTCCTCTGCTGCTGCTAAAATGAAGCTGCTAAAAGTGAAGATGACACGAAGCAACGTCTTTTTTGACGTAGGCAAAATGTTGTATCGATGGAAAAACTTGGCACAGCTCATTCGTTGGACACTCTGGAAGAGGAAAGCATTATCTTCTGTCCGTTTTCTCCCATCTCAGGTAAGATCTGGCACAGACACATTTCCCTGCTGCAGGCCAAACAGGCTCTTGACAGGAACCACAGGAACACACACTCCTGTGCTATCAAGCAGCACTACAGTGAGTGTGTCTTTGAGGGCAACGTGGAAATTGTATGGGCACAGGTAAAGTGTATGGGAGAGGGTGGGAATCAGATGGCCACACCACATAAACAATTAGGTTATGAGCTGGGTGCTGACATAAAGGAAAATACTGGTTAAGTTACATATAATATGATGAGAAAAGTGGGGAAGGAGAGCTTCTTTAACCTCCTCCCACATGCCTCTTCAGAGTGCAGCTACTGTGCTGAAAAATTTTGCTTATATGATAAGTAGAGGGTTTTTTAACATGGGACACAAACATAGAATCCAGTTACCTCTGATATGCTAAAGCAGGACTGGCATAGTCTACACATTCCTGCTACATTTATGCAGTTTGCTGTGGCTGCAGTTTTACAGTAAGGGGGAACAAGTGGCCTTACAGAGAGGTGGCCATGTAGACAGAAAGATGAACTTAGCCAGAAAAAGTATTGAGAGCTGCATACCCTCCTGAACAACCAGAAATTAACTAATTTTCAGGCACAGATCAGTAAGCAGTTCTGTGCACAGTACAGCAAATGACAGACATACAAACTGCAAAATATTTTTTGCAGCCTCATTTTGGCCTGCCATGGAAAGGGAAAAACAATCCAAGACAATATTTCATAACAAAAAACTTGTTAGAAAACTCCTCAGGCAAGGAACAGAGCAAAGACTAAAAGCTTTGACGGCATTTAGACTCCTGGCTACACAAATCTCTTCTAAAATAAAGCAGTCTCTAGAACAGATAGTCAGATCAGACAGTGACAGATCAGTAGTTTTAAGTTCATGGTCTTTCAGATGAGACATAAAACCGGGTCCTGACCTTGTACGATCATTAAAGGCCTCATAACACTTTCTGCAAAGAGCGGGTTCTTAATCCAACTGGCCTGGAGACAATCCAATTTAGGTAACCACCTAAATCAATCTTACAGATTTATCTAAATACAGCACTCTGTTCTACAGGCTAAAATAGTTTGTGGCATTTCTGTGTGCTATAATATACTAAAAGAGTCCTCCCTATCTCAGCATTAGATAAAGTGATCTTTTTATATGCACTCAGTGCCACTCCTACATGGGGGTTATGAACCTCAGTATGTGTTAAGGAACTTGGACATGCAAAGTGCCCTGGTGTCCTAGTTTCAGCCAGAACAGGGTTAATTTTTTACAGTAGCCAGGAGCATGGTGTGGCCAGACCCTAATATTATTTGATACCACCTCACATCATTAGTAGGGTGGAGAAAGGGACTCTGAGTAGTAGGGAAGAGCCAGTTGGTATTTGTCATTTCTTTGTCCTATACCTCTTGTTATTAATATTGCTGCTGCTCCTGTTTGTTTTCTTATCTCATGGCTGTTTCCAGCATTGCTCTTATCTCAAACATGATCTCTGCCTTTTGTGCTTTCAATCAGAGTGGGGAGGAAGGGGAATAAGCAGCATCTGGTTTGGGAGAGTCTCAGTGGGAGCACTAAATGTTGGAGTACCATTCCTAAACCACAACAAATGGAAAAGGCATTTATTACCATGTTCAGCATAATTCAGTTTCCATGAAACCCTTTCACACTAGAGTAGCCAGAAATTAGATGTTCCCAAATTGTGAGAGCTAACAAATAAATGAAAAAAGCAGAAGAGCAGAATGTTTTTATACCTATGCCACTGAATAATAAGATTCAAAGGGGCAAGACTGAGACAGTTGGATATTGCCTCAGTTATGGCTACTGAACACACCAATGGGCAGCAGAAGAAACTATAGGAGGTCCAAACCACTAAATTTTCAAAACCTAAATATAGGGCTCTTTGATAGGCATTTAAGGGAAACACAAGTCCTTTCCAAGTAGAGCTTCCAGCTTCCACCCAGGAGGATTTGTACCATTCCCTGTTTTCAAAAACTCTTTACAAGTAGCACCACAAGATGCCCTAAACTTCTCAGAGTGCATTCCATATGGAAATCCATCCATCCAGAGTGGATGAGAGAGCAGACAAAACCAAGATCACACACATCAACTGTGCTATTCAGTAAGGAGTTAGCCAAAACAGTCAATAATTATCTCTTAGAGGAATAAAGCAGCAATAAAATCCTGAGGGCATACAGCTCAAGCTATGGAAGACTTGAAATATGGATGTAGTAAAATAGTGTGGATTTTTACTGTAATAAAAATGTAAGAAGACATCACATCTGTCACCAGAAAGATTAAGCTTTGAGAGACATAGTGTTTTAACACAAGCACGCCTGCACACACATAAGAGTGCCTGTGTCAGGGTGCCTCAGTCAAGGTTTATTTCGAATGGAGCTATCTGTTCCCACCTATCTGTCAAGGCAACTATGTTATTATTTTGCAAATGAAAATGAAAGCTTGTTATCAAAGCATCACTCAATTACAGTTACCTGAACTTACAGCAGGTACCTCGCACAATCCTTTGGTTTACTAAACAGAGGCCATGATTCCACTCCCACTAAGAACTAAGACTGGATTCCCTGGGAAAGAGATCAAGGCTTATATGCAGATGATTACAGAGATGCTCTCACCTCCATCTTGTCAGAGAAAAACACCTAAGGTTTCCTCCCCAAAAAAGTGTACTAGATTACCATTTTCCTGATCTTCACTATCTATTTTCCTCAGCAGTCTGACTATGTAACCAAAAGCCAAGCCCAATTTATACAAAAGGATTCAAGAACAAGTCATTACTCACAGTGACACTTGATTCTTTGATGAGCCTACAGAACAGGAGCACCAGCAGCTTTTTTAATGCATTCAATATTTTTCTGGTAAAACAGTTGTGCACTGGAGTCAAGAGAACACAACCCCACCAAAATCAAGAGATCATCACCCCAACAGGACTCTCATGCTCACTCTTTCTTGTTCCTCTCACACTGGGGAAAGGCTCACAAGCCAAAAAGGCACTGGTAAAGTTTAGCTTATAGCATGCTGTAATGAGACTGTGGGAATATCCTCCAGTCACTGATTTAGTACAGTTTGTTGGAAAAGTATGTGGTTAATAAAAAACAAGCCTGAACTAAGCCACAAAATACATTCATCACACTCTGAGAACATTTTTCCTATAACAATTAATTTTTCATAAACAGTCTGGTGAGGATGAACCAGAAAATAAGAATTCCATTTTGGATACAATTTTGTCAGTGACATGAAAAGTGAAAACCTCAGAAAATCTGGGAAAGCTTTCACATTAGAAGAGCTGTTAACACAGTGATTGGGGTCTCCCACATAATGAAAAATTACCTTAACCTCAGGCTATTTGTCTTTCTGGAGTGTATCATATTTTCTCCATGACCATCCAGGCAATTTCTTATCCACCAAATGGTCCATCCATCAAACCCATGTCTCTCCAGTTTAGAGACAAGGATGTCATCTGGGACAGTGTCAAATGCTTTGCACAAGCCCAAGCGGATGATGTCAGTGCTCTTCTCTTAATCTACCAATGCCATAACCCCATCGTAGACCTCCAAATTCATCAGACACCATCTGCCTTTAGTGAAGATGCGCTGGCTGTCACTAATCACCTACTTATATCCCATGCACCTTAACATTGTTCCCAGGAGGATCTGTTCACGGCAAGGGTTTAGTCTGACTATAAAATTGCATTTTCTGTTTAAATAGAGGCCAAAAATCCCATGCTAGCTGTAGACTTATTGTTTCTTTCTTCCATTTGCAGCTAGCATAGGAATCACTAAAATAAGTAACTACAGAAAGCAGTAAGCAAAAGTTGTTTTTTCAAAGGGAAAGTTAAGTTACAAAATTGAGAGGTTGCATAATCACATCTTGGTAGCAAAAGAGACTCATACAAGAAGAAAATTTGTTTTCCCTAAAACAATGTTGGCAGTAAGATACTAACTCTAGAGAAGCTCTGCAAAATGCAGGTAGGCACCTGCTAACTTTTCCAACAATGCAATGGTTGGTCTTCATGGCACCAGTGTGCAGTGAGAATGAAAACCTCTGACTTGCATTGCACAGGAGCAGTTATTTAGCCACTGCTGAATACAAATATCCAGAGCTCTGCATCCTAACTTTAACTTGCAAATTGTAGCACTACAAAAAAAAAAAAAAAAAAAAAAAAAAAAAAAAAAAAAAAAAAAAACCAAGCCCAGAGAAGGCTATAAAATATAAAGCTTGCTGATAAGAGCTCATTGCAAGGCAGCATGGTCAGCAAGCCCACACTCTCCTCCATAAATATTTTTAAGTGTTAATAGAACATTACCAAAGAGAGAAAGACACTAAAAAGTATATTTTATATCCCCTTTCCTCCCACTTCTCTTAACAGTGGACAGACAGGAGGACAGCAATGGCAGCTCCTGCCCAAATAATTTCATCAATCCAAACATGATCAATCTTACAGCAGACAAGAGGAACAAAAATGAGCCACCATCTGTGGTGTCTTCTGAGTGGCAGCACAACTAGCATTTTCTGAGTGAGCTGACACTCATGTCAGAGACAAGAGATGCATGATGGTTTTAGGAAACTTTTGTATCATTCTAAATTTGTTTTTTTATAATCTATATTGAAAGATACATTGCTGCCAGGACTGGCAAGCTGCTTTTTTGTGAAAGATGCTAACAACATACCTTCCTAGTGATTGTCATTGTATCATCATGGTGTGTTACATCCCTCTTAAACTACAATTCACTGCCAGCAATGCGATACCTGAATTTTATTCAGAGCTCTTTGCACTTCCTGCTCCTTGGAAGATATTAAATACTCTCCCCGAACATGCATTGCGCTGAAAGCTGCTAAGAAAATGCAATGAGGAAACCTGGAATACTGTTTTGGATGTAATCATTTTTTGAGGCAAAAGTTTACCATGGTTGAAGCAGTAAATAGTCACTTGATACACAAGTGTCAGTCTCCCTTTCAGAAGACAAATCCAGTACATTAATTGCTAAAGTGTCATCAAATATCTGACAGATCAGACCCAAATGGTGTGCTGTGCTTATACCAGATGGCAATTTGAGTCTTAAAGTAAAGTTATAGACTTCTTTGCTGTGAGGTTTCCAAGTGGGCATGTTGTGCATGTTATTTATGGACATCTGCCCAGACCTTCAGATGAACAACTCAAGAGATGTGAGCTTCTACCTCAAACTCAGTAACAACATCTCAGTTCTCCAGTTTAACTGTTGAATTACTGATTGCTTCTGCAAAGAGCCAAAAGAGTGAGAAAAGCCAACAGGGAACTAGGAGTTGCTATAACAGTGGAAAATTAAAAATAAAAAGGCAAACCAAGGGAAGGAGAGTCTAGTGAAGGACAAGAAAAATGGAACACTGTGGAGTACTGAAGGAAACTGAAGAGAGAAGAGGAACCACAAAACTCCTCTCAACCTGAGAGACCCAGAAGCAAATGCAAAGTCACCCTACAAGCCCACCTTCTCTCGGTCCTTCTCTTTGGCCCTGCCCAAAGTTTCAGACCGGTCACCATGGTCAGGGAACAAGACTGTGCTGTGGCAGGACCTCCAGCACCTGCACTCCTGTCCCCTCAGTTACCACAAGGGTTGGGCTTCTCCTGCCTCCTTTTTCCATAGCAAACAATCCTGCCAGAGCCCCCTCATAGCACCCAGGGCCCCCAAACCACTCCAAAGAGAGCCCTTGCTGAGGGCAGGATGGCCACCAGGCTCAGGACTCGGGCAGGCCTCCCTCCTTCCCTAGGGAAAACGTGAGGCAGTGCTGTCAGCACAGACCCAAAAAGACAACAACCAAATCAGTCCCAGCACAAGACACACGTAGTTTAACTTTACCAACCTGATCCATGTTCTCCACAGCCCTTGGCCAGGCACCCACGCTCCAGAGAAGCAGATAAAAGGCACGAATCACAGCATTTACCCGCCGTGGATGCTGCTGCTGGCCCCTCCCCACACTCCCTGAGGGCCGGTGCTGGGCCCAGGTGTTCCCTGTTACCTGCCCAGCCCCACAGCTGCTGCCCCTCAGGACGGGGTCCCAGTACCCAGACTGTTCCACAAAACTTTCCTCCAGCCTTAATCATCAACTAATGCCTCAGGTCTCAGCACACACTGTCATGTATGGGGCTGTGCTTTGGCATCAGGGGTACTTGTACATCACACAAGCCCCATTTTGGTTGTGGCCAGGACAAGCTGCTGCTTTGTAACAAGGAGTAACATCGCTGGTCTGGTTTGTCATCCAGCTCGGATCAGGGCAGGGGGTGAGTGCATCAAGCCTTCCCCCTATGCCTTAGACTTGGTTCTAATGTCCATATACAGTACCCCCTGGGAATATTTATTGCCCTGACTGGGTTTATGAGCTGGTTGCTCAACAGTCAACAACATACTGCAGAAAGTTGCCCAGGCACAGATTAAAGGACAGTCATCTGCTCTCTGGAGCCATAGGCATCTGCTGGTTACACCCCACCTACAAATAAAGAACTGGGCCTGAAGATGGGCCAGGTGTAGTTTGGTGTAAAATGCCCTCTGTTTATTTAACCTGCACAGAACTATTGCTGGGGCCAGGAGTGGCTGGAGACTCACAATACAGGCATGCAGTACCTGCTCCTTCAGCACCATCCTCAGGCTGAGCTGGAGCTCTTGGTGCTGCAGCTGGCCAGAAACCTTAACACAGCATTGTTGAGTTGGCTCCCGACTCAAGATTATCTCAATAAAGACAGGGAGGGGAGCACACTGTGGCAAACTTATCTTTGCTTACAACCACCACTTAACCTTGCAAAACACAGCAGTTCTGTGAGCAGGGCTTCCCTGCACATTCTCCATTCAAAGGGAGAGGAGAAGCCAGTTTTAAAAACTAGGACAAAGGCCAGTAAGTGACCAGAAAATTATTTAAACAAGGAACACCAGGAAGCCAGCTTTGTGAAAGCTGATATGAGCTTCCGTAAGCCAAGGGGAATAAACATGTTTTTTGCCTCCCAAACATGACCATCAGCTGGAAGCAGCACCACTTCATCAATGAGAAATTTCCAAAAATTTTGCAGAACTAGAAGAAGTAAAAGCAGTGATTAACATGACTTTCTGCTCTACTTTATGTCTGACACTAAAAGTGACATGCTTGTCTGACCCACAGTGTATTTATACATCCACATCTTACAGCTTCCTCTGTCCATGACTTCATCAGCAGAAGGTGTTTAGGGTTTGCCTGGCATTAAGTGGCCAGACAGAGTGCATTAGTCTAGAAATGGATTATTAAATTCCACTGTCAAACTGACAAATACAGTGGAATGAAAGTCTTTCAATTACATAATGTTTTATGTGTACTGTTAAAGAGTTCCCATACAGTTTGGCTTCAGTCCTGCTTTGATTTCTTTCTTGCCTAACCCTTTACTTTCTTCTGTCAGGCCTTGTCCTACCTCAGTGTGTCAGCTACCAAGCTGCTTACATCTTTTTGGGAGCCATCCCTACTCAGCAAAGTGAGCCAAGTCACTACATATGGATTCTAAACTCCAGGACTTCAAACCATTCACACAGTTGAAGAATCACAAATCAGCTCCATTTCTTCTAGGCACAAAAGGACGTGCTTCCAAGCTGATGGGAGAACTCTTTCTTCCCCTTCAAAATGCAAAGGAAAATTCAGTAAAATGCCATTAAAGTCATAGGATGCAAACCTCTGACAGCTCCACCCTCTCACCTGCCTACTCAACAGCAATGCTAAAAGGATTATCTTCAACTCATCTACAGTCCAATCAGGCATTTTCTTTTAAAAACGCATTGCTGCTGCCTTCCAGCACATGATAAATTTGTTCCATCAGAGATTCTATTGTTAACCACATGGGACATCATCAGTAGCTTGGATGAAACCAAGCATATTCTAGCCACAAAGGACCAGAAAATGGGGTACCCTTTTTAGGAATTAAAAGACAGGCAGGAATTCTTACAGCTGTTGTTGCTGGTTTTGTTGACTTCTGATGAGAGATACCAGACAACATATGTTCTTCTGAGTTAGAACCACTTCAACACCAGAAACCTTTCTGTGGTCCTATTTCAGCAGAATTATTTCCTTCTCAAAGAAATCTTAAGCATTCAGTAAGGAGTCAAGAAGTCACAGCCATTTTTTTTTGACAGTTTTAATTTCCTTCATCTCCTCACCATGACCAGGATTAAACTGGATGAACAGAATGGGCATGCTTTGGTCCTGTCTCAGACTGCATTCAGCTTAAGTTTAAACTTTACATTCACTGTATCATGATTTTTCAAAAATGCTCCTGCTGTCAAAGTACTGTATGGTTCTTAGCAACCCACCACATAAAATATTTAATTCTCCACACTTGCTCCAAAAGTATATGCAAAAATAAAAAATGCAGAAAATTCCAACAATGTATAAGGGTGGTTGTTTTTTCTTCAGGTCCCAAGAGCACTGAGGCTGAGAAATCTTGCATTTAAACTAGATAAAACAATGCCCTCTAGTGTTCTGTGGAGAAATCCCATATAAAATTGCTGAAAACCTTAAAAAAATTCATGTACCATCTCAAGCGACAGTCAAAGCTTTGAAAGCTTACAGCATATGTGCAGCATCCTTGGAATTTTCTGTGTACTACTGTGCCTGCAGAAATATTTGGGATCCGTTCTTTACCTTCTCTCCACTGCTGATACTTGCATCATAACTTCAAATACCATCTGTGGACAGTCCTCCCACCTGGGGCATGTGTCAAATCACATCATACCACCCTGCACCTTCCCCAAGTACACACAGGATTTGGTACACTGTGTTACTGACACACCAGATAAGCAGGATGGAATTTTTGGCTTGAGGAACTTTCTTACAGAGCTCCAAAGTTTAGTAGGATTCTTTAACGCAGCAGCTGTCCCAAGATACTGATAAACTGCAAAGAGAACTACCCAAATTCAAGAAAGACTCAAACAAAGTATTCTCAAAGTTTAAAAATACTCCTGTAGAGCTATCAAAATATTTATTTACATCCTGTACACATTACAAAATTTAATTTTGCATCCCACAAAGGACTGGAAGGGATTTTATAACTGATGGTCTGAAAAGCAAAGGGTAAAGTCCTTGAAGAAGGCTGCTCTTAAATGGGCAGCTAGGAGTCCTTCAATTTTACCATCCATTGCTCAGAAAGACAACTGCTGGGCTCTCACCATCTAGACAGATTAAAACTTGAATGACTTTGATTAAACTTTTAATCACATCAAATACTTTTAAAATAATTAACAACAATAAAAAAATCCTGTTAGACCACTGTGGTTTTGTTATTTTACATGACACTGAACTGCTGCAGATAGAAACCATAGATCAAAAGGGAGGACAAAAAAAAGAAAAAAAAGAGATTGGAAAGAAACAGCAGTTCTGTCCATTTCCCATCTGTAATACAGGGAAAAAAAGATGAAACTGGCTGTTTTCTGGCAACCTAAGGAAGGGGACTGGTACACTTAGAAAATTGCCAATACAAATACAGCATCAGTCAGAAATGCCCTAAGCCCTATATGATTACGCAGGCATTTGAGGAGCCAGCAACACTTGACTGTCAGGTGAAAGAAAGATACTGTATTATGGTTGGACAGGAGGTCTTTTCTTTTCCAAACTCAATGATTCTTTTATTATATTAAGTTGGAATTTGTTTCTTGTATGGACAATTTCAGTCACAAGTTGACCTATTAACAGTGATTCTCACTCCTGCTGGGACATTCCCTGGAGCAAGGTTAATACAGGCCTGGTTTCTTCAGAGGGAAGCCAGCTTGGCCTGTTTGATAGGTAAAGACAGAGGCTGAGCTCTTCAGACCAGGTATCACCCTGCATGTTACAGAGGAACTTATTCATAAGAACAAAACATCAGAAATCTCTTTAAAAAGTTTTGCTCATAAAAGTCAAGTTCTGCAAACAAAAGCCTGCCAGAGTGACCAAGCAAAAATATAAAGAGAACACCTAGTGAGAGCATACACCTAAAGGAAATTCTGGAATTGATGTGGCACTTGCAGTGAGCCTTTTAGGGCTCTGTATTTGCAGCCCTTGTGTCTGAGGCTGCAATTCAGAATTTGGATGTAGAAGTGGGATCAAATTAGACATTTTTAAAATTAGGTTTGAGCTAGGAAACTCCACTTCAAAATTTAAATTGCATTCTTCTCAGAGGGCAACCAATACATATTCTAACTAAACAAGCAGATATTTTTTTTTTCTCTAATGAGGGGTGGTTACTGCCAAACATTCTGGCCTGAAAAAAAAATTATTTTTGATCTTGTTATACATGTAACCAAATTAAGGGAGAAAAGAAAGCAGTTTAGAGACCATCTGAAAGACAGCCAAGGCAGGACATTCAGCGTTTGTACCACTGCACCAGGAACTCCTGTTTCTTAGAGGTCTGACACAATACATCTGTGTTACCTAGCATATGCACAGAACACTACCTTGGAGAAACTGCTTGTATGTACATGTTTAAAAAAACCTCTCAGGATCAGATTCCTCCCTGTCACACTGTCATTCTGTTTGCAGGGAGTAGTGTGAGAAAAGGACCATTCAAAATCCAAGGTACAACAAAAAAAAAGCAACAGAGGGATCTGAGGAAAACAGACATTATCTTGAGAACCCGGGTTCCAGCCTGAGTGAACAAAACAGCTTTTCCAGTTCCTTCAGTTTATTCAGCAGTCCAGTGCCTTTCAGACACATTCTCACCTCCTCTGGGAAGAAGAAGAACAACTTGAAGGAGAATGGAGGAAAATGCTCCAACATCCATCACAGAGAGGTCACACACATGGTGGCATATCTTGACAGCATGTATGATCTGCAGGGATGGGAGCATTTTACTAGTGCCTCACTAGGCAAAGATGCCAAGAGCGTCCAGGTAAAACACTAAAACTATCTGAACTGAAGGTAGTTTCATCAGTGAAGTATAATTGAGCTTTTTCATTCTTCACCTTGGCCCTCTGTCTTGCTGAAGTGCTTTGCTATGAGTCTAGCACTGGCGCATTCTCTGTAATTTCTTTCTGTGTCACTATCTGCAGGTACCTCAGTCGCATGGGAGGGAGCTGCTCATAAAGGTCAAATCCCAAAGGACTCTCTGCATTCACCAGTCTGTAGTACAGCAGGTGCTTTTTCAAGTTCTGAAAAACCAAACAGAAAGGTATCTAATCTTTTCCACCATCTCCAACACAACACAGCAAATCTGCAAATAGTTCCATCATGCCCAAGATATTTAATTACATCATCTTCAATAGAAGAGCTATAAAAGGCAAGTTTCTCCCACTAAAATTCACTTTTTTTTTGCATGATATTTCCTCTTCTAAACACAACTCCATTGTCTTCTAAACAGCCCCTTGCAATGACTTCTTGCCAGAAACCGAAGAGGATTTTTGAGTGTCATCTAATAATTTACCCTGGACACAAATCACAGAGGGCCAAATGACCCAGCTCTGTCCCACAAGGGATAGATTTTGGGAAGCTCCTTGAAAAAAAGAGAAACCTTATATCTGTCCTGTTCTTTTCAAGGGAAGCATCCAACTAAGAGTTAAGAAAGATTACTGCTGGCCACCTATTCATAACTGTGCTACAATCGTCCCTCTAATATCTCTAGCTATCCAGATATAAAGCTGCCTGGACAAGAGGCAAGGAAATACAGTATAGGAGACTTTTCTAGCTTGCAATAGTCTCAGTGTTTTGAGGTCAATTACTACAAGAACTGGTTAAGCGTATTTACAGATATTGCAGGCCAAAATCCTGCTGCTAATCTCCTCTCATTGTCAAATTAGCAACATAATTGAACACAAATTTCAAAGCCAAATATAAGTCTGTAAGAGTAACACATATGGAAAACTTAATTCCCAGCAGCACAAGCTGAATCTTACAAATCCTACCTCATCCACCAACAGCCACGTCTTCCGCAGCATGCTTTTCCGAGCAGCATCTGTCTCCTGGGAACAAAACACACACGTACTTTCCTTAATATGGTGCAGTAACACCTTTGCCCAGGGGCATACAGCATTCCAGGATGACTTGTTCATTATAATGATGAGCAGCTTGTTCCAGCAGAAAGTGCCTGAGATGTCTTATCACTTAAATCCTGCCTCTCTGCTCCTTTCCCTGATCTGAGTATCAGCTGACTTCTCAACCTTCAGGATGAATTGCAAATCAGAGGTGAAGTCTTGTTAGCACAACTATTCACTGACAGAGGCCTCAAGGCTATAGGAGGGCTTCTGCTTGGTTACTTATGCAAAGTCAAAGAGGGGAGTACTTTGCACCTTAAGACTGCTAAGGCAGAGACGAAATCTATTACAAGCTCTCACTGTCTGATCACCTTTCTTATTCTTTCTGCTTATTCTTCCCCCCACACCACAGAACACATAATTGCTGACCTCAAAGATTTAGCTAGGACTAGCTACCATTAATGTAAATACATTAGGATATAATGAACAAAAGCTGCTGCCTTGTATGTGGATCCTCAAATAGCTGATGAGCCCTCAACATATTTCCTTACAATCTTTGTTTTCAAGTCCCAAACATCAGTGATTCATTGCAAGGCACACTGGACTTACAGGGAGAGCAGATGCAAAACCCAAAGACTGCAGCCCTGAAGCTCTGCTATCCATTACCCACCTGTGTTGTGCTTTCTTGGGAGAAAATAAAACTGTTCACATGAGCCACGGCCACCAGGTACAGAACAGGGCACCAGCTGTGGCGCAGCGCACCAGTGACCAGCGTTCGGAAGTAGAGTCGCAGGAGGTTCAGGTTATCCTCAGGAGGGGAAGTGTAGCGCTCAAGAGGCACAGGAAACTGCAACAAACCCATCCAGAGGCAACATTACAATTTTTGTCAGGGTCTAAGTGGTGAGAGGAAGTTAATGACTTCTAGAGTCATTAACTTCTAGAGCCCTTCCTTGTGCATGCCTCCCTGTAACACGATGTTACCCCAGTGGCATGACCTCCATTTGCAGCAGAGCTGCTACAGCCCACCCTGACTGATGTGACGTGCCTTGACAAAGTCTTGTCAAGACCTCATCAACTTTATGGAGAGATGTTTTACTGGTCCTATCACTGCAGCTGAATTTTGGCACAGATAAGATGAGCACTTATAAAGTAAGAAGACAGAGTATTTTTGACAGCACTGCTAAATTCTGTCTCTTGTGCTCTGCTCACTCAAAAGAAACAGTCCTACACTTGACAGATCAAATTTTCTTGCTGTTATTCAGCAGAGCACAACTCCAGGATAACTATATGTGGAAAGATGGTTGAGAGGGAAAATGACTATTTGTCTATGCATGGACAAGGAAAAAGTTCTCACCAAGGTGTGAAAATACTTATTTAAGGGAAAGGTAATTGCTAGCCCTTCTATAAATTAGAAGGTTCTCAATGGTTAATCCAAGCAAGGTTTGGGACAGTTTCCAGTGAAGACTGAGCAATTTCACAGCTCCTGCCCTCCACATATACACACAAATCAAGGTTGGAGAATCACAGGCAAGAGTGCCGTAACACGGAAATACATAGTGACAGGCAATTACCATAAGCCAGGATTACCTGCTGTAATGGCACTCCCAGCGCCCGCAGGATATTTGTGTGCTCCCCAAAAACAGAGAGACGCAGATGAACACTGAAACGCTTCTGTAGAGGTAGAAGAACAAAGACTCCAAAGAGTGGATCTCCAAAGGAGACGCCCTCAAATTGCTCCAGGAGACTTATATAGAGATCATGGAAGGATGCCAAACCAGGGAGAGGAGCATCCAGGTTCAGGGAGTCCAGGACCTTGGGTTGGCAATACACAGAGAGAAGGGCAGCTGTGTAGTGGTGGATTGGTGCTTCTAGAAAGAGGTCACTGCCAGTGAGGAAGACACACATAAGCCGTGCAAGTTTGGCAGCAGTTGGGATGCTCTGGAGGATTTTAGAACGCCAGGTTTCCAGCAACAAGACCCACTGCAGGTTCCAGGTCACAGTGTTGATGAGATCAAGTGGGAGAGAGTTCAGTACGGCCCCACGTGTCTCTGCATTAGTCACTTTGTTGTAGAGGCTGATAAGTGGAAAGAACGGCCAGTCTGAGGGCAGGATGGGGCCTTTGACCTCAGGAAGCAGCATTGACTGGATGAGGTAATTCTGCCCTTGGTAAGATGCCTGAGAACGCATAAGGGTGGGCTGCAAATGGACAAAGTGGGAGAGGTAGCAGGAACGAATGGAAGGCAGATTCTGGTATGATTCTCTCAGCAGGGCACCACGAGTAACCCTTGGAAGAAATGCTGCTGCGGAGCCAGGCTGGGCCAGTTTGGCACTGGTACCCAGATGCAGAATATCAGAGAAGTCAGCTGCTTCTGGCCCACCAGCCTTCCCTTCACTGTAAAGACAACAGTTTAAGAAACAAACAAATAAAAAAAACCTGAAATGCCAAACAAAAAACATATCACATTTATTCACCTCTACAGTCTTCCTGGAACAGGAAGAGTAGTACAGGCAGAGCACTCAACACTTTCTACATCATTGAGCTATTCTAATACAGAAGGCCTGTAAAGCATCAGCTACCTTGGTATTTAGAGGGAGCTCACAGAACTACATTTGGAGTCAGCATCACTGTGGCTGTGCCATGAAAACCCTCCACACAATGCCAGTCTAGTGCAGAGCCTGAAAGCCCTGTTCAGAGAGGCAGCCTACTTATCAACATGCAAATGAGAGTGCTGAGACGAAATACTGCATATCAGATAAGGCCTACACAAACCAGTAAGACAATTCTCAAAACAGAACTTCGCAGCTGACAGTGGCAAGGTCAGGGGAGCCATACAGACTGATAGAAACTGTGCATGTGGAGGGTGTTTGTCTGAGATTGTGGCATATGGATTTGACCAAAGACCCACCATTTTTTTGACCCAACAAAAAAACCAAAACACCACCACACAAACAAATCTACTAATAAATTTTCCTTCTTTCTGAAAAAACAAAGTACCTCCTTGCAGCACCTTGGTTCAACCTCCTACAGGGATACACCATGGCTAAATTAAAACAGTTTGAGATGAACAAGATAAACTGCTACCATCTTGTTGCCCAGATATGAGAGGATTCATATTTGAGATGCTCAAGAGTTCTTCCTGTGTAAAGTGGAAGATATGGCATTTGTCAAATCAGCAAACTTGATTATTTTGAGTTTGAGGAAGATTCATTGAGCTTTTAGGCTATGTCAAATTCTCATTTATTTTCTAGACTCCCCATTCTCAGGATGGAAGATGCTAGGCCTTAGGGAGGATGAGTTCTATCAGGAATCACACAACCTTGTCACTGAGGAAATCAAAAGAAACTGGTCACATTTCTCAACAGTGGTACATCAGAGAAAAATATGCAATCACTGTGCTTGCCTGATTAGAAGGCTCCATGCCAGAAGAATAAGCCAGTAAGTAAAATTTAACTACAGGCCCCATTTAAAGCCAAAAATTACGACAAAATTGCTACGCCAATGTGTTTTTTCCATTTTCCCCATGTTTTCCCATGTACCAGACTAGAAAGAGGAAAAAATGCAAAGCTTACGGAAGAAACTCTGGATTAAAGGCAAGATCCAGTAGGACCTCATGAGCCAGATGCTCACTCCCTGGCAACAGACGGCTTAGCAATGCCATGGCAACACAGTGATGGAGTGAGGCATCCTGGGTGTAATCCGGACAAGTGCCTGCCTGTACAGGAGAGAAAACAACAGATAAAAGCATCTGTCAACAAGACAATCAACACGGACAGGAGGGTCAAACAAGACACAGATCTCGCAAAGTGAAAGACTGAGGCAGACTGCAAGAGCTGGCAGCATTCATACCAAGAGATATTTCTGCTTCCCCTGACTGCCTTAGATAGTCAGATTTTTTTAGCAACACAGTTGAAAACTTTGTTCTTATTTTATCCCAAAGAAAGGCAAAAATATAATTTTTCCACCCAAAGTGTTTTGGAACTAAATTCCCACATCAGTAACTGGAAAGATGTTATCTGCTAATGGGTCATAAAAGTCAGCAGAAGAATTGCCAGACCTAAGTCAGGTACAAGAAAGAACAGGGACATGAAGACCAGCTGCCAGTGAAGTCAGTTCCCTGGGGGAAAGAAATGAAAGGACTGATAACGATACCATTCTCCGAGCCAAGGCTAACACAAAGTACTGCAGGTGATATTCGTGGCGCAGGATCCACGCAGATGAGGGAGTCACAGAGGGAGGTCCAGTCTGCCAGCTTTGCTGCAGATAATCCTTCAAGCCTCTGAAGCCCAGCACAGAGCTGTACTATAAAGGAATCACAAGGGGAGACAAATAATATTAAGACTGTTTGCGTTTGGAGGAAAGCAAAACACAACCCTATCCAAGGCCCTCCCTTACCTCCTCTCACATGACAATTCCTGTTGGCTACTCCAAAAGCCATATTTAAAAATAGCCTAATAACCATCTGCTTTTCTTCCTCAGGTGATGGATGCTCACCTGCACCCATCATGACCATCCCCATCACAGACAATCAACAGTCACTGCCTACATTTTCTGTAGTGTTCTGTAAGGCAGAAATCTGGCCAGTGGCTTAAAATGTTTTTCCGTCATCTGGCAAGATATTTCCATTAGTAGCCGATCAGCTAATTCAACACAAGGTCACACAGGAAGGCTTTGAGAAAGCTTATGCTACATATTCCATCTTTCTGGAGCTCAGACATTTGTTCTTTAGAGTCTGAAACCTTCCATGACTCACTCATTCTAAAAATTCAGAACAAACCAAAGTGGGAAGGACCTTCTTCAGTAGCACTCATTCTCTTTAATATTACCCCATTTTTGTTATATATATGCTTCAAGCATGCTTTTCCTCTACTGACACTCAAGTTTTATCTTTTGCTTAGCCAAACAACAGCTATTCAACTCTTCTCAACAATCTTTATAAATACATCCTTTAAGCAACACCTGCTCTGTAATTCCAGCTTCCTGGTGTCAACTGAATATTGGAATTCAAAGACATTTTTCTGATCCTCATCCCATTCGTTCTGAAAGTCAGGCTGTTTCTCTCTATAATACTTTAATATTTTTAAAATAAAAATGCACAACAATTTGCTTTTAACAGTCCTTCTAACATCTCTTTTATGCCTGGGAAGGTACAAATACTAACCTCTCTCACAAGTATATCATCATTCACCTAGAATTTGCAGTGAAAAGGTTTATTCTCACCTTGCTGGTCAGGCCCTTGTGAATGTGAGTGATGTTATTGATGAGAAATAAGAGGGCAGTGAGGAAGGGGAAAGGTGACTTGGAGCCAACAAGGCTCAAAGGAGGTTTGCCTCCAGTGCAGCTCAGAGATGCAATGCTGCCGACAGATTCCGGTGCCGGGGAACAGGACAGAGAGTTGCACAAAGCAGAACATGGCCTGTGTGAAGAAATAAAGAGAGAGGGGTTAGGTCAAAAGCATTCATAGTGCTGAGGAATTATCTTGTTGAAATGTTGCTATCTATCTGAACTGTACCACACATTGCAGTAAAATGGAAACCCTGAAGACAGTGAAAGCAAAAAGCCAGTGTCTCAGCTGGTACGCCAAGCACTACTGCCATACAAGCTAATGCCAGGGATTTGTCAGGAACTCTCCAGCTAAATTGGTCATGATGAGCAGAAATACTGATGCAGTGACATATCTCTGATGTCAAATACATTAAAGTGTTGGACCTTTGATTTAAAAAAATACGCCATTCCCCACATACATACGCACACCAGGCTAATAAGGCTGCCCACCCACTCGAGACATTTCAATAATAAACTTGTAGGCAACACCAAAAAGCCAGCTTATATCTAAAATTGACTTTGCAAAAATGCTGCCATTTATGTACTAATGAAATGCATATTTTTAAACTGTATTCAGAAAGAACATAGCTTTAATGTACATGGACATGACTGTGCAGACCACTATTGGCATGTGTGTTCCCTGCAGGTGAAACTACAAATTCCCACACCAGCAGGGCTTGCAGGCCCAGAGTAGATACATCACGTCTGTATAGGTAAGACCACCACAAAGAATGGTAATGGGGTGATAGGGCAAACCCTGTCAAAGATCCATATCATTACTCTATGGCAGAAAACTAATTGCTTAAATGCATTGCTGTTTCTACCACTGGTATTACGTGTAGGAGATGGATAAACACATGTGGGGCTCACAAAGTACCCTGAACTCCTGGACCTAAACTGCCCAGAAAGTTTAGACAAAATTGTAAAAATATTAGGGCAGAAATCAGCTGACTCTGTTTTTTACCAGCCAGTATTAACAGCAAGAATTCTTGTGGATGAGCTTTTACAGCCTGACCAAATCCATTGCCTTCAGACTGCCAGGACAGGCAGAAGAGGGTCTAATGAGTGCTCTTGTGTTGGAAACTCTGATGCAAAGAGCTTCAGAGCTCAGTTTCAGTCAAGAAAGAACATGGGCCAAACTGCTTGGTGGCCATTCAAATACCACTTGACAACAAAAGTTTCAAGTGCCCTTTATATCAGATGTTGTCAGAGGCAGATGGATGCCTCTCTGACTGCAAGTCAGGCCTTTTAGACTCCCCAGTCCAGAAGATTAATCACAGCCTAGTAAGGAGGCTCCCTCTACAGCAAAGATAGAATATCTGCAGTGCTTAACTGTTCCCAGAGCCAGAGCTTATGTTATCCAAATGTCTGGAAGAACAGTTTGGTATCTGTTCTTGCACTTCCCTGCAGGGGTTTTCAAAGCCCTAGTGAAGCTCTGCAGGAGCTTGAAGATTTCAATCTAGTAAATTCTTTCATATAAGCAGCACCACACAGAGCACATGAAGAGTACATGAACACACTCACCTCGTCATGTAAGAGCAACTCAACTAATTCTACTTGTGCTATTTTTTTAGACCAGTAAACCAAAGAAGAATCAAAACCAAGAGTGACTAAAATAATCTGAAATTGATATGAAAACCCCAGCTACATGGCAAAGCAGAGATGCAGCAGCATCAGTAGAAAAGGAGGAGCTGCTAACCTCTGCAGCCATCATGCTTTTTCTGTGAGGGGTGAGAGGACAAAGCAGGGTGTAGACACAGCCCTACTGCACTCCAATTCCCATACCTGGGGCATTTTGCAAGGGAAAAGAGGAGAGAGGGGAGAGAGCTGTCACACAGTACAGTACAGAAATGGGGCTCCTTTAGCTTCTGACAAGAGCATCTTAGCAGTGGAATGGTTTTACCTGAGCAACTCCCACATGCTGTCTATCGCTGGCTGGCTGAGAAGGGGCTGCAGCACCTCTGATGTCAAACGTTCCAATTCCTCTAAGCAGTCAACTGGATTGACTGATGGCTGTAAAATACATGGAGAATGACAGGAAAAGAGAGTGAATGACCATAACATCCAGTGATAGCAAAAAGACAGACTGATTTATTTACTTCCTCTATTATCTTTTTGCCAGACCCCATCACCTACATAGTGGTACTGCTCTAGATTAGAGCTGGCCTCGCTGCTCATAGTGTGGAAGCTGAGAGCTGGCACCTCAAGGTGTTCTCACACTCAAGTATTAAAGTGCATCCCAGAAATTCTTAATTGGCTGGAAGTAAGATACGAGGTCCTTGGAATCAAGATTCACTAAATGAAAACTTAGGTAGACCCTCCTCTCCCTACCATCTACATGTTTCTATTTGAACTGAAGATGACATGAAGGTGATCAGAAGTACCTTGAGAAATCTGAGTGGCAACATGAGGGTCTCCAAAAAACAAAACAAAAAAAAATCAGCGGCATAAAGTGTGATTGACCTACCCATCAAAGCATGACTGTGGATGAACACTGCATAGGAACTGTGGCTTTTAGAGAATCATCCAAATTCTTCTGACCCTAGTAAGCAATATTCCAGGATAGTTGAAGGAACATGCTGGCAAATTTTAACACTTTTTATCTTCACTAGAACGCTGCTCTGGGATACAGAAATATTCATTTCCATTACATAAAATATGATTTTACCCCAGGTGAAATCTGCCTCCAGAAATCAGTTAAACCTTTGTGAAGATGTTAACCTTAGTTTTTAATAGTCTAACAAAAATATTACAAGAAGGTCCCAGCATACACTAATCTAATTACTATACAAGTTGATTTTTTTTTTTTGCACTAATCTATTCAAACATGCTATGTACAACTTCTTTTTTAATCAGCTAACTACAGGTAGATGACTGAAATTCTCCTGAAGTGGAATTCAAAAACCCAGCACAATTCAATGACTGAAGAAATTGTTTCATCAGTCACTCTTCTGGGATATCTGTAAAGGTTAAAAAGGAACATTTAACTCTTGGCTGTCCTGATTCTCCAATGATCAGGATGTAATCACAGCCTGTAAAAGGTATACCAACCTTCAGGACCCTGAAGACATCTTTGAGAGACACTGGCAGTTTCCATCCCAGCCATAACTAATAAACTCAGTTCCTTTTGGCAAGTTTCAGAGGAGTTGCACAAGTGTGAATAACTACAGCCATTAAATTACCACACCTTCAACACAGTTCTCCCAAGCTGGAATTCAGGCATGTCAGTTGGGCAGTAAAGAGGAAAATTGCATTTATCTTTAGAACATGAATCTTTAAGATAGCTAAAGCATAAGACATTATTCTTCAACAGCATCACACTGACATATCACCTTCAGAACACTCACTTTAAAAGATGATCACATACTACAACTGTGTGTTACAGAATTTGACCTTGAATGTCAGTGGTGCAACAAATAAATTTATCTTTATTATTTCCTATCCAAAGTTCATACAGCACGACCCTTAAAGCTCAATCTTCCACCCAGATCATTGCAGTGTAGGTGTCCACATGTAAGCTCTTAAATCAAAGCAAATGCAAAAACACACGACTTGATTTATCCCACTAGGAAAAACGGCTGCCAAATAAAATTACATTGTATTTGCTTCACACTTTGGAGCTCTGCAGCAAGTCAGAACAATCACAGCACTACCACACACCTTGATTGAGACCCTGATCCCAAAGGATGACAGGACAAAAAAGGAAGACAGATATTTGGCACTGCTAATGTCTAGGGTTAGCAGACTTAAGTGACCCTGAATGTCATGCAGCCTAGATATGAGCTGTGGTTACAAAATCAGTGCTCAACTTGATGCCTTAATATCCATCTTTTTCAGTACTGCCTGTAAGTTCCAGTTTTCAGAGGTAATACACAAGCTGATGCTGGTGAGATGAGAAGACTGCCTGTATTTTCAGGCCTTACCTGTTGGCTGTAAGCACTGTAATAAACTCCCAAGAAGATCACACAGGTTGTGGTCAGAGGCTGGAGAGTTTGCCAAGTTTCTGTCTGGGATAGCTGCTGAAGGATTTTTTTCAGACTTGTCTCAAGGAAGGGCTGTAAGCCTGACACTTGACTCCATGCTACTGGAGGAGGTGGGATCGGTTCACTATCTTCTGAGTTATTGCTGAAACCCAGTGGAAGAATGACACAGGATACCAAAAAAATATCAAACAACTGTCTCTCTAAAGCATCAATTTTAGTAGAAAGAAGTAGTCTAGAAAATTATATCCAATAGCACAACTAGGGGAAAAGTCCTTGCATAGTCCCACAACCCAGACCAAATAATTCAGGCAGAAAGGATAAATGTAGGATGTACTTTAAAAAGCTGAAGTTTCTTCTGCACTACTCTGCCCCTGAGCTATGACTCTAGCTTTACCAGCATTGCTACCTCAGTATTCAGCTTTAGTTAAAGAGTTTCTTGCTTTCCACCAGAAAAAATACCTGTGTTTGCAACAGATCCTACTGCTTTGATGTCTACCAAAACCAACCACCTCTTAATCCTGACTCATCTTGGTTTCTGCAGAGAGGTTCTTTCCTCCAAATCTCAAGACATTTACTTCCTTTACTCCCAAGAGAAGTTCCAAGCAGCTTACTAGCTCCTTTCAGCAGGGCATTTGGCTTACAGTGCCCTTTATGCCCCTAGCCTAATGTAAATTTTGACTCCTGCCTCTGGCCATGCTAGCAGGCATACCTGTCGGACCAGACACTACTTCTGACCTTTTGTCAGAAGGAATACACCCCACCAGGGTGCATGCAGGGGCTCACATGTGAGACAGTAAACAACTGAAAATGAGGGGAAAAAATAAGGTGACAGCCAGGTCTCCAAACCAAAGAAAGGGAAGATGGGATGCCAACTATTGAGATGCACAGAATGGTGACTTAGAGAGCCTACCTGCTCAATTTGGCCTGCAGCTCTGCCGTGTATCCTGCTGTTTGTGTCACATGTGTCAACAGAGTAACCACTGCTGCAGCTCGCTGCACAGACAACTCAACCGCAGGGCTCTTCCCACTGAGCAACTCTGGCAGCGACTGCAGAATCCTCACCAGCACAGGGTAGAGATCACTGTAGTATGAATCACAGAATGCATATGGTTGGAAAGGGTCTCTGGAGATCATATGTACTTCAATTCCCTGTTCAAGATAGGCCAGCAAGACCAAGATTGCATAGGGACACATCCAGTTGGATTTTGAATATCTCCAAGAATGTAGACTTCAGTACCTTGCTGTGCAACAATACTCCAGTGTTTGATCAGCTTTACAGTAAAGTTAGTTAAGATTACAGTAAAAACACTTCAGTGGAATTTCCTGTATTTCCATTTGTGCCCATTGGCTCTTCACTTTCCACTGGAAGAATCTGGCTTTATCTTCTTTACACTCTCAAATAATTTATTTATAAACACTGTTAAAATTTGATTATGAGAACCATCACCACTACCACAATAACAAAAATAACTGACAAAGAAAAAAGATGACAAAGGAAGACTACTGCTATTCCAATGTCATCTGAATGTGACCTGCCTTATACTCTGCCTCCATGCACTCTGATTATCTCTTGAAAAAATACTTTGATTTTATTCTTGCTGGGGAATAGTTCTGAGATTCTCAGCCACACTTATAGTCTTGCAATGTTAAGAAATCTTCTGCTGTTTCTTTCCTTAACATTATTTACACTGCTAAAATAGTATATACAGTTTCTACTCTTTTTAAATCATACATCAGATAGTGCCAAAGAACACAAAATGCTGCTGTGGATGGGAATTTCCCTTCTGAAACTCAATACTGGCCTCCCTTTTACTCCACTTTAGAGCAATTCCACAGCCATCTCTCTTCTTCCAATTACAGGAAGCAGATTTAATGCTTGAGGCAGGTCAGACCTACACCAGGTGCAGACCTTGGCAGTCAAGCACAAGAACTTCTCCTGACCTGGAAGTCAATGCATCATGAAGTTTGCCTGCACCAGTCTGCCCCACTCAGGGTGGTGACTGCTGCCCACAGACTGCCCCTACGTCAAGTACATTCAGTCCTGGGTGTGCTGCAAACCACATGTTTTGATGTCATACAAGCACAGATTATTCATCCCTTCAAGGAGAAAAATATGCAGTTCTAAAAAGCTACAGTGGTCTCCCACTGTAAAGCAGAAACCACAAAATAGCAGAGCTTGAACACAGGAGATAGTGAACAACCAGAAGAAAGCAATACACAGCACGAATGCCCTTAGAAACTGAGTTTTACTGCAGGAGGCAGGAGAAAGTGAGGTGAGACACCCTGAAGGGAATGGAGACTGAGCCTGGAGAGCCCTCTCTGCCCCTCTGAACAGGGTGTCCATTGCTCTGTCGTGCCCCCCAGCCCAGGTGTCCAGCCCGGGGCTGTACCTGTAGAGGTCGCAGGCCTGCCCGTAGCCGGCAGCCACGGCCCACAGCCGGAAGGCTTCGGTGCTCAGCCTCACGGCTTCCTCCCTCGGCAGGGGCACATCCACAGGCTCTTCAGCGACAAAGCGACTCAACCGACTCTTCAGCTCAAATTTGTTAAGCTGTGAAACAAACCAAGCAAAAAGAAAAGGATGAAGAACAAAAAAGACAAAGGGATAAGGGGCATCAGCTGTATGCATCATTACCTCATTGCTCTGACACACACAAAGAGCTGCAGATTTCAATTCAGCTCGTTCTGAGCTCTTCTTGCACTGCTCAAATCTGCTTTTATTTTGTGCAATCTTAAGGAGCAGACTACAAAGGATCACTAAATGGTCAATGGTTATTAAGAGAGAACTATTCCTGCAAGAGATACCTAGGGGTACCTAATCCATTCCTAACACAAACCAACTACACTTAAATAATTTCTGATGGAGGTTTGTCTGCCCCACACACACTCCTGTTTTGGATGCTCCCTGCAGCATTTAACTGATTTTTTTAAAAAAATATATCATTATCCTTCCTTAAATAGTCATAAATACAACTCTCTTAGTCAGGCTTAGTAAAGATATATTTTGTGAAAAAAGATGTCTACAAAAGTACCGAAATGATGCTGACATTCTTTTGGGAAGGTCACACTAGATGGGTTTCAGAGGTTCTACAACCTAAGTATTTCTATAATTCAGTGTTTATTTTATGCAAAGGGTACCTCCTGCCTATTACTTTCATAAGGTTATAGAATTTTGATGCCTTGGAAATGTTCTGAGGTTATTTTGGTATTGAATTAAGCATGACATGACTCATTTGCAGTTCTCTAGAAATAATTTTTATCCTCCCCTACATCTGGGTATTTTTACTTAACCGTAAAAAAGAGCTTCTCTTTCCTTCTCCCACACATACAAAAGCTTCTATGTGCTCTGTCTAAACAAATGAGGCAACAATGTCTTTTTCATAGCACAAGGACATATTATAGGTAATTTAAATTTTGAATGCTTTAGAGACTTCTTGTACGGAAATCAATGCACACCAGCAAGAAAGCAAAGGAGCTGATGAGTCAAAACTATAAATTCTGACACCTCTTCTACAGAAGAGAGGACAAAGTAAAATTTACTTCCAGGAGGAAGATGGAAGAACTTTGTTGTTAGCTAAAATAAATTCCTACATTGATGGTTTTGATTTAGTTTTTTATTATCTTCCACTCCCACGTTTAATTGCATGCAACAGAACATATGAGAGTGTGACAGTAGCAAAGCCTGAGTGTCAGGAACCTTCTAAGCAATTTTTCCACACCTTGAAATACCTGGAGTACATAAAACCTGAGTAGAAAAATATCTGAATTTTACTCTGTTATGTTCCTAGTATGACTTAAAGTCTTTAAACATCCCACTATCCATCACTGTTCTCTATACTTTACAGCACAAACTGGTGTTCTGTTGACAGTAGCATTTTCCTGGGTAGCAATTTGTTAGGTGCTGTTAACAACAGTGAACCAAAAAGCCTAAGAAGTGTTCTTTGCACTGTAATGGGTGCTGCTCTTGGTACGTTTCATGTATTTATAGCACCAGCATGACAACCTATATGAGCGAATGCAATTACCTCTGAAGTGGAAAACTTGTCCAGAAGTTAAGAGGAGTTGAAAACTCTGATGAATTATCACCTTTATTAAGACAAATTAATGGCAGAAAAGTTCAACCAGGGTTGTGAAACACAAGGATAGCGATTAAGTCTCTGGTTTATACAGTCTTATGCTGCCTATCACTGAAACATGGGAGTGTACAGAGCATCACACATCAATGCATGCTCTAAACATCTGCTCCTGGGCAGTATCACCCTGCTGGGCTCTGTGACTTTCACATGAGTGCATTACACAAACCATAAAGAAGCAGAGTAAAACTCAAGCCAGCTCATCTACCATTGTGCAGGAGAAGCATCATTTTTATGACTCTGTCAACAATTCCTTCAAAACATACTAATGCACCTTCCTCACCCTGATTTCTTCAGCTTCAGTTCACAGTCACCTCTAGTTAGCTTTCTGTCTTTATTTAGTCAGTAAGGCATAGAGAACCAAGGCCTGTGCAATCAGAAAAGCTCTTCCAGGAACCACTCACCAGCCTGGCTGTTGCATTTCGGCCTCCAGATGCCAAGACCCTGATGAACTTCATAGCACTGGCACAAGCAATTCCATGGAGACTGGTAAGTAAAAACCCTGGTTCAGCCACTTTGGGATCCCACTGAGTAGGGAGAAATTCCCTGACAATGGTCTCAATCAATCGAGGACAATCAAGCAGCTGCAGAGAAATAGGAGGGAGCACAAGTAACTAAAGTTGTGCAGTCATGCAGATGTGCAGAAGACATGCACAACAGACAAGTTTGTCTGATCTCTTTGCCATAACTTTACCTGATCTTTCTTCCCTTTCCAAACCTTTCTCTATCATTCCCAAGCTCTTATACAATGGGAGATTTACCTGGCTGCATGCCTCAGAGGAGTGCCTTGCTATATGGGTGAGGATGTGCAGTATATCCAGAACTACTGATGGAACAGGTCGCACCACCTCTAGGATGTACCTCAGCCGGTGCTGGATCCTTGTCTTCAAAAGTCCCTGAAAGGTGTTAAAAAAAAGAAAAAAAAATCTGTAAGAGTCTAAACAGGTGCTCTCTGTTCTTCAATTGCTGAAACCCAAAAGGAGATTACATCCTCTCCAGAGACTGTTTTAAAATTAGCAGTCATGAAACAAGTTTCTGTGTATTTGCAAGTATGCTGGCAAATGAGCAACAGTTATCTAACAGAGCAGAAACAGCTTTAGTTCTGTTCTGAATCAGACCACTGGAGGGGTTTGGATACTTGTGTTTTCCAGAGTATGAAACTCTAAGTGACAGGGATATAAAAGAAAGAGGTTCTTGTGGTCCTTGAATAATTTTGTTTAGACACCACCTCCAGCTAATGCAGCACTCTGAGAGTACCTGTCACATCAGAGAAAGTTGACAGAAACAGAGAACAGACACAAATTCCTATTTTGCAGTAAGAAAAGAGATGCATAGGGATGATGTGATTTTTATGATCAGTGGCATTGCCACGAAACAAATCATCAATTTACATAACAGTGTGATGCAGGTCTTATGGATTTGCCTTTTTCCAGAATCAGGAATGCATTCATATTGCTGATACTTTTAAAAATTTGCAGCCAAGCAAGTTGTAGCTCTAGGCCTGACCAAGTTCAGCAGCTAGTTTAAATACTCTTTTTCCAACTGTGTGGAACAATTGGGTTGTAACAGCCAATAAGCAAGGATGAAATGGAACTGCACAGCAATGGGAACAGAGGGGAATTTGATCCCAAATACCTTCTAAGTACAGCCCACTCAGAACAAGCTGAATTACTCTGAACCATGACACAGTTTACAGAATCACAAACTGATCTCCTGTCTATCTACCACCCTTTTGTTACATTTTTTAAACAGTGCCAGACACCTAGCACAACACATCTGAAATCATGAAGCCTCTAAACAAGACCAAATGCCCAAGTACAGTAATTCATGCACCCAATGATGCTTTTAGACCAAGTGCTGTTCAAACCCAAGCTCAAGGATTAAGTGCAGTGGGCAAGAGGGATGCATTGGATCCACCAAGGCTGAGTTTTGAGATAACAAATTTTGCTGAGTTTACATCTCCTATGAAAAATACAGGATTAGGTTTAAAATGTGGGAGCAGTTCATTCTGAATACTGGAAAAATCTTAATCTGAGAAATGCAAACATGACATTTGGGGAAATGGTAAATAGCTACCTTATGTCAAATAAAAAAAAAAAGAGTATCACTGTACAAATCTACTAGTTCTGAACTAGTAGATTAAATTTAACTAGTTTAAATTCTGAAAAGTGCATATAGACATTTTAATAATGACTGGAACCTTTTTATTTTTAATTCAAGTAAGTGAGCCTGAAAGTCGTGTCTGTATGCAGTCTTTCAGGACATCTTATCAGGTCATCAGTGTGTTTGTTGCTGAATTCCCTAGAGGAAGTTAAGAGATAATTATTAATACTGAAATCACACAAGTCAAGTCTCAGCATTTTTAGAGACCAATAAAATTATCCTCCTGGTAATATATGACAGAAAAACAATAACCAATAGCCAGGAAAGAGTTCTAATTCTTGTTCAGAATGCTCTTGTCCAGCATGCACAGGAGGGTGGATGTTTCAACAGCACATACAGCACTGTGCTGAGCCTATTTTCATAAGAAGATTCTGGGTCTAACTCTGTACTTACCTTTACAACATCATATCGGGCCACATCTGGGTCTGGGTTGTTTTCATCCTTTAATTTTTTATTTTGAGATGCCTCTGTTCCATTTAAGTCTTTCTCTTCCTCCTCTTCTTCCTCCTCATTGTTAGGGACAAAGGGGAATGCAGCCATTCCTTGGTACCAGGAGAAAGTCCAATCTAGATATTTCTAGAAGGAGTGGTAAAGCATACAGAATAAAATTCTTATCAAGAAAAACAAAAAGACAAAGACAAAAACTTTTCAGGGATGCTTTTGAATATGGAATGCTTTATTGATTCCTTTATAATCCCAAGAAAACATGAAGACAATAAAAGCTATTCTAAACATATACAAGTAGAATTCAATGCTTTTTCAGGGAAATTATTTTGGCTTTACACACACACAGACTACAGGGAAAAATCCTGTAAAAAGAATTACTGTGACGTGAATTAAATTCATTACACTGCTAACAGAAATCTAGTTTAACTGGGAAAAATAGAATTATAAATAAGTAAATAAACAAATAAAAAAACTACCAAGGCTCTAGGCAATAAACAGAAATTTATTGGCTTCCTAATTTCGTATACCTCTGGGGAACCTAGGTCACAAATAACACAGAAAGATCATGCAAAAATTGATATGATAAAGACTACTTGGTCTATTTGTTCATGTTTGCTACACTTTTGTTTGAACATCCCTCAGCTTAAGCAATTAGAAAAACCTCTTTTTTTGTTCACAGCTGATGACAGTGTCAGGGCCTCTCAAGTTCTAGGGTAACAGCCCAAATAGGGTAATAGTTCCAATTCTTCAGAGAGAGGATTGCTCCCATAACAGACCTACTTCCCCCCAAATGTTTTAGAATATGAAAGACAGCCAAATCAAATGCTTGCACTGCTTAATAACTGCTAAAATTTTCTATTTTCCACACCCACAATCAGAAAGAAACACCATATTAGAAGAAAAGTAGTGGCAGACTTCAATTGCCAAGTACCAAGGAAGCACAAGCTATTATCAGACATCAAAACATCCCCCAATGCAATATGAACTGAACATGATGAGTGAATGGCATGGTCAGAAGAGGCCTGACTTGAGGGGATGAAGTCATGAGTCCATCTGGAATACAGAGTTTGGGACTACAATCTTCCTTCCACCAAGAGAAGGAAAAGCATTAAGATGAGGTACCTGGGTCACCAAAGGAAACAAAAAGAAAGTTGCTTCCTTCCCATAGCCATTGAAGGATAAACAAAACCTTCAGACAGTATGATTTTTATGTGTGTTGATCTTCTGTGTTTATAGTGTGGATAAATCCTATTTGTCTTAAAAATCCTGGAGCAGAGGGCCAGGCTTCCAACCCTGTCCCTTTCTCAGAGACCTTTTGAAATTCAACTGGACTCTAGGAAGGACTCTTTGGGTTAGAAAATATACTGACACAGCATTCACAGTGCTGCTTCTGGCAGCAAGAGTCAGCAATCCCCACTTACACAAAACATCCCACCATAAGCTTTGATCTGAAAAATCAGAGCACTGCAGACACTTATAAACCAGAGTAACACCAGAGGAGAGAAAAAGTACATTAAGAAGCTGATTCATAGTACTAACTACCTACGATGGGTGGGCAGGACTCATCTAGCAGAACTCTACTGGGCTCATAGATAGAAAAGTAGCAAAATGTGGAGAAAGCTACCTACTCCTTCATTTCTCTTGCCTCCCACTAGGACAGCTCTACAGGCCTGGCAGAAGTTGCAGGGTACTTCTACCCCATCTCTTCTATCACCAGCCCCTTTGAAGTTAAACAGAAAAGCAGCTCTCAAGGAAGGTAATTGGAAGACAGTCTATATCAGACTACTTCTGTCCAACCAGGAGTACATCTTAATCTGGCTGCTCTAGGCTGTCCAGTAGCCCTGAAAATCTACAAGAAGTCAACCTTCTAACAGGTGAAAAAGCATCAGTGAGAAAATAAACACAGGAGCAGGCAAAATTAGGTATGCATCAGTGTTCAAAAACGCATGGGAACATCAGAAAATGGACAATGAGAGAAAAAGAGAACAGCATTATTATGAGGCATAAAGGGAAGCACGGAGAATATTTAATCTGTTAAGAAGCAGAAAAACTATGAAATAACAACCTAAGGGAACATATTTTAAAAAATTCTACATATACATTAGTGGTGATCTGATCTAGGTTGCAAAGATATAAAAAGAAGAAACTCATCAGCATGCACTGAATTTAATCATAGGGCAGAGGTAATTCAAACAGTGAGAAAAAAAGATACCTGAATCCCTCAAACTGGGATAACACACTCCATCATCTGTCTCAAAGGACAGCAATGACAAATTCTACTCACCATTAAGCTAACATGTCCAGTAAACCTTTGTTCAAGCTACTTACACTGTATCTTCTCATTCTGATCCCTGTAAACAGCTCAGCCTAAATCAAACCCAGGCTCTGAGTGATGATCTTACCTCATCATCAAGTGACACCAGCAGAGCCCGGAGAGCACCAACAGATGCTGCCATGACATTTTCCACTGCATCATCCAGCGAGAAGCGCAGCAAGAAGAGAAAGCCGGCATCAAGCAGCAGACGCAGAATGCTGCCCTTCAACGAGGAAGCAAACTCGCCAGCCCTGGCCTGGAAAGTGCCAGACAGAGCCATGGTTAAGGCTGTGTCATCTCAGCTGGATACATCTCTGGGCTGTCACATCTCAACATTTTACATCTTTGCCTCTTTCCACTTCTACTGTAAAGCTGCTGAACTGTGTGAAGGTTATTCTTCCTATAGTTTATCCTCCATTCATTCTACAGAAAAACACAATTACAGTTCCTTAGTGCAAGAAACCCTCCTTTCTAAAGTCTGCACTCATCTTTTGACTTCATTGTGTTCTGCTCCATCACCTTTCTCAAAACCACCAAGTTCCTTCTTCTCTATTCCAGTGCCATTAGAGGGAATGTTAGCACTTCCCCCAAAAGTTAGGTAGAAATGTGCACTGAAGTATTCATTTTGCTTTCTCCCCTTGGCACATTGCTCTATGAGTAGGCTTGGCTCTTTCTCACCTCCTACAGAAAATGCACATCATGAAGCTGGCTCAGACAACAGGAGTGAAAGGGTCAATGCCAAGAATAGGCTTGTCACAAAAATAACATTTTAAAAAATCAATGTGCATCCAAATTAATAAGAGAACTGAAATTATACCACTGCTGCTGAACAGCACCTGAAACAACCTGTTGGGAGAACAATACTCTGGAATTATCCAGAGAAACCTGCATCTCAGTTTGTTACATCCCAACACTTAGCTTATCTAACAGTAAGGATCCTCAGTGGAACAGAATGCCCTGTTGGTGACTTTGCTCATCTTCACTGAACAGCAGAACAGCAGAAAACAAACAACTAGTACCAGAGAATCTGGGCCCTGATCCACCAGAAGCTTGAGTTATGGAGAGAAATTCCTTGAAGTGACTTACCCTTTGAACAATACGACCTAAGACCTGTAGAGCCAGTGTCCTCTGTTGTGTAACTTGGCTGCGAGACAGATGAAAGAGCTCTTGCAGAGAATAACCAGCTCTCTAAATGGCAGGGGGAAACAAAAAGAAACCAAAAAACACCCTCAGCTACAGCTAAAAACAGGCCCCTTAAAATAAGATTACCTGTAACACACTGCATAAAGGAAGATAAATTGCAAGCCAATGTTGTTTGCCGCTTTGTGGCAATTGCAGAAGAGATTCTAATCTTAGATGTCACAGGAGAAAATTGAACTTCTTAAGCAAAGGAAGTATGTGCACCTTTTTCCAACACCACAGAACTTTAATAGCATTTAAGAGAAAAAGCATCAACAGTTTTCTGGAAATAATGCAGTTCATGCATGCAGACACAACTTGTCTTCAGGAGTTTGTTTCTAAAGAAAAATTACTGCATTTTCAGAAGGGTCTTTTGTCACTGAAAAGCTTGATACAAAAGGAATCTACAAAATCTAACACAGAAAACAGAAATGTGGGTACCTTTTCTATTACATTACACCCACCTACCTCTGCCTCTTCTCCGTGATGGTGCAAGCCCAGATGTGTTGGCAAATCCGCATCCGCAGGAATCAATTCTCCCTTTAAACTGAATCGAGCTTGCATTCCCTATGGCAAAAGGGTGGAGGGAGAAAACTATTATTTCTATTGCTGTCCACTCAATTAATCTCTTAAAATAACACTTTTTACATCACCTGCCAGAAGATAACAGTTCAAAAACTCCTCAGGCCTCAAATTCTTTTTTAAAAATATACCCCAATCTTTCCTTTTTTCTCAGTTTTACACCTGTTTCATCCCAGATTACAATGGCTAGACTCTCACTTCCTAGCTCTCCTTAGTTGCTACAGATTGAACTAATCCTGTATCATCCCATTCTGTGAAAGAAAATGGGGAATCTTTCAACCTGATGAAAGTCCACAGACTGAGCAGCCAGAGGACTTGTTTTTGAAGCCTTCAAAACTGTTACTGCTGAGAAGCATGATCCAGACACAAACATGCAAAAAGTATCAGTTTCTGCCTTCAAACCTTTTTGGTTTTCTTCTGCCGAGGTGAGGGCAAATCTTTCATCCATTCCAGCTTCTCAAATTCTACATTGTCCATGTGAATCCACTCCTTCCTGGGCTTCACAGGCAGATCATCATCTTTGTGTGGGAAGAAAGAAATGTCAGTCTTACCATCCAAGGCAGAGATGAAGGAAATACTATTCCTTCTTTGCCAAGCTACTCAGCTTAAATACTGTATCAAATATAAGATTATGTAAAATAAAAAGAAAACAATTTTCAAACTGACTATTGTCTAATGCATAAACATCAAAGGTTTAAAGCTATTTTCATCTTTCATGAGAGCAAGAAGAGGAAGTAAACAGCACAGTAATGAAATTCAGACAATGCTAATTTAGGAGAAGTTGAACAGAAGTCAGGACACAAGTAAGGCAAAATTATCAGAACCAGTGCAGAAAAATTACTATCAGCCGTACTTTTGAGAAAGGAAACTAGTATCACTCAAGAAAGACAGTGTTAAGGGGGACATCAAATTGAAAAGTATTAAAGCAGAGTCCCAGAAAATTACAGGAACCCAGCAAGATTTTAGCCTAGATACACTGAAGGCAGCTCAATATTTGTGCTTTGGTTGCATTTGTGATGCTGCCATCCAGTATTCCTCCCTAAAGGCTCGAAGACATCAGCTTGGGAAGAAAAGATCAAAACAGCTGAAAATTTGCACAGCTTTCCACAGACAACTCCGTGGGGAAACTGGACAGTTGAACAAGAATTTCAAACGTGCAAATACTAAAGAAAGAAATTACTAATTTAGCTTTATAAAGAGCTTTGACTAAAAAGAATTTGAGAAACAAGACATTCGTGCCTGACATCACAACAGCTGCCCTAGGAAAGAGACACATCACCATGTGGAAGAATCTCACAAGTGAAGAGACTAGAGAGATTTAACCAGCAAAGGTAAGGCTTTGCTACTAGGATACTACCCCAAACCAAAATATGAAGAGACGAGCTAAGAAGTTTTTGCTATCTCAAAACAAAGCACGTGTAAGGACAGTAACAGGCAGCCCCTAAGGGCATGGAAAGCATTAGCATCATTCCTGCTGGAGCAGCCCAGAACTCATCTGCATTGCAGTTATTAATCCTAGCACTCCGGTCGGTCTTCTCTTGCAAGGAACAACGAGTCCCACAGAGATGCTCTTCTTTCATCAGATCTTTTCCTGCTGATAACTGGCCTGAAACTTAACCTTTTACTTTCTTCCAATTAGCAGATAAACTTTCAAGAAGGGCACTCATCCTCTCCAGAATGAAGCTTCACCCTTATGATCAATGTGGTACTGAATCACGCAAGGAACCAAGCACAGAGTTATCTTGCTCAGCCAGAAAGCTGTTCTGCAGAATTTCAGCCAAAGGCTCAGCATGCATTTTAATTGAAGTGAAGGAAAAAGCATCTGAAATGTACCAAAGTGGAATGTTTGTGGGTGGTAGATGCAACATGAGAGGAAATAGAATCAGCAGAAAAACAAAATATATCGACATTTATAATTTAACAAAATGTTTTCTCTATTAATCACTAAATTGACAGGGTTGAGCTAATCATTTTATGAATAAGATCATGCATGTTACTAGAAGCCCTTAGTACAATGATCTTGTCAACAAGAAAAGATGGATATGTATTTCAAGGCATCAGCAGACTGTTACTGAGAAATTCCTTTACAGAAGCACAAGCTGGCAGTGTGAACGCAACATTTGCACTGAACTTTCTCAGACCTGGGTTACATTAAAGGCTACCACTCAACCTCTCCTCTTTTTGCTTTGCTTCCTCTTTTCTCTCAGTGACAGAATTTACTTTTCCATTTGATAAGGTTACAAGTTGCTGGATAAAGGTTTCCCTATTTTGCATCTAAGAAACAGTAGCCTTTTATGTCATTAGAGGTGGGTTTGACTTTTCAGCAATCTTACTGCTTTGTGTCATCACCAAAAATTCAGTGTGACCATTTCTGCTGGGCTATTCAAGCTGCATTTACTTCTGAGTATAAACAGATGCTGAAATTCCAACAATAAGTGCTAATGTCAAATTAATTTTTACATCTCCTAATGGCCAAGATGGGCTGCAGGCATAAACTAAGGTACTGAAAAGGCTTCCCTTGTTTTTTTAACTGTGTTTCAGCTCACCCTTTGCTGTTCCAAATATCCTGGAAAAACTCCTCTTTTTTTTCTGTGCTGTCTTCTATAGGAGGCAAAAGATGTCAGCTCAGAATGTTTTAAACACTCAGCTATTCCCAAGAGCATTACTATTATTACCATTACAGGCTGAAAAACATGCTTCTATTGCTCTCAGGAGATGAAAAGATGTCACTTGACCTGGTGCTATTTATGCACTCAGTTGTTCTGGGACTAAAAAGAACTAAAAATAGTCCCTTTAATTAAGATGGATTTGTGGAAAAGTAAAACTTGGGGAGAAACTGCAAAAGGACTGTTCAGTGAAGTGTCTTCCTCAAAAAGAGGCTGAGCTTTACTTCTCGTGCACATGTATACACACACTTATACACTGACAGACTCATCCCTCTCAGCAAGAAAATGGTAAATACTTGTTATCCCTTGCAAACATCAAGCTGAAATCCCAAAGTGACTCAGAGACTTCTTTAATCACTCTACAGGTTACACTGGAACACAAAGGATGCATTAGAAGAGAGGATCAAGAGATGGAGAAAAGCAAAAATTGACATGAAATTGCGGGACAAGTATGTTAGGAACAAAAGTAGGGGGGAAATGACAATGGAAGCTTAAAAATCACAACAGAGAAAATGAAATTGCTAAAGAAAAAATGCAGTGAGGAAAGCAACAGTAAGAGCAGAAGCCTAAATGGAAAGCTAGTCCATTCTGTGCCATGAGAATATATGGGGTTGCTCTAGCTACTGGAGATAAAGCAGCTTTCTCCTCATACAGGCACATATTGAGCATTAAAATATGTCATAGGAGGCAATAGTTCAGTAGCACTCCATGAAAAGCAGGACATTCTACACCTTAGTGCTTCCCCCTCCATCCAAAGCACAAAGAAAAGAACCCTGTTCTGTGAAAATCACTGGGTGGCTTCTGAGATACAAGACACAGAGTGGGGCCATCAGGAGCAATGTCACACTAAGACATACATGCTCTGTATGAGCAATTTCCCTGAAGTGAGAGTGACTGTCATCTCTTGTGCTATCCTGTGAACAAATTGTTAACCCTTACCTACCCAACACTCTCTTGTCTCCAACCAGTACCAGTTAAAAGAAATTATTCAGGCACCAGCTGAATCTCACTACTACACTCTTCTGTTTCCTTGTTCACATGATTGAACAGAAGAGCAATGATGCCTAGTTTAACACACATTTTCCCTTGAGAGGCCTTAGAACAAATTTCAAAAAAAAAGATCTCCCTATTGAAGCCCCTAAAACAGTTACTTTCAAGAGATGATGGGTTAAAGCATAGAATATAAAGCAGTTATGGGAAATATTCAATGTTAGGAAATCACATAGAGCAATAAATTGGGTAAGGTATGGAACATAATGACAGGGAAGAGATAAGGACAGACAGTGATAAGTTCAGTGCATTTCAGAGTCAAGAACAACTGCTGGGTAAAGCACGTTTAGGGCCAACATGTCAAATTGACCCTGAGACCCTTGCCAAGGCCTGGAGACTAAGCCAACTACACCGGGAATTGACCAAATTTGGGGAGAGGTTCAAAAGTTTAAAGAGGAAGACTCCTCGAAGATGATGAAGGCCGACCGGAACGACCCCTGAGAAGATCCTCAAAAGAGAAGTCCCCGCCCACGCTCCGCCTACACCACTCCCCATATGTATATGCATGAATATGATGTAATCCCAAACCTAAAACTGTATAAAAAGGTACGCTTTTGCTGTAAAGATTCAGAAATCCCATTTTAGGATTTCTCCGACGTCGTAATAAAATACCTCCTGCTTATTTGACTGAGTCTTTTAAGCAGTAATTTCTCGCCTTTTGGGGCAAAATTCGGCATCATTTCTGGCGACCCAGATGGGACGAAGCAGGGGATCCAGGATCTGAGGAGTCCCCTCGCTGGGTCCGGGGCTGGGACCCTCTGGGCGCCCCTGACGACTTTTTGTCAGAAGAGACTCCCCCTCGGCCCAAGCGCTCTTTGGTGGACGAAGGGTTCCCTGCATCTCCTGCTTCTCCTGCTCCAAATTAAAGAGGTATTTTTTTTATCATTGTTCATTGGTTTTAGGGTAAAGCGCTTTGTGGGAACACGGGGTCAGACGTGACCACCGGAGGGTAAACCAGAGGACGCTCTGGTAAAGAATCCCTAATTGGTATTTTTGGGTACCTTTTGGTAATTGGTGTCTTTGCTAACCAGTAATTGATGCCTTTGGTGGGTACCTTTTGGTAATTGGTGTCTTTGCTAACCAGTAATTGATGCCTTTGGTGGGTACCTTTTGGTAATTGGAAAAAAAAAAAAAGAAAAAAAAAAAAAAAGAAAAAAAAAAAAAAAAAAAAAAGAGAAAAAAAAAAATAGAAAAAAAAATATAATAAGGAGAGTAAGAAAAAAAGAGGCAAGACTCTGATGCACTTGTTCTTCTTGTATTGATCTTGTTGGTTTGTTTGAAACTGTGATTTAAGGGTTAAAAAGAGTGGTCAGTTTTTGTTTTTATCTGAACTGAACTAAATTCCGGGACTCGGTCCAATTTTCTCCACTCCCTTGGAGGAACTTGGAAGGAGTGTATACGTTTTATACCTTTGTTTAACCCTGTTGTATGCTTTTATGTATTGACTGTAAGATTTTTGCAAAGGGACGAGTTTAGTGGTTTTTATGTTGTCTGAAATTTGTTGTGATATTATCGGCAAAACCGTACTATTGATTTACAGTTTTGCGAGTGTGTGACGGCCTGGAGCCGACCAATATCGGTATCTTACAGTCTGCCGGCGACATCTTACGGTAAAGCAGTGTATTCTGATAGAACAGAAAGGTAGGACAGTTTGAATGAATTGGCACCGTGTATGAGAGAGTGTGTCTGAGACGCAGCCCGGCTGCGAAGCGAGTGGGAGTCCGGCTCTGCAGTTCCTGTCCCTCGCGAGAGGCCAGGTCAGAAAAGGACGAAGCGCTTGGATATTGTATGAATGAAGTGCTAAGATAAACTAGTATATAGTGCTTGTGGGAAGGAGATTTACTTGGTGGGATAAGAAACACCGACCCAGAAAATAGCAATGGGGAGTCAACCGAGCAAAGATATAAATATGAAAACCCCCTTAAGATGTATTCTGAAGCATTGGAAAGACTTGGGGGAGATTCCAGGAAGAAATATAAGTAAAAAGACACTCCTTAAATACTGCACGCAGTGGTGGCCGTTGTATAAATTGGATGATGGTGAGAAATGGCCACCAGAGGAGACAATTAATTATAATACCATTTTACAACTAATGCTCTTCCTCCGCCGGCTCAATAAATGGGATGAAGTGATGTATGCAGACATGTTCTTCACCCTGAGGAATAAACCTGAGTGGCAAAAAGAGTGTGGAATTAATGCAGTCCCTCAAGACCCTCTGGTACTAGCCCTGGAAAAGGATAAGAAAGGCTCAAAACCTAAAGAACGTTGCTGCGATGCATGTAGCATTGGGCAGCGATGTCTTAAGCTAACAAGGAGGGACAGTGGAAAAGAGAGTGAAATAAGCCTGTGGGAATACCATCCAGGGCCCCTCCCCAAACCAGGAGAGGAACGAGAGGATCCGACCCCATTAAAAGAACTGGAACGATGGTGGAAATCTAAGTTTGAGTGCAGCCCTGATAAGTTAGATAAGAGTTGGGGGAAGGCTAGCCTGTTAAGGTCAGAAGATAACAGGGGAGAAGGCAGCCCACAGGGATTGGATAGTCTGCAGGGGTCGGGAAGCTACAGAGATGCTGGAAGCCCACCTAGATTAGAGATTGAGAGAGAAGAAGGTAGTCCGCCGGGAGCAGAGAGCCGAGGGGAGACGCGTAGCCCCCCCGAACTAAGCTTGTATGGAGACGGTAGCACACCCAAGAATAGAAGTGCTCGTAAAATAGAAACCAGTACACCAAAGACTGGGGACGAAAGCAACTCACCGGGAGGTGATTTCACCGTATCTCGAGAACAGTAATGAGACATGCGAGAGCGAGGCAGGGAGCAACTGCACTATTGCTATTGATAGCAATGGGCTTGCGTAACGCGATCCCCAAGGCTATCAATTAGTCAATGCTATATGACATCAGGCAGGGAAAGGATGAGACCCCATCAGAGTTCTTGGATAGACTTAGGGCAGCCGTGAGACAATACACACCCCTGGACCCAGCGACGGAAGAAGGGAAACAACACCTGTTAGGATTAATGATGGGACAAAGTAATCCAGACATCAGGAAGAAATTGCAAAAGCTTGAGCATCCAGCAAATAAAAAAACCTGGAGACACTGCTAAATGAAGCATGGAAGGTGTATAATAATAGGGAAATTGAGGAGAAGAAAAAGGAGGACAGGAGGATAGCTCGAGTGGTGGCTGTAGCCGTGGCAGCTCAGAATACAGGTTACTCGGGACCTGGAACCAGGGGAAGAAGTAGAGGCAATCCGGCAAGAAGGGGGGGGGAGACTCCAACCCCACCCAACTAGAGTGGGGCCAAACCAGTGTGCGTACTGCCTGAAAATGGGACACTGGAAGCAGGAATGCCCCCAGTTAAGGGAGAGACTATTGGGCACTACTACGGCCACACAACAAGATAACGACTGAGGGGGACCGGTGGGCCGTTCCCTAGCAGACCCACTGGTTAAAATAGAGCTAGGGGAAAGTGAAAAAGAATTAGACTTTTTGATTGATACAGGAGCAACCTTTTCGGTTCTAAATCAGGAATTGGTACCTAAAAGTGATGAATTTGTGCAAGTTGTGGGAGCAACAGGCCAACCAGAAAAAGCTTACTTTTTGAAACCCATCAAATACAAAATTGGGAAACAAATGGGAATTCATCAGTTCCTGTATTTACCAAATTCGCCAAAGCCCTTATTGGGGAGAGACCTATTGGAGAATTTGAGAGCCATAATAAAGTTCAACAAAGACAAATTGGAATTCCAAGTAAATGAGGAACAGCTGATCACAGCTCTAAGCCTGACAATCAGCTGTGTGGAACCCAAGCCTGAGAATTACAACATCAGGCGAATCCTAAGTGAAGTATACCCACTAGTATGGGCTACTGATACACCTGGGAAATCAAAACAAGCAACACCTATCATTATTGAACTTATACCTGGAGCAAGGCCGGTGGTTAGGAAACAATACCCACTGAGGTTAGAGGATAGAAAGGGAATCGAGCCCATAATTAAAAGGTTCTTAGAATTAGGATTATTGATAGAATGTGAATCAGATTTTAACACCCCAATTCTGCCAGTAAAGAAACCTAATGGAACTTATAGATTAGTCCAAGACTTGAGAGCAGTAAATGAGATAACCAAGACATTACGTCCGGTAGTTGCTAACCTATACACGCTTTTAACTAAACTGAAAGATAGTTTGACATGGTTCACCGTATTGGATTTGAAAGACGCATTCTTCTGCCTTCCTTTAGCTCCTGAGAGTCAAAAGATTTTTGCCTTTGAGTGGGAATTTGTGGATAGAGGAAGAAAGACCCAACTTACGTGGACAGTATTGCCCCAAGGATGGTGTAACTCCCCCACGATTTTCGGGAATCAGTTAGCCAAAGAGTTAGAGCAGTGGGAAAGGCCGCTGGGAGATGGCACTCTCCTACAGTACGTAGACGACCTCCTAATAGCAACAGTGACAGAAGAAGAGTGCATTGCATGGACTATTTCCCTGTTAAACTTTCTGGGTTTAAGTGGATATCGAGTCTCCCAACAGAAAGCGCAGCTGGTGCAAAAAGAAGTGGTGTACCTGGGATACGAAGTCTCCAGAGGACAGCGATCCCTGGGAGCAGCCAGAAAAGAGGCCATCTGCCAGATGCCTAAACCAGAGACGGTGAGAGAACTGCGTGCCTTCCTGGGGATGACAGGTTGGTGTCGGCTATGGATCTACCAGTACGGGATGCTCGCTAAACCGCTGTATGATTTGTTGAAAGAGACCAAGAGTGTCCTAGTTTGGACTCCCGAAGCAGAGGGGGCCTTCAAAAAGCTGAAACAGGAGCTAATGAGAGCACCAGCTTTAGGTCTCCCAGATGTATCAAAACCATTCTGGCTGTTCTCCCACGAGCGACAGGGGATGGCCCTAGGAGTCCTGGCACAGCAGTTAGGACCACGTAAGAGAGCTGTGGCCTACTTCTCCAAACAGTTGGATGAAGTAAGCAAGGGATGGCCTGGCTGCCTGAGAGCGGTGGCCGCAGTAATCATTAATATCGAAGAGGCCAGGAAACTCACGCTCGGCCAAAAGGTAACGGTGCTGGTGTCTCACACCGTCTCAGCTGTGTTGGAGCAGAAAGGTAACCACTGGCTGTCACCTTCCAGATTTTTAAAATACCAGGCCATTTTGGCTGAGTCAGATGACGTGACTATTCAGGTCACTAACATTGTGAACCCAGCTTTATTCCTAGAAGGGAGAGCCCCAGCAGAGCCGATCGAGCACGACTGCCTGGAAACAATTGAGGCCGTCTACTCCAGCCGCCCGGACCTCAAAGAAGAACCATTCGAAGATGCGGACGACTGGTTCACGGATGGAAGCAGCTTCGTGAGGCAGGGACTGAGAATGGCCGGCTATGCAATTACCACCGCAGAAGAGGTAATTGAGTCGAACCCTTTACCCGCAGGGACTTCAGCCCAGAAGGCAGAACTGATAGCTCTGATTCGAGCCCTGGAGTTGGCGGAGAACATGCGGATCAACATATGGACAGACTCTAAGTATGCCTTTTCCGTCGTACATGCTCATGGGGCCATCTGGAAAGAAAGGGGACTGTTAACTGCTCAAGGAAAAACAGTCAAACACGCAAAAGAGGTCCTGCGACCGCTGGAAGCAGTCCAGCTCCCAGCACAGGTGGCCATAATGCATTGTAAGGGACATTTAAAGGGGGACACTATCCCGGAGATAGGGAATAGAAGAGCAGACGCAGAGGCTAAATTAGCTGCTGCAAGAACTAAAGAAATAAAAGTAGCAGCTCTAGTACCAGGTGAGTTAGACACAAATTTTCGGCCAGAATATCAGGAGTCAGATCACAGGTAGATTCAGAGAAATAAAGGTAAAATGTTAGAGAATGGTTGGGGTCAATTGGAAACGGGACAGTTAATAATACCAGGGAATACGATGTGGCAGTTTGTGAAAGCAGAACACGAGAAAGCCCATTGGAGTTTGGACCCGCTATACCAGTATTTGCAGGCTCGGATAGCAGGACCAAAATTGTTCACCACTGTAAAACATGTCACATCCCAGTGTGAGAGGTGCCTGAAGAACAACCCGAATACAGGAACTAAGATACATCCAGGGGCCATAAATCGAGGTAAATTCCCAGGTGAAGTGTGGCAAATTGATTTTTCTGAGCTCCCAAGAAAAGGAGGGTTTCGATATTTGCTGGTATTAACTGATACATTTTCTGGGTGGCCTGAAGCATTCCCTTGCAGAACAAATAAGGAAAGAGAAGTGACCAAAGTACTGTTGAATGAAATCATTCCACGGTTTGGGGTACCGAAGAGCATTTCTTCGGATAGGGGTACACATTTCTGTGCAAAAGTGGTAAGGGCAATAAGCAAAGCACTACAAATCAAATGGCAATTACACACGCCCTATCGCCCACAGGCCAGCGGCCAGGTGGAAAAGATGAACCATCTTATTAAGCAGCAGATTGCCAAAATATGCCAGGAGACTAATTTGCATTGGTATCAAGCTTTGCCTATTGCTCTGCTTAGACTGAGGGTCAAGCCAAGATCGAAAGAAAGGCTAAGCCCATTTGAAATTCTGTACGGCAGACCTTATGCTATGCAAACTGTAAATGGGGACGCTGTAGATCAAATAAGTAATCAGTATATTTATGACTATGTGATTATGGTGGAGAAGCAATTTGACAAGAATGCTGCGGTGGTGATTGACCACCAACCTAAACAACCTAACTGTAAGTTGCATCCTTTTAATCCCGGTGATTAGGTGTATGTTAAGAATCTTTTAGGAAAACCCCTACAAGAAAAGTGGGAAGGACCTTTCCAAGTGCTGCTGACCACCTTCACCGCGGTTCGAATCAAGGAGCGACCTACGTGGATCCATTACTCACGGGTCAAGAAAGCACCGGGGAGTAAACAAGAGGAGTAAACACCGTGACCCGGATTCCACTCCAGACCCCTACTATCCTGATCATCAGACCCTTGGGGTTCCATATGAATGCCAGCCAAGTTCTCTTTGGATCCCAGCTAAATGGATAAGACCTGCCTTGGATGTGGAGCCTTCTGAATCAGCTAACCCCTCAGGATCACGAGAGAATCCAGCACAAACTGACATTAAATACAAATGGTAGGAAGATCAATGGGGGAAACCATACTTATGATAGTTATTTTTCTAACATCCATACAATTCGGGCAGAATGTAGTTTTTCCTCGAAACTCTGCCCCAATAGACCCATGGTCCAATGCACACCAGTGTATTCACCCGGAGTCAGGGATGAAGGGGCCCTATTTCGAGGTTTATGCCTTGCGTAACAATCAGCCATACCCAAAAGAGGAATGGGATAAGCGGACATACCTAGTGGCACAGAAGGGAGATCAAATCCAAATTGGGTGCCGGGAACTTGACCCAGTAGAAGGAAAAACAAGGCGGCTGGTATTAACAATCCAACCCTTGATGCCAACTTTTAAACATAATCTGATTACCTTTAGTCCAGTGAAAATGGGCAAGCCCACAGTTTGGATCCAGCAAAAGGGCCCAATTTCATGTCTGTGGAGTGACTTCAGGGAAGACCCACCTGGATCACAACCCCGAAACTCGGTAATTTATAGAGAAGATTCACTTGGGGAACTACATCCTCAAAATATAACCTTTGACCCTCACCCTCTCCTCTTTCCTGTGGGAAAGATTGTAGCATCTAGCGGTCCCGAGGAAGGGAAAGCACAGTGTGAGATGGCATTTAGATTAGATCAGTCGATGACGTTCGCATGTGAAAGGGAGTCGAAAACGCTGGAACAGGGTACTAGTTTCCCCAGACGTGTTACCAGATACGAAGTGGCATTACCGGAAGACGTGATCTCCTTATATCCAAATTTAGACTTGCCCCAAGAAATTACTCCACCAATTGAATGTAGAAAGGTGCATAACTTAACCTTTATCGGGCCCCAGGTAGTAAGGAGGTCAAATGAACTGAAACTGCTGCTAGACCCCACATACTCTCTGAAAAAGGTGCAAATGAATATTCAGACCAACATTACCCATCTGCAAAAAGACTGTCAACCGTTCATACAACAAAGCCTTAAAAGATGGGAGGCATGGCTAGCTACTAGGTCTTATCACAGGCGGGCGCAAAGGGATATAAGTGGATAGGTTGGCACTAGATTTAGAATACTGAATACCATAGATCAAGAAGTATTGGTTAACAAATTGAGTACTGTCACCACCAACTTAGGAAAACTTAAAGTGCCCCTGAGTTCATCCATGCTTACATTGGCAGAAACACAATCACTGGTAGTTAGGTTACTAACCCTGGTAGCAAATCACACTGCTGAAGATTTTGCTAGAATTGCCGGCTATACAGGAGACATTAGCAGTGGCAGCAGGGATAATAAGAGAAGGAACGTCAGGAACGCTGTCCCAGGAAATAAGAGAAACGATACTGAAGGATAGTCATACTACACAATTTGAAAGGGACCATCAAGCCTGGTGGCAATTAGTAAACTTTACTTATGTACCACAGCATGAGCACATTGAAGCCTATGTTCTTACCATCAGTGCTGCAGAGGAAAGGGCAATTTTCCCTATCCTTACCTTAGGGACCATACATCAGAATGTCCTTGTTAGGCCAGTAGATCATAATGTTTGGGCGAGTTATGATGACGCCAAAGATAAGTGGCAGTCTGTTAGTACAGAAGCATGTATTCCTAGGGGGCAACTAGGATACATATGTGAAAATGCTATAGTAGAAACAGAAGATTTATGCTTAGATGCTGAAAATAGTGTATGCACTTTTGAAATGCTTCCACACAATAGAGTACGGTCGCAGGTTTATTATGTAGGGAATGGATGCGCCTGCGTCAGAACAGCTTGCAGTAACATAACTGTAGATAGTTGCCAAGAGGAAACTAACAATACTAACTTTTGTGTATGTAATTTTACCAAGATTATAGGTTGTGATTTTAACTATACCGCTCCTGTAACCACCCAGCAGCTAATTAATGCAGACTACGACCTGTATCATGAGTTGCCAAAATTACAGATAGGTATAGATGTCGAGGTTCTTAAGGCGATGCTCGTGCATCCAGAAGTAAGAAGACTGGTGCAAAAAGTGAACCAAACAGTTAAGCGCATGGTCCTACAGGTGGAGCACAACTCAGAAAGAATAAAAAACATCCTGACTGAAGTAGAACAAGTAGGCCAACATCACTGGTGGGACGTTTTCACAGGATTTTCCCCAACAGCAACACAGGTCTTTCATTACCTGATACACCCGATACTAATTTTAACTATAGCAATGCTTATACTGACTTTTATGAACCTATGCTTGTGGTGGAGGCTGAAATCCTTGATGAGTAAGATCCAAATGATTTGGGCGATGGTGCGGGCGTATCAACGCCCCGAAGGATTAGAACTTGACGAAAGAATTCGTAAGTTATAAGAAAAGGAGGGAAATGAAGCCCCTAAAACAGTTACTTTCAAGAGATGATGGGTTAAAGCATAGAATATAAAGCAGTTATGGGAAATATTCAATGTTAGGAAATCACATAGAGCAATAAATTGGGTAAGGTATGGAACATAATGACAGGGAAGAGATAAGGACAGACAGTGATAAGTTCAGTGCATTTCAGAGTCAAGAACAACTGCTGGGTAAAGCACGTTTAGGGCCAACATGTCAAATTGACCCTGAGACCCTTGCCAAGGCCTGGAGACTAAGCCAACTACACCGGGAATTGACCAAATTTGGGGAGAGGTTCAAAAGTTTAAAGAGGAAGACTCCTCGAAGATGATGAAGGCCGACCGGAACGACCCCTGAGAAGATCCTCAAAAGAGAAGTCCCCGCCCACGCTCCGCCTACACCACTCCCCATATGTATATGCATGAATATGATGTAATCCCAAACCTAAAACTGTATAAAAAGGTACGCTTTTGCTGTAAAGATTCAGAAATCCCATTTTAGGATTTCTCCGACGTCGTAATAAAATACCTCCTGCTTATTTGACTGAGTCTTTTAAGCAGTAATTTCTCGCCTTTTGGGGCAAAATTCGGCATCACTATGAACAGGCCGCTTTCATTACATAGTGTACCACCTTTCTAATTTGTGGAGCCCATCTAGAGATGTCTTTTTTGAACCCAAAATACATATTTTTTAAATATAATCATAAAATTCAGATTTGGATCACTACAAAGTAGATTGATGTAAACACTACACAAATCTTATATTTCTGCTCAGAAAATTAACAATATGCACTTTGTTTCTTACCCATGATTTCTACCTTCATATTTTCTTCCTTCCTTACACATTCTTCCAGACCTGACTCCTGCATGGAAAGAGATGATCTTACACCATGCTGAGCCACAGGCAGAGATTCCACAAACTCCTCCGGTCTGTTCAGTTCCATTTTTAATTCCTTTTTCTGGCCTTCATTATTACCACGTTGTGATTTCAAGAAAGCAACTAAACTGGGATCTGCAAGTATTGACAAAGAGACAGACAGAGATGTGACAGAAAGTCTCAAAATACTTCACATGCCTATAGCTCCTGCTATTTATGTTTCAGTCTTTTCTACATGTCCTCTTTCTCTTACCAGCTGTCACTTCTCTTCAAACTGAGGCCCTCCACTGCTTCATGACCCCTTAGACACATAAGGTGGGTGTAACTGTCTGGTGAGGAGACACCAGAGAAAGAACTGACAAATGTCTTTCAGGGTAAAGCAACCACAAAAATTCTATTTTCCCAACTTACAAATAAAGATAACTGCTTCTTTTCCCCTCACTGCCACTCAAATGGGACATCTAAGCATGACTATAAACTGTGGAGAAAATTCTGTTCTGTGGTCCCTGCCAGTGGCATCAATCTGAACACGAGAAGAAGACACATGACAGACCCCACAAAAAGAATTACCTAATCTTTATTGAATTGCAGTAGAACTGCAAGTCATAGCTCAGATATTGTGTTACAACGTGATCTTTGATTGTCCTGAACTGACTCTCCATTCCAATTATGGTCTGACAACACCCAGAAAAAAGACACAGCCATTCTCTTCATGCTTTGAAGAGAAACATTTGGGAGGTAGATGTGTTTTGAAAGACAGATTATGTTCATATGGCTCTAAGATCATCATTTTACTTTCAGATCTGCTACAGATATCCCACATCATTTTGGATGGAGTGCACTGTCTCTGAACACTCCTCTCCAGAAGATGGTGTTGGGATGCTTATGCCAGAGGTGAACAGTGAGAGATTGAGCATTGTGCCTCAACAAGGTACAGAATTACTCCAGTAAGCTGTGTCAGAGATATATAAAGTAGAACATAACACCTACAGTGGTTATTTATTCTTTGGAGGACAAAGGACAAGCAGTTGAGAAATGCTCTGTACCTGAGATAAGTCATCTGAAAAATGACTCCCATGTCTCTGAAACATCTATCCCACACTCATGATTGCTGCACATTCTCCTCAATGATGCAGTTTAAACTGTCCTTGGTGAAGAACAGGCATTCAGCCCAGTCTCATTAAAGTATTCCTATTTTTTCTGAATGCAGGCAAGAGCTCTCACTTTCTTGCACTTCACTGTACAGAGCAAGGAAAGACTGTATTCATTATTTAATCATTTCACACAGTGACAAAAAAGTCACTGATGTCAATCTGTGCACAGTATATCAAAAACTAAGCCTAGTTCTGTCCAGAGTCTCCACCAACAAAACCAGCACAGTACCAACAATAAGACACTGCCCAGCACAGAACTATGTACCCATTCTCATACTTCACACCACGGAGTATCATCTGCTTCATAACCAAGAAGTTAATTCACGGACTGGACAGCATTTAACATGCACAAATCATTCACACTCCCAAATTTGGAGAAAGTCTCCTTAATTCACAGCTCTGTGCCTGTCCAGCTCCTAAATCCATCTGTAAGTCAGCAATTTAGTTTAGGTGTGTTTCATCATGTATAATTCTCTACCCACAGATATTCTGGGAATTCCAAAATTACTCCCAGTTTCTTTAAGGCCTCAAAAGATTAAAGTATCTACTATTGTAATCTACAAGGCATATAAAAATGCATTGCTTCAGAAAATCTTGTTGAAAAATACTTACAATACATCCCATCCTTTTTCAACTCTTTAAGTATTCACTTCACTAATATCCCAAAGGACAGAGTGGTGGGGACAAGGAGCAAAAAAATCACAAATCACTCACGAGAAGCAAGTATGTAATCAGGCTATTTTTCATACACATGCCATTGTTATAAGCAGTGAAGCCAAATAAAATACTTGGGTGTCTGAATGAAGGATGTACCCAAACAATCTGGCTGCAACTATTTTGTGTAGTTCCTCTGCCACCTTTCCAGTTATACCCATGTTGCTTGCAATGAAGTGAAGATAATTAATATGATCTTTAAGCTGAACCTACAAGAGACTTATGCATCTAAAATGCCACTCATATCTAAATTTGATGCTAGAGGACCTGAAATCATGAGAATTTAAAAAATACTTGTCTGCCACCTACATCTGTACATCTGCTCTTCCTGAGCATATAAATTAATCAAACTAACGCCAGCAAGTGTTGCAGTAGCCCAGATCACATGAAGTCTTATCAAACACACCACATTCAGTGCTCTCCTCTACCTTGTCATCAGCTGCCAGTGACAGGCATTCTCAGAGCACCATTGTGGACAGGGCTCCAAACCAGAGACCAGACCCCTGCTAGAATATGCCTGTACCCAACAGTGTGAAAATTAAAACACTTTTTCTAAAAGTCAAGGCTAATTTCAAGTTTTTCTGCTCTACAAGTATAGGTTTGAATTGAAATCTCCCACATGCCCATATGTTCTCCCTATCCGGGTACTGACAGTTCTGGCCTGAGTTTTAGGTATTTTGGAGGGGAAGACCAAGGATTCTTTCTCACCTCAGCATTGCTATGACACTGTTTCTTATCAGCTTCAAAAAACTACATTTTAGGACCTTAAACATTTATGTGCAACCATGTATTTGGAGTGCAAGCCAATAAAGTTCATGGATCATCTTAACCCACAGCAGAGGGGTGACAAGACAGACTTAAGCCAAACCAACCCTCACTGAAGAATAAACACTATTTAATTTCTTCACACTTAGTTCTTACTCATAAGCTATTGACATGACATGGAAGCAAGATTATCCACATATGGAATGAGCAGGAATTCCAAGTTCCCATCGTTGACCTGTGAATTTGCTAAGACTCTGGGACACCTACACATTCAATAAGTTGTCTCAACTCTAGAGCTGACCCTGGGAAACACATACCCAGCTGAGCCAGAAGCCTCGCCTGCTCCTGCAGGATCTCTTCCTCAGACATGGACTGCAGCTTCTCCAAGTTCTCTTTGTGAATAGCTTGAGCTTCCTCCTCACTCTTTTGGCTTCCAAGACCCTCTCCCGTTATGAGACAAGGACGCTGAGAGGTCAAAAAGTCATAATCTTTATCTATAAGAAGCAGCAGAGAAAGCAGTTAGTGATCTCTGTCTACAGCATCATGAATAAATCTCAACTCTGTCATTAACAGGCTTGCATAATTTCTTTTGTTTTTTTTTTTTCCCTACCTTGGTAGTAAAGTTAGAATAGGAGTAAAGAAGTTTAGCTTAACTTCAAACAAAACTAAACCATTTGTGCTTTCATCCCATGTCACAACAAACATGTTGACATAATTTCAAGCTTGTTTCTTTGGGAGCTTGAGGAAGATGGCAGGGGAAAGGAATTATGTTTCTTTAATGCAAAGCAACAGCATGAAAAGGTAAACTGCAGCATAATTCACAACTGATGCATCAGAGCATTCTTCCAGCCTAGTGAATACTAGATTATTTCTCTGCCCAGGAATGCCTGAACCCACATTTGTATGTCAGCTGAACCATGACCTAGTAAATAGTTGCTGAGTAAGACAGAGAATTACATGAGGTAAACCAGCTTCCAGATGATAAAGGATCAATTCTCAACACAGGCATGTTTGCTTCTAACAATGTCCTATACTCACCTTCAAGGGTTAAACATATTAGAAGTTACAGCAAGGGACATTCTTCATACTCTGAACAAAACTGAGTCTCCTTTATCATCTGATCTAAATCCATTTTAAATGTTCATTTCATTTAACCATTGCACCAGGTAACATGCTCCTTTGGTCAGTGTGAGACCCTCCTGCTCTTCTGTAACCCACTATACAAGGATCTGACTTTGCAACTTTATTGCTTATGTTTTATTCATATGCTCCATATAGACTTGGACCATCCCTATGCCCATAACCAGCCAGCCCTGAAAGCATCAAATCCCTGTTTAAACAGCAGCAATGACTTTCAACATAACACCAGGAAGATTTGATGTCATTACCACAGTTGTTGTGCATATTGAGCAGAAAGAGATAAGACAGGGTGACCCGGCAAAAGCTTCAGCATACTTCCCACCACCAGCAATTAAACTAAGTATTACAACAAACAAATATGTTGTTACTACAAGAAATTAAGCTCCCCCTCTTCTCTTGCTTCTAATGATCCTGCCACAACAGTCTGGCTGAAGAGGTAAAGGCATTTTGTAGTCTCTCTGTCATGCTATTACAGTTTAGAAGCGTTCATGTTCAAGAGGATGATAGCTATATGGCTGCTCTATTTCCCCTTCAGCTTTCTCAGACAGAATTATACATGTCCAATTATAATAGGACATACACTAAGCACAGTATAGTGACCTGGATGGTGGGCTTGTGCACACACAGCACACCTGGCAGTTCTCTTACCAATTCTCTAACAGGGGGCAGGGCTGACACAAACCTGAGCCTAACGGTGATAATCTTCAAATGACATCTTGCCTCTATTTCAATGTGAAAAAGAGCATGTCAGGGTAAAACCCAGACACAGGGTGCTCCTAAGAAAACTGGACTGCCCCAGACAACACAAATAAAAAAATAGCCTGGAGATGCTGGTAACAGTTGAACTGACTTCATCTTTCCTTGTCACGTTGCTGTCAGACAAGTAACTGTTGGAGGTGGCAGTGACTCATCAGCACTGCTTCACAGTATTCCTTATGGAGCAAAGCCACAGTCTCATGGCAGCAGATCTGGTGACAGAAAACTGAGCTTTCAAACATTTCAGTAGGAGTGAGAACCCACATCACAGTGGTCTCAAACGCTTTCAACACAGAACCACCCTCTTCCCAAAATTGTCGAAATCAGTGATGAAACAAGAAAAACTTTACATATAACAAACAGAAAGAAAAAGGGGGACAAGAATCTTGAAAAATAAATCTAGCTCCCTGTGTGAAGTAAAAATGAAACCAGAGAGAAAGCGAACCAAGTTTTTAGAACCATCTCAGAATTTTCTCCTTAGAATTTTTTGTTTGCATCTCAGACCATTTCAAATCATAGCCACAATACAGACATTCCAACTGACCTTGAGATTCCAAAACTGAGAACAGCAATGCTACCCTAATTTAAAAACGTGGTGGGCTGACGTTATGGTTACTAAGACTATGTAAATACGGTCAGCTGGATGAGCAGAACCTTCTCCACTTACCACCCCTGCTGCCGGGGAGAGGCGCCTCGCCCACGGATCCCACAGGATCCAAGGCATCCGGAGCAGCTGATCGCACTTCCACGCACTCGGCAGCAGAGGGAGCCGTCGCTGCCTTTTCAGCAGCTCTTTTTGCTGCCATCTTCTGTGCAAAGATGCTTTTTTTTCCAGATCCCAGCTGCACCTGCAAACGGGGAAGCCACATATTCACTTTTCTATCCAGAGTCTCCCTACACACCTGCCACTAACAAATTTATAGATGTGATCCTAAAGACACCCTCAGATCAGACTTTGGGACATGATATAGGGAGGTTGCTGGCAGTCACCTGTCCCTTTCTGCGCACGTGTGACTATTTTTTAGCACAGTTTACTGCTATGACAGAGAGACAAAGACATGAATGATTTGGCATCTAGAGAAGGAAGATGATTAATTATAAGTGAATTCAAGCAAGGAAAATACATCTAAAATGTCACCAAATACAATAGTTACAGCTTTCCTGCTGTTCGGTAGCTCTGCATAGCTGAATACCTTGGATTTCTGAGTATAAATGGGCTGTACTTCACTTTCCTCACCACATGCTTGGAACAGACTTCTTATAAGGTGATTAGTGAGCAGCAGGGTGAAGAGATCTACACAGTAAAGTGGGCGAGTAGTGCTAAAATAATCCTGGTTAAATTACTGTGTTGCTTGCCAAGATAATGGAAGGGCATGGCTCTGAACAGCCTTGCACAGGGGATGCACAGGAAATCCAAAGGAGACTAAGCAAAAAATCTCTTGCATGTCTCCAGCCCAGAGAAGACGCTTAAAAGGCAGTCTGAACATTTGGTAGCTGCTTTGAGCACTTCTACATCAGATAAGCAAAACTGGTAGTTTAAAAAGTATTACTCTCACCTTTCAAAAAAGCTGTCCTTCAAAATAAGCTACGTCCTCAAAAGCAACCACAGCTGTCAATCACATATCACCTCCCAGCATCTGACTCCCACTCAGCTAGCAGTCCTTGCTACTACAGCAATGACTGATAATAGCAACCATCGCTTCCAGTTTTACAGCCTCAGAAAATAATTATGTCAAAATCAAAAAGCACTGCTAAAGATAACCTGATCAACCATACTCCAATGTTATGGAGGAGAAATCAGGTGCGATTTCAATAAGAACCTGGTGGACAAAGCAACAGAGATTGAGAGCTCCTCAAAGAAAAACAAGCAGAACAGGATCAATTCTATTACAGCACTGCAGATTTGACCCACCTTTATAAAGTTAGTTGAAGAAGGCTAAACCAAGAAGATTCCAATGTTACTTAACTGCAGGGTATGGAGTAGCTACTCGTTGGCAGCTTGGTAGAAGAACCCTCTCCTTCACTCAGGTGGCAATGCCACAGATATGTTGAGCTAGCTCATAATCTTCAGCATACTAAATTGGTTATTTTGAGCACTACCAAGCCCCACTAAGCATTAGGATTTAATGGGAGAAAGTTTAATTGTTAACAAAGGTAGCATAAAACATCTGCTCCTAATCTTACCTCACTTTTTATCTCGGAGCGGTGAAATGTCCTTGGGAATGGGTCTCCCGTGGGCACTGGCATGGTCACTGCTACTGCACTGGTGTCTCGTTCCTGAAGAAAAAATTCAAACCCTGTAAAACCATTGCAATAGCCAGACATGTATGTATCATTTAACTGACAGCAGGCTCAAAATCTCCCTGCTCTGCAGCTCACACTGTCATCAGCCTCAGAATACCTTGTGCTTATTCAGAGACAAAGTGAGGCTATTTTCCAAAAGACTAGGCTGCCAAACTCCATGCATCACTCAAAGAATCAGATAAAGGAAAACCTAGGCCAGTGCAAAGCACAGAGAACATCCCCAGTAGAGTCCAGAAACTCACCCAAATCCACACTACAGCATAAGCCTGCATGCAATCAGTGTGACCTGTAGGCTGTCAGGTCTGGAAGGTAGATCTGAAACTATATTTAACTGACAAGAAAAAAATACATCCAAAGAGCTTTTTTCTTTCATGGTGCTCCAGGACACTGGTCTACAGTGCTGCTTCATTACACTGTAGAAATAAAATGCAGCCACAGAGCCCTTCATCCCTGCTTAGTTCAGAGCATTCAAAAAAACAAACACTAGATCATCACACAAAAGACAGACATACAATAATTTTGCTGAGGACTGCTGTAATGTGTTGATCATGACTCTCCAATCTTTCCTCTGGATCTTCATCCTCAAAGTGGACACTAGCGCTTTTGATCTTGGACTTTTTTGGAGGAACTGGAGTTAGAGCTGGGAGAGTATCAGGAAAACCTGAGGAGGGGAAGCAATAACAAGGAAAACAAGTTATTGTGTACAACCACTGTGCAGTAGATACCAGACCAAAGCCTCCTAATACACCTTTTATTCCTCTGATGAGAAATAAAGATAAGGAAGCAATAAGACGCTTAAGACTCCCCTGTCTCTAAGTTAAAGGGTGTAGTGAAGAGAAACATGCTTGAAGATTCTATTTATGTATTGGCACAAGGTCTTTCCAAAGAGCTCCATAAGCAGGAAAGGGTACTGAGATCTCACTGCAAGTATTAAGTGAAGCAGCAAGGCTGTATAGAAACAAGTATTGTCCTGGCAGGTTGTGTTGAGGCATAAAAGTGAATATTTCTGCTGCAAACTGTTAAATGTGAGGGATTTGTATGATCATGAACAAACTCCTTTCCACCTGCTATAAGCAGATCATATTTCCTCTACCTGGAACAAAGTACCGCAAGATTTATATTGCTGCTTTTAAAAAAGCACCTTGTGCTTCTGAGATCAAGCACATGACAAAAGTGTTACAGCTACTATTGATAGAGAAAACAAAAACAAGCCAGATCTGCTGGCTGAAAACTGGAGCAGCTAGGAGAGGTAAATCTCAAAGACACTGGGTCTGGATAGCTGGCAAAATAAGCAGTGAGAGTTCAACAGCACAAATTACAGAAAACACCTCTTGCTGGCAAGGTACCACAGAGAGCTGATGAATGTGGACCAAGGCAACAAAGGTGGTCCTACTGGATGCTAGCAGCATTGGACAAGCCAATTTCCAAGGCTAAGGAATAAATAATACTGAAAGAAGGGCACAAAGGCAAGAGAAACGCAACACTAGGTTGAGAGACAGAGAATCTTAATAATTCAGAGAAACAAACGAATTTACCATCCAACATGACTACATCTTTGCTGTCCTGGAGCGGGGGTCTCTCAGCATCTGTGCTCCCTTCCTTCCCTTTCCTCTTGTCTGCTTTCTTCACAATCTTCACTGCAGGTGAAGCTCTGGATGCCAGGAACTGGTTCTGAAAGCGCAGCAGGTCTGCCTCGGACTCCCCAGGCTTTGGTCTAGACAGCATGTTGCCTTCCTGATCTTGCAGCCCAGCCACACTTGCTTTTCACACAGGACTCCAAATCATGGAAAATGGGTAACAGAACTGGATTTCCTGGAGATAGGATGGGGACAGCACAGGAAAACTCATTTTTGTCCCACTCTTACGTTTCTGTACATACCACAAAACCCCTACTTCAGGATCACCTGAACACAAACACTTAAACGGGAGTCCCACACAAATGGAATCCTGTTCTTCGCTGCTGAACAAAAGGCTACTTGACAAGCCTGCACAAGGTCTGTCAGCCAGCTAGAAGCAGAATGGCATCCAGCCAGTAAAAAGACAGACAAAAAGTGCATCACTGCCAAAATGCCAACAACAGGGTCTGGGATTTGCAAAGTCAGAGTAACATCTTGTCCAAGATGATAATTGAGCAACTCAAATCCAAGAGATTTGAGTTGCTCAATTATCAATACCAACTAAGAATCTCAGAGGCACAGTATCACATCAACATACCCCTCCAGCATACCATCTCCTCCAGATCCCTGGCAGGATGCAAGAGACTGTCCACATAGAGCTGAACAATGCACTCCCTGACACTGTTTGCTCTCCTTCTCACTCAGATCTCCCAAGTGAAAAATGTCTTTCTTCCTCATGTGGACCTCCTGTTCTCATTCTCTTTCACTGGCCCCTTACTGGCAGAAGCTGTGCTATTTCCAAGCATCTCCATTCACTGCCCAGGCCAATTTGGGGTTGAAAAACAACGGTGAGATTTATACAGGCTTTTTCACACCGTGCATATGACAACTCAACAGGAAGGCAACTACTCCACCTCCCATCTACCAGGCAGGAAAATATTGGTGACTCTTGCTCCCCACATCTGATTCTCAGAGCCCGGGACCAGCAATCCAACAAACCAGTAAATTGTTTGCAAATACATTTCATTGTACTCCTAGCATAAGCACACACCTACTTGCTGTTTATTTTTGGAGCTTGCTGCCACAACAGGGCTCCCACAGCCAGACTTCACTTGCTTGGACCCTCTTTGATACCCATAAGGAGCAGAACATGCATCCCAAGCCAAGTGTTCCCTGCCCTGTCATCACAGCCTTCAAAGCCCAAAAGAGGAGGATGCCTGCTTTAACAGGCACAAAACACACAGTTGGAAGTAAACACTGCTCCTAAGCTTTCTGCAAGAAGCCTCCTCCACACAGAGCTCTACATAAACTTGTCCAAGTCTCTCCCTACCAAAACTTAATCAAAAAATACAGAGCCCCTTCAAACTGCCTTTGTTTCTTGCGAAAACTGTCAGCACAAAAAGACAACCAAGCAGCCTTTGTTAATCAGGTGGGATGGTCTTCCAGGAACCCCTTCCTCAAAGGCTTTCCTTCAACACTCGTGGGACCTGCAGATGGAATGAATGCAGGGAAAACTCTTGGCTTTCTTCTTAGGGCACCTTTTCCCATGTCCCACGGAAGCCAATGCAGCACATCAACAACACTCCCTTGGCCGTCAGGAGTCCTCGTTCCTACCCACCAGAGCTCAGAGAAAGCACACAGGACTAACAAACTAACAAACTCCTGAGGATCAGCACTAACCCCAGCATCCTGCAGCCTGGTTACCTCCAGCCTTGCAACTGGCTACTTAAAAGCTCACCATACACCATCTGTTTGCCCAGAGGGACCTCCAGCCATTCAGCACAAGCAACACACTGAGATATTGTCCTAGGAACACAGGTAAGGGATCAGAAATGCTGTCCAACGACTAGGAGCACCTCTGAACTCCACTACATAGTGATTGCTGCATGGACACACTATCATCTTACTTGATAAAATCCAACACTGGTAGGCTTTTTAATTTCTTGTGGTTCGCCTGCATTTACAGTGTATTTTTCTTCCTCAGCAGCAGAGCCCAACATGCAAAGGGAGACAGTTACATCTATGAACCAGACACAATCAAAAGAGAATGTATATGTTGATGCTAAAAAAAATCCTCTCCGACTGCTACTGTCATTTGTGAACCTTGGGGAAGGCCTTTTTACCCATTCTGAAGTGTACAGCTTTGCATCGTTTTGATAAAGTTACCAGATTTGGGCGAAAGAGGAATACAAGATCCTGCTGTCACAATAAGTGTCTCAAATTAACCTCTTCAGACCTTGTTGGTTGTGGCAAGAATTTAAAAAGAGAAGCAGAGAGTCTCTGCTCTCAGTCTCTTCTGGGCAGCCCAGCAGCCAGTGGAAACGCACAATTTCCCCACTTGAGGTGAGCAGGCAATGAAAGCCTCACTCAGGATTATTGGCTCCTTTGCAAAATGGTGACATGCATTCTCTGCTCTGTCACAAAAATGCTTTCTGCACACAATGCTGTAATGGCCAACAGTCTTCTTGACACTTTCACTTGCTACAGAGAAGGCAGACACTGGAAAGACACTCCTCACAGATGAAAAATCCTAGCCACAAGAGTCAACTGCTGCAAGAAATTCTCCTCAAAGAGCCTCCACATCTCATGCTGGTCACAGAAGACTCAGTGACTGTGACCCTGCCTGTCGGGCACACACCTTGTGCATGCACACAGCACCTTGCCAACAGAAACGCTACTGTCCCAGCTTGTCTCGAGAGTCTCTGCAATAAACAGGAAGCAGAACAGCGCAAAATAACATTAAAAACAACAGCTGCTATCAACACACTGAAGAATTGATGCGTGCCAGCGTTCCCACCGCGTTCACAGCCCTGATGGACTTACACAAACTACTCTGAATCAAGTCTCAACCAGCCAACGGAGACTCGGCCTGGCAAGGCCTCTCTGATGGGGGCATGGAGGGAAGGAGAGAAGGAGGGAGGCACACAGCGGCACAGATCCCGCAGCACCTCCCTGCACGGCGGGCACGGCCACTGGATCGGCGGCCGCGCGGAGCCCGTAGCCGCGCTTCTCTTTACACCAGGGTGAAGACAAAGTGCTGGGCCCCTGCCGGCTACACCGAGCGAGGCCGGGCCGGGCCGAGCCTGCCCCGCCGCCGCCGCGGGATTCCCGCAGGCAGGAGAGGCCCCGCGGCCGCCACAGCCCGGCCGTCACTGCCCGGCCGTCACTCACCTGCGCGGCGCCGCCGCTCCCGCCCGCGCTTCCGCCCGACCGGCGGCGCTTCCGCCTGGCTGCCGTCACTTCCGCCCGGCCCAGCCCCGTCCCCCGGATCCTGGCGGGGCCCCAGAGCCGCGGCTGTGGGTTCGCCGTGCGCTTGTGCGGCCCGGGGCAGCTCCGCCGGTGCTACCCTGGGTCCCAAGACCGGCACCTGCATCCCACAGCGAGTGCGTGCACACAGAAACGCATTCATGTCCACGCAGGAGCTGTGCCAGAGGGCGTGGCCGGGCCCGAGAGCGGGGGGAGTGTTTTGGGAGAGCAGATGCATAAAGCTCTGTGAACATGGCTGTAATTCATTATTCATGACTTATTGTTTGTAATATGTGCCAAGCTTTATTAGAAACTATGAGAGAGCTGTCAGAACTTTCAGGAGCTTTGATTTTAATGTTGGTTATTGATTTTAGTGCTTGGTCAACTTTCAGCTCTTTTTACAGAACGAGTCGTTTTTGGAAGGCACCACAGTTGATCATCTGGTCCAACCTCCCTCCTCAAGTAGGATCATCCTAGAGCACAGGGCACAGGATTACATCCAGGTTCTTGAATATCTCCAGTGAGGGAGATTCCACAACCTCTCTGGACAACCTGCTGGTTGTCGGTCACAGGTACAATAAAGAAGTTCTCCTTTATGTGCAGGTGGAACTTCCTGTGCATCCGTTTCTGCCCCTTCTTTATTTGTCCTATTTCTTGGTACCATCAAGAAGGGCCCTGCTCCATCCTCTGACACCCTCCCTTGAGATACCAATAGGCACTGGTGAGATTATTAATTACCTGGGAAAAAAATCTCTGAGCATGAGAACAGGCACAGATTCTCACTCGGCTTGGACTGGACCAGGTGGGCTCACTGTTTGGGAAGGACTCACCACAAAGTGCCCTGATGCTGTAAAAAGTTAAGCACTTTTTCACTGTCTGGGGGGGGGGGGGTGTTAAACCTTTAGAAAGCTGCAATACTACTTAAAAATTACAGCCAGAAACACATTTTATCCTTTATGACCACTGAAAGCACTTAAATCTCTAGATTTCTGTTCATCTTCAGGCCATGCATCAGGGCACCAGAGGTTTACAGAAGGCTGGGGCAGGTGCAGTGGTGCCAGCAGAAGATTTCTCTCTGCCCCTTTGAGGCTTTCCTGGGGCTGAACTTGGGAATGGTTTCCCATGCACCCCATGGGCACAGTTCAGTTCTCCCAGCTGGACAGTAAGGCAGGGAGGCTGTGGCACTGCTTGCCTTGGAACGTGTTTGGGTGAAGCATTGGGGCTGCTTAGACTGTCTGACAGCTGCTTATGGTTCTGTCTCAAGACAGCCATGAGCATTTTCCCTCCCTGACTCCTCTCACACTGGCTGCACAGCTTCTGTGGCCACACACACAGTGTCTCTTAGCGTGCAGGTGAAATAAGGAAACAAATTTTTTTGCCAGAAAGACATACCAATAGAATGTATTTGATTTTAATTACTGCAAGACAGGAATGCTTCCCATCAGAGCTGCCAGAGTTGTATGTATCTTTCCTTCATTCCATCAATTATTTACCCTCAGTTTTAATAATACAGTTAAGGGCACTATATATAGCTTCTGCTCTATCAATAAATCATGCGTGTGTGTCTTCATATTTATCTTATGAAATTATAAGTACCAACATGCTTGCATGGATTTGCTAAGGAATTCTAGCAATGGAATTCCCAGCAGTGCATGTCTTGGAGTCTTTGGTGGTGAACTCAAATATTCTTCACTCAATGAGAGCTATTTTATGAGACTTTTTATGAGATTTTTGTTTTTTTTTTTTTTTTTTATTTTATGAGCTCACCAGTCTTTTCACAAATCCCAACAATCTCCTTCATCCCCTTCTCATAGCTCTGTGCTGATTTAAAACCCAGTGGGAATATTAAACCTACTTGAACTGCTCCCTTTCCCCTGCCCCTTTCCAGCAGTGGAGGAAACACTAGGAGAGATTATAAATTGGAATCACAGTTTACTGAAAAATTGCAATAAGCACAACAATATTAATAAAAGAGTGTACAAAAGAGAGACAATAAAAGAGTGTACAAAAGAGAGACAATAAAAGAGTGTACAAAAGAGAGATAAAAGGATATTCACTACTGAACAAAGAAAAATACTTCCCAAAGACCACATCCAGTGTGGTTTCCAAGAAAAAGGCAACATGATGGCTGGCCCTGTGCTGGGCAGCATGGAGTATATGCAAAAACAAAAGCAGAATGTTGGAAAGGCCTGCAATTTAACTTTTCCCACTCAGACTGAAAACAATGGAAGAACAGGGACAAGGCAAAACCTTCAGACCTGACAGGGCTCTCAAGCAGGTCAGAGGACCCTCCTTCTCGGCCTGACTTTGTGGGAGCGGGACTGGAGAGCTTGGCGGTTCCAGCAGCTGCAGCCTGGGCTCTACATGGCTCAGCTGGGCTCTGCCATGCTGCTGCTTTCTCTCCTTTCTTTTTCTTGGAGCAGCTCCCCAGCTCTTGGGCTCACCAGCGCTGTCTTTGAGCACCAAACCAGAAAAGCCACATCCCCAAGCATAGCAAAAGATGGCCACCCTTCTACTTCCAGCCCCTGACTTCCTCCTGCTCCAACCACATTCTTGCCATGACATGAATGGTATGGAATTATACAGTGCTAGAAATTCTATCCCTTTCCTCTATAACCATAATGAACTCATCACAGTTCAACATGAGTTCCTGACCTATCATCAAACCCAAGAATCCACACAGTATTATAAGGTCAATGCACACAAGCCACCTTCCCCATCCCATAAATCCAAGGCACTTTAGTACATGTGATCCACAATCCAGGCTCAGTCCATCAAACTAGTCCTTGGGTTGCATTGCTTGAAACAGTTCTCCTGTTTGCTCAGCAATCTCCTTCATCTTCTGACGTGCCTCTTCTATGGTGGTGCTGGTGTTATGAACAGTGACACAACATTCTCCATCCGTTAGGTTTAGCATCCCACACACTCCATTCTCTTTCAACAACAACGTATCTATGGCTAATCGGTTCTGCAGGGCCATTTCTGATGCCTGCGGGGCCTGCATGTTCGGTTCCCTGAGTGAGCGTCCGGTCCAGTTGCTTAACACATGGACTTGCCTAGTTAAGTTCTCCAAGACATACTTGTGCCTCTGGATAACTCCACTGGACACAAAAAATGATTCTAAGTCTAAAGCAACATTTTGTCCCCAGGTGTAATAGTCAGGGACTTGAATCCCCTGAATCCAGCCTTTTGCATCTGTTGGATTGTGGATTTCTCTCCGCACTTTGTTGTTATGATAAAGTGTATAATTGAACGTTTTAGATGGACACATGGTAGGAAACCCAACAGTACACTGCAGCCCAGCCATATCATACATGTTCAAGTGGGAATACATTTTCCCATCTGAACATGCCCATACCGTTCCCCGTGGAGCTGGATATTTGGCTTGTGAACACTGATACAGGTCACCTTGGGGAACTTCCTGTGCTTCACTACTTGAATTCCAGACCCTCCTCTGGTCAGGGCCGTGTGTAGTGGGAATGCCACAGGATAGCGCTGTCTCTGAATTTTCATAAGACCCATTGCATCGGGTGTCTTGGTTTAGATAGCCGTAGTTGGGATAACCCCAACAGGTACACATGTCCCGGATAAAAGTTCTCAGCTCCGAGATGTACCAGGTTTCTATAGGCTCACCTGCTCCTGTGGTACAATCTAATATACGGGAACAATTCAGAAAGGAGGTCTCTGATTTACTTTGGGTAAGGCTTCTACGGTTCCTCACTTTCCAGCAGATGCTCTCTCCATTAGGTAGTGTGGTCTGATGATCCTTACAGTCTGATTTCTCCACTTCCCATTCTACTATTTTCCCTGTGGGGACCCTGGAAGCCCATTGTAGTGTAGATACAGGATCAAAGATTTGTTTCAGAGACCAGGCCCACTCATAATTTGTTCGGTTAACTTGCTGTGCAATTCCTGGGTTATCAGGGATTTGTATACACCATCCTGCATCCCAATGTAAATTGTACTCATGTTCAAAAAACTCACCCTCAGCAGGAGAATCCCACCACGGTACCACCGTGCAAGGGATAGAAGTGACATTTTGCAATGTCTCAGAAGGGTTGGTGTCTAATAACCGATAGCATGTTTGATTCCATAAATCACTCCAGGTAGAGTCCCGTGGGAGCTGGTAAAAGGCGTTCTTGTATTCTACCCATGTCCCATTTGCATCCCACTGTTGTCCTTCTTTCTGGTCTAGGAAATGGGACTCCACCATCCCCCAGGTAACATTTCCTCCTGTTTTTTTAAGATTATCCAGTTCTCTCGTTAATATTTCTGAAAAATTTAACCAAATCATCATAAATCTAAACCCCTCTGATGCAGAGTTGGGGAGGTTAATACATATTCCTTGATTTGTATGATTCCAAATATGCATAAATCCTTGTATCAACTCCCAAGCTAAATTTGGTTCAGTACTCTGATTTTCAGTTGCTTGAGACAAAATCATACATCCATAACATAAGAGTAAAAACTTTTCCCACACCATTTTTTTTGCTAGTGAAAAGGCAAAATAGGCTTAGCAAAATCAAATTTAAAAATACACAAAATGATCCGTCCACTCAAGAGTTGAAAGCATTGGTCCAGCAGTGGATTTCAGATAATCTGTAAAACATATACATGCATAAAAACAAAACACGATTAAAAGGAGGGAACAAACCACCATCTGGCAGGCAAGTTAAGTGGCTTTTTTAAGGTCAGGGGTACCAATCCCACTCTTGGTAATTCTGCCAAAACCAGATGTCCTAACTAATGGACAGGATTTGCATCTTTTGTTCCAGGGAGCATGGGTGGGGATGAAGACAAAAGGCTGTGAGGTATAAGCACCCATTAACTCCCCAGAAGCTACTGACTCTATCTACCCCATTTGACACCCTCTTGCCCATTCAGGTTCATGAGGTTTCAGGTTCCTCTTCAAGAATCCATGGGTGCATTCAACAGCCTCATTTGCCTAGGGGTAGTATGGAGTGTGAAAGGTCCACGGGATTCCTCCATCTTGTGCCCACTCTTGAACGACCCTGGTGTGGGAGGATGGATTGTAGGAGAATAGAGACAGCACTAAAGCAATCTCACCCTTGAGCAGTTGCAGCTGTACTTATTACCAAAGAGTAGGAACAGCCCTGCCCTTAATAGGCCACAGCTGTGTCCAATAAGGATGGGTGTTATAAAAGAGTGGGTTAGGTAATTAAGAAGAGAGCTGGAGTTTTTTGGTTATGTTGTGAGGAGGAAGGGGCAGGTGGTTGTGCAAGGACTAGGAAAGAGTCAGCCGGCTGTGCAGAAGAAAAGAAAAAAGGAGTCAGTGTTGTGAGGAGCTGCCCCTGGAAACTCACAGAGAGAAGGGATGAAAGTTTTACAGTAAGACAATAAACTGGTGCCAAGCACCAATGCCAACAATTGGTGACCTCTACGGGGATGAGTCCTGACACCCCGGCAGTAAAGTGACTACTGTTGGATTGGAGGGACTGGGGCCCCGGCAAATAATTAAACCATAGCTTCAGTCCCTTTATGGTGCTGTGCCCTGCTGCTCTTGCTACTGCCTCAGCTTGAGTGAGCTCAGACAATACTTCCACTCTGACTTCAGAAAAGGCCCTATATAGTCCACCTGCCAGGTCTCCCAGAGGACTTTTCTGTGTCCTTAGTGAAGGGATGCCTCCTGCAATGGGTGTTGTTTCTCTAGTCCTGTACAACACTGGCCACAGACTGAGATAACAGCATTGCACAGTTCCCAAGTGACAGGCCACCCTGTGTTACCAGCTCCCTTAAAAAGATCCTTAAATCCTGAATGGTCTCCCTTGGCACGTAACCACTCTAGCAGATGTTCCCATTTTTCTTTTCCCTTTACTGCTGTATCTGCTGCACAGGTCAATGAACCTACCTGATTATTCAACAGGTGAGCCCGATTATCCCTCTTCTGATGGGCAGGATTTCATCCCACCGAGAAACACTTTTGCTTAACAAATTTAGGATGTCTTCCCATTTCTCTCACTGCCATACTGGCAACTCAAAAGATCCCCCACTCTTTTGTTCATAAAATGGGAGCCAATTGGTGCATCCCTTAAAAACAGCACTGGGGTTTGTACAGATAAATGCTGGTTCTTTAGTGTCAGCCTCTAACAATCACCCTGCTACTGATCTACCTACCTACCCTGCTAATAATCACACAGCTACTGATTCTCCCATCTCAGCACTTTCTTCTCCCCTTGTCACAATTCTGTCCCCTGAATCAACATGCAGAACGCTGCTCAGTATTTCTCTCTCTTTTGGAGGACGCCTCAGTGAACTACACGCGTCTCAGGCGGGGCTCAACTTGAGGGGTAGGTTTTATTTAAGAAGGGAGGCTCCTGGTCCAGCAGACTACCAGGTAATTCCTGCATTTGGATCACTCTGGGTGCTCCCTCCTCTATCTGAGGCATATGGCAGTGATGATGTAATTGTTCATACCACCTTCTTACTGCTTCTCCCTGCACAACCCCTACACCAGGTGGGGTTCTGGCCAGTACAGGTTTCGAGACCTTGAAAGGTCCCACTAGAATAATTGGTTTCTGCCATATTGCTTCTTCAGCTCCCTGTAGAGCTAGACTAGCCAGAGAGGCACTTCCACCAAACTGAATAAAGTTTTTTTCATCTTTAGAGCTGTGCAAATAAAACCTGACAGGGCAAGTTGGAACCTCAGGTCTCCATTGCCACACAAGCATCGATAATCCATGAATTGCAAAGCCCCGTTTGATATGAAGTGGACCTGTTGGATGCATTGGTCCTAAAACTTCATATAACCCAGCCTCAAATATTAATAATTTTTAGACTTCTGTATGGACAGGGATCCAGTCACAGGTGGTCCTCTGGGGTGTTAAATCATGTTAAGGATGGGCTATGATGGAGAAAGCCAGAATGTGTTTTCTCCAAATTACCAGCAGGGCAAGGGCATGTTGTAGCTCCTTCTTCTATCCAGGAATTTAAATTTGCTCAAGGGAAGTCAAGGTTTTGGGGTGAACACACACTGTTCCTCCCTTCCACCATACTCCCAGAAGCTTTACTTCAGAAGATGGAGTTTGCTCCTCTTCTGCTCAAATTTGAAAACCTAAATTTTCAGGGCGACTAATTATCTCTGTTTGGGTTTGTCCTACTATTGTGGGATTGGGGCTGCCTACCAATATATTGTGAATGTACTGATCTGCTTTAACTCCCTCCATGGGCATCACTACAGAGCACGCTATCTTCTCCAGATCCCAGCATTAACATTCCTGGCAGGATGCAAGAGACTGTCCACATAGAGCTGGACAATGCACTCCCTGACACTGTTTGCTCTCCTTCTCACTCAGATCTCCCAAGTGAAAAATGTCTTTCTTCCTCATGTGGACCCCCTGTTCTCATTCTCTTTCACTGGCCCCTTACTGGCAGAAGCTGTGCTATTTCCAAGCATCTCCATTCACTGCCCAGGCCAATTTGGGGTTGAAAAACAACGGTGAGATTTATACAGGCTTTTTCACACCGTGCATATGACAACTCAACAGGAAGGCAACTACTCCACCTCCCATCTACCAGGCAGGAAAATATTGGTGACTCTTGCTCCCCACATCTGATTCCCAGAGCCTGGGACCAGCAATCCACTTCTCACGGGCAGCAAGTAAACTGTTTGTTAATACATTTCACGCTAATTTCAGCCACTGATCAGCACTAATGCTGCAGATTTGGCACCCTCCCACCCTCAGTATGTTAAATAGTGTGTGCATATTTGATTTCTTCCACTTTTAAAAACCAAGCAGGATTCAGGCATGATTTATTGAAAAGTTGGAAAGGAAAAGTGGACTTGGATTTTTAAAATTACCGTTATCTGCCATAGGGATAGGCAGAACACATGAGAAAATGCAAAGCATGGAAACAAATCCCTGCCCCAATCTCAGACAAAAACAGAGTTCAACCATTGTGCAGGCACAGCCACTGCCCTGAAGCCATAGTTTCCCTTATACTATTACTATAATTGATTGTAAAATATGTAGGGAGAAACCTTGTGGGAAAGATGCTCAGAAACAAGAGTTACTGCCTGTAACTCTTAGGTAGAATTTATGACCTACCCTTAGAATATTTATACTGTTTTCAGGGATCTCATTCTTGACCAAGGCTGGTTAAGTGAGATGCTCTTGGTTCTGAGAGAAAAAACGGGGCCAGGATGTTTTACATTTGTTTATTGGTTTTATGCAAGGTATTGGTGTAAAGCCATCCACCAAAGGCCACTTCAGGGTAGGAAGGAGCACCCTGCTATGGTACCTTGCTACTGTCAGGGAAGGGACTAACCCAAAAACACCTGGGATCTCACTGTGGATCTCACTAATGCTGAGAATGCAGAACCACTCCCTTTCAGCCCACTCCACTCGCAACTGCACAGCAAAAACTGAACCCTCCACAGACAGCTCCTTCTTTTTTTTGTGTACTCCTAGCATAAGCACACACCTACTTGCTGTTTATTTTTGGAGCTTGCTGCCACAACAGGGCTCCCACAGCCAGACTTCACTTGCTTGGACCCTCTTTGATACCCATAAGGAGCAGAACATGCGTCCCAAGCCAAGTGTTCCCTGCCCTGTCATCACAGCCTTCAAAGCCCAAAAGAGGAGGATGCCTGCTTTAACAGGCACAAAACACACAGTTGGAAGTAAACACTGCTCCTAAGTTTTCTGCAAGAAGCCTCCTCCACACAGAGCTCTACATAAACTTGTCCAAGTCTCTCCCTACCAAAACTTAATCAAAAAATACAGAGCCCCTTCAAACTGCCTTTGTTTCTTGCGAAAACTGTCAGCACAAAAAGACAACCAAGCAGCCTTTGTTAATCAGGTGGGATGGTCTTCCAGGAACCCCTTCCTCAAAGGCTTTCCTTCAACACTCGTGGGACCTGCAGACGGAATGAATGCAGGGAAAACTCTTGGCTTTCTTCTTAGGGCACCTTTTCCCATGTCCCACGGAAGCCAATGCAGCACATCAACAACACTCCCTTGGCCGTCAGGAGTCCTCGTTCCTACCCACCAGAGCTCAGAGAAAGCACACGGGACTAACAAACTAACAAACTCCTGAGGATCAGCACTAACCCCAGCATCCTGCAGCCTGGTTACCTCCAGCCGTGCAACTGGCTACTTAAAAGCTCACCATACACCATCTGTTTGCCCAGAGGGACCTCCAGCCAGTCAGCACAAGCAACACACTGAGATATTGTCCTAGGAACACAGGTAAGGGATCAGAAATGCTGTCCAACGACTAGGAGCACTTCTACACTGCACAATATATCAACTGTTATGTGGCCACACTATCATCTGCTGTTGTACACCCTGTCTATATTAAAAGTCTCACAAAACATTTCTGTCATGGTCTGGCCCCTGCCGTGGAGAGTCTGAAAAATCCACCAGCTCTGCAGGAAGTTCTACAGGCGTGGCTGGGAGGAGAGATCTCAAACTAAAAGAAAACACCAGAGCACAGAAGGAGTAAAGCCACAGATTGCTTAGAGGGCCAAGATCCACTTCTGAATCCACCAACTTTAGTCCAAGTGTGAGGCCGGTCAGGAAGGTCAGCTATGACAGTGAGGGACCCTAAGCACCAGTGCCGCACCAGTGCGTCACGGCGAACGGATTTACTTTACAGAGAAACGGAGCTGCACAATGCTCTCCCAAATGCTTTCCAGCAGCAGCGTTTAAGCTTTGAGGCAAACGCTGCCACGCTGGGCCGCTGCTCTCGGCAGCTCGGGCCGCCACTCACCTGCGCCGGCACTGCGCCGCTCCCCGGCCCCGCCGCCCTCCGCGGGCGGTGCTTCCGCCCGGCCGCCGTCACTTCCGCCCGCGCGGCCGGGCCCCAGCTGCCCGCGGGGAGTTCAACTGAGTTAACCGAGCGCTCCTCTCGGCCTTTGACGCCTTCATCACGGCCCCGCTTCCCGGCACTGTGGTCACGGCCGCCCGCTGCTTCCGGCCGGCCCCCGCTCCTGGAGGGACGTCCCGCCGCCGAGCCGCGGCGGTGGATTCGCCCTGCGCTTGTGCGGCCCGGGGCAGCTCCGCCGGCGTTCTCCTGCGTCCAAACCGGCACCTGCACCCCACAGCGAGTGTGTGCACACAGAAACGCATTCATGTCCACGCAGAGCTGTGCCTGTCAATACCGCATGGCGTGGCCGGGCCGGAGACCGGGAATGTTTTGGGAGAGCAGATGCATAAAGCTCTGTGAACATGGCTGTAATTCATTATTCATGCCCCCCAGTGCTTCATTTCTTATGGGAGTGAGTCCTTCCCAAAACAGTGAGCCCACCTGGTCCAGCCCAAGCTCCAGTGAGGATATGTGCCTGTTCTCGTGCTCAGAGAATACACTTCCAAGGTGAAAAGGCTGAAAGTTGACCAAGCACTAAAATCAATAACCAGCATTAAAATCAAAGCTCCTGCAAGTTCCAACAGCTCTCTCATAGCTTCTAATAAAGCTTGGCATGTATTACAAATAATCAGTCATGGTTTTTATCCCTTCACAAATCTGTGATACTAAAGCAAAATTACAATCAGGAACAAGTTTTATCCAATATGGTCACTGAAAGCACTTATATCTATGGAAACAAAGGTAATCCTTCATTCTGTCAGCAGACAGCCAGCCTTAACTATATTGTCAGGGAAACTGGACTGTGATTAACTCATTAAAAATTGGAATGAAAATTACAATTTTTTTTTAATGCTAGGCAGCAAACATCTCACTCAACTTCATGTTTTCTGATGAGCAACCATGTTCCTGACATGGTAAAGTCGACAACTGCACTATTTTAGGTCATTGAGCTCTCCTTGAAGTAGGAATCAACTTGAAGATGTCCCTTTAGGAGCACCACATAACCAAGAGTGACTGTGATTCTAACCGTATGATCAGACATATGATTCTGGCAGAGATGTTTAAGCAGTTAGTGCTGTTACATCTGGTGTGCTTATAGATGCTTCTAGCAGGAGGAATAAATAGATCTGTTCTTAATTACATTTTGGAGATTTGCAGAAGGGAGCCTCAAGAGTGGTTGGAGTGCTTCTCTAGTGCTGCCCTGCCAGACTGCAGTTCATCAGCTGGGGGAGCTCTGCTTTGTGCTCCCTGAAGCAAAAGAAAGCATATTAAAGTCAAACCTAGCTCAGGAATAGCAGTGCCTGCTGAGAAATGGAGTGTCAAATGCTCTGTTTCACTGAAAATAACTGCTACCCCACCACCACCATCTGCCACTTAATATTGTTGTTCCCAATTTGTGCTGATTTGGGATGCAAGAAACACTTTGAAATAATTGTGCAGGTTTCTTGCACTTACACTTCAAGAGCAGCAGCTTCTCATCCTTTTTCTTTGGAACCACCCACCCTCCTGATGGCTCCAGGACTCTGTTGCTACCACAGGTCTGGCTGATCGAAGTGAGGAGTCTAAGGTGTCCTTTGGCTCCTAGCTGCCGTTTGTAATCATTGCTTCTGGGGCAGTGAAGGTCAGGTGGAGCTGCTCCAAAATCTATTGAAATCAACAGATTGTGCCTCTGATTGAAGCAAAATGAGAAACCAAGGGTTTAGGTTTTGCATTACTCATCTTCCAGCCATGCATCAGGGCACCAGAGGTTTACAGAAGGCTGGGGCAGGTGCAGTGGTGCCAGCAGAAGATTTCTCTCTGCCCCTTTGAGGCTTTCCTGGGGCTGAACTTGGGAATGGTTTCCCATGCACCCCATGGGCACAGTTCAGTTCTCCCAGCTGGACAGTAAGGCAGGGAGGCTGTGGCACTGCTTGCCTTGGAATGTGTTTGGGTGAAGCATTGGGGCTGCTTAGACATAAGCAGTCTGACAGCTGCTTATGGTTCCGGCTCAAGACAGCCATGAGCATTTTCCCTCCCTGACTCCTCTCACACTGGCTGCACAGCTTCTGTGGCCACACACACAGTGTCTCTTAGCGTGCAGGTGAAATGAGGAAACAATTTTTTTGCCAGAAAGACATACCAATAGAATGTATTTGATTTTAATTACTGCAAGACAGGAATGCTTCCCATCAGAGCTGCCAGAGTTGTATGTATCTTTCCTTCATTCCATCAATTATTTACCCTCAGTTTTAATAATACAGTTAAGGGCACTATATATAGCTTCTGCTCTATCAATAAACCATGCGTGTGTGTCTTCATATTTATCTTATGAAATTATAAGTACCAACATGCTTGCATGGATTTGCTAAGGAATTCTAGCAATGGAATTCCCAGCAGTGCATGTCTTGGAGTCTTTGGTGGTGAACTCAAATATTCTTCACTCAATGAGAGCTATTTTATAAGATTTTAAAAGATTGTCAGTCTTCTCACAAGCCCTGAAAATCTCTCTCATCCCTTCTTATACCTTGCCACAAGGCAGTTTCACGTGACTTTCTAAAACATGGTTTCGGTCCTCCCGAGCAGAGAGAGGCAGGAGTACCTACCGCTGAATGCTTTCTCATTGGATGATAACAGGGAAGGGATCAGAACTACAAAAACAAAATGGCAGTGCCCTTGGTGGGATTAGAAAGGTAAATCTGCAAATGTAGCAGTATTACCTATGTTGCAGAGATGACAAATATTAAGATGAGCTTTTTAAGAGAAGGTGACCATGGAAGCAGATAATTCTTCTGCTGAGAAGACAGAAACTGAAGTTGAGAACAGAGCAGCTGGAGAGCAGTGTGGTGGGCAGCACGCAGGTCTGCTGGTGAATGGAAAACAAGTTATCATAAGGGATCAGTCCAAGATATAAATCCTACTTTTGTTAGCTTTTTTTAAAGCTGGTATACTCTTGGGGTGGAACCTGGCATTCCATGACAGCAACACCCCACTGAGTAAAGGGTATCCCTGGGACTAGGTGAAACAGGGCTATTTTAAATCAAATCTCTGCTTTTTCACCAATAAAAACCACACATGCACACTCAATGTGATTTAACCATGTGAGAGGAAAGGATTGTGTATTTTAAAAACCCAAAACTGCAGAGTATTTACTCATCCCTAGTAATGCATCTGCCAAGCATTATGTTGTCTTTTGACAGTTAGCATGGGATATCCTCTTTATTGTTTTTTTCATCAGTTGTTTCTATAGAAATGCCATTTTTATCAGACTAGATGAAAATAACACACCTCTTCACCAAATACAGATATTTCTTGCTCAGTCTATATATTTTATCCCTATCATACTGGGTTTTCCTCTCCTCACTACAACATCCAAATGAAAACCAGTTAAAAGTGAGTCACTGTACAGCTGGGACTCCAGAGAACAGACTCCTCTGGAAATTGGAATGGGCAGTCAAGCAAATGTATTTCTCAAGTCAGCTTGTTCAGACACTGCTTCTGAAGTGTGTTGCAGGTGAAAATCCATATTTCCACAGATGGGGAATGTGTTGTCATTGACAGTCATGCCTTCACAGAAGGCTTCTATGAAAATGGTCTTGAGCTGACCCTGCCTGACAATGCCCTCTGCCCCTGCTATCAATGAGAAAACATTTCTGAAATCCCGCTTCTCTGGGCTGAGGACATTGTCTCCCTTGGCTGCTGCTGTGGGATCTATCTGACAAAATCTGAGTGACGTAGTCAATGCATTCAAATCCACTGTCATAGACTTTAAAGGAAGCCTGTCAAAGTGCCTAAGCCTGAGATTTCAAGCAGTTTGAGACAGTTTAAAGCACTGGATATGCTTACATTATTATCTCCATGGCAAATCTTCTGAAGGACTTCCTGTTTTATTTGCATTAGAATTTGTTTCTTTCTTCTTTTCCAGTCATTTACTGTTGTATCATGGGGAAACCTTATACCTTTGCACCTGAACAGGATGAGAGTGATGTGTACATGCTTTATCCAAAATCCATCTGTACTAGTCAGCATATGTACTGAAAGGAGTGCCAGGGGAAGCTCATCTCTCCCAAGCTTCAACTCTCATACCTTGGGAGCAGAAAGCATGGCCTGTGCAATGCTCTTGCTTTAGGGAGATACTTTTATGAGGGCAGATAACAATAGGACAAGGTGAAATGGCTTTAAACTGACAGGAGATATGCTTAGATTAGATATTAGGAAAAAATTATTCACTATGAGAGTGGTGAGGCACTGGAACAGGTTGCCCAGAGAAGCTGTGGATGCCCCATCCCTGCAAGTGTTCAAGGCCAGGTTGGATGAGGCTTTGAGCAACCTGCTCTTGTGGAAGGTATCCCTGCCCATGGCAGGGTGGGTGGAACTAGGTGATCTTTAAAGGCCCTTCCAGTCCAAAGCCTACAATGATTCTGTGAATATTCAATGTAGACGCCTGCATAGCAGCGGTTCCTACTGCCAGTGGACCCAAGCCTGAAGTACTCAACTCTAAATAGCTGTGCTAGTGCAGCTAGAACTGCCAAGAGTTTTTAACAGTGATGATCACGATGTCCTGATGATTTAAGTGATCTGGCAGAACTAACTGCAGTCACACAGAGCTGGGTTTTCACCTTCATCTTTGGAAATGTAAAGGGCTGTGATGGGTAACTGTGCCTTGTCTTCTTAAGTACTTTTCCATGAGTCTTTATTAGGCCAGAGCAGGTTTCCCATTTCCTTGGGAGTGATGTGAAAAGCTGTGGGTTCCCTGAGGAGCATGCCAGTGGCAGGCATTTCTGCTTCTCATGTGGCAACACACTGCTTCACCCAGCTTTCTGGTAGGGAGAGAAAAGCAGCCTAATGAGAAACAAAAGGACAGGTCAGCAAAGTGGAAGAGATACCTGTTAGAGAGGTATTCTAAGGAAGCTACCAGAACTGTATTGTTATCACATGAAATATCTAATGCCTAGAGGTGGCTCCAATACATAGCACTGCATCACTTTAAAATTCTCTTGCCACCATATAAATAGAAGAAATTACTTTGCCAGTCTTCTGCAGAATAGGAGCTTGCACCCTGTATTTCCAGAGGCTCAATGCTTGTGAGGTTTGGTATATGCATGGCAGCAGGACAGGACCATTCTCTCACTGGTGGTATTTGGTGATGGAAGTGAAGTGAGCAGAAAGCTTCACCTGTACATGCTTTTCTATCAGGCTGATATGTAGGTATCTTTCTAGAGTACTCTCTTATTTTTTGCCTGACAACAAGTTCCTCTTCAGTGTTGTGGGTTGTTTGTTCTTTTTAATATATTTTTAGAGGTATTTATAGCTACTGTGACCTCTCATGACAGTTGCCTAAATCAGGAGCAAAGAAGATGATGGTGACCAAAGTAAAGCTCACTGGCAGAGAACACCCCTCCTGTTAGTGGCAAGTAGTACCATACCATTAGCAATACTGATATTTAAAAGCTCTTTTCTTCTGCAGCACAGTTACAGGAGAAATGGCAGAGATAACTTCAGTGCTTGCTCAGTGTCACCGTGTGGGAGCACTGATTGCTCAGGTGCACATGTTGCACCTTTCCATTACAGTTTGTCGCTGAGAGCCATGCTTTTTAAAAGTCTGTTTGGCACTGGACAGCAGCCCTGAGTGCTGGCAGACTGCCTTCTAGAGACATACAGCAGCAGCAACTGCCCAGCTTTCTTCCCATGGGAAAATGTTGGTAACTTTCCAAATTATCGACTTGGCTCTGGAATGACACTGACCAGATGGCTGTTTTGCATCAGAAGTCATGAGCTGTGGAGTTTAATGGGTGGATTTGGGCTTCTGAGTTCAACTTGGGAAAGAAGTTGACCAAGGCCCATGATGGTTGGGTATTTCCTGAGAAGAATGAAACGTATTTCCTCATCTTCCAGCCACACATGCAATATTTTGGTACTTGGAGCTGTTGGTGATTTGCCTAGCCTAGGATTACTCCTCTGGTCAGCCACTGCGCCTGAGAACCTCTCTTTCTTTAGAAAAGATAACAAAATATTGAAACAGATGGTATTCCCTTTGATTTACAAAGCCCTGCAGTGCCATGGAGGAAAGATCTGGGGGCTCAAATTTCCCATGACTGTCCATAGCACCCCATTAATATTAAGACATTTTTACAGTATTTGTAAAAATACTTTTGTCCTCATTTTCTTCTAAACATTTTGTGGACAGAACCTAGCCAGCATTAGGCTGGTTACCGAGTCCCACTGAAAAGCAGGGTGCATCAACTTAGGCTTGGAATGACATGAGCAGTAAGCACCAGCCTCAGAGGATGCTGCTGGACTATCATAGACATGACCTTTTGCTGCTGCCTGTCTGCACACCTGGAACAGGAATTGTCAATACCTGCAGGAAAGAACGCCCTTGTGCACACAGAAGGGCAGAGGCACATCTAGATCCCTCAGGTTGCCCATGGCCCTTCCTGTCCTATCCGGGGTTGGGAGTATCTGTTCCACCAGTGGAGGCTGATGAAGCAGAACGAAAGAGTTGTTGGATTCTGCTTCAATACAACAGAGGAATAGCCTTTGCTTCCTCCTAAGTGCTGCTTGGGAACAATGCAAGACAATGCTGTGAGGGAAGATGATGCTCTTGGTGACAGTGATAGGGAAGGAACTAGGAAAGATTTCTCAGGACTCAAAGGTTGAAAAATCTGGGAAAAAGCTTGGGAGAGTAGTGATTGTTCAGGTGCTATTGGAAATAGCACCTCAGAGGGAGTAAAATAAGGGAAAGAGAGAAATAGGAGACAGGTGCCAAATTTGAAAGACACAAACCAGAGAAAAATAGATGAGAGGAGAGAACATTTCATTCTGAAAAGAAAGAGCGAATGTCAGTGCAAATTCTGGCATATCTGTGCAATGTGGCAGCTCCATAACTAAATCTAAAGACTGAGCATAGGCATCACTGCCACCAGAAAAGAAATGGCAGGAGACAGGGCACAGACATCTGAGAGAACAGGAGGGAAGCAAAAAGCCTAAAGTGTAGAGATGGTTTGTTCAAACTCAGGCCGCTCGGAACACCAAGCCTGCTGTTTGCAGCAGTGGTGCCTCTGTGCCAGGGAGGTACCAATACCACATGGCTTATTTCATGCTGGTAATTGGAAAGGCATCACATGACAACAGGCTGGTGGCTCATCCCACTGTGATCCTCAGAGCTGTGGTCATCACAGTCATTGTCAGAATGCCCCTCAATGTACAGCATCCTTTGTCAGAACCAAGAGATCAGAGCATGCAAAGACTTTACAGCCTAAGAGCCAGTATTGCCTTTGTCCTCTTTTCCTTCAAGAAGGCAGCAAACTACAAGCACTGGAGGATGTAATCCAAGTGCTAATAAATTATTGATGTCTCCCTTCAGCTTTTTACTTACTAAAAGGATATCAAAGCTCATTTTGTGAATGGTCCAGACAGATTCTCTTTTGCTATATCCACAATTTGATTCACAAATATTTCACTAAGCGTTAATATTGAAACAACATAGTGTTCTCTCTTTACAGGTTTAGCAAAATATAATAGCCATGTTTTGGATTACACACTCATAAATAGATGCAGTGATATGACACTTGAAACTGCAATAGATGTTTGATTTTGTAATCCTAAAAAGGCAGAGCTTATTATTAACTAGGAATACACCATTTTTTAATATTGAAAGCTTGTTGAGATCACAGTATTTAGTCCTTGCAGATAATATGCGTAGTTCTTTGGCAGGACATACAAGTCATAGGATGGTAAGACTTACTTTATATTTAGCAATAGCTCCTCTCTTCCAATATGCCTATCTGCATAAATGAACTAACAAACCATCTGTATTGGAAATAGCCTTTACATTACTGTCAACTTTGGGGCAGTATGTAGCACTTCCTTAACAGCATATATTAATTTATGCTTGTTTTGGAGCAGCAGAGAAGTAATTTGAAACCCTCATACTGCAATTTTCTGGGTAAGAGTCTCCCTAAAACAGAAGGCTTGCTTTTCTCTTTCAGTAAAGTATTCTGCAAGCTTTGATGGCCAGAAATGCTCAGGATCTTCATAGCTGTCTCATCTTAAAGAAAGACAACAGGCTTCCAGGTATATCTTCAAAATGGTACCAGATCTTTGCAAATTTAGCCCAAATGCGATGGGCTAAATTTGGGCTAAACTCTCTCTCTCACTAAACAGCAGAGCAAAATTCTGCCTGCTGAGTCAGTGCAATGGCCCAGCTGAGCTCAGAGAAAGGATTATAAACATTTTTACAGTGGCATGCTCTGAATGACAGGGTGCTGATCTTAAACTGACACAAACTGCAGTTCCTGACTGCACCAGTTTCTTCTTGCTCTGAATAGAGGCAGCAAAGCTACACATGCATGTTGTCTCTGTTCCTTGCTGGCTGTTTAGAAAGATTGAGTGCCCAGGCACAAAGCCCAGAAGAGAGAGCTGATTTTTGCAATATTATATACCTATTTTGCAAGCCAGACCACAAACTGCTTATCACTTTCTTGATGCTATATATATAAATGTTCATAATTAATCTGCATTAAAATAGAGTATACAGCTTCTAAAGAAGAAAAATAGCCCCTTCAGGCATCTCATAGTAGTGACACTGATCCCCTCCATTTCTGAAATTAAAAAATGAGCTTCTTTGCATAGATTTTGCAGTATTCTCTTGAGTTCAAGCTTCCTTTTTGGCCCTGATCCTTCAGTTTATGAGAGTGACCTTGATAGTAGAGATTGATACCTTGAATCTGGAGCTACAGAGGTGGAAACAAAGACACCTGGTGAGAGATGACATTTCCAAAGCTTAAATCTCAGGGACAGTAACCTTCATTTTCCCTTCTCCTGATCTCTTTCATCTCTAGGCTTTTTTCCTATGTTTTGGCTTCAGGTACCAGCAGAATTCTGATGGTATGGCAGGTGGAAAGATGTATATGCATGTGCCTTCCAGATTGAAAGCCTGAATTCAACTGGGGGCTACATATCCTCAGAGACAATTTCACCTCTTAAAGGTGGAAGGGCCAATTAGCCAGTCCTTGGGACTGCTGGCAGCTGTAGCCAAACAGCAGTCAGGATTGGTTTAGATGATAAATCACAGTTTATTCAGCATCAAAAACAGAGTGACTGTGGAATTGAAAATAAATTCATGAAGCTGTTCAGGCATCACTGAAGTCCAGTGGGTATTAGATGTATTTAATAAATAAAAGCAACCATTTGGACTGGGATGGCAGACAAATCTGAAAGGCTGAGCTCTGCCAGGTCTTTGTTTTCTTTCCTTGCCTGACTCAGCTTTAGAATATGATGCTCTTACTCCTGGGCTGCATGGCTTGCCAAGCTGACATCTTTCTGGTACACAGCCTCACCCTACTGCCTGTACAAATGGGGGCCCCATCTTCTGAAAATTGTCAGCCTTTTTCCTTACTGAATGGAGATGCTTCTTCATGCTGCCCTGTGATACACTGAAGCCTATTTACTCTATCTCCTTCCATGTTGCCTTTTATTAGGGCTTTTTAACTTACAAATAGAAATTTGGCACAAATATGAAGTTCATTCCCAGTCTCTCAGTACACAGTTTTCTGGCTTGGCACATTTCCCTTCTAACCACAACATCTCATCATGCCTCAGCACCCATTCCATAGCATATTTAAGGGTCACTAAAGCACCTAGACAAACAAGTATGAGCTGACAATAAAGAACACTTTTAATATCTCTCATGCTCTATAGATCTTGGTGCGTATGTCACAGGCATTCCTTATGCATTCTTTTTGGTTCCTTTCTGTGTCCTAGATGTGACCCACTCTGTGCCAATCTGCTGACTATCTTATCCTCCAGAGATGTCCCATTGTACCACTTACAGAAAGGAAATTGAGTATTTTAAATGTACAATCTCATGTGGTTTATAAACCTGTATATAAAGTCCCTTCCACTGTGCATCTCACAGCTCCTCTCCAGGTCTGAGAGAAGTATTGAGTACAGCCAAACAAATGCCATTTCTGCTAGAAGGAGATGCCAATGGGGCAGGACAAGGCACATGAATCTGTAGCTACAGTGGCAGTCATTGCACTGCAGTGTAAGCCAGAGACAGGTGAGGCCAAAGGAGTTTGCTAATTGTCCCTTATGGATATCTTGCACCTCCAAGAATGGGTAGGTTTCTCAATGTGGCATCAGCCAAGACTTCTGCAATGCAACGAATATCCTAAAATTCAGATTTAGCAGAGCCCAATACTTTATGAAAATCCAAGTTTTGGGTTTTTTCCTTTATGCATTCACACACCAAGCACCATTCTCTGCTCTACAGTCATTCTAAACAATCTCTTATGCAGCCTGAGTGCCTTGAACCTGGAGTGGCATTTTCCAGAGCAGCATGCCTGAAAAAGCAGCAAGCATGTTGTGACAGGAGTTGAAGTACTTGTATTAAAGTGAAGGTTGATGCTTCAAGAGTGTTCACTTGCCTGTTTGTAAGATTTTTATGAAAGATTTAAAATATATGCTGCTCTAAGGCACACAGAGAGAAATGGATCAAATGGGATGAGTGTCATGAGTGTATAATGAAACATGAAGCAAACATGCCAAGGTAAGATGGTGCAGCACACCAGTCCTGATCAGCAGGAGAGCCAATCATGACTGGATGCACTGAGCACAGGATGCAAGCAGGAGGAAGAAATATTGACAGGGCAGGGAGTTTGCAGGAGGCTGCAGTTGTGGGGAAAGCCTGTGCAGGAGGCAGATGAAACCAGAGGAGAGGCTCAGGCCGCAAGGAGGATGGATGCAGGAGAAGCTGGGTGCATCCATTTCTACTGCCAGTACTCCTCCGAGAATAAGGAGATGAAGGAGGGCAGCAGGGCCGGCTGCGGGGTGCGGGGGGCAGCCCCAGAGCTCCGTCCCGACAGCGCTGCCCTCTGTTCCCGGTGCGCAGGTCCACCGACAAGGGAGGGGAGTGGGGCATCGTCGGGCTGCTCCGTGAGGGAGCGCTTCCGCGGAGCTGCCTTCCTCCTCCTCCTCCTCCTCCTGCCCCTTCTGCTGCTGCTGCCGGGCCGCGTCCCGCCGCCAGCACGGGCGAACTCCGGGCGCTGGGGAAAAGCGGGAGAGGTGGCCGAGGCTGAGCTGCGGGCGGCGGAGGCGTGAAGATGCGCTGAGGGGGGGGTGGCCGCCGGCGGGGGCGCACCGGGGCGGGCGGGGCGCACCCGGGGATGGGGAGCGAAGCTCACCCTGAGAAGAAGACAAGAGAGGGCACCCCGGAAGGGTAGGGGTTGCGAGGTCGTATCCCGGGAAGAGAGCATACCCGGCAGCTCCCAGACGCCCGCAGAAGCGCGCCGGGAGCCGCCGGGCAGTCGCCTGCCCACCTGGGGGGGCCGGGAGCGGCCGGGGCACCCCCCCCCCCCCCCCCCCCCACTCCGCCTCGTCTTTCTCTCCTCCCCTCCGCCGCCTCCTTCCCTCCCTCCCTGCCCGCCTGCCTGGGATGGTGGAGGGAGTCGGGAGCACCCGGCAGGGCGGCCCTGGGCGCGAGGGGCGGCTCGCCCCAGCCCGGCCACGGCGCGGGGCGCGGTCCGCGGGGGGCTGCGCCGTCTCGGGGTCCCACAGCCCCCGCCGCCGCCGCAGCTGCCGGTGATGGCCAAGGATGTTCTCGGAGGGGGAAGCCGAGGCGGCTGCTGAGAGCGGGCCGGGCAGCACCCCCGCGCCGGGGGCCGCCGCCGCCGAGCGGGAGGAGGTGAGCGGCGGCGGGGGCGTCCGCCCCGGGCCGGGCCGGGCCGGGGAGACTGGAAGGGCAAAGGCAGCCCCGCCGGGGGCACGGGGTGCAGGGCGGTGTGGGGTGTGGGGAGCCGCGGCGGAGGAGGGTGCCCCGGCTGGGGGTGTTTGCGATGCGGGGAGAACGGAGGAGCGCAGCCACAGCCCGCCCGGGTACCTGCAGCAGCCGCGGTGCGCTGCGGTGCTGCCCCGCCGCGCCCTGCAGCGCCGGGGCCGCCGGCGGGACCCCCGCGGCCGCCGCTTGCGGGCTTTACCGACGGGGCCCCGGCACCCAGCCCTGCGCCGGCTGCCGGGCTCGGGGCGGCGGCTGGGCCAGCGGCTCTGCACCGGAACGATGCAGCGGGGGCGAAAGGGGGCCTGCCCAGTGGAAGTTTGGCCAAATGAGCCCCTTGGGGCTTGGCCTAGGAGAGCCTACCTCTTCCCTGGGACTGGTGAAATGGTCAAGGAGACTGCAGCTCTGCGAGGCACTGGTGGAGGTGGCCGGAGGGGCACAAGGAGCGTGAGAACGGGCTTGCAGCCTGGAGCTCTGTGGGTTTCAGGTGTTTGGGGGCAAAGGAGGACGTCATGCCTCTCCTCTTCCCTTGGGGCCTAGGCACTCCTGTTGCCTAAACTGCAACAGAAATCAGTGGAGAAAATATAACGTAATGTTTCTTCAGATCATCTGTGAAGCACTTACTGTGGCCTTGCACATCATAGAAAGGGAATAATGGATGTGTCTGAGTGTTGACACAGAATCCTGAGCCACGAGGTATTGGCCAGACAGAACTGCAGGCTGTGTGACAGTAGGTGACAATGTGTGTGTGCTATCCTGCACACCTGGGACAGCAAGCTGTCCTGTTTTAGAAATACCTGGGATTTTCTTCTATGCTTAATGTAGCCTTTGCTTCCAACAGTTTTGACAGGTCTGCCATTTACGTCATATAATCCATGTGCAGTTCATGGAAATGAGTGAACTTTCTTCATAATATGGAGTTAAATATGAATGTACATGCTCCTAGGAATGCAGAGAGCAGCCTTGAAACAGAGAAGAGAAAATTGAAAACAGAAGTGAAAGCAGCCCTGGAACATTGCTATGTGCAGTTAGTCTGCTTAAAGCTTTTGTTAGCAGGTCCCATGGCTCATCAACAGTCACATAATACTGTAGTCAAAATCCAGTAGCCTCAACAAAGCCTATGTGAAGCTGCAGGGTACTTAGCTGAAAACCAAACAGCAGTTGAAACTACCTATAATTGAAGATTGGCTTTGCAGCTCAGGTTGAAAAAACTGTCATTCATGGGTGAATATTAGGGTTTTCTCCTGTTTGATTGCTTTTTAAACATCTGCGACACAGTTCACTGTGAAGAGCTGTGGCTGGATCCAGGATACAGCTAGTGTTCTAGCAGAAGAGCACACCAATATAATTAGAGCCCTGCAGATGATCAATAGATCTTTAATGCTGGAAGGGATTTTTTAATTTTTTTTGGTCTAGGACCAGGAGCTACTGAAGGCTTTCCAATGTATTAAGTCCGTCATAAAAACATCTAAGCCATGTGTAGAAAGAAAGCACTTGATCTCTCTGCTAAGCACTATCTGTATCTTCCTTCTTTCATCCTCTTCTCAGTTCTTCTTCTGTTCCAACACAAACATTTGCACATTTGAGTCTATATCTCAAACGCCTGTGATGTCTTAACACTGCAATCCTACAATGTTGGTGTTTCCTCATGCCTTCCCCTTCACCATGTAAATAGTCCTTTTGCACCTGGGCCTGCAATTGCATGTCAATACCAATACCCTGTATTGGTATTGGTATTAAATGGGCATTTCATGGGCTCCTCTTTTAAGCTGTCTCATTTATGGATTTCACTTCAATCAAATGCATGGACTTAAATGGTAACAACGACTGAAAATTGCCTTTATTGGGTATTAAATCAATACTACCCTGAGCTAGTAACAGAGAATGTGTCTGAAGTCTAAGTTCTTATTTTTGAATGAAGGACATGCAAAGGTGCAGCTGCAGAGCAGGAAGGAGAGCAGCAGTTCAGTTACCTGCCTCTGCCCTTGTCCTCTTGTGCCAAGGACCACATGGGTTTCCTGCTGACTTTGCTGAATGTCAGAGCAAACCCTCAGATTACCTGACGGTGTTCTGATTTGGCTTTTTTTCTAATGAAACATTAGTTGCTTGAGCTGAACGACCTGGAACAGATGTGCTTTTGTTATTAGTGTGGGATTCTACAGTTCTACAAACTCTTCCGAAGAGGAATCAAGATTTTTTGGGGGAGAATATGCAAAGGATTCCTTTTTCCAAATGTTTCAGCAGTTATTGCTGAAGATTGATTCTCTGGAGATACTTGCCTTTGCTTTCCTTTCTGAAATAGTAGAACCTGCTGCTCTGTACTGCCCTGGTTAAATAGTAGAGTGGCTGCTTTTCTTGTTACTGTGACAGCCTGTACCCACACCGAAGAGTTGATAGTGACTTCTTAATTTCTGCCAATTTATAACTCAGTTGGGAAATGGTCTTAAAAATTAAAATCTTTAAAACTTAGTTGGAAATCAAGAGGGCTTTTTTCAGGAAAACAAAGCTGGTGAGCAGAAACATCATTTTTTGTTTCCAAAGCCAAGTAATCACTGAAGAAAGGTGAAAGCAGCAGCCACTTGACATTTTGAAATATGTATTTGTCTTGTTTGTACTGGCAAAGTCAAACAGCAGTTGTCCATGCCTGTTTTTATCTTCTCTTCTATATTTAAAAACTTATATTGGGTATGACATAATGTAATCAGTTAAGCTATTTAAATAAAAGGGAAAACCTCATGGGTCAGTGTTCCTGAAACCCACGGTCATTGGCTTTCTGATGGATATTTTACAGAAAAGAGGGGCCACTTAAAACTGCCTCATTTTCCTCGTGTTGCCATTGCAAAACACAACAGGGGCTAATTTGTAAAGTGCTACTTGTGGTCACAACAATGCCAAAGGGGTACTATGAGTTAAGAAACCATACATAGTGCTTGTGTGCAGGCGACAGTTTTACAGGCTTTCAGGTCAAAAGGGTAGCTGGGACCTTTGCTCTTCAGTATGCCCCTGGAGAGACACCTTCTGCTTGGGGCATTGACTCCATTTAGTTATCCAGCTTTTTTATCCTTTTCCCCCAACATTTCTTTTATTTGTCAAGGCTTATTTTATGGCATTGAAAACACCAGGCATACAGCCCTTACTAACGGACCAGTTAGCTTTAAATTGTCCCCATCTAGTTGTACCCAGGTGGATGAGAAGTTAAGCTGCTGAGACATTGTTGGCATCAATCTCCAGAGAGGGGCTATTTCCTCGTAAACCTCCCCCTTCAAAAGCTGCCCAGGGCACTCACATGGCAGACACTGTCCAGAGAAGGTAGGAAATGAGTGAGACAGGATTCCTAGGAAAACTCTCATTCTTCTCCTCAGATCTTCCAAAACTCATGCAAAAACCTGCTCAGCTGGTTTCAATCCCCTGAATGATAGGTGCTGGTTAGCCTGGTGGAAGGCTGTCACCATCCCAAGTGAGTATGACTGACCAAACAGTTATCTTTTTAAGGCTCAGTGCATGAGATTCCCCCTCTTGAATGAAAGTCAAATAGGACAGACCACTCTCTTCCCTTCCTGCCCTTGGTCTGTTCAGCAGACATAAATCAAAGAGTGCTCCTCATTCCTTTTTCCAAATTAGTTCCCTCATAGAGACAAAGGGAAAAGTCCAACAGGAGTGGCAGTCTTTTTCATGATCCTGCAGTTTCAGGCAGTATTTGCATTGCAGATTCTGTCATAAGAAAATCCAAGCTGAGCCATTGCATCTTTTTACTGCTTTTGTTCTTTTTGTTGTCCCACTTTATCTTCTGATCACATGTCTGTTCTTGGTGCCTTGGAGTTGGCTGTCTTCTCTGCACTTCACATGAGAAACTGTCAAGGGTTTTTAAAAAATTAATAGGAAATACCAAATTAATGTGTCTGAGCTCTGAAGGGCAGCCTGGTCTCCAGTTGTATGGGCCACTACAGGCAGAGTCTACTGCTTCTTGCCACCGTGGCTGAGCATGAAGTGAATTGCTCCTTCAGGCTGACTTTTCCAACCCCTCCAGCAGGGGAATTTTCTCAGTGAAGCGCTGGACTGTAGCAACTGTGGAGCTTGTAGGGTTCTGCTGCTGGAGGGTTACAAGGACAATGTAGGCAAATGGCTGTTAAATGTGTAGATGTCACATCATGGGGAAGGACAAGACTTGATGACTTGGTGGTAGCTCCCCTTCAGACTTGGTTTCTAATGCTGTTCGTTTAGGTGGACAGACAGTCACTTGATACTGGTAGAAAAGCAATGCGTCTGCACACTTTTTGGAAGCCCCAAATACTCTTCTTGTTCTCCCTTACTTAATTCAGAGACCCAAGAGGATGATCTTCCCCAAGAAGGGAAGTGTGGATACCAAGGATGCTTTGCAATCAGTGCAAGCCATTGCAAAAGTGAGGTGGGAGGTATCTTCTTCCTGGGAATGCAGCACTTTACTTCTTTTCATCTGTTTCTACAGCTTGGAATAAAATGGCTCAGATCATGGCCAGCGAGCAGGGACTTTGTGGAAACAGAGAGTAAAAGGACTAAAGTATCCCCAGGTAATCCCCAGTGAGTAGGGCTTGTTTCTCCATGTGTCCTAACACATTGTCATGAATTGACACCAAAAGTAATGGCTGCTGAGCTGTCACCAGCACTGTAAGGCCCTTCAGTTGTTACAGTGACACTGTTGTGACACAGCAGATGAGGCTGTGTCTGAGTTTTCACAAGTTCTACTTTTTGGATAAAGTATGGTTGAGTAGTTAATTAGTTTTTAAGTTCTAATAATGGAAAATGTAGTTCACTTTCAGACTCCAATCATTCATTGTGCTCCTCAGAGCTTAAGACCTGTAAAGTTAAAAATAGCACATAGTGAAACTTTTCGAGGTCACAGTTGCTGTAACAGTTCTGTTAACTCCCCAAAACTCTGATGGGGCATCTTCATTTCAGCAGCACTCTGCAGGGGAGCCAGCCCTGTGTTATAGCAGGGACGCTGCTGCAGTGGAGCTGGACAGGTCTCTGCCAGCAGCACCACACCGGGGGGACAGGGCTTGAGGCTGCCTTTGACAGGCACCCATGCCAGCTCCTCCCTGAGCACTGGCTGCTCTGCCCACAGCACCTCTGCCCCGCAGTAAAAGCAAGGCAGAAAAGTGCCTGAAACAGGCTTGACAGATGACGAGTGGGAAGGACGGACGAGCCCGGCTGCGCGTGGCACAGGAGGCTGGCAGCCTTCCCAGTGTGGAGTTCAGGTTGTGGAGCAGTGTCTGATGTAGCTGGCAGCCTCTCTCAAGGTGCCACACATGCCACTGGGAGAGGATGAGGGGGCTCACACCCCCTGAAATGTGTGAACTTTTGGCCTCTGTGGTTTTACATCAGGTGTATAATGAACAGAGAATCCCAACTCACAGCGCTGTTCCCATAGAGATGAGGTGTTGCAAATCCCAGTTCAGTATTCAACCACCAGAGGCCTTGTTCAGGAAAGATTGGTAGGACTGGGCCTCAGAGAAGATGGGCTGGAAACAGCCAGCAGCTGGTGAGAGCCAGGCCTGGAAAGGTAGGAGCTGACAGCAAAGGACAAGGAGCAGTCATGGAGTGTCCCACTCCTGGCAGGGAAACCAAGGGTAGGTAATTGAGGTGACTGGCAATGAGGAGTCTGAATAACATGACCTTACCAGGGAAGAGAGTGGGATCAGTCAGAGACTTCTGCAGGTCATGGCTTTGGGAGAGAAGTGATTTGTGGTGATGGATTTATGGCTGGAAGCCTTCTTCATACTTGTGTGATTGATTGCCCTTAGGAGCTGGCCCAGGAGTTGTGGAGCACAACACACCCACAGGAACAAGCTCTGCCATCTCCTCCACCCTGCAATGAGCAGAGGGAGCTCAGAGCACCGTGGAGGCTGGGGTGGTAGCATCTGCCAGTAGAGTCCTGCCAGCATTAGGGTCCCTCTAAACACCAAAAATAAAGAGAACAGCTCCCTCATGGCTTCCTAGAGGTGAGGTGGCCAGGCAGAAGGGCCAGTACCTGGTAGAAGAGGAGTGTAGTGAGGGCATGTGCTGAAAGGGTGGGGATGACAGTCTGTCTTCAGGCCTGAAGTGTTCCATGGTTCTCTGCAGGGGACTGCCTGTCAGCAGGCCAGGACAAGGAGCTAAACCCTCTGCTTCCCACCAGCTGCTACTCAGAGTGACACGGTGCAACAACTCGCATGCAGATAATGTACCTTCCTGGAGTGTGCTGCTGCAATGCTCATGTGAAATCACTTTATAAGTGCTATTTTTTCACTGTCTTCAGGAGGTGTAAGAAGGTGTGCTGACAGCATGCCATAGGTCAAAGTCAAAGCAAGAAATAAAAGCCAGGTGTCCTGGCTCTCAGGACCTCTTTTAACCATTAGGTTTTTTAATGAATTTTCAGTGAAGTTTTCTCCCACTGTGCTGTCACATATTGCTGCAGAATGTGTCACAGAGAAGCAAGAAGGAGGGAGAATTATATTTATAATGAAAACTTGTTTCTCCCAGGGAAGCATTAGCTGCTGGGATACTTCCTTATCTAAACTGGAGCACCATTATAAAAACCTGACACACTGAGGTCACAGCTGTGTTCAGCAAGGTGCAGAGATGGGGAAACACTCCCCAAACCTGACAGAGCAGCTGAAGGCTGAGTAGTGGCTGGGTGTTATTGCAGGGATGCTCAGCTCATCAGCAAGAGGGACCTGGCATGGCTGCAGCCTGAGCTGCAGCAGCCCAGTACCGTGGGGCTGGCACTGCCTCTGCTGAGCTGTGACTGAAGGGCTCTGGCTGGGAAGTCACACAGGGAAGGCTGGAAGTTGACAGTTCAAATTACAGAGCCATGTTGTTCTGGTTTAGCTAGATAAAAGGATGACCTTACAAATAAGTGAGGATAAAAATAAAACACCATGATTCTGGGCAAACCTTCATTCACAGATCCCTTTGAAAGACTAACCCAGACTTCACAGGAGCTCAGATCAGTCCTGGATCATATTTCTCCTGAGGACTTGAGAGCTGTTTCTATATCCTTCATTTAAATCTCAAGGTGTTCCTTTAGACTGAGCAAGGATTAAAAGGGATTCATAATAATCAACTGTTTTCCTCATTTATGACAGAGGCATTCAATGAATAAGCTGCAAACTAGAGAACTGGTGTGGAACTAACACTTCTCTGGCTTCTTCCTCACAAGGATTACTTTACTGGCTCTCTGCTTTTTCCCTCAGGGAAACTGGTCCATAGCTGTTGCCCAGCTTGGCTTCGGATCAGTCTCTTGCTTCCCTATGTTGAGGCTGAGGGAAGGTTGGGCAGGACACAAGACCTGTGGCAGTGGTGAGAACACTAAGGCACAGAACATGTTCCTCAAGGATGAGGAGAGCACCATGACCCTAGGAACCTGGGAGCAAGAAGGAACGAGCTTCTGTACACCACTGGACTGTGGCACTAAGATCCCCAGCTGCAGGCTGATGGTGTGCACAGCACAGGAGAACACACCTCTGCTGGGGCACAGCCAGCCTCCTCTGCCTGCTTGCTCCTCTCTCACCCCTGAGGAGCTGCAACTCCTGTGTAAAGGTGGGAGTAAAGCAAGCATTACAGGATTCCTGTTGAACCCAGATGAGACTTCGTCAAGCACAGAGGCTGGCAGATAGCTACTCTCCCCTCTCCCATCCCTGTTGTCCCCATCCCTCAAGGGCTGAAGCAGTGGGAGCTAGTTCCACTGTCCCTTCCGTTTTCCCTTGGCTGGTGTCAATTTTCCCTTTATCTCAGCAAAGCCACTGAGTGGACACCGGTGCACCAGTCAGCAAGCTGCACCTGGCTGATCCCTGGGGCCGTGGTGCTTTTGTGCTGCTGGCAGCATGCCAGGGGTGCAGGGAGCTGGGTCTGGCTTTCACAGGCTGGAGCACACTGCTGAGGATCTCTCCATTCTGCAGCCACAGGATGAATAGATGGGTGGATGCTGTCATCAGCCCTTTTTTAGCATGTCCCTGCAGTGTAGGAACAGGGGCAAGGGCACCTGCCTGGGCACCTCTGTGCAGCCTGGCTGGCTGTAGAAGGGGAGAGAAGGGGCTGCCTAGGCATGAGGCAGGCTGCAAAATACCCAGTGACACAGCCAGCTATGGCTCATGTCATTCACTTGGCCTTACTAATCCAACAGTGGCTGGGAACTGCATCCCAGGAGCTTTCTTGTGTTGTGTGATGTTTTTATCAGTTAACTGATAAGCGTTGAGGCAAGCCATTTAGTTATACCTGTGAAATTTACCCCGTGTCTACTGGAAACCACCAATATTCAAGGCAGGGGAGTAGGCAATATGAGCTAAGTACAATGGGTTCTTAAAGCGTGGAAAAAAGAACTGTTCTTGCTCTGAGGCAGCTTGAATCCCAGCTTTCCTTTCCTGATGAACTCATACCCAGCATTGGCATTACTGGGAAAAATCCTCTGCCTCCAAATATGTTTTTTTAATTGATACAGAGTCAAAAGCCAGTGGCAGCAACATCAGCAATTTGGGGGGGAAAGCAGTAATTTTGTTAGTGCAGCATTTTGGTGATCTTGTAAAAAGCTGCCACAAAAATAGCCCTGATTTCTATTTTGTAAATCGTGATCATTTGGTTGCTAGGATTCCTTGGCACTGAAGATGCAACTGCACAGTTTTCCTTAGAGCAGAGTGAGAAAGCATCACTTATGGATGTGTTAAGGGCCAAATTCTTCATGACAATCACATATGCACCCTTGTATTGTGCTGAGTGGCTTTCCCATCCTGCTGTAATAAGCAGCATATATGTTGACAGGGATCCAAATGGCTTCTCTTTCTTGGATTTCCTTTATTTCTGCCTGAAGAACTCAGATGTATCCTGCAGGACCTAATCCTGAATCTGACATTTTACAGTACTGTAGAATCCTTCTGTCCTGACCTCTGCTTTCCTCCCCTTCAGGTGCTGGCTTGAATTTATGAGGATGATTAGTGTGTGAAAGAGCAGACTGTCTTTGTATGGTATTTCAGGGGCATCCTAGCATCTGAAATTCAGGTGGATCAGCAAGATTTGTGTCTTTTCATAGTTCTGACTTGTCCTGCGATAGGCTCTGCTGCAGAAAGGATTTAACGCTACCATTTTGTGCACCTGCCTACCCTGAGGTGTTCCCCCTGACAGCTCCCTTGATGGAAGGAGGAGATTATGTCTCCACAGGGATTTAAATCATGAGAAACCAGACAATGCCTGCTCACCACAGGAGGGCACTTGCCAACGCCTGAGCCAGTGATGCTACAAACACGTGGAGTGTATGATGCAGGTTCTTATTTTCAAACCTAGTAACAGCATTTCTGCTGCACACTGACATCATGGCCCTGCCTGCAGGAACTTCTTATTCTCACAGGAGTTTCATGGCAGACGAGCAAATAAATGTGCAGCAACCAATCTATGTGTTCAAGGGCTGGAGGGAGATCATCTTTGATGCAAAATGGATTTTTTTGGTTGCCTTCTATCCCTTGTACTTCCCTTTCCGTGCTACTGGCTCAGCAGGAGCTGGGGGTAATGGGCTTCTTGCCGTTCAAGATGGATGGCAGGAGGCGTTTTGTTTCAGGCTCCCCAGGAGGGGATTGATGAGATGGCTGTTGTAATATCTCCCTTTCTCCTTACCAGGCCTGATTACTGATACCCCATGTGGTGCCAGGATTTGGTCACATGGTGGAGGAGCGCTTCTACCCACCATTACACCAGGGTCTGGGTTAGCACAGGCTGTTGGGCTCCTTCTCACTGTACTAATGAGCATCTGACCTGGGAGTTCATTTAGCCCTGGAAAACAGTGAGAGGTTGCATTTCTCCTGCAATTGTCATCTCCCTGGTCACCCCAGACTTCTTAGGCTGGTTTTTCACTTGGATCAGTTAAGGAGTTGGAAGAAGATAGCTGCACGCACACCTCTTGTGGCTGCTTGGGGACAGTGGATAGAAATCTCCTTGTTCTTGCATCATCCCTGTCCACTGCAGAAGTGGTGAAGCCCTTCTCAGCACCAGAGGCTGGTCCTGGTGTAAGGGCTCTCCTCAGTTTTGATTAATAGCACAGCCTAGGGCTTGTCTAGCAAGGACTCAGTGGTCCTCTCTGTGGTGTATCCTGCTATCAGGAGGTGGAACATACTCCCCTGCCCTGTCTTGACCAAGATTGAGGAGTCTGTCATAGTTAGAGACAAAATTCTGCTTTCATCCAGACTCTGGTCACCACCTGCCAGAGTGTATGGCTTGTGGTTATTGATTACTCTTACCCTCTCAAGTATCTCATTGGGATATATTAATTACAAGCATAAATCCACAGGGCCAAATTCAGTTATGACTGATGTTCATTTATCCACCATTTTTCTTCTTTCTTAGCTGATTTTATCTCTTTTTTCTCAGTCCTCTGTCAGTGTTTCCCCCATTCCTTTTCCCCCATGGTCAGGAAGATTATTCTTTCTAAATAAGAGGAAAAAAATACAAGATTAACTCTTTGCTTACATGAGTAATCAAAAGATGTGGGGTTGTTTTGTTGTTGAAAACAACCAAGTCACCTTGTAGCCCCAAAGCCAGGTTTTGGCAGAGAGCAGGAGCATGCTGTGATGCCACATCCTGCTGAGACACAGCTGCAGCATCAGCCCTGCAGTATGCTCTCACCTCTGTGGAAATCCCTGGTTCAATTTAGCACAGCCTTATCCTTCCAGGCTGTGGGGAGGAGAGAGGGGCATAGATCTGTTTTTGGAGAAGTTCCCAGCAATGAGAAGGCAGCCATTCAGGATTATCTGCTTTCCATGGATGAGCTGGGGGAACTGCTGGCTCAGAGCATGCTTTGGTGCTGTCAGGCTCAGTGCTGCCTCCATTAATCTTCACCCAGGTCCTTTCTCTGGGGGTGATTCCCTCCTGCCCAGGCTGACTGGTCTCTATCCTCACCTGCCAGCACCCTCCTCCTGCCTCAGTGGCACTGGCATTTGGAGCATGTCCTGGCTATCCTTTTCCCTCTTTCACTTCTTCCCACCTTCCGTGTTTCCCCCTCATTTCTCTAATTCCATTCAGGCCACGTCTTTGCTACCCTCTGTTTTCTCTCATTCTTTCATTTTAGACATGATAGCATTTTCCTTCAGCAAATTTGCAGCTCTTGAGGTCAGCCACCAAGGACAAACGCATGTGGGATTTAAAAGAACAGGAAATGCTTTTGACATGATTTCCCCAAAGGAGAATTTTAATGCTTTTGAAATTGGGGAACACAGCTACCTGTCTGTGAACCAGGCACAGACAGTCAAGTTTGGCCCCAAACTGTCCACAAAACAAACAGAATAAACTCATGCTGTGACAGCATATTTTCTGCTTATACAGCTCATGCTGGAGCTTTCAAGGAGACTGAAGAATAAAGTCTGACAGAAGAGGAAAAAGTCCTTTTGTCAATAAACACATATGAAGAAATAGCAGGGATAAGTCAAAATTATAGATCAAATGTTTAAAGAATGTGACTCCAAGATAATCTGGCATATTTCCTTTAGACATCACAGGCTATTTCTTCCCCTTCTATTGATGTCAATTTGGCAACTTTCAGTTCAAATTTATTGTGCTGGTTGAAATCAGCAGGGGAAAAAAAAACCAAGGGTTTTTTCAGTGTCACTGTAACCATTTGCATGCCATGAGCACTAATGAGGCAGCTAGAACAGGAGATGCTTCAAGCCCACACTGCTACACAGCTGCTTCTGGAGTAAAATTCAGCTACTGCTGAAGGTCACACATAGCAATCTAGGTGATAATGTGCTCTACTGAAGCTTTGGGAGGTTCTCTTAGTAGTGTATGCAGAGCTGTTCATGGAATTGTTCCTGGCAGTGAACACTGGAAATGTGAGGAGCACCTCAGTGTCCACATAATGCTTACAGCCTTGTTTTTGTGATTGCCACTTAGCTTTGTGAAAACAGTTGTCTTGTATAAGTTAATGGGGTATTTAGCTATTAGACTGGCAGAGTTCTGCAGGAATAATTACCAGATTTGACACTATTCACTGGAATTAGGCATAAAACCACTGCTGGTAGCATTTACAGTTGGCACAAACATGAGCAGGCAGGTCTATAATGATGAGATGAGCACAATTCTGTTTAGAGATCTCCTTAATTTGATAATTTAGTTACTCAATCCAAAGCCAAATCTGAAGTTACACATCTCAGGGTGGAGAGTACAGCCAAACTTTCAGCTGTCCTAAAAGAGTGACTCAAAAAATACCTGGGAGCCAAGTGAGTGAGAGGTTGAGCATGAACTCCTGGGATGTTGCTGGGCAGAAATATCTTAATGCAACAGTAAAGAAGACAGTAAAAAGGGGGAATGAGTGGGAGTGGAAGGTGATTTTATTTATTGGTATGATGCCAATGAAATAAGTGCTGAAGTCCTGTATTTACTTGCAAGGTACAGACTTAAGAAGGATCTCAAGGTGAAGAGAGAGCAGAGCTGAAGAGAGAGCAGAGTACTAGAAAGAGGTAGAGCAGTGAAGTGAAGGACTTGAAGACTTTGGCTCCTTTAAATTGTCAAAAAGAAAGCTGAGAGATGTCATAATTAGAATGGAGAAGTCTCTTCTGGGTGAGAAGGCAGTCATATAAAAAAAGTCTTTCATCACTTGGAGAATGGGCATCCTCCTGCCATGAATGGGGCCTGAAGCCAGACAAAATTACAAAGGCAATAGAAGTTCATCACCAAAACAAATTTCAAAGGGAATGGCAGATTCTTCATTTCTTTTAGGGTATCAGTTGAAACAGAGTTTATTTATGGAAGATGAGCTTTTACCAGCCACTGGTTTCTGGGCTGTCCATAGGATGGCAGAGTGAAATTGCGTTGCCTGTGAGACACAGGAGATATGAGGAGAAGGCATAGTGAATCCCAGTCTTAAAGTGTACATGTAAATTGTGTTGTAATATAAGCTGAACCTTCCTGACCCACCATAACCTTGCAAAGTTGGTAGGAGAAATTTCTGTGACTACCTGTAAGGGCTAAAGAACTGTCTGGTTGTTTATTCGCTAGTAAGAATCCCTGCCACTTGTGGATGGCTGGTGGCTGAGTCCTGCTCAGTCCACACTTGTATCCAGAGGCCAGGAAAAGCAGCAAGCCAACACTGGCAAAACAGAGGCACCAGAGTTTCAGGTTAGGCATTCAAAAACCTGGGCTAGTGGAATCAGTCTGGGCTTCTTTGAGTGTGGCTCTTCCTCCTCCTGCTAAGTGGGGAGCTCCTTTAGAGGAACAGGAACAGCCAGACCACCTTGGCTTCTGCCTGAGGAATTTCTATGTATCCATTAAGAGAAAGCAGACCTAGAGTCATAAGCACAATTTGCTTTTCCAGAAATGTGTTGTTCTCATTCTTTAGCATCAGTGTTACATTTTGAAGATACCTTTTAAGAAAAAGTCAGGGTTTGAGGGAAAGTAATTTTGTTTTCATTCTTGGCCACCCCCGGTGCAGTCACTTTCAGGCTCAGTTAGGGTGGTTACCAGGTACAACTTACCTACCAGTGTCCTAAATCTGGTCACTTGTCAGGAGTCAGGGGATGGGTTAGAGAGCCAAAACCCTGACCACCAGGCCTTTGCTCCTGGCCACCAGAGCTCACCACGCTCAGCTCCAGATGTTAAGCAGGGGATGTGCCCAGCTGTGCACACCCCCTTGACTCTCTCTCTCCACCTCTTCACTCTAGGCAAGATTAACAGCCCAAATCTGCACTCTCCTATAGCACAGAGCACGTTTGAATGGTTTTAATTATGGTTGCTGCAGCCAGAACCTGACCTGCCTGCTGTTGAGCCAGGAGGAGCTGGGTGGGTATGCCTGTGCAAAGGAGGCTTCACCTCAGCCCTTGCAAACATGCTTTTGATCTTGGCATCTGCCATCAGAGGGTGCCTTTGAAGGCAATTGCCCTTTCAGCCACTGCCTGGATGTTTTATCATTTGCAAGCTGAGTTTCTTAAAGAAGAAATAATTGAAATGTTGCCAGCCTGGAAACTTCTGTCTCCTACAGGTGTCGGTTGAAATTCCAGTTCTCCATCAACAGTTAGGGATTTCCAGACTGTTTTCCAGTGACTATGGCCACAAATTAAATAGCATCTATCATTTTAGTGTCTCAGAGTACTCTGCACCACCAGAGAGCAAAGAAACCATATAGAGCTTACTGAGTGGTACGCAGCCTTTGCTCTGTCTGAGCTTTCTAGAAATGATGGTCAAAGAAATCAAGCACAGAGCAGCACTGTGGGGCTGACTGACTGCCTGGGGCTAGGGACAGGTCAGGGCAGGCTATCCCTAAGCCTTGTCACTCTCCACACGGTTCACAACACAGACACCCACAGCCCTCCCCACTCACACCACCTCTCACTCATGGCATTTTCCTCATTCATGCTGACATCTACTAAATAATTTGGAAAATATTTTTGGTTACTGTTTTTAAGTGTGGAAGAGTTAAGTGAATTTTGGCATGTGATTATGGATAGTTTCAGCAAGAGTTACCCAGAGTTTCCAATCCAGTTAGGTGCAATGAGAAGGGAGGCTTCTGAAAGCAGTTCAGTAGCATGCCAGAGAGTAGCAAGACGTTATTAACAGCATGTGTACTTAACACAGCTTGAAATTCATAAACAGTGAAACTGACAGCTCAGCTGTGCTGCTTCATGGCATTCCATTCATAACAGGGGATTTTTACCATTTGTACTGTCATCAGAGTTGGTTGGGACCTTTTGGGTGAAACATTTGATTTGAAAAATCCATTCCTCTTTGCAATATGTGGTTGTAGAATCACAGAACAGTTTGTGTTGCAAGTGACCTTCAAAGCTCCTGTCATTCCCGCCCCCTTCCATGGACAGGGAGATGCTGCACTAGACCAGGTTGCTCAAAGCCTGTCCAACCTGGACTTGAACACTTGCAGTGATGGGGCATCCACAACTTCTCTGGGCAACTTGTGCCTCATTTAATTCATTTTTTCATTTTGTCAGGATGTTTCTCAGGTCAATGCTGGAAGCAAAGCTCAAAGAAAAGCCCACCATAAGCAGAAGAGGGAGGACATCTCTCTTGGTTTGGGTTAGAGAACCAAGCCCTTTAGTTTTATCTTGCAGACAAAGTGCCTGATAACTGATCCTCCTTCTATTCTACTCTCTGTTTGGTTCTGGCTTTCTGCCAGGCTCTCTGTCTTTTCTTTCTTCGTTTATTTCTTTATGTTTCTCCCTTAAGATTTTCCAGGGGTTATGCTTTTATTCCACATGAAAACAACACAGATGCCACAGTATTCCTCAAAGAATGCAACTCCTGTTTGCTGGCTAGCCCAAGTTATCATGGAAATTATTGGTTTCCTTAAGCATTTATTGTACTCATCCAGAAATACAAGCTTGCCCTGTTTCAATCTGAAACACTATGTACAGAAAGGAGAAAATTCCACACACTACCACAAACATAATTCTTGTAAGAAGGTGGTATGTTAATTAATAAAGTCTGAGAGCCACTGGTTTAACATATTAATGAATTTGTTATGCAGAGAGAGATCAAAAGATATATTTCCTTATTAGATTTTTGAATGTCTGAAGCTTTATTGTAGTTATGTTCTATTTCGTGTCTTTCTTGCAAGTTTCTGATAGTATAATTCTGTTAGATAATTAGTTCAGCAAAGAGAAAGAGAAATAGGGGGTTATAGGCCAGATGAACTTGGTCAGAACTTGAAACAGGCAGGACAGCAGGGGAGGTAGACCCTGGAAGAGAGATCCTTTTATAACTGAGGACCTGCAGAGACTGGGCTTTGCTTAGGAACAACAGCAGGAGCAACACAATGGGTCAGAAAAGCCAGGTGAAAGAACTTGTGTTTTTTACCAAAGGGTTATGAACATGAAGGCCCTGCTGAACTGGACTAGGTGTGTGAATCAGATGTGGCAGTGGCCTCTATGGCTGCATGTATGCACTAATTCAAGGAGGAGAGAAGCTGCCTTTTTTGCAGGCTGCTGTGAGAATAGTGGAGAAAATCTGTCTTGGGCTGATCCAGCCCTTTCAGTGGGTTGAAGAACCATTTTGAAGTGCCTCCAGAGGATGCATACAGAAATGTCATCTTGAACCTGCAAACCTCTGAGCTACTGCCAACCCATCTGGGTGCTGCTCTAGGCCTGGTGGAACCAGAGCTATCTCATCCCCCAAGGGGGACATGGCATCTCATGGAGATGAGCACATTAGGAGGCATTTGCCCACTCTGATATGGCCTCTGATAGCCCTAAGCAGCAGGGCTGGTTGAACCACCCCTTGGGCAGAAGCCAGCCTGTGGGTTTCAGGTTGCACCACAGAGAAGCTGTTAGTCAAAGCAAGTGAGATAAAGGGAAGGTGGGATTCCAGTGCCTTTGGCAAACAGTTACGGCGTGGGACAGCCCTGTTGCCTGGCTATGCCCAGGGCCAGGCTGACAGTGCTTCCAACAAATCATAGAAAAAAATGGGGTTCCTGGAGCTGCATCGATGACTTAGGCACTCACCTTACATTAAAACTGACTGCTGGGCATTTTTTGGTAGGTCCACTGGCGCTGTTCACTGTGTGAACCATAAGTGTCTTTAAATGAGAGGTACCTGCAGAAGCCTGAATGAGAACACAAATTCATGTCTTGGGATATTGTCCTGCTGTTCCTTCTGCACAGTCTTAGGGCATGGACTAGAGAGATGTCACCTCAGAAAGCCTTCAGGGCAGGAAAAAAAAGGATAGAGCTTCATTACACTTTATATTTTGCATTACTATAGAAGTTGAAAACTCCAGTTTCATGTCAAAAAGAGACAAAGAATAAAAGTCAGTAATTTCCAGTGGGTTTCCTGTGAGTCAGGAGAGCCTGGGGCTCTGACCTGGTCCAGTGTACAGCTGGGGCAGAAGCCTACAATGGGGCAGTAACCACACTGAGACTGAGCAGTGGGCATTTGATGAGAGTTTCAAGATCTGAAACTCTCCGTGACTGCACATAGGCTGCACGTAGAGGATTCACTCCCAAAACTTCTCTAGTTATTTTTTAGCTGAGTTAGGGACGGCCTAAAGCCACCTTGTAGCTTTCCTCTAAGTTTCATGCAAAAGGCTAAGAAAAACAGCCTTATTCTTACCTATACCGAGTTTTTTAACTGTCCTACCTACAGAAGTTATGTACTCTGTAGTTTATAACCCACTGAGCTTCTCTACATCTGTTTTACCTGCTGTTAAGAGAATTCAGAAGCCAGAATAAAGCCCAGAATAATTATACTTTATTCTGACACATGTACAAAACTTTTGGGATAAGAATATAAACTTTTTTACAGATTCCTTCTGGATGCATCAGGAAGAATCAAGGGCCAGATTCTGCCCTAAGTCCCTGCAAGTGTATACTGGTGTAACTTCTTAAAATCAGTAAAATTACTCTGCACTTACACAGTGTCAGATTAAAAGCTATGAAATCAAAACCAAACCCCATGAAATTTAATTTTGCAGTGTTCACAGCAAGTCATAAACCCTCTTGTGGTTACTTAGGAGTGGTTTTCTGTCTCAGGGGAAAAAAAAAAAGAGAGAAGCAGTATTAAATCTGACCCTACGTCCCTGCAAAGTTAGATGCTAATGCTTTCATCTTATTGAGAGGACAGCAAACTCCTCTTTCCAGTGGCACCATGCTATTATTTCCTGAGTTACAAGATTCTGCTTCTTAAATCCCTTGCTGGTTCAAGATCACTTACTGAGTCCTAACCACTGTAGGTCCAAGATAAGCTTTACTTGGGGAGAAATTTGTCTGTGGAGAAAGAAAGAGAAGACATTTCCTGAACCTAGTATCTGTTGGCATCTACAGAGCAGTTTGATGCATTAGAGGTGGGCCCTTGGGAGAAGGAGTAACAGTGTGCTTCTATTTTTGCATGAAATCAGGCTCGGTAGAGGGCATGATGATGCATGAGTATCAGTGTGTATCTGCTTTCTCACTGTCATTTCCTCAGTTAGGCGAGAGGCAGAGGATGGCAGTAACCAAAGGGATGCAAACAGCCCTCCTCATTACCAACTAGGGCAGTGGGGATCTTTCTTCCTGCACTCTCTACAGACAGACAGCTGCTAGCCAGTGGTGTAACTCATGCTGCTGCTGCTCTTTGCAGGGACATGACTCTGTTGGAGCTGCTTGGCTCCGTTTGGCATTTTTCTTTATAGCTGAACATGGCATGACAATGCAGCTGATTCACTGCACCAGGCTGGGGTAAGGACTGCAATTGTGCCCTCTCAGGGGACGAAGTGGGAGTACAGGAGTGTGAACCCGGCTCTGCTCCCAGCCTGACTTTTGGGACTTGAAAGAGGGGGGTGTGCTGTTTTAAATATTCACGCATACACCCTTAGCTTCAGCACTGAAGCTTGCAAGTATTTTAGGTCAGAGCTGGTGTAACCAGCTTGAAGCAATGCTGCATCGAGCAGTAATCTTGACAATTTTTTCAACTAAATGTGCTTGAATCTAGTCATTTTCCTGATGGCTCATCTCCAAGAAAATGGTGTCGATCATTTGGTAGGTTTCAGGGTTGGATGTGAGTCAGCTCTGAGTCAGGCAGCAGCTTTAGCTTCGTGAAGTGCTGGTCCTCCTGTGCTGGCACAACCTGTGGGGCCACAGCTCTGCGACAGACACTGCTCCTGAGCCTCCCCAACAGCAGCATGTGGGAACTTAAGCATGGGGCACTCGCAAAGCAAAGGGGCAATTCCACAGCCCCACATTTTTGGTTGTTCACTTGCTCATCACTCTTGACCTCTGAAGATAGCAGGGTGTGTAAATGATGCTGGTGGCAGGCAGGGAGAAGGAGATGGGGACCTGTCTTGCTCCCTGCAGAGGTGCCCATCTGACCAGGGTGTGGGCACAGCATGTCACTGCTGCACAAACAACTTCCCTCCCCAGAGCCAGAAAGAAGCAAGGAAAGAGCTTTGACCAGAGCCCTCTGTCCCTAGCAGGGTGTTTCTGTTTATATTGACATTTTTATTAAGTAGGGTGGTGTCCCAGTTCTCAGGGAGTCGAGAGAAAAGCCAGACACAGCCTTGATGGCAAGCAGCCACTGTGTGTGTTGTGCAAAGCAGCGTGACTGACGGGTTCCTCGCTCTCTCTTTGTCTTTTTCTCCCCTTGCACGGTGTGATTGAAGCAACGCCCTGTGAAACAGTCCCTGAGCGCTTGCATGTGCCGAGAGTCCCACTGGAAATGCCTCCTCCTCTCCATCCTCATGTATGGCTGCCTGGGTGCAGTGGCCTGGTGTCAGCTGGCCAGAGTCACCAAGCTCAGCTTTGATAGCTCCTTCAAGGGCAAGTCTATGATCTACCATGACAGCCCGTGCTCGGATGGCTATGTTTATATCCCGCTGGCCTTCCTCTCCATGCTGTACGTGGTGTACCTGGTGGAGTGCTGGCACTGCCACGTCAAGAGGGAGCTGCAGTACAAGGCAGACGTGGACAGTGTGTACGAGTGCATCAACCGCATGCAGCAAGCCACTCCATGCATCTGGTGGAAGGCCATCAGCTACCACTTCGTACGGCGAACCCGGCAGGTGACCCGGTACCGCAACGGCGATGCCTACACCACCACACAGGTCTACCACGAAAGGGTCAACACACACGTGGCTGAAGCTGAGTTTGACTACTCTCACTGTGGATACAAGGACATCTCCAAAGAGCTCCTGGGCTTGGAGAGCTATACAGCCACCAAGCTGAGGTTCACCAAGTGCTTCAGCTTTGCCAACATTGAGTCTGAGAACTCTTACCTGACTCAGAGAGCTCATTTCTTCACAGAGATCGAGGGGCTAGATGACTACATGGAGGTGAGGGAAGGCATGCAGCTCAAAAATGTGGATTTTAAAGAGCTTATGATGGCCTACGGAGACCCGGATCACCTCCCGTGGTACGTGTCCCATTATGCTTTCTGGGTGGCAGCTATCCTGATGATCTCATGGCCGCTCAGGGTACTCATAGAGTATCGGACTGCATATGTCCATTACCACGTGGAGAAGCTGCTGGGCCTGGAGTACACAGCGCCCTTGGCGGCAGAGGAGCCCCTGTACCGGTACCGCATGCCCCGGGACAGCACGCAGGACAGCACCGAGCTGGAGTGGCACATCTGCACCAACCGGCAGCTGATCCCCAGCTACTCGGAGGCCATGCTCATGGACCTGGCCAGCTCCCCGGCCTACAACAGCTACACGGTGTGTCACTACGGCCAAACGGCCCACGGCTGTGAGCGCTGCAACCGCGCCTCCAGCACCTCCTCCATCTTCTCACGCCACGCTTTCCACAGCTGCAGCGGCAACTCCCGCCTCTCCCTCAACACCAGCCGCTTCTCCCTCTGCCGTGTCCATGGCTCCCACAGGACAGGCCTCTGGAGGAGCCGCAGCAGCAGCATTGCAGACCGGGGCTGCCAGGATGAGCAGTGCTGCTCCTACTCCAGCCAGCTGGCTGTCAACGAGAACCCCCCCACCTACCACGATGCTCGATTCTTCCCTGTCCTGATTGTGCACAGGCCGGAGGGGCAGGACAGGCGGCATTTCTACGTCAGGCGTTCCTCCTGCCTAGAAACCTCTCTGTGACAGAACTCTGTGGTCACTTGTCTCCACTGCTCTGGGACAGGGATTGCAGAGGTGACTCCCGTGGGGAGCCTGCAAGTGTCAGTCTCTACAGCAGGTCAGCAGGACAAGTTTCAGCTCTTCCCCCTGCCATTGAAAGAGGACAGAGAGACTCTGACCAACACCTAACCTCATTTCCAAGATTTTCTCCCCCTCCACCTGGTCTCCCATGTCTTTCATTCCCCATTCCTCTCACTCTTTCACTCCTCACCCTTCCTCTGCTCCTTGATTTCCTGTCTCTCATACCATCCTACCCTCATACTTTTCTTTGCATTTCAGTCATAGCATTTGGTTGTTGTGGCTGCTGGAGGATTTTAAATGCTTGTGCTTTGCCAGTACATTTGCCCTCCTGGATGCTTTGTAAGGTAAGAACCTTAGATAAAGCAAGGCACAAGGCACACAGCCAGCCAGAGTCAAGTCAGGAGAATTCAGATCTGCAGGTGCTGAGTCACCTCCTGCAAACCCCAAACGAGGTGCTTTTTTAAAAATTTTATTTTCCCTAGTCTTTTTTTCCTCTTCTTTTGTCATTCCTTCTGTCCTTTATTCATGCTCTTCTCCTCTCTCTTTATACTCATCTTCCATTTTTTTCAGTTCTCTCACTTCTTCTTTACAGTTTTTCTGGGGTTTTGCCAGTGAGGATATCTTTCGGGGTGTAATTATCTTCCATTGGGCAAAAGTAAGGTTTTCATGACACAAATGTCACTGACTGCTCACAGAGCCACAAATGAAGCCCTTGAGAAGTGCTGAGGACTTTCTTTCAGGAGCAGTGATGTACACCGATATCGCAAAATGCCCTTTACTCACACTGCCCTGCCTGGTCTGCAGCAGAGACACTGCTGCATTTCCAGCTGTAGTTTACCTTGTCCAGCTCCACCCCTGATAGCAATCAGCGAGAGCCATAATGTAGATTAGTGCCCTGTTAATGCCACTATTTTTAGGACAGTAGGCCTGGTTTGTGGTTGTTTCATTCCTTCGACTTGAGTGCAGCAGCACAGGCTTGACAAGGGGAGAGGGGCTGGAGAGAGAAAGGTAAATATGGTATTAACCCTCCCACTGAGAGTCTGGAGCTGTTAGGAAGCTCTTCCACCCACAGTGTCTATTACAGCAGTTGTAGGACTGCCTACATTACCTTTCAGCTCTCTGTGTGCCCTGAGGAGGGCTTTTGGTCTGCAGCCCACTTCACCTTCCCAGGCGAGATGTGGTGCCACCCCAGCCCCAGGCAGAGAGCACAGCTGAGAGCCAGCCCCACTGGCCACTCCTGCTGGGGCTCCAAGTTCTTCCTGCAAGGCTTCCCCTGGAGCAGGTGTAGCACCTTCCAGAACTAGTGCCAGCCTCTCCAAATCCTCAAGGTGTCTGGTCCTGACAGAGTGTGCCACTGCACTCTGGGCTGTGGGCTCTGCCCCCCTGCCTGGCCCCCTCTGAGCCGGGGGCTGGTCTGAGAACCCCTGAGGACCGACCAGGCACCTCGCACCTGCCTGACCTCCGTCCCACAAGGGATGGTTGTATGCCGAGCAAGCTCCATACCCCTTGTCACATGGCTGGTGGAGATTATTATCCACTCTGACTCACAGGAGAATGCAATACGATCGCAATATATAGGTCACTTTCAAAACCAGTGTTGTCTCACCCTACCTTACAAGTAGGTAAGAAACTGAGCCCCCAGAGGGGCTGGCAACAAGTGCTTCCTCCCAAGTCCATTTTGTGTGTATCAACATGTAATATGAAATTTGTAAAGTCATATTGATATGTGTAGATTATATGTAAGTCTGCATACTTATATGGTGATTTCTTACGGCATTGACTGTTGCACCATGTTAAATACATTTTGGTTTTGTTTGATGACTCTGTTTTGATGTGCTGTGTTTATTTCAACTCCAGAAATGGAAACATTGGCAATACCTGGTTAACCTGCTGCAAATGACGGCACCATCAGAAAGGTTTTTAAAATTCTTATGAGTTGATCTTTTTTAATGTAAATACTTCATGTGTGATTTATGTGACATTTTCATTCTGACAGCTTGGCATTTATCACAAAAGACAGATAACACATATGATGTGTTAGTTTATCACTTCTAAAAAAAAATAACCATCCCAGACATGTGGAGGAACAATGTTTGGGCTTGGGGTGATGATTATGATTGAGCTGGGGCCAAACTGGATAACCTTGAAACTTAGAGAAAAATCCAAATTTAGATCCACCAATTTCCACCTAGTTTCCCTCATCTATACCATGCCACCTGCCACACCCAGGCAGAGCTGGGAGAGTTTGGGAACCAGGAAAGGATCAGGCCAGAACTCAAAGCTCAGACTCATACCTGATATCCTGGTATTCTGAAGACAAAGTAAATGCAGGTCTTTAATTTGTATTCACATGGAAAGTTAAAACCAGCACATATGAAAGATGTAAGAGCTGGATGAGGCTGAAACAGAGAGGCTGGAATATTTCAACACAGTTGCTTGCTGAAGAAGGTGGTTGAGAGGAAGACAAGAAAGGAGAAGGGAGGAGATGGTAGAATAATATAAATTCAAAGAGAACAGAGTTCAGCTGTATCTAAGAGAATTCCCAAATGAGCAGCATAACTCAGTTATGCCCAGACAGAGGCAGGATGAGTTTCAGCCTTCTTGTGAGCTGCTGTTGCTGCTGCAGCCACACGTGGCTTTAAATACCATACTCAAGGTCTCGGGATGGCCAGTTTTGTCCCATGTGTATGCCAAGATGAAGAGTTATATTTGGGTCCTCAGAAGTGGCCACGTTAAACACTATTATTATCTGACATGAACAATCCATTATGATGGGTTGGACAGAGAATGGCGATAGTTTATTCTCAGTTTAGTCCTTTTCAGTGACCTGAAAAGCCATTGCATTTTCCAGTGGCTCTCAAGCTTTGTCCTTGTCAAATTTTGGAAAGTCCTGAGGGTTTGTGCTTCCTCAGTCACTGCATTCTGGGCCAACCTTGGGACATTAATTTGAGACGCCATCCCTAAGCTGCAAAAGCCCTCACACTCAGGGAGCGTCCTCCCATCACTTGCTGTAGCCTCTGGTGGTGACCAAAAAGCTGGGAGCAGCTCTTGTTCTAGCCTGGGACTAAATATGCTGGCTTCAACAGATCTCCCATTCAGGAAGCACCTGAATATCCATCCTGGGTCTACTACATTGTAGAGCAGAGCTACTCCTGTACTCCTGCAACCCTTGAATGCCACTTCATCCTTGTTCTTGCCATTGCCACGGCCTCCCAATGCAGGATGAGGAATCTGCCCCCTAGCAATGGAGGGGTTAATGCTGCTTTTCAAATCCCACCTCAGAGGATGGAGCAAAAAGTTCTTGAGTCCCAGTGCAAACCAGGCAGCTCTATAGAAAACACCTTGTATAAAACACAAGGATTTTCTACCCAGTTGCAGACTGACTACTTTGACAGTGCAGCAGTGGTATATTGCCAGCAGCTTTTGTTGAACTTTTAGGGCTATGGCTTCTTATGTGGAAATGGGGATTTGCTTTCTCACTGGGATAGCCTATTCCAGATGTCCTGTTGGGTCTCAGGAGTTAGAAAAGGCTTAACAGTAGAAGAAGGTGAGGAAGTCCAGCAAATACTTCTCTTCCTTCTGCCTTCTCACTTTCCCCTCCCTCCCTCCTTCCCTTTTGCCCTTTTTTCTCTTTCTTCATCTTCAGAAGTCTCCCAGCACTGGGCATTCACCTCTGGATTATTGTATAATAATAATAGGTATTCAGGCATTTTCTGGAATATACCTACACTTCCCAGCGCGTCTGGTGAGATGTGGCAAAACACTATTGCAGCAGAAGTAAGGAAAGAATGTAATCCAGAGAGCCAACAGCTGTGTTCTGTGTGTGTGAACAGTGAGCACTGTCACTGATGTTACAGCCTGAAGAATAAAGCCATGGTGCTAATTCAGTGCCACAAGAGGCCAAGAGAGTTTATTTGTCTCCAGTTCCTAAAAACATTTAAGATTCACCAGTTCCTTTGCTTTCTGCATGGTGATACTGCACTCCTCTGCAAGTTTTCCCACTGCAGTTTGCACTTCAACTGGGAGTGTGTGCAGAATTTCAGTCCAATTTTCATATGGCTCTTCCTGCCTATCACTGTCAACACAAAGTCCTTCTCAGAACAGCTAAGTCAGATCTCTTGATGGGGAAAATCCCCCTTGGTCTACTGCTTCCAGCAAAGCTTTGCTCTCTTACACCAGCCCTGAATCTGGCCTGTGCCACCATGCTACAACTGGAACACTTCCTGAGCCCATGGGACCAGTGTAGTGTAAGCCTCTGTAATTGTAGGGCTGGAAGAAATCCTTAGAAGGAAAACACCATAGAAACATGTCATTATTCTAATGGCCATTATTTTTTTTTTCTCATGAAACAACTAAGATCTGCAAAAGTTGCTACCTTCTGGAGGGTGCTATTGCCCTAAGTGCAGAAAGAGACCATGTAGCTGGATGGATACCTGGGGAAGAGGCAGCAGCGACAGCAAGGGTGCATGAAGCTTTTAGCGAGCACCAGCACAGAACCTCTCAGCCCAAGAGCTGCAGTGATCCTGGCGATTTCCTGTCCCCAGGTGCAACTAGACTTCCCACAAGCACTCGAATGGATGGCTTTGTCAGTGTCTCCTCCCAGCTACCTCATTGCAGCAGGAGGCACTGGGGAGGGAGTGACATTTCTATTCCAGTAATGAAATCTTCTTGGCATTGCTCCAGTCCCCTAGGAATTCCTATCAGAAATGCAAATTACTTGAGAGGGGGAGTGAAGATTAGAGTTTGGAATGGAATTATATGAGCTAGTTGTGCCTCAGTTTCTCCTTCCCCTCCTGGGGATAATGCAGATTCCCTGCGTTCCTCCGTTTAGCCAGGTTTCCACAGTGTTTCGGGTGCTGCTGGGCAAGTGCTGCACGCTGATGGCTGTGGCAGATCTGAGAGCTGCATCGTGTTGTAACGATATCGCTCCTTATGGCGCCTTTTAACCCAGATTCTCACCGTAACTCCTACGAAAAAGCAGCGCTAGAATCTTAAAAAAACTGTTTGTAAGTGACTTTTTCCACGCCGTTCTACTAACCCTGTGGCAGCAGAGACCTCCCTCCTAAGCTCTCTCCCTACTTTTCCGCTAGCAGAAAAATGGTCAAGGCCGAGTCGATCCTGCCTGAAGGGCACGGGCGGATCTTCTCACCTTGCCGGTGCTCCTCCACAGCTCAGCTGCCGGGATGGGGTGACCGACATCCGCGGAGCAAGGGTCCGAACGGTGAGGAGAGTGTGGCCGAAGTGAGGAGCTGGAGAGGGCCGGCCGAGGGAGATTGGGCTGAGGGTGTTTGTGCATGAGGCGGGGCTCTGCTCATCCCGGCAGAGCCTCGGCTTGGGGGGGCTGAGTCCCGGTGGTCCGGGGCTGAGTCCCCAAGTCCTCCTCCCCTGGACGGCTGGATGGTGCGCTGGGGCTCCAGAGGGGCCACATGGATGTAGGGGGATGACCGGTGCCCCGGCAGTTCCCGCGGATGTGGGTCATCGCTCCCGGCGCTCTGGAAACCAGGCCGCTCGGCGGAGCAGCCCTCGGGGGGCGCCGCCTCCCCACACCTCCCCGACCGCTGCCGCCCCCGCCCCGTCCCGTCCCGTCCCTCCCTCCCGGGGGCTCGGAGCCCCGGTCCCGTCCCGGGGCGGCGGAGCGGGGGCGGCGGGCGCGGTGATTCGCCGCTTCGGGGGCGGTGGGCGCCCGGCTCATGCATATTCATGATGTGATGTCAGAGGGGGAGCACAGCGCGCGGTGACCGCCCGAGAGCGCCATTTCCTGAAGGAGGCGGCGGCTGCTGGGCAGGGACGGACGGACGGACGGAGCGACCCACAGAGTGGCGCCGCGGCGGCCAAGCCGGCAGGGGGAGATCGCCCGGCGGCGGCGACCGGAGCGGAGCGGACCTGAGCCGACTCCACCGACCCGCCCCGCAGCAGGTTCTCCCGAGGCTCGCCCCGGTCGGAGCCAGAAGTTTGAGCGTGCCCGTAGCCGGCCGGGCGAGCCCGGTATCGGGCGGCGACGCGGGGCTGCCCCAGCCGCTGTCGCCGCCGCCTGCACGGGCGGTGGGAGCCCCCCGCGGCGCCGGGAGCCGGGGAAAGGATGGTGGTGCGGGAGAGATGGAGCTGAAGCGGAGCATGGCGATCCCGCGGCTCCTCGTGCTGGGACTCTGGGCTGCGGCACTCCGGGACGTCGCTGCCGTGGCAGGTGAGCGGGGCTGACAGCCCGGTGGCGGCGGGGCACTGCGCCCCGAGACCCCGGGTGCGGCGGGAGGGGCTGCAGGGCACGGCTCCTGCCGCCGGGCCGAGTCTCCCTGCGGGCAGCTCCCGCTCCGCCACCTCTACGAATGTCGACAGCCCGCTGAGGGTCGCCGGGCAGGAGCGGCCGGGCGCGGCGCCGGGGCGCCTGGTCCGCCCGGTGCGGCGGCCGCGGGGCCTCGGGCAGCCACAGGTGGGGTCGGGGCCGGCGCATTTTGCCCCTCCCGGCCGGGCACGGGCGTCTCCGCCGCGTTTGTTGGGCCAGCGACGTGGCGCTCGGGAGCCGGCGGGGAGCACGGGCTGTGCGAGCCTCCCCTGCCTGCGAGTAGAGCAGCGAGTAATCCTCGCCGGGGCTCGCGGAGGCATTGCTCTGGTGTGTGCCTAGCGCGGGCCGTCGCCGAGGAAAGCCGGGCGCTAGCGCATTCCTCAGTGGCTTTTGTTGTTTTTTTCCGTCATGAACTCATTTTCCGAAGTTTCACACCCCGGTCGGCAGGGAAAGCAGCGTGCTGGAGCGTCTCGGCGCCCCGGCCAGCCTCCTTCCGACTTGAGCGGGAGTTTGGGCTCCTCGCTGTGTGTGGAGCGATGTGCGTGCAATGACACGGAGCTGTGGAGGCTGTGGCACAGGCTGGATCGCTAGATCAGTGTCCTAAGGAATCTGAGGAGCAAAAAACCTTTACCCTGCATGCATGAGCAGACGTCTTCCTTTCTCTCCACTCCCTACATCACAAAAAACATATTCTGTTCCTAGGAATTAAAATATTCAGAGATAACAAGTTTAAAAAGCAAACAAACAGATGTGTCATGTATTTTGACAACTAGTGTGTTCACTTGCTGTCAATTCAGACAATTGCTTGATAAGTCATTTAACACAGTTCTATTTCCTACCTATACATTTCACAATCTGCAGCTCTTACAGGTAGGCTTGGTGGAACCTATTTGGATGAAATTACTTCTTTCACAGTTGAATCAAGAATGTTGTCAGATGAGAAATTGTGAGTGGGAGAGTAAAACAAGGAATAGGTGGAAATTAAAATTCTTATGTGATTCTTCCTGATACCTGCAGGAAGAGATGCTGCGGCCAAAACTGCGTTACTGACCTGTGAAGTTATTAAAAATACCTGACCTGTAATTCTTCATTTTGGTTGAAATTGATGGAGGGATTATACTTGGACAATATGTACAACTCTGACTGAACACTTGTACTGTATGTTAATTTCCTACATCATTGATTCCTCTGCTAACTGAAAACCATATAGAATCTCTAACAATATTTCCTGGTTTAATTTATGACTAACTCTTTCAGCAGGGCAGTCTGAAGGATGTTGAGTAGTTTGATTTTCCATGAAGGCACCTGTAATGAAAATGTCTGTCAGTTTCTGCATGTGTAGCAGCCTGGCTATATCAGTTTTCTGTAACACTGAGAGAGCTGCTATGAAGATTTCACGTATTATTCCAGTGCTTTGAGTGGTGAAAGGGAGGGTGCTTTCTGGCATGCACTGGGACATGTAGTTTGTGTCACATTTAAGTAATGCAAGGTTAGATCATCCTCACCCAAGCTGATCAAATCCTTAGTCCAGCAAATAAGCTGTAGCAATTAAACTCAAATGATCAGCTTGCCCATTTTCCAGTGCTCTCCGTGAATTTGTTAAATGAATAACAGCAGATAGAAAGGCAAAAGACTGAGTGTCAGGAAACCAGCTGGGGAATCTCATTAAGGAAAGGAATAAAGACCTTCTGCCTGTGTTCTGGGTTTTCTCCTAGACTACTGGTACTCATCTGGGTACAGGCTGCTGGTGGCAGAGCGCTGGCTGGTCCCAGAGTGCTGGCTCCCCTTCTCCCAGCTGTTACAACCACGCTGTGAGCTCCTCTGCTTCTCCTCTGCCCTGTGAGGTGGTGCCCTCGTGGCTGTGGGAGGGTGGCATTTTAGCAAGAAGGGAAGTGGCAGATCTGAAATCTGTGTTGGATTGCTGGAAAGGCTGTAACAGAGTTTGAGAGCAACAGGGCTGTTCACTAAGCAGCACTTTCTGGCTGGCTCTGTGGGTAGCAAGGCATCCTGTGAGAAGCTGACCAACCAGTGAACTCCGTGAAGTTGTAATGTACTGTGATACGTGGCCAGGCAAGAGTGATGGAGTAATTTTTTTCTGAAGGACATGGAGTCCACTGCCGGGGCATAATACTGGACTAGGCTAGACCTGTTCTGGTCTGTCAGTCCTGTGCCACTGCATAGGAAATAGCCACTCTCCCTAACAAAACTAACTTTACATTTATTTTCTACCTTCCTGCTTTCCCACGGTCTCCTTTGATCTTCTGGTTCCTCTTTTATATGCCTGTCTTTCTTAAATGTGCTTAGATAGTTGGCTTCCGTGTCTTCTCATGCTAACAAATTCCATACATTCACTTCTGCTTGAGGGAAACACTCCCCGTCCACCCACACACGTAACAGTGCTCTCGGGCAAATTCTGATCACTTCTGTGTCCGTAAACCTGAGCAGCTTCACCAGCTCTGGCCCTGCAGCTTTGGGGTGCCAATGGTGTAGCTCTGGGTACAGTGGGGTCCTTTGGCTGGACTGAAGGGTCCTCCAGGCGGCTCATTCAGCACACACCCACATCACGCGACAGAAATATCTGTTCTCTAAACAGTTCTGCTCCTCAGTGAGGTATGGTGTGGAATAGGCTTTGTTTTCGTGGGTTTTGCAAATTGTAGAGAAGCTCTCTGTAAGGCAGGAGAACAGTGTATGCTGAATAACAAAACATAATTGATTCTTTCTCATATCCACACTCTGCAAATGCATACAAGGGAGCAAGCACGATGTTTTCTTAGCAGCACAAGAACAGCATAGCTTAAATCCAGGCCTGGGGAAAAGAGGGAGGTGTGGCAGCGTGTTGAAGGGATGCAGTTAGCACTGCTGGATCACTGACACGGCGAAGCTCCTGGCGTTTCTGCGCGTCTCTGCTTGGGCACTACTCTGCAGAACATCACCCTGCTGTTACACAAGTTGAAAAAATCCCCATGTACATGCTGAACCACCACTTTTCTCCAGCAATTGTGCTTTCAGTGCTTGCATTTGCTTAGCAGACATAGTAGAGCAGTGCTGAGACTAACACACTCCTCTGCAGCGTGTGCTGGTAGGGTGTGTAATTCCAGACCACCAACCTAGAGTAATTTGCTGTACTCCAACCCCCCTTCTTCTGGGGGTGGGGCGGAGTAGTATTTTTTTTTTAGGTATGAAATTTACAGGACCTCCAATCAAATTAAAGGTGTCCCAGGGTCAACCCGTGAAACTAAATTGCAGCCTCGAGGGAATGGAAGATCCCGAGATGTTGTGGATCAAGGACGGAGCAGTGGTGCAAAGCGTAGACCAGGTGTACATTCCAGTAGATGAAGAACACTGGATCGGCTTCCTCAGGTACAACAGATGCAGAGAAGGAAGAATATCATGGAAACTATTGCACAGTTTTCTGCTGTCAGCTATATCTCTGCAACTGCAGTGCCCTCAGTGGGGCAAAGTCCTTAGCTCTGCAGTTCACTGTGTGGCAAGGGCATAACTGAGAGCAGAACTGAAGCCACTGAGTGCTGAGATTTTATCCACTAGAACCATATTGGTTTTCTGACTACTGTGCGGACAGGTGCTTTGCTAATGCTTGTGATGCTTGAGACCTGACTTCAAGGTGAAAGGATGGTCTTGCTTTGTTTGTTCATCTTGTTCTGCCATGCAGCAGTATAAATAGGTTTTCTCTCTCGTACTCATCCTGTTCTCTTACTCTCTCTCTTGAGCTGTCAGTTTGCCTAAAGGGTGAGGATTGTTGATTGAAATGATACTCCCAGGACTACATCCCCTTCCTTTGGGGAGGAGTGTTTGTCCTCTGAACCATCCCTGATTCATTTTGCAATGAATCCTAATCTATTCCTAATACATTTACACTATGTGATATCAGTCCTGACCCCTTCAGAGGCATGAAACTCTTGTGCAAAGCAGATCTCTATACTTTTATTTCAGCAGAAGAGGGATGTCAGCTAGTTCTGGAAGTACTGAGATAAACAAGACCCAAGGTTTTGCTCTGTCTTTTTTTATGCATTAAAAGAGCTTGTACAGACAAATATACCAGCACCACACCATGAGAGCTCAAAACTGTTGACTGACTGAGAATCACTCTTCCCTGAGCTCTGGCTTCATCTCCTGTTACATTTCTTGGATTGACACTGCACAGGGTCTCCAATTCCAGCAACTAAAAGTCTTTGTGTTAAAGCTTGTCTGTAAAAAACATTTTGGTAGGAAAAACATCTGTGCACAGTAAAACTATTGCATAACATTATGTTGTGGAAACAGTTTGTCTTGAAACTATACTGTTTACTTCCCCCCAGTTCCACTAGTTAACTCTGTCCTTCACAATCTCATTCTGATCTCCTTTCTTGCCTCTTGTTTTACTCTGCTGAGAACTCTCTCTGCAGCACCAGAGATAAGTTAGGGTGCTAAATCTGGATGTATCTGAATCTCTCTCTCCTTCTTCCTTTCTTCTCCTAAAGAGACCACTTCTATCACCCACACGTGACTCTCTGCTGTGATCACTGTATTTCAGAACATGGGCAGGACAGCTGATGCCATTTGAAGGTCCAGGTCTGAAAATCAGGCTGTAGTGGGTCCATTGTGTGCATTTCAGCAAACTCTCCCCCCTTTCTGTCTTCCTTCCTGAGACATCCTTCCCCTTCTCCTGGAGGACTGCTAGCCTTAGAAAGGTGGGCATCAGCTCTGCGGGGGATCCCTGCATGGCAGAGGGTGCGTGGCTGCACGGCCTGCGGGGAGCAGGCAGCACTGGTGCACTGACGGGCTCTCCAAGCCACACTGTTGCCTTTGGCAGCTGAGACCTCATTGCTTTGGTACCAAATTCTGTCCTTGCTCACCATTCACCAGCATAACCCCTTGAAATCACAAACTGGGAGGCCCAAGGAGTTTTGCAGCGTGAGCCACTCTGGAATCGGGATAGTGCTGAGCACAGTTGAGGCAGGGGGACCCTTTTCTGCCCCATCTGTTCCTGTACAGGCTGTGCCAGTCCTGTTGCCTGAGGCAAAGCAGTCCAGCTCACCAGAGGTTTGCAGTGCAGTTTTCTGCTAGCTCAGATGTTGTAGGCCAAGCTGTCGCGCTTGAAAGTTAGCTAGAGTCAGGATTCAGGATGGAGATGACCTCTTCCTATCCTCAGAGGATGCAGATGACTGGTTTTCTGCGAGAATGTTTTGGAGGAAGACTGTCTGCTCTGCAAGGACTTTCTCCACCCACTTTAGAGAGGACCCTCCCATCCCTGCTGTTTTGCCATGTGCTTTGTGCTGGCTGGCTGTTGATCTCCTCCCCAGAGCTGGCTGTGTCTCAGTGGGTGTTTTCCATGCATCTGGTTTGCAAAACACTGGAGGGTCCTTTGGGGCAAAAACATGCTTTATCCACATAAAATATCGATATGGCTTTTGACTTTTTTCAGCTTGAAATCCGTCGAGCGGACAGATTCTGGGAAGTACTGGTGCCAGGTTGAGAACGGGGGGAAGAAGGAAGAATCACAACAAGTGTGGCTCATAGTGGAAGGTAAGGAGGAGTAGTAGTGCTGGTTTCCTTTCACGGCTGACCCACCAATATGCTCCAGGTCGAAGTGGTGAGAGCAGATTGCTCCAGTGACAGGCTTCTTGGCTCTGAACCATTGCTGCTGACTGCAGGGAAATCGCTACAGAGCAGGAGTAAGAACTAGGAGAACTGCTTCAAAGGGCAGAGCTGTCTGTTCATTGCCTTCTGGTTTTATTTTGGCATGTTAGGAAACAAGATCTTTTTGTGCAAGCACATTTCTTTCTAGCTTTTAAATCCATTGTTGTGGTCATCTCTAAATAATTCATAGAATGGTGAATAGTTCAAGTTGAGAGGGATCCATGGGGCTCATCTGGTCCAACTCACTTCTCTAAGCAGGGTCACAGTCTGCTTCTGTGTGTCAGCCGAGCAGGTCTTTGTGGGCAAGGTAGAGTTTTAACACAGTTGTGAGTTTTGTGAGAAGTGCTGTACATCAGCACTTCATAGCTGTGGCTGCTCTGTGTGGCACTTTTCTGTCTGGAGTTGTCTGATAGGAATGGCTTCTACATGGCTGCTAAATATCACCCAAGGCAGTGTGGATTGGTGGCTTCTTACTTTCTCTAGTTTCATTTCCCTTGAGCCATGATTCTGTTAGATCCTCTGTTAGAAGCTAGTAGTCATAGGATGGCTTAATTTTTGTGAGGAAGTTGACAGGAACAATGCATTTTCAGCAAGAAGTGGTTTTTTTGATGAATTTGGTAAAATTATGGGGCAGAGCTGAATTAACAGTCCTAGAAAGGGGGGAGTATGGAGGGTGTTGTGGGAGGTGATGTGGTCTGGGTGTTTTACAGCAAAGGTCTCGCTCACTCAGAGCATGGGAACATTCATAGCAGCTCTCACTAGAGGAGTAACACATTCTGCCTTCCATAAATCCCAGGCTTTTGTCCACCTAAATTTTACCGCTTAAAACACTCTCTTGTGTGGAGTTTCTATTTCTATCCAATTACCATGGTCTGCTCCAGAGGTGGCTGCATTTGCATGGTGGGTGCATTAGGAGTGATTGGGTAGCTCACCGTGCCAAGCTGTCTGAAATAAACATGCTGCCTTTCTGGACTGCACAGGCAAAAAGTATCTAAGTCACAAAAAACCAGCTACAGTTAGGTAAGGCGGAGTATGTTGAGAATGAAGGCCAAAGCTTACAGCAGAAGTGAAAAAAATTCAACCAGTTGCCTTTATGAGAAGAACAAGTACAGGACAAGGTAGTTAAACTTGAACTGGGCATGTAGTCATGTGTAAAGGGAGTTGGTGGATATAATTAAAAATTAACAAGTAGTGATAAGGGGTGGAGTTTAAAAAATGTGTCAGCTCTTAGCATAAGAAAGCACCTGGGTTTTCAGACCCACCTTCGCTGTTATCTCTGTGTATTTCTTCCCTGGACATGCCAGCTTTGTGTAGCAGTGGCTGCTCTATCGATAACAACTGTCCTCTGACTGAAAGAGGATCTTTACTCTGGTGATTTGCAGCCTTCACTAGGTGCTGACATGCCTCAGTGTGGCACACAAACAAATGTGGACTATTGGTAATCTAACTTAAAGTGAGCTTGACTGCATTTCTATGCTGTGTAATAATATCTGCTTAGGCAGTCTGTATCTGTCAGATTTTCTAGCAATGGTATTTGAACTGTCTTTGTAATAAAAATGTTTGATCTTATGAAACACTTCTTTGAATTTACAAAACCAAAACTGTTTTGAACCTGTTTCCTGGTTTAGAAACTAGTCTCTGGCCTTACTGAGAACATGATGGTGTTTGATGGCTGGAGAGGTGATCTCAGAGGCACAGTGCGGAGTGTTAAAAAATGGACTGCGTTTCTTACAGAGCTTTCTGTCTCAAATTACACCTCTGACTATGTGGCTGTTCCTGGGGCTGCTAGCCCATTGTGGCTACAGTCAGAGACCAAGCCACACCTGTATGGGCATATTCCCCTGAATCAATCAACACTGTCTCAAAACTGAGCTGTACATAAAAATCAGCCTTAAAGGTTGGATTCTGCGTTGGAAGAGGGGAATAGGCGGGATGATTTCCTTGTTTTTCTGTTGATTTCCTGACTGCTGGCTGCTCAGTACCTCCGTGGGGCGTCTGTGAAAAGGATGTGCTGACACTCACCTCTTGTACCAAGAACTGGGAGGCTAAATGTGTCACAGGCAGCGAGCTGCCCAGGTAACATACGGACGGGGGAGCAGTGCGAGTTCCTCAGCTGGATGAGTCAGCTGCACTCCCTCAACTATGAAAGTTTCTAATTGTGGTCTTGTCTGCTCTGTTTAGCTGCTCCCAAAGTGAGAAAACCTGCCGAGCTGGGCAGGATCTTCCTGAAAGTTTACCTTGGGTGTCCTGACAAATGGACAGGAGGCAGGGATCCTGCTCACAGGTAGAGAAACGGTGATTATTTTCCCCTCTAATCTTCCTTGGAGAAGGAGGGCAAAGCAGGCAGAGGTGTCACTGCTGGTATCTCAAAAGCTTACTCATTTTTATTGTTTATATATGAGTGCAATATAAAAATGAAGTAAAATATGTCAGCAAAAGCAAGCAGTATGCCATGACAATGGATATACGTGTCCTGAATATTAGCCTTTGCAGAGATAGGCACTCTCATTCCTCAAGAGACTTGGGTTTAGACCTGTTTTAATCTGTTCATTTACTTACTACTCTAAGGGAAGGAGGCAAGGAAGGCACAAAGGAGCTGCTACCTACATGAAACTGTGACTGGACAGTCAGTGAAAGACTGAGGAAAGCACTTTTGTCTGTAGCTTGCAGGAAACGTCAAGTGTTAGGCTTCTAAATCCCTATTAGGCACCTGTATTAATTGCCTGCTGGTGGAGGCGCTTGGGCCTGTCATCTTTGGCCAGGGTCAGACAGTATAATTTCAGGATGTGAATGCACAATGTTGTCAGTTCCTCTGTTTCTGTGAGGCAACAGATCAGCAGCTTCTAGAACACACTTTTTCCAGCTGAGAATGTCTGATTTTGGTTGGGGTAAGTGGTGTTGGGAGCAGCAGTGTTTGACACACAAAGATTTCTGTATAGAAGGGAACTGAACATTTCTCTGGGCCTTCAGCTCTTCCAACAATCACCAGAAGTGATTGGCTGTCCTGCATGGTCAGCACTGCTGCCGATGGCTGCTGAAATTTGTGCCACTGGTTTGGAGCAATGAAACCACAAGAGCTTTGGGATTGCCCATAAGAAGAGCCACATCTCTTGATGTGTGGAATTACACTCAGCTATTGCCATTTAGAGATGACCTAAGGTAGGTAGCATTGCAGCTGCATTCTGCTCCCCGTGGGCCTAGCCTGATACCTGTTGTACCAACCAGGAGTCTTTCCATGGTGGGGAGCAGATAATTACTGAGAGAGCTGTGCCCGTGGATAGCCTTCAGCTCTGAAACAAATTACCCCTGGCTCTGAGGCAGCCTGGTTGTCGTGTTGTCACAGTGTGCTGGAAGGCATCTCCATTCAATTAAGCTCCAGAGAGAGAGCATTGTAAATGCTCCAGTCTCTCACCACGAGGATTCTTCCCTCATTCATGGCTTTGTTAAAGCCGGCAGTTCAACACTTTCTCAAGCTTCAGTTTTTAATGCATGGCAAGAGGTATCTGCAGCTGGATTAGCTGTCTTTTAAAGTGGTGTCTGCCACCACTGAAGTTATTGACTGTTGCCTCTTTAAAGTCCATTCTCTCCAGCTGAAAAATCGAGAAAATACTACCACTAAAAGCTGTTTCATAGGAGAGTCTTGAATTGAAAGTGGTTTTTCAAAGGCATTGTGGGAAGAAAGTACTCTTTCTCTCTGACTTCCAGGAGTAGTAGTACTTAGGTGTTCATGCCCTGAGGTGATGAAGCATATCTGACCCTTGGTTTTTGTGAAGGCCTTGGAGGGCGTCGGATTCAGCCTAGCAGCAGGACAGATGGATGTCCAGTGTTGGGCACTGGTGTTAATGGAAGTAAACAAGAGGCAGTTGCTCCAGTTATTGTCACTTGTCTGTTGCTTTTCCAGGTGTGCCCTACTTTACTGTGGAACCTGAGGATGTGTCTGTGTCCCCTAATGCTCCATTTCATATGGCCTGTGCTGCTGTTGGTCCCCCTGAACCAGTGACAATTGTCTGGTGGATGGGAGACTCGAGAGTGGGGCTTCCAGATGTCTCCCCCTCCATCTTAAACGTGTCAGGTAAGGTTGCTGCCACTGCAGGGGATCACTTGGAGCATCAGAAGAGGAGAACAGCTCTCTTCTGACCATGCCCTGTACGTTTGGTAGCCACACAGTGTGGGAATGATGTTTAACTCTGTATTAAAGGCTGAGTGGTCATGATCACACATGATCACACACAAAGATTATCTCAAGGAGCGGTGGTTGCCCAGTGTGTTTGCTGCTGTCTTGAGGCACACAGGCTCTTACAGAGTTTGGGTGGGCCTGGCACTCTTGCTGAAGATGCTGTTGAACAGATGATGCATTAGGTGCCTCTTGTTCCACCTCATGGAGGGTGTTCATGGTTATATGAAGTGACTCTGTTGGTGCCATTTCTCTTGGAACTCTCCAAGCATTCACATGTAGCAGATGCCATCCCCTCCTTCTGTGCATAGCCCTGCTTTCCCCTCTCTTACCCATCCCGACCTCTGTTCTTGCAGGCTTGCTGGATGCTTTTATCATTAAAATCTGAGTGCCTCATGTAATTGATACTTCAAGAGTGATTGTATCAGTGCTGAAATGGGCTGGTTGATACCCTTCAAGACCAAGGTTTGCCCCAGAGCAGAACTTTCCCCAGCAGAGTCAGCAGAAAAACTCAGGAGCCAGTAGGTGTTAGGGCCTCTTTTCAGACCACTTTCAGAAAAAGGTGATGTTTCTCTACCTAGAACTGACTGCAGCTATTCTTGCAGTTACCTCTTAAAAGTAACTCCATTGTAGTTAGTTGTCCAACAGCCTTGTGTTATGTTTTCTCTTTGCTGCTGTTTTATTATTCTCAACTCCCCTGACCCAAAGTTTAACTAGTTATTTAGAAAGAAAAGGTTTTACAACTAGGAGTTGTCTCTGGGGCCTCTTTATCAGTGTTACTACAGTTACACCCAGGGTGAGTTTTTGTATGTTTTTGACCATCCTTTGAGCTGTCCAGTCCTATTCAGGCTTTCCTTAGAACCTTTTTTATTCACAAATCGAAACATGATTTGTGATTTGAAATGGTTTTAATGATCTGCTCCCTCTCTTAGGTAGCCACCAATGCTGTTCTAAGTTGGAAATGAAAACTGCTCCCTTATGATATAATTTGCCTGTTGAAATGGAAACTGAAAAGATGGATAGTCAAGAGGAGAAAGACAATAAAAAAATAAGTCACCCCTCCTCCACTAACTCATCCCACATTGCCTCACAAAATATCTGTTGTTGGGGGGCAGTGGCTTGGAAGCCTGAAAAAGACATCTACTCCTAGTGATTCTCCAAATGAATTGCTATTTTATTTATTAAGTGTCTTCAGCACCTTTATTTGCTTCCAGTGTTCTTTGGGATGTCCCTTGGGCACACCCTCTTTCATTGCACTTTGGGGTGTCCCTTGGGCATATCATGTCTTTGCAACTTGAAACATTAGAGGACACAATCTGCATGGCTGGATTACCAAAGCATGTCAAAAGAGGCAGTTGGTAAGAAAACAAGCATTGCACTCTGAAGAAAATAATAGCAAAATACTTGGCTAGAAAGCAAGCATTTAGAAGGTTCAGCAATGTTGTATTTGGAAAGCAGTGCTGGCGTGGTGTTAGGGAACATGCAATTCCTGGTTTGTGGTGTATTTTGTATTTTCCTCAGGGCAGGGCTGTGTTAGGTTCTGTCTTGGGACAGGCCTACCACCTCAGGTGCTGCTCTGCTGTGCTGTCTGGCCTTCAGCCTGTTGGCAGCCTCTTCCTGTGGTTCACAGGGATGAGAATAGCACTCCCTGCTCTCTCCCATTTCACCTTCTTTGCAATGCTGTTAGTCTCAGGCTTGGGAGATGAGTCAAAGGTCAGAGACACTGTGCAAGCTGCTCTGTGCAGCTCCGAAATGATTTTCCTTCCTAAATTGTATGCCCACAATGAGCCAATCTTTAACTTTTCTCAGAGTCTTTTAAGGCAACTGAGGGCCAAGCCACGTGACAATAGCTGCTGGACACAGTTCTCCAGGCAGCCTTGCAAATCTATCTCAATTCTGATATATTTGCAATATCTATGTGTGTCCTGGGACAGCCAGACATTGTGCCATGATGCCATGGGATGGATGGACGGGTGCTCACAGAAGACATTCTGACTTGTATCACCTCTGGAAAGTGTTTCAGTGCTGATGCAGTAGCATTTAACTCCCACTTCCTTTGTGTGTCTTCAGAAGTCTGATGCAAGGTGAGGGACAGGTGAGCATTGACTAGAAAAAGGCAGCATCTGATTGAAGGTTTTCCTGGGCTTATAGCCCAGTTGGAAGATGAATGTTGCTCAAGTGTAGGCTGAGACCCAAAGCATGGGCTTTGTGTGAGCTCACAGTTCAGCACAATCCTTGCTCCAAAGATGCTCGCCAGAATGTGAGAAGCAGACATCTATTACCTGAGCACTATGAGCTGCTGTCCTGACAGATTGTTCCTTCCTTTTCAGTGCTTTCTGACACTTCCATGAAAGCTTTTTTGCATTGCCACACTCCCTCCATTAAAAATGTGTTTAGCACATTAGTTACATTGAAATCTGCATGCCTTTGATTGGCACCCAGCTCACCCCTCCAACTGCCTGTACAACTTGAGCTGGATGTCACAAATAACTGAAATTCTGCTGAAGGTTGAAGCTGGATTATATAGCTATTTGTGTTTCCTTTCCTTTTCTTGGCTGTTCTCCAGGTATTAATCAAAGCACAGTTTTCTCCTGCGAAGCTCACAACGTAAAGGGATTGTCTTCATCTCGGACTGCCACTGTTCAAATTAAAGGTGAGAGACTGGGTGCCAGAGACTGGGCAAAGGCCTCAGATTTGCTCTCTGGGGAGGGAAAGTAGAGCTCCTTAATGCAAGGAGGTGCCTCAAGGCTGCCAGCACTGGCTGGAGCTCTCAGCAGTCGAAACAATGTGTTGTGTTCTAACAGCAGTTCCCACTTCCTATGCAGGGCCGTATCCCAGGCTGTTGAAAATAATCCACATCTGATTCAGGAGTGGAAATGTGATGTCAAATGACAGCTTTTCCTTGAAAAGAAGAGAGCTAGGGCGATTAAGTTGTTTGTGAGAGATGAAGCTGTTATAAATTTGTAGCAGGGAAGTCTTTCCCTCTTGGGAATAGATGGGTCTTGTTAGAGCTAAAGAGGCCATTACTTCTGCTTGCTTTTATTAGCATCACATTAAATACTGAAAAAAGTCAAGAAAGGTGATCACCAGTGGCCAGTAAGGTCTGCTCATCCACACTGGGTTTATGAATTTTATTTTTGAAATTCTTTGCTCTTTAGAAGCTCATTGAAAACAAATAATTCCTAGCCTGTGCATGACCAGTTGCCATTTGGAAGTCTTCAGGCTGATGTGACATTTCCTCTGTTCCTCCAGGTAACTGAAACAGGGATAATCAGAGCAATCAGCTCTTTCCCTCTTCTTCACGTTGAGATGCTTCTGCATTTGAATTTTTAGTCATGCTTTAATGCACTTTTAATTATGTGATCATCAGTTCCAGGAGAGGCATGGCACAAAAATAATTTGTTCCAAGTGGTAGCTTATTGCTCAGCACAGATACAAGCAATCCTTTATGTACTGTAGTTATAGTAGCTCATGTTCATTAAAGGACAGATCAAAATCCACCTGTAACCTACTGCTCCTGGAGTGTGTTTTTGTTCAGGACGTTGTGGTTACTGCTATGCCAAGAATGCAGTACGTTGCACTAGTAAGATTTATAACTTAATTTAAAACCATTTGGAGATGTTGCCTTAAAGGCTTGTCTACACAGCGCAGTTAGTTATTGTAGAATATATCTTCTATGGATATTTTATCCTGGGATAGAATTTAGTTCACAAAGCTATTACACTTTAAAAAATCTTGTCAAGCCATAAATTGAAAAAAAAATTCGCATAAACAAGCTTTTGAAGTTTCTGTTAATACAGATTATTATTTTTTTAACCATTAATAAGATGAAGAGGTAAAGACCTCAGAACTCTCTCATTTCCCAGCAATTATGCTTAGCTGAAAAGTGTTCCTCGGGGATCATCAGCTAATGAATCCACACAGCCTATTTAGGGGGGACGTATTGCCATCACACACTTGGGTCGCACACACATGTTCTAGACCTGAGAAAGAGCAAGCTTAAGTCACTCAGCTAACATTGCACCAGATGTGGCATGTCCCAGAGACAAAAATTCAGATTTTGAATAGCAAGTCCAGTGCTGTAGTCATAAAAGTTATGTCTGTAGTACCTCATGGATATGTCTAAAAAAGTAGTTATAAATTTACCTAAGTGACGAGGCTTTTCTAAATAGAAAAGCTTAGAAGATCTAGTATAGCCCTATTAAAATTAAAGCAAAGCTCCTACACAGCAGAAATAGGGCAGACCCAAATAATGTTCATTTAGTTCTTGGTCCTATGAACATGCAGAATTCAATGAAGTTACCTCTGGATGTAGTTGTCTGCACATGCATGTTCAAGGCCTTCCTCTCTTACACAAACCCATCTGCTGATGAGGACTCTCTACATCTTTCTACAATTTATTAAACAATTAGTTTCTTCTGTGTTTCCAGAGGCAAATATTTTTGCTAGGACATTGACAAACTGTTAACATTTCTTCCTATCTGCTCCTGTTGTTGTTCATTATCTATTCTCTGTAGTGCCCACAATGTGCTGGGTGTACTCCAAGCAGAAAATTACTGTTATTGTAGCCCACGGTCCCCAGCCATTACAAAGCCCCATTGTTCAGCCACTCTCTAAGCACAGAGGAAGCTAACTCTCTTATGTTAACACTCAAGGTCCTGTTTTCTGACAGGCTTTTCTCCCCTTTATGTGTGCAGCTAACACTTTTAGGGTTGTATCCCGTGTTTCAGAGCACAACAGGAAACAGCCGCCACAGTTTTTTCCCAAGAGATGAGGGGACAATGCATCTGGCTCTTGCTTGCAGTTAGGGGAAGGTGCTAGCAAGCCAGCCCTCCTCAGCCACTGTCTCCTTCACACAGGGAGTGTGTTAACAGTTGATTCTTCTCACTGGTGGCACAGCACATACCTCCTTTGGGCCTGCCATCCTGCATTGAAAAGTACACATTGCTAAACCCAAAAGTTACAGGTGTGTCTGCAAAAACTTGAGTTATGGACAATGTTTCAGCAATACCCAGTAAGCAGTAAAAGCAGAATTTTTTCCCCTTAAAGACCTTACAGACCTGAACACAAAACATCAAAAGAGAATGAAACAAAGATGCAGGAAAGTCTTAAGTTAACTAACTAATAACTCATTGACCAGCTTCCATCCCAGACCCTTGATCTGCTGCTCCACCCCCCCACCCACACACCCTGTTCTTATCTAGGTGCCATGTTCTGCCCTGGGTCCTGGTAACTGGTTAACCAGACAACAAAGGCTTTTTAGGGTTAATCTGTGTCACCATCTATTCGTCTCCTCCAGGCCCTCTGCAGAGACCTCAGTGTTTGGGCTCTGCATTTCTCTTGCAAGATGGCCCTGTGGATATGCTGAATGCAGCAGTATTGTGGTTGTCCTTGGTGCAGTGAAATACAAAAGTGCTCTGGCAGGGTAGAAGATGCAGCTGGAGAAATCCTGGCTTGCAATTGCTTTTCTATTGCTGCTTTCTGATGGATACAACTCAGGAGGCATGGAAAATTCAATCTGCAGGCAGAGCCTTGTCCTGAGGATGGGTTTCTGAAAGAGGACTCCTGAGGTGTAAAATTTGTTGAGGTGCTGCAGGAAAACTCTTACAAGCATCAGTGTACAACTTTTTAAATTGAGAAGAAGGTCAGGGGAGAGGTTAGTTTTCATGAAGCTGCTAATTTTGTCAGGAGTGAAGTGCCAGAATGAAAACTCAGAGGTGAAAAAGAGATGGTGACCAGAATGATAGGAATTAACCATGTGGAACTGCAGTGAGAGGAAAGGAGAAGTCAAAGGGAAGCATCAAAGATCCTAAAAGGAAGCCAAGCAGTTTGGTGCTGTGCTGTGGTGGTAGGAAGCATGAGCATCTGATTAACTCTCCAGTCTTGGAATCCTGATTTTGTTCCTGGCCCTGCCCTTAATTTGTGGAGTGGTATCAGCCATGTGTGGCAGTGTGACAGGCACTCCCCTTGGCTTGATTTTCCCCTCTGTAAAACAGAGTTTATTCATCCCAAGCCTGAGGAGGCAGTTTTCAATCCAGGCTCTGTCCCAAGGTGTTTAGGTGGGAGTTTACAGTGGACACCTGGAGGCAGCACAAAGAGGTCTACTGCAAATCAAGCTCCAGGGTATTCAGGTCACTACAGCAAGCCACCCTCCACCTGGTGCTGGCAGAGCTGGTGTCAAAGGCTGGACTGAGAACCCGAGGTGGGATTTTAAAGCCCTGATTTAGTTCACAATGTGGGTCCACAGGCAGCTGTGTGCAGGGCTGAGTCATGCCCTGCAATGGAGGGGGAAGGGAAGAGACCTGAGTAGCAAAGGTGCAAACATCACACACTGGCATTGCTATCAAAGAGGTCAACCACTGCCTGTATGCACCTATAGACAGTGATGAATGGCTGACAATAGCTTGTCCAATGTTAAAATAATAGTTTCATTCACAACAATTCAGGGACACTCTCTGAAGATGTGGTATTTTACCACATTTCTGTTAGTGATTTCATTGCATAATTTTTAGTCTCAAGCCTCTTCCATTTCCTCGTGAATTCCTGCTCAGTTCTGTGTACACTGAAAGGTCTCTTTGTTTGCTTTCTAGCCATGCCTCTCCCGCCTCTCAATGTAACTGTAAGCCAAGTCACCAGCAGCAATGCCAGCGTGGTCTGGGTGCCAGGATTTGATGGCCGTGCACCTCTCCATTCTTGCACTCTTCAGGTATGGCCTCTCTGCCTTGTGCCCTGCCCTGCATAAATAATTGGACTCTTCTAAGCCACATTTCCTGGGCTATCATTTGCTCTCCCAATCTTTTAGCCGTGTTCCTATTCTTACTTCATAGCCTTAAAACATAAAAACTTAACAGGAGGCAACTCATAGGTGCCAAAGAGCAGGCCATGAACTTCATGCTCAAAAGTTAAGTGTTAAGGACTGGCCACATTCTCCTGGCCAGCAGCTTATCAGGTGCTTCGTGGCAGCTACTCCACAGAGGTTATTACACTGCAGCACACATGAAGCACACAGCACTCTGTGGGAAGTGCCCTGGAGCAGCTGTGGCTGCAGGGTGCCCACCCTTCGTGCAAGGAGCAGTGGCCCATGGTAGCTTGTTCCAGGGCAGGTGCCTGTGAGTCCCATGCCAAATCAGGCCTGTGCTGTGGGATGCCAGAAGAAGTGCAGGAATTCGGACATACCAATGAATCCAAGGGATAAGGAGCTTGCAGAGTATAGGATGTGGTACAGGAAAGGGAGGAATGATGGAAGCAGAAGGCAGATTGGGTTTTTTGATACAAGATCAGGCCTATTTGCATGTTTCAGAGCAAATTTAAGCCCTGTCTCTAAATTTTGATTGGTTTTCCATTGCCAAAGACCAGTTCTTCCCAGAAAATCAAGCTTGATACTATTCTATAGCTCTGCTAGGTGCAGAGTACTCCACATCTGTGAAAAACTGGTCTGCTCCTTGAAGTTCCTGTGAACAATGGTATGTGTCCAACCTCAGGCAGAGTTAGTTTCTATCATTGCATACTTAGCTGTAGAATCAGATCAAAGAGCAGGTAGCCCAGTGAGAAAATAAATGGTGATACCCAAAGCAGGCTGTGCAAACACAGCTAGGCACATTCCCCATGGTTTTATTTGCTAGGCCCCTATGCTTTCCCTACCTGATTACAGCAGCCTTATGAGCTGGAGTGGAATTTCTATGCAATGTTGCCAACTATGCAGAGGAGGATTATAAACTTAAGGTATGCTGGAAGCAGTCTAGCTAATTTACTTGTAGTCCTCTTTTTATTTGAGGGGAAAACAGAGATTTCATGCTCTGATGTTTATTATATTTCAGAAGTAAAGGAAATAATAATTTAGTTTCAACTCACTGGCAGAAGAGAATTCCTGAATGCAGCTGGCCCTGGTTTGTGGATTTTGTTGCTTTTTCTGTTCTTTTTTGCAGTTGAAAATACTTTTCTTCCTCTGTTTTACAATGTCAGTTATCTCGAGCTGGAACAGCCTATTCTCTCTGGCTTGCACGCTGCAATGCTAATCATTCTGGGGTTTAAGTTCTCCCTCACTTTTGGCAGGGGCAGGGGTGGGGGATGGGACATGTGGAAAAGAGGTTGAATCAGAGCAGCCCAGTTTCTGTCAACTCAGCAGTCTCTCACCCCTTTTCTAAGCCTTTTCTGTTCTATTTGGGGAGGATGGAGTTCCTGCATTTGAGTCTGGGAGCTGAATAACTTGGCAATGACCCTGCACTGTCAGAAAACTGTGCTTCCTCTGACTCCCACATTGAGAGATTCTGTGTGAGGCATTGACCTACATTTCCATGTGAAAATGCACATGTTCCTGGCTCCTCATGATTGCACTTCTGCTGGGAGTCTCCCAGAAAGAAAAGGGGGATTGGAAGTTTGCTGTGCTGTTCTGGCACTCGGGCATTGCAGCGGGTGCCCCAGGAGCACCGTGTTCAGACAAGCAGATTGCTTCTGGGGACAGGGCAGGGAATGGCAGTGTTTTCTGACTGTTAACACAAGCCAAGTTCCAGAGTGTGAAAGGGGCAGATGCACTACCACCAGCTCTTGGGAGTGTTGAACAGAAATGCATCATCTAGCAGACAGGGTTTAACAAAATAGTTGTCTTGTTTTTTCCGTGCTGTGGGTGACAGTGATAATGACAACAATATGCTTTTCTAGTCAGGAAACTTGAGATTCTTCCTTTCTACCAGCCAAATAAGCCAGTGTGCCAAAAGTGTATGTGAGAGTGAGCAGAAGGGCAGTGAGAAAGGAAGAAAGGCTGCCATATAAAATACATAAAGTCCAAATGACTTTTTCGCTTTTGTCAGTACATCTTGCTTTTACTCTCTGCTTTGCTATTTTGTATGCACTTGAAGAGAAAGTCTGAGCCTGGGAGCTATGCAGTGATTTCTGCTATTGTTAGTACAAAAGTAGGAGCATTCACTCTGTCTCTGCATTAAAAGCACACAGTGATATCAGATTTAAATTAACATTCATGCTGCTTTAAAGCTATGATTTGGAAACAAGAAAAAGAAAGATGTTGGAGTGGTAAGAAGTTTTTTCCCAGTTTAATTTGAAACAAGTTAGTTGAACCAAGTTACCTATGTCTACCATACCTCTCATCCACTACAAAATTGAAAATATACAAACTTCTGGAAAAAAGAATTGAGCAAAAGGTGACAGTAGGCAACAGGAAAGTTGCTCTACTGGTTTTCATTACCCAGATTTAAACAAGCCTCAGAAGCTGGCTGCTACCACTCAAAGTGACAAGCACATTTAGTTTTCTTTAAAGGAATAATAATCAACTGTAGAAAGTGTAACATAGGGAAGGAAATGTTTTAAAATATGGAACCAAAGTTTCGTCTGGTGGAAAATTTCTGTACTGCCCAAATGATGTCACTTCATGATTCTTAGTTTGACAAGTCCCATTTCAGTATTTTAAGCACTACTGGTGCTGTATCTATTCTTACACATTCCTAAATTGACAATTAAATGAATTCTTATCCATGTGGACATGTTAGTCATACTGTTTATGGTAACAGTCATCTCATTTCACTCTTGGCACAGGTAGCTGAGTCACCAGATGGCCAGGAGGTGTCCACTGAAGTCACCCCAGTGCCGCCCTTCTCGTACACCGTGCAAGGCCTGAAGCATTCCACCAACTACAGCGTCCGTGTGCAGTGCAGCAATGAGATGGGCAGCTCCCCTTTCACTGACAGGGTTTATTTCCAGACCCTGGAGCTTGGTAAGAAACAGCAGACAAGGACAGGACAGCAGTTCTGAACCTGAAAAAGAAACAATTATGAATGTCGTTAACTCCTTGCTGCTTCTGCAGTATGGGAAACATTATGCTGTTAGATTGCTCATCCATTCCAAGGGTCTCCCAGAGCAAACAATAATACACAGTCACTTGTGGTTAGCAGCAACGATGCGTAATACAGGGCTTTACCCAGCCGTGGAGTCTCTGCATGCTGGTCCCATTAGCTCTGTGAGATCCGTGGGATGTTGAGAGAAATGAGAGGTGCTGACCTGTCTTCTCCACTTGAAACCACACACAGAGTGCTGGTGGTTTGCAGAAGTTGTTCTCTCTCCTCACACCCTCTCTTTTCTGGATGATCTCAGGAAAGAGGGTGAAACTGCCATTTTCAGTGTGGATAGTGCCTTATTTTCCTGCACAAGTGATGCTGTTCTGTTCTCTGCTTTCAGCTCCAAACAGCACCCCTCAAAATATCCATGTTATTCAGAGAGATCCTGGTCTAATTTTGGAGTGGGAAGGTGTGGCTCCAGATGTGCTGAAAGAAAATGTCCTGGGATACAGACTGGAATGGATTCAGGATAATGTAACTCAGGTAACAGATTGAGAAATTACTGAGCCATTGAACACAGAATTACAGAAGGTTTGTACTAAATTTTCTAGGCATTAAGGTCCCTCATCCATACCAGGGGATTAGATTACTGACATTGCTTTTGTGTAAATGGATGTATTCTGACATTAGGGAATGCCCCACTATTTGACTTCAAGATATAGGACCATTTCCCCCTTCCTGGAGTATTCAGAATTCCTTCACTTGAATGTTCATCTGCAGACAGACCAGTTCTCTGCCATTCATTGCACAAGCAGGACAACATAGAGAGAATCCACTTTGTCTGTTTCTGCCTCTTTCTGGGCTGTCCAGCTCAGACAGTACAGGATGTGGGCTTTCTGTCTCCTGTGACTGGGCCTTGGCTTTCCAAATCCTAGCAGCAAAGGTGTATTTAACAAGTGAATGAGTTGTGCTGTAAATCACAGAAAGAAGGTTGTGGATTCTTTAGCTTCATTTATAATACTTAGGGAGTTGAAAGGACCCTGACAGGGTAGAAGGCCTTTCATTTATTTGTTGGCATTGACCTTTCCCAGGTATCTATCAGCCTTTGAAGTTCACAGCATTTCTTATGGTTTCTAACTTCCTAATAGGTGTTTACCCAGTGCTTATTAATGAAGAGCAAGCCTGTAGTAGTAGACAGCTAGAGGGAAAAAAGAATTATTTCCTGTTTTGTATGACCCATTTCACACTAGGTCAGCGTCATTGAGTGATGGTATTTTGAGTTCTCATTGAATTTACTCTGTGTCAGTGGTGGCAGCCAAATGTTCATGGGTCTGCTGTATGAAGAAGGTCCATAAAGCTACTGAAAATATGTTGACCTTGACATCGTAAGTGAAAATCGGGGCTGAAATTCAGAAGCCATTCAGGATTTGGTCAGCAAGTTAAAACAAACAGACAGATTCCTCCCTTGGATTAAAACCACCAGATGCTTTACAGTAAATCACAAGAAGGAGGTATATCTTTTAATAGCAGAAAAACCCATATTTCTATAGCAACGTGCATGGGAGGACTTCAAAGGAAGAAATTATTAAACCTCCTATCTCCCTTATGCCTTGGGAAACTATTAGCAATTTTTGGGAAGAGAAACCCAAGACAACAGCTCAAATCTCAGGCAAAACTGAGATAAGGGCCCAGAAGTCACAATTCCCAGCCCTTGTCAGAGTGCCAGTGAAATACATGTTTGGTACTGTTTTGGTTTAAAGGTGAAGTTTTACATTAGATGCCTTTTAAAACAGCTCACTGTTTATTGTCATTTGCACTCAGGGGGAGATGATTGTGCAGGACACAAAAGCCAATCTCTCCATGTGGAATCCTCTCAAAGACCTGATTATCAGGGTGTGTGTGCTGAACTCTGCAGGGTGTGGGCCCTGGAGTGACCTCTTCCTGCTTGAAGCCCAGGAAGTCATGGGTAAGTGTCCACTATTTTCTCCCTTCACTTGGGGAAAAAAGTCAGAAATACTGGGACTGCTGTTTTTTCACAGTCTTTTTCTTTCAGTGCTTATTACTTCCATGTGGGGTTATACAACAACACACTTCATCAAGGAGACTAGAAATTCAATAATCTTCAAAGAGGTGGTATAAACAAAACAGCTTCTGGCCTCTACTGTGTCTTCTTAGAACAGGGTTTTAATGTGCTTAGTGCAGAACAGAAGGGCAGACACAAGAGAAAATATGCAAATTAAGGTTTACACAGATTTACACAAGTAAACGTGGCAGAAGACTCCTCTAGTACAGATTGTCTTCTTTGATTTAATTTTATGCCATTCCTGACTAGTTTTAGTGAAGCCTGATTTAAACTGTGGCCACATGGGGGTTCATAATGGTTTTACTGAATGTATATATATTAAACCAGTTTAGCTGTCTCCATGGAAAAGCTGAGCTACTGGTAGAAGAGGAAGATGATGGTACAGATGCTGTACCATGCAATCTGGACCATGTGGATGGGTTTGTTGAGAGCAAAGAGCATGCACATGTGGAGTGCACTCCTAGTGCTGAAGGGCAGTTGGGCTCACCTGGGGTGATTTCCTGGTTGCTTGTGTTTCCCGGTGAGTGGGAAATGGCAGGCAGGCTATGAAGTAAGACAGGATGTTATATGGGGAGATGGGTAGAAGGGAGAAGGGAAAAGCTCCTGTTTGTGAAGGAAACTGTAACAGAACTAAGGGGAAAATGTTCCAAATAAAGATACGGATTGGTGATAAGAAGTCATAGAGGTGTGGCTGTGCAAAAATTCCACATTCACCTGAGGTTTTGTTTCCAAGTGGCTGTGGCAGGACAAGATATCAGTCTCTAATTTCTGATGCTGACCCATCTGCTGCTGCTGTCTTCTCACTCTACATGTCTCTGAGGAATCACATGGACATTGATCTCTCCTGATCCCTCCACACAGAGGGATGGCAGGGGGACTCAATAGAGGAGTTCCCAAGCAGGCAGAAGGTTGGGATACAGGTAGAGCAACCAGTAGAGAACTGTATCCTTACTTGCAGTAGTGCATTTAGTGCTGGTTTTAGCATGCACAATTACGCAGGTCCTTTGGCAGCCCAGTTCCTATGACAAAGTCAGCACTGAAGGTCAAGTGTGAGCATGCAGTCACTGTGGGATCAAAGCCCTCAAATTATTTAAAAGAGATGGAAGGGGTGGGAAGGTTCAGAGCTGAACCTACTGAGGTTGGTCACTAGCTCCATCAATTTTTTTCCTCCTATTTTTTGATTGGGTATTTTCTGTGGCACCCAAATACATACAAAAGTATCTGAAAGAATCAGGGTTTCCTTTGGAAAACAGCCATCACTGGCAAGAAGCCCCAGGAAATGCTTAGGGTTTGCATTTTACAGGGAGCTGGAATGGGGTAATCCTGAAAGCACTATATGTTGTTGCTTGATTGTTTTTATTTACAAACCACTTCAAAAAAAGCAGCATCGGGAGTGGTGCTTGTTTTGGCCAAATGCTGTCTGGAAGCACATGTATTTCTTCACAAGCATAATAGGCTGGAAGTAAAAGTTCACTGTGGAAACACTGACAGGCCTTAAGCAGCAGAGCTGCAGAAAGACTGCAGTTTTGTTTCAGGCCTGGTAGAAAACATAAGTCGCTTCCTTTCCTAAAATAGCAGCCTGGCACTGGTTGCTTTATATGAGAAATGCCAGGGGTGGTTTCTGCCCAGCTCCCAGTGCGGCAATAAGGATGACTAAGCTCGTATAAACTTTAAGTCGAATTTGTCATCATAGCAAAGCTAGTGGTAGCTCCACCCTACTTATGCAGAGATCTTGTGTGCTGTTAACAAAGATTGTTTTAATATTTTCAGAAACTTTCTCAGAAGAAACCTCTTTTTTTTCATTGCAGAGCGAGGAACAGAGTGGTGTAATAGCTTTTTCCTATCTGTAATCTTCACAATTGTAGGCAGGAGAAGACTCTTGGGTTATGTTCTTTGCACACCTTTGAAATATAAACTTTCTATGAAATAAAAGGGTTCGTTGTCCGAGGGCTCCTAAATACTCTTGTAGACTCTTCTAATAATACTGAATTCTCTCCGCCTGGTGCAGTCTTAAGGCATGTGCTGGTTGAAAAAGGGGTTGCAGGAGATGGGAGAGAGAGTTGAAAGAGGAGAGGCAACTTGTGGCCTGCAGCCTCCTCTCAAACTCAGTGACACAAGAGGGAAGCAAGGATGTGTGGGGCAGAGCAGGAGAAGCAGTGAATTTCAACATTCATTTCTATTTCTGACACATTTGCTATAAACTGTGAGATGGGATTCTGATTCCCAGCAGTTTAGAAACAGGGAGAATAATTTAGTTTAGTTTTATTTTCATCCATACTCCTTTTGGAGGGGCTCCCCAGAAGTTAACCTAAATCCCTGCTCTCTCACCAGACAGAGACTAGAAAAATAAGCCAAGAGAGGTTTGTGTCACCACAGGGAGAAGGAAGCCTTATTGTTAACTATGAGAGAGGACCTTTCTCATCAGTGTTGTTAGCTGTTTCTACCCTGATTGTTAGGCAAAATCAGACCAAGTGAATGCCTTGGGAATAGTGGAGAGGGTTGGAGGTTTTTTTTCTCTATTTTTTTTGAGAAAGACAGCTTCTGTTTCTGATCTCTCCCTCCTCATAAACAGCCTTGAAGGCTGGGTTGAAAATTGCAGCAAGAGGGAGTATCATAAGCCCCAGAGCCTGTAAAGCCTTCTGGGTGGTAAAAGAAAATGTGAGTCACTGAAGGAGATAAGATGCTGGAAAATAAGTACTAAGGATCTGATAATTTGCTTCAAGTGGAGAAGTCCTAGTCTGCTTCCTCCTTTTGTCTACAATTCTGTGTCCTTAAGCTCTACCTATTTATTAACTAATACTACATCTTTAAAAACCTGGATGATAAGGCTCCTCAAGGTAGCTGTTAATCAAGCCTCAGGAGCCTCTTGCCTGCCAGGACTCTGCCAGCAAGGGTTGTCTGACTATTTTTCATATGCATCTATGCAGAAATCCATCCAAATTCCAGCCCATGAACCTAACATCTCTTTTAAGAACAGGTTTATTTATACTGTCATGACTTATATCAGGATTACTTACATTATCAAAGATGATACTTCCTTACCTTCAAGTAAAGGGCAGTCAGCTGCTGCGGGTGAACAAGTGAGCATGAAGATGAAGGAGGTGCTCAGGGACCTGGTACCTTTTCTTGTTAGCTCTTAAACAATTTGGAATGGGGGCTATCCTAGATTTTAATAAATCCATTCGAATTCACATTTAGTCCTTAGTAATTGTATTTGGAGAAGAAATCTCTCAGGGATTTGGATTAATTTATCATTTTTTGCCAGGCATACATAATATTCTTTTTATTCAGAACTGTATTGCTTATCTTCCTTGCCTGACAGCTTGCTCAGCTTGGCAGTGTCTCCATTTCTTCTGTAGACATTTTGTAGTCAAAAGTATACATATTCTGGGAGCAAATATTCTTTTCTTTGGGGAGTGACATTGAGAAGCTGCAACCACCAAACAATATAGTAAAGTTACAGCTAATACCAAGTCCCTCAGGATGCTTCTCTTTGTAGGAAGGGTTAGAGGAAAAATGTAAATATTTTTAACCATATTGCCATGAGGCAATTGTCCTTCTCTGTTGTCCTTCAAAATGTTGCCTGGCTGACATTCAGGTACTGCTGTGTTACCTGGTCAAGGTTCTGGTCTGTCTCAAACAGGACAGGGTGAAACCCACACACAGAATGATCATGCTAAGGAAACTTCTTGTCCTGAGGCTCCAGTTTGAAGCGCCCCAGATCATGAGCTGATGTGAAATAATATAATCTAGTGCAGCACCTGTTACATTCTCAAGGCTCAAAGCCAATAGTTTCTGACAACTAGATGGTTCTGCTCTGCCTTTGCTGTGAGAAAGAGCTCGTTTTCCTGATGATTGGCTGAGTACCTGTTTATGCCAAATTCCAGTATACAAAGATCCACTAGGTCCAGCAGCATGGCTTTCCCATTTAAAATCTAAAGGAGAAATTGGTCTGTTTAACATTAGCAGTCTTCTGTTTCCTGACTGGTGTTTTCTCCATCATCTAGGTGGCCAGAGACAGCCTCCTTATGGGACATCCTGGGTTCCTGTGGCACTGGGCATTCTCACAGCTCTGGTCACAGCTGTTGCCCTGGCTCTTATTCTCCTTCGAAAAAGAAGAAAGGAAACTCGGTTTGGGTAAGGGAGTTTCTCCTTGTGCTGGTTAGAGAGATCTCTGCTTTCTCTTCTATTGTGGTTTCTGACTCAATTCTTTTTCAAAAAAGCATTGTGGATGGAGTAGTTTTGGCAGTTTCTTTGAGTAACTGTATTGGTTGGTTTTTTGTTGGAATTTTTTTGGGGGGTTTGTTGTTACTGTTTTTTTCCCATAGTTTTGGGGTGCCTGCCTTTTCTTCAAAATGACAGCACCAAAAATACAGTAGAAAAATATTATGTTAATAGCAATGTCTTATTAGACTATACAAATATAAACTCTATGAAGGTAATTCTTAGCACTGCTGCTTAAGAGAAAAGATCCACAGATGAAATAGCTGTATTCTTATGGTCTGAGCCCTTTATCCCATGCTGGTTTTCAGTCTATCAGCTGATTGTAACTTCCTGACTGCCCAGAACCTCTGGATCCCCAGTAAAGTTTCCTTTTCATCACCTCTGACTCTTGGCTGTGGTTTGCTCCTGACTGCAAACAAGGTTCCCACTCTTTCCAGTTTCCCAGACCTCCCTGTCACAGCAGCATCTCTGTTCCTATGACTCCTGCGACCAGCCCCAACCTGCAGCTTCTCCCAGGTACCTGGGAGGAGTGATTCCCCTGTTTTGGAAAGCTGTAGGTGCATCAGCAAAGCAGCATAAACCCATTGTTTCTTCTCTCCAGATACACCCTCTTTAACAAAACAGTCTGCAGAATTTATATGGCAAGGAGCGAGAAATCATCCATACTGTTCAACGCATCCTTTTAGAATTGAATGGCCCGTGTAATCATGGTCCTGTGTGTCTTTTCTGCCTTCTAGCCACGCCTTTGGCAGTGTGGTTGGCAGAGGGGATCCAGCAGTCCATTTCAGAGCTGCCAGGTCTTTCAACAGAGAGGGCCCAGAGCTCATTGAAGCAACATGTAAGTAAAATGACCTGAGTGATTCTGCCCGGGAAGCTGTGTTCATGCATTTACAATGCTCTCTCTGTTTTCACTGAAACTGATGTTTCTTGATAAAAAATATGGGATTAATTTACAATGAGGCTTAGACACTGTGAATTGCAGAGGTGAAAGGCCAGAATGGTTATTTCCATACCAATTACATAGCCCTTGCTAATTACAGCTACAGTCATTATGTATATTAATGCAAGACATAAATTCACCACTCCCTTGCCCCAGTTTCACAATACAAGGACTCCTTCAACTGGAAGGTAATCCAGTGGTGAGATAAATATGGCTGAACAATATTAGCAGGACTTTTTAAATTCAGTATGCTGAGCTGTGCTACAAGCACAAACCAATTAATCAGTCTTGGAAAGCCAGGAATTAGTAACTTATCAAAGAGGAGATTGAGTTTCAGGAATGGTCAGATGATCCATTAAGGTGATCCATTTCTGTCTCCTGCTTCAGGAAGGGCATGGCTCTCTGTGGCAGCACTGCTTAGCTGGGGTAGGATGATGCTTCAGTCAGTAATTAAAATGGTGCAGCTCCATCAGCTAAAATTAAGTTGTATAAACTAGTGTCTATCAGTGGCCCTTCAGATTGGATTTTGTCTTCTCAGTATTCTTTACATTATTTCTGTATTCCTGTTGTTCTTGGAGTGTTTAAGGGTGGTATTATCACACCCTCTCCCTTTAAGTACTGTAAGTACATTTTCTGATGGTTGAAAGTTACTGGCCACTTGTCTGAGGTGAGGCTGGAGGACATGGAAGGGAATTCTGCCCTTTTCAGGTTTTCCTGTTTACAGTGTGGGAATCAGATTGGAGATGGAGATTAGAACAGATGACTCTTAATGTTTTGACAGAATATTTAAATATCCCTTATTTGATGCTTCATTTGTTTTGTTGTTTGGTTTTTTTTCCAGTGGAGAGTGTAGGGATCAGTGATGAGTTGAAGACAAAACTAAAAGATGTCCTAATCCAAGAACAGCAGTTCACCTTGGGAAGAATGTTGGGCAAGGGTAAGAACCAAAACTGAGCAAGGCTTTACATTAAAAATCCCACTTGTGTTATTTTAACTATTGAGTAGGAAGAAGCAATTACAAGCAGCCTGTTTTCTCTCCAGCTTGTAGATGGAAATTTAAATGGAACTATCCCTATCGCTGGGATAAAACATTTCAGGGCTTTAGCATAACTAAGAGGATATTGGCTAAGCCATTCCTGTAATATGGCTCTACACAATCATGAACTGCAGCCTCTGCTCAGCTTTTCAAAGCAGTGTTAATTCACTGGTATGTGAATTTCTTGCAGAAATTTAAACAAAGGAATATTCAATTAACGTTCACCTTTTCCTTTTTCTTTATAAGACTAGTTTTATTGCAGGGTTTTTTGACCCTTTCCCACAGGGAGCATTCTTCCACTCCATCCCTCCTAGAGCAAATGTGTTTCTTTCAGAGCAGGAAGATGACCTTCCTGCAGAAGTGGTCTCAGAGGGCTTAACAATGCTAAGTAATCAAACAGCTGTGTCATCTGTTTGTGAGTGTTAGCTCTTGTCCAGTTTCTGGGATCCTCCTTCAACCCTCTTGGGCTGCTCCTGTGACAGTTAAACTGAAATTGGCTGCAGAGGGACCCCAGGGCATGGCCTTGGTGTGGGGATGCCAGCTGGCAAGACCTGGTCTGTGTTGTCAGCCCCACTGCCACAACCCCAGGTCACATGTTATAAGATGACATAACTGCATTGTCTTGGGCTCTGCTGACTCTACAGCTCTATAGTATGGGAGCAGCACAAACTACCTTTGTTCCTTCCCATTTTCCTGATTTGTGGTCAGATCCACTGCTCATGGTTTTTGTGAAGTAAGCACATGCCATAGAGTGGTGAAGGACACTGGTGAAAAGCCAGTGGGAAGAAGATAAGGCTTCTGGGGTAGTTGTCCTGAGTGCCATATTTTGCTTCCTTCTTTTCAGTGTCAGAGTTTCTCATACTAATGCACTGTGGGTGGGTTACAAAATTAGGGAGAGCAAATCTAGAGCCAGATCAAATGCAAAGAGGCTGTTAGGCTGTGGTATAAAACCTCTTTAGGCTAAATATTTGAAAGAGGTTTTGGCCTGTTGCATTTCTTCTTAACTCATTAGAGAACACACCTGGGCAAAATACTGCCTTCTGTGAATCAACATATCACTCACACACAAGTAGATACTCTGTTTTCTCTGGTCACCTGTGATTCATAGAAGTAATTCTCTGAGTTTTGTGAGATAAGGCTGCCTGTGTCTCAAATGGTTGAGCCCTGGCACTATCACTCAGCTCTGATGGCTGTCAATACTAAGAGCTTCCTCAGCCATCCCATCCACTTGCTGCTCCAGCAAAGAGCCTCCTCTCTGAACAGAACCTCACTCAGACTCATCCCTCATGATTTGGCTTCCCCAAAAATGTCTGCCCAGCCTAAACTCTGTCTCTGCATCATCTGTCTGGTCAGGAATTGCTTTTTTCCCTTCTCATTTTCCTTTGCCTTCTGGACTGCCAGCACAGTGAGCTCTGTCTACTGGTAGTGATATCTCTTCTAGACACACATGTGCTGAAAGCTGCTGTCTGGAACTGCAGAATGAAAAACAGAGTATTTCTTATGGGTACTCAGCTTCTTTGCCAGTGACCCCTGAAGTGAACCTGTTGTGAATCATACTTTCTTCACAAGAAGCTGTTCCCTCACTGCCTACTCTGATAATTTTGCAGGAGAGTTTGGGTCAGTTCGAGAGGCACTACTGAAGCTAGATGATGGCTCTTTCCAGAAAGTGGCAGTGAAGATGCTGAAAGGTATGTGGGAGCAGGGCTACCTGAATTACTCAAGAAAAGAAAGCTTGGAAAGATTAAATGTTGTCTGTCCTATTCTCAGCAAATATCCCCTGGTGCTCTTTATTTCTCTCTGAGCTTCCCACTCAGCCACTCTGCCCGTCTTGTCTCCCATCCCTTTCATGTCAGTCTTTTTGTAGTGGAAGCTCTTCAGGAAAGGACCTATACCACCTAGTTGCTTCTACAGCACATAGCACGTGGTGAATGCAACCAAAACCACTCCATCATGTAGCACAGACAGTTCAGACAGGTCTGCTTTGCCCTGATAATTCAGCAGTGAAAGAACAGTATTCCTGCAAGCACATAGCCTGGAATAAACAGAAGAGTGTCTGGGCTGAATGCAGTGACAAGCTAACTCAGTCAGCACATTTGACTGAGCAGCCCAGCTCCCTTCTGATTTGCCATTTGGTGAGTGTACATAACAAGGGCAACTAACAGGCAGAACTCTGTAACAAGAAAAGCAATTAAGAGATAGGTATAAATCAAAGGAAATGTGCATATATCTGTGTTTATATATGTTAACCTACGTTATTTGATCCCTTTAGCCTGTAAGGCAAAAATTAACTGTGACTGACTGAAAGCAGTCAACTCACTTATCTCTGGAGCCCAGTTTGCTGTCACAGAATAACAGCTTGTACTAAATACACTTAGTACCATCTAGTGTAACTTGTATCATTTTATCCAGCTTCAACAATAATTCTAATCAGCTTGCAAGCTTTTGTGTAGTCAAAATGTCTCCCTTCAGGCATTTAACTAAGGAACAATCTGTCAGCCTCCAGAGGAACCTTCCTTTCTTCATTGACTGTAAAAAGGGAATCTTCTTTTGTCTTCTGAATTATATTGAAATTACTTGCCTGAAGTAGATAATGTGAACACTCTCCTACAGGTCTGAGTCTGATCTTGCAGCAGGACTGGAGGACTCTCGCTAAATTCAGCAGCAGCAGTTGTGGGAGTAGTCGACTGGGATACTTCTTGATTATATTGATATATTTCCATAAATCTGGAGTCATAGCAATGAGAAATAATTTACTTCAGAATTTTGCTGATGTATATCACTGCTGAATTTGGTCCAAGCTGTCCAGTAGTGTGGTTATTTAAGAAATCTTAGCTCTAGTGCCTTTCAAGGCTCAATCATGCTAAGAGTCATAAAGGCATTTATCTTTCATGGCTTCCTTGTCAGAGATTAATTGGGCCCTGTTGTGCCAGTCACAGGCTCTGCCATCTCCTCAGTTTCAACATTTTCTTTCATTTGCGTGACGTCTCCTCTCCCTGACATTTGTAGTTTAGGTTCTTTTACCTAATTAATTCTTACATCTTTAACCCTCACACGGTTTGCACAGCTTCCAAGGAAAGTTCTTACTCAGAAAAGAGCTGCTAACCAGTGGTTCTTTACCAAGAACCAATTTACCAGATGTCCCTGATATGTGCTTACTGCTGCCCATCCCAGGAGAGAGTGTCAGGCTCTGCTTTGTTGTAAAACAGCTTATCTAGCTATAGGTCTGAGAAGATGTGCTGTGCCACAAAGAACAAGCTTTTGACAATCATTATTTGTAATGCACCTTGGAGCCACCTATAAAGAAAGAAAACTCACAGTCCCTTTTTCCAGCTGACATCTTCACCTCTACTGACATTGAGGAGTTCCTGCGAGAGGCTGCCTGCATGAAGGAGTTTGACCACCCTCACGTCACCAAACTGATTGGTAAGGCAGCACTGCTGCTCATGCCACAGAGCACCCCCTGCTCCTGCATTATCCCACACAGCCCCACTCTCCCCAGCAGTGCTGCTGCAGCCTCCTCTGTGCTGCCTGGAATCCTGTGCAGGTCAGCGCTGCTCCTTCCCGGGCCCCAGGGGGTTGGAGTGTGTGCAATGCTCCCCACACCTGCCCTCACACACCAGAACAGCCATCTCCTATTTAAGCTGGTTCTTTGGCTCTTGCAAATGCATCAGGGAGACTTTGGCTGGCTGAGACGTGTCTGAACTTCTGTGAAATGTGAACAGGTGGGCAGGTAGGCTATAAATAGGAGGAAGATTGTGCCTTTCCAAAATACTGAGTAAGAAGCAAGACATTCATGGGTAGACACTTTGGAATGCAGGTATTTTCCATAATGTGGCGATTGCTCTGCAGAGCCTGGGGTTGGGGCTGTCTGGTCTGGAGTGATCCTAGAAGCATTTATAGTTGGTTCTGCAAGAAGAGCTGAGTGGCTCTAGGCTCTTAGTACAGCCTCTGAAGCAAACAGGGTTAGAGGCATCTGGCATAAAGTCACAGAAGCTTGGAGCATGGAATCTACCCACCAAAACTGCACATTTTCCTCCAGATCTGTAAGAGGGAGGCATAGCAGCCTGTAAGATTCCTCCTGGGAATAATCTATTTGCTAACACCCCTTTGCTGTGTGTGTCCTCACCAGGAGTCAGCCTACGAAGCCGTCCCAAGGGCCGTCTCCCAATTCCCATGGTGATCCTGCCCTTCATGAAGCATGGAGACCTCCATGCTTTTCTGCTGATGTCAAGGATTGGGGAAAACCCATTTGTAAGTCTGTCTTACTGTAGAATTCCTTCTGGGATGTTAGGGGTTTTCAGAGAATGTATTTGGAGCAGCTCAGGATTGTGTCCCAAAGGCACTGGCAGGTGATTGGATTTTAACAGTAGAGGAAGTTGTGAGATGTGATCTTAAAGTATTTAATTCCATTCATGCTGGGGATCAGCTCCTCCATCCCATCCCATCCCATCCCATCCCATCCCATCCCATCCCATCCCATCCCATCCCCTCCCTGTATTCCCCATCCCTGCTCTGTAAAGTGGCAACAAATCTTGCAATTTTGTCATATGTGCTTGCAAGCCTTTGGGAATAGAACCTAAACTGTTATTTCTTACAGAACTTGCCTGTTCAGACACTCCTCAAGTTCATGATTGACATTGCCAGCGGGATGGAGTACTTAAGCTCAAAAAATTTCATACACAGGGACCTTGCAGCTCGGAACTGCATGTAAGTGATTAATGAGTTTTTAATGAAAAGAAAGACCAGAGTGGGTGAGGGAGGGATAAAAAACCTTTTGCATGACAGAAGTGTCAGGGGTCCTGCCTAAGAATGTTGATCCTTGCATTTAGTGACAACAGACATAGGGGAGCCATAGTCACTGTGGTGGGGTGTGTGGTGGTGCTGCTGGGAGCAGGGAGCAACTCCTAAAGTCCCACTGATCTTTCAAACAGGCCCTTTTTATAATGAACATTTCTATCATTGGTTTGCAGATAGAGTTTCACAGAGTTGATTACAGTATGTGTTTGTAATTAGCCACTCCACTGGTTGTGTGTCAGCAAAGGCTATTTGTTCCACAATGTAAAGCAACCAGCAGGAGGGAATGAGTTTGGCTGTGTTAGGAGAAAAGAACTTCCATTGTATGATGAAGTCTGTATTTCTGGTATCTATTTTGAGGACTTGATTATCACGATATAAGAACTGTAGTTTCCTTGAAAGCTTGTGAAGAATGCCTCTAAAAATATTTGCATGGTGAACACACCATATGATCCCACTTCACTGTTCTTGACACAAAACTACCTTGACTGCTTTGAAGGAAAGAAAAGTCCTTTTTTTATCCTTTCCACTCCGCTTCTTCCCTGAGAATGGAGTATGGAACAGCTCATTGTGACAGCAGAACTCTGCCTCTGAACAAAACCACAACAACCAATAAAATCCACAATGAGACACAGATTTCCAAAGGCATTTCAATGTCCAGATGTACAGGCAAAGAGCCTGATAGTTATGATGAAAAATGATGGGTTAGCCTGCTTTGGCATTTATGAGAAACCCAGACTGATTTTCTATTTTCGTAGACATCCTCCAGAGGAAGCTGAATGCCTATTTCAGCACATCTTCTGGAGAAGCAATGAGTTCTTTATGAGGCCTGGGAGCAAGAAGTTTGTGGCCTTTACTTGGACTGTCTGCCAACATGTATAGGTTTAAGTGGGTGACAGAGCAATTCAGACCATTAACCAGGCTTGGAGAGTTGTTGCAGATCTAGCAGTTCAAGCAGTTTTAACAGGCAGTCTAGGCAATCACCCTATGATTTTTTTGATTTCCAATATGGGGTGCAGGCCTTGGTGATAGCAGTGAGCATTGCAGATGTCCTCTGATAATCTTGGAAACTGAAGGTATCCGAGTTTGCTTCGTGTAAGAGTCTAGACCATCTGAGCCTAGCCACTTCCTTACTTCCTTAGTCATGATTAGTTCCCTGTTAGTCTGAAGGAACTAGTTTGAGACCACTAAGCTATTTCACATTGGTCACCAAGTAGATGAAATCGTTCTCCTTTTGTGTAGTACTTGGTGAGCTATATACCTTTGTTTGTTTTTTGGTTTTTGGGGTTTTTTTTGTCTGAGGTAGCCAATAAATGCTTTCCTTTCCTCATCTGTGAAAACTTTCCCATAGGTTGGATGAGAACATGAACGTGAGTGTTGCAGACTTTGGACTTTCTAAGAAAATCTACAGTGGAGACTACTACCGCCAGGGGTGTGCCTCCAAGCTGCCAGTGAAGTGGCTGGCTCTGGAAAGCCTGGCAGATAATCTGTACACAACCCACAGCGATGTGGTGAGGTTTGCTCCGGTGCACTGGGGACCACTTGTATTCCTGCTGGAGTGGAGGAATCCCACTGAGGGTGGGAAAAGGCCCTGGGGATAGGAAAGAGAGTTACCTTGTGTTTGAAGGATGATGTCAGAACTTAAGGCTAAAAATATATGAGTGTTTAATGGATGTTTTCTTCTTGTTGTCCTTTTATCCTTTTTTTTTCAGTGTTTATTCCCATCCTCTTCTTCATCTTTCCCCTTCTCCTCTTCCTTTTCCTCTCTTTATGCAGTTTTCTCTCTCTTATTCTCTCTTATTTTCCTTTCTCTTCTGCCTGACAGTTTGAAGGTGACATATGAAATGCGTGTGACCCACACACTTAGGCACAAGTGCAGGAAAAGTGCTCTGTGCTGCAGAAGGCATTGGTGGAACTCTGTAGATCTGAATACGTCAGTGCTTACACTCCCCATATCTTTGCCCCTGGGGAGCAAGGCTAAACCCATTCATCTGAAATTGTTACTTATTTTCCTTTTGGGATTTTTTTTTTTCTGATACCATCTTTGCTCTTCCTTGCTGCCTTTTGATCTATTTTCACACTAGTTTTGTCCTTCAGTCCTGTGGTCTTGCCTTTCCAGTTATCCCTGTCACGATGTCCTTGAAGAGATAACCAAGAGTGCCTTGTAATGTGGCTGCTGTGTTGCCCAGCCATTGCTGCATCCACTGTACACTGGGTTTAGTGATTGGTGATCACTAGTTCAGCCAGTTTACAACAAACATTGGACAGGGGTTTGCTTATAAAAATAATAACTTTTTGCACCTCACAAACCTTGCAGTTTAGTTGAAAAGTACAAGTACAGCTGTGCGGTGTAGAGCAGAAATGAATGTGAGCCATAAGGGGTTTGTTCTTGCCCTGCTTATTGGCTAAACTCTGCTTTCCCTTGTGTCTGTACATTACTAGAAACTCAGAATCTGGTGAAATTAATTAAGAAACTGATTTGTGAGCCCCAAACCAAAATATTCTTCTATCTGGAAATCAAAAAATTGATACCACATACCTTAAAGAACATAAGTAGGAAAGATCTGCAGGTGGAAGACAGGAAAGACAGCTCCAAATCGTCCCCTGCTCCACTGCAGGATGGGGCTGGACAGGGCCTTCAGCTGTCTCCTAAGATGATGTGCCAGCACCAGAAGCATCTGGTGGGTCATTTCTGTTTTGTAGATAGAATTTGGATAGTCCTTGCATCACTGCTGCTCAGATGACATTACCCAGCACAGCCTGAGCATACTGAAAGCAAGCCCAGTGAGCAGGGAATGGTCTGTTCACTTGTTCTGTATGCTGTTCTCTTTCAGTGGGCGTTTGGGGTGACCATGTGGGAGATTGTGACCCGAGGGCAAACCCCTTATGCTGGCATTGAGAATGCAGAAATCTACAACTACCTCATCAGTGGCAACAGGCTGAAGCAGCCCCCGGAGTGCCTGGAAGATGTGTGAGTACTTCCTCACCCTGCTGACATGATTTTTTGAGAAATTTGGCTCGCTGGAAGGAAACAGAGGCAGCTGGCTGGGATGCTGATCTGAATCTCTCCACTTTCCAATACACAGAGCCATTTACTAGAAAGTCCCTGGGTTAGCTACCAGGTATTCTTTGCTGGAAGAGCTCCCAGGAACCTGTGGTAACTACACAAGCAGCTAATTTGGCTCAATGGTTTCAACAGGGTCAACATTAGCAGTTCTTGGCTTTGTGGAACTCTATTTGTGTTTCCAGAACCACTGAACCCTGGCTTCTCAGGCCAACATCTGAGCAAAGGGATGAGTTCCATGGCACACCCTGAAAGCTGAATAGAGAGGTAGTCTAGCAAGACTACAAGGAAACTGGATTGCAGAGACAGTGGCCTGCATGTTCAAAGCTTGGCCCAGTTTTCAAATTTTGATCTACTACTCTCAGAAATAGCAGGCTGAAAGAGAAGAGAGCAGGTGGGACAAACTAAGGTTGTGTAGATCAGTGTCCCACCTTAAATTACATCTAGGAACAAATCCAGGACAATCTTGAAGATTCTGGTTGCAGACATTTTCAGACTTAGAGGAAGGACCTAGATAGTCCACAGGGCAGCAGGCAGCCACATGCTGCCGCCTGTGCTCCTGCCTTAATCCTGCTGCCAAGGGTTCACTCTTGGCCAGCAGATCACAGGAAATGTTTGCTCAGGAACCCTTCTTCCACGGGTGGTGGTTGGAAATTCCTGGTGTCCTCACATGGGGCTGGGATCCCCCAGGGAGTGTCACCATAACTTATCCCAAAGTAAAACTTGCCTTGCCTGGACAAGATGAAATCATTTCACTGATGGCCCAAGCAAGGCTCTGTGTGTTGTGCCCAAAGCAAGATATAACTATAAGCACTGATTTTAGTGGTCTAAGGACCTCTTTCCTCCCTCTTCCCTCCTGCTCTGATAGTGGATTATTTAATGTAGTTGCTTTCACCTTTTCCTTTTTTCCTACATAGGGAATAATCTCTACTCGTGTTACTAAAGGTGAACACTTTTATCTTCTCAGCAGTTCATTTTTTACTGAATATAAACATAAACAGTTATATTACTGCTTAAATTAATTGCACATCTGCATCATGGCTGCTCTGAGAAACTTTGGTTCCAAGTTGTGGAGCTTATGGCTGTAAGATGTTAGAGATGCAGAAAGTAGAGAAGATACTCACAAACCTACTAGATAGGCACTGGAGAAAAATCCATCAAAAACTATTGAAAAAGTACAACCATTGTTTTGTGAGGTGCTTGAGCTACAGGTTATTAAGACCTGAGAGAATATACCAGAAAAATCTCACTACACGCTCACCCTCAGCTTACATGCTTTCCCCAAGTGTTGCTACTGGACTTGGTCAGGAACAGGGTACTGGGGCAAAGGGACCTTTGAGCTGATTCAGTACAGCCAGTGTTTTTCTACCTTTCCTTCAAATGGATTATTCAATGGACACAAAGGTAAAAGCAAGTATTTAATTTGGTTGCACAGAATTGGAAGTTACTGTTTTACAGCATTTATAATAATTTCTACTGTTTGTGAGGGATGTAAATCAGGATTAAGACAACTGAACCATAGAAGCTTTCTGTAAAAGTAGTGTGAGATCAGAAACAGTCTTGTAATTCTGATCACAAGGAATACAAAAAGTAAAATAAAACCCATCATGAAATGCTTTATTTCCCAGTAAAGGCCACATCAGATTTTTTTTTTTTCCATTTACAAGTTCAGCTGAGGTTCATTTGGATGCAGTGTTTTTCAGTGCCAGCACTGTGCTTTGTTCCCGTTCCCTGCAAAACTGGCAACAATAACAGCATAGGAATGCAGCTGCCAGTCTTGTGGGTGATGCACAAAGAGGAGCAGGACAATGGCTCTGGCCGTGCTCCAGCGCAGCACTCCAGCCGCGGCCCGACCGGCGGGAGCGCGGCCAGCGCAGACACCGAGCTGTGAGCACAGGGCACTGAGCTCCTCTCCCTTTGCCCAAGCACGGGCCAGCAGAGCCAGGGACTGTCTCCTCATGCTGGCCCTGGGGCACCAGAGCTGAGGTAGCTGGCGTTTGACTGTAGGAGGAAGGCTGCAGGATGGGACCTGGTAATGGCCCTGTCTTCTGCACTGGGGTAGCACCTTTGTATTTGAAGGCCATTTCAGCATCCCTCTTCCAGCACTGAAGCTGTTGCCTGTTCTTTAACAGCCTCTAAACAAACCCAGTGTGCCTTTTTCCAGTCCTGTTGACAACCTGTCAGGCAGCAGCAGCAGCACACTTCCGTTACTCTGGGAGCCGAGTTAACATGGCATGAAAGAAAGGATACTCTGGAAATAACATGCACCTCCTGCAGTTTGATCTTTGTTTTCTTCCTGTGATTTATCTGCTCTTGAACTAGAATTTGAAGGGACAGCTTCAGCTGTGGCAGAGGTTGTGAGGGTGCTTTTTGTGAATAAATTCAAAAGCTATTACTAGGTGATGTCACACTCAAAGTCCTATTCTAGCTCCCTAGAGACAGCAGAACAAGGGCTTTACCAGGAAATTCAGCATGCTTTGACAGGGCTTTTGGGTTTTTGATACCGTCTAAATAACATTTTTGACCAAAGGGAGAGTGCCCTTAAAAATGAGAAGAAACAAGAAATTACACCCATAATGGCCATCCATGCTGTATCACCTGTGCAAGGCCAAAGCTGACAGTTTTTCGGGGAAGTGTCTGTGTTTTTTAGACTTCACTGCCCAGAGCCCCTCTTCAGAGGTGCAGGGCATGGCTGCTCCACTTCTCAATGCTCTTGTCTCCCTCTATTTTGCAGCTATGATCTCATGTGCAGATGTTGGCATCCTGAGCCCAAGCTACGGCCCAGCTTTGGAGTACTCCGCTCCCAGCTGGAAATGATTCGTGGGAGGATGTCCACACTCTCTTCCAGTCAAGATCCTCTCTATGTCAACATTGGGAAGGACAAAGAGGCATCTGCAAGTGAGCCTGCCCTGCACGCCTCCTTTGGAAACATGGATGCTGAGGAGACTGTTGCTGGGGCAGCTGCTGCTGTCACAAGTGACTATCGCTATATCATGAGCCCCTTGTGCCTTGGAGATGATGCTGAGGGTGAAAGGCATCCAGATGGACAAGAAGGGGAGGACAAAAGCCTTCTGTATGAGCTAGAGACAGAAGGAGAGAAGAGTTGCTAGCCTGTACATAGCAGTGACTCTGCTTCCCTGGGACTGGATGTGTGCAGCATGGTGCTGTCCCCTGGGGCTCTGATGCCAGATCTGGAAGAGCTTTGAACAGCACTGGCCAGGGCTCTTGGGCAGCTTCTGTAGCTTTCACCACCTGTGTGGGCTGCAGTGGCAAATATCTTGGAAGAACTGCAACCCCAACAACCCCTTGGATTTGGGGATGGAGGCAGTAGGGTTACAGGTTGACCACATCCTGCTGAAAGGAGTTCAGAGCTAAGGCGGCAGTCGGAGTCTGTGCTCTGCTTCTTCTCACTGAGTGCTGGAGCAGAGCTGAATACACCTTCTGTTCAGTCAGTGTTTGCTCTTGTGTAGATGTTGTCTTCAATCCTGGCTGCATGACTTTGGGACTGGTACCCCTGAAAACTCTAGTGGGTATTTATATTGTCATTCAGGACAAGAGGGCAAAATTCCCCTCGTGCTCACTCAGCAGTACTGCCTAGACTTGTTGCCTACCTCAGTGGTTCTCAAACTGATCAGCGGATCTGCTCCTACCCAGCACTGAATTTGAACATCTGGCTCATTTCATGCAGTGACATTTGCTGCTTCCTCAGTCCAGGGCTCTTTTAAGAGTTTCAGACATTTTGGTGAGCAAAGAGATTAGAAAAAAAATGAAAATCCAGCATTCCTCTTCTCCCTATGTATCTTTTTTTATGTCTTTCTTTTTCTTCTGTTTGATGCCAGTTCAGGCCTGACTAGACTTGCAGCTGACATTAAAATGCAAAGGGAGGGAGAGCAGCTGGCTTGTGTGAGGGCAAAATCCAACTTCAAAGGAATGGAAAGGAAGCAGTGTAGAGAGGACTTTACAGCAGTATGGGGAAACAGTGTTAATTAATGCTAAGTGCTGCCCTCCAGGAGAGGAAGAAGACTGAGATACAGAATGATGACTTGCTCAGTTTCAGCAGGAGCAGGATTCAGCATTTGCTTCAAAGTTTGATTATTTCTATCATTCTCTTTATTAGCCCTATGTCTTCTTCAAATAATGAAGAACTGTAGCTGCTACAGTGACATGTGAAATCAATTTCAGGAAGATGTGTGTTGAGGGGAGGGATCAACTGGAAGATTTCTTTCTGAAGAGAGAGGCCTCGTGATGAAAAGCTTGAGAACCACTGGCCTTCCTATTTAGGAGGCTTTTTGGCATGCTGTAAAAGTCACATAAAATGTGGAGTAGTATCACTGCAGCCTTCTAGACAGGGAAAAATTAATGGGTTTGTTCTTTGGGTTTTGTTTTGTTTTCCAATCAGCATGTCTGACTCCCTGTAACTGCAAGTGCTTGTGTGGTTTTTAATAATTTAATATTTTACTGTAAATCAGCATTTGTTTTGTGCAGTGGTTCCCAGCCAGGGAGTGCAGTTACATCTTACTCTACTTATCCTAAATATTTGCTAGATCTTAATTTCTTTTATTTTCACTGCACTAAAAACTTGGCAGTATTTCTTAGGATTCCACATTGCACTTCCTCAAACTAATACCACAAATGTCAGCATTTACTGAGGCGAAGGTGGGACCAAAAAGTCAAATGAGATTGGCAAAGGTGGGACCAAAAAGTCAAATGAGATTGCAGACTTGGTATCAGAACACTCCACCCTTCAATACCTAGTTTTTGCTTTTTGTAAAGTCGGGGTCTAAATATAAAATTCAGGTCAAGCTTCAGCTCTTATGAGAATTCTTCTTACGGAAGGGGAATTTCAGCCTGAGACTTGAGCATGGGCCCTTTCTGTTAAGTTTCCAACTGAACAGAGATGTCCCAGAGGTGTCTCCAGAAATTCAGTATGGTTTCTCAGTCACAGATACAAATTCTACCATCTTACACCCCAGGCAGTACAGGGTTTTCTCTTCACTTAGCTGGAATGCTGTAAATGCAGGTGAGAAGATAACACCTAACAAAGGGTAACAAAAACCTGTGCAGTGCACTTTTGCAGTGAGGGCAGAAGGCTATGCTCCCTGCAGCTGCCTAGGAAGTGCAGATGTACATATAGACTCTAACTCTGGGAAGCATGTCTTTAGTTTTTATGCATTTTTTAATAATAAAACCTGTACTGTGTTTGAGTCCCAGCCTCTTAACTGTAGCAGAATGTGTGATGATGCTCACTAACTGTGTGGGGTCATAGTCAGCCCAGCTGAAAGTCATCTTCTTCCTTCACCAAGCACGACTGAGCTACTTCTTGGGGGCAGAGAACACGTTTGGCCTGCCCAGGTTACAGTTACCCTGCATTGCTCCAGCCTTGAGATTGTGAAGGCCAAAATCTGATGGGCAGGGGCCAGCGGTTCCACGCAGAGAGGCTCTGCAGCCACCACTTTGCAGGAACCTGGGGAAGAGCCCTTTCTGGGACATGGTGCTTCCCACTCAGGAATGCAAGACCTGTGCATCAGTTCCTCCCTGAAAATTGTCACGTGCGCCCATCCAGCTACTGGCAGTGCTCTCAGTGGAAAAGAGGTTTGGAGGAGGTGGGTAGAATTCAGCTCCTGACTCAAGTGTTTCAAGCACAACATAAAAGAGCCCCTGGATTTCCAACTTGCAGAGAAGAAAAGGCGTACCTCACGCTTTTATTCTTCACAAGCAAACAGCATGCTGCACGCCCTCTGCCTGCAGCTCACACAGAGAGGAAGAGTGATGGGAAACAGCACAAGCACTCACCCCCCATCTGCAATGCAGGAAAAACGACTTCCAAAGCATGAAGCAGCTGATTTAGTTAATATTTTAAGTTTCCAGTGCCCAGTTATGTCCCTTAGATCTGTTTCAAATGATGATTTAATCCTTTTGCATAAAAGCTTGGAGAGACCAGGTACAAATGAGGCTGTATTGTGGGTGGGAGAGGCAACACCAGAAGAACTAGTGAAAAAAGAGGGAGGGAAGAAGATTTTAAAATGGGGACAGATGGGATGAGCTGTCAAGAGGGAGTCAGAAAGCAGAAATGTGAAATTTTATATATGACATACCAGAACAGAGATGGCATTGCCTCAGCTGGGACCAAGCAGGTGTCTGAGGTGGGGGCTGGCTGTGTGTTTTGGTAAAGGATGAGGGGCTCTCTCTGGTCCAGCCCAGGTGCCCTGCAGTATTTTGCTCTCAAATCACAAAGAGGCTGTACAGAGCTGGCCTGGCCCTGCATCTGCTTGGAGACAGCACTGTGATCCTGACCCCAGGGAAGCTCCAGCCTAACAGCTCTGATTTAGGCACCAGCCTGGCACACTGTTTTCCTAATTAAATAAAATGTTTCTCCCACAGCCACCCTCTTTTTCCACCACTCAGTACAACAGCGCAGTCCCTCCTATCTTCCCAAGCAGCAGCCCTTGCCCAGTGTACTGGGGATGTCCAACATGTGCACGTTTATGCTGAAGCAACTTCTGTTCCATATGGATAAGCCTGACCATGCTCCTTCATCCACATCTCCCTGAGACAGGGTCTCCTTCTTTGTAACAGAGGCTCTGGCCAGCCACATGGGGCAGTTACCAGCTAAGTTGTGAGGCATGACCCCACAGCACCTAGCAAGAGCACAGCAGAAGCTCACAGCACTGCCTGTGTTGCATAGGAGTCGTTAGTGCAGGAGGAGACATGCCCCTGTCACCTCCAGTGCCAGGGCTGTCTGATGAGCCTCAGCTGGGCTGTGCTGGCAGCTCAGCCTGCAGATCTGGGGATGCTGCAGCCTGATCCAGTACCTGATCAGTAAGGGCAATGGTGTGCTCAGAGCTGGCAGCTCAGCAGATGCTTGGAGCGAGTGCATGGATATACCTGGGAGCTACTGCACAGCTACACTGGAACCAGCCACCTTCCTTCTTCACCTGTGTTTGGAGGGAAGTGTTGAAGTCTTGACTCTGTAAAAACACTCCCTAGAAGTGAAATGCAATTAATTTTGAGTAAAAATCTGAGTCTCGCTGACCAGTGAAAGGGACGATATTTGCACATATTTTCCTGATTTACGTTCTATAGATTGCTGGTAGTATTCATCCTCTCCTGATGCTCAGTAATCACCAACTTTTGCAAATTCTCTTATTTTTTACCAGGGATTTCTGTGAGGAACCCTCACAGACAGTCCTAATTTTACACTGATTTGTTACTTCATACCTGCTGCATTCCCTTAAAATAGCAAGTTGTTCTACAAACACTGGATTCCTGTGGATTCGGATCCAATGGGTGATTGCAACCTCTGGGTGAAGCTTGCCCCTAGTTAAGGTTCTTACAAGACCTTTTCCCTTGGTGGGGTCTCTGGCATCTAATACTCATTGAATTTCCATCTGCAGTGAAGGAACTGATGTGGAAGTAATAGGGTCTGCCACATGCACAAGTTTTTTTCAGAAAACTTACAGGAACTTAATTATCCTTCAGACCTCAATCTTGTCATCACATTTGGCTGAAATAAAGCAGTGGATTCAAAAGCTATTAGGGCCAACACGTGCAGCTGGTGATCAGAGAGCCTTGTTACCATGGGAAACAGAGCTAGAAATCAATTACTTAGTCCAAGAACTGAAAAGACTGATGGACATGGGTTTTGACTGCGTTTTCTGTCATATAAAGGGAATTCAGTGTCAGTATGAATCAGACCTCAGTCACTGCACTGAGGTCTAGCAACAACAGAGATGATTGACTCCTCACTTCCTAATTACTCCATGGATCCTCCAGCTTGAGGCATGCCAAGCCAAGTCACTCCCAACTGCAGTTAGGTGAAACAGAACATCTTTTGGTTATATTTGGCAGTAGGACTGAAATTAGGGAACAGGTATTTCAGCAGTACAGAAAATATCTAAACACCTTTTGTTTCCTCCAGTTTCTTTTCACTGGCTTGAAATAGATCTGAAAGAAATGTGCGACCCCAGGAGATAGATCGCACTTGTTGATTTAAGCTTTGCTCAGTTCAGTATAGATTTTGTAGAACTGGACTAGTTTCCAGAAGAGTCTATAGGAGCTGGCTCTTGCCAGCATGTGGTGTAAGGAAGCACAAATTCGTGACAAGGAAAGAGGGCCTGCATGCATAAATGATCCAGCTGGAGTACAGGAGATTGCAGTACATACTGATAACCATGCAGTGCCAGTAAAGGTGACAGAAAAGGGGGAGCTGACAGAAATGACGGGTCATTGGAGAGCAGCAGGCTGCACACTGCAACATGGCAGTTACTGCAGCAAATTCAGAAGGTCTCTGCTCTCTTAGTTAATATATAAGACAATAATCCTGGCTGCTACCCTGTCATTACCTGAGCTGTGTGGGAGACTGCTGCTGCCTCTCTGCTTCTGCCAATGAATGCCTCAGCGACAGCGACTTTTGCTTGTGTGACACGGTGCTAGCCAGAGCAGAGAGCCCTTTGGTCACTCGCTGCTGCCTCTCACTGCTCCTTCTTATTAAATTACCTTTAAAGAAGCTAAAAGCCCCCAAGGTTCACATTGCTAGATGATGTAAAGCAGCATGCCTCCCCAAAGTCAGGCAAGGTTCAGAGATAATTAATACGTTTCCTGGTATTATTTGTCTACAGAATCCCTCTTCTTACACAGAGATACACAAAGAGAAAGAGGAGCAGAAATACTGTGCAGGCGTGTGGCAGGGCATATGAGGATGGACTGAGCTTTAATAGCCTTTTGGTGACCATGAACCTTGTACCTGAGCTGCAGGGTGTAAGGGCAAAGGAAGATGCAGACTTGGGGCTTATGCAGGGGATGCAAACTGCATTCCAGAGAGAAGCAGACACTTAGCTGCTGCCAGAAGCCCTGCAAAGTAAAAAAGAGCTGTGTCAAATCTGAACTTCAAGCCTTAGCATTTCATCAGACAGCTGGGGCAGTTTAAGACCCTCTCCCCAATATTTGTTTGCTCCCTCTCTACTGTAATTGGGAACCCCATCAGCCACGGCCAGCAGTGCTGGTACTGCTCAGGGTAGTGAAGATACACCTGATGATGCACAGAAAAGGATGAAGCACAGGCACATGTTTCCACCAGCGCTGCTGAGGGGGTGGAAATCTCTGGCAGAGCAAACAGCCGGTGACTTCTCACACTCCCTCCCCCCATCTGATTCACTCCAGCTTGTCTGCCAACACTCCCAATTACACCAATGCACTTCCATTGAAACTGATATGCTGGGCTGTACCTGAGGCAGTGATCAGGCTCACTATGTGAAATCTTTCCCGTATTTTCCACCTATTGATGAAGTCTCCCTGGGTAATCACTGAAATTGATCAGGGCTGCTGCCCGACCAGCCAGTGGGTTTTTCTGCAGGCATCATCAAGCAAGGATCCAAATGAAAGGGGCCAAACCTATTAATTTATGGCAGAAATTAGCATGGCTCAGTATTTCTCTGTTTCCTTTCTTAATATACTCCACAAAATACTACCAGTCTGCTGAGCTCTGTCAAGCTGTAGGGTAGGGAGCTGCAGTGCTGGAACTAAAGATACAGTTGGCCCACAGAGACCTTTTCGGGGGGATTAATGCTCACCCACTCAACCATTTAGTCTCAGTGGAGCAGACCTTATCCCAGAGGCCTCCCGCACTGCAGGTCTGAACCACCCATTGCTGATAGTGGTGTAAATCTGTGAGAAGGGCACCGAGATCATCAGATCAGATTTCTGGCATGAAAATAGCACAACTGAGGGAAGGATGTGGTATGTAACCTGGAAATGCACCCAGTCTGCCTTTATACCATGCCCTGACCTCTCCTGGGTGAAGATGATCTGCTGGGAAGTTGGTTCTCTTCCTTGAGCCTGTTCAGCTGCTGAAGCATTATGTAGCACTGCTGAGCCCTGATGCTGATCCCACAGCAGGGGCACTGTGCAGCAGCTCACGGAAGTCCAGGGGATGATGCCGTCACAAGGCTGGCAAGAATTCAACATCGTGCTTTGTAGCTTGCCTGTTTATCAGAAATCTGTGAATGTAGAAAATATGCACTTTCCTTTGTTCCAGGAAGGCTCTAAAATTTCATGAGAAAAAATTAATGGATTTATTTCCTCAGTAAACATCTCACAGAACATCTCTGACACTGAATTTGGCAAATAAAGGAAAAGCTGTTCTTAGCACAACATTAGTGCAAATGGGGATTAAATCTTAAAGAAGACAAGGCTTTCTGTGGTCTTGCCATACAGTAGCAGGATGAGGTGTATCTGTGTCTCTCCCACAACTCTTTTCCTGAGCCTGCTAGCACAGATGGAAGCAAGGCACTGCCTTGTCTTCACCAGGTGTGGTTAAAGGGCACAACATGCACCCACATGAACCCACAGACAATGGCTTCTCTTGCAGCAGTTTCTTCTCACTTGAGCTTTTGCTTGCAGGGAGGATGCTGGAAAACAGGAGCAAGCCTTGGTGGTGGGATCCCTTATGCACAGAAGAGTCCAGGGCAGCCTGAAGTGAGCAATCCTGAAGAAGTTCAGGGATCAATTCAATTTTGCACCCCCAGGGCCAGCTGCTGAGGACTGGCCAGCAATCCAGTGTTGTCTGCTCCAGAGAGAGCTCAGAGACGGCAGAGGTGGGATAATGTGCCAGTTGGGGACATTTTGTACTCTCTAGCATATTTGTGTCTCAGAAATGCCAGTCTCCTCTCCTACAGAATGAACTGGAGCTGCTCTTGGGACTTGTATAACAGCAGACTTTGCCTGATTTTTAAAATCCCTCACATTCATTGTTTATAATCCTAAGAAATATGCCCATAAAGGCAGTTGAACATAGATCCTTCAGAAAGCTGAAGTCATTTAATGATCTGCAGGTCTATAGGGGAAACCTTTCCCAGCAGGCTCTGTTTCCCCTGCAGCTCTCCCTGCTGCCTGCTCATCCATGAAATCCTATTTTGCATCCCACAAATGCAATTTCAATACCTCCATATGGCCACACTCTCCTTCCTGTCTCTGTCCCAGCTCAGATTGCGAACAGCCATCCTGCCTGGCTTGGGGCAGCCGTAGCACCAGCAGCAGCCCCTGATCCCTGCTAGCACTCATACCCACAAGGATGCTGTGTGTGACCAGCCAGATCCTTCCCCTTGCTGACCAATTCAGGATCCTTGTTACCATGCTGCTAAACTGCTTGAAGGGTCCTTGGCAGCAGGCATGTTTCTTGAGATGGCCTCAGTGCTTTACTCTGCTCTACTCTGCTTTCGCCTGCCAGTGACCTTGCTGGCAAACAGTGAAGGGTAATCCTGATTGTGTTTCTGAATGTTTTTTTAACATGATTCAGTTGTCAAGAAGGAGTAGCAGATTGCTGAGTGAGAGAAAATTCTATATTCTAGCTCCATACAGGCTAAGATTTGGGAGATTTTCCTGGCCAGACTTTACCTCTGCTCAGTTTTACCTATTGACTCCTGCAAAACTGCAGGAAGCAACTGAAATGAGAATTTGGCCCCTAACTAGTAACTTTTGCTTGCATTGACATTCAGCATGCAAAACCTGATGAGATTTCTGGATGTAGATTTGGTGAGCTTCCCTGTGAAGCAAGCTTGGGGGTGATGCAGAAACATCTTCAAGCGCCAGCTCTCAGACCATACAGAGTTCGTTGCTTGTTTGTGCCCTAAGCTGCTTGTGCAGTTTTGTGATGTGGTTATGTTATTTATCAGCAGCATCTATGAAGCAAGTCCATATTTGATAATTGCCTTGTCTGTGCCTTTTTAGTAGTTTCTTTGGAAGCATTTCAGTGAAATACATAACATGAAAACACTGACTTGAAGTGGACACCTTAGCATGTCCTTGTTTTAGACAAGGATGCTGCATTCATAGTGAATGTCCTGACAGTCCCTCCTCAGGGACTGGGGAAGTTTTGACTGAGGACATGCTGGGATATGGGCTGTGAGAATGCATCTGCTGCTCACAGGCTGCCCAAGGGCTGCCAGTTCCCAGACCTGGTGAGGAGCTGGACTGAGGAAACCATCCCTGCCCAAATGAGTACAGCACAAGCAGCAGGCTGCTAAAGCCAGCAGTTTGGTCTGTGAACATGCTCTGACTGCACTGCTCACTGATGCAGCTGTAGTTTTTTGAGCAAGTTTCCTTGCCTCAGGCCAGATTCTGAGAGCTGGTGCTCTGCTGCCAGGTGTCTGAGCTGGTCTCTGCATTGCATGCCTGCCTCAGGAGCTTTATTTTTCCTTTGCATCAGCCTCAGAGGTATGATGTGGATAGCAGACAAATGCTTAGGGCAGTGAGTTGCTTTGAATGGCAAAACTGTCCACCCTGCTGCTTAGTCCTACCGGGGCAGCGCTGCTGGGGCTGGGAAATGGGGAGGGGAGAGGGTGCCCTCATGCCCAGCTGGTACAGCTGATACCTTGAGCTCCCTTCACCTGCTGTTGACCACTCAGACACCCTTGGGGAGGGCAAAAATTTTGCCAGTGCGTGGGAGCCTCTAGATGGTCCACAAAAGTCTAAGAATGCTTTCCAACCCACCCAGAAAACCTGTGACCCCATTGTTCTGCCTCTGAGCAGTGCCCCAGTGCCTGATGCCTGCCTCATCCGTTTCCCCTCCTCCTCTCTCTCCCTTTTCCTCCCTCCCTGTCAGCCACCGGGTAGCTGAGCCCTGGGCAGCAGGGACGGAGGCACCCTCCCGCTTTGGGGAAGCATCAAGGACTAGACCCCAGTATGCCAGTGCAGTCTGGGCTGCAGGGGCAGAGCTCTGCCTCTTGCAGGAGGGGCGAGCTGTGCCTGCTTCATGTCTCTTTTCACCGGGAGAGGATGCAGGGCACGGGTAGAGTATGTCTGTTAGATCTGTAATATCGTTTGGGGTTCTCAAAACTGCTTTAAATGAGGATGTTGCAGCATGAGAACTACTGGCTTCACATGTCTGAGAAATAACCACCACTTTCAGTTTAAAAAGAAATTATTCTAGGAGCCAGGGAGAGGCTTGGGTGCTGTCGAGAAGTTCAGCCAGGAGCGCAGCTGCTTTCGCACTGCTGCCGGCAGACGTGTGCAGGCGGTTTGCAGCTGGAGCTTCCTGCTGGGGCTCCAGCACAGCTCCGCGCTCACGTGGGTGACGAGCGATCGGTGTCTGGGTTCCCTCGGCGTGTGTACGGTGGCGGAGGAGCCCTGGGCCGCGGGGACGAAAGCACCCGATGCCGCCCCCGCCCGGGGGCCCTGGGGCGCAGGGCAGCCCCCGGCCCCTCGCACAGCCCCGTGTGCCCTCCGCAGCACTGCAGGGCGGGTCTGTGCCCCGGCCCCCGCCCCCGTGTACCGGCGGGACTCGGGTCCATGGCGCTGCGATAGCGATCTGACCGGGAGCTGCGCCGGCAGCCGCCTTCCTCGGGGCTTGCGTGGGGGAAGGTTTAACCCCTCGCGTGCGGTGTCGCCCGTCACCGCGAGGAAGGGGCAGCCCGAGGCCTGGGGACGGTGGGTTTGAACCATTCGGGCAGGAAAGGGTTTGTTAGGCTGCGGTCTTTTCAAAACGGGAAAAGGAAGGAAAAAAGACTGGGCTCGGCTAGGCTTGTGGCAGCCAAAACTGCGGCATACAAAGCAGTTGGGAAAGACAGCGAGGCTGGGAGACCTCCGCCGGGGTGGCCGGGGCTGCTCCCTTCGGCGAGCGATGGTCTTTGGCCAGATCCCAAAGGTACCTTGTCCCCTAAGGAACTCGCCTGCAGCAAAAAAGCCAAATCCCAGTGTCTCATCACTGGTGCATTCCCAGAGGGTTTCTGCGTTCAATAGACACCGTGCCGGGAGTAAACTGCAGAGAGACGCGCCGGCGCCAGCAGCTCCCCTCCTGGGTGCTGCCGCAGGTCTCGCAGCTCTCAGTAGAATGACTGAGGTGAGGAGCTGAAGTGCAGCCTTGTTTCAGCGCTGCCTTCTTTGGGCTGGGAAAGGCAGCAGCTTGGGAATTCGGAGGTCGAAACTGTCCCTGGCCCTCGTGAGGGAAGCTGGGACGAACCCTGAGAAGGAGAGGACTTACTTGGCCACCTTGCAGTTTTCTGTAAAAGAGAGAGCAGAAGCACAGGCTGATGTAAGAAGGAAGGCTGCAAGGGGGAGCAGTCGATGGGGGGCTTTATTTCATCTGTGAAACAAAAACAGAAACAAAGTTAGGGGCATGTCTTCTGCTTTGCCTGCCATTTTTCCTTGTTGAATTAAAGAAAACCTGGACAGACTTTCCTCTCCACCTTACCTCTCCAGTCCCAGTGGCTGCTTCTTTCCTGACCTCTGGCTTTGGAAAGAAGAACCGTTCTTACTGTACAATTGCACTGTAATGTGCAGCTCTGGTGACCGGTATAAAGGGAAGGTTCAGGTTTAAATTGAGACAAAGATACACAATAGCAGCAGCTCCAATGTAACCAAGGGAAACTCTTAGAAAGCAACCATCATCAATGAACCCTTTCCATGTATTAAGAAGGTCATTATTTGGAATGCAAAATCCATGCTGCAAAGCTAGTAAATGTCAGCTTTACAATTATCTCAGCGATCTTTATCTGGTTCCCACGTGTGTAATGCTGATTTCATGAAAAATTCGCACATTATTTTCTTCATATGATCCTGACTCGCACAGTGCCCAGGAAGTTGCATCCTTAATCTGACATTTTGCAGGCTTTGAGTGATTGATTAAAGCATTTACATAACATACTTCAAACATAAGGGTTGTGGTGGTTGTTAAATGCAATTATTGTCATTTAAAGGTAATTATTTTTACATTTTGATTAATTATAAATGGATATTATTGATGGGAGAACAAAATTTGTTTATAAGGGTTTGATTTCTACAGTCATCAGGAATAAACAGAGCAGGTAATGAGTTTGGCAATAAAATACCAGCCTTAGGCATAGACCAGATTTAGCACCACCCTTTCTCTTTGTATCACACTTCCTTCCTCCCACAAGCTCAGCCCACTCAAAACCTGCATAATTTCTTCTTATAAAAGGATGTGCCTGTTTCTGCTCAGTTTTTTAAAGCCTTTATTTCCTATATATGCTTCTCGGTAGGAGCACTCCTATAGGATTTCCAGGCCCATTTTATCACTCTTAATGGGGTGGGTGGGGATGGAAGAACTGAAAAAGTTGGGTGTTGATTTCAAGTGAAGAGGCCAACAGTGAACGATGTGTGAACAGGAGGGTGGAGAGAAATGGGGCAGCGAGTGGAAGCCTCTGGGTAAACAGATGATATTGAAGAGCAGTGTGGTCCCCGGGCAAACACGCCCCTGGAAGAACAGGTACTGACTGCTCTTTCCCCACTTCCCCCGTTTAAAGGTTTTATTCAGAAGGGAAAGGAGGGGGAAAGGAGGATAATTATTTTTATTCCTTATTTAAGGTTCCTCAATCTCTAATGAACTTTAGTTTCCCAATACTTATCTTTCAAAAAAAAAAATCCAACAAACAGAAGGTTTTTTCTGCAAAACTTCACTTGTAATTTGGGCATCTCTGCTTCAAATAATGTGTACATTTTTAAAGTTAAGATTTCCCAATATAACTTGCGTAGGAACTTTTTCAACACAGCAGTCATGAGATCTACCTCTTTCCAATAAAGGATATTTTTTGCACTTTGAGACCAAACCAACACTTTTTCTTTTTTATTCTTTTAGCTGTAACATGCACTTGGCTCATTTCTGTGATATACACAAACAAACACCATCAGGTTTCCTTCAAAACCACTCTCGTCACAATGTCTTTTCCCCCTGAGAGATTATCAAAGACTTACTTTCCCTCTATGGGTTATCTTTTATTTTTCCAACTCCAATATCTTTGATTGCCTTGGCATTACTTCTTTATCCTTTTATATGTTTGCAACATCATTACAGTTAATGTCAAACAGTAAATTTTATTTGGGTGACGTTTCCTCTGTTTGGCCTATTAAGTAAAACAGATCCTGCAGCTGGGAATGGGGCATTTCATCCCTTATAGCAGCAGAAATTTCAAAAAAGCTATGAAATTTCCAAAAAGACAGGTCCTAAGCTCACCAGTGCTTTCTCCATTGACATCTAAACCCTTCTGAACTTCAGCTGTAAGGTTATAAAAGCCCCAAAAAAGTTTATGTACCAGTTAATATATCTGTAATCTTTGTATACAGATTCCTCAAATATGATGTAAGATATGAGGGAAGATATCTTTGATCTTCTCAGAGATCTGAGAACCAATCACTCAATTCAGTATCAATTCAACACGAAGTTCAGTTTTGCAGAAATATGAATCTTTGTCTAATGAGACACTTCCCTTTTTACCTCCCTCATGGACTCTCCAGCTATATTGTCACACATTCTCAGTAATGTCACAATGCCTGGGGGAATGCAGATTGCTGCAATGACTGAGCACCTATCAAGGCCAAGACCTCCAACACAGAAATTTCAGCCCAGGGCTACATATGGTGCTGTTTGCCACCAGCTTTTAAGTTTTAAATTAATTTCCATTACATGTGATCTGCCTTTACCTTAGTCAACTTGAAATTATTATTCAAGACTGCACGGGAGGCCTGACATTCCTCATTGATGCAGCTACAGTTGCCACACAATTCAGCCAACCTGCACACATCCATGTTGCTTAGAGCTCATGGGGGTTTATGTATTATTTTTTTTTCAATCAACATTTGTTCCACTATTTCATTGTATACCAAATATAGATTTTCTGGATAAGAGTCACCAGAATCACCTTTTGCCTAAACCAAGCAGGGCTGTTATATTCAGAGGTGTTAGTGAATACGTCCCTTTGCTGACGGGCTTTTATTTAACTCTTTCGGCGCACACGTAGCTCCCGGTAACTCGGGGATTGGTGTGAGTGCAGTTCCGTGGGCGCTGCACAAACACTCCCGTCTCCGGGAGCCCTGCTGGGTCCGAGAGCCTTGTGCCAGCGGCAGCAGCGTCCACAGCGTGGGAAATCCTTCTGAACTCCAGCCGCGCTCCCTCGGCGCTCGCCAGAACATCGCACTCCGCAGCGCACGAGCCCCCCGCCCGTGATTTACAAATGCGGACGGCGGAGGAAAGACGAGGAGCCCCGGGAAGGCGCGGCAGTGCGGTGTCGCGGAAGGAGCGCTGCGGCGGGGCCGGGCCCGGCGTGCCCGTGGGAACACGCTCGGGGCGCGGCTGCCCCTCGGGAAGGGCGCGCGCGCGGCGCGGCCACGGGAGGCGCTGCCGCGCGGCCCCACGCGCGAGCGGCGTGTTCTCCCTCGCGCACGGCCGGGGGAGGGGCGGGAAGGGCGTGGCCGGCAGCACTCTGGGAGCGGAAGTGCGTCGGCGGGCGGCTCCGGCCAATCGGCGGCGCGCCGCTGGCGGGGCGTCGCGAGGCAGCTGCTCCGCGCGGCCGCCGCCGGTCCCCGGTGCCCCCGGCCTTCCTCCCGCACGGCCGCGTTCCGGCACCGGCCTCGCGGGGCGGGAGAGAAGCCAGGGGAAGGGGCAGGGAACGTGCGCAGCGCACGTGATGGATCGCGGCGGCCAATGAGGACGGCAGGAGGTCGCGCGTGGCGGGCGAGGGCCGCGTGGGCCGGGGCGTTGCCGGGCGGCGCGCGGAGCCAGGTAAGAGCCGGCGGCCCCCCCTCCCTCTCCTTGGAAGTTTTTTACTCGAGGTGGCGCGAGGCGTGCGCATGTCACGTGAGCGCGGCGACCGCCCAATCACCCGCGCGCGCGCCGCCTGCCCGCGCGCTGCCGCCGCGCCCGCGTTTGAGGCGAGGGTGTCGCGCGCGGGACGGGGACGGGACCGGCGGCCGCTCGCTCCCCTCGCGCGCCCCCGCGCCGCTCTGTCCAGGGTGCGAGCGGGCGGGACCCGGGGGCGCGGGCAATGGGTAGCGGCCGGCGGTCACCTGACCGGGGAGGGTTGTTTAAAGGGACCGAGCGGCATCCGGGCGCTCCAGCCGGGAAGGGTCGGGTCAGGTCGGGTGAGGCCCGACCCTGAGCAGCTGCTCCCTAAGGCATCGCGCTCCCAGGGACCGGTCCCTGCTGGGGGCGTGGCCAGCGCCACCTATGAGACAGGGCTGGGTTGCTGGAGAGCCTTTCCCGGGAGGCGGCTCCGGTGCCCCCTGGGTGCCAGAGGCCGGCGGGCTGGGCGGGGCCGGAGCGGGGCCCCTCGGCCGGGGGCGGGGCGGCCCGCAGGCGGCGCGCGTGCGCCCCGGCACGCCGCGGGGGGCGGCAGCGGGGTCGCGCGGGGCAGGCGCCGTTGGTGGCCCGGGTCCCGTCCTGTTTGGAGCTGCTTGCGCTGAGCTGAGGAGTTTAGAAGGCAGTCGAAGCGCGAAGGCGAGCTCAGCCAGGAGTAGCTAGGCACGAGGGCCAGCGGCTGTTTGGGCAACCCGGGGAGATGAGTGGTTTCCCAATATGTGGTTGGAGCATATTGCCTGACTCATTAAGATGTCAAATCTTGCACAACAGTCAAGCTGCCTTTCTCCCGACGTGAACTGTGTGAGGGCATGGGCCGTCTGTAGTCGCACTTCATGGGATGGGTTAGAGCCCCGAAGATTTGGAGTTGCTGTAGACTGAAAACCAAGGACGGTTTAAAGAAAAGGGGCAGGGTGAAGCTTTGATCTTGTCGCTTGCAGGTGTTCTGCCCGATGCAGCTGCAGCACCCTTTGAGTGCCCTCGGGCACAGTGCTTTGTGAATCTGTACTGAGAACTGGAAAGGGAAATTGATTCTGCTTGAAAAGTGTTCCCGTAGGTGAGCATTTTTGTACATCTTTTTGTAGGAAAAACCCCATATTTCTTAGGTTTGGTGGAGATGGGCAGCATTCATTCACTTCTGTATTTCATCTAACAGCAGATGATTGTTAACCTCACCCATTGCTGGCTCAGTATTGGTGCAGACATTGTTGTGCCTGCCATGGGGGAAAACATGCAACTGGAGGAAACCACTTGTGAATAAACTTGGTTACCTTCTAGAAAAAAAAAAAAAAGAAAAAAAAAGGAAATTCTTAAATTTTTTCTCTTTGACTGTAGGCCACTTCTTCATTTATACACAGATCCACTAGATGGTTTATTAAGTTTGTGGTTGTTTTTAAAACCTGGTTTCTTAAGAAATGGGAAGTCCAAAACATTTTCCTTACAAACACAATGAAATAGGTCTCTGGCTAGTGGAGTGAGAAAGAGCTCTTCTCTATGAGGAGGCTGTTGTCTGCTGTTTCATAGACAGCAGAGGATCTACAAAAACTACTCAGCCATGGCATGTGCACAAGGAGCAGTGTCATTAGCTGCAGCACCAGCAAGGCTTTCCTCTTGTCTTATTCTTCCATAACTAAGGATGTGTTGTGCTGTATTGGTTTGCTTTTTTGTTATTCTTTCTTAAGACTGGGTTACCTTAGAACAAAGAATCAAGTTTTGATGGTGGAGTTGTTCTTCTCTTTCCACACAAAGAGGAAATGTGCTTTCACTGTTGGATTTGGGCTAGTTTTAGTACCTGGGATAAATCCTTTGTTGAACTGGATAAGGAAGAATGCAGTGAGAATGATATGTGTGAGAAGGATGATGAAGGTGTGTCATCAGAAGAAAGCTCTTTTAAAGTTTTTTTTTTTTAAATCAAGCCCAAAACAGAAAGGCATTAAAGAAATGTGAACAGCATAAACGAGAGAAAATGAAAGGTTTTATCCTGTTCCCCCTCTACAACAAAAATGCATTCTTTGTTCCCATCACAATCTTCAGGAAAAGCCAATTTGGAGAATGACAAGACTGTGACCCAGTTACTGTTAAACAAATACTTGTGATGTTGTGATTGTGCTGTTTTGCTAACTCTCATACAGTACTTTCTGTTTATTTGGTGTGGTCTGCCTTACCACAGGTAAGTCAATAAACAATAATGAAGGTGGATATAAACTTGGAACATATTGCCAACAGTCTGGACTTTAATTAGTGTCACTTTCTTTTTCACCCTTACTTAAAAGGGGAATACAGATTCCTTGGCAGTTCTAACTTGCTGAGCCATTAGTGGCTCTGTAGCAATGAGTATTGCTATAAAGTAGCTGAATGAGTAGGATAGTCCTGAGCTCAGGTCTATTTGCCTCATTTTTTTTTCCTTCTATGATGGGGACAAGATCCCCAGCTGAAGATACAGATATGTGATAAATGTTCCTCATGATGGCCATAAAGGGACTGAAATTCATCAAAATGGTGCTATTCCTGCTGATTATGTCTGGTTTCTGCCAGTGTTGCATAGCAAAAAGCAAAGCATTGCTTTATTGTTTTATTTTGTGATTTTTGGTAGTTAGCATGTTAAAAAATACAGCATTCATTGAATGTATGAGTAATGGGCATATCACTGACTAATGAAATATGGGAAGTAATGTGAAATACATTAACCTAAATATAACATGTTTTATACAGATAAAAAAGAGCATTTATTTTTAGTTAACTTTGACTTTTTTTCCCTGGCCTCTCACCAGTGGTTCATTCTTAACAGAAATCACAGAATCATTTAGGTTGGAAAAGACCTGTAAAATCATGGAATCCAACCTTTGACCCATGACCACCTGTCAACTAGACCATGGCACTGAGTGCCACATCCAGTTGGGTGCGTTTCCATTTTGCAGTCTTCATTGTTTGGGAAGTGTTTCCCAAAAGTTCTGGTAACTCTTGAGAAATGTAAAATACATTGTATGTTGCAGGATTAATGCTGTTTGTCAAACTACTGACTTCATGGGGAGCTGGAAGTTCAGACTCCATGGCATGGTATGGCTGTTGGAGAGGGGAAGCAGGAGTTTCTCTCTTTCCTCCACCCTCCTAGGTGTGTGCCTTGTTCCTCCAAAAGCAGCTGCTGCTCTTGCAGGTGTGTAGCTCTCAGTTGATGAAAAACTTTCTGAACTACCACCTATTCATCCTGCAATAGTCAAGGCTCTGAGTGTGATGTGGATTTGGTTTCAGTATAAAGCAAGGCTCTGGGCTGAAAGTTGGCAGTGCATAAGCTGTGTCAGACTTTTTGTGGGCATAAGTGCTTTCTGACTGCAGCTGTAGCATGTGTTTCTGCATGTTTGCATCAGCAGGAAAGCTAAAAAATATTCTATAAATATCTGAAAAACATTTTTTTCCTGCAACAGTCCATTTCTTTCAGTATTTTCTTTTCTTTATCTCACTTTTGGTCTAGATTCTGACACCACTTCATCTTTTAACATCTTGGCACTGAACTATATTTCTTCACTAAAGCTAAGAAAATAATTTAAGCCTAGTGTCCTATCAAAAATAACATTAGGTAAACTTTTCCTAAAGTAAATTTGGCCTGGTTCTGCTGCTTAAGGAGAGGAGTCTGGAGCTGACACAGGTGCTGCTAATTATTAGAGACATCTGTGTACAGCTAACATTAAGCTCTGGGAGACTGCTACTGAAGGAGAAGGAGTTGGAGGCCAGTGGGGCTAGTTATGGCATAGAAAATGAGACTAGATACTGTTCTACATGCAGTTTAGAGTTTATGTTGGATTAACAGAATTTCCTGTGGGTTGCTACTGTTAATCCTTCTCCAAAGTGGCAAAACATTATCTAAAGAAGGAATGTTTTTTGTATTTTAACTCTTCTACTATGCACATTGCTCAACACTTCTGGTTGTAATATCACTACGTTTTCAGCTCTTAATGCTTGTGGATTTTGGTTTGTTGGTTGGTGGTTGGTTTTTGCTTTTTTTTTTTTTTTTAATGTCCAAAACGTGGGATTTTTGAGCCCAGTCAGGGCTGTCTAGTCGTTGTTAGTGGTAAACTTTAGACTGCTGTAATAAACTGCTGACTGCTGCTGTGGGTGTGTTACACTGGCACAGCTGGTTTTGATAGCTGTTGTTTCCAGGTTGTGAGTGTAGTTTCAGCTAGTGCTTGTTTTTAGCAAGTGAATTCAAGAGCTGAAAGGCTCCTTTATGCTCCTGTAGTAGTGTCTTTCTGTGCTGTGTGACAGAAATGACCTGTCATATATCTACTTGTATTCAGGGGATTGCTAACAAAAAATGTAATCGACACCTCTTGAGCGTTTTTCACAAGTTGGCAGCTGTTCTGTTTTGCCTAACTATGTATAGTTACATGTGTATATACTCTACGTTGTTCTCCCACATAAACATCTGTAGCGAGCCTGGGACTTGTGACCCTTCAATTCCTGCTTTGTTACTGAATCTTTACCATGGGTTAAATGTAAGAATGGCTGAAGAACAGTTTGATGCTGCAGCTCCAGCACTTAACAGTTTCTTATTACTTGTAGCAGGTAGGCTTGAATGGACACTTTATAGCACCATGTGGGCGTTACTGAAAACAGGAGTGTGATTTACAGGGTGCTGAAATGCAGCTTGTAAAGACTCTAGTTCATACCGTCAAGAGAATATGTCTGCTGAAGCATTTGGGGGAAGAGTGTACGTCTTGGTAGTGAACTTAAAGATTTCAAATACCTTATATATACTCAAATACCTTATAGCCAGTAATAGGATGGTTGTAACTCCCTCTGATCAGGGATTCAGTAGGTGCAGGCCAGTTCAATTCTGTGCTGCCAATTCATGTTTATCACAAACAAGACCTTAAAACTGATGTTCACAGTGATCTAAACAAGATGATATTCTTTAGTGCAGCACTGCTGTTTCTTGTCAGCTTTAAGCTGCTTAGAACTGGGTTACTTAAGCTGGTGGGAGTCTGTAGTACTGCTGTGACTTTTACTGATGAATCTGTTCTCTTGATAAACCAGGCGTTCAATTTTGGTGCAGGCAAGCATTTCTACTCGCCTTAGGTAAAATTGTAGCAAAATCTCTGGCAATGTCAACAGTCTCTGGTTTGTTTCTTTTATCATGACTGGAACATGTGGCTTTTGGGCCATGAACGTGGGGTACTGTCTGCTCTTGAGTTCTATGTCTGTTCTCAGTTGTACAAATTACTCTCTTACTGAAAAAAACCCCACTTATTTCTGTACTGTCATTGTTCAGAAGCAAACTGGTTAATACAAAATAGCATCTCTATCCTGTGTCCCTAAAACTCGATGACTGCTCCACAGAATATGTGATGACTGTAGGTATAAAATTGTCCCTGAAATAGGTGTAATTATTTCTGACTGGATTTGTTACAGGAAAAATACTATGCTGGATCCAACACCTCGAGGCTGTTGCAGCTCCATGCCCCAAATATGACCAGTAATAAGGCTGAAAATATATTGCTGGTAGCTACAAGCTCATAGAGCACATGCACACATGACATTTACATGTAAACATGACCGGCCACACCAATCAGGCAGACACACACATAGAGGAGCACAGCAGAGACAGACATATCCTGCTCCCTTCCCTGTCTGAGCAGGAGGAGGTCATACACATAGACGCATATATATGTGTGTGTGTGTACATATATATATATATTTATATGTATGGTAGAGACCCTTCAGCAGCAGAGTTTAGACACTGTTGGTTCCTGAATCCCAGTCTCCCTGGTTGCTGGCCTGTGGACACAGCAGCTCCAGCCCACAGTGCTGTTCCCGGTGCTCGCTGTGTCTCAGGTGGCTGAGACTGCCCTGCTTACGTGGTGGCCAACACCCTACCCATTAGAGACAGAGGTGTGCATCCATGTACAGAGCTGGTGGCATTCCTCTGGGCCTCCATACCAGACCCACCTGTGTTAATGTTTTGATGCATGTTTGTCAAGTCTCTTAAAAATCTATTTTCTTTAGTTCTGTGCTTCTGAGATAATTTTCTATAGCATAAACTTATGCTGCCAAGAAATTTCTAAAGGGTGCTGACCTTTTGTAATGCTGCTGCTCTTCTGCCCATTTTCAAATAAGACAAGATTGAGGGTGACAGATTGAGGAGCAGTCCTGACAAAGTTATAGTTTGTGGTAGGCAACGGTCAGTGCAAAATTTGGGAGTATGGGTGAGCCTGGACCTTGGTGTCGCCCTGATGTCTTTGCCTTCTAGCACCATGTGTAAGTCGTTGTTGTTTCATAGTAGACATAGTGTTGTAAAATAAATAACCTTAATGGAAGAAGGGATGGGATGGAAGGCTTCATGGAGGTGTTTTTGCCCGCAGCCGTGATGCATGTTGGTGTGAATTCCCTTAACGTTCAGAATTGTCTTTTAGTGGGCTTATTGTCAGAAGTGCCTGATTTATAACATGTAATTAATTCCCTTGGTGTCTGTGAAGGCCTACCAGGCTGGGCATGGGGCGGCAGCTGCGCGGCGCCGTTCTGCAGGCGGGGAGCTCTGTCGAGGCCGTGCCAGGGCTGGGCTTGAGCCCGGGCTCTCTGTTTGTCAGCGCCTCGGTAACATCGCCCAGGGCCCGGCTCAGGAGGCGCGGTGTGACGGGTCTGTGTCTGCCCTCCCACAGGCACCGCAGCTGCCGTGGTCAGAGTCTGAGCCGCGCTTTGGCCGGTCAGCGAGAACTTGCTCAGACGATGGAAATAGAGCTGACTGCGTTGCTTGCTCAGCTGAGGGTTTCCGCGGGATGTGGCCGGTTCCTGCCGGCGGCAGCGCTGCCAACTGTGGAGAGGCGCGGTGCGCGTTGCCGGCGCAGGGAGCGGTGCTCCTTTCCCGGAGGAGGCGGCCGCTGCACTGGGCACGGGGATGGCGGGGCGGTGCCGCCCCGCTCGGCCCGCCGGGGGGCGCCGTGCGCCGCGAGCCTCGCGCGCACTCCTGGCGCGGAGAGAGGCGGAGCCGCGCGACCGGAGCCCCGGGGCTTTCGACGGCCGCCGGTGCGCGAGCGATGCGCGAGCGCGCCCGTTCGAGAAGCTTCTCCGCGCGCGCGGCGCTGCGCGGGCCGGACCGGGCCGGGCACCGGGCCCTGCGCTCGGCGCGGGCACGTGACGGGCAGGCGGGAGGGAGGGGGATGCTGGCCTGTTGTGCGCATGCGCGCGCTGCGGCGCCGTGACGTCAGCACGGTGCGCACGCACGTTGTCCCCAGCTGGCGGACACACGGTCCGCGTGAGAAAGGAAGCGGGAGGCCGCGCGCGCTTCGCGCACGGTAACGACCTGGGAGCGGGGCCGCGCCGGGAGCAGCGGCCGCGTCGCGCGCGAACCCCGCGCGCCTCTGCGCGCGCCCTCCGCCCGCCGCCCGAACTGCGAAAATTGACACCAGGCGCGGGCACGAGGCGGCCGGGCCCGGGCCCGTCGGCCGCGCCCCGGCGGCCACGCGAGGCGCCGCTGCCCGCGGACCGCCTCGGGAGCGCCGGTGGCGCGCGCCCCGCCGGGCAGAGCCGCGCCGGGTCCCGGCAAAGAGCGGCGCGGTTTTCCCACGTGCGCTCGTTCAGCTGCCCTCAGCCAGCTGGCGCGGGCGGTCGTTCCGGCCCCCGCTGCTCCTGGGTGGCTGCCGCTCCCCGTCCCGAGGCTTCTGGCTGGGGTCCGTTCGGCGCGGCCGGGGAGGGCAGCGGGGTCGGGCGGGGGAGGAGGGCGTTCAAAGCGACAGGTGCTGCGCTCGGCCCGCAGCCGTGACGCCACCTGCCCGGGGCGGGGCCCCCGTCTCTCGCCGCCGTTCCCGGGGCGGCCCCTCCTGGTGCCCGCTCGGTTGGTCGGTGTTGAACGGCGGCGCGGCGCGTGGGGTGTCCGCTGCCATTGGGCGCGCGCCGTGGGGCTCCCGGCGGCGGCGCGCGGCGGGTGGAGGCGGGCGGGGCAGCCCCGGGGCTCGCGCGCCGCCGTCGCTCCCCTTCCCACGGCGCTTCCCGGACCCGCCCGCCCCGGAGCGCCGTGCGCGGAGCCGCGTCCCGCTCGGCGCGTGGGGAATTGGGTTGGCTTATTTATATGAGAAGGACGCTTTGCATCTGATTGTCATACTGCTTTTGGCGGGTCGTAGTGCGACTTGTGAGTGGTTTTGGCCGCTGCGCCCTGCGTGAACGCTGCTTCTCAATTACAAGGTCTCTGTGTAGAGAGGGGAAATCTCTGACGCTGTTCAGAACGTCAGCTTCCACAAATACACGTGTTTCCCCTGAAATATTGCATTAGAGTCTATGTGCTATAATAAAACAGGCTCCTGTGCGTCACCAAATGTAATAAAATATATTAAATTGTTTTCTGGTAACAGACTGTGTTAGCGCTGAAATAACGTAGATTTTGATTACACTAATTGCCCTTAATCACATTTTAGCCACGCACGTTTTAGACTTGACTGTGCGTGGTGCTTGTGGTAGAAATAGCTACTGCAGTACAACATAAGAACTTTGAGCGTTGGAGAACAGAAACTGTTACTCTGTAGGTCTTTATATGCATAGAACTTCTGCTGAATGCATGGTTGTTGAGCTTTTTTTTTTTGTTATGTGTTTTTCTGGTCTGTCTTTAGTAAGATAATTTAGTCAAATAAATTTAAAGGTTTCAAGTAAATGTAAAGCTACTGACATTATGCATACGTTAAACCAGATCTGAAACCCCTTTGATAGTGTGTTTCCTTTATGAGCAAATACAGTTTTGGTGCATACTGCACAGCATTAGTGTGAACTCACTTTCCAACTGTATGTTTACTATACATATAAATATGTTATATGTGTATATGCAAAGTAAGTTGGTGGAAAATCATCTAGAACTTATGTGGTTCCTTTTTCACCACTCTGTATATCTGAGGTTTATTTCTATTCTGTTCTTATAGGTGAATATGAAAGCGCTCGTGTCTTGGGGATAACCTTTTGTGTTGCTGGGACTTGAGGTGTAATCTACTGAAAAAGCAGAGCAATATACTTGAATTCATTTTGTATCCTGGACTCTGTTAAGGAGTCCTCAGTGGGTAGGTGGTTATGGGTATGTTTGTGGGGAAGGATTTCCTCTGCAAAATTAAACTGAAAACCAGACCTTGTAAATTCATGGGTATCAAAATCTGTGCAGAACAGTTTTGGTTTATTTCCTCCAATTTAAGTTTTACATTAAGTTTTAAAGTGTGATGTGTAAGGGGTAAAAATGGATCTCTCATATTTCCTAGCTGTTAAGAACATTTATCATATGAATGATAAATGGGGTATAAATTGTCTCTTGAGCTTTGAGGTCATTTGTCACATGTGTGTGACAGCTTGTTAGCACAGAGGGGTTTTTCCTCCTACAGTACCCCAGTCCTAACAAAATAAAGATGTCTTATTAAATATCCAGTTTACTTAAAACTTGTGAATTAGGAATTAATTCTCTTGAAAGAGATGGTTGTTTTCTACCCCATAGGATTATAGAACAGTTTTGGTTGGAAGGGACCTTAAGGGACACCTAGATCCAGCCTTCCTGTCATGGACAGGGACACCTTCGGCTAGACCAGGTTGCTAAAAGCCCAATCCTGATGTTGAACTCTTGCAGTGTTGAGGCATCCAAAGTTTCTCTGGATAACCTGTTGCAGTGCCTAACCACCCTTGTAGTAAAGAATTTATTTCTAATATCCAATCTAAATTTCTGTCTTTCATTTTGAAGCCATTTCCCCCTCTTCTGTCACTGTCTTTGTGAAGGTCACTCTCCAGATTTGTTGTAGGTCACCTTTAGGTACTGAAAGGCTGCAATTATTATTTCTCCCCAGAGCCTCTTCCAGGCTGAACAACTCCAACTCCCTCAGCCTTTCTTCACAGGAGAGGTGTTCTGTCCTTCTCAACATCTTTGTGCCCCTTCTCTAGATTTGCTCCAAGAGGTCTGTGTCCTTCCTGTGCTGGAGACTCCAGAGTTGGATACAGCACTCCAGGTGGGGTCTCAGCAGAGCAGTGGGGCAGAATCCCATCCCTTGCCCTGCTGGCCATGCTGCTTTGGATACAACTATGCAACTGGTCCTTCTCAGCAGCACTAGTCAATTTCTCCATCCCCCCATCCTGTGATTGATACTGGGGGTTGCCCCATGTCAGGTGTATCACCTTGCACTTGGACTTGTCAAATCTCTTATCAAGCTTGTCCGGGTCCATTTTGACATTCAGTCATGTTAGCTTCACTTACCTTGCCAGTATGGACCCATGAGGGACACCACTTGTTGTGAATGTCCCCTGGGACTCAGAGCTGTTGATCATTACCCTCTGGATGGGACCATTGTACCAGTTTCTTATCCACGGAATAGACCACCCATCAGATCCATTTCTCTCCAGTTTAGAGAGGAGGACTTTGAGGGGGACTTTTTCAAAGGCTTTATGGAAGTCCAGATAGACAACATCAGTAACTCTTCCACTGTCCACCAATGCAGTCACTGTTTTAGAAAGCCACTGGGTTGGTCAAACAGGACTTGTTCTTGGTGGAACTGTGCTGGCAAATCACATTTGTCCTCCATGCACCTTAACATCACTTCCAAGAGGATCTGTTCCATGATCTTCCCAGCCACAGACATGAGGTTGACAGGTCAGTAGTTCCCAGAATACTTCTATCTACCCTTTTTTAAAAAATGGGTGCAGTATTTCCCTTTTCCAGTCACCTGGGACTTCACCTGACTGCCACAACTTCTTGAGTATTAAGGAAGGTGGCTTGGCACATCAGCCAGTTCCCTCAGGACTCTGGGATGCATCTCAGCTTCTCATAGTGGTTATTAACTCTGGTCTCCAGCTCCCACCAACTACATATTTGATGAAAGAATCAATCATTTTTTGTCCGTGTTGTATTCCTCTTACAATAAGGATCAAAATACAAATATCTGGATGTGGAAATAGGATTTTTTGTGTTACCAGAAGTGCATGTTTTAAATTTTCACATAGAAAAATATACAAGCTATTTGAAAAATGAAGTAGTGTATGATCTTTTGTTACAGTGTTGACATAATTCTTAACCTGGGAGGTAGACACACAGAAGTGGAGTTGTGTATATACAGATAAGAGTAACTTCTTTAGTTCCCTAAACAGTGATTATGCTAATCATAACAGTACAAATGTTTTCTTGTTTGATTTAAATTATTTCCATAATTGAGAAGATAAAGGAAGCTAAGGCTGCCCAGTGCTTCACATTCATCCATTTAATCTTAGCTGCATGGTCTTTTGGGGGTTAGTTTGTGTTTTTTTTCCAGAGTTTATCCATTTGAAGTATTTTGTCCCTTCTTTCTCTCTCTGCCCTTGACAGACAGTTAGAAACTGCTGGAGAGTGTAAGCAAAGAAATTCCAAACACACAAACTTCAACAATTTCAATAAAGAAATCAGGAGAAAATGTTTTTAACATTTCTTTTTTCTTTCCTCCTTTACATTTTGACAAGTTGTAGACCTCAGGGAACTCTTTCTTTCTTTCTGACAAGACCTTTATCTTTGTGTCAAAAATGTGCCATTTGCTCTTCTGAAAACTTTTGCATGTTCTGCCTAATGTTGTTAAGTGAATGATCTGCAGACTAGAGGGAGCATCTGAACAAAGTGCTTAGAAATACCAAGCAAAGCAAGGAGTTCTGTTGGGGCAAACTCTGTAAGAAAAAGCAATTTAAAGGTGTCATAGCCCCCATGTCTATAAGGTCAGAATTGTATACACACATGCAACCTTGATTTGTTGCACCCTGATTGTGCTCTGTTTTATAGTACTGCTTATCTTTTAAGTTTTTTATGTGGAGAGCTATTGCAAAAAGGATGTCTCATGCTACTTAATTACTTTCTTAGACTATATTGGAATAATTTTAACTGTTTTCCGTTTCTTCCAGAATGGTGATCACACATAGAAGATTATCAGAACTCTGTAGAATTTGCATTTGGTTTGAGAGCTTGTGAAAGTGCTCATAATGGAGAAACAGCAGATTGTCTTGGCTAGCCGGGATGGTGGGACTGTGTCTGGTGCAGCGCCTGCTTTCTTTGTCATCTTGAAACAACAGCAGGGAAATGGAAAAGCTGACCAAGGAATCCTAGTAGCAAACAGTGATGCTTGTGCTCTCGCCAGCAGTGTATCCATTCCAGTCAAACCCAGAGTCAAGACCTGCCTCCCAGCTGACTGTGTCTCAGGGGGCATCACTGTCACCCTAGATAACAACAGCATGTGGAATGAATTCTACCATCGCAACACAGAGATGATTCTGACGAAGCAGGGGAGGCGGATGTTCCCGTACTGCCGATACTGGATCACAGGGCTGAATTCCAGTCAGAAGTACATTCTAGTCATGGACATATCCCCAGTGGACAACCACCGATACAAATGGAATGGCCGTTGGTGGGAGCCCAGTGGGAGGGCAGAACCACATGTTCTAGGACGAGTGTTTATTCATCCAGAATCCCCTTCCACTGGCCAGTTCTGGATGCACCAGCCAGTATCCTTCTACAAACTTAAACTCACCAACAATACCCTGGACCAGGAGGGTCACATAATCCTGCATTCTATGCACCGATATCTGCCGCGACTTCACCTGGTGCCTGCAAACAAAGCCACAGAAGTCATTCAGCTTAACGGCCCTGATGTCCATACATTTACCTTCCCACAGACAGAGTTCTTTGCAGTTACAGCCTACCAGAACATCCAGATTACCCAGCTGAAAATAGATTACAATCCTTTCGCTAAAGGCTTCAGAGATGATGGGCTGAATAGTCGGCCTCAGCGTGATGTGAAACAGAACAACAACTTAGAATTGGAAGGAGGTGGTGTTTTTAGCACTCCTAGCATTTGTGGTCGCCCTGCTGAAGTTGATGCATTAGGTGTGCATCAGAGAAGTTTAGATTCTTCATTCATTAGTCAAAATCCATCAGACACTGAGCTGGATAAAGAGTCCTTTAATGCCGAAGGAGACTTCTTGGGTCTCCTGGACAGTGACCTGCCTTCAGGTGTTATGCCAAAGCTAAAACAAGAAGTCTCTGAAAGGTGGGTTAACACTGCGTTTTCAGTACAACTGCTGGTTAAGTGGGATGTTTTGTAAATAAATAACAGGATGCTCAGTGTAGAGGTTTGCTGCTAAAGGTTGCATGACCTGAAATGGCAGAACAGTTAATATTACTAAAAACTTTTCTTTCCTCAGTCATAGTATCAGTCTTGACTTTCTAAGGTGTCTGGGGAATGCAAGAGTCCAGTATTATTTTCTGTGTTGCTTTAGTTCCCATTGTTGAGAAGCATTGAGGGGTTTCACTTAACCCTCTTAGCATTTTAGAAGGCTAAATTAATTTTTTCAGAGTTTTAGGCAGAGCTATTGCAGTCATTAAAACTGCTTTTGCTTTTAGGGTTGCTCACCACATTGACATGCTGTCTGTCTATAGCTTCAGTTTTCATCAGTGAAAATAATGGTGTGTGGGTATTTAGGTTGCGTATGTGTAGGGATTGCTGCAAGGCAGTTGTAATTGGCAGCAAGCCACTGTTTTGTCAATAACCACTGCTTGGTGTGAATTCTTTTATTCCACAAAGAAGTGTGAGGTAGCCTGCCTGTTGGTAGTCAGTTGCCTCATATTTGCTCTGAGGTAAGGGAAGTACTTCAGAACAACTTGGTTTTTCTAAAGCAAGCCTGGCAAAACTATTATTTTACTGCACTTTTACTTAGTTTTGAAAATCCAAGCAATAGCACGGAGCACTCTTAGTGAATAGTTAATGTCCATGTAGAGATACTTTGAATGATAAGAAATTATTTAAAAAAAACATAGAGGTTTCTTTTCTGCCACGTTGGTTCATGTCAGTTTGTTAATAACAGGCTTAATCTGCCAAAGATTTAGTTACTAAAGCAACCTTTGTAGACCAGTACACAAGAAAATTATCTACCTGCAGGATATCAGGATGATGTTAATAGTGAAATTAGTGGTCAGTTCTTACTGGAGAAAAGTTATATTTATGATGTAGTTATACAAAGGCTGTATTGCTGTACAACTGTATTATACAAAGACTGTATTACTATACAACTGCAGTGTGTTTTAGAGAGGACAGAGGTTTCGTCTGTTTTTTTTTTTTGTCTTGCAAGAAGGATCTCTTTGCCTTTTGAGTAACTGAAAAACTCCAAATTACGGAGTTATTCATACTTTGACACTTTATTGAATTTATTTGTAGTAATTCTTAGGAGTTTGGAGATTTAGAGTGCCCAGACCTTTCTGTTGCTGTATTTTCATGTGTCAGTCTGTTAAAAAAAAGATCTTCTGGACTTACTTTATTCTCAAAAAATGCTGTTCTACCCCAACTAAAATCTGAAAATACACTGATTACAGAAAAGATGGGCTTTTTTTAGTTTTTAGTTCATAAGAGCATGGAGAAAAGTTTAGATAACTTGCATGTTAGAAGTAACACTCAGAAAATAATTATTGACAGCTTTATTTTGCTTTCATAATGATATTCATTTGCCTGGAGAGGGTCATTGAAGCAGATTTAGTTGAGAACTGTTTATTCCAAGGAATAAAAGATGTTATAAGGACTCAGGGACCTTCCTTCAAAATAGGTGATGCACAGTGACAGATTTAATTTTTTTCAATCCAGAGCACATTAGATTCCTTCTCTGGTTTTGCCTCCAAGGTAACTGATCTCTGAAATATGCTAAAATCTGTGCAGTCTGGAAAACACTGCAAAGTTTTTGTTGTCTGGCTTGGAAGCACCTGTCATTGATGAATAAATGTTACCACTGTCCTAGAACTACTTTCAGGCATTGGCCAGCTTTTTGTTATGTTTTTGTAATCTGTGTGAAAACGTAAAATTCTTTACTTGGAAAGAGAAAATTGATCTTATCCAAGAAATGGCAAAACTACAAGGGCTGGAGTTTTTCAGAACATTGGTTCTCCTGTTTTATTCTGATCTGTTCACAGTGTTTTCATGCCATATAATTGAGTTTAGAAGTATGTCAGCTTCCAAGGACAGCACTGAGAGTGTGACATTTTTCTTAATGAAACCAAGCACATTAATATTTACAAATCAATGAAGGCTGGGAAGTTGTGGGGTTTTTGTTTATTTGTTTGGGGTTTTTTGTTGTGTTGTATTTTTGGGGGGCGTTTGGTGTTTTTTTTGTTTGTTTGTTTTGGGTTTTTTGTTTTTGGTTTTTTTTTGTTTGTTTGTTTTTGTGGTGGGCAAACTCTTAGTAGGTAGTACTTGATAGGCACTATCTTGCTTTTAGGCAGGGTAGTGATTTCTGCTGAGCTTAGATTTGAGAAGCAAGTTGGGAACTGCTACCTCTCAGACAATCCTCAAAAGAAGTGGAGTTCCTAGTGCTGTTGAGGGTGATACTTCCCACCCATACTCAATTCTTCTGACATTTTGATAATAGAACCATGTAAAAGCTTGCATATATACCTAAGAGTAATTTTAATCCTGAGTTATTAGAGGACTTCAGAAATAAAGGACTGTTTTCTTTTGCAAGGTACTATGTGGGTTTTTCCCTTCTGCTTCTGTGGCCTGATAGTATGTTTAGTTTAAATAGGTGTGTTGTAAAGAAAAAAAGTGTTTGGGTTGTGGATACTTCAGTAGAAATGCTTATCCCTGGATGTACTTAGATGTTTAGGCCATGGAACAAACAAACTTTACTTAAGACATACAGGCTTATGTACTCCTCCTCCTTTCCAAGATCAATTGAATTTCCTTCTTCAAAAATAAAAAATCTGTGGGATTTTTAATGCTCCATTAGTCTTGTTCTAATTTAGTTGTCGTGTGTTTAGTCTTGATAGTTTGAGTATTTTTCCTTTCTTGCCTTTCTTTTGGGGGAAAAAGGCAAGTGATTATCCTTCAAACCTCTGCCATAGATTGCTAGATTAATTCCACAAGAAATCAGATTCCCTTCCAACTTCTTCCCAGTGTAATTTAAAATGATGTACCAAAAAAAATATGTATTTTAGTACTTTTCAAAAATGAGCAGCTTAGTGATTTTTAATCTGGAAAAAGCCAATAAGGCAGTCTGTCTGCTTTTGTTGTTATATTGCAAGGGTGCCAAATACATTACTTGGGTTATAAGAAAGTTGGTTTAAATATGCACTGTTCCATACCAGGTAAAGAAAGAGCTAGTTAAGACACTATTTCACCATTTTTACCTGATCTTAGATTGAAGATTTTGAGAGGACAACCTGCCTTGATTCATCTTCCCATAATTAGAGGAAGAGAAGTTTCTGTGACTACTTAGGTTGCATGTAACTTCAGAAACTAAGGCCAGATGAAATTGGTTCAGTGCTTGAAAGCAACTTTTTTATTCTTTGAGAAGTTGGTTATTGCATCAAAATTTTAAAACAGGATTTTGTGCAAATGCTTTATCTTCTCATGCATTTACGCGCACGGGTCATACCTCACTCTTGTCACCACCTGGCTTATGGTTGCATTATCTAGACTAAAACAATATTTGGCTCTTGAAGTTTCAGTTTTACAGCAGGGCTTTTTAGTTCCAGATATCAAATAGAAATCCTGGCCTGCAAGTTTGTTAGGGTTTTTTGCCTCTTGATTTTCAGGAATTCTAAATTAGCAGAGCAGATTAGTCTTAATAATATTAATTTTAGTTGTGGATGAGCTTTGCTGAATCAACCTCTTAGTTTAGTATTGTGGCAGGATTTTCAGCTGCCAGTAATTCACAAGTAGTCTGTCTTTTCATTTCTTTCACAGTAACTCACTGACCCAGAAGGGCTTTTTAATCTTTCACATTATGAATTACATGAAAGTTAGGAAATTTCTAATAGGAAGCTCATTGTCCGGAGAAAACGGTAGACAAAACAGGACTGGTATTCCAGTCTCCTGCTGCCTGCTGTTCCCTCAGGAGTCATGTTTTTGCTTTAAGCTTAATAATGGTTACTTAGTGTCCTTATGAGTTGGAACAAATTTTCTAGGTAGCTTCACTTTAGAATTTTATATGTAAATATATACATTTGTATCTTGACTGCCAGCTTCCTGTTTTAATACTGCAGTGTTTCTCCATAAAGGGAATACTCCCAGCTCTGTGTTGTGATTCTTGTGTGTTCCAGCTCTTCTTCCTGAAGTATGTTCTCAGTCTACACAAGAAGGAAGCAGCTTCTTCCTCCACTTCTTTTTCCCTTTCTCAGTCCCAGCTGTGGGTTCTCAGCCCAACTGGGCTTAGCACTTCTTTAAAGGGGTAGGGATGGATAATGTTAATGATAAAATAGACACACATACATATATACTTCCAGTATATATAAAGCAATATTTACTCTCTATATAATATATTAGTACTGCAATTGCATTAAATTTTACTTGAAATTGTTGTCATTAACAAATAATTTTACTTTAAATAACATTTTAATAACACAAAGTTGACAATAATAATTTAATATAATTAAATTATATACAGTGTATCATATAGTAAGTATAAAGGTATTATTTGAATACTATGTGATACATTGAGTAAATAAATTCTGACCTTTTTTTTCTGAGTTTTATTCTGGATTTGAGTTTCTGGCTTCATACGTTAGCATTTTTTTCTTATGACAAGGAGCCAGGTTCTGATACACTAAAGAAGACTGGTGACTGTAGTTCTTTGACTGGTGACTGTAGTTCTTCTAGATCTGTCTGGCCCTCAAAGAAGCCCATTATGAGCTGCCTGTACTGTTCGTCTTCAGTATCTAATGCATGATATTTTGAATTCTGGTTAAGTTAGGATTCAGACTTAGTGGAAAATGCAGCAGAATTCAGTAGGATATTAGTATTCTGTAAGTGTACAAACAACAGTTGAATTTAGGAATTGTCTGCATATGGCTTCAGGGTGCATTAACTAAAATTTTGGTGCTTTAAGGGCTCACTTGGCTTCTTACTTGCAAGCATAATGGCTTTAGTAGTGTCTTAATGAGATACACGGCAAACTAAGGCTGCTTCTGAGCATTTCAAATATGACAGCTTAGCATGAGTTCATGTTGAGTAAAAGAGGAAAAAGGGCAAATGTCACCCTGATATTAGTAGGGAAGGAAGTTGTGCTGCTGCCTTCAGATAAGAAGTTGGGTTGTTCTTAATAATGGCAATTTCTTGGGGTTTCTTGAGTACTTCTAAAAATGTAAGCTTGAAAATGACAGCTTATTTAGCAGACTTTTTTCTGGGAGCATTTTAGAGGCTTTTTACAATATAACCAAGAACTGTGGGAGGTGGCGCAGTTTTGGTAAAGGAGATTTGATAAAATAAAAATCTTACGTTGTATTTTGGTTTTGTCCCTTCTCTCCCACCCCAGTCCCATTGCTAGCAGTTATGAGAGCAATTCCCGTGTGGCATCTCCATTGGACCCGAATGGACAATTTAATGTAGTCATTAAAGAGGAGCCAGTAGATGACTATGACTACGAGTCAAATATTTGCACACAAGGAATAACTGTGAAACAGGAAGACACAGATGAAGAAACTGATGAATATTCCAACACTGATGATGATGATCCCGTTGTACAAAAACACCTAATGAGACGCCGTGAAACAGATGGAACTGATGGAGAGCTCACATCTAGGAAGCGTATGCTAACCAGTCCTTCAGGTGTTGCCAAAGCAAAAATGTTAAAACTGGATAGTGGTAAGATGCCTGTGGTCTATTTGGAGCCTTGTACAGTCACAAAGAGCACAGTGAAGATATCTGAGCTGCCTCAGACCATGCTTTCCTCTTGCAAGAAGGATAAATCCCCTTTGGGTGCGATCCTGGATTCCTTGCCCGTGTGTTTTGAAAATCACAAAGACTCCTGCTCAGGCACAGTCACTGGGCCTGAGGAGTTAGTTATGAAGAAAGAATCTCCTGGGAGTAAAATGTCACAGAAATACTGTTCAGTCAGAGAGGCCCAGTGGGCTCTATCCAAATTACCTAATTTTAATCTCAGGGGCTCAGTAAGTTGTGATTTTCCAGATAAAGAGATCGGTGGCAGAAAAAGGCCTGGCATACTGAAGAACCCTATGTCCCTCAAAGGCTCTGGTAACAATCAAAGCACTCTATCATCAGCTACAAATAAAAGAGGAAGGCCCCGGAAACTGAAAATTTCCAAGGCTGGTCGACCACCTAAAGGTATAGGGAAAAATGTAGTAGCCAGCAAGAACACTTCTCTGGGGCCTGTGAATATCCTTCCAGATGTTAAACCAGACCTTGAAGATGTTGATGGTGTTCTTTTTGTGTCCTTTGCATCAAAGGTAAAACCTCATTGTTGTGGAGTAAAATTCAAAAATTTGTTGTTCAGTTGTAAAGCCTTTGTGCTTACAGCTGAAGTTATATTTTCTTTTAAACCGAGTTTAGAGTTTTGTGACCTCTTCTCCAAATCTGTTCTTATTTTGACCCTGTGTTACTCATAACATGGTGTTACTTCTTGCAGCTTAGGGAAAAGTAGAGGGATCTAGAGTTCTGTATAAAGGAATGCATGCTTGTTTATGAAGCAGTCTCATGTTTTGAATAATTTTGGTAGTACTTGATGTGGTCTACTTTGCATCTAAGTGTTTTAAGGTATCTTAACTTACTCAAGGCTCTTCATGTATGTAGGAAGCTCTTGACATTAACACTGTTGATAGAGCTGGTGGAGAAGAGTCACAGAATCTTCAGGCTCCCCTGTTGACTACAAGTGATCCAGGTACTTTTTTTTTTTTTTTTATGAGTGGCTCTTTCCTGCAATAAGGGAATTTGTAAAGACACACTGAAAAAATTAATAATTAGGTCAGGTTTTTTGCATGGCAAATGTTTTTTATATGTTCTGTTATTTTTTGAGTAGATTGTCAAGCAAGAATACAAATATTGGAAAAGGAGCTGATGGAAGAGCTGAAGACCTTGAGGCATAAACAAGTAATACATCCTAGCCTTCAGGAAGGTAAGTGGTCATGTACATACTGATAAGCCTGATTGGTCATTACACTTAGTCATACTCAGCTGATGATTTCCTACTGGTGCCAATACTGTGAATGCCTGATATGGCTGGGACCTGGATTCTCATCTGCACACATTTTTGTTGCAAACTAGAAAATGTGGAGGTGGCAAAAGGTGACTCCTGAATCTCCAATAGGAGAGCAGGAGTCTGCATGTTTTGTGCCTCTTGCAGAAGTTGCTGAGCCTTTTGATGGTGCCTGTTTTGTAATGACCTAAACCTGGTTGAAAGCAGTTAGAGTTGGTTTTACTCCTTCATAAAAGTCAGCATTTCTTGGTGAGTAGAAGAGCTAGAGATCCAGCAACACTTAACCAAGACTACATTTACTGTGATTTGAGTCCTTATTTCTATGAGTCCCTATTTATCCAGTTCACTAGCTATGTTTAAGGGCCAAGCAAGGTACTTGTAGTTTGTGATCTTCTGTTGATATCCAGTGTTATTCTGAGATAGATGGAGGAAAAAACAAGGATCCACAGAGTGGAACTTCATGTTCTCTCTTCTTATGATGCTGAAGGACATCAGTAATGGTAGTCCTGAGACCAATGACATTAACGTTGGCAGCAGAGCCGGTGATGAAATCATTGATACACACGGAAACATTGTACTGCATACTCCTGAGGTGTGCCCCAAATGTTTCAAACACATAACTGTAACACTGTAGGGATTGAGTCTGCAAATACTGATCTTGGCTCTGATATGAGCTGTTCTTGGGCCCTCACAGAGCTTCTGTGGTGGAGAACATTGGACTGTCTTGAATGGTTTATGCGTGGTGTGTGATTAGAACTAGCAATGTTAAGCCATTTTAGGATTTTATTGTGGACCTCCTAGGTGTTAACTTTTACCCAAAAAAAGTATAAAATTACAGTGTGTTGGCAACCACGTGGTACATTGGCAACTACAGCACTTAGGAGGGCTTTTACTCCTGAGATAATCCTGCAACTGGGAACATGTACAACCCACATGCTTTTTCTCCAGCTGAAGTCTGAGGTGCCTTCTGAAGGGCTTTGAGCAGTTCACAGATACTAAAAAATGGACAAGAAATGTCAAGCATTAGGCTAAGAAGAAGACATCTGAAGAATTTTGATTTTCTTGAGTGGTAATGACCATCATTTCCATCATGTTGGATGGTAATCTGCTGAACTTGTTAAATAGTGAAATTGCAATTCAGCAATGATGGAGATAAACCACAGCTTCTAATTTTTAGAGGGAAAAGAAGACACAGGAAAACTGTTTGCAGCAAGAGCATTGCTACAAGAGATGCAATCTGATTGGGCTGTGAAGTGAATTACACTATGAATACTCTTGTTGTTAGACTTCATTATCATTAACATTATCCATCCCTACCCCTTTAAAGAAGTGCTAAGCCCAGTTGGGCTGAGAACCCACAGCTGGGACTGAGAAAGGGAAAAAGAAGTGGAGGAAGAAGCTGCTTCCTTCTTGTGTAGACTGAGGACATACTGCTGCATGTGGACAAGGAACCAGACTTTCTTCAGATTGCCTTCATCTTCCAAATAATTACAGATCTCTTGCCTTGCAGACTTGAGATCCTGGAAGGAACTGACATAGCAGTTTTGATGTTAACTCTGTTTTGATTCTCAGCAGTGTGGTTGAGAAGTTTAAGATTCTATTTGAGATTCACTGATGAAATGTTGGAGCAGTACCTGAACCCTACAATTGCTCTTGATCTGTGAAGTTAAAAACAGGGTGATGGAGGCTATCTAGATTTTAGAGGCACCAGAATTGCAGGAAAATGCTTCAGAAAGAAGGGAATCCAACTTAAGTGTGTTAAAAGGAAAGTTCCTGCTGGAGCACTGCAGTGCAACGGGATGATTCTTTTAACTGGGCTGATTTGAATCCCTGACTATATTCTTGAAAATTGAAGGCACTGTTGTCATGTTACCTCTTTCAGGTTAATCAGCTGCAGCTGATAAAGATGAGAAAGTTCTTATAGTTCTTCTTTGCTACTGTTTGCTTACAGCAACTGAAATTTAGCAATGCTCTGGAAGTGATAGAAATTCTGAAAAGTGATTATTCACCTGTTGTGTATGGAGATGTCTTTATTGACATAATACTTAACTGTTACCATTTGTTCTCCTCTGGCTGCCTGCTCCTGGCAGCAGTCATTCCATTTTGCACTTCTTGGGCTCATCCTCTTGGGTTTTGTCTTGGGTGTTTTTTACTTTGTGATCCTAAACTGAAAAAATAGATTTTCTGTATGTGTGATGTTCTTATTTTTGTTTTAAGGGTAAAACAAAGATAAGCTTGTTTTTGCAGGTGGCAAAAAGGAGATATTAAAGATAAATAAACTCTGTACTCTTTCAATTTTATTTGAGTAGGAAAAAAAAAGAAATGAATGGCATCTTGACCCTTGTCAGTCGACATATTTTTATACAAAACGTGAGACTGACTTACTTCTTGTTTTCCCTATGTAGATATGAAAATTACATCTCACTAGACTGCCTGTGATGACAGTATCTGTTTAAATAACCATGCTTGAGATTTGTTTCATGTCGATTTTTTTCAGGCTGCTAGTAATCTGGTCACTGTGTTTCCACTAGTGAGCATAAATGTGTACAGCCAGCACAAGGTTTCTGCTGTATGTGCAAATGTGACTTTGTTTCTTGAGCCTTGTCAAGCCCTACATTCTCAGTTTCAAGATGCATACATTTAATATATTCATTTCAAACTTGTGGGCAACAGGAGCAACATTTGAAAGTTTCTATAGCTAAAAGTCAAAATAGAAGTTCTCAGCTCCCAGCTGTGAGCTGAATTTTATTGAGAATGGTTTCTTGAATTCAGTATAACAATATTTCCTGAAAAGGTACAATTTTCCTAGCTTTTAGTTTTCTCATCACTTCTGTATCTATATTATTTCTGCCATTGACAAAAATAGCTTTTCTTACCAAGTAAATCTTTCAGTTTGGCTATTGGGGATTGTTAATGAAGGAACATGTTGATGCCACCACAAATGATTCGGTGCCTTTAACAACACAGATTGTTTAGTTTCTTTATAGCCATTTTTCCCCATTTCAGGTCCAAATGGGTCCTGAAATAGCTGCCTAAACTCATATCATAGCAGTCAAACAAACACACACACATTCTTCAGAGCTAAAATGTGGTTTCTTGTCTCTTATTGCTGGTTGAAGCTGATGTATGTGTGATATATGTTCTTGCTCGAGTTTAGCTCAGTACAAAAGGGGATGTGTAAGTACTGCTGGCAGGCTTGGTAACTTAGGGATATGAAATATCAGTCAGCTGGGTTGGGTTTAGAGAATAACTCTAGCCTTCAAAGATGTAAAGGGTGCCGATTTATTCAGAAAAACAGATAGAAAGTTTTATTATGAGATTTTTTGCAACACTGGCACAATGGTTAATAAATTTCTGTGAAAACTTCAGTAGCAGTCAAAAAAATGATGAAAAGTAATTCAGTTTTTTTCTCAAATTCCCATTGTGTAAAATTTCTTTAATTTATACCTGCTATAAATCCAATGGAAGTAACTGTTATGGCAGTAATGCTTTTTTCAAGTCTCTTAAAATGGTGGGGAAATGCCAGAAAAGCCCATGGTCACTGAACAGTTAATCTTTTAGTGAATATCTTGATTTTCTTTTTCCTAACATCTTGCTTCCTTGAGACATTTACTGTTACTTATTTCTTGTAGTGGGACTGAAGTTGAATTCTGTGGACCCAACAATGAGCATTGATTTGAAATATTTGGGTGTGCAACTTCCTCTTTCCTATTCAAATTACTCTCTGTGGAGCTATCCAGGTACCAACCCCAATTCTCCAGGTGGGTGGAATATGAATTTGCTGTAATCTCAAGTGTCACCTTTTTATTATCAATGAGAAGGAGAGAATGACTATTTAGTTCAGCTTGGTATCTAAAGAGATGAAAATGATACTAAAATGACAAAATAGGAGAACTTCTGTAGATCATTTTGTGGTTACTGGGCAAGGAGTCCTGAGTAATTGTGGTTGGATTATTTTGAGGGTTCCCGTTTTGTGATGGTTGTGATCCAGTAATAGCATCTGTCTATTTTATACTGACCTCTCAAATTGCTCAGAAAAAGATTAAGCAATCTGAATTTGTCTGATATTGCTCACATACCAAACAAAAAAAATGTTGTCTGTCACAGAGTTGAGTATCATAATTTTCCAGAAGAAGGCCTTGAGATGCCACATGGGGGCTACCCTCTAACTTCATGATAATTATTTATTACAAAAGTTGTGACTGACTGTTCTTTTTTAAATTTGCTTTGTATCGAAACAAGTGTATTTCTCATACTGTGAGTCATACTGTGACTGTGGTTCTCATACTGTTGGTAGGTACTGTATTCAATAGTGACCTGGATGGGCAAAGTGTAGCTTATCTTATATGCTTATCTTCTTCTACTTAACTGTTTCTCCCACTGTAGTATTCTGATTACTTAATGTCTTTCTTAATCTACTGCTTTTAGGAGCTGGTAGAGGCAGACATTGAATTTCAGATGGTTTACACTGCAGGAGAGGAAGATTCAATTCAGAAGACCTCAGTCAGCTTAGTGTCCAATGCAATTATTTCTAGCCTAGGAATACGTTAAATGCCCACACAGATCCCTGCTAGTACCTTTACATTCCAACTTAGCTCCCACAGTTGACGCTAACTTGACAGAGATGTAACTGTTTGTCTTTTGTGGTTATTCACTGACCATGCCCCTAATAGATACTCATATGAATTTGACAGAGCAGTGAACATTAAATGAAGTTTCTGCAGGTGTTATAAAAGCCATTGGCCCAACTGAGGGGAGAGAATCAAATCACTTTTCTTGCTGAGTGAAGCTGTAGTATGAGCTCAAAACTGGCTCTTCCATTTTAGCCCGCTAATTAGTTGATTGGCCCATTAGACTTTCAGAGCCAACTGCTTTTGCTAAATGCCAAGGAGACCAAACCAGAAAATAAAGGAAACACTATGTGTGTGGGATTGCAGAGCTCTACAGGGAATTTGGCCTTCTCTTAAGTATTCTGTTAATTAAAAAAACAAATAGAAAAAATTAAGTTGCTTCAAATCTTTTGAATTTGCTGCTGTTCACCTATCCCTGAAAAGGAAGAAGCAGCATTTGCTAAGACACTGATGCAATTAAACTTGGTTCATAAACTGAGGCTAGCTTTCTTCTTTTCCAGATACTGGATTTTCTTTTGTTTCCAGGACAGGAAAGACAAATGATTTCACAAAAATCAAAGGCTGGCGAGGGAAACTTCATGGTGCTTCTAGAAATGAAGGTAAAAAAACGTAAAAAGAGAGAGATCAATGTACATATTTCCAACATGTGGCCATTTTTCCTGACCTTTCATGGACCTTGCTGTTTGGTATTTGTGTCTGTCTTAGTAAGAGATGTATTTTTTTGTATTGAGACTGTTACGATTAAAGAATTTTTTTGTACTGGTACAAAGTTTCTCTCTTCCCTCGTTAATCTCCATTCTTACATTGTCAGAATGGAGATGAATGAGGGAAGAGAGAAACTTTGCTTTTGCTTTATTAAACTTCCTTTATATTGACCCATGAAGTTTTTTGCAGCTTACTTTTAACCCCCCCATTCTGCTGAGAAGGTGAGTGATAGAGTGGCTTGGCAGGCACCTGCAGTCCAGCCAAGGCCAGCCCACCACAAATGCAGGTGTAAGATCTCCACAAAAACAATTGTGCAGGCTGCTGGTTGTATTTCAGAATGGATTATATTTGGTGTGCCTGTATTATATGCTATTATTGTGGAAGAGTGCATTTTTTAGAGCTGTATAATCAAAACTATCCTACCGTGTTTGATTATTATAAAATTTAAGTCCAGGAGTTAAAGTACTCTTCATTTATTTAGGTGGCAGTTCAGAAGGTTCATTGAAGAATCGCTCAGCGTTCTGTAGTGACAAGCTGGATGAGTACCTGGAAAATGAAGGGAAATTGATGGAAACAAGTATGGGATTCTCTTCTGACACTCCCACTTCTCCTGTGGTATATCAGCTTCCCACTAAGAGCACTAGCTATGTTCGAACGCTCGACAGTGTTTTAAAGAAGCAGTCCACTGTAATTCCATCAACATCTTACACATTGAAGCCTGTTCCTCCATCATCTACCTCTAGGAAAACAAAGACTCAAACCAGACAGACATCTACAAACAGTAGAGCAAAATCATCTTACAAACCCATTTTGCCTTCACCTTTTCCTCCAAAGCAGAAGCAGAACTTGTCAGTGTCCGGGGAAAAGTCTGCTAAGCCTGCTAGCAGTTTGAGTAACCAAGCAGATGGTTTTGTGCTGCCAACTGTGGATGAAAATACGTTTCCAAAACAGATCAGTTTGCGTCAAGCACCACAGCATCACCAAGCACCTCGTCCACCAGGTTTGTCTAAATCTCAAGTGAAGTTAATGGACTTGGAAGACTGTGCTCTCTGGGATGGGAAACCACGGACCTATATTACTGAAGAGCGAGCAGACATCTCTTTGGTAACCCTGCTTACAGCTCAGGTACATCTGTAATAGTTTCTTTCTTTTCTGTGCTGTTGCTTTTAATCTACCCGCTTATGGATGATGCATAGCAATGCAGAAAATAAGACTGACGCTTCTAAGGATCATGATAAAGCATGAGATTCCTTTGTGGTGTGTCTTTGCAGTGAAACTTGAGGAATGCTGAATTAGCAGTAGGGGAAAAAGCTAATTGTGATAATAGTGTATTGATACAAATTATTAATAATTGAACTGTTTAAAATTCTCACAATTGAAATTTGAATTAAAACAATTCTTATTCAGTAGCTGCATTTCCTTGCTATTTTCATTTTGATGTTTTCAGTTGAGCTAACCGCAAGAAAATCCTGGTCATGTAACCTGGTTGTCCCATGATAACTTTTGCTTTTTTCACATCCTGCTTATTATCAGGATGGTTTTGCTGTCTCCAGTTGTCTCTCAAAAAACTTCAAATCGAAACTCTGTTCTGTGGGGATTTTGGGGTTTTTGTGGTATAGAGGACAAGTTTTTGTACGTAAACAATGTAGCTCGAGGGGTTTTCTAAATGAACTTCGAACAGCAATTTTGCATATACTTGATTGCATTGTACTAAAATATTCCTCTTATGAAAATTTGAAGTTTATGCTTCTTTAAAACTTTTTTTAGGCATCTCTTAAAAGCAAACCTATCCACAAAATAATAAGACGACGAGCACCTCCTTGCAACAATGATTTCTGCCGACTGGGTTGCATATGTGCCAGTCTGGCACTGGAGAAACGTCAGCCCACCCACTGCCGCAGGCCAGACTGCATGTTTGGGTGTACCTGCCTCAAGAGAAGGGTCTTGCTGGTGAAGGGAGGATCAAAGCATAAGAAAATTATGAAAAAGGCTGTGCGTGGAAGTCTCGTGCTGTTTGGAACACAAGGACAACAGCAAGAGGATGAAGATGGGGAAGAAGAGGGTGATGGGGAAGAAGAGGAGATAAAGCAGAAGGATAGGAAGAAGAGAAAAAGGGTGGAATACAGTGAGTATTGGTGGAGATTACATACAGCAAACCACCAAACTTCATGGGCATTTTTTCCTAGGATGTAGTAGTGATGCCATTTCTAAATCCAGCTTACTTACAGGAAATAATATCTTTTTTTTTAAATTCTTACTTATGTGATCAACATTTTGGGCACTGTGTAGTTATTTATTGAATCAAATAGTTGGAGTTTCTTCTTGGTAGTTTAAACTGTTCAACTCTCCAAATGTCTTTAAAAAGACTATGATAGATATGGGATAATTATTGCTGTCATTGTTGGTAATGTTCACTATTACAGTGCAGTTATCTTTCCTTGTAAACAAGTCATTATCTAGAGGTGCATTTTCAGTTGCTGTATATAGCTGGACTTCCTTGGAAGTATAGTTATTTGTGGTAATTTCAGATCTGGCTTAAGGTATGCTCAGAAAACCAAATTGGTAGAAACTGCCTGTGAATTTACATTTTCAGTTTTTTCCTAACAATATTTTTAGCAATAGCTAACACAAAATATTCTCTGGTGTTCTACTGGAATAAATTAATTCTTCCGTATATCTCCAGTATACCAGTCTGGGATTTTCTTTTTTTTTTTTGGTATTTTGCAATTTTTAAGTAAGCAGCATCAGTGGAGCTCACTTATTTTCAGTGGTTTTTCAGATCTTTTATCACAGTAAAAGTGAGAAATGAGGATTAGTGTACATTTTTATTTTCATTTTTTTTCCTTGTAGACAAATCCCAATCACTTTTGACTAGAATTTGACAGAAGAAAAGCGTCCAGAAGGATTTTCTGGCAGTTTGGATTAGTGATTGCCACATGGCTAGACCTCAAACTCAAACAAAAAATTCTGTTACTGCTGTGTTAAATGGTGTTTTATTTGTAAGTAATTTTTGTTTTTTCTTTTTTTTCAGCTATCTGTGATTCAGAGCCAGAACAACCTGTTAGGAATTGTCCATTGTGGGTGAGGGTAGAAGGTGAAGTAGATCCAGAGCCAATTTATGTCCCAACACCATCTGTTATTGAACCAGTTAAATCTATGGTACTGCCCAACCCAGAGGTCTGGCTTCCTAGTAAGAACAGATCTTCCAGTGGAACAAAACCAAGCAGAATGTACATTCCTAGACCAAATCCAGTGGTAAGAGAAAAAAAAAAAGCATGTTTTTCCTTGTACTGAAAATTAAAACAAATTGTGCTGAAAGCCTCTGTACTAGATGATTTTAGAAAAGTTTGAGGTGAAAGCTTAGGACTGATTGCCTATAGGTGTGTTGATAAGCTAGAATGGATTGATTATATATAGAATTTTACTATGTCCATCTTCTGTTGAGAATTTATTATAGCAGTATGGAGATGTGGAAGGTGATTATGATTAATTTATAGCCTCATTTAAAAATACATTAATATATGCTATTTTTGTCACAGTTTAGTCCTGTCATGTTTGTTAAAGTTAATAGCTACATATTGTAGCCTATATAAGTATGAATTACTTGCAAAAAGTGTTGGGATACAGACACAAAGTGTTCAGTGTAGTTCTGGAGTTTTGGGTTTTTTTTTCTTTCTTGAGGTTTCACTGCCAGTGTTCTAAGAATCTGGGCTTGTGTCTCCCCTCACCTTAGTATCAGAGAAAAGCAACAACAGCAATAGAGGAAAAACAGCTGTAGAGTGTAGTTATATCTGAAGAACAAACATAACAGAGTAGCTATTTAATGTATACCAGATAATGTTAAACAATGCATGGCACTTAGGATTTGTTGTTTCACTTAAAAGAATATCTGAATGGGTTTGAATCTCAGGGAGCTGGTGGTGGCTATGTGATGATACTGAGAAGGCAGATTAGCTTTAAATGCTAGACTTTTCTTTTGACCCTTACTGTTGAAGTTTTTTAGAAAGCAGAGCTGTTTTGTGAATCTGATGTGCATCCAGAACAGAGAAAAGAGGGTTTTATCTCCTTTTTTTTTCTTTTAGATTCGAGAGGAGGACAAGGATCCTGTCTACATGTACTTTGAAAGTTTCATGACTTGTGCAAGGGTGCGACCCTATGAACCCAAGAGAGAGGAGAAAAAGCAGCAAAAAGACAAAAATGATTCACAGAGTTGTAGTGTAAAGGTAAGAGATCACACTGTAACTAGTGTGTATTATAGAATAGGCAGAAATGTTGAAAAATGCGAAGTAATATTTTCCCCAGAGACTCCTACATGACATGAGGGCTTGATTTGCTTTTGTTGGTGGTGGGGCAGTGGAAGGTGGAGCCTAAATCACTTTGCAGTGCTGGTAAACTGACTCTGTTACTGTGATATTACATTTTCTTGTCTGGGGAGATTCCTGTCTGTGACAAATGCATTATTGTGTAAGGCTTAAATGTTCATTGTTAATAGTGCTCTTCTAAGATGAAGCCTGTAACACAGTCAAAGACAGCATATTTCTATGATTCGGGGTGACCTCGTTAATTTTGTGCTGTGATTTTTAGTGTGTAAGATGTCTAGGGTGAATATTTTCTTGCATTTCTTTCTTCTAGCAGGAGCATGAACCAGAGCTTCAGTCTCCTGAAAAGGCAACCTGTGAGGTAGACAAAGACAAAGATACATCAAGAGGTAAGAGCTGAGTCTGGAGTATAATTCCACTTATTAGTTACATGTTTTTGTAGTTTTTCTTTAAAAACCAGTAGCTACTGATGAAACAGAAGTAGGTTTGCTGGTGGAGTCGTTACAGTTGTTAATAAAAATCTTATGCATACAGCTTCCTGTTTTCGTAGCAGCAGATGGAGATACAGCAGACTAAATATCCAGTGCTTGCTGCTGCTCTAAGTGTAAAATGACCAGTGCCGCCAGTAGCTTGTTTAGCAATAAAGTGTAAAACTGCAGAGTTGTCTTCAAGACAGATGATTAGATACTTGGAAAGGAATGGAGATGAACGGCTTTGCTTTGTGGGGGTATTTTTGTCTTCCACTTTTTTCTTTACTATCGCTTTGTAGTTACTGAAGAATTAAATATCTAAGTAGCACTGGGAGGATGGGATCCTCATGTTCTTCCCATAGAACTGGTTGGGACAAGGAATTGTTTGATGTTGAATTTGTTCAAGTTGAAAAATTGAAGTTTTGCTGTGTTAGTGATTCTGGGTTTGAGTTTCTAGCTTGTGAAGAAATAGGCTAGACATCCATGTTCTCTTTCCATCTGAAGCGGCCCAAATCATGTTGCAAGCCTTAAATGAGACATACACTAGAGGCATTGTGTCATCCACTTAAGAACCATATCTGCCTTTTTGAGCTGATCTTTTTACTGTTTAATGTATACAACAGCACATGCTACATTTAAGGATGGGAATGGAAAAATAATACAATTAGTTGAAAATGCTGGTGCATTGGTAGGTGAAATTAAAATGGCCAGGACACAGGGATCAACATCCTTAGTTTTGCAAAAAAAGAGCATTGTAGCTCTAATAACAACAAAAGGTCACGCTTCTGTTTACACATCTTCTGCAAAAGACAGTTCTGCTAGTGGCATGTCCCCTTATGCCATTGTAGGACATGGGTGCTTTTCTGACTCAAAGAGAAAAGTGCCATCTCTTGAATAACCAGTGATGCTTTCTACCATGTTGGTGTGTTTGGAGAATATTCACCCATGTATTGAAACAACCGGGCTTCGTTTAGCTTGTGATGCAATGGGATACAACATGACGTGGTATGGCTGCAGGGATTGAACCGTGAGAAATAATTACATTAGTTTTGCAGTGAGTTTTTGCTTGTTTGTGAAGCTCTGCAAGGGAAAGATGATGCTTTGAACAGTTCTTTTACTTGCTGTTGGCCTGCAGCTGAATGGAGCTAAGGGTGGAGGTGTGGGCAGAATGAAATTGTTTGACTATCCAGGTACTTAAAATGCCATAGCATTGCAGAAACCTATTTCAATTCTTTCTCAGAGAAAAGCTGGTGTTCTTCCCGTAGTGAGGGGGACTCTTTCTCCACCTCCTATGTTCATCACACCACTCAAGGTGAACCAACCAAACTTATCGAGATTATCTCTGACTGCAACTTGGAGGAAGATCACAATAAGATCTTGACCATCTTATCACAGCATATCAACAGTAATGCACCACAGTGCCTCAAAGTGGGTAGCTTCATTATTGAATTGGCTTCGGAATACAAGGCCCAGGATGAGAACCATCCTTCTGTCTGCTCCTCCAGAGTGAAAATTTCAGTGCCGTCCTACCAGGACAAGGACGAGAAGCCTGAGATCCCTGTCTTGGAGACTCCTGATAGCACAGTGGCGGCATGCAATAACTCAGAAAATGTAAAGGTCACGCAAGCAGACCCAGCGGACAAGCTGCGGGAGAAGCTGCATGGGGGCAAAGGCTTGCCTTTTTATGCAGGGGTTTCTCCTGCAGGAAAGCTGGTTGCCTACAAATGCAATGCTAATACGAGCCCCTCGGGCTTGATTCAGGTGGGTCTCTCTGCCTTTACTGTGGAGATTAGATGCAGTTTCATCCAGTACTATCCCAGAACTCCTTGACATGGAGAGCACTCTTTAATATGTCTTTTGCCTATCCAGATAGTATCTGGTGGCATTCCTCTCCATAAGCTTATCCCTTTCAAGATTTACTCAGTAACAGGAAATCTGATCGAAATCCTGAAATCTGATGGTTTAACTTGTCTTTTTGGCAATTTGGGTCTTATTGACCCAAGTGCAGAATCTCTTTCAAGATCTTTTCAATTCTTTGTGAAACCCTCTGAAGGTGCATTTGACACATAATGTTTCTAAGTGAATGATTGTATGAGTCCACAGAAAGAATATTTTCTGGGGAAGTATACACTGTGACAAAACTTTAAAATGAAAATGTAAACATTAAAATTGCTTTTTGCTACAGCTAACTGTTAATCTTCACTAACAGCCTGAATCTTCTTTGTAGAATATATATTTTTCATTAGGAGACTTTATAATCCTAAATTTACAGGGTCTTTTCCCTGCAGTTCTATGTTGCTGACATGATGTTAAGAATTAGTAGTAGGAACTACAGGATTAGGATGAAAATCCTTTTCTTCCATCATAGCTATTTGTGGTTATAGTAAAGCCACTTTGAGGAAAATTATATGAATTAGAAAATCAGAGTAAAATATGTTTTCATGACACCTTGCAGATATGACACCCTCAGAAAGAGAAGCTAGTGGAGAGAAAAAGGTGAGGAGATTTCTTACCTTCAATAAAAGTTGATCAATAAAAACTACTGTTTATTTAGTAGTGTCTTAAATACATTTGGCTTTTAGAAGGTATTATCAAACAATGTGAAAGCAAAATGCAGCACTACCAAAACTTCCCATTGTCCACTAGGCATAAAGCCTGACATTCAGCAAGATGTTCTGGTTTTTTCCTGTGCAGTCTGTTACCACTACAGCTTGGAATTTTAAGTTAGGGAAACTCATCATGCCTTAATTACAGTATCAGACAACAGTGTGGATAAGGAAAAAGTTGATGCAGCTTTTACAAGCTCTTTAAAGTTTTGTCTCAATGTATATGTCATCAGTATTCTTTCTTTTGTGATGCTAGGTCTTAATTAGGTTTGAGAATTTTATCCAAAATTGTCCTTCAATTAGGGAACCTTTTTTTATTCAGGACTACAGCATAAGCATGGGACAGGAAAAACAGCTGCTAGCTTCATTCTTACCTAATTTCAGTGATTTCACATGTTCCTTGGACTCTCTGGTTTTATATGAGTCTGAGCAGCATTTAAAATCTGTATTACAAAGATAAAACAAGGGTTGTTTGAAATTCTCCTGAGCAATGAGGAAATTAGGAATTCCCAGTCGGAATTGCAATGGTTCTTTGAAAAGGACATTTAGAAGTCCCACAGAATGAAACACTTCTCCAGAAGTGATGAATTAGCGTTCTTTTCACAAAGTTTCCCTTTTCCCCTTTTTTCAGGTTAATGATAAAAGGTATCCTCAGGCCAAACTGCTTTTGGGACAGATGGGGGCATTGCATCCTGCCAATCGGCTAGCAGCTTATATCACAGGCAGGCTGCAGCCCACAGTACTTAATATTGCAGCCCTCAGTACTGTGATCTCCAAGGTAGCACCCAGTGCTAAAACTCCTGCTTCTGGGACACCATCAGTCCAGGGGCCCACAACATCAGCTCCTAAAACTACATCTTCCACCAGCAGTCCTTCAACCCCCACTGTGACGACTCTGAAAACCCATGTCCCAGCACAGAGACAGATAGGTAGGTTGGAACTTATTACTGTGTTTTAAATTGCGTGAAGCTGAAGTACAGAGTGAGTGTACAGCGTTAATGTTGATTTCTGTGCAACAGTGCATGCTGCCTTTGGCTGCATTGCCTACCTAAGATGCCTCTGCACTAAATAACCTCAAAGCAGAAAGTTTTGACTTCAGAGTAAGATTACAGATGTTGACTATTAGTTGTTTTATTAATGCTACTAGTACATATTTTCAAGAGATGAGAGTGGATGGATACTCTCCAAATACAAACTGGAATTTTTGGAGTTTCGTTTCTGTAATTTTTAATTGCTTTTCATCAAACACAGAATAACTTCAAACAAGTAAAGTACCACTAATACATGGTTCTTCACTGATTAGATTTTCGGTTGATGTTGCACTCATAATTCTTGTGACCGCCAAAGATGTGTGAAGCAGCAGTGAAAGACAAGATGGTCCAAATCTGGATTAGTGAAACAGCAGGTGTGCAGCCAATAACCACGCCAGTCTCTAATCTCATTGGATTTCACAAGCTAAACAGGGTTGGATTTAGACAGCACTTTGAGTTTAAAAAAAAAAACAACAAAACTGGAAGATTCATGAGTTACTTGTGTATCTGAGTTGGTACTGAAATGGTTAACCCAGTGTGGCAAGAGAGGAAGTTGCCCTTAACTATTACATTTTGCATGACTTTAAAAAGAGAAGACTAGTACCCACCCACATAATCCCACCCAGTATTTAAAGATCTGAAGCTTTGCAAGGGAAAAGGATGTTTCCTGTGTCCTGGAAAAACTTTAATTTCTGATTGATAATCTGTTTTTCTTTCTGCCTAAATTTTCTTTGCCGTGTAAATGGGTGTGTTGTTTTTCTTGTCCTGTAATAAAACTTGTCGTTCTGTGTGTTTATGCAGTATGAAAGAGCTGGCTGTGTTTCATTGGTGGGTGAAGTCATTGCAACATATGTGATTTAAGTTTAAAGTACTAGTTCTGGCATAATCTGGGTTAAGAATGCTGTATGCATAAATAACTGCAGTGTTTAAGTTGGTCTTGGTCCATAATCTCTATGCTGCTGTACTCATCTGTAGGCATCTGGGGTGATGTAAATGCAGTATTCTGGTCCCTTGGAGGGTAAGGGATGAGGTAAAGGATCTTCCTAACAGTGATTCATTTCCATTGGTTAAATTTGTTCCATCTAGTCTGCAGTTGTTTGGATGTCAGTGCAATTAGAAGCGGAAGCTCTGTATCCTTCCCATCCCTTTCCCCTCTGCCTGTGTAAGATGAATACAGTAGAAGGGGGATGAAAATCAAGAAGCAGTAAAAAATGAAAGATGACACAAGCTGTTACACAAATAATTTGATGTTTAGAAAATACTTAGAGCCCATTATTTCACTTAAATGTTTATTTTCCTGCACTGTTAGTTAGGATTGTCCATAGTTTCACGATTAAGAACAACCCTTCAAAAGCTAATTCTTCTGTGTATCTGGGAAGAAATGCAGTAAAAAGCTACAGTAGTGGAATAAGGCAGAGGTCTTTCTAACATGTAAGGCATATCCAGGACTACCATAAAGGTTTTGATTTAATTACAAGGTACACAGAAAAAGGAGGCTCAAATTCATGCTGAAATTACAGTTGTAGCACCTCATGAAAGGCAAAGAGGAAATCTATTAAAATTTTGACCTGCAAGTTTTTATTTGCAGCTGCCCGACCCTCACCTGGTGGTGTGTTTGCCCAGTTTGTGATAAACAAAGCAGGAGCTCTGCAGCAGAAGGTTCCTGGAGCGAGCACACGCCAGGCAGCCTCAGGAAGACAGTTTCTGAGTATCAAGCCCACACCAGTCACGGTTATTGCTCCCATGGTTCCTTCAGTGCCATCTCCAGCTCTGTGCACAGTCACTTCTGCAGTCACTGCAGCTACCACCACTTCTCCAGTTACTGTGGAAAGTACCAGTGTAGCAGCATCTACTGTGACCACTCCTTGCCAGACAAAAGCTGGTGAACCTCCCTGCTCTCCTCCTGCAATTGCAGTTACAGCTGCTCCTGCAACACCTGGAATCAGCACCTGTACTACTCCATCCACCACTCCTACTGCTACTGTGAGCACAACAAAAACAACAGGGATTATTGCAGCAGTAGCAGCTACATCATTCCCAAAACCTGTAGTAACACCACCAACTGTTACTTGTGCTGCTGTCACAACATCCACTTCCACAGTTGTACTGACAACAGCTGCAGCAACTACGCCTGTGGTGACCACACTGACTTCCTCTGCTGTCTCTGTTCCAGTGATACTATCAGGAGTTAATTCAAGTCCTCCAAAAAGAGGTAATGCTTAGGTGCTTTGGATTATTACTACAAACCCTTGGTTTTTTTTAATTCTGCTTCTTTTCACAGCAATGATACAGTCTGTGTCTGGTTTCAATTTAAATATGGACTCACTTGCCTTGTCCCCCTTTCAAAAACAGGGTAAAAAGTCCTATTCATCACCCTAATGTCATCTCTTAAGTTACTTTTTGTATTCCTGTATATCAGTCTGTGCTGGTAGAGAAAGGAAAAAAATGTAACTATCTGGTCAGTGACTGCTATGAAGTGAGCACGAAGCATCACATCATCCCTTGACCTATAGACATATATAGCACAGTTATAACTGCTAGAATTTCATGGTTGGCACAGAGTTCAGGAATTAGGTAGGGAATTAGTGTCCTGTGTCATGGTTGAAAAATGTCAGTGGAACTACACGGAAAAAACCCAAAACTGTTTTGACGTGGTTGTTTCCATGCATTCTGTGGATAAAAAGAGAAAAACTTGCTTTCAAATATTAAAAGAGATGCAGTTGTTTCCAAAATATTTGCACTTGTATTTATTAAGAATAATGCTTGATTTGTAGGCAGTCTCTTAAAGTGATTTTTTTTTTGTAACTTGTTAAAATATTTCAGAAGATGCTGTTCCACAAGCTGCAAGTAAGACTCCCCCAAAGATAGCTCCTGGAACAGACAAACGTGTTGGACCTCGATTACTGCTGATTCCAGTGCACCAGACAGCCTCTGCTCTGCGGCCACTGAACACGCAGGTGGCACAGAGGCAGAAGATGGTCCTTCAGCCCCTGAGGAGCCCTGGGGCTGTGAACCTGTTCAGACATCCCAATGGGCAGATCATCCAGCTTGTTCCCCTGCAGCAGCTTCGAACTGCGGGTGCTCAGCCCAGCGTGCAGCCAGTGATGCTCCGCAATCCAGGTATGAAGTCCAGTGCTTCTTTCACAACTGACTGGTGTGTTACTCAGAAATGAGCAAGGAGATAAATGTCTCTGTGATGCTTTCACCTGCTGAAATTAATTGAACAGGGTCTAATTTGTTTCTGTGTGACTAGTTGAAGAACACAGTGTAATTATTCAGCTGCAATGCAACTTAAATACCATGTGTATAATATTCAGAAATTGCAGTTAATAGCTAAGTCAACAAAATTTGGGAGGAAGTAAAAGAGCCTATGTGTATGCGTGGCAGTGGAGCCATGTCCATTGTACTGTCACAACTTACAGGACTTGACCTGGTGATTCGAAAACATTTCTTGTTGGAGATTCTCTTAAAGAGAATGAGCTGTTACCCATGTTTCATTGGAATGCTGCTCTGTTTTTGTTAGGTTTCCAGGTTGGTTAGTGTGTTTACAGGAGATATTCAGATTAAATGTTATACTACAATACGAAATTGCCAGGTTTTTTTCCTCCTTAAGAGTGTGGGAAGAAAAATAAGTGTGATTTTCAGCTTTTTCTCTAGTACACAGTGGAAGACAGGGTTGGAAGATTTAGAAGTTGCAGGTTGGTATGCTGTTGTACGTATTTATAAATTCTAACCCAAATGTACTTTAAATGCAGGTTTACTCTTCTGTTCTCCCTGTTTCAAAACACACTTTAAAGAGAGGGAGTTAGAGTGGGGTGGAAGGGAGAGCAGAAGCAAGCACAGTAGATAAAACTGTGGGGAGGAGAGCAAGCAATGCTGAGATTTAGTTAAGGTTTGAGCATGAGGTGTAGTAAAGAATCAGTCAACAAGTTTATTTAATTTCTTTCTGTTTTGAGGCTCTTGCTGAACAAGAGAAACTAGTTGCCAGTTGGTAGTATTTTTTCTCCTTGTTTATGAAGTGTTGAAATGCTGCAGAAGAATTCATAAAGGTAAAATGTGGTAGTATAACTGTGTAATTTTGACATAGTTTTTCCTCTTTGGAAGTCTTTTATCGAAAGAAAAGCAAAAATATTTTAAAATTAAATACTATTTTTTACTTTCTTTTTTTCTTTAAAAAACCCCAGTTTCCTCGTTTTCCAATAAATGTAAAATGGGACAATAAAATGCAATACTTTAAATGCTATGTCTTTTTTGATCAAAAAGCTCAATGCTTGAACTTAACATCAAGTCTGTTAGTTTTAGAATGGCCAATTCATGTGTTTTATTGTGGTGTTACTTAAAAAAATTCAAGTTTATAATGTCTTTATGCAGGACCAACTTTTCCACTGAGAGCTTGAGGTCAAACACCTGATTCCATTATGATCCTTGAGAATGGAGTCTGTTTCTAGTACAGCATCAAATACTAAAACTGGAAGAAAAAAGCTGCTTTGAGAAAGTCTCAGTTGATGTTTTGTTTTCCTCACAGGATCTATTGTAGGAATCCGGTTACCTGCACCTTCCAAGCCTCCTGAGTCACCCGTTTCTCCCACTTCCTCTGTGTCTTCCACTTCTCCTGCTGCAAATTCAGCTGTACAAACTGCAGTACCCAAGTTATCCCCCCCATCCAACCCAGCCACTCAAGCATCTTCTCTTCTTCCTTCAGTAACAAGTTTTGTGTCACAGGCAGGCACTCTGACTCTGAGGATCGCTTCCTCTGCTGTCAGCAATGTCACAAACCAAACAGCCTCTGAGTCTAAAATAGCCTGCAGCTCGGCTGGTCTGTCAGCCACCACCGCTAATCTCATACCTTTACAGTCCGGAAGTTTTGCTTTACTTCAGCTCCCAGGACAGAAGACTGTGCCAAACTCTATTCTTCACCATTTTGCATCTCTTCAGATGAAGAAGGATTACAGGAAAATATGCAAGAAAGAGGACTCAGGTGCTGCTCAGCAGAAGGAGAATGGGAAGGCTCAATGCTCAGGTGACACAGAAGTTACAGAGTCTGATGTCACAGTGCCACATGGGAAACAAGAAGATGAGTTGTCGATTAACCTGTCAAATGCTGTTGAAGAGTCAGCATCTGGCACCGTCACACCTAGTGGTGATAGAAATTCCACTGCATTAGAGATAGTGGAGAAGAACTCAAAGGTGCTAGAGAGTTCTTGTGATAATAGCTTTTCTTCTCAGCATGATATTTCTGCAGATGTCATATCATCTGACCATTCGTACATCAGTGAGAAGCCAAATGATGAGGAAGAAAAAGGGGCTTCTGAAGAGAAAGAGGATTCGGTCAGATCTGAAACTGTTGTGGAGGCAGTTTCAGCTAACTCTGTTTGTGGGTCATCAGATGAGTCTTTGGTTGCTCCTCTGGATAATGCACATTCACAGAGTCTTGAGAATTGGGAGGCTGCACAGTTGAGGAACCATGGGAAGGAACAAACACATGCTGAATGGGAGGAGAAACCAGTAAAAGAGGAGGAAGAAGAAGATGCACAGACACAGATGGGTGAGGACAACAGAGCAAGTTCTGGGCAGTTACATAGTCAACAAGGGCAAGATACACAGGTGAAGATCAAGGAGGAACAAAGTGAGACTGAACTGTTTGAGAACAAACAAGAATTCCAGGATGATGCTGCACAGCCAGATATGGAAAGGAGGGCGTACAAGGGCTCTATAGAAGTGGAAAATATAGTAGAGAAAACAAGAAGTAGGTCTGAAATTGGTTCTGCAAAAGAACTGGATAATGCTTCAGGAGAAGAGCATAGAGTTGATATGGAGGAAGGCAAAGGAAACATAGCTAGGCAGGAAGGCAGTAAAAGCAAAGAAAAAGGTGCTTGTGATTCTCTGGAAGAAATGAAAACAGGCCATGATATTCTAACACATGTTAACAGTTCTTGGAGCAAAATATCTAGCATTGTACCCCCTTTAGAAAATAGAAGTGAAGTAGATAACAAAGCTGATACATCAGAGAAAAGTGACTTCCTGACAGCACCAGAACAGAGGGCACACAAAAAGGATTACATGCCCACTATTGATATAACTGCTGATGATATGGAAGAGGATGAAGAGGAAGATGAGGAAGAGGAAGAAGAGGATGAAAAAACTGATGATTCTGCTGATGAGATGCTGGATGGTGCTTCTGACTTCCCAAGTGAAGAGGAAATAGATGTTGAAAAAGTGGTAAGCATGTAGCTATTTATGAAGGGATTTTTTTTTCTTTTCTTTTTTTTTTTTTTATTGACCAACTAACATGTCATAACCCATGGATTTGAAAGACAGAGTATGATGTTTGTGTTTTGGACTTTAGTTCCTTTAGGAAGTGTAAATTTGGTTTCCAAGTGGAAATATCTTTCGTTTCTTAGTCGCATGCTTTTTTTTAGGTAGCAGTGTAGTGGCCTTGTAGAAATTGCCTGGTTTTCAGATAACAGGAGTTCTATTGAACGATTTGTTATAGAACTGTTTCGGGTTGTCTTCCTCCAGTATTTACTCAAATAATTTGCTTACTTGTAAGCAAATTATAACTTAATGATCTAAAAATGTAGTGGCCAGCCTAGTATTTCTGTTATTTTAAGATGTTTCCTTCTATTTAGTTTTTGTAGCCTTAGTTAACATTTATTTCTGAAAGGAGTATTTTAATCCATTCTTGAATTCCTTTTTTAAGTAAATACATTTAAATAGTATGTGAGAGCTGTCATTCCGTATTTAATAGAAAAAAAATTGCTCCAAAAGTCACAGAAAAGGGTAAAACTTTGTGGTTAGTGTAGTTAAGATACATTTAGATTTTAATGCTCATAAAATTCCCATCAAATATAACCCAAAAATTAAAATAAAGTAATCCAGTGTGTAATTCCTTTACTTCTTACATATCACTACATGACTTAAGAAACAGTGCATTGTTACTTAAAATTATGAAGCTGTTGTTTTATGAATTAGTCAATGGACATATGAATTAAGATAGCTGTTTCTTGGAATGAGATACAAGTGAAAAGAGAAGGATTAAACTGGAGAAGTTGAAAAACAGACAAATTAAAAATAGGAGAGATAATGGTTGTGTCTTCAGGATAGAATTCTTTTGGTCCTTTTGTGTTAATGTAATCCTCTTGCAGTTGAAAATCAGACTAGAGTTCTTTGGTACAAACAGGTCTAGAGGATTCCTAGAGCACCTGGGCAATAACTTCTTGGTACAGGTACTACAGGAGCCAGCTAGGAAAGGTGCCCTCCTTGAACTGCTGCTTAGTAACACAGGTTTCTGAGTGAAATGGCAATGGTGTCTTGGCCACAGCAGCCACGAAACAATCCAGTTCAAATCTCTGGTGAGAGGAGGAAAAGTGCCAGCAAGACTTCAACCCTGGATATGAGGAGAGCAGACTTCAGGCTGCTCGAGGAACAAGTTAGGAAGGTCCCTGAGGTTATCCCCCTAGCTGACTGGTTGGAAGCCAGTTGATTCAATCTTTTTGATTTCAGTAAAGCTTTTTCTCCTTTATGTCACAGGATCCTTCTAGACAAAATATCCAGCACTTGTCAGGATAAACACGTCAAGTGATGAGTGAGCAACTGGATCATGGGTCAGGTGTGAAGGGTGGTAGTGAATGGGGTAACATCAGACTGGTGACTGATCACTAGTATGGTTCCCCAGGGCTCCATCCTCAGGCCTGTGCTCCTCAGCATCTTCATAAATCATGTGGAGGCAGGACTGGAAGGGATGCTTTGTAAGTTTGCCAGAGATGCAAACTGGGAGGAGCTGTTGACTCTCAAAGGCAGAGAGGCCCTGCAGAGAGACCAACCATGTGAAGTTTAACAAGGGCAGGTGCCAGATTCTGCACCTGAGATAGGGCAACCCTGGGTTTACAAACAGCCTGGAGAAGGAGAGGCTGGAGAGCAGTGCCATGGAAAGGGACCCAAGGGTCCTGGGCTGTGGCAAATTGGGTGTGAGTCAGCAGTGCCCTGGCATCCAGGAAAGTCAAGCTTGTCCTGGGGGGCATCAGGCACAGCATGGCCAGCCAGGCAAGGGCGGGGGGGGGGGATTGTCCAGCTCTGCTCTGCTCTGCACTGAGGTGGCCTCACCTCGAGCCCTGTGTGCAGCTTAGAGTGCCACTATATATAAAGGACATTAAGCTGTTGGAAAGCATCCAAAGGAGGGCTGTGAGGGTGGCAAAAGGCCTTACAGGAGTGAGGAGCAGCTCTATAATGAGTGGCTGAGATAATTTGGTCTGTTCAGCCTGGAGGAGACCGAGGGGAGACCTCATTGCAGTCTGCAACTTCCTCATGAGGGGAAAAGGAGGGGGAGGCACTGATCTCTCCTCTGTGGTAACCAGTGACAGAACCCATGGGAATGAGATGAAGTTGGGTCAGGGGAGGTTTAGATTGCATATTAGGAAAGGGTTTTTCACCCAGAGGGTGAGTGGGCACTCGAACAGGCACCCCAGGGAAGGGGTCCCAGCACCAGCCTGACAGAGTTTAAGAAAATGGATAATGCTCTCAGGCACGCGGTGTGATTTGTGGGGATGATGCTGTGCAGAGCCAAGAGATGGACTTCAGTGATCCTTGTGGGTCTCTTCTAACTCAGGATATTCTATTATTCCATGATAGCCAAGTGAACAACTCTGGCTTTTAGAGAATCTCTTCAACTTCCAGAAAAATTGACTAATCAGTTCATATTCCAGCTTGCTCTTCTCAGACAAGACAATAGCATCTCAGCTGCATGAAGGTGAAGTACAGATGTTATTTTTGGAAGTCCCTTTTAAGTGGAAAACTGAATTGTTGCTGCCTTGTCTTCAGTTAGGTGGTGGCAGTTTCATATGTCCTGTATCCTTTAATAACTTGAGCAGAGTTATTAAATTTTGAGAACCACTGTTAATTCATTCTTGATGCCAGATAAACTTCTCTGACATGGTAGTCCTAGGAATTTGTTGGTGAACCAACAATAGTGCAATAGTGTCTAGGTCACAGAGTGGTCTTCTATCAAGGTTGGTGTTTGAAAACTGTTTTCTTTCATCCTGCAAAAGGATGATGAAGCAAATGAGTAATATTAGAGATTATAAGAAATATTTGTTTTGGAAGAAACATACCACACAGGTTTTGACTGATATGGCTTGGAAAGCCATGTAAAGGTATGTCTTTACTGCAAGCTCACACAAATACAACAAGCTAGTTTTGGTTCTAGAGCAGTAAAGCTGAGGAATGAGATCTCAGGGGGCTGTAAAAACCTGCCTGGAATTTGGATTTGTTAATTGCTGTTGCTGGCTAGTTGAGTTAGCACATCAGTGCCTAATGGAGAAATCAGTTTTGGAATTAAACTTGTTATTTTTCACTGGGATGTACTCTTCTCTCATCATAGTGCTTACAAGACAAGCTGCACTGGTATTTTTTGTTGAACTGGATGAAGTCAGATGATGTAAACAGGCTGGTAGAGGATATTTATCTGCTTCATTAAACTAGTGGAAACAGAAGCAAAGAGTATGTGCATGTCCACTAGCAGTTTTGTTTAGTGGAAATACTTAAGACAGCTCTTCTTCTATTAGTTTGGAATGTGGACTGGTTTTGGTTGCTCAGCAAATGGCCATTTAAACCTTAGAGAACTCCAGTGAGAGTCAGGAAGATTGCTGCCTACCTGTAGTAGCTATTAGTGTTTATTCTTTAGCACATTTTCCCACTCTGCTTAATTGTTCTTAGTTTTGCACATCAGTGCCCTTCAGAGTACCTTCTTACCTTGTGCTGACTTTGTGTCCTTGACATAGAGACTGTTCTCATCTCTGGTCAACAGAAAGAAGGTTCCTGAGATGGTATCTTTTCCTTTTTGCATTTCCTGCCCTGAGTTGCATCAAGACAAGCTTAGGATGGTTAATCATTATGGGTTTGGTGATATGAATAAAATTTTCTGGGAATATCTGTAGAAGCAGACTAATGAGTATCGGGACCTGCTGTCTGAACAAATTCAAGTGCGATGGTTTGGGAGGTGATGTTAAACTCTTGATCTCCAAGGCAGGATGATTGCACATGGAGTTCCTGCTGAGAAGGACTGCTTGGCCTGGGCTCCTGATTGTTCACAAGTCCTTGTTGGCGTAAGCCAAGACCATGCCAGGGTTTGTTCTGGTACTGTAATGCTACAGATAAGAGTCCCATGGTTCAGCTTACTACTCTAAAAACAATTTCTGTGTCTGGCAAGGTACTGCATTGTAAGTGTTGTTTAAAAGTGTTTTTCAGTCATTCTTTTTCTGAGCCAAACACTGAAATTATAAGGACTGTTATCAATTATTATAAAATAGTAAGCTTCATACTAAGTGCAAGTTACATTTTGTGGACAATATAAATTCTAACAATCTCTTGCATGTTGTCAGCTTTTAGCTCAGAGCATGTGTGAAACCTGCAGACATTGTAGCACATAAGGCAGCTTTAGAAATTGCACATTTACTTAGGTAATGTGTAATGACATCCACTGTCTTGTAACCTCTTCCCTCAGCACTATTGCTGAGGATCCTCTACCATCAGTAATTTGCTCTTTAGGTATCAGCAGTAGGGGTTTAGGCTGCCTGGAACAGACAAAAATCAGAGCAGAGGGCTTAGAAACAGGCATTGTAATGAAGAGAGGGAAAAATGCTGTAATTTCCATAACAACTTCAGAACTCTGTTGTAGAATGGTATTGCTCCTCTGGTGTCTTCATTCTATAAGGTATTTCACCCTTACTCAAAGGCATTTAGAATTTATGTAATTACAGGAAGTAGTTGGGAAATAGTATGAATTGAGTGATGCTAGAAAGGTAGGGCTTCCACAGGCATCTTCAGGAATCATGCTGGGCTATGGATAATGTTCAGCCTATGGCAGATTGGCAATACTTCTATAGGAATAGCTGTTCTTAATGTCAGAATTACTTACTTCTGGTGATCTTCATGATTGTGATATTTTCTTGTTGCTGGGAGTTCAGGGGTAGAGAGGAAAGATCTACGAACCAGAAGTATTTTCCCCTTTGTTGCTGGATGTAAGAACAAAAAAATTAATTACTTCTGTTTTTCATATGTCCACATTCAGAATGTGTAAACTTTTAAGATGTTAAGTTCTTGGTAGCCAGTGGAGTTTTTTACTTCTGTTTTATTTTGTCCATCTTTCATGAAAAAGATCTGTTTTATTTTGTCCATCTTTCATGAAAAAGATACCACATATTGGGTTTTGAATACCATTTTTTAATATGATAGTATACAGACTGTTGCAATTCTAGAGCAGCTCTAGCCTTGAAAATTGCTATCAATCCTTTGATTAGCCCAGTATAACTTACCAGCACTGGAAAGCCTTATGACAGCAGTGTTTCTATGGTAAGCTAATTTCCTGGGTGCTTTTCCTGTTTCTCTCTGGATTATAGCATCTTTTTTGAACCACCCTGCCAGACCATGTTTCCTGCAATGCAATGATGTCCGAATGTTGTTAAGACAGAGTAGACCTGCCCACTGAACAAAACCAGTATGCATCTCTTGCACTTAAGAGTCACAGAAATGGTACTGTATAAAGTGGAAAAGCTTAGAGAAAGTATCAGGAGGCTTTCAGCATCAAGGTGGATTTATAAATGATCCAAGAGAGCAGGCAAGAATGTGAAGTGCTCTTTATATAAAGAAATAGATCAATGTTGGCACTACCTCTTGTACATGGAGTATTTTCAACATAATGGCAGTATCTCTTCAGTAGTTCTGTGATTTGAATCGTATATTTGTTTGAGTAGTTTTTGTTTAGTCAGGGTAGTTCAGGGAACTGGGTAAAATAAGAGTAGAGAATGGAAGTGTTACCACATTTTCTTGCTTAAGGAGAAAGAGTTCTTTGTTGTAATCAGACCAAAGATTGTAATGTAAAAAACTTCACTACAAGCTGTAATACAAACAATTGGTTGAAAATAGGCATGTTTTCATGGGAGAGGGGTATCACCTGGATTTACAGATGACCACAGGATTGGTATTTAACTCTTTCTGTTGCTACAGAACTGCAGTTGTTCCTTATCTCTCTCCTCACAAAATAGCAAGTTTTCTTGGTCAGGCAAGCATGGAGAAAACATACTCTTCAGAATATAAGAAATATGTAAAATGATTGGGCAGCATTTTGACAGCATTTTGGAAAGAGCCAAAATCTTACTCGTCATCATGTAAACAGTTTGCTGTGCGATCCAAAGAAGCCTGACTGTATGATATCATGACTTTTGCTATCTTTGGTATGAGAGACCATTACTAAGGTGGTAACTATTTCAAACTCTGTAAAAAAAGTCAATTAGCAAGAATCTATGGTATTAGGTTGTAAAGACAGTTTAATCTTACTTGAAAATGGAGGCAGGAAAATTCTGCCTTGTGAAAGCTTTTGTCTCAGCCATAATCATAATAAGAACATTAAGGACAAAGATGGGTTCTGCCCTTACCAAAATGCATTTTACAGAGTTGCTAGTGGGAGGAATTCCTGGAGATGACAGTTAAAGTAATCCCCTGCTTAGCACCGTTTACTGGCCAGTAGCTGGAGATGTTGATTCCTTGATGGTTCTAAATGTTACAATGTAATCTCATTTGAGACTAAAGTGAAACTGTTTTGGCCTGAGCTCTATTGCTGAGTAGATACTCGTTTTAAAAAACCAAAACAAAACCTGTTCCAGGATGCGTGTGAATACAGAGAGGATGACGAGCAGGTGGACATTGAGACCGTGGAGGAGCTTTCAGAGAAGATTAACATTGCCCGTCTGAAGGCCACAGCTGCTCATGTCGAACCCTCCGACCAGAAGTAAGCACCCCTGGAGAGCACCTGTGTATCCCCTGTGTATCCTGCTGCTGGCTGCCACTGAGTGATTCCATTAAACAACAGGTGTAAAGTGATGACAAGATAAGGCAAGGCTTCTGGCATGCCTTCCTCAGCGCTGGTGCTTCCCAGTGTCTGTGAGGATGGTGCTGGCAGCACTAAGAGTAGTGTCAAGGTGTCTTAGCCTTTTTCTATTTCCCCTTTAATTAATTCATTAATGGGGATGTGTCTTGCAATGTAAAATTGAGTGAATAGCCTCCCTTCCTGCAAACTGAAAATTAGCAGGGTTGTTTTTGTGTTACATGTGATTTTGTAAGCTTTGTTTATTCTTGCTGGTGGACTTCTGGGCAGGAACAGTCATTAGGTTAATCCCTGATGCTGTAAATGAAAGATTTGTCTTTGGGACCGTTGCCCCAGCAAAGAAAGTATTTTCTTATTGACGTATAGTCTGCCATGGTTGGATAGCTTGGCTTAATTTTTTTGGTTGGTTTAATTTTGTTACTGTTGCTGCCCTTGCATTTATAATGACAATGGCAAAATAAAAACATTGCTTACTTGAGGAATGTAATGATAGTCATAGCAGTTTCTCAGATGCATCAAACAAAAAGAGAACGTGGCATTTATCATTCTTTTTGTTTGAAGATTTATTTTTTGAAACTTTGAAAAAACTGTTTGGTGCTATTATATGTCTACCAGATAGTTGCCTCTTTTTTCCTCCCCTTTAAGGGTAACAGCTCAACTTTTATCCTTAGGTGGTGACTTTGCTTTAAATTTTGAAGGTCTTTCAGTGAGCGAGAAAAACAGATGTCATGTTTTGTTAAAAATAATTTTCAAATGTGTCTTTTCTTTGTTCTGTTGCAGCTCCTGAGATATGAGGAAGCTGCTGTTGTTATATATTAGGATAGTAATAAATTTGAGGATTTTGATTGGTGGTTGTTGGTGGGGGAGGGATTGCTCTGCCATCTATATTAAATCCGTGTTTAGTAAAAACAGAACCAAAACATAATTTAAAAAGATACTTTATGCAGCTAACAGTCACAAGCTGAATTTATTCTTTTTGGCATATAGTGAAATAGTTCTTTTGCACTCTGAGATAATTTCACAACTTTCAGAACAGCTCAGTTATTTCCAGGATGATGGCATTGGAGATAAGAGTTCACTTTCTTGAGAAAACTCAACAGTATCCTGCTTTTATGCAGTTACACAAGAAAAGTTAATTTCAAGGCATAAAAATGAGCAATTCTAGACTGTTGGAATGTAGTTTATGAGGATAGAGTGTATGAGATGAGTAGCATTGGGAAAAACTTTTTACCTTTCTTCCAGATACCATCCTCCTAATTCTTCGGATGAAACATTATCAGAAAAACATTCAAAGGTATATGTTTGCTCTCCTCTTTCCTTTTAGTATCACACCTCCATTTTAAAGATAAATTTTCATCTCACATGCAGCTCTTAATATGATTAATCTGTCTTACAGATACTTGTGATTAAATGCAAGAAACCAAATGTGCTGGGGGGGAGTGGCTCAGTCCAAATCTCCTTAAGGCAAAAGGGCTGGTGCTGGCAGTGGGTTTCAGATTCAGCTTTGGCAATGGGAGGAAGATCTGCCTTTTTTTTATGACTCTGTTTGCTTAGGTTTTGTATTCTTGGCATGAATAATTTTTACAGCACACTTACAATAAATGAGCAGAATTTTCATGTGTTGAAGAAGACAGTATGTAGAATTATATAGGTGCAGCACTAGATGAAGGATTTCTAAAAACAGAACTTTGAATATATGTTTAGGCAAGTTAAGATATCACAGAATCCTTTCAAACCAAAACTCACTGCAGTCCTTCAGAATCTTGTGCAGTATTTTTGGGTGCCTCTGAAGCCAGTTTCTCTGTCCATAACTGTCTGTGATATACTTGACGTCAGCTCTAGGGCTTCTTTCTGTGGTGGGGTGGGGCTTTGGGTGTGGTGGGAACCTGGTGTATGTCTTAGCTATTAGAGCAGGATGGGATGTATGCCTGAGATCCCTGGATGGGGTCCAGGATGCTCTGTCTGCTTTTTACCTTTTCCATGTGTCCTCCTCTCTGCCCTTGAATTTATGTTGTAAGGCCCTCCCTTGACAGGAGCCCATGGCCAACACAGGAGCAGTTGCAGCTGTACTGTGCTCAAGTCTGCCTGTGAGAGCAAAATGGCTCTCAAGAGCCAGATGTCAGGAGACAAATCTTCAGATTCCTTCTAGTCCAGCAGACTCAGAAGTAGTATCACTGAATCTGAGGAGTCTTTCTGCTGATACTCTGGGGTAGTAGACGTAAAATTATCTAAAGAACTGTGTTAATTACTTCCCCATTAAATACATAGCATAGCTGTACAAAACCTGGAAGAGTAATGATGACATAACAAACTTGTCAATCTGTGGAGATCAGTAATTTTGCTTATTGTCTGGCAGTCATTTTAGAAACTTAAGCAAATTCAAAACCAGAGGCACTTGGCCACATTCTGTTTGTTGGTGGATGTCTGGGGTGATAAATATCAATGCCATCTTTCACATTCTGACTTAAAATGTGTCTTTGGCACTAACCCATAATGAACCTATGAAAGAAAATGGAAACCAAACTAGTTTAACTCCAGGGAAAGATTCAAGTCTCCTGTATTTCATGTAATTATTTAATTCATTAGTAGACTTTCTTGACAAGCAAACAAAAAATACTTGGCTCAAACATATGTGATTTTGTTGTAATGCTGTGATTTTATCTAAGTAGCCTTGTGTTGCAAAAAATAAAAGCTTATGAACTGGAGGGACTCATGCTCTTTTCCGTTAGGGTTGATGTGATTATGTTGGTCACTTCTTTGGTCAGCATTTCATTTCTTACTGTGTGTCCTGATTCTGAACTCTCAGGAAGACATAGTAGCAGGATAGCATGACGTGGAATCTTCAGGTGTCTGTAGAAAGGCTGTAAATCTCACATGCATTTGAACATTGTCTGCCGTTACATTGCCTTCTTTACTTAAACTGGTCAATCTGGTTGCTCCTCCTGCAGAAGCATCAGACCTGGAAAAGAAAGCTGAAGTCCCAGGCTGAAGCCTTTGCTCATTACCGCCAGACACATACAGCAAATGAGCGTCGGCGACGTAATGAAATGAGAGGTCTCTTTGACAAGTTGAAGAAAGTTTTGGGGCTGCTGAACCTTCCCAAAGTCTCCAAATGCTACATTCTCAAGCAGGTAGGTATTTTGGAGCTTTAGTGAGGAGGAGAATCATTTAATCTGGACAGAGTAATTATGCTACTATGAACTCTTCAGATAAGTCCCAGTGTAGAGGGGAATTCTGTCATCTCTGCAGGACGCTCTAGAACAAAACAATACCTGAAAGAATCTGTATTCCAAAAAGCATAGTCTTGATCATATGAACATATATTTTTGGATTTGCCCTCCCCTTATATTCTTTGTGAATCTTGGAATGTTATGTCTTAATTCTTTAGTGGTTTACTGTGAACATAAGGAAAATTTTTAATCCATTAATCCATAATGCTTGAGAAGATAGCATTCCATTAGGCAGTTTACAGACATTAAAAGCTTAATTGTAAAGATGTAAATGACAGGAAACTAAACATGAGTGGTAGATATGGAGTTGTGTTTATCAACTGTACCTAGAAACTGGAAGATAAAAGTTTGGGGTCTTTTCTTAAAAATTGCTGACCTTTGGAGGAAGGACAAACAAGATGTTTATCACTCTTCAACCAGCATTTAGGGAAAGCTGGCATTCATGGTACTTCGCACCTATCTATCCTATTTTCTCAGGATTACAGAAGTTTGAAAATAAATTTTGTAAAGGTTTCTGGGAAGGAAAACTATTATTTTGTGTGTCACTGCTTTATAAATCAGTTCCCTGATACTATTTTAGGCCTTTGAGGAAATCCAAGGACTGACAGATCAGGCAGATAAGTTTATTGGACAGAAGACATTACTGACACGCAAACGAGATGGTCTGATTCGAAAAGTATCCACGCTCTCAGGTGAGACTGGTTTTGGATGCAAACTAGCTGTAATAATGAAAGAAAAGGCTTTTAGGAGTGAGAATGTGTGGAGTAATTGGTGCATCCAGGTGTGCCATTGGTTCTCAGAAAATTCAGACTCGTGATGCCAAACAAAGTTGTGCTGATAGAAATGGCTTTTGTTTTCCTTCATGCCTAAAGGAAGTGTGGAATGCTCTCTGTGCTGGGAGCCACAGGCTTGGGTTCCTTTGGAAGGGTGGGGTGATGGTGATAGTGTCGCTTCATTCTGTCACTGGTCACTTGCTGAAATGCCTTTTCTGCTCAGCCCTTCACAGTCACACACAGTTGTCTCTGGTCAGTACTGAAACCTCCAACTCTTTGCAGAGCTTTGCAAATGACTCCTTGTCTTGCTTTCCCAAGAACCAGTGCTCCTACAGGCTAGAACATGTCAGCCCTATACACAGAACAAAACTGAAGTAGATTCTAGACTGCTGCTCATCCAGACATTACATCTTGTATTTACTGTGTCTTTCTGTCTCATTTGGAAAGGTAGGAAAGCTGTGACACATTTTCAACCAGTATCAAAATGTGTGAACAAACAAAATATTATTCTAATCTCGCAGTCTGGGACTATAAACAGTGGAATACCCGTAAAGTAGAAATGAAAGATACTTAAATCTTTTGTATTTACATTAATCCATTCATGCATGTATAAGGTATTTGATTTATAAAAAATAAAAGGTGGTGTAGTGAAGTCTAGTAATCTAGAAATGTATGAGAGGCCTTTTGAGCAGAGAATGAAAGCAAATAACTTCACAAAGTAGTTATCTGATCTTTTGCATTTCTAGTGAGACCTTAAATTTGCTGAGGAAAAAGTCCTCTTTTAGGACAGTTAGTTAAATATAGACTCAATTAAAGATATTCCATGATGTTAGAATATAAACACTAAGCAGAAAACAAGCTAGTATAGTCTCGCTTAACTTGAACTTGGATCATATAAAACTGTGTGTATATGCAGAAAACAAATTATTTATGAAATCTGTGTGTTTGTCCAAGGTTACAATGGCAATGGTACCAATGGCAATGGTAAAACTGTATATGAGTTTACATTCAAATGTCATTTGAGTAAAATTGAATGATGTCAGCTTAACACATTATTAGTTCTACCTTCAGCATTTTAGTTTTGGAAAGAGAATTTGAAAGTAGGCTCACTCTCTGATAATTTTTCTGTAGGAAAGACAGAAGAGGTTGTCCTGAAGAAGCTGGAATATATTTATGCTAAACAAAAAGCAACAGAAGCACAGAAAAAGAAGAAAGAACCTGAGCCACAGAAATCAGCTGCACCCTCCACTGCTAGCACCCAGCAAGAAGGATCCTCTGCTGCCCCCAGAGAGCCAACCCCGATAGCAATGACAAACAGAAGGGGCAAGCCATTGATACTTGCCAGGAGAGGAGTCCGGGCCACAGGTGGGCTACAAAAGGGTGCATGTCCTGCATCAAGGGGAAGCAGCCATTGAAGCTGCACTCTGTGGGAAGGCAAAACGCCAGCTGGCTTGTGCAGGCAGCCTCACTCCTGAAACAGAATTGTGCGTAGGACCGGAAAATGTCCATATGATAGGTGAGAAAACCACTTGCTTTCAGTAAGGATGAGACCAGTACGACTGAGGTCTTCAGGTGAACATGACTTCAGAGCCTCAGAATGATGGGAAGTAAATTCTTACTGAGTTGTCCTTTAATCTCAGGAGTTTCACTGCAATCTGGCAGTAATTTCTAAGAGTTGAAGGTGGTTCTTTTTCTGCTTACTCAAAACCTGAAGTTCAACCCCCAGAATGCAGGACTTGCTAGAACAGACTCTTTAAAACCTCCCTCCTCAAAATGCTAGCTCTCAACAAGGATGGAAGTTTGCTCTTAAATTGAATGGCAGAGTTGTCAGGCACTGGAGAGTTTTTTTTTTTTTTGTAGCTGAGAACTTGTAGAGAAGTGTTCAACATTTGTGGAGACCTTCACATCATAAATGTAGGAAGGAACAAAATAATGGTTCCTTCCAGAGCTGTAGCTAATGCTGGCTCACAGGGTGCTGTGCCAGAATAAAGGAGTGTTTTACATAATTCTTCTCTTGCAGAGGACTCTTCAGCCTCTCTCACACTCACGGCTGCAAGCGTAGTGATGACTCCACAGGGGCAGGTGCTTACGCTGAAGAGCCCCCTGGTCCCAGGGCAGGTGGCAGCTGTTCCTTCCACACTGCTGCAGGCTGAATTAAAGCCTCGAGGGGGTGGCACTACCATGGCACCACAGCCAGGTAGGATCATGTGAGATGATGTTAATCAGTATAATACTGTTCGTAGATGTGCTGAACAGTTTATGAAGTTATGAAATTTTGCTTTGATATTTTGGATTTTTTTTACAATTTGGCTGAGGTAGAACTTGACTCTGATAAGAGAGATTAGATACCATTATTTCAAACTGTCACTTTATCAACAGGTTAGTAAAATGTGTTAAAATTTTGCTATTCAGAAATTAGGGAAACATAGGGGAGAATTCCTAATCACATAACCAGTCTGCATTTCTGTTTTTACTGCTTTAAGATGTTACTGAAATCTTGCCTTGAAGTGCACTGTTCTGTTAACCAGGAGTATCTGAAAGTACTGTATCTGAGTATCTGAAAGGCTTTTGTTTCCACTTCATCCCCTGTTTCCCTTTTCTTGTATAAGGTGTTACTTCTGTGATGATTCAGCTGCCAGGATCAACAGTTCCTGTCCAAGTGAAAGGAATCCTTACTAACTCTACCATTCCAATTACACTGTCAACTGTTGCTGAGGATCCAGCACCCTCAACAGTGGTATCAGCTACAGCACCCCATTCAGGTAAGCTCTTTGTTTTTCATGGATCTTTGTGCTTGCATGTAGGGAACATTATCCTTGCAAAGCTGAAGGTAAATTGTTTTCTCACTAGGGAGTAATCATAGGTGTTATTGTTATTCAAAGAAAATCATGATTAAATGTTTTGAACAGTTTAGAGGGGCCTCTAGGAGAATATGGATTAGAGATTTTTAACTTTCCTTCGTCTCAGCCTGCTTGCCCGCAGGAAAGTCAGGAAGAGTAGATACTGGAATGTGTCTGTGGTGTAATGCATCCTCCTGGGGAAGCTTCAGTTCAGAGTGGTGGTGGGACTACTGAAAATCTTTGTCTGTAACATCCAGATTCTGACTGTGGCACAACCCCTTCCCATACTGTGCCAGCTCTGCTGCCCATGGGAGGGCTGTTTTTCAGGACCTCATGCTGTCCGTTGGATCTAGGTGTGGGGTGGTTCCTGCCAGCAGGGTTCTGCTTGCCATCTGTTGTGCTGAAAGCAAGCCACTCACTTTCTGCTTCCTTATAGTTGTTCGGTGATAATGAAAAAGGAAAGTTCACTTCAGGTGTAGGGCTGGGAAAAATCTGAGTGCTATTAACAGGGAATGGCTAGGAGGCAGAAAATAGGTAATCATTTAGTCCCTGAAATGTCTCTGTAGTGCACAAAAACAGTAGTGCAAGATGTGATCATAAAAACAAAGCATAAAAAAACAGTAAGAGGGAAAATTCTCATTTTGTTTGCCTCGTGCATCACCGTCTGAACTGTAAGCATTGCAGTTGGTTGCACTGGAGCTTGGTCTTGTTCTACAAGTTGAAAATTAAGCTATTGGTGTGTTAAACCTTCAGTTGACCAGAGCTGTGTAAGCAGTCTAAATTGCAGTTTACTTTAGAAAACCCTGAAAGTGAGCTAATTATACCTACTTAGGAATTACTTGCAGTTAACACATACCCTAATGGATGCTGCTTTGTGTGGTTTTGCAGAAAGTGAAGATTCATTCATGATGCCAAAGATAGTTAATGTAACATCACTGGCTGCTGAAGCAGGCATGAATCTAAACCTGAACCGAAACAAAAATTCTAATGCAACAGCAGCTGCAGGTACTCCAGCTTCTGAGCAATCCTTGGCTGTAGCACCCCTTGAAACTATGAATAGTGACAACATCCTTTCAGAAGAAAAATCCAAACCATGTCTGGGAGACAGTGGTGGAGATGGAGGAAACACCACAGGTCCAAAGAAAGTTTTCTTTGAAAATAAAGATGTCTTTCCACAACTCTGGAACGTATCATGTACAAAGGAACCTCCAGAGTCCTTCAGCAAAAAGCTCTGCATTGGTGAGTTTGTAGGAAGCCAAACTAGGAGGAAAGATGGAGATTCTGGAGGGGAAAGATTAAAATCCAAAGAATTGTCATTCCGCAAGCTGCAGATCAAAGATTCCAGGATAGAAATGGAATTGAGGAAAGTAGCATCGGCAATGGAGGAAGCAGACCTGGATACAAGTGAGATACTGAGCAGCATTGAGGAGGGTGATGATACCGATGAAACCCTCACTTCGCTGCTCAATGAAATCGCCTTCCTCAACCAGCAGCTGAATGATGATGCCTCAACCATGTCTGAGCTGCCTGGTGCCCTCAGCTCAGATTTCTCTCATAAAGATGCAGAAGCTCGTCGGGGCGCAGCCAGTGATCTCTCCGCTGCAGATGGGTCTTCCTTCCAGTTTGGCCATTTGGGAGGCAGTTTTAAGGACCTTTCTGAAGTTCCAGGAGGTGGTGGCTCTTTAAGCCCCCTCCTGCTGCACCTGGAAGATGATGACCTTAGTGATGGGGACAAGAACTCTGGGGAGCCTTCATCCGAGGCAGATGTCTTAAAGATAGTGATAGGTACTGAAATGAAGAATCCACTTTCCAATCTGTCTGTAACCAGTAGTGGGAATGGCAAAACAGTAACAACCTTGTCAGATGCCACTAACGTGACTCCACCGATTTTGCAGATGAAGACTAATCCAGAAGCCGGTAATGCTGACAAGTCGTGGAGGCCCATGCCGAAGCTAGCACCACTTGGTTTAAAAGTGGCAAGTCTGCCAGTGGACTCAGAAGGGCAGAGTAATAAAGTGATGCCCTTACTGGCACCTGTAGCTGCAAAACTGCCACCTAGTGGGGTAAAAAATTCTTTACCTTCAGCTCTTCAAGAAGGACAGGATAACAAAGTAATGCCCCCATTAGCACCTGTGGTTGCGAAGTTGAATACTACTGGGACTTTGCCTTCAAGTTCAGCAGGCAAATAAGTGCAGATGTTTTTTATCAGACTGGAACAGAGATCTAGAGCAGTGTGTCCAGTGTCATTGTTCAGCAGCCTCCATTGTCTGCAACACTTGTTTTCTGTATAGCATCAGTACTGTGTTCATCTGAGGGGCAGGCCCCAAATTGTAAGTAAGTGTTAGGAAACTTTAAGCATGTTGATGTACTTTTACCTCACTGTTGTATTCTGGGTGTTCTCCTTCCCATTCTCAAGACAACAGAGATGATCTATAACCATTGCTGGGCACATGGTATCCTTCCAAAATTGGGTTCTTCACAGGAATAGTTTATCCAGGGACGGAGAAACTGAGGCTGTTGAAAGAGATTTTTTTTTCTCTCCCCAGTAGGCAGGCAGCTGTCTTGTTGGGGAAAAAAAAGGATTATCTGTTTTTGTACCAGGCAAATTATCTATGCAGAAACAGCGTTGTTCATATTTGCTTGTTTTAATATTTGCAGAATATGATAAATATGCAGGAATCAGGTTGTAGTTACTCTCAAAGTTGATACCTAGAGCGGCAGAAGGGAAATCTGAGACTGCAGAGGGCTGAAGTGAAAAGGTTTTTTCTTTGGTGCTAGATAGTTCTCTAGCAGAGACTTTTTAAGAGCTTATGCACAGAAAATTTTAATAAACACAACTCTCACTGCTGGGGAAGAAAAACACATTTCCACATTTCCCAATGTAATTAGAAGGAGGACAGTATGTTAACTTTAATAATACTGTCCTCACTCTCATCTCCTGCCCCCACACAAATACTTCTCTCTTTGATGCTTAGGAGATCCGTAAGGAAGAATTGCAGAGTTGAAGGAAAATGGCCACCCTATTGCTATGTCTTTAAATACATTGCTGAAGTGGTTTGAGTGTTTTCCCAGGTCCTATTTTCTTTCCTTCTGTCATTCTTCAAGATGTATGTGGTGGCTGGGAATGTTCACACCAAGTATTGCTTTGTGAAAACACAGAAAGCTTTCAGGAGTCTTGTAGCCTGGCACAAGTGAGTGAGGTGTACATGTGAGTGTAAATATGAAAATATGTGTATAGCTTTCCAAACCTTTCATTTCTTTATAAATTCAGGAAAGGTACTCAGAGGTTTCTCACTGCATTTGCACAAGCTGTGTATAGCAAAAAAGTCAACAAAAATGCTCATTACCAGGGAAATAGGGCAGTATTGAATCACAAGATGTATTTTTTATTCTTCTCTGCCACTGCTTACTCAATAACCTGTAGATGCCCTTCACTGTTCAGCTGTTGAACTGTGAGGGGCCTGCAGACTGTAAAGATATTTATATTTTTGTACACAATTTCTGTTTTCATAGTTTTCTTGACAAATGAAGTTTTCAGCCTCGGAGAGATGATTTGTTAATGAGTATACACAATCTTTTCCTATCAAGTTTGTAAATATAAGTTACGGGGGGCTTCTTAACTGTTCCAAAAAGGTAAAAAATATTGCCGTGAAAATTGAAAATCATACAGAATTTCGATGGTGCATTTTGTTTTCTGTTTAGGAATGTAATTCCATGTCTTAACTGTTCCAGCAACAGCAGCTGGGATTACCCCCTGCCATCCAAATTGCCCATCTTTGGTGATGCAGTAACCCAGGAATTTCATCCTTCCAGCACGGAGGTTTTGCAGGTGTTGCGAGCAATGTTCTTCCACAGTGAGGGAGCAGTGTTTGTACAACCATAGCCCTGTTCAGTACGCTGCATCTTCTGGATCCATCTCTAGGTTAGATCCATCAGGGAATAAACGTACCTCCGGTGTTTCCTCAGCATTTTTATTATTTATATTATGCCACAGAGGAGAGAAGCCCTTCAAGCTTATTGTGTGTAAAGTTACTCCAGAGACTACGTTAAAAAATATTTTTCACCTGGGCATTCTAAACAGTGTGTTTTAAAATAGTTACATACAACTCTCTTTTGCCTTTTGCGTATTTACTATTCTAATATTTCATACAAGTCTGGTATTAGCAATTTGGAAAGAAGAGTTTAGGTCATTATGAGAGTCCTGCAGGGTTTTACAGTTGTCACTTAATGCCTTAGGAAAGGGGATTTACAATCCCAGTTAGTAATTAGACAAATGTTGCTTCTTATTAAGGATTTTAACCTTATTTTAAATTAGTAGAAAGAAATGCTGCTTCTCATTAAGGATTTTAACCTTATTTTAAATTAGTAGAAAGAAATGCTGCTTCTCATTAAGGATTTTAACCTTATTTTAAACTAGTAGAAACAAATGTTGATTGTTATTAAGGATTTTGACCTTATTTTAAACTAGTAGAAAGAAATGCTGCTTCTCATTAAGGATTTAAACCTTGTTTTAAACTAGTAGAAACAAATGTTGCTTCTTGTTAGGGATTTTGACCTTATTTTAAACTAGTAGAAAGAAACATTGCTTATTTTTAAGGATTTAAACCTTATTTTAAACTGGTAGAAACAAATGTTTCTTCTTATTAAGGATTTAAACCTTATTTTAAACTAGTAGAAATCTGGAGTAACTAAATTATTTTACTAGCACTACATCAGACTCAAATTTATTTACCTGGGAATCTGGTTCTGAGTATTTCCAATAGACTGAAGTTGCTTATTGTTTTAACTTGTAATAATTTGTTTTTCCAGTAGGTTTCATTCCTCCTGTGTGAGAAACAGCAGCAAAACTTGTGCTGTGATTACTTTTAAATTCCTAATCACTAAGCCTTGTTTCTGCACCTCACTTTTTTATGGTTCCAAATAGCCAGTTTTAATTTTCACACAGAATTGTGTGTTCTCTGTGAGACAGAGAGGCTATAACATGATAACCGATCACACATGATCTAAAAAAAATAATGTACTTTTGAGGATGTTCTGTTTATTATCTGGGAGTATAAAATTTCTGTATGTGAATTTACTGTTTGACATTGGGCAGAAAAAAAAATTACTGCAGTAAAAAATGTAATGATGTCAAGATGACAGCAAAACCTTTTGATCCCTAAATGTTACTAGAAAATTAACTAAGAACAGCCCCCCAGTCTGGCTGTAAAAGGTGGTGGCATTGGTGTGGTTCCGAGAAAGATCTTTGATGGGTTCTACCAGCCAACAAAGCATGTTTGAATGCTCTTGGGTTTTGCTCGTTTCACTGTCTTGTGTCTGCAGCACATTATTTTGCTATGAATTTAAATGCTGACTCTTTGCTCTTCCCTTAAGCTCCCAAACATTTTAAAAATAACATATGCTGTCATTTGAGGCAATAATCATAGAACATAACACTTTATGAGAAGATTCTGGAAACAGGAAAACGGGAGAAACAAGGAAACCCCTGCAAGGCGCTCGCTCTTGCTTGACCAAGAGACCTGGAGATTTTCTTTGTTTTTTTACGCACCTGTAAATAGACTGGAATGTTTTTAAGAATATAATGAAATGTCAGATTTAGCTTTTTTCCTTTTATATATTAAAATATATCTTTCCCTCTTTTTTGCTTTTGGAGAATTGATATTTTTGTAGAAATCTAACAGTACAAGACTCTTAACTGTACGTGAGGGACAAAGTGTAAAACTAAAATAAACCAATCAAGGTCAACTAGAAACTGGCTCTGAAAGTTTGTTACAGGGAGAGGGGGAGCAGAAATGACGTGGTGGTGGGCTGTTGGTGACACATGGCATTGAACCTGAGCAAGTGGTAAATGAATGCTCTGAGGCCCAAGTCTTGGCAGCTCAAACATTGGGTTTTGGTTCTAGTGATCAGACAACTCAGAGATTTCTCCCTTTAGTCTTAGCAGTATGCAGGAAATGTGGAAATGTCATCCCTTGTAATAGGGGATCTTGACTTGCTGAGTGCAGAAAAGGCACCAAAGGGACTTTCTTTTCTGCGAGATGTACCCTGAGCAGGAAGCCAAGGGGGTTAACATTTGGTCGTGGCACAAAAAGAAAGAGAGCTGAGAGATTAAGCCCATGGAAGAGCTTAGATTCCTTACCCCAAGCCTGGGTCTGTCCTTTGTATCTGTTTCCTTTAGAGAAGTTGAACATGAAGGCTGTCCTAGTGGGAACTGGTTTGCAGATCTGCCTTTAAGTGAAGTGTCAGAGGAGAGATGCTTTTTGAAAAGAAATAGATAAAATGCCCATAACTAGTAGCCATTTATGGCTTCCACATGCAGGAATTGAAAGATAACATTTGAAAGTGTGTAGGGATTCTTTTATTTGGGTTGTTTATTTGTTTGGTGGGTGGTTGGTTGGGGGGCTTTTTGTGTTGTTTTCTTTGTTGTTTAGTTGGTTGGTTTTGTTTGGTTTTTTTCCTCTTTTTTTGGTGGTATTTTTTTCTTCATTATGTAGTACACTTCTACAAATGAGAAGTTAGTCTTACAGACCTGAGAAAAGAAAATACAATGAGGAGAACAGCTGCACGTGAGGGTAAGCAATTGACTGGAGGACATGTGACAGAATTTATTTTTATTTAAAGAGGCCTTACAGGAATGAATTAATATAAACGGTTCACACAGTCAACATATTTTCTTAAATTTCTCAAACCCTTCAGCAAGGTCTCATCCTATTACTCCTTATTTTAAGGGCCAAAGTTACTTCTTGGAATAGAAAGAAGTGTAAGCATGAAGTATATCCAGTCAGCCTTGCAATGGAAAGAACTTTCTAATAGAGGCCAACAATCTGTGCTGGGGATCTGTGTTTTCCAGCATATTCATTGTGTTCTTGGAGATGCAGATGGTGGTACAAATAAACTCTGTTGACAGTACAGAGTTACAGGGAGCCTGTGCAGTAACTGATGCTACAGCCAGATTGGAGTCCATAAATGCAATCCAAAAATGTGCAGGACCAGTTTGTCCATAACTGGCAGTGAATGTAATCTAAATAACTGTCATTTGGGGTCATGGTAGTGGAGGAATTTTAATGCCATTTGTTGTCACTTGAGCTCAGTGCCTTATCTATTTGCCCTTTTAACTGCTGCTACACACCAAGGAGGCATTGTTACACCACAGTGCACTTGGCTGTTCCTGTTCATTTGGAGTTCGTGGTGCCTCAGCTCGCACTTTAGTTGTCCGTCTTATGTCTCCTGGGATTTGGAGGTGTCTGACCAGGTAAGAGCTCTTCTGGAGGTGTCCCTGTCTTCATTCTCTTAATAGAGTTCTACCCCTAGAAGGATTCAGTCTCCACTTGTCTGGGTCTTTTCTGATGAAGAGGAAAGCCCCAGTGTGTCCTCCTGAGCAGCCATGTGGGCCTTGCAGGCTGCCAGCATGAGCCTCCATGCAGTGTTTCAGGCAGCTGGAGAGCCCTTTGCCCCAGGCTTCCAGCCACACCACCTTCCGCACGCTCATCGGCGCGAGCACATCCCACATCCCGGTGCCAGGGACGCCTTTGGGACCTGTGGCTGTGTCTGTCTAATCCAATCATGCATCCAGCCCAGCAGCCAGGGGTGTCTCACCTGTGCTGGTGCTTGGGAATGTCCCTGCTGTCCCTTGTTTTGGTGCTGCCAGCAGAGCTGCTGTGATACAAAGCTCTAAGACCTGTCCTTGCTTTAATGGTGGTCACTTACCTGGTACATCTTGCTCTGGTGAGGGTTCCCTGGTTTTTGTAGGGCTTTTGTCAGCGTACAGGACAGTGGTTCCTCGAGGGTACAGCTATTGGCCCTGGCTCTCTAATGTAAGGTAGATACTGGAAATCAGAGTGGAGAGACTTGAACCTGAAGGCAGCATTTCACCTTAGCTCTCTCAGCATGGGAGTAGCTGCCGGGGAGCAGGATCCCTGCCTGTGTAAGATGTGGGTGTGATGGAGGGTGTATTAAGGGGCAGTCACAGCTATGTGGGTGTGAGCAGGCAGGCTGCTGTGCTGTAAGAGCAGGGCTCAGTCTCTCTGCTCAGTCTCTCTGGGACCAGCTCCGAGGAGGAGAAAGGCTTTCCTGCTGCCTTTGACTTCCTTTCCTGTCCCTGCTGAGCACAGGGCTCCCTGTAGTTCCCCTGTGTGACGCAGAGCGGTGCCCTTGGCAAGTGCCCGTGCTGTGCCTCGTGGGCTGAAACCAGGCAATTAAATAGCAGCTAAAAAAAGATACGCAGACATAAGCTCTGTGCCATTTTTAGCGCTTCAGCACCGATTAACTCTTTAGACAGCAGCTGTATGAAGCAGCCTGCCCAGCTCCTTCTGGTCTGTCCTGCTGGCCAAACCCCAGGCATGTTGGGGCAGGGCTGTGGCTGCCCAGAACAGAGCAGCAAAACCTGTGGGTGTGCAGCTCTTCCCTGGCTTCTCCAGGGCATGGGGCCGTACAGGCACTAAGCCTCTGGGCAAGGTTTGTAGGCTCATGTGGGTCTGCAGAGCTTACCCAAGCAATGGGCTCCAGTTTGCAGCTGAGCACTGCAAAAATATAAAACTCTTCATGCCTCTGAGGTGCCACTGGATCTGGAAAATGGACTTTGGTCCCCTGGACTTTCAGATCCATTGATCTGTGATTATTTTTAGATAAAAAATGTAAAGTAACCACAGTATTAATACCAATCATCTTTACAAAAAGAGGACAGAATTTGTTTTTGAAATTGTGCTGGACCCAATCTACATAAAAAACCAAAAGGGAGGATGAATGCATGACACAAGCTTGCTGGTTTGTGGAAAACAGTACAGTGTATTTTCAGGCCATAGGAATGGGATGACTGACGATCACCTCCCCTTCTCCTGGACCTTCTGCAGAGTGAAAGTATGATCAAGACTTGTGTGATTTGTGGCAGCTTGACTGTTCTGTTTAACAAGAAGCCCATTAGCAGCACAATAAGAGCTTTACAGGTGTTTTTAGAACAGCACATCACTGTCTGCTGAAGGCTGTTACAGCAGCACGTGCTGCTGTAGCCTCCATTTCAATGCCTGGCCAGGATTTCCTGCAGCAGTGAGAGAAGAAGGGTGGGTCTGCACTGGAGCTGACTCAGTAGTTTGGCAGAAGCAGCTGGGGAAGCTGCTGCCAGCTCTTGCACCACCCATCCCTTGCTGCCTTCACTGTGCCCTGTGTGCCAGAGTCCCTTGCAGGGCTGCATAAGCTGCTCTTGGCCTGAGGGGCAGGTGCTCCTTTTTCTCCCCTCCTTCCACCAGTCCTTCTGCCTGCTCAGGCCTGGACCTCTGAGCCCCATCCTCTGTGTAAGGAAAAGGGGCTTAGACCCTGCTGCTTCATGCACTGCTCCCTGGCCTGCCATGACACACACGCCAGCACCTCAAAGCCCAGGTCTGTGGCTACACTCGCCTTTTGGCACCAAGTCAACTGCTGAGCACGTGCTGCATTCTCTCTTCTGAAGAGCAGCAGTGTCATGCCAATCCCTCTGCCCTCTTCTGCTTCCCTCTGGCTCACCCTGCCCTCTGCATGGCTGAGGGTTTGCCAGCTATACTCTTTTTATTCACAAAATATGTTCCAACTTAAGGTGTCCTAAAACAGCAGTAAAATTTTTGAAGGGATCCTGGAATTCCTTGCTGTTTCTTTTCTCCTGAAGGAAAAACCTCAGTGGAGACAAGGTGTCTGGTTTCTTTTGGTATCCAATGAAGGCTGGAACTGTTTGTGTAAACAGCAGCTAAAGGTGCCTCTTCCTGCAGGAGCTGTTGCTTGGCACAGGTGAAGCTGTGCTGTCCTCGGCCACGAGCCCTTGGCCGCCATGGCCCTTGTCTGTCCCTGCCTAAGCTGGAGGCTTGGGCAGTGCTGAGCTTTAGGAAGGTGTGAACTAATGCTGTGCCTTATTTTGGAGATGTGCTGGACCTGGATGTTACTATAAAACGTTATGTAGCTAGAGTAAAACATGATTTGATCAACCATTAGTGTCCCTCTGGGGCCTGGCTGGAGCCACATTTGTATGCTCAGCCTTGGAAAGGCGGCAGGCCTGGAAAAGGTCCCCCTGCCTGGGCAGCCCTTAGTGGCAGCAGGACACTGGGACAGATGGGTGTCGGTGGAGCCCCACCTGTGCCCCTCGTATTCAGGGTGGGGGCAGCTGCTGGCTTGGCCGGGGCTGGCTGGGTTTGGGCTGTGTGGGAGGTGGTGGTGTGGCCGCTGATGGGGGGACAGGTTATGGGGCTGGATAACTTCAGATGGGCCAAGCTTCAGCAAACTTCAAACATATGTGAAGGCTTCCACATATGAGATGGATAACAAAGCTGTACAATTTTCCTGCTCTGGTTATTTTGATACTTTTTTTTTAATGGTGTAGGTCTGATGTGATCATGTTTTAACTTCTGTTAAGGTGACTGGCTATAAAACCATGACAGGAAAAGGAGGTGCTGGCAAACCTTTTGCAAGGACAATGATTAACTCCTGCTCCCCAACCAGTGTCTGCACTTCTGGATTACAATGACTACTTGGTTTTAAAAAATGGCTCAAGCAGACTTGCAGCTCGTGACAGCTTTTGGAAAGCTTTGAATTTGCTTCCTTAGCTTTTGAATGCCCATGGCAAAAAAATCTCACCCCACAAATGTTTTGTGGCTCTGACATGTGGGGCAATCAACTTGAACTGGGAGGCTTAGTCTTCAGGAAAAAAATTTAATAAACGGCTCCCACCAGGCGAGCTGAACTGATGGCAGCCACAGTGGGAATTGCTACTACTGTGCTCCAGTGTAGACAAGGCCTCATTGTCTGGCTTTGATGGGGAAAATGTCCAGTTTTGCAAAGTTTGCTGAGCAAGGGAGAAAATAATTATATTGCAGATCAGCTTACAAGGGGCACATTCATGTTTGAAAGAAAACTCGATTTTCATAGACTGAGGAAGAAAAGCAAAACTGCCAAAGGAAAAAGCCAGCGGCATTGGTGACCTACTAAAATTGCCTCAAGTCAGAAGTTATTCCTGGCTGAAGGTGAGTCCCAGGGGGCTGGATCCTTGGCTCTGGCTGAGAGGCAGACAGCGCAAGTGGGAAGTGCAGGAAACCAAGCACTCCTCTGCCTCTGAGGGTGCTCTGTGCTGCCGTCAGAGCCCTTGTGTGGCTGGACACGGAGCTGCTGCTGCAGCTGCCTTGCCTCAGGCCCCAGTGCTCTCGTGTCCCCAAGCTCCCCCATGGGCATTGCCAGGGCAGAAGCTGTGGTAGCAGAGTCCCACATCCCCATCCTCTGCCTGCAGCCCCAGGAGCCCACAGGGGCTTCAGGCAGGCCAGCACCTCCACAGGTCACACAGCCCTACCACCACCCCTGGGTGTGTGACCGGCCACAGCAGCACCAATGCCTCGGATCTGCCCAGCTCCCAGTTTTAAACTCCTGATTGCTGCAGCTGAGTAGTATTTGCAGCATTTGAACAAAACATTGGAAGTGTTTTGGTTCATGTGCTTCTATTTAGGAAGACCACAGGGCAAATGGTGAAGGAAAATGCTTTACAGCACTGGGCTGGCTGTGCTGAGCCACATGCAGCTGGCCCTGGCTGCTGACTCCCACTGGCACTGGGAGTATGTCCTGAAGCCATTTTGGTTGTCTCCCCAAGGGGGAGGATGTAATTATCTTCTTTTTGCAAGATTGCATGCAATTTTCTCTTCACTATCTTAAAAAAAAAAAAAAGAAGAAAATTGAAGCAGAAGCAGAAATGAACTGTGCAACAAGCTGATACCTATTAATTCTTTCATTAGATTGAAAGCAAAGCTCCAACGAATCTAGTGCTATAAATCTTGGGGGTTTGTGAGCATTTCTCTCGAGGAAGCGTGCACTCTTCTCTTTGCAGGAAGCTGCAAAACCAGCAGAAATCCAGTTTGTTGTCATGGCAATGTCAGTAGTTGCCTTCTCTGTATGCCAAATCACAGGCATTCATAGGATCACGGAAAAATTAATATAGGAAAGGCCTTCTGGAGATCTGTAGTCCAGCTTCCTGTCCAGGGCAGGGGCAGTCATGAGATCAAATCAGGCTGGTCAGGTTTTTCTCCATCCAGACTTAAAAAACCTCAAGGGGTGGAGATAGTGCCTCTTCCTGGGCAACATTTCTAGGCTGTTGCTCCCTATCTTCTAGCCTTCCTAATTCTAGTCATTCTGAGAATAATATTTAGGTTTGCCATGACTTTGGTATTTAGTCACCGTGTTTTCTTTTTTTCACTTCTGTGAGAGTGTGATCTGGCTATACTTTTATATTTCCCTCTCAGTCAGTTATCCTGCCAGATGACCAATGGGCTGTGTGTAATTTTCTTGTATTTGACATTTATTTTCTGCCCACATTGGCACTGCTTAAGGAAAGCATCCATCCATAGAAGTTGAATGTGCAGTTGGGTGCTTTTCAGAGAGACTTGCAAGCATGCAAAAGTTGCCATTAATCCCATCCCAGTCCTTCCTATTTGTTGTCATCTATGTGAAGTGTGCTGGACTAAAGAAAGGGGAGAGCATGTGTGTTTGTGTGTGTCCTTGTCCTGAAGGGCACCCACTTGCCAACTGTCTTTTAACAGGATTGTTTCATGAGTTTTGTGTTTCACTCTCCTCCTGCTGGTATCATATTTAGTATACCACGTCCTGTCCAAGGACCAACTGCTGTCCAAGATTTGTCTTGTTTAATTGAATTATGGTTGCCATGGGGAGTGGAAAGTTCAGATTTCATTCTGCATGGTGAATTTTGCAAGCCAAGGTATATTACAGAGAAAGGGGGAAACCTGGATCTCAAAGTCTATGTCAAGGAGCAAGAGGTTAAATGGAGGGATTTTAGAAGAAGTTTATGGTAATTTGTTGCCCTGGTTCCCAAGGAAATTTGTTGCCCTAGTTCCCAAGGAAATTAAGTTAGAGTTGGGTACAAAATTTAGGCTTATTCTAAAACCCCAGTTCCACAACCTTATGCCACAGCTCTTGTTGTGCCTATCTCCATGTCATCTCTTGGCCTGCTGGACAGAGTCTGTCCTGGTACCAAGTTGTGCTTTGCATCTGGCATTTACTAAAGTCCTCTCAGAGTCTTTTTAGAGAAGCAAGCACAAGCAAAGGGACAGACATTGACTGCATACTGCTAGGTAAGATACTGGCAACCCATCAGGAAAACTACAAATAGATGCAGTGCCAGCATTTCTGGTATTTGGTTTCTGAACAGCATGACATGTAGTTTGCATTTCATTCCCTATGCCTTCCTCCAGCATCTCTAAAGTGAGAGGCTGGAGCTTGGTGTTCAGGGACACCACAGTGCTAAGTCCTCCACAGGCTTTGTGACTCCTATGGGCCTCGGTACTGACCTCTGTACCAACCTGACATACGGACCCCAACACAGCCCTGCCTGCAGGAGGGGGACACAGAGATGGGCACCCCGGGGGAAAGCAGCAGAACATCTCTGGGGGGGGGGGGGCTGGAACACAACAGGAACTTTTGATAAAAGCTCTCTTGCAAGGTTTTGTTTTGATGTTTACTTTTGTCTTTAAAGGATGTGAGAGGCAAAAAGTAGTGCAAATAAAGGAAACATTCATGAGATGTTCCTCTCCAAGCAGGAGTTCACGAGAACAGAGGGGAAAACTGAGGCAAAAAGCGGTGCCTGAAACCCGTCCAGCTGAGTATTTCCCAACAGCATGAGAGATTTAGTGGGATAACTTCCATGCTCTGTTGCCTTTGATTTTCCAGCATTCACACTTCAGGCATCATGGGGAGGGCAGGGTTGTGACATGAGAGGAAATTTAGGACATCATCATTGTGCTAAGAGTGATTGTGGGAGCAAAGTGAGCAGCTGTGAAAACTGAAACAAATGGATGGGTTTCATAGCTTGCAATATAATGCTTGGACATCACTTGTTATCGGAGGGATCTCTTATTTGCTTGCTCACTTACAGTTTTGCTCTAGTTCTTTCATTTTGCTAACAGTAGTAACAATAAAAGGCATCTGTGGAGGCCATACAGCACAACCAAGCTGTAAGATCTGTCATGCTGTCTTTTTTTCAGGGCAAAACCCAAAGCTGCCTGAGTTCTGGTTTACATTGTCAGCTTGCTGCTGAGCACCAAGAGCAGAACTAACTCCAGCCAGGGCACTGCCTGCTTTGGGCTTGCAGAAGATATTCATGCTGCATCATTCTTAGTAATCACAGCTCTCTGGAAACGTAAGGCATGGGATGGAGGAAAATGAAACAAACAGGCTTATTTAGGTCAATTACAAAAGTATGGGCTAATTGCAAACAAAGTGGCAAAACAGGAATGGTCAAGGCTGAGAGGAAAACAATGTGAACAGTGACCTACATTCTCTTGGGGAGTGGGGGGAGGTTAGACAGCAGGCCATTGGGAACACACCAGCTCAGCAGAGAGGGGTTAGCAGGCATCTCTCCTTTCAGGTCCCTGGGCCAGGGCCAGCCTCTGTGCTGAGTGCCATCCATACAGTCTGTGCAGAGCTGGCCTAAACACATAAGAACATTCAGGCAGACATCAGCCAAGCAATGCAGTGGCATTGTTCCTGTCTGATGTTTAGCCCCATAGAAAGCTGCAAGGCCTCTTCTGTGAGGGCAGAACCTGGAAAATAACAGCTCCCTGCTTTCCATTGCAGGACAGTCTGGGAGTGAAGATGGTTACTTTGTATGTTCTTGCTTATGCTGCCAGAGGGAGGACAAGTGAAGGAGAATCAGTTGTTTAGACACATGCTGAAAAACCTATCTTGCGATCCCTTTCTGTGCCTGTAACAGTAAGGAGCTCTCTCTAACCTAACCTGATCCAACATAACATAGCTCAACCCAACCTTTCTCCAGTGAACTGGTCTCTCGGTGATCTTAGAGCAGTCAAGCAGCACTTTCAGCCTCTGCTCAGTGAGCCCTTGCAAGTATTTTAGGACATTTGTGCAAAGTAGCTCTTCTTGGCTACCTTTCACAAACACCTTAAACCCACTGCCAACAAGATGAAGCATGTAGATGCCTGAAGCCCCTCTCACTTGAAAAAGTTTATGGTCCCAAAACTGGGAAAGGTATAAAGTGATTGCTCTAAGGGAGGCCTTTATCCTTCCTCACAAAGTTCAATGGTAATTTCGTCCTGTGGTAGGTATTTCCAGAGAGCAGTAATTAGGGAGAACAATGGAAGACAAATAACTCCTACAAACAGGAACAAGGATTTGGCATCCCCTATTTAAGTACCATTTCAGTCAAATGCTTTCCTATCATGTGGTTTTCAGATCTGGACTCCCTTTGCAAGTAGGAGTGTCCAACATCCAATCTCTGTGTGCCTGCCAGCCCTGGCACCTGTCCAGCCAATGGGAGATGTCCTTCTCCTATCTGCATGGTGCTGCTCTTGTCTCTACCCACATCTAAGGTCCCAGGTAACTACGGTCTAAAAGTGACAGAGTTCATGCAACACTGCAGTCCACCGAGGGCTTTTGAGACTGTCAAACCATTTGGTCCTGTGTGTAAATGGGGCGAGACTCTGAGCCTCTGCTAGATCTAAGCTTGAGAGGACTCCTGGGGATTGGCCTGGGTACCATGTTTTGGCTTGTCTGACCAGCCAAAGTGATGGTGGCCCAGGCAGTGTCCGAGCTGAGTTTTGCCTCAGTACTTGATGTTTATCCTCCCTCATAACCTCCACGCAGCCAGCAGGAAGTACAACACATTTACCTTCAGCAGCTACTGCGTAGCATTCTCATCCCTTGCCACTGAGAAATGGACAACAGAGACAGGTCCTGCTTCTGATGGAAATTTAATAGGGTTGTATCATCATTTATCTCCCTCCACAAGCTGGCTAATGCACAAATGTGTGGACCAGGCCACAGCTAGTGGGGATAGCTGCTCACACAGCTAGTGTTGCACTAGTGGAGGGGCTGGAACAGAAGTAGCGGGGGCTGTGGCCTTGCTCTTAGGGAGCCCCTGGCCCCTGCAGTGCCCTGCCAGCCTTGTCTGCCCCTGCAGCACTCCGGTGCTGCTGAGGCTCTCCTGAGCTGTGTGCTGCCCAAGGTGGCTGTGGGCGGTCCACAGCCATTCCTCCAGGCTTCAGTCAGCCAGCACAGGGGGTTTTTTATCAATCACATCTGCCACAGCACAGCAGGCTGGAAAGCACACCTGACTGCGCACCGGATGCACATGTGCCTCAGGCACCAGGTGAGTCAGAACATGGCCTTGCTTTGACAGCTGAATGGACACTTGTGCACACTTTGCTAATTATGTTAAAAATAGTTTTAATTGAGAGCATGGCTTTTGCTGATCCCTCAAAATACAGGAGTGAGACATAAGTAGACTAGTTCACCTGTTACAATAGCAGAGTCAAAATTGAAATGGATTTGTAATTTTTCCTTCAGTTTAGGGGACATTCTTCTAATTCAGAAAAAAAATGAGTGTAGCTGTGCCTGGGATTTACAAGTACATCTCTACATATTTTGTCTTATTCCAGAAACTATCAGTCCTTAGTGGATACAAGCCTTTTCTAAGCAGTAACTTTATGTCTTCAGCTGGACTTTCTATACTACACATTTTGTTCGCATTCCCCATGGTTTCACTTTATCAGCACAATTTCCTAGCAACCAGCTGAATGGCATTCATGCATGTATATTTTTCTTTTTTAAAGCACAGCTGGGATCTATGATATAAGCATATTCTCCCTGGATGCATTATGAACCATAGATGTCTACATGACTTTTCAATGGGAACACATGAAGAAAAGATCCTGTGTAACTGCTGGCTGGATTCTAAACATTTCAAGTCAGGTATCAGGAGCCTGATAAAAAGGCCTAAGCTATGGTTGGAAACAATTTCTAGAAACTCATTCTGCTTATCCCTTGTAGCTGTGTCAATAAATGAGAGAGAGAGGAAGGGACAAAGCTCACTGCCAGCAAGTCAACAAAACCAACTAACTCTGCTTGGTTTTCATCACCTGACCCAGTGTATATTGAGCTTTGGAGACCTCTGTATGTCCAGAAAAGAACTCTTGGTGCCTTTTGCCAGGGCAAATTCATATTTAATTAAGAGGTTAATAATGAAATTATTATTAAGTGCACAGTTATTTTCATGGTTGGAGAAAAGTTAAATATGAAATGCCCTCTGTATACTGGCTGGTAGCTGCTTTTCTTCTGTTATACTCTACCTGTCTAGTTTCTCATATATTGTACATATATGTTATTTTTATTCTGGACTAGACCAAAGCTGTTTATCTTTGCTCCTCCACCCTCTCTCCACATCTGAGTGCCTGCTGTTCACTGCTGTAGCAAGAAGTCAACATGAAGAAAAAGCCATAATGACCCTGCTGAATCAACATCCTGTGAGGCTGAAATGACAGTCATTATCCTATCTGGAAAACAGCACTATGGTTCTTTGGAGGTTGGAGGGTAGGCAGCTCTTACAGGAGACCAAATGCTTTTCTTACACAGAGTTTAAACCTTGTAGGAAAAATATGTTCTCTGCTCTTCACTTGGCCTGAAAGCTGCTCAGGAACATAGCAGTGAGGGCATGGAGAAAAATGTCTGTCCCCACTATTTCTGCAGGCACACGTGAAGGTGATCAACCCATCCTCTGAGTTGTGTGGGAGCTATGAATCCACATGAGTGTGATGCTGCTCCCTGACTAACTCACCTGGTCACTCATCTGGCCTCAACTGCTCATGCTGGCTGCCACAGCTTCCAGTTTGGAGCTCCCTCTAGTACCAGAGAGCAGGTCAGCTCCACCACACTGGTGTCTGAAAAAATGAAATCCTTTCTCAGATCTGTTTCTCTGACAAAGAAAACAAATTTAAAATGGCATAAACCCCAAGATGAGCAAGCTACCACTCAGGGGCTTGACTGTGACATGGTATCAGCACATCAGGGTTTCAGAGGCACAGAGCACCTTGCAGCCCCATCACACAGAGAGTTTGGAAAGCACTTAGTGTATCCAGTCATGGGACTACATCTGCTCTCAGCATGTCAGCACGGCCGTCTGGAGACTCAGCCCATGCTCCCTGCCTGGCCACAGGTAGTGAGAAGAGCTTTTTAAGGAGAACATGTTCAAGGAAAAGTTAGATATCAAACTGAGAAGGCTCATTTAGCACTTCTGCTCTGTTGCTTTGTGTCTTCTTTTTATGTGCTCTTATTTTATCACCATATTCTTAACTAGGAAAGTAACTTAAAAAAAAATCACTTCCAAAATTTTTTTCCTTTTGCTTGGAGCCCTACAGGATTTCAGAACTTGCAAAATGCTATTTCTTAGAAAAGCACGGACGATTTCTGCAACAGAGAAAAAACTTTTCAGATACTTCATTACCTAGTGCTTAAAAATATGGCATTTAATTTGTTGAGGCATCTGTTCTTTCATTACTTAAGGCATCTCTCAGAAAGACTTCTTTGAGAACACATAATTCAAGAGCAAATGCTGGAAACGTCAAAGATAAATGACATAATTTATTCATGGTACATTATCCTTTCTGTCAAGGAGGAATTCATGACTCTAGAGTGAAGCTGAAAGTCCTGTTGCTTTTGGTTATCACTAACTGATCTCAGTCAAGGCACTGCCCTATGGAGATGGGCCCTTCAGGAACATACTGTAAAAACACAAGCCTTGTTCAGAAATAAAGGTAATCTGTGGCAATAGTGAGGAGGCAATAATGGCACTTTAACAAAAGAAACAGCAGCAAGCTCTGGGGCGAGTGAGCACAGAGTGAAGCGCTTGCCCAGCACAAGCCACACACACACCTTTAATGAGCTTCAACACAATGGCTGGCCAGCAGATTACCAGCTTGACTGCTGCCATAGGAAAGCTTATTTTGGACACCACAAGCAAGAGCAACATCAGGAAGCTTGTCATGGAGCAGCAGGTTTACCAATTGCTTCTAGCCATGCCACTGGATGAAAAGCAGTTTCTCCATTTCAAGTGGGTTGGTATTTCTTGGAGGATAGGACTGGGAGAACAGAAGCCATTCAGGACAGTATCATCTGCTCTGGTTTCACTCCAGCTAAAGCTCCGGTGGTTGTAGAGTCAGTGCAAGGGTTTTTCACTTTCATAACCTTTCATAAATTTGATACTACAATTGGAAAATTGTATATGTCTAACAATGAAACAGGTGTGTGGTGAGACTTGTACTGCAATACCTAGAGGAAACTGGTGTTTCCTGCCTGTTTCCCTTTTGTGTTATTGAGCTCAAAGCAAAAAAGAGCAAGTGTTTTTATTAGTGAAACTATAGAAAAAGTTTCTTTAAAAACCACTGGCAAGATCTTTCCCCTTAGGACAAACTGAAGAAACTGCGACATTTCATGCTGCTTCAAAAATAACTAGAAAGGTAGTATGCTTTAGTCTGAAAATCTGAAACATCCGTTCCCTGTCCCAGCTCCTTTTCAGTGAATTTAGAAGTCCAGTAATGTTTCAGAGTTAGCCTGTCTCTTCAGTCACTTCACAGACACAAAGAATTGTAATCACAAATCACATTATGCTGTGCTCAGCTTCCAACAAAAGAGGAACAATTCTACTTGCATTTAAACAGTGTCTCCCAAGCATACATCTCAGCTGTCCCTTGTTTTCAAAGCCATCCCTCAGCTCTTTCTCAAATGTACTCACTTCTCCCAAATGTGATGACTCTGATGTTTTAGTGTTGAACAGCAGAAATTTAAGAACTATTGACTATATTTTTTTTTCCTGTGCAGTGCCAGGTCCCAGTCCTGTACAGGCTGGTGCCCTTTTTGAACTCCATATCCACTGTGAGTAGTTCCACTCACTAGAACTGATAGCCTGGATTAAGCTAACCATATGTGTAAATCTTCCTAGAAGAGGGATTTTATTTTTGCTGCAACAGCAGGCCTGGTTTCCTTCATGAGTTTCTCCTCACCCTTAGCATAAAGACACTGTTATTGAGCAATAGGAAAAGAAGTTTGGTAGGAATGGACAACATTCATGTTTTCTAAAAGAATCCTTTTCTTATGTGCCACCTTTCAGTTGCGGACTATGTCTGGGGCTGAAAGCTAAGACACCCATATGATTTCATGATTCTATATATACACTCAGCTCCATGGACATCAATTACTTTCATTTTAAAAACAATTGCAATGTTACCAACTCTTGCAATTTTGTTGTAAATCCCACAAAATTTGATATCTTTCGAAAAGCCATAGCTCCCAGAACCTTATGACATTTCGACACAGCAACAAGCATGGATTTCTCTCTGGCACATGTATCAAAACAAAAGCTATCAGAGGTTAGACACTGACATTTTAAATTCACTTCCTGCAAGTTACTGATAGAGATTAAAAGTATGCCCTATGGGTGTTTTCATCAATTTGTGCCTGTTTCTGACCAGATAAACCTTAAGATCCTAGCCCTGCAAGCCCTTGTGCCTGCTCAGAATCCCACCTGGAATGCAAACAAACTTTTCCTGAAATTCCGGTGGTGCAGGTTCACAGAGTCACAAGCTGTGATGCTGGCAGTGTGCTGGCCATCATGGGGAAGACCATAGCCCATGTGGATCATTTGTCATTGTAAATCTCTGCCTGAACTTCAGCAAATTTTCATGGCCTGTATTTTTGGAAAGATCATCTCCAATTGCTATGAATAGTCTGGGTTTGAGTTAGTCACTGAAGACGGGACAGTCACCAAAGAAAGGGAGCAGGTCACCCACAGTAGGCAACAGGGAGCCAGAAAGATACTCCAAGGATGTGGGACAAATGCAGTAAATGGCAGGGCATGTTAAGGAAGAGGGAGCTAGCAGGACTTCCCCATGCTATGAAAGGCTGGTTTCCTTCCCCCCTTTAGGGCTGTGGTGTGATCAGTGCTGATATATGCAATGTCTTTGGGCTGAAAGACAGAGAGCTGCATCCTAAATGTATGCCCTCTGACAGCAATTCAGGCTTGTTGGCTTCTGAGATCTGCCTCCTCACCTCCTCTCATGTGGTTAGTAGCTGCCATGGTATAGTAGGGCAGCTGTCTCCCTTGCCACTTGGGAAGCAAAGGAATTAGCATAGTGGCTCCTGAACTCTTCCTTGGGGAACGGGTATTAGACAGCTCCAGGGCAAAACCCTCTTGCTGGCCTGACCTGTATTGTGTATTTGCTTCTAGGCCCTCACCTAATAGGAGCCAGCACACAAGTGTCCAAATTTTAGACTCCATGGGGTGTCTTGATGTGCCAATGGGCTGCCAGACTCCTGACAAAAACTTCGAAGAGCTGAGGGGAGAAGAAATTCCAGGACTTCCTCATAGTTGGGAACGTATGCAGTGGGGCCCTGCCATGCCATTGTGTAGTTGTGGGCTCCTGTGGTCATCCAGGAATACCCAACTCAGCTGCTTATGGGTGTGCCTTTGCCAGCAGCCTCCACACCACCTCTGTGAACATCGTAGCCCTGGTAAAAGATCCACACACCAGATGTGAAGTGTCAGCTGTCCCACACTATGGGGGCACAAGGTGAGATTCTCTGTCCCTTCTCCCACCCCAGGGCAGCAGTGTGACAGGGTCTCACGGAACCCTTTCCCAGGAGGCTCCTGTTGTGGCACAGGCAGGATGTGGTGACCAGCCAGGAATGGCCAGGCAGGTGTGTGGGGCAGTCAGGTCACTGTGACACCCCCTGTGACAGAAACACCCCAGGCATGGTGTGCCGAGCCCACTCTGAAGGGGAAGGAAGCACACCAAATTTGTCAATGATTTTGTTCGAAAGGAATAACTACAGTCAGAGGGTTGGCAGACAGTGCAGTTGAATTGCAGACACACTAACTCACACCAACAATTAAACCCGTTTGAGAGACCAAGATGGGTTACATGACATCTGCTGTTGTCCTACCTCTTGTATTATGTATGGGCCAATTTTCCAGATTTCTGGTGTCGTTGTTCAAGGGATGTTCCGTATTTGCTTAGCTGTTGTTGGCAAGCGTAGTTTGGTTATTTTTGGGAACTACCATATTAAGTTTGGATGTTAAGCTAACCCGTGTTCCATTTCTGCCGGAGACACTACAGTAACAGGTTCAACCAGGAAAAGATGGACAGGGTGACAAGGTGACAGGGCACGGTGGAGGCGAAGGGGCGCAGCCATGGGTCCTGAGGGGCGGCGGGCACGGTAGGACGGGCCTCGAACGTGCCTTTGACCCCGGGTCTCGCTTGGCCCTTGCGTGGGAGACGCGCCCTCGGATCCCCATTAGAACGCGACTGAGCTCGACCAGCGCCGGCGGCCTCTCTGGGCACGGCCCAACACAGGCTCCCCCGACAGAGCCCGGGCACGTCCACAGAGCCCAGGCACGTCCACAGAGCCCAAGCACGTCCACAGAGCCGCGATCCCTCCGCCAGTGCCGCCCGTCTTCCTCCGCCGCCCCGGGGACGCGGTTTGGCCCGCGCGGGCCGCCGTACCGCGGCCGGGGCCGGGGCCGGGGCCGGGGCGGGCGAACGGGCGGCGCGCCCCTGCGCTGGCGGGCTCGGCGGGCGAGTCCCGGCCTGGCCCCGGCGCCTGGCCCGCACCTGGCACTGCGGAGGCGCCCCCTCGCTGCCGCCCCCTCCCTGCCGCCACCGCCCAGGGGACGGCCCCCGCCCCGCCCGCGGGGGCGGCCCGCGCCGCGGCCCCTCCTCGGGGCAGGCCGGCTGCATGGGCAGGCGCTGCGGGGCACCGCGGGCGCCGGGATCGCCGTTCCTGGGCGCCAGGTAGGAGACGTTCTACGCGGCGGGGCGCGCTGGGGCGGCGGGAGGAGGCGCGGCCCCTCACCCGCAGTGCTGCCGCCGCAGGGAGGAGGCTGCCGGCTGTGCTGGCTTGGACGTTTCTCTCTTCGCGCTTCTGTCTCCCCTTCTCTCTGTCTCTCTTTTTCTTCCCCCCGCCCCCATTTTGCACAGAAGCCGGGAGGATAATTCACTGCAGGCTCTGACTGCATCCCTCTTTCCTCCGGCCACCACCGGCTACTTCGGGAAAGGTGAAGGTGTTGGCCGGGGGTCTGTAATCCTTGGCAGCAGCTATAGTGCCTCCTTGGTTCACTTTATAAATAGGGGTGGGGGGACGTGGAAACATCGAATGCCTTTATTATCTGATATCACACACTATGTAATCGTGTGGACTTAAAGCAGAGATAGATTTGTGAGAGTTAAAAACTCCCCCGTGTGTATTCTCGAGGTTTTTCTGCGAATCGCTGTTTAATAGTCAAGTACAGCATTGTGCTTTCCAGGCTGTGAAGCATAAGGTGGAATGGACATGTAAGGAGCTAAAGCAAGGGGGGGGAATATTTGTCTTTGTCATAAGATGATATTGAAGTGCAAAATCTAAATTTTGGATTTGGGAATTGGTGTAGGTGTGTTAATTGATACTAAATAGATGATAATTTGTGTGGAAACCTCTGAAAATAGTAATGCTGCCTCCATCTCTGTAAGCGCTTGCATTCGTATTTCTTGCAAAGAATGAGGCTAGAATTCAATTTACTGTGAATATCATATTGCCTCACGGTGCATCTTTCAGTTTAGATTGCTGTTGATTTGGTCCTCTGGAATCTGCAAAAGGAAAGTCTGCCAGCCTCTGTGAATAGCTTTGCAGTGTAACAGGAGTGGAGTTCCCGAGCAGAATTGCCGAGAGATATGTGAATGCGTGGGAACCAAGCTGAGCACATCGGTGTTTCTGCCTCAAACCTGGGCTCATTCCCCAGGCACAGCCTGTGTGTGGGGTGAACACCTCCGTGGCACCTGGAGATGATGTCAGTCGAAGGGTCTACGATAACGAGTCGGATCAAAAATCTCCTTCGCTCCCCTTCCATTAAGCTGAGGAGAAGCAAGCCTGGGAACAAGCGAGAAGATATAGGCAGCAAGGTGAGTGCTGTGTGGTGCAGCAGTGTGCTTTAACTTTGTTGTATGACTTTCCATCTGTACTGGTGATGCTGCTTTGGGAGACTTGGTATAGCTGTAGAGTGATGCAGAAGAACTAACTGATCTGTGACTGGTCTGTCTTTTAGTTGGGATCCTTGCTCTGCTGCAGATCCTTCCTAAAGCTTGTGCCCCTCTTTTGAAGTATTCTTTTTGCTTGTGTGATATAAACCCAGTCTGTATCAGAAAGCTTTTGGGATTTCCCACACGGTGGTGTGTGGAGTTATTACAGATGACTGACAGGAGGAATGCAGTGCTGCCTCTTCCTCCATGTTACCAGCTGCTAATCTGCATTACTGGGAGCTGAAGATACAGAAACACCTCTTGTGTGTAGCAATTGCTCTCACCCTGCTAAGGAGAGTTCTGTGAGCATGTGGGGAAGGGAAGGATGATATGAAAGATGTGAAACATGTCTTGGAGGTATCTGTTCAGATAGCATCTGTGTTCTACAGATTGGGATTTGCTTTCCTCTGTGTGCCTCAGACCTCCTTTCCTTGGGGTTATCTTCTGTTGGGTATAATTGGTTCTTAAAATCCATCATTCTTCTTGGTGTTTTGGAGAATTCCTGACAGGCACTCACTGACTGGGAATTGACTGGTGTCATGAGGAGAGGATGACTTAAGCCTGGTTTCAGCGAGTGCAAGAGCTGGGTGGCATTGCCTTGTGCTGACAGCAGGTACCTCTGAGTCAGGGCACCTTGTTCTGTCCCTACCACTGATTCACCTGTGACCCTGGGCAAATCACTCAGCCTTTGTGTAGCTCTCTGTCTCCATAAATAGAAAACTTAATCCCTCCCCTTTTGTGAAGACTTGCTAATAAATAAGAAATGCTTGTAATACATGTCTGAAAAGTGTATTCATTGGTCTCAAAACAGTAATGTTTCAAAATTTCTCTCTTGAAGCGAAGAGCGTACCTAAAATTTCAGGGGAAATAAATGACACTGTACCTAAAAATGGTCTTTTCTCAGCATGACATCCTGTTCTCAGAACTCTGGTTCAGGTCAGAGTTTCCCTTAGATGGCTCTTTAATATCAAGGAACACAGTATTCTTCTCTTGCCAAGCAAGAGAAAAACCTGCCTGGCTTCCTCAAAGTTGTCTAGGGGAAAGTCCTTGGTGCTTGTGCTTGACCTCAGTGTGTGCATGTGCATGTATGTACATTTCATGCAGCCTGTGGACTGCTGGTGAAATGTGCTTTGTTAGTGTTTGTTGGTCTGTATTCTGCAGTGACTTCTCCTGGAAGAGACAAAAGCCACTTGTGCTCTCACATATGGTGGGCATTTGATTTTGGCTCTGTGGTCTGCACACTTCTTTTCAGGGCTGGGACCTGCTGCTATATACCCTGGGTATTCTGTGGTACATGTTTCATTTTGCTTTCCTTACATGTGCCTTTTGGGAGAGCTCCATTTTATCCTTCATGCTCTCTCCCAGTGTGCAGCCAGGGCTGTCTGAACCCCTGGGGAGGGATATCATGGATTCATTCTGCATGATCAAATTTGGGTTTCAGGGCTGGATTTTGTCAATCTTATTAGTGAGAGCCGTTAATCAGTGAGGTGCAAAGGAACTGATGGGGAGTTTGCTGGTAGAATGGGTTTGGCTGGCAGAATCAGTTTGGCATTATGAGGAGTTAGGTGCAGGTGTTGGTTTCCTGAAGTGATCTGCTCTGAATTAGCTCAGATGAGTTAGGGTCTGCCATCGGTGGGCCAGCTGGAGGAGCCAAGGTGAAAGGGAGTGTGCCCTTTATCAAAGATCTTACAGGTGTTGGGTATCTGTGGAGACACTCCCTCTGCTACATGTGTGCTCCTCTGCTTTCCAAGGTGAGAAGCAGTTCTGTTTTTCTAAAATAACAGAAACAGCTTTCAGTCTGCTATTTGGTGTGTGTAAAAACCCCTGGGACTAACGGTGACCATCATACACATCATTCCTGAAGGATCTTTTCTGACCTGCAGGAAGGAGTCTTTGAGGCATCTTTGTCTCTTGGACTTTATGAGAAATAACTGCTCCAAGAGCTGTATGAAACTGGTCAGGTGGAAGCATGGAAGGGCCAGTGAAGTTGGTAATCACAGCTGGACGCTGCTTGGTTACATAGGATGGAGCTGGATGGACTGTTGCCCTAAATTAAAGCCTGAAAGATGATATTGTGCTTTGCATATGCAGATGTAGGTGAAGACCCAGCCCTCAACAGCCCTTTGAGTGCCTCAACGTTTTATTGCAACCACGTGCTCGATTTAAGGTGGACAAGCACCCTCGGTGGCGCTACTTAAACTTCCATGAACTGTGGTGGTTTGAGTTTTTTCCCCTCCAGTGGGAAGTGTCCCAGCTCTTTCCTAAAGAACCCTTTGGGTGTGGGAGGCTTGCCAAGCTGTCTCAGTGGTTAGGGCCAGACCCCTCGGGCAGTTTGTCATGCTGAAGAGAAGGCCTGTGAAATTGCCTCCTTTCAGTGAAGCAGCCGTGTACTGCTGGGCTGGCCGTGGGCAGTCTGTGGGAGGCTGGCTCTGCAGAGACCTGTTTGTGCATTGCTGTGGAAGGGGGAGTGTGGGTAAGGAGAGATATTTTGCATGATGGCTGTGCAGGACATGCAGTGTGTTACTTGGGATCTGTACAAGAGAGAACTTGTTTTGTGACTTTGACTAGGACTAATTTCTTGCTGTAATTAATGCATGGTTTTACTGTAGAGCTCCAGGAGATCTCTACAGAAGTAAAACTAGGGAGCCAATAGATGATCATGGACTTTTAAAAAAAGGAAAAGGGAGGGATGAATGGGAGCTCTAAGTAAAGCTTGTTGACAAATGGGATATAGTGTTTGGTTTTGTCACTGCTTTTTGAAAACAGCTTTTGTTTAGTGGGAGACCTGATTTTTGTTGCTGCCTGACTAGCTTTTGTGGTTAGACTTCTCCTTTTTTTGTGTGTGTCTTCTTTTCATGTTCATGGCTTGAATCCACTTTTGCTGTGCTCTCCAGATCTCAAATTTTCGTGTTGAACCGATATAGACCTAGAGTACTGTGACTTAAGTCTAAGTCTTGTTGACTGTTGGGATTTGTAATGTATTGGTGTGGCGGTTGGAAGCTAAAATTTCCTCAGATAAGTTGATTGGCCTGCATTCAATTTCTAGAGGATTACTAGCCCTGCCAGAAATTCAGCCGTGCATCTGGTCACCGTGCTTGTGATTCCAGTAGAGACACGGGGTTAAAAGCTGGGCGCTAAGTGCCTTTGAATCAGCCTGCAGAGCAGCACCATCAGGACAGAGGGAAAGCTCAGGCCTGACCCATCTCCCGTTGTTAAAATGTCCTAGTTGCTGTAGTACCCTGTTCACAGAAGTAATGTACCTAAGCAAGTACAGTTCCTGCAGGGGTTGTTTGTATTGTTGAGCTCTACACTCGTAAATATGAACCTCTTTTTAACTGATGTAGCAGTGCCATGTAGCAGTGCCTGTTTCAGGGGGGATGGTGTGTGCAGGTATCCTTAGTCAAATCAGACTGTGAATGTCAATGTAGAAACAAATTGCTACAAAACCTGCTACAGGCTTTCCCTGAAACAGGAAGCCAGTGAATCAAAGAAACACATTTGGAATTTGCTGCTGTTTTCTTTGATCTCTGCTGTTTTTTCTAAGCCAGAAATATTTCAAGTTGTCTGTTTAAAAGAGTGCTTTGACTAAAACCTGAATTCCTCAGCAGGAAGTCATCCAGCAGAGAGCTGTTGTGTTGTGGTCTCTCCCCTCTCCAAGTGGCATGCAAACATGTGCAGCTGGAGTGCCTGTTCCTGCCCCATGATGCTGAGTTGGACTGGGTGGCTCTGCAAAAACTTACTGAGAGCTTTAGTTCTGAAAATGAGCCCTGACTAAGTTGCTCCTAGTGGGACAGGGTTTCCTGTCCTCCTTTGGTGAGGCATGGTCTGTTCTTACTGCCAGCTAGTAGAAACAAGTACTTCTATGTACTTCTGTGTCCTGCCAGTGAGCTTGCACGGATTTAAGAGGAAAGCAAATCCATGGAAGCTTCAGACCCCTCATGTCTTATCATTCCCAACAGAGTTCTCCAGCTTCTTAATCCCCTGACATCTCAGCAGGGACCACAGGCTGTCCTGGACACAGGAGATTGTAGTCATGTTTCTGGCTTGACTGTAGCTTCCTGCCTTCAGCACACAGTCCTTTTTGTTTGAAAATATTGTGGCTTCCAGCATGAATTGTGTCAGACCACTGCTGGTGGTCTGGATCAGCTGAGAATTGCTGAACCTGAACTGTAACAGAACCAGAAACCAGACAAGTTTAGTTCACTGATATAAATGCACCAAAAATCATCACCTCTTATTAAATCACTTCAGGTGCAGCTAAGGCTTGCTGCAGAGTGTGATTCTTTTAAGTCTTTGGGAACTTGGTCCTGCAGCAGCAGAACCTGCTGGGTTCCCAGGGAGCTGGATGCAGGGCTGAGAAGCCTGACTGTGAGGGTGAGGCAGGGAGCAGCCTGTCTGCTTTTCTTTTGGCAGGATTTGGAAGGGTCTTTTACAAAATGATGGCGCTTTTGAGGAGCTAGTCAGTGCAGTATTGCCCCATTCATGCTTTTCATTCCACTGCAGTCTGAGCAGTGCTCAGCCCATCTCTGGGACCAGTGCAGCCAGGGGCACAGCTGAGGGAGTGCCTGTAACCTTGATCTGGATGTCTGCTACTGTGCCTGTTCTGCTTCAGCATCCATGAATATTGCTTGACCCCAGGTGTAGCTGGGGATCTCTCTCACAGCTCTGCACTGCTCAGTCTAAATGCAGCCAATTGCTTCAACAGTTTAGGGCCTGCTGTTCAGACATAGAAGGGGTTTCATGTCTGTCTCTGGTCAGGCTTAAAGCACAGGACAAAGGCTGGTTGGGTTCTCCATAGCCAGACCTGCATTTCAGTTGCATGTTTATGTATCTGTAGATAGAGTCTGTGGAACAGGTGAGAGTGTCATAGCTCAGGGGTTGAATGCTTCCCTGCTTGGTTCCCTGCTCTGGTCCTCCCTATTCTACCCTTGGATATGTGGTGCTCAGGGTGCCTCTTTGTTTGTGAATAGTTTAACACACAGCATTTTCTTGTTCCAGTCTTCAATCTGTGAATGAGATGCCTTGTCCTGAAACTACAGGGTGATCTGGCTAGCTCCCATGGTATAAACATGAGTGTCAAATGTGACTTACAGAGCATATCAAAGCCAGAGTTTTTCTGCTGGTGAACTACAGTGCCAGTTGACTTTGGGTCTTGAAGTATAATGGATAAAAAAGAATTCAGCATATTTGGTCTTGTAGCCTGCAGTTGTATGCATAAAACACTGTGATACTTTTTGCCAGTCTTGAAGCAAGATTGCTGGCAAGATCCATTCTTCTAGCCACCCCTAAGTCACATGCTGTCTTGACTGTGAAAGACAGCAGGAAAACGTCTCCATGGCAGGAGGAGCATGATGAGGTGCTGGGGTGAAGTCAGCATGAATAACACAAACCAGGTCATCTGCCTCAGAGGTTTTAATAGTTCTTGCTTCCTGTGGATGGTCATAGACTGCTTACCTGTATAACCTTTCAGAGCTGCTGTGGTCCTGCCTTGAATGTTGTTCTTCACCTCCTTCAGATGAGCTGGGCCCTCTGAGAGGGCACACGGGACTTGGCTAACCTGACTGGGGAGGCTCATAGGCAGGTTTCACACTGCTGTCCCTGCTGTGCTGGGTGAGCTGTGCACAGAATCCCCCCTTTTGTCCATGGGCTGTGAAGCGTGTAGTGTAGTGTTTGCCAAAGACCTGGCTGGGATAGTAAGATGGCAGAGATCAGGGCTGGTCAGAGATGTTGCAGGTGGTACATTTGCTGCTTGCTAGTCAGAGCTGTTGTTCACTGTGGTGCTGAGGGGGCTGGTGGAGAAAGGCATCCTCAGACACAGTGGAAAGAGACCTCCTTCAGAGTGTACCATCTGTTCCACTAGCTGCATGCTTAGCTCTCCCTGTGGTGTATCACCTCATGTGTTTCAGAAGGGACAGAGCAATTAAAGTTGATTGGGAGTCAGACCAGGCTGGGCCAATATTTGATTTTCCATCATCAGTGTTCTGTAAGCACCTGTGAAATGACTTGTATATTATTTTACTGTCCTCTGTGTCTAGTGGAAAGTAACTACAGTGCACCACCTCCATTTTTGACTGAGAAAGTGGTGGTCAGCATTTTGATGGCCTGGAATATTGAAGTAGATATTTGGTTTCCTGTTGATCAGGTCCTGGGGAGAAGTTGCTTGATAAGCCTTGGTACAATTTTCTTTGTAAGTGAAAGCAAACAACATATACTAGCTACTCTTTGGCTTTTTTCAAAGGTTTTGATGTTCGGTGCCAGGAATGGTGCTTACATGGCACTCAAACAGGGCTTAGCCCTGACATTAGTGCTGAGTGATCCCAGCTAAGGACTGAATAATTAACTATCACCAAGCCCAGTTTCAGTTACTTCAGGCTTGTGTTTGTGCCTCACAGACCTGCCTCTGCATAGCTGGAAGTTTCTGAGGGCTCTGGTATGTGCACAGCAGGGTTGCAGCATGCTTGCTGCTCTGGTTCCCAGCTCCAGATGTGGGCTGGTCCCTGTGCCCAAAACCCTGCAGGCTCTGCTGAGGTTGTACCCACCAAAGGGTGGCTACTGCAATTTGGAAAACCCTCCTACTATTTCCCTTCACCACAGGGCTGCTTATCCTTGCCCTGAGCATGTTTGTGTGTTGTGCAAGGAAAATGCAACTGAGGCCTGCAGCTGTTGTAATCAGCTGTGCTGTGTGATCTGTATTCAAAATTATCAATGCAAATGTGACTCGTTGCTAGTATTTGTATGACCATAGACTGCAGGAGCATCCCATCTCTCAACCTTGCTTTGATGAGCACTGGACAGATGGGATAAAGTAAACCCAGACCAGAGGAGCTTCAGGTTTAAAAAACTAAAGGGATGGAAGGAATGGAACATGCTTTTTCTATACAGATGTGGTTCCGAACTCCCACAGGAAGTCTGAGGCAGACCTAGAAACTGAGTCTTGATCCTCTAAGGCCAAGTCCTAGCCTTAGTGACAAAGCCCAACCTCTTGGAGATTACCAGGGATGTTTCTCATCTCTCCCATGTGAGGGGGACTTGTGTGCATTTAAGATTATTTGCTTAAAAGTCCACAAACTGTGCTGTTGTAGATGCTGACTTGGTCCTATTGTCACTAACAATTTTAGTAGCTCTGGTGATGATGACTTTCCAACAAGCTCAAGCAGATTAAACACCATAAGAATTAGAGCTGTGGAAACCCCAGTAAGCCTTGTAAATTTGCTAGTGTCCCAGGAGACCAGTACTGTTGTTAGTTACTGTGAGGAAACTGATTGAAAATAGTACTGTAGAGGACTATGAACTACTGGTGTATTCAGAGTTTCCAAGTCAATAGCAATAAAAGTCAGACCTGCTTGTTCTCCCAAATACAGTATTAAAATTCACAGTTGGTCAAGATAGCTAATGTGATATAACATCTAATATGAGATTTCTTACCCAATGAAATTTTAACAATGCCATTGCTTCCTTACAGTGATGCTTTTTAAATTTCTTTATCTTCCTGACACTTTGCACAATTAGTCTGAAATTTCCCCCATCGTGGACTTGAGAGACACTTTTCTCAGGAAAAAGGTAGATTATCTGAGGTTGTGTCATAGTAGAGAGTCATAACATTAAACAAATGTCTTGAGAGCAGGTAGATCAAGGAGTTTCTGAAAGGAGAAAACAACTAAAAGGCAGTGCCCATGGATTCAAGGATATAGAGTTGTAAAGCTTTCTGCTCCTGTTTTTTCTCCCAAGTAGGCACTGTGAAAAGCAGTGCTGCCTCTGCAGAAACCCTTCCCTATTGACAGACAGGCCCAGCACGGGGCAGCTGTTTGAAGTGCCAGTATTGAAATGTTAGCTGCCTCTCCTGTGCTCAGAGTGGTAGCCTTTGAGGTCTCCCAAGGGCTTTGGAACTGGCTGCTCACCTTTGAGTAGCACATAAGGGGCTGCTTGCCTTTGAAGTCTTGTTTGTACTAGGGATGCTTTCATTTACAAAAAAAAAAAGCACCATTGCTCAGGCCAGTCTTTGTACCAAAGGAGCCTGAGCTTGTTGCACAGTCCCTAATGCAATCTAGATGCTGGAGATGCTGCTGAAACATAGAATAAGACTGAGGGTGAAAGAAGTGTCTGCAAGACCTCCCTACTTATTTGGTGGCAGGTCTTGGTGTTCAGAAGCTCGCTGTGCTCTGTGCTTTGGCCACAGCCATGGTGTGACTGGAACCATGAGGGGATTGGGATGGATTCAGAGGTATCTTGAGAGGGCATGAGTGTCAGGGTGTACTTGGTTAAGCACTTGCCTGTGCTAGAAAGAATTAGCAAGCTGAGATCCAAAACCAAGCTGTCTTTATGGTAACACAGTATCAAAAGAGTCTGTTATGTTTCATCAATACTAGTCTTTTCTTCAAGAGTTTCGTGTGGGCTAAGACTGATGTTTTTCATGCTCTTAACCAGTGTTTCTTTGCTGCTGAATTATATAAAGGTAGAGTGAACCTTGAAATAGAGCTCTGTAATTTTCTTTTAAAATGAAGTTAAAGTTTTTGGGTTCTGTGCTCTGCTCTTCAGACTGTCTTTGAGCCTCTTCTTTCCCTCAGTGTAAAACAGACAGGGATACTTTTCCACTTTGTGCAAAGTGTCCCAGCGTCCAGGGCTTTAAAACAGCTGCATAACTCCTTGTGTTTGGCTTTCTCCCAGTGTTGAACTAGATATAATGGTTCTGAGCACAGTTGTTTCAAACCTGCTTTGGGGGTGTCATCCTTCTTGAGCAGCTGGGTCCAAAAGCATTGCTGACTGTAAACTGGAACTGACAAATTTGGGATCTGCTTTTTTTGCTTAAGCCCATCTTGTCCCAACTCATCTAGTTTTCTTGGACTGAATCATGGCCAGATAGGCTTTAGATATGGTTCTGTGTACCTTTCCAAACTATGAGGGCTGGCTGGAGAGTGTTTGCCCAGTGTGTGCCCCAAACTCTGCTATGGGAGTGGTGGTTGAGTGCAATGGATACAAGATGACAGAAAGTGCTCTTAATGAAATGCATGAAAAAATATTTCTGAGTCTGTGGTAGGCCTCAATGAACGTAGCTGTTTCTAGAAGCCTGAGCAGCTTTTGAGGCTGGAATTGGGATTCTACTGTCCTCTGCACCAGGAAGATAATCTTCCTCCCTGATAATCTGTGGTTTGTGCTGCCTGTCTCTGCAGGCTTGCCGAGCTAAGCTGTTGAGATGTATTAACACGCAATCAGCAGCGTGAATAACTGGTGCTGGGGGAGGATGAGGGTGAGGTGCTCTGGGTGAGAGGCAGCTTCCTTCAGCTTCCTTGCCACTGCCTGCTTTGGCTGTAACTTCTGAGAGAACAGGTCTCCTGCATCACTGTTGTGGTGAGTGGGTTATGGACACTTGCTTTGTGAAGTTCTCAGCCCATTTTGTGTAGCAAGCTGCAAATAAGCTTTTTTATGTCTGAGACCTGAAAAAAATACTTTTCTGATGGAGCCATCAATGGAAAAATGAGTGTGGTGCTGGGGGAGAAGGTGCAGTGCCTGGACTATCTCTGCTGTGCGTCGAAGCTGCTCCAGGCCCTTGGAATGAACATCTCTGCCCAGGAGAGTCAGTGTGTAAACACAGCTGTTCATAAAATGGCCAGGGGGCTGATTAATGAATTTCTACACGGCCTGCTGGAGCTGGGGTGAGAGCCAGTGGGCCATGCAGCACCCAGGCCACAATTGCATGGCCTGGTCTGCCTGCTGGCTGGCAGTTTCATGGCTTCTGCCCTGGCTTCTTCCAGGTGCTGCAGCCTCCTGTGGCTGTGGACATGCTGTGGTGTGCTTGGGAAGGGGCACTCTGACCCTGCCTATGGCTCTGTGGGTATCTGGTGCCTGGGGAGGGCCCTGCACTGCCAGGGGCCTCTGGCCCTTGGTAAGCCTACAAAGCTTAGTTTAAACATATGTTTGGGAAAAGGAGACAGCCAAGCTCTCAGTCTATAATATAATAACCCTCTATAATATGCTCAGAGTCTGTGTTGTTTCAGACAGTGCCTGAACCTTCATGGTATAACTCTGGTGACCAAAGTTCTAGGCTGACCATCAAGGCTGGGAAAGGCCACCAGGTTGCTGTGTGTAGTAACATTGCCCTCCATGGTAGGGGATATGGTGCACTGGGCAGCTTCTGGCTTTGCATTTCTGCCAGGGAAACTGAATTGTCTCATTCGTTTGGAAAAATCTGCCTCTTTGGTGAAAGAGAAGTGTTTTACAGGGCACCTGGGGACCTCTGAGGTTACCAGGGGTTGAGAAATACTGCTTGCTGTGGACATTCATGTGATGTTTCCCTGGGAAGAGTGCTTGTTGCAATAAGGCATTTAGTTTTGCTGTCAGTATTTTCCAGAGGTTTAAAACAATTGGGAACACTCATCACCTACTGCCTAAAGGTTTGTTGGCAAGCAAAATAATCTCTTTCTTTCTGCTCCTAGTTTTTTCTGGCACTTAGGGCCTGTTGTACTGGGAAGAGCAACCCGGCCCTCCTTAGCCGGCAGCCCTGGCTGAGGAGAGGAGGAGGCTGTGCAGAGTACTATAACTGTCCAGACAGAGATGGGTTGGTATTCCTGCCCTGGATTGTGGGGAGGGGAGTTGGGGGCCTGAAACATACTTGTGTAGCATTTGGGATTAGTTGAGTTGAGGAGCTCTCATACAGAAGAGATGGCAGAACTATAAATCATCAGTGATCTCTGTAGCTGCAGAAGCAGTTAGGACAGAAAGAAGGGCTTGGAAACAAAATCCATCATAGAATGTCAAAGTGGGTGGTTTCCCTTGCTGGGGAGAGGGTCTTGTCTCTGGACAGCAAAGGGAATGCTGCCTATGCATTGCAGCCATCTCTCTGGTAGAAGAATTTACTTCCAGGTCTGCTGCCTGTGTTTTGTCCCATGTCCTGCTCTCCCACTCTCTACTGCAATTTCATTTGGATGCTTTTCTCAGATCCCCAGAAAGGAAAGTACTGTAAAGAGCTGCCAAGCAGGGTTTTGCCTTGTAGAGTGTACTGAAATGCTGAGGCCTGGTTGGATGATGGTATGATTGTGTTTCTATTTTTCTGTGTGTGTGTGTTTAATACGAAGACCATACTCTGTTCTGGTTCAGTGTACGTTACTTTTCTTAGTGTGCCTGTTAGTACTGTAACTTACAGCCTGATCTTTTCCCCTGCTTATAAAGTGACAGTGGTATTATGTTGCAGCTGTAATGTACACAGTCTTACACAACTCTTTGTAGTGTTTCTAGAGTTGTGATGACCTTGAAAGGTTTAAAAGAAAACTGAATGCAAACTCTGGCACCATTCCTGTGGGTGCTTCAGCATGTGCTTAACTTTGTGTGGTGAGGTAGTATGAGTGTGAGTGGTTCGTTTTACCCAATGGATGTAAAGTTAAGTGTCTCTGTGGCTGATTGCAAGATCAGAGTCTCTGTGGGATGATTCATTTAATGCACGTAACTGTATCTGTGTGCATGCCTTATATGTATATCATGCAGTTGTCTTCATCATGTTTTGACCAGCTCAGCTGCACTTTGTCCAATAATCCATATTTCCTGAATGTGTTGCTTACCAGTCCTGTGAAACATGGAATAGAGACTGTTTCTCTTTCCCTGTTTCACATCCTCCAAATAAGCAGTTGACCAGAGAAATTCCATTTTTATTTCCCCCCTGAAATTGGTTTCCCTTTTTCTCCCCATCTAGAAGCTCTCTGACAGAGTGACAGAGCCTCCTCTGATCTAAGCAAGATGCTAACCTGGCATGTTCAGGAAGGGCAGTTCCATCCCTAAAGTTACAAACAGGTTTATGCAGGATAAAGCTAGGTTATTTATACCCCAGGAGAAGAGACGCCTGTCTTTCCAGAGGCCTGAGATGGTGGTCATTAACTTTTCCACTTCCCATAACCAAAAGTGCTGTGCCTTTTTAGATACTTGTGAAGTGTTGATTATGCTTTTCTCCTCTTTAAAGCTTAGTTCCATTGGGTTCAGGCAAAAGAAAGGCAAGCTTTTTTTAAGAACATGTAAATCACATATCTGTCCCCCCTGTCCACCCTCCCAGTATTTAGCTATTGCAGAGAAAAATGTGATGAAATGTGATTGTTTTTACGTGTGTTGGGAAGACTGACAGAGCTGTATTTGAAGCCTGTGAGAGGGGCAGTCTGGTGAAAGGCATGGTAATTATCATCTCTTGCTTTTTTTGCAGGTGGGCTGCTGTTTGCAGCTTGGCTCACCTGAGGTCATGTCGAAGCCTAGGCTCAGCACTGGCATCAGTCACCTATTAGCTTTCTAGCAAGTGTCTTCCTTGTCTAAGTGTCACTGAGACCCCTGCAACCAGTGCTGAGGTAACAACCTTCAGGTGTTGGGCCAGGGCTCCTGCCCCTTGTCATTCTTGTTTCTTTTCAGTGTGTGAGCTTATGGGTACTGGATTCAAGTCAGATTCATCAAAATATAGTAGCACTGCTGGCATTTTCAGTAGAGGGTTTACAAATAGAGCTGTGCACATCTAACTATCTTCTGTTTGTCCACTCTTAAGTTTACAAAATGCAAGTGGATACTGGCAGATGCTCTGTGTATTGCATGTCTGCCCTTATGCTGGCCCACACCCATGTCACCTCCATGTGGTGTCTTGGCAGTCAGACACTGTATCTTGATGTGACAAGAGCTGGCTGTTAACTTACAGCTATTAATCTGTTGGGGCTACAGTGGAGGTCTGTCAGTGCTGTGCAGGTGGCAGCTGGCTTATTTAGCTTCTGGGTGGATAACATCTAATTTTTTTTTCCTATCATGGTTTGTATTTCTGCAGTTGTAGAGCCTGTTCTGGTTACAGTGGATCAGCAGTTAACAGAGTTTATGGGACATTGTTTCCAATTGCTGTGGTCTAAACATATGTACACCAGCATTGAGTTACTTCTGCCTGGAAATAAGCCACAGAGCTATATTTAAAATATGTTTGAACTGGTGCAATAATGTTGTTGGTATAAATAGAAGAAAGTGGTAGACCCAGGGCTTCCCTTCCTTACAGCTGATTCAAGAAGACTTTCCAGATACTCTATCTCCAGTGGAAAAGGCTGTGGAAGGTGGCTGAAAGCAACAACAAAATGCCATATGGCATGCCTTCAGGGAAGAGCATAAGTGCTTGGGTCTGGAGCATTGGCTTCCTGCTTGAAAATTGCTCGGCTCTTTTCTCTTGTGTTGAAACATCAACATCTGTCAGAAATCCCAGGATTCAGTTTCAACAACCTGGTGGCCCAACACCACAGAGTTTGGTCTGTGACAATCGTAGTTTTTTCTGACTCCAGAACTGTTGCTGAGTTTGCTTGAACTGTCGGACTTTTTCCTCTCAAACTGTTAGACAGGTACTGTGGGTACTTGTGGAGCTACCTTGATCATCATGATGTCACACGTGGTAGGGAGCAGTATTTTGGAGTGGCATCATGTGGGGTTTCGTGGGTGCATCGGGGTGCTGCTATCATCTTTTGAACCATGGAGACTATGCATAGGACTTCTCCCAGGCAGCGCTTGTGAACATAACTCTTGCAATTTAAAAGTAGCTTTCTGGTTCTTTGTTGAGATTGTTTAGTGCAAGTATTTGCTCAGTCAGCTTGGCTGCTGTGGCAGATTGTGCCAGTTTTTGTGGTCCTTTCTGTCACTAATAGATTTGTATCTCACCTAAAGGAAATGTAGGAAATGACCTCTGTAGAAATAGCAGAAAGTACTGATAAGCACTGAGCAGCCAGTTTTAGTCTTTGCTTGTGGATGATATTAATTCCATCATTGAATTCTAAATACTTCTTTTGTCTTTGGCTAATTTTTAAGCAGAGACAGTAACACAGTATTGTCTCCTAAGTGCTCTATTGAAGATATCAACCTGCAGACACGTTTGCAGGTCTTTCCTTAAACAGACTGATGTACTTAGAAGAGAGACAAGACAGTGTACGTGTGGAAATGTTTTTGGGTTTCAGTGCTCCAACAAACAATTCTACAGTCATTTCTTTCTGCGTTTTTGTTTAAGAATGCAAATCATCAGCTGCATTCATTCAGCTCTGGCAGGCCATCAGCTCTGTTTCATCCAACACCTCTTCTCTGGTCGGTGATGGGAATTGCAGCCTGGATTCATGCAGGAGCCAGTTCTGGTGCAGGGGTGACAGCAAATCTTGTATCTAGCAGTTGCCCACTACCTCTCTGCCAGTGTACCACAGCAGGGAGTGGACACAAGCTGCATAGAAGCTTTACAGCTCTCTTTTTACTGGAGAAAAATACAGTTTGACCAGGGTTAGCATGGTGGTCCAGCATAAATGTCAGTCAATAGGGATGTTCTCTCTTGTGCTGCTTTGCTCTTCAAGTGTTTGCCTGGTTATTATCTCCCTTGTTTAAACTGCAGAAATGTACTTAGTTCAGGTATTTCTGAACTACATGTGCCACTCAAAGTTATTTCTTATCCAGACAGACTCTGCTAAATGCTTCTAAGTAGGTGAATGTGTCTAAAGCTATTTACCAGGAAATTAGGAGGGTTGCCCCCCTCCTAATTACGGAAGACTGGAGTTCCATAATCTCTACTTTTGCTTTCTACTTTTTACAACAGCAATTTTTGCTAAGAACTAAGAATGTAAAAGCAGCAGTGCTTTGTCAAGTGTTGGAGCAACAAGAGTTGGTTGTGCCCTGGATCTAGGGCTTTCTGAATTTCTAAACAAGAGCAGTAAAGAAATGGTGTTTGTTGCAAAGGTTTGCTTTCTTGAAATGTGACAGAAACCACATGGTAACAAAACCAAGAGTTTTTAAAGTATGTGGATGAAAATTGTTTCCTCTGAGTATGGTGTTACTTCCTCAGTTCTCACATTTGGTAATTCTACTAGTTATCCATGTTCCTGAACCTAAATGCAAGTTAGAGGAGACTTCTTTTCCTGAGCTACTCCCTCTTTTAGGGTTTTAAGGGACTTAGATGGCTTTTTTTTTTTCTGTTAAGTCACTTTAACAGCTACTCAAATATATCATCTTATCTTGGACTACTGTACCCCTCCTTTACAGACTTTGGTTCCTTCAGGAAAATAAACTGAAAAGGTCCTTGGGGAAAATCACAGGAAGAAGTGACTTAGGGGCAGAGTAAGTGAAGACTGAAAGCAAGTTGAATGAATGACTTAATGAGTTTGTTTAGGATTGCTTTGTAGTTACCTTTATAACCTTTTGTCTCTCTGTGGTTTATTTAGTTGTGATTTCGTCTGTGTGTGTGCACGCAAAAGTGTGGGGATCAATGGTGTTTCTTGCTGCTGTCTTAGAGGAAGAGCATTCAGGTCTTTGGGATGCTGGGTCTATGTCATAAAACTTGTAAGAAAATTGAACTATTTGGAAAAGAGTAAATTGAATTCTGCATCTGCTGTGACTGTTGGATGATGATTGCTTCTCCTGAAGCACCACTTTGCATCTTTGCAGCAGAAGGATGGCTCAGTGGTGTGTACCTGGGTGAGCACATATGAGTTTGCTGGAGTTGTCTGTGCTGGTGACTGAGCAGCATGGGCACGTGACAGGGACACCAGGGATACCATGTTACAGGTGAAGGGCTTCCCTCTGTACTGGAACAGGAGGGGAAGTGGCAGCAGGGTTGTTGAGGAGATGGTGGAAGTCAGTGCTTGTGCTGTTCTCTTCAGTTTGCTTTCTCAGTCTTTGGCCCATGTTCCTCTGTATCAATTCCCCTGAGGGATGTGGTCTCCTTTCTGGCTGACAGGACAAATCTCTTGGGTGCTCAATATGCATGTTGATGGACAGATGTGAAGAGCTTCTTAATTCCAGGACTCACAAAGGGCAAGATGCTGATAAAGTCTATTCTGTAAGAAGCTTATTCTTTGGGGCAGAGGGCAGGGAAGAGTGCAGGAAGGGATTGCCTAGTGCTAGGCAGTGAGTCTTGGCAGGGGGCAGGCAGGAAGCTTAGATGTCTCCTCCTGTACATACTGGTTGGCTTGAGCAAAAGAGAGAATTCTCTTATGCTTTCTTTTGATTAATTTTTAAGCTTTCTTTAAAAATACTGTCCTTGGCCTCAAGCAGGAGAGAAGTACAGGAGTGGTGCAGCATGATCTATGCAATAGATAGCTGCTGAAATTTGTGAGGGAGTAAGATTATTCCCAGTTCTGTTGCTGATTTGTTGCATGTTTAAGACATTTAACCTCAGTGTTTGTGTGGTATTGCCACCTAGTCCTCTTACTTGGTTGTAGATTGCCAGCTGTGTGAGAGTACATGTTGCTGCCTGCTGTGAGTACAGGAGGGCTTTGTGTTTGTTCGGACTTCTTGAAAGTACTGTAAAACTAATAATAAATAGTTCAGACAATGTTTAGGGAGAGATGGAATACTAATCTCTTCACCTCCTGCCTCTTTCCATAGGGATGTTGTCTGTATGATAAATGCTTTGCTCTTACTCTGTCCTTCCTGTTGTATTTATTCCCATCTTAGCATCTTTTAAATTGTTGATATGTAATTTTTTAACATAATTTAAATCAGCTTACAACAAAACCATTTTCTCATTCCCTGAGGATGCAAGTATGTGCTTTCCCCCATAACATCACTGAAATCTTAGGGAGATGCATGCATGGGAGGACAAGGTGTCTTATCCTGGAGCGGTTCAGGAGTTACAGGCGAGATCCTTCAGGTGACAGGAGAGGTGAGCTCTGAGATACCTGCTCTGTGGAGGGAATCTGGGCATGAAAAGGTGGGGCTTTTACATACAGAGTCTCTTTAAGACACTACTTACAGTCTCTTTAAGACTTCCTACAGTTATGCTCTTCTCTAGAAGGCATAGTTGCTTTTATGACAATGTGAGGTGAGTAAGGTAGGGATGAGATATGGCAGTTGAAGACTTTTAGGGCAGAATGGCTGTGTAAATCACTGGTGAAGGATGAAAATTAATTGATTTGGCATGGGGTCATGGGTGAATAAAGAAATTACAAACAAATTATGTGTGTTGCCTCAGGCAGGCTGATCAAAAGGCTTTTCTTCATGCTGTGTAGCTCTGTGTTTCTACTCTTGGACTCAAGACGAACCACTATGTTCCGCCCCCAAGCCTTGTCAAACAGTTCACAGATCCGTTTATACCAAAAATAAGCCCCAGAGAAGAAATTAAGGGGAAGGAGATTGTAACATGATGCTTTTCTTGAAGTGCTGAGTTGTGGCTTTCCTTCTGTGGCTCCCCTCAGCAGGGTTGACTGTGGGGAAGATGTTCTGCTCCCTCTCTTTCTTCCCTGTGTCCAAGTTTAGCTTGAATGTATGTGTTGTTTATAGAGTTCAGCAGGAGGTGATTTAGGAGGGAGTCCTTGCCATGGTGGTATCAGTGTTAGCTGTGTTATGGCCCCTGTGTTTGCTTCAGAGTCAAGAATTATGCGGTGCTGCCACGGTTTCCTTGGAGCGTGTGCCCGAGAAGCTGTGGACTTTAACTGTTGCCTGTTTGCATTTAGGAGCAGGCTCAGCTTAGGGCTGGGACCAAGAGGAGGGCCTTCAACATAGCCACAGAGGGAGCAACCTTGCCAGCCTGTGGCCCACATTCCTATTTGGCTCTTTTTCTTGTCTCTTGCTTTTTGTGAGTGCTAAAGCCTGGGCAAAACAGAGGGGAAGGAGCCTTTCCTATCTGGGAAGTGATGATTAATGATGATGAACAGTGACCCTTATGCTGAGAGAACCGTTTGTTCCTGCTTGATTTCAAACCCTTATATGAGTAACTGAAACTCTGCCCAAGGGAGCTGTATTGGTTTGGTTTTTTTTTTTTTTTTTTTTTTTTTTTTTTTTGCTACTTCTTCTCACTGAAGCACTTTCCTTGCCTATATTCCGGGCCCCGTGCCAGAAAGTCAGAAGTTGCTTCCACTGATCTCCAGTGTTGCAAGTTTGCATTTGTACCTAAAACTTGTATAGGTAGTTCTTGATGCAGGGGAAGGTGAATTGGCTTCATCTTCTACTACAAAGAAAAAAAAAATCACTGGACAAATTGCATATATAGGAGGGCAAAAGCATACCCTATGTAAAGTCTGGTGTCTTGTCTGCTCTCTTTCCTTATGAAAAAGTAATGCACATTTGCAAAGTGGAAAAATCTGGTTCTTGTGAAGGAGTGATCCTGCAGAATTCCAGGTCCCAAGAGCTCAAGGAAGGGTTTCTTTGAAGCCTGCCCACACAAAGGTGTCTCTGTTGTGTTCAATGGGGCTTAACTGCCTGTGGAGCTGGTCCGATTGACTCCATGTGCAGATGCTTAGTCTGGAACAAATCAGGATTGACTCTTTATGTACCAGGAATACCTGTAGCCTGTTTGATGTCACTTTTTCTTTTTGCATTCATTTCATGCATTCATTGTACAGTCTTCACAAACTTTGCTTATACCAACAAAAAAGAATTTCCCATATCAAAGTCACAATAGCATCATGACAACACTGACAATGGTGGACAATTTACACACACTTTTCCCTGTCCCTTCACCACACTTGTATCTCTGAAGCTCAGATTTTCTGAAAGTTTGGCCAATTTCATGCAAGTCTGAGCTGGTGTTGCTTTTAGAGTGAGAATCATGACTGAATGGTAGAAGGAGGAGAAACTGCTGCTTGTCTTGCCTTTGGCTGGAGTTGGTAAGGTTACATGGACCTCTCCTCATCCCTGCAATATTTAGGAAGAAATTGAACTTAGTGTGGGAGTGAGGAAGAGAAAATTAGTGGTCCAGGCTGTTGTTAAATGAAGAAACAGAAGATCATTGAATGATGGCTAGGTTGTGCTGTAGAAGCTGGTAGGAAATTAATCCTCTACATGTCCTCTTTGCAGCCTGCAGGAACACTTGCAGGTGTGTTCTTCTGTTCTAAGTTCTCTCACTATGGTTGCTGGTAGAGGTGCTTTTAATAGCCTCCCACCCACTCCCTGGAGCTGTGCAATGGTATTTATGGCCTGCCTGGGACTGCCTTTCTTCAGGTGCGTGAAGAAGAAGGCAGAGTGCAGATTCAGCACGTAGGCCCCGACAGCTGGGGCTGATGGGTCAGGAATGCAGCCCTGACAGCTGGAATTGGACTGAAGGCGGCCAGCACAGTGAGGAGGCCAGGAGGGGAGAGCAGGCAAGAGAGGCTCTGTGGAGAGATGGACAAATGCACGCACACTGTGGAAAGACAGCCTGTGGAGACCCTGGGTTGCCTGTGTTCCGTTTCTCCCACCTTCATCCCTGATTTGCTCTGTTTGTCTAAATGTCTGGATAATTTTTAATAAATGTGTGCACACCCCAGTTGCAACCCCTGTGCAACACACCTGGCAGAGGCATTAGAGCTGAGACTCAGCACTTCCATTGGAATACCCCCATCCCACCTCTGCTATTATGCAGGTTTACTAATGTAATGTTATGCTCCCCATAACTCAGTGATTCAAAACCTTTTAGCAAGTCAGTTTCTGCTCTTGCCACTCTTGTGCCAAGGAGTGCCATTCATAACTTGTGTTGTGGGAGATTGTTCCCTGATGATCTTAAAGTGGTTATCTTGAAATCAAATTGCATCAAATTGGCAATCGCTTGTGTCATACTATGATGGTCTGGTCAGGTGTTTTTCTGTTTTGTTTTGCTTTGTGGGTTTTTTTCCTCTTTCACTTTATTTTTTTAATTGGTTAATTGTGAGGGCCTGCTTATAGCTATCAATCCTTTTTCCCCATGAATACTGCCTTTAAACTGGATATTGGCTGGAAACACCTTAAATATCAGAGCATATCTGATATCAGAACATATCTGTGTAGTGGATTGCATGAAACCAGTTTCAGGGTCTTGCAGTAGTTCCTGGAGGGTCAATTGGGCAGTTGGTGTAGGTGGGCAATGGTGGCTGTGAGCAAGGCTTAGGAAGCTTACAGTGAGAGAAATGGAGACTGCTGTGTCAGCCGGAGACCTCCTGAATGAGTCGTGTGTTGGAGCTTGGCTTGCTACTGTTGCCTTTTGCAGGTGGAATATTTTCAGTCTTCAGGCTTGTCAAGACATTACTCTTTCCTAGCACTGGTCGCTGCAGGAAGAAAGACCGGCTGGAGAAGTGGGAGAGGATAGAAAAACCTCTTAAAAAATATAAAATACTTACATGTAAAAGAAATTTAGAAGTGCATATTCTGTATATATATATTCATATACAAAAGCAGGGGATCACACTGGGTAGGTGAGGGGCAGAAACCAGCTATGGAGCTGAGTAGTTTTGTTGTTTGTGTGCTTTTGTAAGTCAAAGATCTCCTGCAGTTAATTTTATCCACCCATCTTCAGCCCTTCCCCTGCCAGACCAACAATAAAAACCCTAACTCCCCCCCCCTCCAAAAAAAAAAAATCAGGCAGGGGAACCTGGTCCAAAGCCAGACCTTTGCATGTTAAGCTGAAGTGCAAAATGAATATTTCACAGCTGTGTTATAAAGCCCTGAAATGAAGGCTTTGCAGTGGAAATGCTGACAGCCCCTTAAGTAGAACAGTATGCTGTAATTAGTGCTCTGTGTTTTATGTGCCAAACGAAGCTCAGCAGAACTAAATGTAAAACTTCAAGCCTTTGTTTTTCTGCAGCAGTAAGAGGCCATCAGACAGTGTGTTCAGACGATGGATTAGTGCCTACAACGTGTGCACTGCTCCCTGGAGGTTGGACGTGCTTTTTTGCGGTGGGGCTTGGGGGCAGCAGCAGGGATGTACAAACAGGGCCAGCTGTGAGATTTGGCGCTCTGTATCGAATTTCACTTATGTAAGATAGACAGCTTTCTTAAATGCTGACACTGACAATGTACAGCTACATTTTCACGTATTGGATGCCAGAGTGCATTGATACGACTTTGCTGTGTAGCAGCATGGAAAACACGTCGGAGTGCATGCAGAGGTGCTGAAAACTCTGGGAGCAGAATGTAGAGAGACAGACGTGCAAACCACGGTGCTGCTGTGAAACTCAGGCCTGATGTTGGAGCTCCCTGTGTCAGTGTATTGAACCAAAGAGCGTTGGGGTCTCAAGACTGGGGTCTCAGGTTGATCAGTAAAGGTTTTTTTTTCTTTTCTTTTTTTTTTTTTTTTAAAGACAAAAGCCCAGATGATTATGTAACCACTTCCCTCCCTTCCCCCACCCCCCAAGATTGTTACTTAGTTACAACTGATTAAGTGCTAGGGAAGGCTTTTCGAAGTAGCCCTCGTGGGTCATGTATCTCCGGGATTTCTGTGTCCTTTGCTTTTTCAGGAGCCCGTGGCTTTGCACATGCATTATTAATATGCCTATTTTCAATCAGGAGGGGGATGAGGGCAGGCACATTGTGCAGTGGATGGTAGATGAACTCTGATGGATGTTGTCTTGTCATGCTGACTCGATGCCGCCACTTAATTAAATGGGTTCAAATGTTAAATGTGTTATACATAGGCCCATGGGAAGGCTTTTAAAATAGAAATTGTCTGCTTGTGGACATTTACTAAAGTAGCCATTCTGGAGTGGATTGGAATAGCTGTGCTGCAAGAACTCTGTCTGAGGACGCTCTTGATCATAAATGCTCACAACGGCATGGAGAGAAAGGGGCGCATTGAAATCAAACTATTAATTCACGAATAGGATTTCCCATTCCATAGGGCAGCAGACAGGACAGAATGGGGGATACGTTTCCAAATGCAAAGCAGCAGCAGGTCTTACCTGTGACTTTGTTGAGCAGAGTGACCTCTTTGTTGTTCTCTGTAAATGATCTTAGATCTCAGAAAGGCAGATTGAGAGTAAGGGAGAAAAATGGAAACCAAAACAAAGCAGTATTATCCTGCTCTGTAAACGCTTGCTGTGGCCATGCCTGGAAAGCTGCATGTGGTCTTGGTGTTTGCCCTTTGTCTCAGGAAGAATGTAGGGAACATAGAAGGGGCTTCACAGAAGAGCTGATAAAGAAAATGAAATGGCTTTCAGAAGAGCCATAAAGTGACTTCAAGAAGACTCTTGTACTTGGAACACAGATGACTTGAGGTGATAGTATAGCTCCTTACAAAATCATGAACCACCTAAAGCTGGTGGATAGGGACTGACTGTTCACTGTCTATTCCCATACAAAGATTGAGGCATGTCAAATAAAACTATTAGAAGTGAGGTTTAAAACAAATAATGACAGATGGTTCATCTTGCAATATACCAGACTGGTGGAATTCCTTGCCAAAAGATGTGGTGAATGCTAAGCTTTTATAGACAAAGTGGATAAGCTCATGGTGAAGAACTCTACTGAAATAAGTTAAAAATGGAGAATATCTATTTTGAGACTGGAAGACTGACAGGATGTGAGAAAGAATCAAATTTGTTTTCCTTGATCTTAACCTTTATCCATACATTTCTTTATACTATTCTTTCTGACCTTTCTCCTTTGCTTTTGGCTGCAAATGGAAAAAGAAACCAGGGCTAGATATTGGTCTCTGATCCAAGGTGGCTGATCTCCTGAAGTCTGGAACAGACATATCTGCTTGCTGGACATGGTTTTCTCAGGCTGTAGCCTCCTGCCTAATGCTGTAGGTGTTGGAGTGTGTGGGCAGCCCTGTACAGTAACATCAGTTTTCTCCACTTGGTTGTTATTTTGAGCACTGGAGTGTAGCACAGATCCTTTCAAATACTTTGCTTTTTTTGTTTCCATGCTTAAATAAATTGTGCTTGTAGTGAACAATGAGAATTTGGGCCCAAAAGAGAATGAAGATAGCATAAGAAGGCAGGAAGTGAGATAATCAAGTCAGAAAACTCTAATTTCTTTAGCATATGAGTGTGAGGATGAGGAGCTCAAATACTGTTGAACTCCTAACTTAGTCTTTTGCTGGCCTGGGGAGAATGGTGGTGTGAGTGGCAGCAGGCTATTATTCACCCTGCAGTCAAAACTCTTTGAGGGATGCCTGGTGGCCTAATGCCTAAAGATGGCTTTATCTTGAAAATGTCTCTTTCTCTCTTTTAAGATGAAGGCAGACCTCAGAAATGTGCTGTTGTGCAAACAGGCACAGATACAGGAGCTCCTACCCAGGGGTTCAGTAGTGAAAGAGTGTAGCTGTAGGCAGAGTGCCTGCAGGTCAGGCAGGACTGACAGTGTGACAAACTGTCCCTTTTGGCACCCGTTCTGGTGGAAGTCATTGCTGTGCTGGGTGTGTTTACTACTGCTTTCTAACAGAGTCCTGGCTGGATGTGCAGGCCACAGGGCTCCTGTACTCCCCTGTGGCTTTGCAAGTGTAGATGGTCCCAAAGGAATGCAAATGATGGGAAAGAGGAAAGTGTTTGCAGGTGGGGGTTAAGTTGGGCTGATCCTTCAAGGATTTCTGTGTTGTCCTTATAGCATATGGAAGCAATTGTTTGTGATAACTTCCTCAAAACAACAGAAAGAGCTCACGCAAATACAAAACTCACTTTGAGACCTGGGTGCAGCTGGTCAGACATGGAGTTTTCTGAGAAGCCAGATGAGGCTGGCTGGGGCTGTTCAGATCAGTCTTTCTGAAATGATTGTCTGCACCTCAGTAGGAAGGCAGAGATGACATGGCTTCTTTCCCCAAGCATGGGCTTGCCCCATGCACTGTGTGGGACTGTGCCTGATGGAAGCAAGGGCTGCTGTCAGATATGCCCTTTGACTTCAGGTGGGATTGGGCTGCAGTGAGACCCCTCTTTCTGGGAAGGTCCTGCTGCTGTGAATACCTGTTGGTGCCTTGAGTCCTGCAATTCGGGACTCTGCTGGTTTGGTCCTACCTATCTGATGGTGTTGGGATTTGATGTGGAAGGAACAGGGTGAGGGATCTGCTTAGGCACAAAAATTTCTTTATACACATTTCTGCAGTTCCAACTCACCAAATTTTTGTAAAATGGCTGAATATCAGACTTTGCAAGACAGTTGTTAGCTGCACAGGTTTTGGTGCCTAAGAGTGTATATTGAGCATTGACATTTGAGTAAAAGTTGACCTTAAAGGAAAAGAGATGGGATGGTTTCAGATAGCAAAGTGGCAGTGCAAAATGAGCTGCAGAAGTGTTTTGTGCGTGGATCAATTCAACAGCTCTTGCAAGTCGCACAGAGAATGTTGACTGAAAGTGTCAATTATGCTATTAATAGAAGCCTCAAGATGAAGTAACAAATGCAGCTTGTCAGCCTCCTCTGCTGCCTCTAATTTAGGTACAAGTGGCAGGTTTAATCATGCAGTTGTTTCCAGGTTTGGATGGGGGTGTTGAGGTGGCCCATTAGCTGCCTGTGAAGACCTGAGCAAGCAGTGACATGTCTGACAACTGTAGGATTCAAACTGGGAAAGCACAGGACCTGTTGGTAATGAGCAGTGTCTCAAATCTGCAGGGGAACTCTCCAGGTCCTGTGGCTAGCTCGGATCAGACTCGGGAAGGTGTGCAAAATAATGCATTTCAGACTGGGATGTGCTGAAGTACTGCTTGGGAGACTTGTATGAATGGCAGTGTTTATGGATGTGTAGGGCTGGGAGACTGCCCTTACCACAGGAGGAAGTGGTAACTTCAGAGGTGGATAGTGCAGACCTGTATCGACTGATCTGCCCTTTGCTGACAAATCTTAATACCAGATTAGGAAGTTAAAGTTGATGTATTTTTGCCCTAATTAACCATATTAAGAATTCATTTGTTTTAGCTGGCAAATTGAGAAGAATCCTGTGTTATCTCTTGTTTTTTCTCTCTGAAATGTTTTTAATTTTCAAGTTTTTTGACAAAGTGACTATTTCTTGCCCCTGTGTTACCTAGTCTGGAAGCTGGTCATGGGGAAAAAACTGGTGTATTGTGGGTAGGTTGGTGGAAGTGGAGCTCACAAGTCTCATAAGATCACATTTGGTTACATTTTAAATTTATATGCGTACTTTTTGATGCAAGTTGGTTTTAATACTCAAGTATTATCAAGTAGAGGTGCTGCCTTTGGATAGGCTTTGTGGGGTTGCCTTTCAAGTTCTTTACACTAGAAAGTTTTTGAAGTTAAGACTGGGAACAAAGAAGGGGAAGCCTTTTTTAGAAAGTTAGTTGTGAATCTTTAGTCTAGAGGCAGTTATCTATTTCTGTAGCACTTTTTCTGTCAATATCAGAGGTATGGCCTTGACAGTTGCTTTTTTTCTAAAGGAACAGATGGTCTGTTGGAGGCCAGAAGATACTTGCTGGCAGTAAAATAATTCGACTGGAAGACTGAGCTACTCCTTTTATGTCAAGCTGTGTGCTGACCGTATGAGAAAGGTAGACTTTCCACATCCAAGCATAAAGTCTCTTGGCAAAGCAGCAGGGGACCTCCACTGACTTTAGAGTGAGAGAGGAGGCTGGAGTAAGGGTGACATTGTGGTACTGGTGAGGTGAGGGTGTCAAGGCAAATCAGGTAGTGTTCCTGTTTGGTTTCTATTCTTTTTAAAGACTTGTAGGGGTCAGATTGGGCTTTGGATGTGCAGCTAGATTGATCCAGTTGCCAGGGAAAGGTATGTTTGTTTTAGGGTTTTTTTTTCCTGAATTTGGTCTGATCTTCCTGTGGGTTTCCCCAGGCTGGCAAACAGAAAACAAACAGAAAATTACAAATAGAACATGGTTTTCTGCTGGTTTGGCCTTCTGGACATGTAATTGCCATGCCAGGGCTGTCTGGAGGGGGATATCACTGGGCTGAGTAGGATGAGGGAGGAAGGAGCTGTTCCCTGCAAGACAGGCTCCTGTAAGGTCAGCTCAGCTGTGGTGTAAGACTGCACACTGAGAGGCTCAGTAAATGTCCTTGCAGAGCAAAAACATACCTGTTGGTGAAAGTAGGTTGCTGAATTGCTGCTGAATATCTGCATAGCCAAGGTCAAGCAGTGCCTTTTAGGATAGTGGCAATTACAGCCAGACTGAACTAAAGCCTGCAATGAGCAGTGTAATCACAGCATTGCTAAATTGATGTTTGCTGACAGAATCAAGTAATTGGTGCCTTATCTAGATGGAACTACTTGAATGGCGCATGTCTCTTCCACTTCCTCCTTTGCTGTCAAGAATGCATTTTCTGTACTAATTCAAACCTCTTCTAGTTTGGAAACTGCTGATATTAGCCAGAATCTCAGCAGCAGAAGCAGTGAGTTCTTTCTGCATGTTTTTCAGCTGCTTTAAAAAGATTTGTTTTGAAGTATTGTTAACAAATCTGGAAGAGTAGATATCCTCCTGGCCTTTCCTACTCCTCTCCCCAACCTTGTTCCAATATTAAGTTGAAACAAAACTAGTTCCTCTCTTTATCAGTGGGTTTGTAACTACATTTTTATTTGCATGTTCTTTCTTAACAAAAATCCAGTGGAGTTTTGTAAAAGCCATGTTTTCAGAGATTCTCACTTTGCAAGAGAAGGGGAGAATTTGGTAGTTTCTCATAATGTCTTAAAGTACCTGGGGTATATTATTAATAAGAGGGGAAAAAAAGACTAAGTTGCTCCAGAGATTGGAAAATGAAATCTTCCACTTTCCATGTCACTGTTTGAAGGCAGGCCAAATTTGAACTAACTGAAAGCATGGATGGCTCATGTTAAGTGGTGGCACCTCAGCTCTGTTTTACCTGCTGAATCAAGGTGATTCTCTGTGTGGGGTTATTTCTGGCCCCTTACCTAGTAACCTGAGCCTTGAGCTCAGTGAGACCTTGTGTCTCACCCTGCAGCCAAACTCCTCAGGTCTGGTAAGGTGTGTGGTCAGGGTGGCGTGGGAAACCTGCCCCGCCCCTGCCTTTTGTGCTCCACCTCGGTATAAATGCAAGATGTTCATCTTCAGGGCAGCTATTAAAGTCAGTAGTAATTATTACAATAGTAACTTCTGATGCTGTGTCCATGCCCCTAAGGCCTTAACCAAATATGACTTAGATGATGATAATTAAAAACAGAAGACTGTGACCCAGTGAAATCCTTGAGTTTGGCACAGACAGCAATGCTGAGGAAGAATGTATGCATCAAATATATAATAAATAAAATGAAGCTGTGCAAATGTAAAGGAAAGAGAATAATTTTGTGTCAGTCAAAATAACCCCAGGGCTGAGAACTGCTTTGTGCTCAGAGGTTGAGTCCTTTCATGCCACAAACCAGATTTTGTGCAGTGTAATCCCACTGCAGCCTTTTGCTTTGGGGTAATTGCTGAATCTCCCTGGCCTTCTCTGCTCCTGAAACATTGTATCATGTCCATTTGTCACCTGTCCTTCCCGTTTTGGTGGTGTTTTTTTTTGTTTTTTTTTTCTTTTATCAGCTTCTTACCACAGAGGCCTTTATATCTTCCAAGTAGCTCTTCCCAGTTGCATTTCTTTTCTTTTCTTAAAAATAGTGGAGATGTTTGCCTGAGGGGAGTATGGGGACATTTAGATAACAGGGTCTCTTGCAAGGGTCATTGGTATGCAGCAGGCTTGTGAATGTTTATGGTGTTCTATTTCACACTTCTGGCAAGGGATACCCTCGACCACTCGTTGTGATTTCCACCTCCAGAACCATAGGAAAAATGGACTATTCAGTTCCTAGGAATACAAGGGTGAGAGCAGGCTGAACCACTTGCTACTGGAAGTGTCAACCTGGAAACTGTTTTCAGGAAAGAGCCAAGCTCTAGAGACAGTGGTATGTTGCTCTTACTGGAAGGATGAGAATCTGTGGCCAATGAATGTGCATCCCAGCTTTTCACCAGTACTGTCTGCTGCTTGCAACCCTCTGTTTGCAATGCTCTGGCATAGAGAAAGTAATAAGTGGGTTGATAATGCCTTCTCTGTACCCCAGCAGTATTTTCCTGTGCCTATACTGAAAGTTGAATGGGGTTGCTTTTGTACCTGGTGCTTCTCAGTGGATTTCTAGGAACCAGTGTGAACCAGACCATCAGCATCTGTGTTATGGGTCTATTTGAACTGCACTCACATTTCATGGTACTTCCTGTTTTCTTTCTTGTATGCTCTAGGTGACTTTGGAGAAGGTCTTGGGCATAACCGTGTCGGGAGGCAGAGGACTAGCCTGCGACCCCAGAACTGGCCTCGTTGCTTATCCAGCTGGGTGAGTTACTAACCATATTCCTCAAAGCTAAAATAAACCATGACTGATGCATTAACATAAAGATTCAGGGTGTTTCCACTATCATCTTCTATAGGAAGCCTATTTACTGCTCTTTAAACACCAGAGAATGATGAGACTCAGCACTGTTAGTTTAATTGGCAGGGGAGAGGAGTTGCATTATAAAATTTTAATGAGATCCCTTTTAATGGAACTAGTCTCATTCCTCTTGCTCTAAGCTGGGAGTTAAATACATTTTGTGGACTTTTCACTGTGTTCTGTAGTGTGATGAACATAGGCATAACTCAGTGTGATTCTCAATCCAATAAAAACCTAATGGAGCAAATGATTCTTTCAATGAATTGACAGAAGCCTTCTTGTAGATGTCCTGCAATTTATGACTTGCCATGTTCCTCAGCCAAACGTGAGGAAATATTTCAGGCTAACAGCCTGAAACTGCTTATGTGTGAGTTCTTTGGACTGAAACACATCTGTCAATTGTAGTCTAAGTTCAAATAGAGGTATCCAGAAGGAGACTTTGATGGAAAGCAAAAGAGCTACCTACAGGTACATGGGTGAGGGCTGGAGAGGTCTGCTGCAATGCAGGAATCAATATGAGTTTGTCTCTCCTTTGAGCTTTTTCTGCTGTCAGCAAGCTAAAAGAGAAGACAAAGGACATGACTCCAGGTCATATTGCATGGACATACTCTTAAGACATGAAAGCTGGAATTAGAATTCAAGAACTTCCACATCGGTTGTAGATTATGTTTTCAAGAGTACCATAAATGTGCTAGCAGCATTTAAAGATTCTGTGTTTCTGCCTAAAATGGGAGATGGAGTCAGTGAAACTGGCTAGAAATTTTTGCTTGTCCTGGTGATATCCTAGTTAACCAAATCACAACATTGCTGTGGCTGGGGGAGCCTCTTGAGATCATCTAGTCAACCCTCATGCTCAGTCAGGGTCACCTCTAGCAGGTTGCCCAGGACTATGGCTAGACAGCTTTTGAATATCTCTAGAGATGGAGATCCCACCATCTCTGGGCACCATGTTCCAGTGTTTGACTACTCTCATAGTAATACCAACAAAATAAAAACATAAAAAGAAAGGGTTTTAAAAACAATTTTATGATTTAAATTATGCCTATTGCCTCTTTTTCTGTCAGTGAGCAGTCTGTTAATCTGCAGACAATTTGAGGCCCACATCATTGCTCAGCAGCATCTGTTATGCTTGAACTCTTTGGAGCCAGGCAAATATATTCTGGTGTGTTTTGTCTCTTCCTGTGTATCTTTTCTGATACTGAATATGCTCACACTTGAAATCAGCAAAGAGAGAAGAAAATGAGTGCAGTAAACTCATTTTGGGCTCTTGCATAGCTGAAGGTAGGTTAGCTTTGTTAATAGCAACGTCCTTTGATGAGCATGCCTGACATTGATTTAATCAAGTGTGAATACACCTGGGGTTTCTTTTGGCTAATTAAAAGGTTATGTGGTTCCTTAGGGCTTTACAGGGGAATTCCTGTCCTTACTTGTTGGTGGTAACGTTTAATGGCCTGGGCAGGAATATACTAGGTGTGTGTTCTGAAAGTTTAAAGGCTTGTATGACTTGCTGCTTCTGTGCCATGGCTGGCCTGATACTGTTGTGATTTGCTGCAGTCATACGGTCTCAAGCTAACAATCTAATAATCTTGTTCAGTTTGGGTTTTGTTGGTTTTTGTGGTGTTTTTTAGTTTGGTTGTTTGTTTTTGTGGGTTTTTTTCCCCATTGTGATTTGCAGTGAATGTCTCTTGCTTAGGAAGAATCCTGGCCTTTTTGGTACACTGGCTTCATTTTGTGTATTTTTGTTTCTATTTGAATTAAACAGACTCACAGAGTAGGTAGGGCTGGAAGGGACCACACTGGGTCATTCTGTGCAACCTCCCTGCTCAAGCAGGGTCATCCTAGTGCACATGGCACAGGATTACATCCAGATGGTTCTTGAATATCTCCGGTGAGGGCAACTCCACAGCCTCTCTGAGCAACCTGTTTAGTAAAGAACTGAACTGTCACCTGCACCGTAAAGAAGCTTTTCCTCATATTCAGGTGGAACTTCCTGTGCATCAGTTTCTTCCCTTTGCCTCTTGTCTCGTTGCTTGACACCACTGCAGAGCCTGGCTCCATCCTCTGACACCCTCCCTTGAGATACTGATAGACACTGACTCTCCATTGTTTCTTCCCAAGGCTGAGCAGGCCCAGCTTCCTCAGCCTTTCCTGGTAAGAGAGGTGCTCCAGTCTCTTAATTATCTTCCTAGCCCTTTGCTGGACCCACTCCAGGAGCTCCATGTCTCTCTTGTACTGAGGAGCCCAGAACTGAACACAGCACTCCAGATATGCCCTCACCAGGGCTGAGCAGAGGGGCAGGATCACCTCCCTGGACCTGCTGGCAGTGCTCTTCCTGATGAACTCCAGGTTCCCACTGGCCTTCTTGGCCACAAGGGCACTGCTGGCTCAGTCGTTGTCCACCCTGAACCCCCAGGTTCCTGGCAGAGCTGCTCTCCAGCAGGTCAGCCCCAGCCTGTGCTGGTGCCTGGGGTTATTCTTCCCAGGTGCAGGACCCTGCACTTGCCTTTGTTGGATTTCTGACAGTTCTTCCCTGCCCATCTCTCCAGCCTGTCGAGGTCCTTCTCAAGGGCTGCACAGCCCTCTGGGGTATCAGCCACTCCTCCCAGCTTTGTGTCATCAGTGAACTTGCTGAGGAGGCATCTGCTCCTTCATCCAAGTCACTGATGAACAAGTTAAACAACACTGGGCCCAGTACTGAACCTTGGGGGACAGCACTGGTGACAGGACTCCAACCAGACCCTGTGACAGTGATTATGACTATCTGGGTTCTGTTGCTCAGACAGAACTGTGCATTTACTGGACACCAAACTACTTACATGAGTCTGATGTAGCAGACTGGGCATGGCTCATGCACAGTTGTTTCATGACCTGTTCATGTAACTTGGTCATCCTGAGTTGTAGTCCAGTGATTTCCCCATCCCACTGCTCGTGTAGGGAGGTTTTGCAATGCTGACATGCAGATGCTTTGCTCCTCCAGTCCCACCCCTAAAAGCTGAATTTATGTAACATCGTAACAGCTGAATTTTCCTAAGAACACTTTCAACATACCTAGATTGATTTGGTTGAGATCAAAACAGTTGCCCCAGGCACTGTGACTTCATCCAAGTCAGGTATGCAAGCAGCTATGTGAATGAGCTTTGGCATTCTTTGAGCATAATCTTAATTTGGGTCTTTGGTTTGCCTAAAATAGTTTTTTTTAAAAGATGTGATTGTTTTTCTCAGTTTTCTCTTTCCTGGAGTTTCTGAATCTCCCGGGAAGTTTCTTAAACTGATGAAAGAAGCAATTCCCAATGCAACAAAACTCATTCCAACTCCACTGTTGTGCCAAAGAGCTGAGTATTACATTATTTTTTCCTTCCCAATGTCTTTTGCATATATTATCCTTTCTCTGCTTTGACCCTAATGGGGCTCCCTCTCTGGCAGTGTGAGACAGCAGCTGTGCTGATCCTGGTATGTTTTTTGTGGGATGCTTGTATTATAGGAGACCTTTTCTTCATGTCAGCGGTAAAGGGCTAAAGGCACTGAGTGCTGCAGATATTCCAGGCTACCACTTTGATGTAAGGCCCTTGTCTTGGGAGATAAGACAACATAAAGAGAGAAAATTGTATCCTCTGCAAAGGTCTTGCATCTGCTGCCTGTGGTCACCTGTTTTTATGTTGTTAGTGAAACAAACCCAAAGTTGCTTAATTGGATCTTTGTTTGGGTTTTGCAGTGAGTAACAAAGTTGTTCTTGTGAGGGGAGTACAGAAATGTACCCTTTTTTTTTACCTCTTGTGGTAGGACCATTGCTCTGGCCTTTTTTTGTTTCAATTCCCCTGCTTTACATTTTCCCTGCTCTTCTCAATTTATTCTCTTTTGAGTTTGTTGGGTTTTTTTTGGGGTTTTTTTTTTTTTCAGTAGCTAGTTGAGGCTCTGTTTCCTAGAAACAAGAAGAGAAACAAAACTAAGAAAATCCTCTGAGGATGACTAACATTAAAAAGGAAAAAATGGGTGTGTGAAATGTCTATCATTTAAATTCTAGACCAGCTGCTAAGATAGCTTTAGTCAGCTTATCTGGTTTTGGTGTTTTGTTTACTATTTTTTTTAAGCCTTGTAGGTTGGTGTGACTGATTGATTTTACTTCTCATTGTTCTTCTTTTCTTGGCTCTCAGTTGATCCTGATATCTGGTTGGGAACCTGATCTTCTGGTGAGACGCCTGCTTGAGGAAGCATCCTGTGCTTTTTCTTCTGAGGAGCAGGAACGTAGCACTTTGTGCTTTTAGTGTGCAATGCCTTTTAAACACTATGCTGTCATGCTCTGGTCAGCTTAAGCATCTCTTCAGCTCTGCTCATCAACTTGGAGCCACTCTGATAGATTTCAGGAATTTTTTACATTAGTGTTCCTTGATGGGAAAACTGGTATTTCATACATAGCACGTATGCTGAGTTGATCAGTCTCAACCTGCATATTCTTTTATTCTTTCCTCCTTTCAGCTCTTGAATGGTTCTTTACATACAGCAGCTCCTGCTGTATATAAGGCAGATATGTGTTTAATATAGAAAATTCTCTCTGAGACATAGTCAAAGGAGTTTCTCTGGCTTTCTTTCAGAAATTACTGTAGACAGTACAGACATAGGTCCCTGGCTAGCTCTGTGTGTGTGCACAGTACATTTGCTGAACACATGATTTGGATGCCCCTTTATTCTGACCCATTTCAGAATGAACATCCTTATTTGTAGATAGGAAGGGAGGGACAATAGGAGATGGATGATCAAAGTTAAAATGAAGATACTGAGTCTTTTATCCTGCTACTTTTTGCTGCATGATCTGATTGAAGAGTTAGACTTGTTCCTTCTTCAGCTTTATCACCTTGGGGTTTTAGTTTGTTTGTGGTTTTGTTCTGTTTTTTTGGAGATAGGACAAGTAATATTCCAAAATAAACAATTGTATGAGTGTTCAAATCAGAAAACTGCACAGTTCTGGGTCAAATTTTATTTTAATGCAATTGTGCTGTGCATGCTGCATGTCAGTACAGCAGCTTCTCATGTGGCTGCCTGCACTACAGCAACATCCAGCCACAGTCTCTTTTCACTGTGTCTTCCCCTCTTGCATTCCTCATCCTCAGCTGATTTGCAGAATGGAGTGGAAGCCACTGAACTCCTCAGCCCTTCTGAGTCATATCCCTCCTGGCTGTCAGGTCCTGCACTGACTGGCAGTGATGATGGTCTCTATCACAGCAAAGGGAGGAAGGGGATGAACGGGAAATGAGTGAATTGGTTTTAATCCATCTAGGAGCCTGCTCAACACATGTGTAGCTGTCTCACATAGCTCAGTGGTAAGTCCCACTGGAAGCTGAAAGAATGGAGATTTTTCTTTTCCAGAAGTGATTGTTGGTTTGCTCTCAAATACTTCTTTCCAGTTCCAGTAGATAGGCTGTACGGCTGAGTGGTTTCCAACCCATCCACATGTGGATGGAAAACTTTCTCTTGGAAAGTTTTAGTCATAATTTTCCATCATCATATACATAGATTATTGCACAAGGTAATAAATTATCAGTTTAGAACAATTTTCCTTTACCTTAAGCTGTATATAACCCACAATGGAAAAATAACATTTAGGATAAACATTGTGTAACTTGAGCAGGTATGATGTTGCCTTGCTCATTCTTTCTTACTTAAAGTGGAAAGTTTTGGTCAGTGAGGTACAGTAACAAATTTTGAGAGGCAAATCTTACAGGTGACTGATGGTGAATGAGGCAGAATGCTGTTCTGAATGGGGATCTTTCCAAGACTGATGACCAATTTGGCCAGGTTAGAATTAGTGGTGACATGGACAGTGAAATCCTAATTTGTAAGTTAACGAGTATTCCTGCATTATTTCAGTGCCTGTTTTTATTAATTAATTGATCACATTGCTTGGGTGTCACAATGGGAGTTGCCTTTAGAAAACTCTAGGTGCACAGAAGGAATCCGCTTCCTTATAGAGCCAGTACATGGTACATGTGCAGTTTGAGCATAGCTCTACTGCTCTGTGAAGGTACAATTCTTCACTAATTTTGCTTAGCATAAACACTAATGCTATTGGGCTGTATCCCAAATGCAGCCTGAATTGGTACAGGGATTTTGAAATACTTGGGCTGCTGGGTTGCCAGTAGATAAATCCACTTCTACTGGTGCTGTCTCCTACAAGTTTACTTACCGAAAGCTCTGAAGGCGGAGCTCTGTGGTTTCTTTTTATGATCTTTTGTAAAGGAGAATCCTGTGGTGTTGTAAAGATGTAGAAACCTACAATAAAATGAAGAAAAGTTCTTGTGTATGTTCCAAAGCAGATTTCAGCATCTTTGGTCCCATCAGAGGCAGCTTGCTTTGTCGTCTTTGAAACAGGACAGTTGCCTTTCAAGAGTTGGACCTCTTTCCCCTCATCATGTTCCAGGAATCTGGAGTGTTGTTAATACCTTTCTTCTGTGAGGCTACTGTGCTTAACATGCCATCTGGGGAGATTTTCCAGCTGGCACAATTGTGATGATGGGCTCAGAGATGAAGATAAGAAAATCCCCTTAAGTGAGATCGTTAAACATGATTAGAATCTGTATTGCAGAATGGTTTGAGTAGGGCCACTTCAACCAAACTTGAGCAAAACTTTCTGTGTCAAAAGTGAACAACACTGGGTTTCAAACAGATCTGTTCAAAAAGATGATAAAAAGTAGCCAAGCCCTTCCTTCCCTTTCCTTCCCCAGCAGCAGCAGATTTCTCAGAAAGAAGCAGGGATACTTTGTGTCTCAAATCTTCCTGTGTTAAATACCCACTGGAGAGAAAGGAAGGTATCTGCACTGGGGCATGAAGACCGAGGCATAACAAGACTTTGTTCACTACTTGCTTTTATTAATGCAGATTGGGAGGAGGGGAGGGTTTAGCTGAAGAAATAGCTGTAGAGGAGGGTGGGCTGAAGAAGGCTGATGCAGTCTTAGTTTCTGGCAAGAGAGTGAAGTCTGTACTTGGGACAAAACAATGGAGATACACTTTGCAACAGTGCTTTATTCTCAGGCCAAATAATTGTAACTGATATTTAAATTATCAGAGGTGGATTTAAGGGGGCTATGGCCTATTTAAGGGGGCTATGGCCTCTCTTTTGTTCTCTTGCAGTTGACCCATGACATTCACAAGTAAGTCATGCAGTTTGGAGTAATCTCTCTTCAAATCTACGTAGCAGCTGGATCCAGTTCTGAATCCCCATCATTGCACTTCAGACAGAAAAGGCTCTGCCTGCTGGAGTAGGGGCAGTCTTTCTTGTGTGAGCTGTTTCCACATGTCCATAACAGTTAGACAGGAATTTTTACCTTGTGTTTTTCTTGGTCTCCCTTTTTGGTCTCTCCTTTCTTGGTCTCTCCAGTATGTACTGGAGACTCTTCCACACTGAATCCATGTCTCTAATAAAACTGCTCCTAAAGAGTAGAATTGTTTGCTGAGCAGTTGTGTATTTATCAGTTCAGCTGTAACCTTGCTTGGATTGGCAGAAGAGAAGACAAATAAGCAAACGAAGCAGTACTAGCAATCACCTGGAGCTGTAGGCCAACTCCCCTGGTTTTAGACTTTATCAGAATTGGAGTCAAATCTGTTAAATTGACTTCCAGGCAGTTTTCATCAGCCAGTCCCCTAGTGTGTGTGTGGTTGCTTTTGGTCTCTTGCTTTATTAATTAAAATTCTTTACCTTTGACAACCAGTGGAGAACATAACATTTGGTAGAATCTTAAATAATGAAGTAGCAATGAAGATTCAGACCTTCAGCTAACCTGTTGCCCAGCAGAAAAGGGAGAAAAATAGGACAAAACCTCAAAATAGCTGGGCAGAAAAGCTTCTTACTAAACCGGAGGGAGACTTAGTCAAGTCTGCCAAAAGTACTGCAGCATATATTGAAGACTGCAGCAACTGGGGTGCTGTCAGACAGCTGGAGGGAATGTGTTGGGAGCTGAGCTGCTGAGTCTGAGAACTCAGCTGCTGAATGGGGAGTTGGTTAATGCCATCTTTGCCAGCTGTGGAGTAGCTCTTGAGGTGGACAGTGGGAATCTTGTGGAGTGCTTGGCTTCAGACCTTGCGTGACTTCTACATTGTGCCACTCTTGTTCTTGAAAGATGAGTCAGGGCAGTGCTGATGTTTGGTGTTGCCAGGTCCCTTTGAGGCAAGCTGCTGTTGTGCTGTACACAAGGTGCTGTTCCCCTATGCGCAGAGCTTCTGGGTCCTTGTCCTGAGTGCCACATGCTAATCCAGCCTTCAGGTTACAAGGGAGGGGTTGCTGCTCTGTAGCCAGCCACTACACCTTGGGACAGATAGAGATGTAATGCGATGCTTTATCCTACAGTTACTATTTGAGCATCTGGCATCAGCAATAGGTCTGATATGGCATCCTCCTTAAAGCCTCCAGGTACCAATGTATCTGTTTATTCCCTGTCTTTCAAGAGAAGCCACGTGATATGAGCCCTGTCTCCCAAAAATTTCTTTGTGTACCCCATGCTATCTGGGATCAGCCTGTGCTCATCCATGCTTTTGTAATTCCTCCTTTCTGTCAGGCAGCTGGAAAAGGCTGGATTTTGCAGCTGAGCTCAATGTAGGAGCACACTGCTCCCTCCCTGTCTGGCTACACAACCTCCTGTCACAGAAGGAGCACAGTCTGTGCCCCCTCTTGCAGCCCTCCCAGTGCCAGGACCTGTGACAGGTAGTACCCACTCTCTGCACTCAGGGTGAATCAAAGCTGAAGTCTGGTGGCCCTTGGTAAAAGTTTGCTGCTGTTTGTAAAAGCAAAACAACACAATCCAGAAAACCTCAACCAACCCCAACCAGAGCCCCAAAAGCCACAACAGGAAGCCTTGACTTGTTTAGACTGGCAGATAGTTTTTGATATCTAGATTGAATTGAGAATTTTTCAAGGGAATGATCCAATTTAAATGAAACATTCTGGGTCATGTTTCACAAATATGTTCACAGGAAATCTGTAGAGAAAGGGAATATATGAGAGGAGGCAGATGCCTTTCCCCAGAAAGGGCAGCCTGAGGATCTCCTTTGGATGTGGGAACCCTGCTTTGAGTTGAACACAAAACTGAGTTCAGTTCAGAGGTGACCTGGTAACTCTATTCTTCCTTCCCATTCTCACCTTCAAATATGCAGGGTTGGGTACAGGAAAGTCATAGGATGATAGAATTTGGGTTGGAAAGGGATGTTTAGAGGCCATCTAGTCCAACCCACCCTGCAGTGAACAGACGCATCTTCAACTAAATCAGTTTGCTCATCTATCACCCCTCTGAACAACTTATTACAGTGCTTCAACACAATACTTTTTTTGTTGTAAAAAAAAAAAAATCTAATTTGGATCTATTCTCTTTTAGCTTAAAGCCATTTCCCCCATTTCCTACTACAACAGGCTCTACTAAAAAGTTTGTCCCCATCTTTCTTGTAAGTCACTGTTAAGTATTGAAAAGCCACAGTAAGGTCTCCTGCAGCCTTTTTGTCTCTAGGCTCAGCTCTCAGCCTGTCCTCACATGAGAGGTGTTCCAGTCCTCTGGTCATTTTTGTGGTTTTTCTCTGGACCTGCTCTAACAGGTTCATGTCTTTTCTGTCCTGAGGATTCCACACCTGGATGCAGTACATCAGGTGGTGTCTCACTAGAAGTGTGTTGTTCTGTCTTCTTTATGTTGCTCTATATTTGGAATGATACTGAGGGTTTGTCCAAAGGACAGGATGACTTTTCTGAAAAAAGCCAGCGATAGAGAAGAGCCAGTGTATTGTAGGGCATGGGGAACAGACTTCTTTTCTTTATATTTATAGCCTGTCATGGGACTGGATGATAGAGAAAATCACTTTGTTTCTCTCAGCTTGCACTGTTTTCTAAAAAGTAACAGTTTTCTATTTTCTCCCTTATAGATAATAGGAGTTGGGAATTAAATAAGGACTATATTAAAAAAGGAAAAAAAAAGAGATAATGGGAAAGATGCTGTGTTGTACACCAATCCTTCCCTGTGCTAGTTTGGACACTCTTCTCCCAAGACCACACAGTAACCTTCTCTCAAGGTGGTGAAGCCCACAGAGACACATGGTGCTGCCTTTCAGAGCCTCTGCAGTGCCATGCTCCTGCTCAAAGTCTCACAGCTGGTTCCACGAAGGGGACACGAGCTCAGCTGGCACTGTGGTATGTGCACACACACAAAGTTAAGGACGTGATTATGGCAAAAACCACCAGATGCTACTGGCTCCACTCCTTCTGTGTCCTTGTTTTCTAAGTGCTGAGCAAGACTGGCTCTCAGAGAGAGGATACAAAATGGGGCAGTGGTGGAAAGAAGTGCTCTCAGAATGGTTTGTGGAAGGAAATGGGATGGAGTTTGTGTAAGCATTCCTTCAGTGCTATGTTTTACATTTTCCTTTTTTTTTTTTTAAACATCAGAATACTATTACATGCAAATTCTTTGATTATTAATTACCTTTGGACTCTGACCCTTCAGTGCCACAGCATGACATACAATTGTGTTAACTATAAGAAACTTTTGAGCTTAACTGATGGTGAAGTTGAGGATGGTTTTTAGTGTAAGAATTAATTGTAGGACTCTTACCATGGATCAAAGAAGGCTCCTTGCTTGCACTGTCTGTGTAGGCAGTGTGCATGTGCTCTTCCCACCAGTGATGGAAAATCTTGGAGAGGGGTTTTGTTTTGTATGTGGTGCTGCAGTGGTGTGAGTGAGCTGTAAATGAAGCTGGGTACTGTGGGTAGGGCAATAGTTGGGTATCTTCTGTCCCACACTGTCCCACAGAACTGGTGTGGCAGGTCCAGGCACTGCCTGTGCAATGTTTCTTAGGGGGCCAACAGTATTAGCTGAGTCCTCAAGAACATTAATGTTAGTGTGGATTCTTGCTGTTGCCAAAAATGTTAGTGATGAAGAAAGTGAGAGCAAGGAAATGGGAATGCTGTTATCTTTGCAAGGCTGCAATCAAAATTCTTGTCACAGCAAAAGCACTTAACTGTCCTTGAAATTTCCCTGTGCTGGATTCCCAAGGCTGTGAGCAGGGAAAGGTAGGGCTTTTTGGAGCAGTCCTGCAAGTTTGTTGCTGTTTGGATTGCCTCACAAACCATATTAAGGAAAACTACGTAGTACTTGCTTCTTACTGCTGCCCTCCTAGTTCCAGGGCAAATATTCCAGTTCCCTCCAAAGGAAAGTGCCATCACGCCTGTCACAATATCTACAGCAGTTGCTGTTTCAATGATTGTATTGGTCATTTCTGATTTTAACCTGCCTTAAGAGAAACCCTGACTGTCCTCAATCCTAGAGTGTCAATTGGATTTTTAAATTGGGAGCAAGCTGGTAATAATCCCATGTAGATGGTTGGTTTGTTACTTTGTGCTTTGGTCTCATTAACCAGCACGCGAACTAAAGGTAAGTTGCTATTGAAAAGGAAAACAAAAATGGGAGAGGCTGGGGAAGCAGTCCCGTGGTGAGGGTCATAAACTTGCAGTTTATGTGCAAAGAAATGGAAGCAAGAGAATAAGCATGACTGCTTTATTTGATAACAGAGTTAAACACTCAGGTAGAGCTCTGCAAGTGGGAAGCTTTGACAGGTTTGGAAAGCTCTTGCATGCTAGTGCAATAGGGAAGAGGAGTGTTGCAAAGCTCTCAGTACCTCAGCTATTTTGGAACATAGCCTTTTCTCAGCTTGAGGCTCTGCAACCAGCTGGGGTTTGCCCATTAGCTGAGAAAGGAGGGGGATGGCAGAGAGCACGAGTGCCCAAAAGCCTGTGTACCTGCAGGTAGCAGCCTGCTCTCTGCTCTACCTGCTCTGTGTCTCTCCAGTTACACCTCCTAGCAACCAGTGCCTTGGTGCAGCAACACCACTGGCCTGTGAGCCAAGTCCTGAGCTTGCATAAGAGCAAGGGGGGGGAGTGGGGACTGAATAGCAAAGTCTGGGATGAAAATGAGATACCAGCCGCCTCAGCTGAGCTCCACCCTTTCTAAGAATCTCAAAACAGGCACTGTCTCCTAGCAACCTCGACACAAATCACAGAGTTTAAGTTAAAAGAAGTACAGACAGTCCAAAGGACATATCCCATCACCAGGTGTGAACAACAGGGAGTCACTTCTTTTCCTCTTTCTGGAAAACCTGGCACTGTAGATTGACTTGGGTTTCACTCAGTGTCAGAAGGCAGCAGGTTACAGGTGAATGAGCATCATGTTAGGATAGCTAAGAAGTGCTAAGAAAATGGTGTATTTTGTTTATTGTAAGCATGCCCTGACTATTGCTTAGGAACCAGATGTAGGACTTGGCTCCCTCCCTGCTGCACTGGAAGATGTGCCCTGCAATGCATGCACACATTGGCTTGTTGTGCCCCTGAACCTGCTTCTTTCACCTGGCAGCCAAGGACTGACAGAGCTTATACCAGCCAGTTTCTTGCCTTTGGAGTCAGTTGTTATGCTTTTGCAATGCTGACCCAATACTTTTTAGGAGGTACTCTTAGTCTTGGACTCTAACCTGACAACATTTCTCTGTGACAGGAAATGTAGATATACAAGAAAGCAAAACTGAGTTTTATAATGATTGCTTCTCCTTCTAGGAAAGCTGTCTTTTCAGATCTCCTGACAACTGATGCTCATTAACTCCTCTGAAGAAAAATTGCAGTGCATTTAAAATGCTATGTATTATGCTGAGATAGAGGTAAAGCAGAAGTAAATGTTCATCTTTTTTTAAAGGCAGAGCTGTCACAAGGCTTCTAAAAAAATAACATGGCAGAATTTAACTTTGCCAATCTGGCAAGGTCTGAGCTGTTCCTTCTGTGAGAAGTGGCAAGGCTGGGAGAGGGAACTGGCATGAGCTGAGGATGTTTGGGCCTGGGAGCTGCAGCAGGCTTCCTGTGCATTGTGGTGTGGACAGTTGTGGGGAGAAACAGGCCCCCCCTGCCCCTTCTTTCAGTATCTGCCAGCCTGACCTTGTAGGGTGCTGAGTAGGCAAGGCTGGCAGGCTTTAGTGCCTTTTTGTGGATCAGGCAGCCTGATGCCCAAGGCAACTGTGAGCTTTGCTCCTGCCCAGAGAAGTGGAAAACAACTGGCCATTTGAGCAAGTGATTCTTTAATTTCATGCTTTCCAAGAAACATTTCTTTTTCTGTGTGTTTGGTGTGTTGTTTTGTTTGTTGTGGTGGGTTTTTGTTTGTTTGGTCGGTTTTCTTTTTTTTTTTTTTTTGTTTGACACTCTTGCAGAGATATGGCCTGGATTATGCTTACTGAAGCATTCAAGGGGAAAAGCTGCTCCAGTTTCTTTGCCGCAGTGGGGGCTTTTGCTGCCTACTCTGGAATGCAGGAGAGATCAATAATGGGTCAATGGACCCTGGAGGGGTCTGCCAGTACCTTACACCAGGTGTGACCATCCAGGGAGATGGTGATGGAGAGGGGGCTGGCAGACAAGGTTAAATTTCATTGCTTTTTTTGTTTTGTTCCTTTGACTGATGCCATTTTAATATTGATGCACTTTGTACTCATGGTAAAACAGTTAAAGCCCTGAGGCATCAGCCATGAGCTGTCATGTTGGTCTGCCCCAGATGATTAGTTTGATGTATGGATCTTTCTCCCTGCTCTTGAGTTGCTCAGGCACAATGAGGGAATACTCTGGCTGTGCATGCTGCTGGAAACAGAGGTGTTAGCCAACTGCTTGAAAGCAGGATATATTTTTCCTTTGGGACTTGGTTTTAAAGCAAGACCCATATTCAGCTTTTGAGGCTTCATGGCATGGTGTCAACTGCTCTTGCAGGGAAGTTGGTGCAAACCTGAAGTGTAGAGCCAGATTTCTCTGTATAATCCCAGCTGGGTCTGCAAATCTCTGCAAGGAGCTGCTTGATCCCAGGAGGGTACCTTCAGAGAGCTCCCATCTTCTCTTGTTATACCATTGGGCTGGAAAGCTGAATTTGCTCAGCACGTGATGGCAGATTTGATTATTCAGCTGTAATTTTATTGTAAACTTTGCTTCTCTTTATCTTTTTCTTGCCTTTCCCTCTAAATGGCTCTTTGTCTGTTTTTTAAATTTTTTAGATTTTTTTTCTTGAACTTGTCTTTCATTGCTTTCTCTTCCCTGGCATGTGTGTTTTTTCTCTGAGGCAATTGCTTGGCCTTTGTTATTCATTGGCAAAGAGGAAGCACCCCTTATATATGGGCTGTGTATGTGCATAAATAAAAAAAGACAGGAATTTATTGTTGATATAACTACATAACACTCAAATTAATGAATCAATTTACTTTACCACTAATTATGACAGATAAAAGAAGGACTAATAATGCATTAAGGTAATTCTATATAAAAATATCTCAATAATTGGGATAGTGCAATTAAAACTGTAATACATTTCTTTGTTTCTGTTTGGTTTTTCTGATGTTATGCTCACCCTTATGCTTCTCCTCTGGATTTTAGTCAGTTGTTGAGGGTAAATCTTTGTAGCCCTTCTCTGGGAAGAGTATGATGTGGGTTTTACTGGATTCTTCCTTATTCCAGGGTTCATCTGAGTAATTTTTAATATGTTTGCTAATACACTTGCAAATCTTGCACTTGTACAACTCCACAATGCTTCTAGAATTCACTATATATGATGTCTTTAATGCATGTTGGATAGTTTTTCTTTGTTTTATTTGCTATCCCTAAAAGCTGGGTTTTTTTCAGCTCCAGGTCTGTATGGTTTTTAACAGATAGCATGTGAATTGTTTGCAGTGGTTTGGTCTCCAATGGCAAGCATGTGCCTCCTCTCTTATCCCATTCCTGTACTCCTTTGCACTGTGTCCTGCTTCTCCACTTCTCAAGGCCTCTGCTCTCATACCATGCCTGCATTTTTCTCCACAATGCAGTCATTAGTTGTAAATATCTCAGGCTACATAAAATAGCTGTTGGTCAACGTTGTTTATATAAAACTATGGTTGTACTCCACAAAAGATAAACAGAAGTAAAACAAATCATCTATAGACACCTGGTCAGTTACAGAAATTGCTGTCACAGCTTAACCAAGTAAAACAGAGCTACAAGCAGGTCAACAAAAGTTCAGAGCACACAAACCCAGGCAGCTCAAGGCCTTTGAGACTCAGTAAAAAGTTAGTGGCTTGTTGCTGAAAATGGCAAATCTGGGGCTGTCAGCCAGATACTGATTGAAGAGGGACTGGATCTTGAGAGCAAGTGGAGGGGTGGAGCACAACTGGGGAGCAAGACATCCCCAAAGCAGGTGTCTTGGCTGGTCTGTCAGGACAGCTAGTTGTTCTTTTCTCCTTCTTGATGTTCCTGGGACAGCTGTAACTTTGGGAGATCTCAGCGTATGGAAATAGGTATTTTCCCAAGAATTAACATAGAATTAACTACTGTGATTCTATAGTGTTCATCCTGGAAAAAGTTGCATTCTCTGTCTTGCATGTGAAGCTCTTCAGGTTTTTAGCCATGTTCTGGCTGTTTGTTTCATCTCTCTTGGTCACACCTGGAACCAGCCAGGTGCTGCTTAAGGCTCCATTTCCTAGTGCTTCTCAGTCTTTCTTGTCTGTCTGATCAGCACATTTTCTGGTCATTAACTATCTCAGTGATCCTTTTGTTCCTCCAGTCTACCCATCATCAGTTGCCAATTGCTCGAACCCCTGGGACTGCTGCTCTTCTGCAGTATTCCGTGGGTGTTTGCCAACAGTGCTGAAATAAAATGCAGCTCTGCAACTCCTAGCCCAGTTGATTTGATACTTCGTGTAGGTGTACTGCTGGCATTGCTTCCCTGCCCCTAGGCAAGTGAGTGAGAGAGAGGGAGAGAGAAATGTGCACTCTCTATGTGCGTGTAAATGTTATAGTCAGCCGTGAGCCATATGTATGCATGTGTCTGTGTATATACCTACAAATATATGTGTGTGTGTCTGTACAGGCATTTGTCATCAGTGCCCTGTCTCTTTTGAAGCTTGTCAGATGACCCGACTGACAGACATTTCAGTCTGTGTAAGTACAGCTGCTGCTTTGCATGGCTTCATTTTTCTACCTACCTTTGCTGCAGGCTGGAGGACAGGTGGAATATTCTGCTATGCAGCAGAGATGGCCGGTCCCTGGTTCTGCTAGGACAGGGTTTTATTCCTGGTTTCTCATTCATGAGGATTTTTTTTCCTTCTCCTGGCTTTGACTTGTTTTGAAGGGAATGGTGTTGTTTTGAAGGAGAAGTTCCTGCTGAATCACTGGTGACTAGGTAGCTGTGAGCCATAACAATTAACTGGAAACATTTTCATCTTCCTTGCAACTGTAATGATTCCCAGTTAGTAAGCTGGTTTAAATTTCATGGTTTTCCTCTGAGGCCTTTTTTCTCCTCTGCTTTCCCTACATGCACTTCTTGCCCAAGTCTTTCACAATGTATGTCTGGCTTAGCTCTTTGCCTCCCAGGAAAGGTGCCTCCTTATTGTGCAGCTCTGTAAAGAGCCAGCACTCTCCTGAGGGCACTACTACCATGTCTCTGGCTCCAGTGTGGCTCCTCTGGAGTTGTGTACAACTTGTCCAGTGGGAGACGGGACCCAGGCTGTGTTTCCTCTCTGCATCCATTTCATGTGAAGTGTTTTCCTGAGTCATCACCCTGCTTTGTATTTGCCCAGTGTCAGAAGGGTTGCTAATTTAAAAAATCCTCCTCCTCTTCTGCTCTGCTTCCTTAAAAATAGACCTTGAAATAGCATGGAAACCTCCAACAGTAGGTTAAGGATTTCCACATGCAGTAGTTGCAGGGGGGTGAGGATATGTTGCAGTGAGATCAGCTGGACCTGCTAGAAATCACTGTAGCCAGCCCATGAGGATGGGCAGCACCTTCACTCTAGGAGGAGGCAGGAAGGAAAACTTCTGCAATTTCTCATCTGTGGTCCTGGTAAAGCTGAAACTTCAGTGGTGCCTTGTGTAGGAGAGAAGAGAGGCCCTGATTGATGTTATAGTCACAATCTCTGCTTGTTATTGGATCTTTTTAACTGTTCATGTGTTGAGCTTTTTTAAAGTATTTTTAAAGTGTTTTGGGTGCCATTTCAGATCTGTGCATCTGTTCTCTGCCATCTGCAGCTTGAGGTTAGAGTCACAGCTGGTTGTTTTAAAGATGTAGTCTGTAGAAGCACGTGTAAAGGGCCTGCTGAGAGCAACCAGTGGAAGCTGTCAACTGTGCATGGCAGGAGTTGGTGTTGGCCCTCCCTGTGCAGGGCAGGAGCTGAGGAGAAGCTTTCTGGGCACTCAGCCCTGTCCCCTCATCTGAAGCAGGGCCTGTTCAGGTAGACAGGCACAAACCACATTGGCAGCAGAAGATCATGAGGATGGCAGCATCCCTGTCAGGTGACAGGGAGAGAAAGCTGCCTGTTTTTCTGGATGTCATCAGATCACATAGGTATTGGTGGAGATTTTGCAGGGCTCTCAGCTTTGAGGCTCACTTAGTGTAATGGACAAGGTGAATTCAGTAGGCTGAAATGGTGCTGAGACCAGAGGCTGCCGTTGTCTGTTTGGGGATTATCCCTATAAATCCTTGTCAGTTCAGCTCTGCTGCAATTTCCTCTGCTGCTCTCTCTCCTCTCAGTGTGGGTGCACACTGTTTTAAGATATCTCTGAAAGTCAAATTTCTGGAGGCTGAGGAAAGAGTATCTTAAAATATGACCTGTTCTTCCCTAGGACTGGGCTATTGGAGGCAAGAAATTGGACTTCAGTTTGTCACATTTCTTCCTGTGTTTTTTTGGAGCAGAGCCTATTGTGTGATGTGTTTGAGCTCCCACTCCTGCAGATTTGAGGTGCCATGCAGCCTTTTAAATAGAGCAAGTGTGGTTGGCAATCAGAAATTTCTGCCCTATTAGTTTAGTGACACTAAATATATCACTGACTTACTTTTTCACAGTGGGTTTCTTGTTCAGTATTCATGGCTTTTCATTAGCCTGCGTTGGTTTCTGAAACATGAATTTTGCTGCACTTCTCAGGCTCCCACCTTTTTAGTTCTCTCTATCACAGATTGGTACAGGGAGCTCTGGAGGCTTTTCTGCTCAGGCAGTGACACCCAGCTCTTAACCTCTCAACAGATAGTTCTTTCTTCTCAGCATGCATGTAATTAATACAGTTTGCTTGAAAATACCTATTCAGTTACATAGTCAGTGTGCACATCCTCTCATCACTGCTAACCCACTCCCAGTACTGGCTATGAATTAAAGAAGCTTTTTGGCAGGAAGAATTGCCACATAGAAAATTAACACCAGCTTCTGTAGACACTGCTTTGCTCTGATCAAGCTTGCCATGGCAACCAATGCAGTGTAAAGAAGATTTTGTTCTTATCAAAGTCTTTTTTTCCTCATGCATTTAGTGCATAGGAAGCTTTTGCACTCTCATTTGAATAGCTTTGGGTGAGGGGAAGAGAGCAAGGTATGAGCCAGAAATTGAGAAATGGACCAATTTTGAAGGGATGGGACTGTTAACTCTTTTCATTTATTCTTGCAGTGGCATGAAAGGAGTATATTGTGGGGGAGAAAAAAAGAAAGAAAGCTAATGTTTGTTTTCATGTCTTAATGGAGTTTTCTTTCCTCTGTACAGCATCCTCTTCATAGCATAGGCTCCATGCATTTGGGAGAAGAGGGCTTGGCACATGAGCTTTCCCTACAGTCATGTGTCCCACAAGATAAAGCAACACTGAGTTGGTTTGTAGCTTGGAAAGGAATACTACTGCAGCCTTTTAATTTTCCCAAACACCTTGCAAGGGGAACCTGTAGAGGAAGGAAAAGGGAAAACACACTTCTGCAGAAATTTGATTTGTGTCAGCTTGCTGAGGAAGGAGTTGGCTGGGGTAAGGCAGCTGTTAATAGAGGGATGTTGTGGGAAACAGGAGGACAATGAGAAGAGTAAAATGCCCAGAAACTATAATTTGGTAAGTACAGAAGTGAAGCCAGTAGAAGAAAAGTCAGAAGTAAAGGTGGAGTGACCCACTGCCACTGACTTAGTGAGTCAGATACTTTGTGTAAATGTGATACTGACATCTGATTCCTCTTCACTCCTTATATGATATTTAGCCTAGGAAAATTACTCATTTTTTATATTTTGTGAGTCTTTTTGCTTTTGCTGGAGCCAGTGGAAATTACTGTGACATTCCATGCCTACCTTCTCCTTTCCTCTCCCTCTCCCCCCTCCCTCCCTGTTTTTCATCTGCATATATGATGCACAGTTGTGAAGATACAACCTCCATGGAGGTTTGGAAAGCTCTGCAAGGAACCTTTCTTGTTGGCTGATAGAAATGAGCTCCCTGATGGACAATGCTCATGTTGTTGGTAAAAACCTTTCACACTGCTGTGAGAGCTAATTCTGTCCTTCCCTTGTGTTCTTGTGTCCCTGGATGTCCCACAAGAAAGCGGCATACTGGGAAGGATTGCTCAGCTGAGCTGTTTATAAAAGCTGCTTGCATCAGGGAGGTTTGCTTAATGGATGTGAGGTGGCACCATAGCCCTAGAAATAATGCCTTTCAATATGTATGCCATTGCCTACAGCCTCTGCAGAAACCAGCAAAACAAACAGGACACTTGATCCCAGCTGGCTGATGTATGGTTTGTACAGCAGTAATCCATACAGCAGTGAATAATTTCTATAAATGTCTTGGACGTCAGAATCTACTTGTGGATTAGAAAGGTGCTGTGATCATCAAGCCTTGTGTGCAGCTGCAGAGGAGATAGGGTTTGTGCTGAAACAAGAGGGCTAACAATGTTGATGCTCTCAACAGCTGATGTGTGCCAGGCTCTGTAGGTCTCCTGAGGTGTTTCTGGAGCTAGCCTTAGTTTGCATGTTGGCACTAGCATTCAAAAATATCTCTTCAGACAAAGGTGTCTTGAGCACTTGAATTTGTTTTGAAAGCTTCAGTTTGGGAATGGGGTGGAGTGTGTGGAACAGGTGATGTGTCGATTGTGGAACTTTGGGTTTGAAGTACTTTGCTTTGTCTACATGCACAGTTGGAAGCTGTGAATAAAAAGATCAGTGCTCTCTTACCATTCATCCTTTCCTATCCCTCTGGCTGTAAAATACTGAATGCAACCTTATAGAGAAGTAAAGGTGGAGCATGGTTATATGGGTGTATGCTCTTTGATGCAACTAATTTTCCATGGTAGTTATATTTATTATTTTAACTAGTGTAAGATTAAAGCAAGCATAAATGGAAAGGAGTAGATATATTGACTCTCTTAAGGGCTTGATAGCCTTACTGGATAGGAGGCAGTGTGGAGTACGTGGATCAGCAACCTGATAATTCAGTGTCTCCATTCAGTTTATTTTGCTAGACTGATTTCCTTTGCTAAAATGGAGCATGGCCAGAGTATTAATGGGCTCTGAAATACTTTATTTAGGAAGCTGCTGCAGGTTCTGCTGGACTGAGCTGAGATGTGAGTGTCTGAACAGGCAGTGAAGGCCACCCTGTGTCACTGAGCAGCTTAGGTTGTAAAAGAACCTCCGATCATGGACCGTTAACCTAACACTGCCAAGCCACCACTAAACCATGCCCCTGTGTGCCTCATCTTCACATATTTTAAATACCTCTGGGGATGTCAACTTCTTTGGGCAGCCTGTTCCAGTGCTTGACAAGCTTTTCTGTGAAAAAATATTTCCTAATATCCAGTCTAAACCTTTCTGATGCAACTTGAGGCTGTTTCCTAACACTCTGAGGAGATTAAAGAACTGGAAATAGTTTTTGCCTGTTGTGGAAATGTGTTCTTTAGGATGGAATGGACTAGAAACCTTCCCAAGCATTTTGAGAAGGAGCTAGTTTACAAACTTGCATGCTCCTGACTCTCAGAACAGGATCTGTGCCCCACTGTATGATTGATGGTTTGAGGTTTCCCATCTTGCTTAATAGGGTGTCCTTGGAGTTGGCTGAAGTCTTTGTTGCCCTTGTGTGTGGCAGAGAGGAGAGGAATGGCGGAAAATCAGCATGGGACAGCATTGCAGTAGGGTAGCTTTTGTTGGGTAGCAGTTAATTTAAGAAGACAAGTTCAGAAGACTAATTAATCCTGGCTAAATGGCTTTGTTGGCAAGAAGGTCATAACTAATTACTAAGTTATGTTAATTATTAACTGACAAATCAAAATATCTTCTTTTGCTGAGCTTATGAGTTAAAATTACTACTTTGTGCTATAAATTAGTGCTTGCTCACCTGTGAGGAGATACTGTGATTTATCCCCCTGCCCCTCCAGTTAGTGTTTATTAATTATGGGTCAAACTCAGTGAATCAAGTATAGTTGTCTTAAGACAAAGTTAAAATATCTACATTTGTGATAGCTGCTCTGGCATTAGGAGCCTTGTGGCTCTTGAAATGGTCTGTTGATTTGCCTTGGTGTGTGAGCTGGGTGGTGCTCTTACCACCCCTGTTGGCTCTGGATTTGGCCAAGGTCTGGAGAGGGTGGGGGAAGCCTGCTGGCACACCGGCTGTTCTGGGGTGCCACTATGCTAAAATTCATGATTGTAAGTGGCCAAAAGTTCAGCCCTATAGGTTAATAATGGCAAAACCCTGGACCTTTGTGGTCCACTACACTATTCTAGGAAGTGGCTTGTTTGCTTGCCTGGTTTGAAGATCGTGGATTATATTTTCTATCTTTCCTTTGTTTTTTAAACTGTGTTCACTTCTCTGAAGTCCTGTTTCTCTGCTGAGTAGCTCACAAAACAGAAACTTGACTTTAAGAGCTGCATAAGAAAGTCTTTCTGAAGATTTCATGTCTTCCTTTTATTCTTTCTGGTTTTCTGAGGCTTATTTTAAGCACAATTCATCCCTATTTTAACTCTGCAGGATTTTGGTCCATTAACCCTATCCAACCATTATGGGGTTTTTGTTTTACTTTTCTGATTAGCTGGAAGCTCAGGATTAGATAGATTTTCACATCTGCTAACTTCCTATTTCATATCTTGTGATTTGCAAGGCTTAACCTTCCCTGACTTGTTAATGGAACACAAACCACCTGCTTCTTTGCACTAATCCCTGAGAAATATGTAGCATGGCTTTGACTTGAAACACTCCAGTTTGATTCCCCAGGGTAAAAAGGATCAATTCTCGTTTGAACAAACTGCTTATCTACACTTTCTCTGCTCTTCCACAAGGCTACATCTCCAACCATGGCTATCTGCCCTTTAACTGTCAAGAAAGTTTGGTGCCTTTATTACCTTGGCCTTCAGGGTAAGATATGAGTGGATAGGGGTGTGTGAAATGGCATGGCTGGAGAGTAGAGTAGTCTAAAGGAGGGGAGGGCATATCCTGTGCTCCCTTGGTGCTTTGGATGCTGGCTTTGACCTAGCAATGTTAATGGAGTGTGGAAGGTCCAGCCAAGGACTCTCAGCTTTAAAGTATTGGTGTGTCACTCCTCTTTTCTGCCCTCTTTTCAAAATTGACACTCCTTGTGGCAGTGTAGCCTGGTCAGACCAAAGACCAAAGCTGCCAGGACTAGGTGAGGGGATGCCAGAGGCATTGCAGGGCCCTGTCTCCCCTGAGCTATGCCTGTAGCACTCCTGGCCCTGCCTGCTGCTGGGGATGTGCAGCGGGGCCTGGAAGGATGCGGCTTTCGTTCCAGGCAGCGTGGTGCCAGGGTGTGCTTTGTCCTGGATGTGAGTGTGCGCTGCCTGAATTGAAATGTTGGTGAGCTCTGTAGGTGAGGTTCTGCAGAGGATTTCTGGGGTGCCTCAGCTTTTTGCCCTTCTGTTTGGCTGTTTCAGGCCAAGTCCTCTACTCCCTTAGTCCAGGCCAACTCCTCTACTTCTCCTGTGTGTCCTGCATGTTTCTCCCAGTGATTGATGTCTGTAGCCTGGCTTGTGTTGCCCATGATGGTGATGTGAGTGAAATCCTCAGTGCAGCAAAGGCTGCTGGCAGTGAGCAGGGACATCCTGCAGTGCTCCCCCAACACTGCAGTGGAGGAGGAGCTGGGACTCTCCAAACTCCAGCAGTGTTCTTGAAGAGGGACAGACAAACTCCACAGTTTCTAGTTTAGATGTGGAGTGAAAAATACGGCACAAGGTCATCAGAGCAATTGTTCCTCTATCTTTTTATTCCCATAACAGCATTTTCTGTTGCTGGTTCTTACTGTGCTCTGCTGCAAGACAAATGCTGTTACATGAAGATTTAAAAATGGTGTATAGGATGTTTGTAGAGAATGGGGAAGGCTGCAGTATCTGTGACAGCTGTAGGTTTAGTTGTGGTGGGCTGAGGCATGGAGGCAATGTGCTATGGACAAGAATAGTGGGAGATGGGGTCTCTTTTCCTTCCTTCCCCCCCATGTCAGCAATAGAGGTGTTTTGCTCACAGTGGAGGTGATTATATTGCTTACCAGGAGCTTAGTATTGCTTGCTTTAGCAGTTCATCTTACTGAGGGATATCTGCAAGGCCCCTGAGCAAGCTGTTTATGCAGATAGACTTCTTAGGTCAATACTTTTTTGGCATCGTATGTCTCACTTCTCAACCGGCCAGTCCCTTCTTGTGCTATACTCAGTGGTTTGTGTCCTGTCTATTGTTAAGGTCAGGCACAGAAATTTAGTGCCTTTAACTTCCCAAATATTTTCCAAAAGATCCCGTCTTTCCTTCTTCCCTATTGTCTTACTCTTACACCAGACACACTGCTTTGGTGCCCAGCACACAGGGTCACTTTTATGGCAGGGGACATAATCCATTAGGGCTTTGCGCAGGTTTTCATGGTCAACCTTTCTGTTCAGCTTGAACAATCAATCTCGGGGCTCCTGGAGGGTGGAAAGGTAATTATTTATGGTACTAGCAAATGGTATTCCTCAACATGAGAGAGATGTGATTTCCCTCTGCATTGTTCTTTTGCTTTCTGTTTTTTAGTTAACCTCAGTTCAGTCTGAGATTAGGGGATAAAGCAGCTTTTTGGGACTACTTTTGCTGCTCTTTTTAATTTTTTTTTTAACTTTTCCAGCAAGGATAGCTCTTTGGTTATCTTTATGCATGTGGTGATGTAATCTCTTTGTTTTTGTGTTTCCTTTGTCTAGGTGTGTTGTTGTGCTGTTCAACCCTAGAAAAAATAAGCAACACCATATTCTAAACAGCTCCAGGTGAGTAAAGTTTTAAGCTGGACTTGCTTTCTGTGAGGTGAATTCAAGACTTTTATGGCTTGACTGAAGTGCAGGAGCTGTTGTTGCTCCAGGCTAAATCCCCTTGGTTAGAGTTGCCTTGGGGACAGGCTGCCTGCAGCTTTGACTCCAGCTCCTTCTCACATGAGGTGCTATTGCTGACAAAGTACCACCTCATAAACATTGGATCCCAAGAGGAACTGGTAATAGTCATGACATGGAGGGGATCTTACTACAGTTGCATGGTATCTGACTTTTTTTTTCTCCACCTAAAATGATGACCTCATTATTGAAGCCAGCAGTGTGACATGGTCCTGCACCTGGAATAAAGGTGCAGCAATGAACCTCAACTTCTGGAGCTTTTCTGCTGCTGTAAGCTGCTGTTTGAGACTTGGGCAGCAGGGAATCCCCATGGCAAAGCAAAACCATTATGTCAGGCTATTATGGACGACTTCAGCATTTTTTTGAGTTCGTCCCAACCTACTCCCCAGTCATGATGTATTGAAATGAAATCACATGTTGGAAATGTTTCTCAGTGTTATTTTCTCTCTTTTAGGAAAACAATTACAGCACTTGCTTTCTCTCCAGATGGAAAATATTTGGTTACAGGAGAGGTAAGTGTGAGAGGAGAGAAGGGTGCACCTTGTCTATCGCATTTTGAAGCAGGGCAGAGGGACTTAGAAGAAACAGGCTGTTTTCGCACAAAGGAGTTCCAGTGTTGCCTCATTGTTCAGTGGACCTGCTGGCTTATGGGTGGCACTGGGTGCTCCAGCTGGGAGTTTTTTAACATGTCAGCTTTGGGGATGGATCTTCTGGGGTGTCATCTGTGGGCTGAAGGTAGAGTGAAAATAAGCAAGAGGACACACAGCATCGTTCTACTCTAGCATCAATGAAGAGTACTTGGATGGTCCAGAATATTGGCCTGAGCTTAGCACTGTCCCTTCAGAATTTCAGGAAGTAACTGAAGCCAGAAACAGTGTTGCAGGAAAAAAGAAAAGTGCACCTGGAGTGGAGTTTTAGGAATAGTCACAGAAGATGCTGGTGCCTGTGGTTTGGCATTGTTTGTTTGGCTGGGAGCAGCAATTGCTTTCTCTTTCCCAACATGCCCAAGGGGGAGAATAAGGATGACTATGCTGTGTGTCTGTTCTGCATTAGAAGCTCAAGACACATGCTGTGTCATGAGCCTGAAATTACTGGATGTTAAAAATTTACAGAAATGCTGACCTTCATATGGTTGGGCTTAGTTTGCTCTTGTGTGTGATTAATGGCAGTTTACCACTAGTCCCTGTGCCTCTGTAAGAGATGGGGAAGGAGCATGTGTGAGACAGGTCCTCTCCTGAGCCTCAGCCACAGGGAGGAGAAGTGTGTCACTGTCCTGTGGTTGAGCTGTCGAGGTGGAGACTGTTCTCTCCAGAGGTCCCTAGTGTGGTCACTGTGATGACAGCTGTCATGTCCCTAGGTGGCTCCAATCCTGGACCTGAATCCTGGATGGATCAGACCAAGGGTAGAAACAACAGTGGGTTTTTTTAGATGGAGGCTACCATGACAGAGAAAAAGTTAGCATTAATTTTCCATCATAGATGTTGTGATTAGGGCTTTTTTGTGAAAACATGAGGTTTCATAGCTCATGGTATTCAGTTCTGATGATTCTGGTGCCTTCTTTTATTTTCCTTTTTTTTTAATTTCTGGTGCTCGATGCTTTTCATTAGGAGTAAGAAAAATGGTAAAAAATGAAGTGGGAACTTTTCTTACTAGCAAACTTTTCTGTTTGAAAATTTATTGGGGTAAATGGCAAATTAACATTATTAAAAAAAAAGCTGTTCCAGTTATACTGGAATTTGTAGGGCTTTTGTTGTTATTCTTGTTGTTGTAGCAGAGTTTTTTGGGATTTTGTGGGGGTTTTTTTGTTGGGTTTTTTTTTTCCCCTTGTTGCAAAACATGTCTCCTCTTGCCCTATTCTAAAACCATTTTTTTTTTCAGTATCCTCGCTCGTGTCGGACATTTGAATTATTGCTTAGTGTAGCAGTGTCCCCTGCTGGTATCAGCAGTTGTGTCTTAGTTCATCCCCTGTCCCACAGGGAAATGCTTTCTGACTTCACTTTCTCAAGCTCCCTTGTAGCTGCATTATGCTAATTCTGCCTAATAACACCTTAGTTTTCTGTATGGCTGGCTTTTCAGGGAGGAGAGCATGGAGGTTAGTCCTTGGCTGCCATACATATTAAATGTCTTTTACATATTTCAAATTCATAAGAAAACTCTTTTTTTTCCTCTTTTTAATTATTATTTTTTATTTCTCCTCATGGAGATGTAGAGTCCATGGGGGTCACACAGAGCTGCCTTTTGGTGAGAATTTCTTAAAAGATGAAATGCAAATTCAGTTTGTTAAGGTCCTGGGGTGTATGCTAAGATACTGGGAAATAGTTATATATATGTATGTGCTTAATTATAGCAGTTGTTTTGAAGAGCAGCTGATTCAGCTCATTGTAATATCTTGCCAGCCACCTTGAGACCTGAGCTCTGCGTTGCAGGAGGGAGAGCTGTACCAACTGCAGTTAAATCTGACCATGGCATTTTTCCAGGCCACAAGCAGTTGCTTAGCAGAGCTTTTGAACAAGGCAATTAAAGCATGCACAATTTTAAACTTTTAAAGCTTCAACTTCTACTTGTGATGAGAGTTGCCTCTCCCACACAATCAAATGACTACCTTAAAACCAATCAAAAAGGTACCATTCTGCCATGTTGCCATGGATATGTTATCTTACAAGCTGCTGTTTTGACAGACTTCAATATGGAATCATGAGCAGTTACTTGAGGAAGATTTGCCCATCAAGCACATTTTTTGGCCAGCATTTCAGCTCATCTTGTGTGCCTTGTTTTAATTTGGTTTAATAACAAAAAATTAAACAAAAGAATAGATTTGTCTGGCAGAAAGTGCTGAATTGGCATTTCTGTTTCTCTGGAGAGCCAACATTAAAGCAGAGGCTCTGTTCCCGCCATGTCTTTTTCTCTGACATTACCCTGCCCGCACTCTTTCGGGTGGAACGTGTCTGTGCGTTACCTTGTGACAGAAATGATGCTGCTAGCTTCTCAGAGGCTTCCCTCAGATGGTGTGTGTGAGTTCCCACAACAGCCATGTCATGGTTTTGTATGGCATGACCTGGTTTGATATCTCAGATGTCTGTGTTGTGTTAGGAGCAGAGGATGGGAGGGCTTTTCATTCACTGGGCCTAGGGACAACAATCTATTATAATCCTTTTCACAAGCAGGCTGTAAATTCCCATTACAAACACCAGGGATGTGCATCAAAATTATTGTTCTAGTCCCTGGCTAGAACAGTAGCATTTTGTGAGTAGCATAAGAAGAGGTTTAAAGCAGGAGAGGTGGTATTAATTTGCACAGCTGTTGAAATGCATATACTCCTTAGGTTGTTGGTCTCAACCTGGGCTTTAAAGAATCAGAGGAACTGCTAAACCTATTGGTGCACCTATGGTGAGTGCACCATGTAGGCATCTTTTTCCAAGCTCCTGCACATTTACATGCTTGAATGTGTCAGGACTGATTTTGGGGTTACCCCTCCTGTTCTGTGTCTGTTCCTGTCCCTTCCAGAGCGGACACATGCCAGCAGTTCGGGTGTGGGATGTGGCTGAGCGAACCCAGGTGGCAGAGCTCCAGGAGCACAAGTATGGTGTGGCCTGTGTGGCCTTCTCCCCCAGCTCCAAGTACATTGTGTCTGTGGGGTACCAGCATGACATGATTGTCAACGTGTGGTCATGGAAGGTAAGTTTTCTAGGAGGTTGGGTTGACCACGTGGTGTTGCTAAATCAGAAAGAGCTTCTGGTCTGACTGTAAACTACTTCAGTTTCCATCTTGCTTTCTGTTTTTTTTAAATTCTGTAGTTATTGTTTGGCTTTTGACATTCATAGACACAGACAAATTTGGACAAGAGAGAAAGCTATGGTCCCTTAGGGAAGGTCTAAGTCATTTCCATGAAGGGATATTCTTTATGCTTGGGAATGTGTTACATTTTTCTGTCCAGCCAGAAAAGCCTGGACTTTGAAACCTTGCCAAACCATGGTGTTTTTTAGAGGCTTATTAAAAACTAATTTATGAGGTTAAGGAAGGAAACTCTCATCAGCCAGAGATTTCTTTTGTAGTGTAGTGGATACTCTTGGCTTGTTTTGATTTTTTTATGTCAGAGTTTGTGATACTCTGGTCCCATCCCTGATGGCTGAGAAGGGGAATATAGAGAATTCATAATGGGTGAAAGCTGATGAAAGTTGCTCTACCTGTCACTGGATTGAGGCAACTCTTGGTAGAAACAAAGCCTGTGTCTTATCCTCTAGTAAACATTTAAGCATTTGGTTTTTGTAGATAAGAAAGAAACATTTATTTTTAGTAGACTAGGAATCTTTTGTATTAATAGATGTTCCTGCTACTTCTTCAAGTGCTGTAACCCTCTCTAAAAGAAATATCATTTAAGAAAAAAAAAATCAATGCATCTGTTAAATCTCGCAGGATCATAGAATCATAGAATGGTTTGGGTTGGAAGGAACCCTAAAAATTGCCTAGTTCCAATTCCTCTGCCATTGGGCAGGATTACCTCCCATTAGACCAAGTCGAAACCCCATCACAGCCCTGTCCAATCTGGCCTTGAACATTTCTGGGGATGGGGCATCCTCAACTTCTCTGGGCAGGCTGCTCCAGTGCCTCACCACCTTCACAGTAAAGAATTTCTTCCCAATAGCTAATATAAATCTACCTTCTTTCAGTTTAAAACCATTACTGCTTGTCCTATCATTATACTTCCTGATGAAAAATCCCTCCCCATGTTTCCTGTAGGCCTCCTTTAGGTACTCAGAGCCTCCTCTTCTCTTGTAGCTTCTAAGCCCACACTCATTTAGTATGTTACTGTCATCATGAAATTTAGTCTAATTTAGTCTTCATCACATGTGCTGTAATTTAAGATCTCACTGTTATCTTCTGTGTGAGCTGAAGTTTGTCATTGCTATTTTTTCATATAGCTAAATACTGTGTGTAGTGAGAGAACCTAAGCGTGTTTGTCTGTGTTGCAAATTGAGTGCTCATTCTTTGGATTATTTCTAGTTATACAAATGAAAGTAGTGACTTGGACAGGGTCACAATGCATGGGAGATGTATGAAACAGTACAAGTAGTTTTGCTTTCCCTTGCTTATCTGGGTTTTTCTGTTCACTGTATAATTGTGGGCATGAGAACTTCTGAGGTAAGAATTGTCTGACTCTTTCCTGCTGAAGAACACACACTTTAAGCTTATGCTCCAAACTGGGATGGGAGCTCTAGCTGGCCTTTACTTTGCAGGCTGGACACCAAAACTAGAGATACTTTACCTGACCAAAGTGAATAAAGACTGAGAATACAGGTCTCCTGAAGTGTTTTCCTTCACTTTTAACCACAACCCTTCTATCCTCTGTGCTGCTGCTTTTATTTCCCTATTTTTCCTGACTGGTAGACCTAGTCATTTGACTGTGATGGAAAAGAAAATCCATGTTGTCTGTAGGATTCCCTTGCTTCCCTAAATAAAGACCACAGCAATGATCCAGATGTTGAGGTCTGCAAGGGTCCTAAGCTTTTCTCTGTCCATTGTCTTGAAAGAAGTTATGATAATTGCTGCCTTTCCTTCATTCTGGGTTGGAGGATCCTCCATGGTGATGGTGCAGCAGGCTAGGCTCCCCTTGTGCTGGTTTCTTCATTTCTGCCAGCAGTTTCTTCAATTCTCCCCACAGTCCTGTGGGGTCCTTGGAGTGATGTGGTTTCTGTGCTAGGGCATTGTGCCTGGAAGACTGGGAGCAGCTGAATCCCTGAAAAGAAGGGTAAAGGAAACACAGCAAGAATGAAAAGGGATGCACTGTTGTCAGCTGTGTGCTGCATGCTTGCAAATCCACAACAGACAAAGCAGAAAACTTGTTTATTCTCACTTCTAACTGGGGAAAGGCAGGGAGAGGAAAACTGAGCAATGGTGCTGTGTGATGTTGCTATCTGACCATTCTGCTTGAGCAGTGTCCGTCCTGTTTTCTGTCCCTGCATCTTTTTCCTCCTTTCCCAAACATTGCCATTTTGAGGTGCACATTTGAGGTATAATAGATTTTGCTTTTTCACTTCTAGTACAGGGATGGTCTTTGTGTATTTTGAGTCTTTTGATAAAGTATAACGTGTTTCAAGAGAAAGAAGAATTCATGGAAGAACCAGTACAGTTTTCTCTGTGAAAAGTACCATTTCCTCATCTTGAGTGCAATGGCCTCATTGCTGCCTGGGGGCTGGGGGAGTTCTTCCTTGTGCTGACCTACATGTGCATTTGCTGTTTAGGAAGGGAAATGGGTTTGCTCTGAGCTTCTGGTGATTGTGAAACCCACATGTTTGTCATGGCTCACATACCAAGTTCCTGCAGGCACTAGTGCCTGCTGATTTGTTCTTGATCATAGTTAATGTAGAATGTGAATATAAATTTGAATTTTTAATATAAATGTGAATTAAAATAAATATGAATATAATAATATTAATTTGATATAAATGTGAATTATACTATCTGCCAAATCAATGTTCCCAGCTAATGCTGGGGAGGTTGTATATGGAGGTGAATGGGGAATAGTTTGGGTTACATCTTTTTCCTGCTGCACTGTTTGTACTGGATATGTGCCTGTAATTGAAATTAGTTTCCTTTGCTTCTGAGCAAAGAAATTAAGCAATGTAAACAATTGTGTTTCCAGAAAAACATCGTAGTGGCAGCCAACAAAGTCTCAAGTAAGGTGACAGCAGTGTCATTCTCAGAGGACTGCAGTTACTTTGTCACTGCTGGAAATCGACATATCAAGTTCTGGTACCTGGATGACAGCAAAACCTCCAAGGTGAGAGAGAGTGCATGAAGGCCAACCTGTAAACAGGCATTTCTGTCTTAAAGCAGGGTGGATTTTGCCCCAGTGAGCTGTGGGAAGTGGGAAATTTTTTATTTTTCTGGGATGCAAGGATAGCCTTCCACACATGGCTCTCAAGTGTCATGGGCTGATAGCACCAAAAGCTTGTCTTGCACTGATGTAGGGATGTCACTCATGGAGTTGCATAGCAGCATGCTTATTCTTTAGTAGTCACATATACTGAAGAACAAATAAGCTAGAAAAGAGCTGCAGTAATTTAACTCCTTGGAGCACAGAGGTGGGGAGAGCTCTTTGACATTGGTATGAGCATCTCGAAAGGTTGTGAGTATAATTTTGAAGCATCAGCCAAAGTGTTCAACAGTTTTAGCTGTTGTGTTATTCTCTGGGAGGCAGAATCCACCTATGGTGATTTTTCTGTGTTCTCATGAACAGTTGTAAACATGAACAGCAAGTAAAAGCTCTCCTTGTACGCTATTTACAGTTCTTTCTTTGAATCGCTTCAGCACTCAGGGGTTGATGGTCTAAAAAATCACTGTCTGCCTGAAGTGCCTTGCTGTATTTGTAGCAAACTGTTTTCTGTTGCTAGGTCAATGCCACTGTCCCCTTGCTGGGTCGCTCGGGATTGCTTGGAGAACTGAGGAACAACTTCTTTGCGGACGTGGCTTGTGGAAGGGGCAAAAAAGCTGACAGCACTTTTTGTATCACATCCTCAGGCCTGCTCTGTGAATTCAATGAAAAAAGGCTGCTAGACAAGTGGGTGGAGCTGAGGGTGAGTTTTACATCCTCCTATTCTGCTCAAGCAGAGCAGGAAGAGCAAATAATAAGTGCACTCAGAGGTACAAGCTGACCACAAGCAGTGAAAATAATTGTGCGTCTGCAACCCTGTGATTTACTCTGGAAGGCTGGGCAAGAATAGTGTTATTTCTTGTCAAAGAGATTTTAGTGGTTGTTGAGCCTCTTTCATTCTCACACTCCAGCATTACAGGGACTGCTCTTCTGGCAAAGCAATGTCCTTATGGCAACTCCTGTATGGTCCCTCCTGGCTTGGCTGGGGCAAGTAGGAATTTTAGAAGAACTCTGGTTTCTATCCACTCTGCAATGTCTTACTTGGCTTGTGCATCTCAAATGCAGGTTCCCAAGGTGCTAGTTGATTTGTCTATTCTAAACCACCAGGTCTGCCCATAGTTAAGAATTTGATCACACTTGTTTTCCTTTGAATTGAATGTAACGTGCCCACCTGCAAGGATCCTGTGTATTAAAATCAAGGGAAAAAGTCTGTCCACGCTTTCACTCAAGTGAAATGCCTCTTCTTTTCTTTCCTTTCCTTTCCTCTCTAAAATCTGCCTTTCACTCTCGCTCAGAATACAGACAGCTTCACAGTAAGTTGAAAAAACTTTTTGCATTGAACTCATCCCCTTTTCACCACATTCCATTTTGTGCCATTTTCTGCCATTTGTACAGATCCCAAAGGGACGGGAAGAAAATCCATTTTGTTCTGTTTCTTATCCCCTCCTGACTGGTAATGTGTTGGTGTGCTAGTACAGGGTGAGGTGCTGCTTGCCTGCCAGTGTCGTTGAATGTCACAGAAATAAAAGCAGTGTTCAGAGTAGGACTCAGCTGGAGCAAATGCGTAGCTCTGCTGGCTTCCCATCATAGTGGGTGGCAGAGAAACTGGGCTTTTTTCTAACTGCTTGGGATCTGCAGTGGACCTTGGCTGGAAAGTTCTTCAGAAAGGAAAGATGGATTTTTAGGCTTTTCCTTACTCCCAGGGCTCGACTTCACTGCAGCTCTTCTGACCATGACTCCTTTGTCTGTCAATTCGCTGTTCTCCCTGACGTGTGTCTGGTGACCTTTGACGTGAGAGCACATTTCTCATTTGCTGTCTCTTGTGCTGTGTCCTCCTCAGACCACTGTGGCAAACTGCATCTCTGTGAATCATGACTACATCTTCTGTGGCTGTGCTGACGGCACCGTGCGGATTTTTAACCCTCTAAACCTTCACTTTGTCACTACTCTGCCGAAGCCACACTTCCTGGGAACTGACATCGCAAGTGTGACTGAGGCCAGGTACTGTGGAGAAGGATGGAAGGGAGCGAGGGAAGCTTGTGGGGGTTAGAACTATTCCTCAGACCTTTGCCATCTGGAGCATGCTCTTTTTATGGATTAAAGTTGGCAGTCTGCTGCAGAACTCTCTGAGCTGTTGCAGGCTTGCCCTGTATGACTGGACTACATTTGGATGGCAAGGAGGGACTTTTGCCATGGGACTTTGAGGCTTCTTTTGGGACTTTGGTTGTTCAAGAGACAGGTCTTCCTGGCCAGCTACTCTCTCTACCTATAGATGCCTTTGTTCGTCTCAACAGCGCCCCATGGAGAATCTGAGCTCTCCTGTTTGAGCATTGCCCCAGCTCCTGGAGAAAGCACAAGTTAACCAGGCTGTTGTTCTCTCTTTGTGCAGCCGTCTTTTCTCTGGTGTGGCTGATGCGAAGTATCCTGACACCATTGCCTTGACCTTTGACCCCACCAACCAGTGGCTTTCCTGTGTATACAATGACCACAGCCTATATGTGTGGGATGTCAAAGATCCGAAGAAAGTGGGCAAGGTGTACTCTGCTTTGTATCACTCTTCCTGTGTGTGGAACATTGAGGTACGTTGTTTGCAGACACAGGTGTAGGGTTGTGAGTTGCAGCTGAGAAAGTCATCAGATGAGCTGCCAAATTTGAATGCAAATGCTGACTGTAGAGGGAATTGACTCAGTTTTTCACCTGTGGTTAGTGCATTTGCTACTGGGCCTGGGAACAGTTTTTGGCTGCACTGCAATGGCTGACCGAATGTGTGGTGCTACTGGGAAAGAAAAATCTCACCATTAAAAGGTGAGAGGTGGGAGAGGAAGCAGAATTAAACAAACCTGAATACAGAGCATCCTTTTAGAAAACGCACAAGAGTTTATTGCTGACCTCAAAAAAACTGCTTGAGATCTTTGGTGAGTAATTGCTTCTAAGTCAAAAATATGAAATAGTGATAAAATAGTGAACTCTGGTCCTTCTTAACATATTTACCTGAACATGTGGAAATAGCCTCTCAAGTGTCTGTCATCTTGCGGTCTATCAAGTTGGTTTTCCCTCAGAGGGAAGGAAAGGAAGTATAGGAAACAATGGAGTTGTTAATATGTTGAAATATGTCTAACACTGGTTAGGAGAGGGGAAAGTGGAATGAAAGTTGGAAGAGGTTGAGAACTCTCTTTTTATTTATTAATTGCATCTCACCCTTTCCTTCTGAGTTATAAACTGACAGTAGTAGATGAAAGCTGCAAACAGTGCAAGGTGGTTATTGCATGATCATTGTTTGGGATTTGAGGTGCTCTCTTTGAACTATTAGAAACAAAAGATACTGGTTTGTTGCATGCTTCTTAAGGAGGTTTTCTGTGACGAGGGAAGCTCAGTGAACATTTGTTTGAAGTCAGTCTGAAGCTCTGGTCTGCAAATAGGTTTTTGTCAGAACTGTCTGGCTTTCACCTTTAGAAAACAGAGAGGACACCCCCTTTTGTCTCATTTTGTTTTGAAACTTGCTACCAGTGTCTAGGGTGCCAGATGCCAGGCAATATTATTCAGGCATTGATTTTACTTGCCCTTAGATGTATCCAGAGGTGAAGGACAACAATCAGCCCTGCCTCCCCCCTGGTTCCTTCATTACCTGCTCTTCTGACAACACCATTCGTCTGTGGAACACTGAAAGCTCCAACATCCATGGCACAGCCCTGCACCGCAACATCCTCAGCAATGTAAGATCCTACGTTTGGATCACCTCCTTGTCCTTGGGGTTGCTCTTCTTCACACACAGATTCCCAAGTTAAGGCCTAAATTTTTTTGTATCTCCAAGTCAACCTAGGTTTCTGTAAACTGAGCACAAATCTAGTTAAATATATGAACCTGAAGAAACACAAAAGGAGTACTGGGCAGAAGGACAGGTTGTCTGAAATGGTCCTGGGGATTATTGCTGTTTTCATAAACCATTCAAAGATTCATCAAGCTTAGTCTTTTCCATAAGGGCCATATGTTTCAGGAGAGCTGGTTCTCTTTTTCTGCATCTCTGTGGTGTGTAACCACTTATAAGATTTGTTTGGAAAAGGTGCATTAAATGAAGCAGAGGTTTGGGAAATTGAATGTAAAAGTTTGCACTCACTTCATCTATATAAGAGGGAAGCTAATCATACAGAGCAGTGATTACATATGGACATTAGCTTCTGTTCTCATCTGAGTTGGAAGATCTCTGGACACAGCAGCCCTGACCTCAGGAATCAGGTGGAAAAAATTGCTTTTTCTGTCAGTACTGAGACTGCTGACTTAGATTATCACTAGAAGTCTTTCCTACTCCTGCTGTGTGCCCTAATATGTTGTAATCACTAATCCCAGAGCTTGTCAGTAGCAAAAGAGATGCTGCTAGTTTCTAGCTTGAATCTTTTGAAAGGGGTGATTGTCAGACACAACTGTGAAACTTTCATCCTACAGACTGTAGGGGCTTAGTGCTTGCTCCTAACTAAAAGGTCCTACCAATTACAGCATTGTTGCCAATAAAATATTTATGTTGGCTAGGAGCTCAGTTTCTAAGGCAGATGCTTTGCTTTAATATTTTGTAACCAGTAAATATTTCTGGGTGTATTGTGTCCCCAGGACTTGATGAAAATCATCTATGTAGATGACAACACTCAGGTACTTCTGGACACTGATTACAACTCAGCAGGAAGTGCAGACAAAGCTGATGCACAAGTGCTGGATACAAAGGTGGGGATACGCACTGTCTGTGTGAGTCCCAGCGGGGAGCACCTGGCCTCAGGGGACAGGATAGGCACTCTCAGGTAATCCCATAAAGCTTCTAATGCAGATTGCAGACTGGTCAGGCATGAGAAAATAACCAGGTCTTGCTAATTTTATTAAACATACTGAAATGAGCCATGTTATATCCTAGAATATATGAGTTGCAGTCTCTGAAGGAAATGCTGAAGGTGGAAGCCCATGACTCAGAGATCCTATGTCTGGAATACTCCAAACCTGACACAGGTAAATGCAATTGAGCTTCCTCCCCTTTGCCTATGAATGTAATGTTGAGCAAGTCAAAATGTCCACTATGGTATGTTAGAATTGTCATGCTGAACTACTCATGGATTTCAAATGAGGCTTCAGGTATTGGGCTAGTAGAGCCAGGCTTTGAAAAAGTCTTCCTTCTCTTACTTTTTATTAGAATATTGTATGTTGAGATTGCAGCTTGTTCTGTTTATTATTGTAATGCAAAATTCAGGTGTGTTGCTTTGTGTCCATATATGCAGTTAGCTGCAGTATAATGTTTTGTCTCCAAGAAGACTTGGGAAGCTGTTTTAAAAATGACTTTTTAAGTCATGATCTTGCAGTCTTTTTCAATTTCTAACAGGTTTAAAGCTCTTAGCCTCAGCCAGTCGGGATAGATTGATTCATGTCTTGGATGCTGGGAAGGACTATAGCCTGCAGCAAACCCTGGATGAACATTCTTCTTCCATCACTGCAGTGAAATTTGCAGGTAGCAAATCATGGCCTCCCACCAAAGCTGGATTTGAGCACTGCTATTGTCCCCTTATGGCTGTAATTTTATCTGCTTTTATCTGCTGGACTAGGTCAATTTGAAGCTGCAGCTGGGTCATCTTTTGGTCATCTTTTTCAGTTGCAGTCTTAACAGAAGGTGATACTTGCCTTCTTTTCTGTTTTTGCTTTAATTTTCTCTCCTTCCTCCCTCCTAAGAGAATCTTTCCTCATAATTTCTTTGGAAAACTGTTTTCTGTAATGATTTATTCCCACTAACTAATTTCAGAGAGAACTAATTTAGGAGAACTCTGAACAGTCATTGTTCAAAATAAAATCACACAAAACACACACAGAAAAATAAGTTTTGGGTAAAGTAATTTGTGATTGTAAACCACTGTAAGGCTTTGCATTCTTGGTAATGGAGCACATTTTATCCCTAGCACTCAGTTGCTGCCAATGGTCAGACACCAGTCAGAGCAGCAAGAACTGGCTGTTCTGCCAGGGAAAGGCAGTAGCCAGGGGGGACAGGAAGGCAGGCAAAGGTAGTGGCCTTTTCCACTGGCTGTGGGAAAGTACCACAGGACATGAGCAGGAACAGATCAGGTCTAGATACAGCCAGTAGTCCAGGTCACCAGGCGAATCCATAGTGATAAGACCATGGATTCAAGCAATTCAAGGTCTTGATCAGTCTGGAGTGGTCAGGGTTAAGCTATAATTCAGTGCCTGCCAGGCAAGTCCATAGTAGCAAGGCAAGATGGAGTTCAGATCAGGAAGGTGAATCCATGGATTGGGTCAGGCTTTGGCTCAGTGGGGGTGCATGTCCAGGCACAAGTGTGGCTGCAATGCTGCTGCAGTGTAGCTCAGTTGGGACTCAAGGATGAGAACTCAGCTTGAAAACCACTCCCAGGTGAAGAGACTCACTGAAGCAGGGGCTCCCCAAAGCAACTGTGTGGCTTTTTCAATTTTTTTTTTCTGGAGGATCTCAAAGTCCAGCAGCAGTTTCTCTGACAGATCTGCCTTATCAGTGAGCTGGCCTTGAATGCAACAAGCTGAACTCCCAGGAGATGAGGAAAGTGGGCTCAAGGCCTGGCAACTAAGGCCTTTATGCTCGTCTATGAGCCAAGTGCTGGCATGCTCTAAGTGGGTGCAGTTCAAGGACTTGTGTGGTGTTGGATGCGTTGTCATTACTTGGAGTTTTATTGGGTGTTGCTTTGCTGAAGGAGCTGCTTGGTTATGGAAGAGTCCTAAGGGAAGAAGGAAAGCCTGACCCTGCAGTAAGAAAGGGCAGCAAGAAAGATGTGTCCAGCTCTAAGGTCTGAAAAGTGCCTATTGCCTGTTTTCAGCTTCTACTGTCAATGTGCCATGTTGCCAGAGTGCTGTGGCACACAGAGATATGAGCATATTGGTGAGGGAGAAGACAGAATTGCATCCTAATCTGTTCTGAAAAGCCTCTGTGTTGGAGCTTCATGCTCTCTGAGCATGAAAGACAAGTGCTGTCCCTGAGAAGGGGCTTCTGTTTTGCTGCTTGGGGAGGGGTCTGTCTTAACTAATCAGGACTGGAATAAATGAGCAGTGGTATAAATTGAAACATTTCCTCCACCTTGTATATGTGTTTATCTTTTGTCTCCTGCCTTTTTATTCCAGCCAACGATGGGAAAGTGCGGATGATAAGCTGTGGGGCAGACAAGAGCATCTATTTCCGCACTGCGCAGAAGGTAACCTTATCACAGCTTTTTGTACGCTTCTAATTTATAACCTCTCCACAAAGGAGTTACTTCAAAGAATGATATCAGAGTTTCTGTATGAGCTTGTTGCTATTTCAGCCTCAGTGCCTCTCACTGACTTGATGGAAGAGATTGCATTCAGACAAATAGTTTTGTGAAGCATGCAGCTACTCCCAGCCTGACCTCTCACAGCAGAAATAGAGACCTGTTAGGATATCTGCTTTTCCTTCACTGTCAGAGCTATTGTGAAAACTGGTGAAAGAGTGTGGGCTGGAGGGAAGAGTTTCTTGTGCCTCCAGTCCCAGCTGCTCCCAGCAGCCCCCTGGGAAGGATTGTTTTGTGCTGGCTGTGTGAGAAGACTCATCTGTATTAACTTGCTTTTAATAATGGATTAACGACTTGATTTTGACACAGTTGTTACCCATATGTTTAGACAGGAGAAGGGGTCCAGTTTACCCGAACACATCACATTGTTAGAAAAACCACACTTTATGACATGGATGTGGACCCCAGCTGGAAATATGCAGCTATTGGATGCCAGGATCGTAACATCAGGTTAGTTTCCTTCTCAACTTGAAAATATTTTTTCCAGTCATAAATGAAGCAGCCCCATGTCCATCATTATTCCTCTAAGTTCTTTAATACAGCATTTTCAGACAGATCTGAGGCGCTGTGAGGCTGAACTCTGCCTTTCCTCTCACTGATAAAGAGCTGTGTATGTGTGCAATTCCCATGGGACTTGTGGCTTCTCACTGGGTTGCTCTGCAGAGCAAAGGCTTTCTACTGAGGGAGCAAGCGTGCCTTCCTTGGCACATCATTGAACTGTGGGGCAAAAACTTCTGCACTGTGGTAATTTTTGGTTTTGAAGGTACTTAGTTAACAGCTGTGGGGTCTTGTGGAATACCTGGGACTGTGGGAACCTAAAACGGAAATAGATGTGACTGTCATTGAACAAGTGGAGCCCAGTCTCTATTTCTATCCATTTCTCCAATCTGTCTGCTTGAAAGCAAAGGAGTCTCTCTGTAGTTGTGTCTCTCCTCGTATTGTAGCTGTGTGAGATGTTAAGAGTTTTGGTGATAGCTAAATATCACTACTGGATGTAATTTGTTTTAGCATAAAGTGTCTTGCTCTCTTAATACTTTGCTCTAGTATGAAGGAGCCCAGGTATTTTTACAGCAGTGAGGACTGATTGTTTATTGGCTTGAGAATAAAGCCTTGATTTTAATTCAGATAATCTGCCTTTGCATTACTTTTGGGGTTATTTCTTGAACTATTTAAATGACTGGTGATAATATTTCATGGAGATAATTTCTCCACTTCCTGTAGTTTGGCCCTATTTCCTGTATTTTATATGGAATGAGGAACAGGGAGAGAAAAGGATCCTGGTGACAGCAGCCCCAGAGTAGTACCTGGGCACAATGAGCCATGCTATCTTATGTCATCCCCTCAGGGTTTTCAACATAAGCAGTGGGAAGCAGAAGAAGCTTTACAAGGGATCCCAAGGTGAAGACGGCACCCTTATCAAAGTAAGCTGTTTTCCTTCCTTTTTCAATTTTCAGCTTTTCTGAATGCAGCTCAGGGACAGGAAAATGAAATTCAAATCTGACTACAGTAATTTCTTTTTTCTTTTTCCTTCTTTTTTTTCTTGCTCCATACTTTGTCCTTTACCCTGCTGCTGCTTCCTCCTACTTCCACCTTTAAGGGCTGGTAATATATTTGGGTTTCATCAGGCTAAAACAGGAAGGGAGTCAATGAATGCTGAAGTTGATCTTTGATTTTTCTCTCTGTCCTGTTTCTGAAGTGAGTCACAAGACCGTGCTGTAAAAACAAGTAGAACTGCACCAATATCTGTCAGGAGATGATTTAATCCATTTAATTTAATCCTTTGCTTTCTGCTCCAGAGAGCTCATTCTGGTTTTCTTGACTGGTTTTGTTAGGATTTTTGAAGGGGAAATACCTGTTGATCAGTGTTTGTGAAGTGGATTTCAGAGGGCAAATACAAGGGAAACTGTTTGAGTTGATAAAATAAAATAGTATTGGGCCTGAAAAGCCTGGGTCTTGGAATTCTGGACAAGCATGGTACTGTTTAGGGAGAGTCTGTTCAAGTTTCCCTCTGCGGAGTGCATCCAGGCCTTGGGCCAGGGTAGCACACCTGCTTCTGCCACTCTGCAGGGCTTACCTTGGTAAATCAGGTGTGTTTGAGATTCACAGTGGAGTGGAAGAACTGCATTCTTGTCTATAAAGGGGGAAAGCCAGATGACAAAATCAAAATATCTCTAAAGTTGCCAAACAAGCTTCTTCATGATATTTTTTTTCACTGATAATTTTCTACTGCTGCACAGGTCAGCAGTATTATTTATTATTAGGGACTGGAAGGAATGTCCTATGAGGAGCAGCTGGAGGATTTAGGGCTTATCTAGTTTGGAGAGGAAGAGACTGAAGGGTGACTGCATTGCTCTCTACAGCTTCCTGAGGAGAGGACACACAGGGGGAGGTGCTGAGTGCTTCTCCCTGGGATCTGGTGACAGGATATGTGGGAATGGTTCAAAGCTGCACCAGGGACATTAGGAGGAAGCATTTCTTTACTGAGAGTGTGGTCAAACACTGGAACAGGAGTCCTGGAGAGGTGGTCAATACTCCAAGCCTGACAGTGTTGAAGATGCATTTGATCAATGCATTTAATAACAAACTTTAAACATGTGGCCCTTATGGAGGAGACTAAGCTTGATGAATCTTTGGTCAACTCTGAATTGGTCAGGCAGGAGTAGATGATATTTGTAGCTCCCTTCTAGGTGAAACTATTGATAGGTGTAAATAACTGGGTAAAAAGGGAAGGGGGAAACTAAGTTTTGTTCAGTGTCAGCTCTTCTGTTTTACAGAGAAAGATCTTTCTCTTTGCCTATTATAATTCCCACAATTTTTTTGTAAGCCAGAGCAAAGAAAGTGAAAAACTGATGCTACACTTCAAACTGCTGATAAGCTTAGGTGCTTGATTAGATTTTTCTCAGACAAAAAACCATGAAATGTTCTGGGAGCTGAATTTTTTGTTTTTAATATCCTTTTTGTTTTTTGGTGGGTTTTTCTTTTAATGTGTATCTCAAGTGGGGAATCTCAATTACTTTTACTGTTGCATTGCTCACTTTTAAGACAATTATGTAACCAAGGGATTATGGTTGTTTCTGGAATTTAAACTTTCTTGGCATGTTATTCTGAGATCATTATACACATTGCAGTTTAATGAGCAGAACTCAAACAGTGACACTGGAAGCAAACATCAACAAAATAAACATAACAAACCAGAAGAGCCTTAACAAGAGCCATAACAAACAAAAAGAATTACCATTATTTAATTACCACGTCTCCTTTGAAAAACACAGTTTATCCTCTCAGTTCCTTGAAATTCTCTAAATTGGTGACAGTAACTGTATTTGCTGTGTAGTGCTGCTTTAGATGTGGTGAGGCATTTGCAAGGGATTTTATATTTGATCCAAGATAAAGCAACAAATAGGTGCACATGAAGAAGCAAACAACAAACAAAATAGCTGAAAAATGGGAGTTGCCAATACTGCAGATGTGATAGCATCATTATCAAAGACAGTTTCTTGGCAGCATTGAGTTCTTTTTTGCTTTCACTCCTGAAGACTTGAATCCTTTAATATTTCCCTTAACTCTGTCAGCTCTGATGTTTTTTATTTTTTTATGGTGCGTGTGTTTTGGGGTGGGAGTTTCTTGTTGTTTTGTCTTGATCTTAACATAGAAGAAAGTAAGACCCCAATGGTTAAAAGAAAGTAGGAGAGAAGTAGAAATTTGTCCATTGGTGGCAATATTTTCACAGTCATGAGAGCATTTAATTTAAGTGCCTTCAGTCTCTGATTAGGTTGGAGATAGTCTTAAAAGTCTGGTCAGGTTGGAGATTTTTCCTGGGATACTGGATAGGCTGGTACTCAACTGGACTCCTGTGGGGGTTACTTGCATTTTAGTCTGACTGTCTTGGGTATTCTTCATTATTTTTATGCAGTTTGAAGGTAGCTTCTCACCAGATCTTTGCATTCCTCTGGTCTCCTAAACCAGGTGCAAACAGATCCTTCTGGTCTTTATATTGCAACCAGTTGTTCTGACAAGAACCTCTCCATCTTTGATTTCTATTCTGGCGAGTGTGTTGCAACCATGTATGGACACTCAGGTAAGGCTTATAAACTTCTGGAAATATTTTTTTCTGCTGATGACTATATAGTAGGGTCTGATACTAGTCAAAGCTTTCTGAAGATTTCTCCCCGCCAAAGTTTACCTAATGGGTATTTTTGAATAGATTGTAGTTGGATGAAGTTGTCATATTTTATTGCAAGTTCAATTTTTGCATTTTGCACACAAGCACACACACACACATACCCACCTGTCAAGTCATGTCTTTATCTACGCAGTTTTTCTAATAGCCTATAAAGTAGTCTGTGGGGTTTTTTTCAGTGTATATTTAGTTTCATTATGATATGCCCTCAGCTCCTACCATGCAGGAGCTCTTCTATTATAGGCAAAAAGAGAATTCAGTCTTCATGTATATTTTGCCATGGAGTACCTCTTCCATGTCAAGCCTAGATTCTTGGTTAAATGGTTATGGTAATTGGGGCATATTGATCTGTGAAGTGTGAATTACTGAGTGCAGACAGGCTATTTGGCTAATTATGTCTTCTGTCCATTTGAATAATTCAGGGAAGATATTTTTTTTGTGCTTTATATCTCACAGAGATTGTAACTGGGATGAAATTCAGTAATGACTGCAAACATCTGATCTCTGTTTCTGGTGACAGGTAAGAGGTTTTGCTCATTTGTGGTACTGGCTTATGCCATTTCATACTAGATGTAACATGTCCTTAGGAAAGGTAGATTTTTTTTTTTCAGAGGTGTTTTATGAATTCCAAATAAATCTCAGAGCTTTCTGAATCCTGAATGTGTGCTGTTGGCAAAGCTCACAGACCGTATGCTATCATTTCATGGAATGGGACCCATGTGAAGTATTTCCCTTTTCTGGGAGTAAATACTGTGCTGGAAAGGAGACAGACATGTGACCTGTTTCCTGACCAGCCTTCAGGCCTGTAATAAAAGGCATCTTGGGCTATTTCTGCTAGTAGTGCCAAAACTTTTTCCTGCAATACTCCTGTTGATGAGGTTTCACCAGGTGTAAGAGTCTGTTTAGCAGCAAAAGGGACAGACCTGTCCTCACTTTTTGGTCCTGTCCATAGGGTCCTTTTCCCACTCCCCTGAGTCAGCAGTGGTGCAGCTGACCCCTCATTCAGCTAAATCAGGTCACTACATCAGTACTCCCCTGAGATGAGTTTTCTGTACATTTAGTGAGCTAAATCAGTTCACTAAAAGCTTAAGTAGTCACCAGACTGAGCCCAAGGAAAAAGAGAGAATACATGCCTAATATGATGGTTGTACAGGTGAGTGGAGCCACTATTTCTGGAATCAGTGAATGCTTAAATTCAGCTGAACTGAATAAAATTTTTCCTATGAGAAAGATGGCTCCTGGAGTGCTATTGCAAGTTCAGAGCAACCCAGATTCTCTGTCTCCTTTTTTTCAAATTAATAAATCACAATTGAATTGAAAGAGTGTTTTAGAGGATGAGTTGCTATAGAACATACAATATATCATCTTATATCTCATCACAGAATCACAGAATAATGAGGTTGGAAGAGACATCTAAGATCATCGAGTCTAACCTATGCCCTAACACCTCAACTAGACTATAGCACCAAGTGCCATGTCCAGTCTTTTGTTAAACACATTCAGAGATGGTGATTCTACCAGCTCCCTGGGAAGAGCATTCCAGTACTTTATTATTCTTTTGGTGAAAAACTTTTTCCTAATATCCAACCTATACCTTCCCTGACATAGCTTGTGTCCTCTTGTTCTGTCAGTTGCTGCCCGGTGGAAGAGACCGACCCCCACCTGTCTACAACCTCTCTTCAGTTGGTTGTTTCTGTCTTTCAGTAATAAATAAATAATTTAGTTTTCCTCTTTTGTGTGTTTAAATAGATTAGGGACAAAAGTTGTAAGAGAGAGAGTCCTTTTGTTGTGAACTTCTGACATATTCCAGAAACATGGAAGGTTTGAAGTCCCCAGTGATCCTTGTGATTTACTGCAACATTCTTTTTTGACATTTTCATGAGAAAAAGGGTCATTTTCTTCATTGAGGGTATGAAGGAGGTGGATGAGAAATGAGGAAAGGATTCCTGAAGAAGATTGCTGTGAGGATATGAGAAAGCATCTTTTTCAAAGGAGAGCAGGGAACATAGTCTGTTCACACATAGCAACATGTGCAAAGAGTAGACCTGAGAATAGAGAGAAAAACGGGGATGAGAAAGGGCACAAGGACTGTGAGATTCATGTGAGGCAAGTAATGCAAGGTAAGAAAAAACAAAACAGAATCCCCACCCCAACCCCAGCAAAAGGGGTAGGTGGGTGCTTGCTTTGGCAGAGTTTGTGTTGGATGCTAATGTATTCACAGGCTTGGGCTGTTTGCTGCTTATCTCTAGGTTTGATAACTGTGGGGGTGGGATAATGAACAAGCCAAATTTGCTTTTAGAGTTTTGTTTCCTCTGTTTCAGTATTTTTTCAGCAGCAGATTATGGTTGCTGTTACTTGGAGAGAGCTGCTCCTTGAGAGGAAACAGCTGGCTGTCTTGGGTTGCCATGGTTCCCAGACACAGTGCCTCACCCCTTTCTCCTGATTGAAAAGCTCCAGTGGGAGGATGAGAGTGTGTTCACTGGCAATGCAGTGTCTGTATGTGATTTCAGTAGCTGGGAGTGATGCTCCTGAGCGTGGCACTGGGGACAAGAAGGGAATTTTTAGTTTTGCCTTAAAATCTCCACAGACTGCAAAGATGATATTATGGGGTTTTTTTTGGTGTGATATGGAAATTTAAACCTTTTAAATTGTTTTTTCATGAGAGAGAAAAAATGAAGATTCAGGTATTCAGGGTCCTGACACTTTTGACATTTGCCTCAGGTCAGGGAGACCAAAGTTCATGGTCATTGCTCAAAATGGCAAAGCAAATTAATGTTTACATGCTAAGAAGAAAGATGGAAAAGCCAGTCCTTAAAAAATCTTCTGTGTATTGGAGTACCCATGAGTATACTTGCACTGATGGGTCTTGAAGAACTGAATTAAATCCTCTTTGGATTACAAAGTAGGATGCAAGATTTTATAACTGATAGCCAAAGCACCATCTCTGTTTCTACATCAGTGTAGGTATACCCAGCTAGACAGGAAAGATGACTGAGATGAAAAGAATTAGTTAGCACTGAGGTTAAATTTCAAAGACAGTGCTGGTCATTTTACTTTCTAATAGCTGAAGATGAGATACAGTATTCTTTAATGTGATGAGGAATATTTATTTAAACTGAATTTCTGACGAAATTATTGAAATGAGACCGCATTGTTGGTTTCTTTCTCTCTTGAGTTCACCTACCAAATTCAGTCAAATGTCACAGAATACTTCACAGAACATTCTGAATTGGAAGGGGCCTACAAGGATCATCAAACCCAGTTTTGAAATGAGTGGCCCATGCAGGAATTGAACCCATGGCCTTGGTGTTATTAGCACTGTGCTCTGACCAGCTGAGCTAATGGCTATGTAAATTCTGTGCAAGTGTCCCTACTCACTGTAGGGAGTCCCAGGTTAAATATTAGAAGCACCCTGCTGCAAAAAGTACTCCCACATGAGCTTAACTGCTAATACTGCACAGAGACTCCATGGGATGGTGGGCTTTAGGAAGGCCTTGCCTTTGAGGGTAGGGGCAGTCAGAGACTTCAGCTTATCCACTGTTAGAGGATGCAAGGGACATCTGTAGGCTCCACTTATCCTGCTGACCATGGAGTGACTTGTTAGAGCATTTCCTTCAGCAGCTGGCCAGACAGTCAAAAAAGGTATAGGATCAGAGATGAGTCTGTGTAAATATCTCTGCAGTTGCTCTCGCTCACAGGGAGGCTTTGACAGGCAGATTTAACCCTTTCATCATGAGGCTTGTGATGGGATTGAGTTTCTGTGAAGCTGTTTCTACGTTGCCTCTGCCACAGACAGAAGGGCTCTTGTTTGTCTCTGCAGTAGGAATTAGTATCAATAAACTGAACTGAGACTTGATTCCAGTCTCGCCTTTCTCTCTTTCAGCTGCATCTTCATCTGGCGTCTGAGCTCAGAGATGACCATCAACATGCGGCAGCGACTGTCAGACATGAAACAGAGAGGGAAGCAGGCAGAGAAGTCTCCTCCTCACAAGGCAGCTGGACTCATGAGGTGAGCAGAGCAGACTGAGAACAGGTGGCTGGCTGTGTAGGGTGCAATGTGAAAGTGTGGCACTGGGATTCAACTGTAAGGTTTTTGCTGTCTTCACTGATAGTGTTCTTCCAAAAGTTCTCTTATTTCTCTTTTGAATTTGGTTTTGTGCCCCCCTTCTTTGGATATAGAAACCAAACTGGCATCTTCCAGACAAACTTAGTGTGCTTCACTGATTGCAATATGTATGCAATGCTTCTTGTATCTTAATTTAGTTTAATGATGTGGTCAGAAACTTTATTAAGCAGTTCACCTAGGAATACTGAGGATGGTACACAGAATTCCAGCAGGGAAGCTGTGATCCTTCATGAGTAAAGTTCTTTAGATCTAAGCTGAATGCAACTTGAAGGCTGTTTTCTGTGGTGTCAGTACTGAACTATACCTGTGAGCTCTATGAGTTGGCTATGTTGATCATGATTCTAAAAAAGTCCTTACACTTTTGCTGTTTCTTTGTTAACTATTTTCTGGAGGCTGTGAAAAACTCAGCTAAAATAATTATAATATGACTAATAAATACAAAAATAAATTAAATGAGAAATGCTTCTTGCTAGCTGAATAATATTATTATTTTTTGCTAGGTAAACAACATATCTCAAAACAGATTACTGCAGCCTACAAGTGGAATAGATCTAAATTTATCTAGTGACCTTTCTTTTAAAAGTGGTGCTTCTGTTTTTAAACAGAACAAGATGACAAGGTATTTTTGATTATTAGTCTAATGTGTTTGATTTTCCTATAGTTTGTAAGTAACTGAGACTAGTTGGACTGTAAGTAATGCAGGGGAGAGTCCTGACCAACCTGTTATGAGATCACAGTGGGGGAAAAAAGGGTAAATGCAGATATTTTTGTTCCTATGTCCCAAATGACTACATATGGAGTTCTGGATATAAAAGTACCAAGGCACTGGAGGAATTACCACACTGTTTTTGAGTGTCACGAGGAGTTTCCCACTCCCTTTGGGAGGAAGCAATGTTGTAACAAGTCTGTCTACATAGTTTTGTTTTGGAAAGTCTTGATCTGCTCATTCCTGAAGCGAGTCTTGTCTGGTAAATGCTTTTAGTAACAATACTGGGAAAACTCAGGAAGCCTTTTTTCTAGCCAAAGTTCTGGATATGTCAAGCAATGTGCTTTTTATAGCAGTCTTTCTATTATTCCAGCAGCTGCAGCCTTACCCTACCAAGGCTCAGCCTGTGACAGCTAATCCCAGCCCTGTTCCTGTGAGGTGATACTTGTTTCCATCACAGACGCTGGCTGAAGGGCGGTGCTAGGGCCACGCCAAGCCCAGAACTTCAGTAAACTTGTTTGGTAGCCTCTTTGCAAGCCTGCAGTCTACTTGTCAGCTCTGAAAGCTTGTTTTCAGTTTTGATTGTCTGCTGTGGTCATTGGAGATCAGCAAGACATAATTCCCAGAGCATTTTGGATTGGTACTGACAATGGAAGAAGAGCCTAGTGGACCAGCATTATTGAGGTGGGAGAAGAAAAATTAATGAACTTGAGTGAGATTTGTTTTCTAGGTGTCCTTGATTGTACCTGTTCTGATTGTTTCCAAAACCTGTCTGTATAGATTACAGTAAAGAGCTGAGTTGCAACTTGTGGTGTAAAATTGTTGTCTCAAAAGACTGGCAGTAGTATGAGAAAGCTGCCTGCCTTGTGATAAGTCATTTGTTCTACTAGATCTTCTTTAGAACAGTCTTGCTAGAATTTGGTGGGGGAAGTAACACATTCTGCTAGTATCATGGTATGGGTGTATTACAGGATGAATAATCAAAATAGTGCTGGGGTAACAAAATTGGTCTGAGGAGACAATGGGAGATGAAGATTTCCAATTCAGGATAGTCCATCCAGTTGCAACTGTCAGGGCAGGAATTGACACAGGTGAGTAACATCAGCAGTGTAAACACACAGAAGATGCCTTTTTGGGTCAAACCGGTGCTCCACAAAGCCCAGCATTCTGCCTGGGACCCTGGAAGATGCTATTTAGTGAGAAACACTGTGGGCCCTGCTGTACGAACCTTTGTGGTCTATTTGCTTCATGCTCCATTTTTACATTAGGGATGTTAGGAGGTACATTTCTACCTTTTTCCTTTACTATCTGCACATGAACCAATTGTCCACTGAGTTTGTATAAATTCTTTTTGAGCTTCATAATATTGTCTGCCTCTGCAGCCTCCTTTGGTGACAAGTTCCTAGAGTTCACTGTTCTCTGTGGAAAGAAGGACTTTTTTTGTCTCTGTTAAAGCACATTCCTACTAGTTTTCATGAAACTCTGAAGTTTGCTTCTGAATATTGTGAGTTCTGGTGATCTTTTGTTCTGCAGCCAGCTATTGGTAGTGCCCATGGTTTTGTAAACCTTTTTCATAACCTCTCTTTATCCAACCTGTTCTCTGAACTGAAGAGTCACAGCATTTTCAGTCCCTCCAATAGTTTTTAGAGACTAAAGTGTCTCCTCTGAATGATTTCTCTGACTCACCTTTATGAGACATTGTATTACTTGGAATTGCTCTGACCTGTTAGACCCACAGTTCTCCATAGTGTGCCTGAGAGCCTTTGAGTTCTACCTTTGGTTGTGGTAATTGCAGATGTGTGCTTTTTTTCCTGAACATGGGGAGCTTTGATAGTCTGGGATAATAGAACTTGTACTCAGTTGATATTGCTGGTACTTTTTGGTTTTAAGGCTTTTATATTTTCAGTGAAGGAATCTTGTAAAGGCCATTTAGTAGGGTTTTGGTTTTGATCCAAGTATGCATTTATAGTTTAGAAAATCTTGTCTCAAGTTTTAAGATGATTTTACTGTGGAATGTTTGCAGGGCTTATAGTCATGTTTTAAAAATCACTTTATCTGTGGCTTTCTTTGACTCTTTAGTATAAATAGCAGGAGAAAAAAAGTTATCCAAATTAAATTGTCTAAAAGTTATATGTGTACACTGAAGAAATACTGTGTGCTGTCAGATATATTTGGAAAGAAGAGCTCCTTATCAAATTCTTGGTGGGTCTTGTCCACTCCAGGAAAGCTGTGTTGTTTCCAGAGCTTAGAATGGGGCAGGGTCTTGATGCCTTATCAGAAATGGTGCCTTAGTCTGTGGTGAACTAGTGCAATTATAACATTCGGGAAACTCTGAAGTCAGTGCACTGGGATCCTTCTGTGGGGAAAAGCAGAACAACTTTCCTTTTAAAACACTTCAGCATTTGAGGGGGAAGCAGGAGGATATAATCTGTTGGTGATACCTACCACCCAGGATATTACAGTTTCATAAATACATCCCTAAAGCTGAGGGTTTAAGTAGCACAAGATCAGAGTGGGAATGCTGATGACATACCTCTTTAAATGGATAGTTGCCATTCTTGTCTGCTTTGTTTTGTTTTGAGAAAGCAAAACAGGGTTGGGTTCAGGTCCTACAAAAGCATACAGAGTACCTATTATCAGATGTCTGAATACTAGCACTCCATAATGACGTGTGGCACTTTTAAGTCTATACTGTGTACTGAAGACTTTCTAATTTAAGGTCCTTCCCTTCCATTCACCCTGTACTGTCTGACCCTTCAAAAACTGGGAGCTGAAGAGCAACTGGCACTGCTGACCTGAATAGAACAAGATCCAGGTTGTGGTGAGCTGGGAGTTTTCCTCTTCTCCCAGGCAACTAGCAATAGAACACAGGAAAATGACCTCCAGTTGTGCCAAGGAAAGTTCATGTTGGACATTAGGAAAAGTTTCTTCACTGAAAGAGTGGTTAAGCATTGGAACAGGGTCCCAAGGGAAAATTGTTGAGTCACCACCCCTGGAAGTGTTAAAAAATGAATACCCATGACACTCCATGATATGCTTTAATTGGGCATGGTAATACTAAGTCAAATGTTGGGCTTGATGATCTTGGAGGTCTTTTCCAACCTTAATGATTCTGTGATTCTATGATACTAGAATGGGATATTTCCTCAGCAAAGATGAACGATTACAATTGAAACACTTGCTCTGAGTCACGTGGATCTTGAGAATTGGACATGTCTGTACATGCTATTCTGGAATAGCTGCTCTCAAACATTCATTTTGGTATAATGATGCTTTAGGGTTTGGCTCTTGGGAGGAATTCAGCAAACCCCAGAAGTCTTACTCCTTAATTTTCAAAATGCTCTCATGTTATGCTTATTTGGAAACAGCTTCTGTGCTTGAAAACTCACTGTACATTACACTGACTCCCATTGAAGCATGAAAAAGAACTGAGGAAGAGTATTGAGGAGATGTGTGCAACAGGGAGCTTAGGAGAAAATCCACAGTACATGAGGGAAGGCAGGGAAAGAAAGGAGAATTAATGAAGTCTGAATAGAAGGGTTGACTTGGGCAAGAACAACAGTTAAAACACTCAAGACCTTGTGAAGCTAGTTTTCATTTCAGGAGTATCTCAGTTTCAAGTCAGGGACCTAGGATCATTTTGAAAATATCATTCATTCATCTGTCTCCCTTCAAGTTACAGAACTGAGTTTGAAAAGTATACTTGAGTTGTAAAAAAAAAGGATGTGGAAGAGGGGCATGAATTTTTGCTGGGATAATGCAAGATGACCTTATGTTTATATCAAATACGTTACTTCTTAACTTGTTTATCACTTCCTGTGAAGTATGAAAAAACCCATCTGACTTCCAAATATGTTTTGCATTCTCTTATTCTGCTACTTTAAGGACACTGGAACATACTATTCCCCTCTCCCCTCACCAATTTTTTCAGTCACCATCTTATGGAAAGGGGCCATCTTTCTATTTGTAACATGAACCACACAGATGGCAATCCTCCCTTCTCCATTTAAACCAACGACAGTACACATAGGAGCTTGGCAAACCCATAATCTTGCCTTGCCATATCATCTCATCATTGTGAGGTATTCAACCAGCTAGATGTTTAAAGGTCTAATAATCCAATCCATTTGTCCTAATAAACTCCTCAAACAACCATGATGAACACAAGCAGAAGGATGCTATCAAAGTTACTGATACGAAGTCAATATTGCCTACCATGAATAAATGTAATTAATATATATCATAGGATGAAACATGGCATAACCTCAGACATACTGGGGTGCTTGGGCTTTGTCAGGATTCCCTGCTTAGACACAAGAACCTGAGAGTGACATGATGAGCATACAAGGAGACAGTAGAAAAGATGAAGAGACTGACAAACTCAAATTTCAAAAGTAGATATGGATGACTAAAATGAAGCTTCTTCACTTGCAAAGTCTGCAGGCTACAGTCAGTTTCACTTTTCTTTTTGCCAGAACACTTCAAAGCTCATCTGAAATGGTTATTACTCATAATGAAATGGAAATTGTTGTTCTGCCATTACACAGGAAGAGAAAAGATTAAAATACTTTAACTGCTTCTTAGCATGTTTTAATACTGCCTGTGATCTGTCAGCTGCAGGAGAAGTTGATCCCTGGCCAGACTGCTCTGTATTTGGTGGATGAGCTATTTTTATTTCATGAATAATGCTTGGCACTCAACACTCACCAGTGATATCCTATAAATGTCACTTATGATGAGTTTGGCACTCTAGCTCAAGGCCATGGAGTGGGGGCTACTCAAGTGTATTTGTTGGGGATTCTTCTTTCTTCAATTATTGTCTAAAAGTTTATTTGTTCATTTGATTCAGTGGACTGAAGGAGTGAGCACAGGAAAGGGAAGAGGAGAAGAAAGAGGGAGAGTGAAATTTGATGTTATTGAGTGTCCTTGATTGGTGGTGGCAGTTCTATGCTGGAAGTGCCTCTGAGGTGTGTGTGGTAAAACTTGCCTTGATCGACTTAAACCAAAGATCGGCGCAAGATACGTTTTACATGATCCTTGTGCTTGAAAGTTAAAATAGTCAGCATGGTGCTCTTACAGTGTATGGGCTGTGCCTTCAGGGTCTGCCTGGAGCAATCCTGGAAATGAACCTGTCTCTTATGGGATAATTTGCCATAAATCAAATTCCTTTCAAACAGAGCCTATCTCTGATATTTTTGATGTGTAAATCAGTTCCAGAGAAGAAATGCTTTAGGGTGGGAAAATATTTGCCTTTCAAATATAATCTACCATCTTGACCTTATCAATTGGCAGTGTCCGAAATGGAAGGCCCAGTTTCATTCCATTTGGCTTTCTCACACTTGTTTACTTCTGATTTCTGTCAACCTTCCACGTGTATGAGAACATTGTTGTGGCAGGGTCTGCAAATCTCTGTGCAGGGTTTAGCTTGCCCTCTTTCTCAGAGGTGGGCTGTGCTAGAGCAAGGGCTCTTTGAGAGAGTTGAGGCAGGCCTCCTGAATATGGATGGAGATAAGGTGGAGAACTGGTGTAAGGATTGAAATGGTGGGCAGTTTGTGCATGAACCATAATACTCCTTCTAATTCCTGCCTTCCAGGCATGAGTCCATCTCTGCCCTGTCCTCTGTGCCTGCACTCTCATCAGACAGTGATAAGGATGGTGAAGATGAAGGCAATGATGAAGATGAGTTACGAGGGCTGCAGTCTTTCCATATTCAGTCCAACTGCAACACTGAGAGAGACTCAGGTATAAATGCTAGAGGGACATGAGCAGAGCTGGAGGAAAATGGCATGGATGTGAAGGGAGGACAAGATGAGAGACACTGGCTTAGGGATAAAAAGGTATGGGTAGAAAGAGAGAGGCCAAAGCAGAAGCATATGGATAGATACCAATGGGTAATGTGGAGCTGCTCATTCCTGCATCTGAAGAGGTGTGCAATTCAGAGTTCTCTGTCTAGAAATTCAGTTGTTAAATTGGCAAGTTTCTTGCTAGCTCCAACTGGCTAAAGAAATTTTGAATTAGTTTAGTGTGCTGGGGTCTACAAGCTATTAAAATTCTGCAGAAACCAAAAGAGATTGCCTCAAAAGAGAGGATTTTAGAGATGTCTGATAAAACTTACAGTAGAGATTGCTGTTATTAATTTGATGTATTTTTACCACAGATGGCACAGTGTATTGGAGCAGATTTTTTTTTCCCCAAGCTTTTGGGAGGGCACTGCACTGTGGCAAGTGTTCTGCAGTGGTCTGCTGATTCAATGGAAATCTTACATAAAACTGTATGTCTCTATTAAAATTTTGGTACAATGATTTGGGTAGTCAATGGGAAAGCATCTGTTGACAGTGGTTCAAAAGGCGTAGGAAAGATGAAGTAAGGGGTTGTTAAAAGTGGGACTGCTGGCCAGGATGTCAACTAGGTGCATATCTCTTTACCTTTGCAGATCCAGACCTTACCCTCTCAAGAAGCCTTTCCCACTGGGAAATGAGGAGGGTGAGTTACTAAACCTTCAGACTGTATTTCTTGTTACAAGGAAACTGAAGGAGAAATTCCCAGAGAGATTAAAATCTGCATTTGCACGTGTGGGAAAGGTGCAGCTGTGGTGGGAAACTACTGAGAAGCTTCTCTCTGAAGAATGATTTAGAGATGGTAAAATAGAGCCCAGTTTAAGAGACTAAAGTGTTTGGAGTCTAGAGCTGCGCTTGGGATTTTTATATCAGACTTCTTCCATCAGATGTTATGCTTTTGTCTTTTCATTTTTGATCTGAATCTCATGTGGTGCTGAAGCTGTTCATATACTTTGATCTGAGCAAGACATTTAACTGTTCAACTGTGCAAGAAGCAGCAACAAAAGTATCATTTTCACTTGATGCTTTATGATTAAAGGTGCCTTTCAGGCTGTCTTTTAGACAGTTTTGAGGCTTTTATTGAGATGGACATAAATATATTTTTCTGTGTTTCTTGTGGTTTTTTATCCTGTTTTTCCATCAGCCAAGCTCAGTCTCTAAGAAAGTCTGTGTTTTAATTTCCCTCAGGCCAAAGAGATAGCAGCAATCCAGCGCTCAGAGGCACCGATGAGCAAGGTGCCCCGGCAGCGTGGCCGCTGGTCCCAGCCCAGCAGCAGCATAGAGATGACAGTGAAATCCATGCTCGACCTGCGGCAGCTGGAGTCCTTCTCTGTTTCCCGTTCTCCAAGCCGAGACTCGCTGTCCCAAAACAGCAATGGGGACGACAGAGAAGAGCACACTGACCTTCCTGTGCATGTCAACAAAGTAAGGGCAGTACTGCTCTGAGGAGGGGAACCCACTCTGAGTGCATCTGTCCTGCATCTAGTTGTTATTACGTACATTTATTACTACCTGAGGCCACTCTTTTTATTGTTAAAGGTCTTCTAATGACTTTTGAGGTACCTTATTAGATAACTGTATTGTAATTCATACTCCTGCAATGTGTGATTCTGCTGTCTTATCGCAGAGATCGTATGGGGTCAAGGTTTCCCTTCAATGGCAGGAAGACCTCATGTTTTCTTTTAGCTCTTTGAATATTTATGTCAAAAACAAGCTGAGAAGTTGAGCTTGGAGATACAGGTGTGTAAGAATCTGTGTCTCTCGGGCTGTTGTATGAGTCCAGCCCAGCTAGCTAGGACCCTGGCCCACACCGTCTTACATGGACAAAGTAAAAGACAAGAAGTGCTCTTCTCCACGTGGGGATGAGTGTCCTGTTTATTGGCTTGGGAAGGGACACTTCTGGTTCCAGCGACCACCCATGTGGGACAGAGCAGGTGCCCTTCTTGCAGTGGACTTTTATACCCAAGGAGGGGGCGGGGAAAGAGGACCACGGCCAATGGGATACTATTGAGGAAGGGCGAGGGGAGGGGTAACCAGGGGCCAGACCACCAGGGGATATAGCAGAGGGGTGCATGAGGGAAAGACCATGTGATGGGAGAGGGGAAATAACAATCTACGTGATATAACATACTCAGCACAAATTTCCCATCACCCAATGCAAAACAAACAACTAAATAAACTATTTAGTGCAATACAACACAGGTGTGTAAAAACTTGGTAACCTGTGACCTCACTCTGCTGGAATGCAGTTTCTTGACTCCAGTAACCACTGCAATGTGGCTCACATGAAGCCCTTAGGTGTTGGCTGTGCTAGATGTGTAAATTCTCTTTGATCTTTGTATTGATGGGTCGCAGCAAGTAATGAGTGCTCATCCTCAGAAAGCTAGTGCCTATTTTCCAGTAGCAGTCTGTCCGGTGCCTAGCTTCATTAGAAGTTTTGCCTCCCCTATAACTGTGTGACTGAGAAGAGGATTCAGATTGTTGTGTGCAGTAATTCAGTTTTTGAGCTGAAATGGCCCAGTTTTGTGAATTGTCCAATCAATCTATAGAAAGTAATGGAAGAACCTTCTGCCACATGACTTACACTCCTGATGTGTGATCAAAGAGTACTTTACCAAAGAACTTTAGGGAATTGCAAATAGGAAACAAACCAGAAAAGTACAGCAGTAGTCTGACGAGTTTAGTAAATAAGGAACAGAAAAGACGTAGGATTGCTGTGTTTTCTGATCTCAGATTACTGAACATATTCTGTGCTATAATGCATACTTTCTAGCCCTGCACAGCACTTGCTGATGTAAGGTAAAACACTGGTAATATCTAGTTTTCTCTTTTTAATTAAACCAGGTTGGCAGCTCAATACCTCCCCAAGATAATGGGTCTTGTGCACGACCCCAGGTGATTCGTCTTGTGTCTTGTGAAGAGGGGATTTTCTCTCAGGAACTGGAACCTTCTGAGAGTGAGGAATGTGTAATCTACCCTGAGCAAGATGAAATCCATCCCGCAGACTCTAGCAGGTTAAAAATAAGCTCTCTGCTGTGCATGGCTCAGATGTTTCTGTTCTGGTTTTCTTGCAGCTTGTGTGGTAACTTTGATGACTTGACTTACTGCCTAATTGATGTCAGACATGTTTAGTTGAGAGTTTTGTGTCAGATGGATGCTAGAGGAATATGAAACTAAGAAGGCACCATTAAAATAATTTTCCTCTGAGGGAACTGCACATTAGCAGTCTCCTCCAAGTTTTTTTTTGTTGAGTAAACAACTTGAGAGTAGCCTTTTTGCTTTCTGCCTTATCTGGGTTGAAAATAGCAAGGGAAAACTTGGAAGCTGGAAAACTCACTAGCGACACATATGTGGCAGTGAAATGCCTACCCAGCAGAAATGACAGGACACTTATTTATGAAAATTGGGCAAGAATTTAGTAAACGTAGTGTGTGATTACTCTTATGTGGGAAATAGACTGAATTGCTCAATACAGATGGAATTGAAAAGGACATTGGAGACAGTGGAGACCTTTTTTATTCCTCTGCTGTTTCTTCTGTTTTAATATTACATAATTTAATTTTTCTGTGCTCCCTTTTATTTTTCTTCCCTGAATTTTGTTCTTCCCTTCCCCTCTTAACCTGATGCTAGTAGCTGCTTAATTTCCTTTGTTTTCTGTCATGTTACAGAGGCAGGGCTGATAGCTTTAGACAGATATTCAAACAAGAGTGCATGCCAAGATTTTGCAGTTTAAGCTGCAAGGTTTCGCCTAGCTTATTTTTCATTTTTAACTTTGTGATGATAACATTTGGACAGAGTAGACTCGTGTGCTGCTCCATCATGTAAGAAAGGGAGACCCTCCAGTGATGTTGGATACAGACTGGACGCATGGCAATGTTTACAGCGTATGGGAGCTGCCAGGAGCAGTTGCCATTCAGTTCTGCTGATTGACTTCTGCATCCTAACTTGCCTTGGAGTACGTTTGAAACCAAAGTATTCCAAAAAGTGGAAAATGGAAGTCCTTAGGCATCAGGCAAAAGAACAGTGCTGGTGACATTTGACAAAATAAGTTCCATGAAATCACAACAGAAATCAGTAACCCTTTCATACAAGATTGTATTTTTGTATGATGTTCTTCAGTAAATTAGTCTTTCTCAAAGCCAGAATCTTGTATATTTTGCATCACAGAATTTGCCCAAAGAAGCAGGTCATGAACATAGGAAAAAAAGTGTATTAGAGCTTAAATCTATGGCAGACTGGAGTTTCTCTCCTGTAGGTGTAGGCCTGGTTTTAGTCCCTTTTTCATCATGTAAACTTCTACATTTTTTCCTCACCTGTGCTAGAAATCAAGCCAGAGCAGAGTGCTGCTGGTGCCTGGTAATCATGGGAACTGACAACACCCAGAAAATCAGACAGTCCCCTTGGGACTTCCATGTCCAAGCTTAATGAAATGCAAAAAATATACTGTATTATGATGAGAGAAATCAACTTCTCTTTCTCTTTAAAGCCTTACATTTGTAATAGAAGGTGTTACTAATACAGGTAAGGCCTTATTAAAGTTAAAATGTGCTTCTTTACATGTAAACAAATATGTCTTCTAGTGTTGTATCTTCCTGTCTCTCTTGTAGTGAGTTCCAGGTAAAAGCATTGCCCCATGGGAAACTATGTAGAGGTTATCAGAGTAATGGATGCCCAGACAAACACAGTCCAGACAGTGCCTGCTCTGTAGATTACAGCAGCAGTCGTCTGTCCAGCCCAGACCATCCAAATGAAGGTAAGATGCAAAGCCATTATAAATGTATTTATTTATATGTGAGCTCTTAGTGAGCTGATCTGAGGTCACACTATTAGTCACACTGGCACTGCTGTACAGACTCAAGGGCATTTGAACAGACACCCCAACGAAGCCACTGTAGAAGCAGGAGTTGGTGGACTTTCCTTCTTTCCTTGTGCACCTTTGGCTTTCTCTTACCTCACTAGCCAAGGAGGCAGGTTTAGTACTGATTATGCCATTGGCTAAGCTGTTTGTAAGATACAGTACATTAGAGAATTACTGCATGTAATGCTGACCGACTTTAACATTCTAGGTTCAATTTAGCATCTTTGTTGGTGTGTTTTTTTAAAATTTGGCTAATGTTACTCTGATTTAGTTTTTACAGCACTGGGTTTTTTTTGCCTTTTCCCAGATTCAGAGGGCACTGAGCCTCTAAGCGTAGATGGTGTTTCAGACCTGGAGGGAGAAGAAGGAGAGGAGGATGTGAGTACTAGCATGCCTGAGGGAGAAATTCCTCAGATACCTGATCAAGAAAAGTTCCTCAAGGAGCATTTTGGGACCCTGAGCAACACTGATGGAAAAGGTACATCTCTATATTTTCAGGGGGGAGACTTGTAGGGTCACTCCTGACTTTTGCCCTGTATAAACCAAAACAGGCTTTAAGTTCCACTAGGCTTTCATGGATGTGTGTATATATGGGAAGAGGGGAAAAAATGGAAAACAGTGTAAGAGGCTGAAAGAAGAGTTAATATCTGTTAACTTCATCGGCCTATGTGTTAATTTCTGTAGATGAGATTGGGCTCTGTGTCAGTTTGTATTAAGTATTGTCCCTGGAATCCTACAGAGCTGTTACATTGCTCCCGGACTGGTTTTTCCTGTAGTAAAGGAAGGTACTGACGGCGCGTTCGCCCCGCATAGGTGACACGCAGTGGCCTCTAGTGGTGCATCCAGGCATAGCCAGTGTCACAAAAGAAAAGGCTGAAAAGCTGGGTGGAGAGAGAGAATAAGAGGAGACATCAGAGTGGCAAAGGAGCTGGTTTGTCTTTATCAACCAACTCCAGAATAAAGCATATCTTTTTAGAATTGATAATGGTTACAGGCAGCAATAGCTATGTGAGTTTTTCGGGTTCTTTTTTTTTTCTTTTTCTTTTTTTCTTTTATTTTTTTTCCTCTTTGATGGGTTTGTTTTCTGCTTCATGCCAGTGCCTCACAGTCCTATAGGCAGGATAGGACACAAAGGAAAGCAAAAAAGGAGGAGGCGTACCCTTAGGGAGAGTAGCAGCTTAAGGCAGAGTAATCTAAGTAGAACACTAAAGGCAAAGGAAATACAATTATTTCATTCTCTGTGGCTTTAGCTTAAAAAAAATACCCTTGGATATCAAGGAACACTTTATAGTCTCTATGATAAGAAAATTTACAGAGAATGCTCTGTAAATAAACTGCTCATTTTTCTTTCTCCTCTAACCAAAATTTTTAGGTGGCTCATGTAGGAATCTGGAAAGAACCGAAACCCTCAGCATTTCCTCTCGCTTTCTTTCCCAGTCCCCGGCTCTCAGGTATGGCTCTGCTTGTTTTGAGTGTTTCTGTCTGTGTATTTATACTAATATGAGTAGGTCTCATGCTAGGTTCTGGGTGAAAATAGCTGAACAAACTTCTGGCCTTGGTGTGCCTTGGCACAGCAAAGTGTTAGCACAGCCCTTGGCAGGCTGCTTGCAGACTCTTGTGATTTGGACAGGTTATCCTGGATCACTTTAGCTGTTTTATTTATTCTAATGTAACACTATTGTTTGTTCTTTTCCCTCTTTCAACAACGTGCTTAATTGTTTCATGATTAATGCCTTGGTTGATTAAGTTGGAGGAATTACTAATAATCTAATTTTCTCTTCACTGTTTATGCTCTGTTTATTCTTTTGCATTTCATTCAGCTTGGACAATGAAAGTAGATTTGTCAACTTTTCCTTTGTTTTACAGTCCTTTCTTACTCAGCTTTTTTTCTTGGTCCCATGCCTTCACAGGGTGTTCTGGTGTCTCGCAAAAAGCCTCACTGGGATATTATTCTTCCCTCAACCCTAAAAGGCCTCTGCAAGCTGTTTCCTTTGTTATTAAAAAAAAATCCCAACAAAACAAATAAATTAAAAAAAATTAAAGCATTAGATCAATGTTTTTGTTGATTTGGGTTCATAAATTTTTAAAACACACAAATACTCGTATATTCCTCTAAAATGACAACCTAAAGTCTTAGTTCAAAGGAATTTCATCATATAGGACTAAGCAGATTTGAATACATCTTCTAAGGTTCACCAACTGTGTCCAGATTCAGCATGGTAGGGAAATTTGTTTGTTATTGCTGTATTCAGTTGCTGTAGCTGCTGTCAGGAATGCTTCTTAGTCTGATTCATGTGTATTTGGGAAGAAAACCAATGGTAACTATTGTGTAAGCTTCTGGAGAGCTGCAGTGATGAGCGAAGGAAGTCACTGGTGCTGTAAAGATGTAACAGGGGAGGTAGTTTTGGGGCTTTGAATCTGTTCAGCTGTTTAAACATGCCAGATTGGAAGTTGCCTCCTTTCTGAAGTAAGCCCACTGTGTTTGTCTGAAATGGAGAGGAAGAGGAAATTAAGCTTTCCTCTTTAAGATACTGACCAGCTTTCCTAGTCATTATGCTTTCATAATGTTAGGAAAGCATATTTACTTCCTCTTAGGGTTATCTCAGAATTGAAAAGATTTAAATTTTAGTAAGGTGAGCTGAGAGAAAAGACCTGACTTTGCCCAGTCTTTCCTATGCCTGGAATTTTTCCTTCTCTTTTGTCTTCACTTTTTATGATGTCCTCCCTGGAAACAGCAACCCAATGCTATCTGTGATTGCAGTCTCTAGTCAAGTGCCTGAAGATCAGAGCTTGCAGGGTTGAATAGAATTAGGTGGTAACAGCTTAGGGCATTTTTGACTCAAAAAAGTCCAGACAGGGAGGAGTTCTTAATTCCAGAGAAACTTAATGCATGTTCCTCTCTATCCAAGGGAACACACTTACTTGTTTTAACTGGGATTTCTTTATTGTGTTCTTTAGACAACTGTCACTCTCTTCATCCAATCTGACACTGGTTTCAAAGCCCATCGAGCCACCAACCCAGACCAGTCAGTTTACATCAAACCTGTTGAAAAATGACAGCAGCCATCCTGGTGACGCATCGGAGAGCAGCCAGCTCCTGGAGAATGTAAATTCAAATCGAGCTGCCTGTATGCAGAAGAAGCGCAGATCAGCTTTGGAGCCCAGCAGAGTTGGTATGGCTCCTGGACGGGTTATTGCCTCCTTTCCAGAAGGGCCTGTGAATGCAGTCATGAGGAAGGCACAGTCAGTGCATGACCTCGTGCATGAGGGTAAGCACACACATTGGAATGATGGTACCTGAGAATGAAATGGGGACATCTCAGTGGAGGTTTTAAATTTAGCTTGTCTTTCTGCATTCTGAGCTACAGGCTTTACATGTCTTCTAAATCCTAGGCTGTCAAGGGAAAATATTTTAAATATTATTAATTAAAATATTATTTAATATTTTTAATTTGTCATGCAGATGCTGGTCTTCTAATTATCAGTGTCTGATATTTGTTTGACATATGTGGGAGAAGCACTGGCAAGGGTGAAATAAAGTATTAGCAAAAATATTCTCCCTTGCTGTGGGTGGTTGCTCCAAGCTAAGACTGAAGGGTGGGGAGGAGAGAAAGAGGGAAGAGGCAGTAACTGAGAGCTTACTGTATCCATGCCCACTGTGTGAAATAACTCTATTTTTGAAACAAGTAACTCACTAACTGTTAATAAGTTTGTTTAAAAAACCAAAAAAAAACCCCACATGATCACCACAACAGCATGTATCAGTTTTTGCCTGCTTCTTCTGGCCTCTGTCTTAACAGTCACAGTGGTCCAAGGTCTTCTGACCATACATGTTAAGGACAAATCTCTCTCATGAGGAAATCAGAATTGTCTGAGCAGGATGAGGGATGGCAAAAAAAGAAAGCTGTTGAGGCTTGGTGATACTAACCTGAACACGTCTCACAGGGGCTGAGCTGAGCCATGTTAAATTCCAATTTAGGAATTCACTGCAGGCTCTTGTCTATTTTTGGTATGTTTATCTGTTTAATTTTCACAGATAAGGGGCCAGGAGTGATATCCTCTGCCAAGCAGCGTCCTCAGACTCTTTTGGTGGTTGAGAAGGATCCCAGACCTAACAATTGCAGGGTGTTATCAGCCAGTATGTTGAAGATGGATGGATCTGGAACTCTGCTGGCCAAAGATGTCAGGGCTGCAAAACCAAAGTCCTACATGAACCCCACAACCAGCTTCCGAGCTAAGATGTCAAGGAGCATATCTGTAGGGGAAAATCTGTACCTTGGTTGCTCCACTGAAATGTTGACTGATGGGAGGACTAGCCCTCCAGTGACAGAGAAAATGCAATTTAGTTCCACATCAGATGCTGAGAAGATTAAGCTGCCAGTGAAAGAAAACGTTCCAGTGAAACCTGCACTCCAGCCAGTTGTAAACTGCTCATCTCCCAAGTCCTTCCACAGCAAGTTGGCATCATCAAACCGAGCACATCTGATTCTTGACATTCCCAAGCCATTGCCTGATAGACCCACACTGGCCTCCTTCTCACCCACTACCAAAGCAAAAACCCTGCTTGAGCCACAGTCTCCACAGTCACCTGCTGGGGCCTCCAAAAAGAAACCCTCTTTTCCTGAGGTCCGAACCTCCAAGAGGGAGAATCAAGCTGCTGGGTTTCTCGTTCCTGGTAGAGAGGTCTCAACAGGGCTTGTTAAGGAGAGCCCAGTGGATTATCCAGTCTCGAGGACAGATTGCCAGGATGAGCCAGGGGTCACTAGTCTAAAACTGAGGGAAGTGTCAGAGGGCCAGCAGCTAAGGTCTCCTGAGAGCACACTGCCCAGGGGCAGGGAGCGGATCACCGGCATCGCATGTGTGCTAGACAGCCAACCTGGACTTTGCCCACTAGACCCCATCAGGCCCAGGTCTCCTACAGCTATAACTGCCTCGGCACAGGTCTCAGGTGTGCATGGATACCCATCTCTTATCTTCCCCCTTCTGTCTCCTGTCTTTGTGAACCGCCTCACGATCCCATCACATTTCTTTACGTCCAGCTTCTGGCCTGTCTCGTCCTGTCTGCACCTGTCTCGTTCCATAAACCATCCCCTCAATGGTGAGACACTTCTTCAATCTAACATCTTTTTCTCAGTCTTTAGTTTCCATTTCCTCTGGGTCTTATGTCTGACAGTCCTTCTTACCTGGTTTTGTAGAGCTCAGAATTGTCATGATTTTAGTGATTTAGCTGTACAACTACCTCTAGGGGCTCGAACCTCTTTGTGGTGAATGCTGAAAGCTCATATGCTGGGAATCCCCTGAAGTATGTAGGTCACATTCCTCACCCTCCTCTTGGAGCACGTTTGGCCAGCAAATGAAGGTACAGGCCAACATGTGCTAACAGAACCAAGCAAGCACAAGTAGTACTGGCAGTGAAGCTATGCCAGGCAGCTCGAAGTTTCCTTTGTTAATATGCAAGTGTGCAGGGTCCAGAAAGGTTTGCATACAATTTTCTCCCATGAGATAAAGTTCATGAAAGTGAGCTCCTTGCTGTAGCTACCTGTGAGAGCAAGCAGGTTTTTGTGCTGTTATCACTCTGCTTTGAGGACATGTCTGCAAACTGAGTATGTGCAGGGTTTGAACATAAAAAATGTGCATTAATTTTTGGATTATCTCTAGTTTGGAGAAAAAGATACAAGATGAAAAACTTTCATCTGCTGAAAACAGCTCTAAGAGCTCTTACAGGTCTCAGTTTAAGGTAATTCAGTCAAATGAAAACTAGCAGATAAGTTCAAATTGAAGCAGGAATCTATCCTGCCCTCCAAGGCAGGAAAACCTCCAGAGTTTGGGGCGCTGTTTAGTTCCACATCATCTCCTGAGGTTTTTCTTTTGTGTCACAATCAGAAAGGAAATAAACCTTTCTGAGCTGTGTATTAGAAAGCTGAATGTTAACCACTGCACTGATAGCTTCTACCTTAAGGGGCTATACAGCTTTTATCCCTTTTGTTATGCTGTTCTTACTCATATCTGAGAAGGGATAGCTCTGTAATCCTGTGATAGTTGCCTTCTGTGGTGCCAGGCTGTTACACCATTCATTGGAATGGTGCAACACAATATGGTTAAGCACAATATTTATGCACCAAATCATTGCAGAAGGTTTAATCTGGTTTTGATGCACTGTTATTTTTCTTTTTGCATTTCTAGAGAGATCAAACACCTTAAGATTGAAGCACTATTATGTAAAACAGGAAATGTGATATTTTGTCAAGGGACCTGCAGTTATCATACCATTGCTGCTCTGAAGAATAGTGAGTGCAACTGAAATTTTCAGACCCTCCCCCTACAGGGGTGAGATTTTTTCTAGCTCCAGATGCAACCTGAAGCTGTGGAATCACATTCTACAGCAGAATTTTACTTGTCTGTGCTCTTTAGGCTGAGTTTTCTCTTCTAGATTTGCGAATCAGGCTACATAGCAAATGGTTTTTGGTCAGTTTGCAGAATTAACACAGGTAGCACAGATAAAGATTTTCAGTATTGATTTTATTTTTTTTTAACAACTCCCAAGACATAGCACACCCTGACAGAATATTTAACATATTTAACAGCATCCTTTAGTGAGTTAGAATGATATAGCACTGTGGATCGCAATTTTTTTTTTTCTCAGTAGGCAGCTGTCAGCCTTAAGCTTCTTGCAGACCACATTTCCCAAATTTTTAGTGGTAGATGCTGGAAAAGCTGTTTAGATCCAAGTTGGCTATTGCTGTGAACAACTCACTGTGGCTCCTGGGAATCACGTGGCAGTTTAGATGAAAACTGTAGGGTTGATAGAGACTTGTTCTGCTTCTGACTTGCACTGCTACTTTGGATTTCCACCTAATTTTTCTGTCCTTCAACTTCCCGCTTGTATAACAGCTGCAAATAAAAAGACTTCATTGTACTTATTAAAGTGTTTTGACATCTACAGTTAAGATGCTGTAGATGTGCTTAGTACTGTTGCTGTGTTTAATATTCTCTGCTGATTTCTGAAGAGCTCTGCTCTGCACACCCGAGAGGCAGAAAATGCCTGTTACTTAAGCATTTATATTAGGTTTTGTGATCTTTCTCCTGACTGGAGCCTCCCAGAGCTGGAGACCAGCATAAAACAATGATCAGAGGAGAAATCCAGAAAAGAGAAATGAGAAGAAACAGCTGGGTTTCAAACATAAAGAGGAAAGGAGGGGGGCAGAAATCAAGAATCTTGGATTGCACTGAAGCCCACTGTCCTCAGACTCCATGGGTGATTTAGGATCAAAGGATGCAGATGGAAGGATTTGTTCTTGCCCTTTTGTTCTTTGTGGATGTTTTTTGTTTATATATAAGTAGTTGTTTTTCTAGCTGTATTTGTTCATGCATCATCGAGATGTATTAATAAAATTAGCTTAGGTCCTCTTCAGTCTTTTCAAAGATGGTGTTCTTAGAATTGCAGACATTACAGTGCTAATGTGATGAAATTTTTGACTTGGGTAACTGAAGAAAGTTGAATGTCCTTTGTCCAGGCCTTTGCAAATTGAAGATTGTGTTTGTGTGTCTATGTCTTTGTTCATGGTTTATGTATAACTCGTGAAAGTGTTTATTGTAAAAAGATTGCAGGCCTTCAACTCATGTTTTGGAGATCATATCTGATGGGGACAGGCAGAAGATGCTGTCCTTCAGTTGCTTGCTTTTATTTTTTAGATTTGGATTGTGGTCTATCCCCAGTGTATGTTATGTGTTGCTCAGCAATGCAATTCTGTTCTGAGTTTGCTTGTCACAGCTCCTGTGGAACTCAGTCCTCACTAGAGAAAATTGCAATAATTCAGTATAATCCATCATGCTCTGTGCTTTTAATACACTGTGCAGAAGGATGTGTGAGGGGAAGCTTGTAGATTTCTAACTAAGTAGAAGCTAAATTAGAGGCTCTTTGGATCAGGCCCTCATGCCTCTGGAAGCCCTCATGCAAACATGGTTTTAATTGTAATTGGAAATCACATGGGTAATCTGTGACTGTAAAAAAAAATGTGCAATTTGAGGAAAAACATTGCTGACTTTGGAGAGTCTAAAGACTGGAAAAATAGGGGTGTTTGAAGCAAGCAGCATGTCTAGTTAGTATGAAGGAAAGTTCATACAGAATGTGCCTATTTAATAATTTGCTCAAACCAGCCCTAAATATTGAATGATAAGTTGTGTGTGTGTGATGTTTCAGATATGCATTAAAAAGCCTGTTTTCTTACCAAACTGTGAGGTTGTGGATAGTGGAGTGTCTGTGCCTTACCTTGTGCTTTTATGTTTTCTTCCCTCCAGAGTTGGGCATCAGCATAGAGCAGTGTGAGCACGTGGTGTCCGAGCTCCAGGACAGCATGCGCAGAGCCCTTCACCTCTACCGCAGGGTGAGTGACTGAGTGACCTCACACACGGACTCTGCTATGGTAGCTGGGCTTTACAGCCCACAGGCATTTTATGCTGATGTAAGTGCTTGCTGCCTCAAGGTGTTCTCTTGACTGTGTGTTCAGTGACGCAAGCTGCCTGGCTGTCCACTTGACTGCACCTTCAACTTGAACCAGGAGCTCCTGATTTCCAGTTCTTGGGTTTTCCAATGGTTTGTTATGATACTCTGAGCAAATCAATTAGGTTTCCAGTCTGTTTAGCCTATCTGTAAACTGAAGATTACAGTATGCTCTTTTTCAAAGGGGTATTAGGGAATTAATTAATGGTTATACACTATTTCAGGGATATGAACTATTACAGGAGCTTTGAGTTTTATTACCCCATCTGTTCTTTGTCTTTGATGCCTGGGAAAAGGATTAGCAAATGTGGGATACCATGGGAATCCAGCTGTGAGAAGAACATGCAGCTGTTCACATGTCCCTCTCACCTCTATACCAGAGCTACATGCAGAGCAATATAACAGCTCTTTGTTCCTTTTCTTACCACTGATCTGTCAGGTCTCCTGCAATGAGTGTGAGACTTTGATGGTGAGCATCTTCCACATGGGCCTCTGCAGCTCTGGCCACAGCACTTGCATTAGCTCTCTGACCTTGCTCTGTTCCTGGGACCAGCTGCATTTGGCAGACAGGAGGGACTGGAGACTGTGGCCCTGTGCTGCCGCTGGGAAACACATTACCTCCTTAAGCCCACTATAAGGGGAACACTGCCCAAAAATGTGCTTCCCATCTCTGTCCTATTGGACTAATGCCTGTGGATTTTGTGCAGCTAGGGAGTATTGGATGCATGTCCTGCTATATGTCTAAATAGGCAGTCTCAAATGTTGAAGAAAAGTAGACTTGATTGGTTGGCAAGTCTTTATGGCTTTACTTCCCTCAAGGGCTCAAATTGCTTACTTGGTGCTCTACCTGAACCCCAATGCATTCCTTGTTTTCCCCTCCTCTTTGTTTTCAGGTACTAAATGATACGGAATCTTCTACTGACAAAGATAAAATAGCAAGCCTCCTGACAGAAACATTCTCTTCCATGAAGAAAGAGTTGGACTCTCTGAAGGATGCAGAAGAGCTTCCAAAAGACAAGGAGGCACTGGTGAAGCCACAAGATAACACTAGCCCACTGAATGAGGGATGCGGTGCCAATCTACCGAGTCCCAAGAGTTTGGGCGATGAGCAGACACTCGCTTTGTTGGAACAGTACTCGGAGCTGTTGCTGCAAGCTGTGGAACGACGCATGGACAAAAAACTCTAAGAGGGGTGGCTTTCAGGTGTTTGTGAATACACAGAAATAATTGCAAGAAGAGGACCACAGAGAGAGCTTCAGACCAATGCTACCATCAGCTGGTCTAGGGCTGGTGGAGATACCTTTATAAATTGATTTCCTCAGGCTCCAACAACTTGTTCCAATTCTTAGCAATGTGCTGGCCACAGTTTTAATATTTGTTTCCCAATGGTCTTCAACTTCCAAGACTTCTAAACAAAGTCTTGAAAGAGGAGTTTGGAGAAATTGCCTTGAAATTTCTTCATAGCCAGGAGGTCAGGATGTTTGACATCTAAAAATACAGGGAAAATCCAGTTTATCCAAGAAATTCTGAACTGCTGACTAAAAGCAAAGGTTGATGTGAAGCCAATCCCTTCCTCTCCAAGACTTCATAAGAATCAAGAATCAGACTTTTTATGGGTTTATTTATTAATTTATTTCTCTTGACTGTTGCTCTATGCCACGTTTGTGGCTGTTACCTTTGTCCTTTAAAAAAACTGTCAGTCCCTTTGCCATATCCCAGCGAGAAACAATCTCTGTATTATAAATCCCCAACAGGGAGACAGGCTGGAGTGTCTGTGCAATTAATGAACTGTTCTCTGCTTAGGTCTTTTCTTGCTGTTCTTGCTTTTCCTCCCTTGGTTTTGTTCCTTCAAGTAATCCTGCTGTTGTTATGACAACCCTGTCTGCTTTCCTATTGTGTCAAAATAGTCCCCACACTGTATCTTATCTGCATTCACCTCCAGGGAAAGGCTGTGTATCCCTTGGGCCATGCTTTGGAGATTACTTTATGAATTCATCAATGGTATTTTTAATCTGGAATCTAAATACTTCAGACTGGGTTTTCTGCAGACATTTTAAAAATTTGATTTAGATACAATACAAAAGTTTATTTCAGCCAGTTTTCATGATTAGGAATTGGATATTGACTTTGTTACTATTTATTTTTGGAGAAGTGACATGGAAAAGCTGGTTTCTATCTCATACAGTGTCACTATGGGATTGAGAGATCTTCAGTGCCACGGCTCATCTGTGTCATTTGTTCATTTCACTGTGATAGGAAAATGTTTTCTCCTTGCCTTTACATGAAAACAGAACATTTACATCACAAGAAAGCTGGGATTCTTTTACCTTTTGTAAAGCTATTTCAAATCCCCTCACAAAATTATTTCCTAAGAACTTCAAATGAGATATTTTGGGGTGTGATGACCTCCATTTCCCCTGCCTCTAGCCCCTTTGCTTTTAATGAATTTCTGGTCTGAGAAACAGAATCTTCTCTTCTTGCATTTGTATGTGCAATATTCTTCTTGCCCTGTGGAGCTTCTCTAAACCCATGCTAACTTGTGTCTATTGTGGCTTAAAATTGTCCAGTGATGTTTTTTAGGTCAATGATATAAGCTAAGAAAAACAATTTTAAACCAATGAAATTCTTCAGCACCTTCTCCCTTACTCCCACTCCTTTCAACAACAGGGGAAAATACGCAAAATGTTTTATTTCTTGCATCTCCAGTCTGTCTTGCATTTATTTTAAGGCAGAGCAGTGTAATCTGAGTTCATAAAACTAATGCAAGCAACAAGAATTTGATGGGAGAGAGACTGCTACTATCTGTGGAAGTCAGTCAGAGGCAGCCAGACTGCATCACTTCGTTACAGAGGTTACAGGGTGGAAGCAGGTTTTTTCATTTTACTGTCCTGGCTGCTGTTTCTCTGAAACCCTGTGGCACTTGGAAATGTGGTCTGTTGACTTCTCTTTCTGTGACTGCAGATCTGCGGTGCAGCCTTTTTTCTGCTGGTCTGGCCAGACTGGCATAGGACAACCTGTTTCTCCTGAGTAACTGTAGGGCTGATAATCTGCAGTTCTGTCTCTCCCCTAACAGGTTTGCTGCCTGATCACTGCTGTGTGCTTCAGGACATGGCAGTGTGGGAAACATTTTGAGAGCTTTCGAGCTCCTTCTGCCTGTAATTGAAATCTGCTTAATCATGTTTCAGGTGTTCTTGCTAACCTTTCCTTCCATGGGCTTGTACTGAAACTTTAAAGGGGTTATTTTCTAGTCCCTTCTCTGCACTGTATTCTGCTGAATCAGCTGGTGTGCTCAGTCCCATGGGCAGCTTCTCTTGCACAGACAGGTTTTGCAAAGGAAGGCAAATTGGAAACCAGAGAGGAAATTTCTGGCAGTGCAAAGGTGAGCTGGAGATGCCATGAGTGGAATGTGTGATTACAGTCATGTTGGGTCTGTGATGGGAGTTAGTGTGGGTCAAGCTTGCTTTTGAGGTGACCAGTACCTCCACTTTCAGACTGTGAACATATGTCCTGGTATACAGGGAATTTCTTGCTGTACTGGGGCCACAAGACACTCAGGAAAAATAGCAGCCCCTTCAACCCAGTTATATTTTGGTACTGTTGATAATGGTTTGAGGGTCCTTTATAGTACTTCCTTGTGCAATTTTTTACCATTTTATTATTTAAACATTGAGGTAGTGACAAAAAGGTCAGAGATGATACAGAAGAGCCAAGTGGTGAGAATGAAATGACCATGAAAGTAAAGGACAACAACCAGCAAACCTGGCATAGAGATATGAAACAAAGCTCCTTGGAAATAAGTTGTGTGAAGCAAATCTGATTTTTAAGCTGATCAGAGTGGGTTTTGTTTCCTGGAATGGATTTTACTTTGGATCATGGCTGTATACAGGAAACCAGAGGTAAAATCTGATCAGAATGATGGCGAGAAAAGTGTTGGGTAAGTAGATCAGTTGGAGAATGGTTGTGTAGTTTAACATAAATTTAGAACAGTGTATGTAGGAGACTCGGGAAAACAGTAGAAGTAGAGATGATCTTGGTCTGTAGAACACCATTTGGCCAATACCTGTGAATGATACAATACCAAAAGGCTTCAGGAAAGTAGATATAGGACTTGGAGATGGTGATCTGTAATTGAAGGATGAATGGGAAGGAGTTGGTTTTTAAATATGTTCTGTTGAGCCTCTTGCTTCTTCTCTTGCAACTGTTCTCTAAGCAACTATTTGTTTTCTTAAATGGCAAAGTCCTGAGCTGCTTGTTCAAGGCTTTGATACTTTGAATTGATTAGAAGCCCAGTAAAGGAGATGCTGGTGCCACAAGTTTGTTGCTGAGACGGGTGTGGGGATAGTGTTGCTCTTTTTAATTTAAGACTGATCTAACTAATTTTTCCCTGCTAACTTCCTATTGCTGGCAGTAGGAAATATTCCTAAAACCTCTAGTTAACAGAACAAAAAGAGCATAAATGCTTTGCATTTGCACCTTGTGAACATGTTTCACTACAGGCTGTCCATTGGGCCAGGTAGAGAAATAATGAATGGTAACTGCCTGGGAAGTCAAGAGGCTTGTCGGAGGAGGTAATAAATTTTAGTCTATCCCTCTTAATGGTTTGTGATCCCTCTTACTGGTTTATGTGGGTGTTAGCATAGGCACAGCAAGATACCTGTATTACGATAAGTTATTTGTTTAACATAAAGCCTGAAAAAATAATTTGGATCTACCTATTCTCTTTACATATATTTTCCCTTCTTCAACCCAACATTCCTGGTCAAAATGAGAAGTTTTAGGTTTCTTTTCCATCTTGCAAATAGTACTGCTTTGCCTGTGGAGCCCCTCAGTTTGTTTAAGGGCTCTCTTGAATTGGGACAGTAGGAAGGGCTGCAACCTGAAAGGGCAGCAAACTGTTGTATTTCCTGCTGCAAGCAGGTAACACCTTCATCCTCCCCATTCCTCAGCAGCACTCAGGAGCTGTGTGTATGGGCATCCACCTTTCTTCCACCTCCTCTCTCAGGTTGTCCTCTCCTTTCCCATGCCACCTCCCAGGTGATGACTGGGGCATGGCCTTACAGCAGCCCCCTCCCCAGCCTACCTGTTTTTCAGACTTCATCATGACTCAGAGGAATTGGGACGTTTCTTTCTGGGAGTAGAAACATACCAACTTAATTTTTTAAGAAGAACAAATATGTATATACTTATATATAAGGAAAAGAAAGAAAGAAATACAGGTATTTAAACACCCTTGGTAAATTCATGCATGTATACAGTGTCTTCTCCCCAGCCCGTTGGATGTGCAGCATCCAGGACACTAAATGACAAAAACCTCATGAAATGATAGACAGGTCTTCTAGCAGCCCCCCGAGAGAGCAGGTGGTTCCTTCTCTGGGTAACTGTGGCGTGTCCCATGTTTCAGGTCGTGCGTATGAAGGACATGGGGCGGCTGGGGCTGTGCTCGTGTCACACGGGGACCCGCGCGGGGCAGCCGCGCTCGGAACAAGCCATGTGCGCCCCGCGCGTCCTCCTGCGCCCGCGCTTCGGGCAGGGCAGGCATCTCCTCACCCCTGTCCCCCTCCTGCACTGCCCTTTTCCTTCATTCCTCTGAAACACAAACAAAAAACCCTTCCTGCTTTATTTATAAATGCGTGTTTTTATACTTTCGGCTTTAGGCAAAATAATACTTTGTCTTTTTTTTTTAATTATTATTTCGGAAAAGAATTTAAAATTCCATTTGTTGGTTGGGTTTTTTTTGGTTGTTTTTTATTTTGGTTTTTTTTTGTTTTGTTTTGTTTTGTTTTGTTTTGTTTTGTTTTTTGCACTGTGAGGCTCCCCCGGGAGCTGTTTTTAACTCTGTATCCATTTGTACTTCGTGTCTTAAACTGTTTCAATAAAAACGTGACCATTTGTTACTGAGCTGCGCGACTCACTGGGGCATTGCGCCCGCGGTTCGTTTTCCGGGGGAAGGGGCGGGCTCGGGGCGGGAGCAGGCGGGGCGGTTGCTGCGGGGCCGGGCTGTGCATGGCGGAGGGCGCGGCGCTGCGGGCCGTGAGGGGCTGCCTGGCCGCCTTCCCGCGGGAGGCCCGCGGTGAGCGCCGGAGCGCGGAGCGGGGCGGGGGAGGCCGCGGTGACCCCGCCCGGGGCGGGCAGTGGTGCTGGGCCGGCCCCGCCGCCGCCCCGGGGCCCGGCCCGCCCGGTGCTGCCGCCTCGGCGAGCGGCAGCGGCGTGGGGCCGTCAGCGGCACCCACTGCGCTGCCGGCATGTGGTGGTTCCGAGGTCAAGGTCAAGCAGAAAGGCCCCGGCAAGAAGAAAGCGAAACTCGAGAAAACGGTCCTTTAATGGTTGTTTCTCTTTGTATAAAGTAGCAAAACAAAGCACTATTCCAGCTTCCAAAATATCATTCTGTGGTATCGCCTCTGTATGGGAGGTGCACTTCCTATGGCACAGGCCCTTTGGCCCTTTATCCTCAGGCGCTGGCCTAAGGTTTCCATCCGGCTCTGAAAGCGCCCTAACACTCCCTGGGCTTTAGCAGAGGGATTCTGGATCCGTGGAAAGCGCTGCTTGGTCTCAGCGTGGTGAGGCGCGTGAAGCCCGTGTGCTGGAAGGAGGCGCTTGTCCCGGGATGCTCAGTAACAGTGTTTATTGTTTGCCTGGACAGAGCTGGGCTGGCCGGAGTCCGTGCCCTATCTTGATAGGCCTCCGTCCCCGCTGGAGTTCTATCGAGAGTGGGTGAGTCCGAATAAACCCTGCGTAATCCGCAACGCCATCAGCCACTGGCCAGCTCTGAAGAAATGGACCTCAGCATACCTCAGGTATGAGCGAGCTGTGGAGCAGGACTGGTGTTCAGTTTTGGGTGACCTCACCAAAAACCCCTTGGTTAATCTTTGCTTTTATTTGCAAGTTTAGCCCAGATTCCTTCCTGTTTCTGGCTGAAGGTTCTCAGTCTTCCCAAGGTCAGGTGTGTCTTCCTTGCACACACACTGCCCTCCCAGTTCTGATGCAGCCAGGAGGGTGGATGATGTGGCTGTGTGCAGCCAACAGACTCAGGCTATTAAAACCCACACAGCTGGAGTGGGGCTGTAATGCTCTAAGAACAGACTGACTTGTTTGTGACTGAGCACACCTTGTTTTCTTCAAAAAACTAAAGGGTGAGCATTTTAATAATGACTGAAATTTCAACAAAAAGTCTCCTTTTAAGAGAGGATTTGTGGTTAGACCTAGTATCTGTGAGTCAGATTCTGTGGGGTTTTAAGGTAAATATCTCATGGAACTAAGGACTATTAGCCTCATGGGGTGTGTATCTATCAGTTTCTGTCCACCCCTTCTCCCTGCTCAGATGCTTTTGAACATGTGAACCCGTGGATTTGGCTGAGTTTAACAGCTACAATAATATCAAGCTCTGCCGTGACTGGTGAAAAGAAGTGGCCAAAGAGGACCACTGCATGGAGGAAAAGGGAGATCCCTTGTGAGCGTACCTGTTAGGAGAGAATTCAGAGAGGAAAAAGAAACTAGAGTTGCCTTGACTGCAGGGAGCAGTTGGAGCAGAATGCTGGAGTCATTACCACATAGCAGAAAATCTGATCTAGAGACACCCATCCATGGAATGATAGGCATCTTATTTTTGCTGCCCTTGAAGCATGTTTTTAAAATAACCAGTATGTTATATGAGAACTAATTGCAGGCCTGGGTATAAACCTTTTGATTTGTTTTGCAGGGAGGTGGTAGGTCCCAAGGTGGTGAGTGTGGCAGTGACACCAAATGGTTATGCAGATGCAGTGTTTCAGGACCGTTTTGTCATGCCAGAGGAGCGCCAAATGCCTTTCATGGACTTTTTGGACATTGTGGAGAAGAAAGTGACCTCTCCCAATGTATTCTATGTGCAGAAGCAGTGTTCAAACCTCACTGAGGAGTTCCCTGAACTTGTATGTGATGTGCAGCCTGACATACCATGGATGAGTGAGGCACTGGGTAAACCCTCAATTTCTCTCATATTCAGTAAATATTTTGCATGGAGCTTTAAAGCAATCACACACATTTAAAACAATTCACTACATGGAGAATACTTGTTCTCTTTCTGAATGCCACAGCTCAGTTTGGTTTCATCCTCTTAGAAAGCAGAAGTGGTAAAATACCTAATAGAGTAATCCAAGTTTTGGGGTTGGATTACTCTGAAATCAGTATGTCTGTTGTGTAATGGGACCCTCACAGCTGAAAAGAGGTTGTGTAACACTTTACATTGAGTGGCTTTTCTTTGATCTAGAGTTATGTTTTGGCTTAGTGTTCACAGTGTAGAAGGAGGTTGCTGTTGTTCACAGAGTGCTATTTGCCATGAAATCTGTCATAGTTATGAAGGAAGTTATAGGACAGAATTTTTTAAAAAAGGATGATTTGTTATTGTCACCATATTTCTTCTCTCTAACTATACAGGGAAGAAGCCTGATGCTGTGAATTTCTGGCTTGGGGAGTCAGCTGCTGTGACATCTTGTACGTATCCTATGGCAGTGTAAATCTTCTGGTGATTTCAGCACAAATTTAAGCTGGCTTGTTTTGAGTTAGTGGCTCAGGAGAATGGTGTGGTTTTTCTGACAGGGCAGTGCTATTTTAACTTAAATGCTTTTTTTTGCATTCCTTATTCTGCCCTTCTGCAGCCTCCTGCTGCAGTGTCTCTGGATGCATCTACCTGACATTGTGTCAGGCAAAGCACTGACATTTTGCTTCATTGAATGCATTTGCTACAGCATGATATTGTGACTTTCCACTGGCTGCAAGAGGAAGAAGCAGTCTGATAATAATAGGGAAATAATAGGGAAAGCTGATAACTTTCAGTTTACTGTAGTTTCTGCTGCAGAGAAGGAAATAGCTATGTTATTCTGTCTTTCTCCCCATTTCTCTTTTTTTTCTCAATCCTAGTACATAAAGATCATTATGAGAACTTGTACTGTGTAGTATCTGGAGAGAAATATTTTCTGCTGCATCCACCAAGTGACCGTCCCTTCATCCCATATGGTACATCATTTTGCTGTGCAATGTGTCTGAAGGCTGGAAGGAGGACAGACTAAAACACTGAGAGATGTGAAAAAAGGAAACAGTGGTAACATTTTGATGTTTATGCAGTGTTATGCTTTCAAGTGTGAACAGAAATCTCTTCTACTTCAAGCTGCAGGTAGTTTGTAATACAAATGTTATTCTGAAGCCAGGTTTTCCAGTCCAGTAAAGTAATGAGCTCATTGGTTCACATCTTGATCCTGTGTCCAGTTCTGGGCCACTCAGTTCAGGCAGGACATTTAGATACTGAAGCGAGGCAAGGGAAGGGCATTAAAGCTGGTGAAGGTTCCAGAGAGTAACTCCTATGAGGAGCAACTGAGGGAGCTGGCCTTTTTTAGCCTGGAGAAAAGGAGACTCGGGGGGAACATATGACTCTCTAGAACTCCTGGAAAGGAGGTTGTACCCAGATGGGGGTCAGGATCTTTTGCCAGGCAACCAGTGACAGAAGGAGAGGTAATGGTCTCAAGTTGTGGCCAGAGGAGGTTTAGATTTGACTTTGGGAGGAATTTCTTCACATAAATGTGATTAGATATTGAAATGGACTGCCCAGGGGAGTGGTGAAGTCATGTGCCTGGAGGTGATTTAGGAAAGACTGGATGTGGCACTTAGTGCCGTGGTTTAGTTGATAAGGTGGTGTTCAGTCATACCTCAGACTTGATGATCTCAGATGATCTCAGATCTCATATCTTGATGTCTTTGCCAATCTAATTGATACTTGTGGCAGTCTCTTCAGCTTTAGAATATTTAAATTTTTTAAGTATATTGTCAGTGTTGTAGCATGTCATCTTTGTCTTTGTACAGGTTTGGATTCTGCTTACCTGCTTTTCTCTAGAAAAAAAAAAAAACAGGAAGCTAAAATATTACTTGTATTGAAATATCCAAGTTACTAACTGAATCTCTGAAAACTGAGAAATGAAGAAAGAGATTCTTATGGTGGTGTTGCTTCACACTGCCTATTTTCTGTTTCTTTATGTGCACAGCAGTAGTTATTGTTACAGTGTCATCTAAAAGACAGACAGCTTAACTATACCTCATAAGACTTAATTTTCCCATTCCTTGGCTTTCAAACCATCAGACTAAGTGAATGCAGAGTGCTCTATGATGGAAATATAATTTTGGCTAGATGTGTGCTGCTACAATATTTTATTTATACTGTTTTTATTTTGTTTACAACCTTGAAGTCATAGAATCATAGAATGGTTTGGGTTGGAAGGGACCTTCAAGATCATGAGTCAATGCCCCTGCCATTCAAGAGACCAAATCACTCAAAGCTCCATCCAGCCTGACCTTGAATACTTCCAGGGACAGGGCATCCACAACTTCTCTGGGCAATCTGTTCCAGTGCCTCATGACCCTCATTGTTCAAAAATTCTTCCTAATATATATAATCTAAATCTACCCTGTCTCAGTTTGATACCATTAACCCTTGTCCTGGCCTTGGTAAAAAGTTCTTCTCTGTCTTTCTTATAAGCCCTTTTTAGGTACTGGAAGTCCAAAGTGTGGTTTCCTCAGCCTCCTGTCTTCTCCAGGCTGAACAACCCCATCTCAGCCTTTCTTGGACAGGTGGTGTTGTATGTATGTGAATGTATGAAATATATGTGTGTTATAGGAGTCCTACTTTGTAAAACAAATTACTGTTAAAACACAGAACAGAGATAATGCTTACATTTCATAGTGTGTAGTAAAAAGAGAATTCCATATTTTTGAGCATTAGGTTAATTAATAGAGAGAAACTGTCTGAAGGGAGGGCTTAGAAAACCACATGTGCTGAAGCAATGAAAGAAAAACAACCAACAGTATCTGAAGCAATTGATGAGCCCTGTCAATTAAAATTAGAAATGAAAGACTGGCCACAAGTTACTAATAACTCTTGTGAGTGCTTCTTTGGTAGACTGACCTAAGATGAAACACCTAACTATAGAATGATGTGTAAGTCAGGGGTGCATTTATGCCTTCTGAAAAGGAAAGAAAACAGTTACTGGAACATAATAGGACTGGGATACAAATGGGCTTGGAGGAGAATCAGTATTATTCAGACTGACTGCAAAAAAACTATATTAAAAACTGGATAAAATTTGAAATGGAAAAAGAGAAGGATAGTAAAATTTGAAAGTGGTTTTGTCTTAATTTTTCTTGATGAAAGTGTGACATGCGCTGCTGTTTGGTTCTCTGAATTGTCATTTAATTCTTTGATCTGGTTCCAGAGCTCTATCAGCCAGCAACCTACCACGTATCAGAAGATGGTTCATTTGAAATTGTGGATGAAACTACTGCAGAGAAGGTAAAAAATTTATAGAGAATGCAATTAATACAGTAGAGAGAGTCTGGGACATTGCTGAGCCCTCAAACTCAGCATATTGATTGATATTTAGAAATCCTTCATTATTGGAAAGCAAATGCCCAGATATTTCACTTGTATTTTACTATTTGCAAAGGATACCCAGCTTCCAGAAAAATCTTTTACTGCACACCTGAAACGATTAATATAATTAAGTGTTGCATGGCACCAGACTTTAATAGATCCACTAAAGAACTTTTGAATGCATTGACAACAAAGGAATTGATTTCATGATACCTGAAATAGACCCCTCTACATTCACTTTCTTTTGGCCCTCTACTCAGGTCCACAGTAGTATCACTCAGTGCAGTAGAACATACCTGTCTGAATTAATAAGTTGTATTTTCTTAGTAGTAGCAATATTTATTTGATTAAAATGTTTAGATCTGGAAGCACTTTACAAATCTCAGTAGAATATTAAGCCCTTGCCTTTTGCCTCTGCAAAGTGTGAGTAATGTTACAACAGAACTTGAACTGGGGCTTGTTCTCTGTTTCCAGAGTGGTGTGCATGGAATCTCATTCCTGTAATTCAGAAAGGTTGGAATGCTGAAGTTTATAATTCTGTAGGGCAGAGAAAGAATTATTGCAGGCATGAGGGACTTCTCAGAGAGGAAGGATGTTTCAGCTGCTGGGAGTAAAAATTACACCAGAGAGCCTAAGAAGAAGAAAGGAATTTCTAAAGAGTGCTGCAGATAAAGTATTCAAGTGCTGAATGTAGGGGGAACAAGCAACTTCAGGGGCTGGAGGTGTTTTGAAAGTATGCCACGAGACTGCAGTTTCATGGATGACATTTATTGCCTTTTTCTAAATAGAAATGCATCACCGAAGGAGGCACATCTTTGCATCCTTGACCTATTCCCAATTGCATGTGGAAAGCTGTGTAGCTGTACATGTTTTGCTAGACAAAGTACATGTTTTGTAACCTAGTGAGTTTGATTATCAGTTGTTTTTCTGGAAGCTTGCTGGAATTTTTTGCCAGGGTCAGTACGATATGCACACTCTTTTTCCTTTAGGTGCCCTGGATCCCTCTGGACCCCTTGAACCCTGATCTGGAACTGTATCCAGAGTATGCTCAGGCAAAGCCTTTGAAGTGTACAGTGAAAGCTGGTGAGATGTTATATCTACCTTCTCTCTGGTTCCATCATGTTCAGCAGTCACATGGCTGTATTGCAGGTAAAATAGACAGTATTTCCAGATACATTTTTGAACTATGATGGGTGTGCAGGTAGATATCCCACAGCAAAGCACCAGTGGAAGCAAAAGTTCCTTTAAGGTTTTCTACCTCTCTACAGGAGGGAATAACAATCTTGACAGATCCCATGGGGCTGCCTCCTTGCAGCCTGTTTTGCTTATAATTCGTAGCTTTGTTGACACAACATGGAAGATACTCTGTTTTCTTATGAGCTGAAATCTGTTTTGACCCAGTCTCTTACCGTGCTAATAGAGTTGTGTTTGTGTTACTGTTCCCCTGCACTTACCAAAAGTCTTTGTCATCGCTTTCTTTGTAGGATTTATCATAATCTCTCTATCCCTTTTTTTCTTCTCTCCCCAAGTGAATTCCAGAATTTTGATCGGTGCTCATTTGGTACATGTGGAGGGGTGGGGATGGTGCAAGGTATTATTGTTATGTTGTGCAAGTTTTGCAAGGTTTGAGGAAGAGAATTTTGTAAATCATTACATTCTAGACTTAAAATGTTTTTCCCTTTTCTTGTCTCCTCAGTGAATTATTGGTATGACATGGAATATGACATTAAGTACAGCTATTATCAACTACTAGATTGTCTCACAAAAGCTGTGAAAATGCCATAGCAAAGGTGGGAGACTCGAGCCTGTGATGTCTGTTTCTGATGTGATGCAATCATCAACATCTGTGACTGGAGTACAAATGTGATTCCCCCAAAAAGAACTGAACATTAAATTATGGTCAACAATGCCTGCTGAACACATCATGGATATTTTTCTTGATTTCAGAGTCCAGACCAATTGGCCAGATATTTTGGCTTGTAAGGAGAACTTTGATAATAGGATTTTTAGGCCTTTGCATGTTGCCTTGGTGATGGTGAGCAAAATAAAATGTGAAGGGAGATAATCCAGGTTTTGAAAATCTCAAAATGGAAGCCCTGACTGTTTGTTCAGATCTACAGATTGTTTTCATTACAACTCAAGTGGACAAGGGAGGATCTGCTCTATGCATCAGGCTGCAACAGTCCAGTCTATGCATTCTGCTTAAGGCAAAAGTCTGTCCTGTTGTAATTAATTAAGTTCAGTGGCTGTGGTGTTTTGATGGTGAGAAACTACAATTTCTGCAATAAATAGGTCAGTTTAAACCTTATTTCTGTAATAATTTACTTTTTTTTTTCCAAAGTAAACAATGGCTGAAGGACATCTAGGAGGACATGCAAAAGTCAATCTTGGCTATTTTCCAATAAAAAGCTACACATTTTTAGTGCTGTTTTTTATTTCCTTTCACTGTTGTTTTTAAACATAACTGCATTCTCTTGCATCCTGAGGGATGATTTTAGAGTTGCTCTGCCATATCTGCAGTCAATCTGCATATCACCTGTGGTCTCATGGCATGAGGTGTGATTCTACAGCTTGTAAGCTCACTGATTGTTTCATTCCTTTGCCATTAATTGCTGCTTAGAGTATGGTCAGGCAAGTTGTTTGTACCAGGGGCCTGGTTCAAACAGCCCTAATTCCCATTTTTATTTCCACAGAGTAGGATGGGACTACTCACGGTTCTGAGACCCCTAGGGTAAGACAAGAAGTCTTTTAAATACGCAGACATTGCAAAAATGTAGTATTGTTGTTTATGAAAACCAAAAGCTGGTGTTTATTGTTAGATCTTCAAACAGATCCTTAGAAACATTTTTAATACAGGGGAAATTAATTACTGGGAAGGAAAAAAATTGTACTTGTTTGACTCTGTTTCTTTTGCTTTTTAAAAGAAACATAGTTATAGCATAAAGTTTCATTTTAACTTGCGGTGCTTGTCCAAAAATGGCAGGAAGGTCAAGAGGGATCAAGAGCAGGCTTTGTTTCGTGGTGAGACTAAGATGTCATGCTGCTTAGGCTTTGCAGCTTGTCTGTGTTTACTGTTCCCTGGCAAAGTCTCCCAAGCCTTCCAAATCTGGGATTTCCTGCAGCTGGGGGGGGCGCAGCAATTTCGATATCTCTTTTTGCTGCTTTGGGGTTTTTAATTTAGTTTCTCTCTGTAATCAAAAATAAAAGCACTGGCCAAGAACAAGTGACAGCTTGTGCCCGTGCAAGCGGCCGGTGTCACCGTGCCACCCGAGCCGGAGAGTCTGGCGGGAGGCGTGCTCTGAACTACGGCTCCCAGCAGCCCGTGCCGGCCGAGTAAAGGAAGTGCTCACGATGATTCCTCCTGGACTTTGAGCAGAGATTTTAATCCCGAGAAGGGACAGGTTGCTGAGGCTCGTGTCTCACGCCGTTCAGGCGGTCGGAGCCTCGCCCCAGGCAGGGCCACAGCTCTCAGTCCGGCCAGCCGGGATGGCGGTGCGTCTGTCTGTCCTGCCTTCCCTCCGGTGCCTGTTCGATGAGCCCGTGCAGATCCGTGTGGCCGGACTGCAGCCGCAGCAGGCGGTCACCCTCCGGGCCAGCCTGGTGGACGAGAGCGGGGAAGTTTTCCAATCCCACGCTCTCTACAGGGCTGGGAGCAGCGGGGAGCTGGACCTCAGCCGCTCCCCAGCGCTGGGGGGCAGCTATTTGGGAGTGGAGCCCATGGGGCTGCTCTGGGCTCTGCGGTCCAAAACACCCTATAAGCGGCTGGCAAAGAGGAATGTCCTGACCCCTTTCTGTGTGGACTTGGAAGTGTACGAGGGCCATGGGGACACGAGCCACTTGCTGGGAAAATGCACCAACGAACGATGGTTTTTAGGAGAGGGGGTGAAGAGGATTTCGGTCAGAGAAGGTCGTCTCAGAGCAACCCTCTTCCTTCCTCCTGGTGAGTTTAATTTCATTCTGTTTTTCTAGGTATGTCTGACACCAGGTATTATGCCCCGTGGTCCCTGAATGCACTCGGCAACCCAGAGCAAAGCCTCAGCTAACGCTTCTCTCAGCCTGTGCCTGGCACAGGTACCTGGATCATCACAGCAGAGCAAACAGGAGCAGGTGTTGCCCAGGCGGGGCAGGGGTATGGTGGTGCAGAGAGGGCAGCATTGGTAACACAAGGTGTCTCCTGGTTGTTCCAGTTGAGTGTCTTGACCTCTCTTGCGGCGAGAGCTTTGTCAAACAGCGTGTTTATTTCTTAGCTTTTCTGTTTAGCTGACAGGACAAAGAGGCCCCGGTCCTTGGCAGAGCTGTGATGCGTGACAGCTCTGGCTGTGGGGTGAAGAATGACAAGGCATGTGGGAGCACTGGACTCAGGCTGCAGCCAGCCTAGGCTGAAGAACAATGCCCTCAGCAGCTCCTACAGATCTTCCTGCAGGTTCTGGACCTGTCTCTCTGTGTCTCTAGCTAAGGAAAAGCCAAAGAAAGAAGTCTCTTCCTGACTGGGCAGCTGAACTGCATGGGTTACTTAGGGAGATGGGAGACAAATGGGAAAAGCAAGGTCTTGAATTAAACAGGTGCCATATTTTACAACTCTGTACACAGACAGTGCTGAGAATGGATCCTGTGCAAAGCTGCTTTAAGCCTGAAGTGTTTCTGTTCCTTGAATGCCACTTAAACATGGCTGTCTTGCTCTGTAATTAACAAACAGTCCCTTGCAGCTGCAGCAACACCACATCTTGTAAGGGAAATCTGGCTGTGAGAATGGGCAGACCAGCATCAGGAAAGGAAGGTCCTATTGCTGCAGGAGAACTGAGGAGTTCAGGGGCAGTTACTCAGATCTTACTGATGCCTGAATTGGCACAGGTCAGTTCTGGCATTTGTGAGTATTTCATAACCCCAGTATTTCATAACCCAAGTATTCCCTTCATGGCATGCCTGCTAGCATAGTGCCTAAGGAAGAGCCACTCCTGCAGTAATACTGTTTCTTCATTGATCCTCAATGGCCTGAGGGCTTGTAGGCCAATGCCAGCTCAAATTCAGGAAGAGAGAAGGATGTCCAACATGTGAACACGAGTTCCTAAGAGAAAAGAAATGTGCAAATTCACGTCCTTACAGTCATTTTATGTGTTCCTGAGAATGACACCCATCATGGAAAGCTTCAGAGGATGATTTTCTGATATCTGCTGTCCTTATGTGTGCTGAGGAGACACCACAAAAGGAACATGTAGAGGAATTTTCTTTTGGTTATGTATACACCCTCCTTTCATTGCAGGACCTGGCCCATTCCCTGGACTTATTGATTTGTATGGATCTGGAGGAGGTCTTATTGAATACAGAGCAAGTCTCCTGGCTAGCAGAGGCTTTGTGACTCTGGCTCTTGCTTACATGTCCTTTGAAGACATCCCTGCTATGCCAAAGATCCTTGAACTGAGCTATTTTGAGGAGGCTGTGAACTTTTTGCGTAAGCAGCAGCAGGTAAGAGATGAATTATGGTGCTCTTCCTAAAACTATTTTCCAGTTTGATAATTGGTTCCTAGACTAGAAATATTAAATTGCTTAAGCAGGAAACAGTAATTTTGTACTAGTTTTGCATATTTTAAGATTTTAGAAGGGAAAAAAAATCCATTGGCTTTTTTTTACTGTTTCTGAGATATTACAGGCTTTTGATTCTGAGTAAGTTTTGCAGGACAGTAATAAAACACTCTAACAACAGAATCCTTTACAGTTGTAGCATTGGAGGTGTGACATATCTTAAGAAGCTGAGGCTGTATTTGAACAAGTGTGTGGGACAAGAAAGACATTTTATGGCAATGTATCATCATACTTAACCCAAAAGTGACCAAGAGAAATCAAGTAGCATATAAATTTTTAATGCAATGCTACTTAATGTGTATTTGTTTTGCAAAGTTATTTACTTTCTATCACATGGACACCAGGATTGTAGGCAGTGTGAGAGCAGAATTCAGCCTTGCTTCTTTGTCTTGTTCCTCAGAAAGCTCTGAAACATCTAGAATTCAGTGTGAAGGGCCTTCACTAGCAATAAGTTGATTTAAACAGCTATTGGGCTCACTTAGCCTCAGGTGCAATGAACATTATGAAATTATGTCAGCTGTAGGGGAGAAGAAACTGCATGAAGAAATTCAATGCAAGTAAACCTGGGAAAAAGTGGCTTGGAGAGAGGAGCAGTAAAGACGCTGTACTGAGAGCAGGCTGAGCTGGGATGTGGAGGGAGCAAGGACAATTCGTCTATGCAGGTCACCAGGAGGCAAATGTGTTACAGGAAGAGAAATGCTGAGGATCTGTAGAATTTGTAGTCACTCTTTTGAAGGCTCAGCAGAGAGGGATAGATGAAGGAGTAATATAACCTGAACAGAGAGAGGGAAGGGGCAAAATATGAGTGGCTGTAGTTGGATGAGTGAGAAAGCAGAACTGGAGAGGTTGTGTCAGCTCAGGAAATAAAGAGTAATTAATATTACTGTTTTCATAATTCTGTTTCAGGTGAAAGATACTGGCATTGGTGTTTTGGGCTTGTCTAAAGGAGGTGATCTAGCCCTTTCCATGGCCACATTTCTACCTGGCATCAAGGCAGCTGTCAGCATATCTGGAAGTAGTTTTAATTCCTTTATTCCCCTGAAGGGGGATGGCTTCACTATTCCTGTCCACCCATATGACTTGGGGAGGGTGAAGATTAGTGATGAGTCTGGAATAGTAGATTTTTCAGGTGTCTTAGACGATCACATGGACCCAGCAACTTGGGATTGTCGCATACCTGTGGAGCGGTCCTTAGCCAAGTTCCTCTTCCTGTCTGGACTGGATGACATGAACTGGAAAAGTGACCTCTATTGCCAGGATGCTGTTCAGCGCCTTCGGCAACATGGCCGAGAAGTGGAGTTCTACTCCTATGCTGGAGCAGGGCACCTCCTGGAGCCACCATACTTGCCTCTGTGCAAAGTTTCAATCCACAGGGTGCTTGGGATGTTGATGCATTGGGGAGGGCAGTGGAGAGAGCATGCTAAAGCCCAAGAAGATGCATGGCGCAGGATACAGGCCTTTTTCTGGCAACATTTGATGGACTCAGACATCCCTAAGAGCAAGCTGTAGTGGAAACTGTCATAGATGCTGGCCAGGGATGGTATTTCAGCACTCACTGGATCTTGGAAACTCACCAGAAGTTTCCTGGACTGCCTTCCTCTAAACTCCACTGTTGCATAGTTGTTTATTTTCATTCCCCAAATAATTTCCCATTTTTAGTTGAATTTCAGTTGACTTCTGACCCCAGCTTCACAGTAGATTGGCACCATCTGTGCTGTAGCCTAAAAACAACCCAGCATCCCATCATCTAAATCACATTTGTGCTGAGCTATCTTTGCCCTCAATCTGCCACCATCTCCTTTCATAAGCAGAAATACTCTTACAGGAGGAGTTATCCATGGAATGGTTTAGTCTTGCACCTTTAACTAACATAGATATAAACAGCAATTTTGTTGGACAACACTGTATTGCACTCATCTTTCCTCCTGGTATATTGTTTTCTCCCATTTCGTAGTAAAAAGGTTGCAGTAGTTCTGATCTCAGCTAAGGGAAGAGGCACTCTTCTGGCTTAATCTGAAGTGCTGTAATAATATTTTTTTTTCCTAGTACCTCAAAACCCAGAAGTGAATCTTACCCAGGTTACCCTGGTTGTATCTCCTGCTGACTCCATATAAGTTCCATATTAGGGTAAAGTTTTTGCTGCACCACTCAGTGAGTGCAATGTGCAGTGTATCTGTGTTTGCACAGTTTGCTTGAGATTATCTGGATGAAGCCTTCAATCATCTGTGCACCTGCCAATACATTAAGGAACAATCCTGGTGTGGCCACAAGCTGTTCCTTCACTCGATTGAAGAGGTCATGAGCAGAAGTCCTCACCTCCTGTTGGGAAGACAAGTGATGAAGTCTGTGGTTTTGCACAGGGGTGATACAGATGTGCCAAGTACTTGCTCTCATATGGTGAAAGTTAGTTTGTCTCCATTTTGGGGGGAACAGTAAAGCCACTGCTGCTGAGTTCCCAGGAGCCCAGTGAGGTGGGCTGCCTCAGTGGTCCTGCACTATAGCAGACAGCTGTGGGCTCAGTGACAGCTAAGAAATGCCACTCTTCAAGAGAGGACTGACCTCACCTTCTGGGAAGAATGGGCATTTTCTTACCCTTTACCAATGTCCAAACCTGCCAAGGTGGGGCTGGAATCTACCTTGTGCATTTGTGGGATAGTGGCCAACAGCAGCTACATATCAAATGGCACCAGTGGAGCAGATTCTCCCTCCTGGAGCAGTCAAGACTCACACCCGGGCAGCAGAAGCAAGCAGGAGGTAGAAGTCTCTGCATTGCACTGAGGTAGAAAAATCTTGCCTTTGACAGTGTAGTCCCTGGTTTCCAGTTCCTGCTGAGACAAAAGCCCTGTAGGAGCCTGGATCCTGCTGAGGGAGGAATCATGCCCTTAGTTTTCTTGCTTCAGGGAGGCAATGGTCACTCAAAATGAGCACATTGGGCCTCAGAGGGGTGGGGACTCTCTCATACAATATATTCAGCACAGACTGTCCCTTCAGGTACTTCTGGTTTTCCTGAACCCCCTGTTCCTCAGACTGGTAGATGTGTACCCTGTAGCTGAAGGTGTTGAGTAGTTAGAGTGGGGACATCTCTCTCCGGCTCACCCATACTGGTCATCCATCAAGTTTTATGCTGTTGCCCCTACTTGATTTCTGTTTGGCCCTTGTGTGCCTATGTCCTGCATGGACTGTGATTGTTCCAGATGTTCAGCGAGTGGGTGGGACCTGGCAGCAGAGTAACATGTAACAGCAAGGAAAGTCAAACACATTTAAGCAGTTCCATCTGAGTAAGGAACATTTTCTTTTCCCTAATTTTTCTGTGTTATTGAAGCATTCAGAAAACCCTGGGCTGCTGATCCACATTTTCCTCAGACTCAGGGCTTTAGGCTGTGAGGTTCTCTGTCGTATGAGTAATTAAGTTATTTTATTTTTAATGAACACAGTGGGGTTTATACAAAGCAGTGTGTTGGTTTCCAGCCTGTGGGATAACTCACATTTATTTTAATACCTTCTGAGGGGAAACTAGCTTTCCCAGCCTTCAATGAGCAGTTCAAACATCTATACTTTGATTTACAAAATTGTGACCTTCTGAGAAAATATATTATCTATAGGAAACTACCATTCCAAATAAAAATGCTTTCCATCGGTAAATCAACAGTGTGGTCAGTGATGCTTTCATCCAGTTTTTATGTTGTCACATTTGGCAGTCAGGTTCTTGGAAAACAGTGTTCAAAGTAGAGGACGAAGGGAGCTGACTGGTGACTCAATTGATGACAACAGCACATAGGACCTCTTTCTTTTGTTGCTCTGGAATGACAGCTTTGCTACCCACTTAAGAGCCCTTTATCATTTGGATGACATCTGACAAGAAAGACTGAAAAAGCTGATGTAGCTGAGCATCTCTGTGCCACGTACAGGAAAATATTCAAGGCGACTCAGTTGCATTGAGAATACTTTTAAAATTAAACTCAAAATTGAAACTTATTTTCAGGAAACAGAAACTGGAAACTGATGTCAGACTAATACAAAATAACTGGAAATGGCTTAATTTCAGTAACACACTTCTGCCTGTTCTTAAGAATGTTCTTCAGCACTTTGCTGAAGATTTCGACTGCTTAATGTTTCTTCTGCTGAAGAGATGGTTTAGACCAGTAGGGCTAAGATCACAGGTTTTTTCAAGACAATAATCTACTAATTGCAGGCTGTTGAGTCAAAGTTCTTCATATAGTCTCTCCAGGCCTGCTGAATACAGACAACATTATTCAAGAACAATGTGAAAGTTATTATTTAATTAAAGATAATGGACCTTTAGCTGCAAGAGATCCTCTGCCAAGCACAACTGATAAATCTAATAGAAGTTGGAGGGGAAACTCTGTTCTTGTAATCTGCTTAATTGAAAAGTGCTTCAGATAAAATAGAGTATCAAAGGACTAGCTTGAACTGAAGGATCTTGTCTTTATTCTTAGTCACCCACTGTTTAGCTCTGCACTACATTTCTATTTTGAGAATAAGAAAAGCTTGTGACAAGCCTCTTAAGAATTGAGAATATCCCCACATATAAGCTGCTATGAACAAGTTTACTATAAGAGAACAGTATGTCTTGCAATGCTTTTTTAGGGTAGGATGATTTCCCCAGCTGTCATGGATTCAGGCAACAATGGAGAGTGCTGATTTGCCCAATACATTCTTAAGATTTTCCATCTTTGCATTGAAGACTGACCCTGAAGCATTTTGATACATATACAGTATAATTTGAAGGAAACTGCAGAATGAAAGTAGAAAAAAGGCCTTTATTAGCAAAAAGTGAACCACAGGTGCAGAGGAGGTGAAACATCTTTGAGAAAGTGGCTGTCTCTGCAGAAGTAGTGGGTATTTGAGGCTTCAATGGAATTTTAATAAGGATTATGCTGAGCAAAGGGATTTCAATGCAAATGTGCTTCTCTAAGCCTTGAGCTTCTTCAGGTGAAGCAGTGTCTCTGGGTGGCTTCTGCAAGTGAGGTTTCATGGCCACAGAACAGGAATGAAATGAAAGATGAGAATATATGTTGTGTGGTGTAATTTAGGAGTCACTTTTCTCCATTTCTGGTTTATATTCCCTGTGTGTATTTGAAAGTCTAAAGATATAGTTTTTTTTTTTTAAATTCAAAGCTTAGTTCTGTAATACATTACTAGATGATTTGTTATCAAGCTGAAAGATAAGACCAGTGTTTAATGACAAAATACAAATAGTAATTTTTTTTTTCTATATTTTGCTAAAAAAATTATAATTCTACCATTTCATTAAAAAAACCCTACTATGCTGCACTTTTTAGTGCTATGTACATATTATTCAGAAATGGAGTCTGGAATGGAATCTGATCCAAATGTAGTATTAAGCACAGAGAAAGTGATTCTTTGTTTAAGTTTGGGAAGCAGAAAGATTAATATTTCCAATGAACTAGTGCTCCTTGCAGCATTTACTGTGATATATCCCTGCTATTTTTCATTGTTGAGGACAAAAATTAGAAATTCTGAGTCTTAAAAAATTATCTGTGCAAAATTTGCACAAAACCTAAAAATGTCTGTACCTGACTCTGGATAGTACTTAGAGAAAAATTAGTAAATAAGTTACATTCTATTTCTTTAGGATTGTATCTTTTCAATTACCTAAGCTGCTGAACTTTCAATATTTTGTGTTTAGACTGGGAAGGTATGTTTACATTAAAATCACTTCAGTAAAAGGTGTGGTTTTACATTTTTTTAACTCTTAAAAGAGTACTTAAAAACTCTTGCTGCCCAGAGGGACAGTCATGCATTTTTTCTGGTTAGTGATCTAAGAGGTAATCCTGTGGAAAACAAAACAGAACAAAAAGGAGATTAAAATATTCTGCTGCATCAAAGAAGGAAACAGCAGGAACATGTATGGGGTTATCAGGAGAAGCAGGGGTGAGCCATACCGTGCCAAGATAAGTAAGAAACTAGTACAGTTTTTAGTTATGTCTGTAACAACTAGTCCAGCTGATTGTAAATCATGAATCCATTTCTGTATCCAGTGAAGTGAGTGCTTGGTGGCTCATTGTGTGCTGCCCCTGTTTGCAGTGGATCTGGTCCTGAAGCAGTGAGCTATTTGGCAGTAGTGAGAAAATTGTGAAATATGGATGTCAGATAAGAGATAAGCTGGATAGATAGTTCAAAGGAAATGTCCTGGATAGGAACAGAGCATGTGTTTATCTCTGCTTTCATCTAGAAGAGGAAGTTCTAATACCCTGCTATCATTTTAATATGCTATGAATTCAGCAAGGTAGTTTTGAATCAAGAATCCTGTGCTATCTACACGAGTCTGTCCCTGGACAGTGTCATTCTGACATCCTCAAACATCCAGCACTAGCTCAAAATGGATTATTTTTGGCTGCACACTGCTCTGACTCCAGCCATTCTCCCATCTCTGGGTTATTTCAGATCAGAGATATGTCATCTTGACACAAGAAAACTACTTTGATAACTAATGACATCACTACTGTTGTAGTGGAAGAAAAGGAGGTCAGTGGTCTGTACTTTTTGGTGGAAATATCATCAAATCACTAAAGAGCTCAGCACTTACTGCTTCCATGGCAGTCTGTATACCACTCCCTGTAAAGCTGAGACCTCCTAGGCTCCATTTAGATCAGCACTGTGCTGGGGCACTTCTGCTCTTTGAAGCTTTCTGGGGAATCTTGTTCTTTCTGTGGCTGCCTTCCCTCACCTGAGGATATAATGTCTGCTTCCTTTTTTTCCCCCTATCTTTAACAGTTTCGCTTCTGTCCCACTGACCATGAACCAGGCCATTCCACTTCCAGGGCACCCAAAATCAAAATTGTAACCCAGCTAGACAAATAAAAAATTAACCAAAATAGAGGTATAAATTGTACATAAATTATGCATACAAAGAAAAGAAAGTTAGTGTGCATTCAAGGAGTATCAGTTGTTAAATTTCTCCCCCTCATCAAGGGAAGTATGTGAGTGTGTGGGCATATATAAATGTCTGTTGGAAAGGAAGTGAGGAATGGGGAGTGAAAAGCAAAGGAAAACCAAAAGATTACGGGTCACTTCCAAGTAGAGATATTATATGATTTAAAAATTCTGTTTTCTGTTTTGTAATAACTTGGGGGTTTTCATTTTTTTTTTTGTCCTCTTTTTTTTCTCTGTAGAATGTAGGTTCTCCAGCAGAAATCTCCCTCTGGCAGAAGACAGACATGTACAAGTGAAAGTACCATGGCTCATGTCCACAAATCAGATGGTTTCACTGTGCAGTGCCAGAGGTGAGTGTATAGTGAACCCTGCCTGCTCCAGGATTCCAGGGCTCTGCACAGTGCCCATTACTCAGCCACAGGGTGAATCCTAACACAGGACACAGGATCTACTTGCAAACAAGTCACTGAAATCTGTATTTTGTTTGCTTTCTCAACTAAGGGGTTTTGCAATCAGTCATTATTAGTACACTTACTGTCATTGAGAACGAATGCTTTTATGGAGAGGTAATAAATACTTTCCATTACTGTAGCTCTAGTGACAAGTTATAGATATTTTCTCAAGCTCCTTCATGTTGAGGTCAATGTAGAAACAGAGGAACAAATTTTATTTATTTTAACTCTTGTTGATTCCATTCAGATTTTCCAGTCACTCATCAGACTTGCAAATAATGTAGTTTTTTGTTCTCTAATTGCTAGAGAGTTCTGATGTAAGAAATAGGTTTTCTCCCACTGGGGAGATTAGCATTTAGTTGAGTAACTCTGTTTTATGCTCTTAGGGACTAATGGTAAAAGTCTCCTTGAAATAACCATTAACCTAAAAGCTGGGGTTCTCCATGGGGTTTAAAAGGCTGAAGCTCATGCTTTGGCTTTGCCTGAGAAGGTTCTCCCATTTCCCAGATTTGTGTTCTGGTCAGCAGGTTGCTGTTTATTGGTACATTAGTGCTTATGGTGGGTTCAGGAAAAAGGCTTAAATTTTATTCCTCATTAGACCAATAGGTTTTGAAGTACTGTTGTTTTTCTCATGAGATGGGAGCTTTATTTTACCAAGAGTTACCTTTCACATAATAGAAAGCAAAATTAGTCATTTGGTAATTAACTTCCTTAGGATATATGGCTTAAGCTGTGCCTTGTCTGTGTCTCCCTTGATTCATCTGGAACACTGTGCCCAAAAGAGGAGGGAGGAAGAGCAGATATAAACATAACCTTTCTCTCTTTTTTTTCCAGTTGTCTCTGGCTACTAAGGTGTGTTTTGTATAGCCTAAAAAATACTGTCCACTAGCAGAAGAACTGCTTGGAAAAAGCCAAACCCATTCATCTCCTTACATGGCCTGAGAAAATACTGGTGCCTAATAGTTACCACCCAGTGAGAGTTCAGTCATACTCAGGCCAGAGCTGTCTTCTCTCTCTGCTTCATTTGCTGCTTGTTCCATTTGCTTTCTGGTATTTTTATAATTTCTGTCTGCCTTATTAGCCTTATAACAGACACCACACAGAGGATGATGATGGGCTGAGGCAGGTAATACCTCTCTGCCTTTCAAAATCACACGTTTAAGAAAGATAGCTTTGACTTTTTAAGTAATTTGCTCCCAGTACTTGGCATGTGCAGGTTCTCCCTTCAGCTGGGTGGAGAGGAGAGTAGAAGTTTTTAAGACTGTTGTTATCCTTCTTCATTCCTCTCAGTTCCCCAACCTAAGGCTATTTGGCTTTCCAGTGCTTTTGCTTTGCTTTTCTTCTCCCTGCAGAAGAACATAATTTTGCATTATTAATGAACATCAGTCCAGATCTGAAAGGAATGCAATTTCCTGGGCTCTGGGGGAATCCAGAGGTTAGTCTCATAAATCCTGTGTATACTCTGCAGCTCTTCCAGCTCCTAGCCAGGTTTGACAACAGGGTCATTTCATGTAGTGCTCACGTAGTAAAACACATTGCTTTTGTGGCCTCTCAGCAGTCTGTTCAGGGTAAATCAGTGCACATAGGGTTGTTACTTGAGCAGTGCCTGTGCATGTCTCAGCTGCTTTCCTGCTACTCTGTCTGTAGAACAGTGCAGAATTCTCCTCATGAGGTGGTGTTCCTGGAGGACAGAGCCTCCTGCTACACCCAAAAAACAGAGTGATTTTTCTGAGGGTCACCACATGTACAAATCCCAGAGTCCAGGACATTCTAGACAGAATGTTACTTAGTGTGTGAAATACAGCTCTTCTGGGAGCAGAGGAGTGTTTGTGGATGGTAATGATGGTTTCTCCTCCTGTGGTCCCCAATTCTCCAGTGCGAGATTCCACGTGGAGACAGTCAGGAATACTTTTATCTTTGCAAGATTTTTCTTGAAGGGTTTTAGATTTTCATTGAAGAGGTGTGAAAACTGAAAGCATATCTAAGGATGTTTTCAATATTTTTATGCCTCTGAAAGTGGTAGCAGCAGCCTCAGCTCTGTCTTCTGCCAGTACCATAGAAACAGCAGGCATAGCAGGTACCTACTTTCAGGCAAGAGCCACAGACCAAACCAAAATTCTCTTCTGCAGTTGCCCCCAGACTACCAGAGGTCTGAGCTTCTGCAGTTTATCGCTTCCTGATCCTTTGTTTTATTCTCCACCTATTTTAGTTTGTTTTCCTCCATTAGGTTTCCTGAATTCTGCTTTTCTTTCTTTCTTTCCTCTTGTCTCTCTTTAGAAGAATTCCAGCCTTATGTTGAGTTCTTATTCTCAACAAACTTTGCAAAATGAATTCTGTATCTCTTGTAATACAGATGGTCAGATTGTTGTGATGAGGTATGTTGAAAGGAAATTTATTAATGATCAGATCTCAGGTTTTTGTGTGATTAGTAACGTTTCAAACGACAACATACTTAGCACTGATATGGACTTTATTCCTCTGTTAATCCACTGACTATTTGGACTGCTGCTGCAACCTGAATCCATTCTGGGAGCAGACTGTATCAGAAAAGGAAGAGCCTGATATATTACTGCAAGAGAGAGGAGATTATAAAGATTGTATTTGCTTCAGGGCAGAAGGGCTTGCTCAATGCTTCTGGTAGCTCTTGAGCCTTCATTGTGAAATGAGGAAGAAATGGCAGACCCAGCACAAACTCTTGTTGCAGAGGTGGATTATATCTAAAAATGAAATAAAATAAAATATCTGATATGTCTGGAATTGGGCTTTAAGAATATGGAGATGCAAATGCTGATATGACAAGGATTTCTATAGGGAAATATTACCTCTTTCACTAATATGTGGTTGTACATTTCTGTATGTAGATTAAGTTTGCAAGAGAAAAAGGATATATCCTTGCCAGCCATGGATTTCCAATGTATCCTTGACTTACTGCCATAGGACTAAAAACATCAGCAATCCCTGAACATGGTCTGGATTTGTAAAGGTTTTCTGACAGTGGAATACCTTCTGCTGTCTTAAGCTGGTCTTCTACCCCTGTCAGAAGAAAGGAAGGATCTCTTCAGCACTCTCTCTCTGCTCTAAACACTTCTTGTTTTAGCTCACTAGGTGGCGTCCTGAACACTGTCGCCAGGACTTTTGACCATGAGATTACTATGAGAAAAAATAGCACATATCCTGAAGGACCTCAGATTGTTATCAGTGGGATTTTACACATCTGCAAGTATTAGATTGGTGACAAAGTGATCAACATGTTACAGAAATGGATGCTGGGTGAGTATAGAGGTTCATTTTTCCTCTTTCCATATTCTAGAATCATGATTGACTGTATGGGTAAACATAACCTTCAGTAGCTAGTTGGGAGCTCTTGTTCTGCTATGCCATATCCTGAAGAAAATACAGTATGTCCTGGAAACTCTGATCAGAAACTGAGTGCAGGATGCTTTGGTTTCCTTTGGCAAGCAAAAATTTGAAAGGAAATATGATTTGGGTGTGTAATGGTGGTTGAGGCTTTGGTAGAGAGGAAAGACTGATGGTTTGTCTCCAGATAGAGGTGTAGAGGGAACCTTTTAGCTGTGCATGCTGTCTATGGGCTCTCCCAAAATGTATCTGAGCTCAGAGCAGCTGCCTTGCTGGCTCAGAGCCCTCAAACCTGCTTGTTCCTGGTATGTGCCTGCTCCTGCCTTGCCATGCATTTCGTATTGCCAGCAGTTCAAGACTTGATTTTGTGTCTTCAGTTCAAAAGTGCTGTGGGAGTATACACTGATGGAGGCACATGTGGTTGGGGTATAAGGAAAGAACGAGGCGTCACTAGGAGACGGGATCCCAGCTTGCCTTTCAATGTGATTGCAGCCACACTAACCTTTTTACAGGTATTTCAAAATGCTGGGTAAGCAGTCATTGCACAGCTGAAGCCTGTATTGTTCAGGGAACAGCATATCCATTTGACATACAGCCATTTTATTTAATGTGGCCAGATGGAACAACCCTATTTAGATTCAGAATACAGTGAATTGTAACACTGTTTTTTTCAAGGAAGAAAAATGTTACCATAAATATACAAACTTTACACTCGAGAAGATGGAGAGGAAAATTTTATCCTCAATACATAAAACTATGTAATAATTTATAATAATGCTTCCCAGCTGTAATGGGATATTACAGAATGTATATTTTTAAATTTTTTTTCAGAGTGTACTGTAATTCTCAGCTGCTGGCTAAATGTGTGCTTTGCTTTCCAGGACATATGATTATCTTGGCAGCAGAGAGAGGTTCTTTAGCTTTTATTACAAACCTCTAGTCCTTTAAACTGTGGGCTTCATCCCCTCTGTAGGGTCACCTCTACTCTGGCCTGTCCATGGACAGCACTTCCTTTAGCAACCATGCTGACATTGAAGGGTGCAGTCCATGGGAGACAGATAAGAAAGCTAAGCAGAGACAATGTGGGTGTGAATATAAAAGAAGGCTCGGCTGCTCAAAGCATCATTACTGCACCTCTGTACCAGGGAGATCCTGTACTCTGTCCTCCCAGTCTAGGGGAAAAAGTCTGTCACCTGCGGCTGAGTAAAATTTACAGGTCACAAGATGGCGGCATAATCTCACCAGTCAGGGTGACAAAATTTGAAGGGTCAGGCCAGTAATCTTCCTCAGCTCAAATTCCTGTTTTGAACAGTCAAAGTCCTGTATCTAATTAGCTGGTGCTTCCTAGGCTCTAACTGCTATGTATATAGGTGAAACTATTATATATGTAGGTGAAAATCCTTTGAGAACACCTTTCAAACTAACCTATTTCATTTACATTCAGATGCACTGTGATAGCTTTGACATAAATTGCTCACCAGGAATTCAGTATGGAATAGAAAAAATGACACCAGCATTTAATCTAATTAATCAGCAAAAAAGACAACATTGATAGCACACTGACTTTGCAAAGCCTGTGCAACTGGGAGTCATACTGTTGTATTTTCACTTCCTCTCTGCCCTTGAGAGCAAGGTGCTCTGAATGCTGCCTCAAAATACACATTTCTTAATGAGCATTAGTACTACTGAGTGAATATATTCCCTGTGAAGAGCTAATTAATATATTTTTCTCCTTCTGTTTGAGGGGTATTCTGTATTCAGTTTTCATCTGCTTCTTTGCCTGCCTCTGTGTGTGTCTGTCTTTCAAAGAGATCTGCCCATTCGAACCATTTGTTGTGAGCTGAACCTTTCCAATATGCAGCACCTCATATGGAAAAAAGGACTGTGCTAGGGAGAGATCATTCATCACATCAGTCATCATATTATATAATGCAGAGTGATAACAAACCTACTGAGAACATTCCTAGCAGGAATATTCCCACTTGTGGCTTTAAATACTTAGTGCAGAAATATCTGTAAAGATAAGTGGGGGTGACTGTATCTATTTGGAAGAAAAACAAGCCATGAGAGCAAGGCAAATATATCTCCATTCTCAAAATTAATTGCAAGTTTTGTGATACTACTGCAGAATTAAACCATGGATATTTAGGTGCAACTTCCAGATGCACTTTTTTGAGAATGTTGAATCATAGTTCTACAAGTAGCTTGCATCTGCCAAGTGAATATGATGTTTTGACATATGTGCAAACTGTTCTTATGGGTATTTACTTGCGGAATTTAGACATAGGTTTTACTGGACAATTTTGCAAACTTGAGACTTCTGAACATATGCTGAAATCCAAACTGATCATTTGCTTTGGCTTTGTTTACCTGTCCAGATGAGCAAACTACTAGTTTGCTCTCAGTAGTTAATATAGTTTCAAGCATGCCTAAGACAAATTCAATAAAGCCAAAATGAGAAAATGGTACACTGCCCTTTCCATCAGCGCGTTGTTTCCATTTTGAGCTATTTGCCACATGGTGTCACTGTGTTTTAAGGCACCAAACCCTCTAGCACTCAAGCCTAGCCATTCCAAGTTTTCAAAGTATCCCAACCATGTCGTATTATCTAAGGAGACACTTCAGCAGAAGTGACAAGGTCCCAAAAGCGTCACATAGGACAGCTTTAGGAAGATATTTTACACAAAACATCTGTTTCTCAGCTTCCGTTACCTTCCCTGGAATAAGTCAGAACATTTTTAGCCCAGAAACACTTTTCTCCAAATGTCTGCATTTTGGAACATGCTTGTATAGAAAGCTTTATCTTAAATTGTTGCAAGTTGGAAACTTAAAAATTCATCTGTGCTGAACTCGTCCTAAACTTCAGTTATAGTTCTTTTCTCCTTCTGTCTTTGTGTATCTGAATTTGCAACAGCCTTTGGCTCTGCTGAATAGAGCAAACTTGGCCTTATGGTGCTCAGAGCAATATAAACTGCATCTCCTGGGACCCACAAAATGCTGTTTAATCCCTGCTAGCTCTGAAGAATGCATTGCACAACACACCTGCTCAAGAGAGCTGTGCCAAAAACTGATGTATTGCGTATTTGAGGAGTTTCATAATGTACAGCTATAGCAACAGTGAGAGCAACAGTTGTGTACAGATACAGTACAAGCCTTAGCCAAGGAGATGATATCTGGCTCAGGGTGTGTCAAAAGGCTGCAAAATCTCATGCAGTGCTAAGTATTGGGGTGCACTGTTTCTTTTGTGAGTGGCAAGTGAGCCTGGGGTAGCAGGCCCTGTGCTAACACCTTGGTAGACCACGTAGGTTGGATGATTGTTTTATAGGAAGCATACATGTGGCTTAACACCCACGGAGGGTGCATGGTGCTTTGTTTTGCTGGTTAGCACATTAGGTAATGTGCAATGCTTTCCCTAAGCCAGCTGCTCTGCTTTGTATGGAGCTTACTCTCTGCAGAGCTGCTGAGCGTGACAGCTCTGGTTTAAGATGTGTATTTCTTAGTGATAGTTTCACTATCAATTCTGTTTGGACCAGGAATTCGCTTGTAATATGTCTGTTTTGAGAGCCATGTCTTCGATTTAATTGCACAGTCAAGTCATACTTAGAATTATTAGGTCTACAAAGCATGGTGATCTGAAAATTCAGGTGCCTCAGAATTTCAGTGCAATGGTATGAATTGAGGAATTAGCTGTGTTAGCTGGCCTTGAATGTGACCTGAGATTAAATGCTAAATAAAACCTGGACTGTCAGATCTCACAAGTTACAGTGGAGCTGAGATGCCCTGTTCCTTGCAGAGGCAGCAACAGTGCAATGGGAGGGCTTGGGAGGCTGTTTGTGAGTCCATTGTGTGTACATTTGTGAATAGCAGATTATTTTGTGCTTCCTCTTGCTACTTGTAATGCAAATCCAGCTTAGAAGTGTGTTCCACTGATGGTGATTTAGAAAAACTTACTCAGATATGATTTTGGCCTACGATTTCTTCTATTTCCCCCTCACCCTTGCTTCTGTGGTTATCTTAACTGGAAGAATTTTCCGTTTGCCTCTGTGCTGGTGTGGCCTTCAGTATTGGAACTTCTGAAGAGGATAAAACATGGTATGATTCATCCTGGAGGAAGACCCTAAAGGTGAAGGTATAAACAGTAATGCAGAAGGGCAGATGGGGTCTCCTGTAGGGGAAGGTGGTAGGTCAAGCTTGGGAGTAAGTTGGGCATATTGCCAAAACAATTTGTCCTTGTTCTGGAGATCTTGGAAATTGCTGACCTCATTATCTAAGACACAAAGCGTCTCCTGGTAGTGTGCAGGGGAGTCCTAACGTAACTATAATTATCCTAATGGCACTGCTGCCATGAGGGCATATAAACTATAAACAGGAAAGACTGAAACGCTCTGACACAAATGAGATGCAAATGAGGGGTTGGTACCTCTGCTATAGGAATACCAATAAGAAATGGAAACTGGCTGAGGAAATCCTTCTTCAGTTTGTCTCCAGGAACTGCCTTCAAAATGTTTGCTCAGGGAAGAAAGCTGTGAAACAGGGGAAGGATGGGTGTTTCCTTCCTTTGTGGTTTTATGAACCTCAGACCCTGAAACCAAGGATCCTTCTGAGGAAGCATTTATGTGCTGTCTTGTGCAAGGTATTATCTGGGAATCTCTAGTACTCCATATTTTTGGAAGAGGTGCACTGTATATCAGTGCCAAGGGCATTTCAATGTTAGTTTCTAACACTGTTAGATTAAAAAGCGAGTCTTTTTGAAATAAGGAGCAGCTTGTCTGAAGCTTTTTATGAAGCACAGAGACCATCACTATCTATGGATATAGGTAAAATACAGGTTTCTAAAATATGTTTGATATATAAGGAAAATATTGAATATGGAAAAAAAAAGATTTTAAAACCAAAAACCACCTATGAATATTTAGTTGGACCTACCCAATGTATGCATTTTTCCCAGTAACGCCTGAATCAAGTTCCTCGTGTTTGATTGAGCTACACCTAAAAGAGAATCATCCAGTTTTAATTTAAATTTAGTTATCACATGGGGGGGAAATGTGATGTGGAGGCTGAGAAAAGTCAGGGGTCACCATGTGAAAGGAAGGTGTAGGAGGGAAGATACATAGTTTAGCTTTAACACAGGTTTCAAGACCAGAAATAGAATTTATTGACATTTGTGGCACTGTGGCACTGCGAAAAGGCAAGAGAGAAGTAATTTGTTAAAAGTGATAGAAGTTCTCAGAAAAGCTTTAGACCTTGCTCCAAAAAAGATCTGTAGTCTAAATAGAATGCATGAACACCAACACAAACACCAACACATACGAAAAAATACGAGGAACAGGAGTTTAACAATAATTAAACCTAGGAAAAAATGTGATACATTTGGTTTTCTCAGGGAGCAGAGAGGGGGAAACAGGCTGATGTTTTCTGTATATTTCTTTGTCTGTTTGGTTGTGCTCCAGTTCATTAACTACTGGTGCATCTGAGGTGGCACTTTACTTGTGAATTATCCTATTAATATCAATTAGACTGTTCCTGAGAGGAATGTCTGCAAGTGTCTAAGAAGATCAAAGCTTTTGGCTTTTTAAATGCATATGTTAACTCCTAAATGGATAGCAGAAAAGCTGGAATTGTCTAAGCACAAGACCTACTAGTGAATTACCAGAAGCTGCAGATGAGGAAGATGTCTCCTACTCTTTTTGCACATCTTTTCCAACAGCAAAGACATGGCTTTGAATTTTACTGTGGGTTGTTTTTTGACTGGCTGAATTTTGACTAGATCCCCTCAGTAATCTGGAGTGGTGAGGGACAGGAGACAGAGTGTAAGGAATGAGGGTTTTACTTCTGCTGAGCTCTATACAGCTAGCAATAAAAACTCCAAGATGCTCCATTGTTAGAATGTTTTTCATTAAACCCTGTCCTGACACAGACAGACCACATAATGGCAGTGACTACACATATCAGAAGGAAGGAAGTGGAGCTCAAATTATCATGACCAGAACTAGAATTAAGATATCAAATAGATATATCTATCATAAGAGTCTGAAATGGACTTGCATGTATTCACCTCTACAGTTCTTCTTTCAATTGATGGGGATGAAAGGGGCTGTTAATAGCTGTTAATATCTACTCCTATTTAGGAGAGCATCAAATTGTTTTACAGTATCTTGGTTTCTTGGTTTTGCAATGGAGACCATAGTATCTTCTGTTTGAGTTACCAATAGAGACTACCTAGTACATGAGTATATTGAATGAAAATTAAGGTGCCCTGCTCACTGCTTCTTGCAGACTGTCCCCGGTGCCATGTGAAACCCTTAATTAACTTTTTGGCTTCCAGGTTATTCCCCCCAGAGCTGAAGAATGTTTTGCTTGGGACAAGTGAACAGCATTTAGCTGCATCTGTAATAATGTAATGCAACCATTCATTTAATTTGATTCAGCCATTCATTTAATTTGATTCAGAGCCACATAAGGTTAAACAATGTGGAACAAGAAGCACCTCAAAGCATTAATTCAGAGGGTGGGACACATTTCTGATCTACACCATGACTAGTGGACCTTTTGGTGCTCCCTGGACCTTGGGTAAACTGATGTCTTCCAAAATATAGACACTTGATGGGGAATATACTCAATTTCTCGGTATACAATGTTTGTGTTCATAAATGGAATGTGTATTCTACAACAACAGAATATTTTTTTTTCTTTCCAATATTTGTTTGTCTTTCCTTTGGCTTGCAGCAGTTTCTGTGATCTCAGGTGAACTGGCTGTTGCTACTTCCATTTCACAACAAATTTCTCACTAACTTGCCTAAGATGTACAAAGGATTTATGATGGGGTCAAAGAGCAGGGGGTACATTACCATTTTAAATCTTACTTCCTTTCTTCTCTTTTTACTGTAAGCAAGTTGTTGCACAAGGCATTCCATGCTCCACATATCTGTCCATGTTGTCAGCTGTTTGTGTATGAGACCTGAGGAGGAGGAGGAAATATGCAGTGTGTTATCAGCAGTCAGGTCCTCGCCATTCCCAGATGCAGCGTATGTGAGGAAGCGGTGTCTGATGAGCAGAGCCCATCATACTTTTCTGATGCAACCCTTCCCTGTTTGAAAATGGTGATTGGGTTCTGTACTGCTGGGCTGGCTGGTTCTCCTGCTTCATGGAAACCTGCTTGGAAAGCTGTCGTGCTTTCATATGCCTTGCTGACCCACCTGGCCTGTTCCTCTGGCTACCCATCACTCTGTGATGACAGGACATGCTGGCTTCTCTCACTCACCAGGGGCTACCCCCTAGGCTGGTCAGCAGGTGAATGAGATGCCCATTAGATGTTCTTAGGCTGTTGGTCAATTCCTTTGCTTCCATCTTCCTAGATCTCTTAGCTGTGAAGCTCCCAGCATGCCCAGGGGGCTGCTGAGCCTAAACAGCTGAGCCTAAACAGCTGGCATGTCAGCTGAGACATCAACCCAGAAATATTTCAAAATCTTTCTTATATATGGGAGTGAAATCTTTTTAGGGAGGTGTGCCAACATGATTTCCTCTGTGGAATGAACATTCCAGTTCCCAGCAGGAACATTTGTGCAGGACATTTTACCTTTTTGTGGTTCAGTTTGCTTGCTACTACTTGGCTGACAAATGCATTCAGTATGTGTGTAACTACACAGGAGGGAAGACCAACAATTAGTGGATTTGAATCATACAAAGCAAGGGTCTCTGCCACTTTGCAATGTGTCTATTGGGTGGAGAAGGGTTGCAGAGTACAAATTGTGCGTGTTGCAGGGAGGGCACCAGCAGTGGTTTGTGCTCTGCTGCGTTGGCAGGCTATGGGTGAGCTTCCTGGAGCTGTTTATGGGAGAGGTGATCATCTGAAATCTTGTCTTCCATCAGATCTCTGCCCCTGGAAGCTAGAGTCTCTGAGTGACTGTATCTCCCCCAGCTCAGACTCTTCCTGGCTAGAGCCAGGAGATCTAATTTTGGGCCTTTGGCACATTGATCTGGAATCCTCTGCCAAATGAGGCAGTGCAGGTAGCTTAATTTAATGTTCTGCTCTAAACAGACTCAATGCTTTTCATGGCCTACTCAAAAATTTTTGCTATTGTTGGCCATGTCATGCCTTACCTGCCACATAGACCATGAATGTGGGAGGCCTACAGTTAAAAACACCCTAGTTCCTTGAGATGCTGAAGGCTATACATTTCTCTTGGCCTTAGTATGATTTTCTATTCTAGGTTCTCAGGTTTCAAGAAGCACTTTGTAAAAATCTTCAGAGTTTCAGAATTCCCAAGGTATCATATAAGTTAAGAGGTTAAATAAGATTTGTGCCTGTAAAAATATTTTTTCTACTAGACCAAAAGCATTTAAAATTGCAGTGTTATGCAAGTGTCATGTTTTATGTGCTGCTGAAACAGAGGAATTAACCCTGACCTAATATGCATACACAGAGAGATTCAGAGATAATATCAGGCTCTGTGGATGACTCTGCCTTGGCACAGGTTAAAGCAGCTTTCCTGAGACCAGCTGAGATGCTCACTGTGTTTCAAGTGCCAGGCTGTGCTCACACTTGCCTGCCTTCCCTGCTGGCTTAAGCGGAGCAGGTGTCAGAAAGCTGCTTTCATACCACTGGAATTAAGATGAGAGTGCTCCCAGCAAGACAAATTCCTATTTGCTGTATTAGGAAAATTTTGACTTCTTTTTGTCACAGAAATATTACAAGTTGAGTGGAAGAATAGAAACACACCTAAGCGAGAAATTTTTCTCATCAGAAATATTTTCTACAGGGATAAGCATCAATGCTGAAGGAACTTTTGTATTCAAATCCTCTGTAGAACCCCTGAAGTTGTCTTCTGGTGTCAGAAGTTATAATTCACCAGAAGTGAGTCACAGGGCTTTTAATTGCTGTAAATAAGCTTGCAAGGCTCATAATAACTCTAATGACTAAGTCAAACTCTGGTTATTTTATTATAAATTGTTCATATAGCTTGGTTGATGTCTAGAGTTTTTGTATTAAAAAAAGGGACATAAGTGAAGAAAGGAAAAAATTCAGTTTTTGAATTTGACAGTCTTTCAGTAAACTTAGAAGACCTACACTACCTACGGAGAGGTGGTGAAAAGCCCTGTGACTTTCTGGTAGTGGGATCAGTGGAGCATAATGATCCACTTGCAGGAATGTGCACTGAATTGTCTAATGTGTTTTCCACCTCTGATACTCATTTCCCTTGCAGTTCTGATGATTTAGACAGCTCTCATGGATAATGCTGCTTGTCCATGGTCACATTACCTCTACTGAGCTCAAGCTGAGGTAATGGCTGCATGCCACTACAGAAGGGCAGCCCTGGAAATTGCTCAGGAAAAGGAGAAGAGTAGTTTTCTGTTGCTTCAGCCCCTCAAATGAGCTCAGCATTTTGCCAGAGGAGTTCAGAGCCAGTACTGTGAAGTAGGAGCAGGGCTTTCTAACCTTGGGGGTTGACTGGAGTAAACCCTCCTGTTTTAGCAGCAGCTAGCTCTTAGATTTCCTGCTGCAACATGAAATTTTGCCATTAGGTATTTTTAAGACTTGAACATTTTTGGATATTTACCGAGGACTCTGTGTCAGCATTCACTTGTTAGTGATCAGTGTGCCTGCTATAAAGGCACTTTGCAGGTATTTCCAGAGCTAGTCATGATAAACTTGAATGCATTCAGTTCTCCCTGAACTGGCTGTTTCCATATTTCTTTGCCTTGCCTCTATGCTTGGTTCAGTGGTTTTCTTACATTTGCACTTCATTAAAATCTTCCAGATTACCTAGGCCAGGACTAGCTTTGGCTGGTTGGCTGATGCTAGCTTTAGTTAAGAAGCCTACCCACTGGCAATACCAACCTACAGAATAGCACAGTGAGGATGCCTGCTACTGTTTTAGTCTTGCTATTTTTGAAGGTCTTCTGAGACAATAAGGTACTGGTAGGAATGCATTAGTTGAACCCTTAATGACTTCTGTATTATTTGAAATAAATTATTGTATATCTTTTATTTCTTTCTCAGCCAACATCTAAGGGCTGTGCTCAGGTAAAGGTTGGACCTTGAAAAACCCACATACAGAGTTGAAAGAGAATTAGACAGAAACAGAAAGGAAATGATGCTGTATGTGTCAAACAATCACTGCAACCTTTGTGTTTTAATTACTCTTGCCCAGTATAATAACTTTCAGTAGCAAACATGTCCTTAGTAGACCCTGCCCCAAAGAACAGTCAGTCATAGAGGCTGAAAAACAATAACAGAAAGCAAGAGTTACTCTCTTGATTCTAAAAAAGCGACTATTAAATAAATACAAGAGGTAAGTGGCAACCCTACCTCTTGAAGGAAACCCTTCTTGTGATAATTTGAAGCTGAATACCATAACCATAAGTCAAGTGTTCCTGTCAGCCAAGTGGTGAAGTGTAATACTTACCTAACTCTTCTGAGGTCTTTGCACAAGCAATTTTATACTGACATCAGTGTCAGACTATTTGAATAAGATCTAAAGATAAAGGTTTCAGAAACTGGCTTGAGCGGAATGACATTGAAATATCTTACTCAATTATTATTTCAGTTAGGTGCTCTGCAATCGCTTGGTTTAAAATAAAAGAACAATTTCTAAACATAAACACAGTAGGTTTCAATGTGTGGCTCTACATTGACGTGTCTTGGAAAGGTAACACTGCAGTCCTCAGATACCCCAGGTAAGTAATAAGCAGCTTCCTCCTGTGGTGAAGCTGCAAAGATCACTATCTTGCCATATTTACAACCACACCTGCAAAGCACCTAAGGAAATTAGTAGCTCCCTTACTCTGGCCAGGAAAAAGAGCCAGTGATACTGGATTTACTGTATAAAGTCTTTGTTTAAGATAACAGTGGTTCAGGAGATAGGGAAGAGGATATAACACCTTTTACTTTTCTGAAACAGGGCTGGATGTTGATAGCCAGAAGGACAGTTCATTTACAAATGTTATCACCTGATTGCTGCTCAGATAGACAACCTGTAGTTTTGTTCTAATTAACAGCAGGTTCTGAAAATTGTTGTTTGGAAAGTATTTAAAGTTCTAAAATAATTTCAGAATGGCTATGTTGTTTGCTCAGAATGGGGCAAGGGGAAAACAATGAAAAATTAGCTTTTATTTCACAATTAAATTTTACATGTTTAAATGTGGCATTTCTGAAGCTTGCTTTATAGCTCCTAGTTTCACGTGGTAATTTTGAATTGAAAAATTGAGATATACTTTAATAAACTTTTTGTTGTTGTTTGGATTATTTTTCCAGTAGTTAAAGAAAACAAGTATGGAAAAAATCTTTTGGTGATGAGCTAGTGAAAAAATTACTTTTTTCCCTCAATTTCTGAGAACATTTAAAAAAATGTAGTTTGAATTTGACTATACACATTTCTTTTCCTAGATAAATATAATTTTCCTAATCTAGTCACTGAGTTGAACAAGCTACAGACTGACTTATGAGGCAAAAAGAAAGTGACTGTTATCTCCCATTGTCTGTGTCTGGCAAAAAAATACATCTCCTCAAAATGCAGTCTTCCACCTCCACCTCCTCAGTGGTGTGGCTGCATCTAGCCCTAGAAAGAGCCATCACTTATTTCTATTTAAAATGGGGATGAATGAAATTAAGGGATGAATGAAAAACTTTTCTGAAACAAAGTTATGGGAGGTTTATAGGAGTGTGCTCTGGTAACTGCCATCCTTCCTCACGAAGCTGCTGGGACCAAGGATGGAAGGACTCTGAAGACAGTGCCTCAGTGAGGGCAGTTTTTGTACACCAAAGCTGAGTTTGAAATTTTGCAGGGCCATTGCTGGGGCAAATGATGATCTCCACTAAGTGAAACTTCTGTATCTTTTGTAGGTTCTGTCCCTGTTAGCTTTACAGCTTATGCCACCAGTAGGATAGTCCAGTTCACAATCATTTGGAGTTGCTGCCACTCTACTGCTTGGTTTTTGGCAGCTTAGTAGCTTCCTGCAAGGGGCAGTTAGTGAGCAGCCCACTAGGTAAATTGTATGTAGCTGAATGCTATATTAATTGACTTTTATTTCTTTCGTGCTGAGCTTGCAGCATGGGCTTGCATTCCTTCCATTCTGATTTTGTTTCACACAGTCTCCTGTGTGCATTATCCAAATGCCAACAGGTAGCGTATGAACCAATTTAACCTCGTTGTAATTTGATATGTCTTTTTATCTCTTCCCCCACCCCAGCTTATTTCCAAGTACTTTCTTAATAGTAGTTTGGAAAAGAAGTAAGATTCGGTCACAAATGTGGAATGAGACTCTCCTAATTAACAAGTAAAATCTTTCTAGAATATCTCTTCTCTTAATCTTCTGAACTGTCTTTTACAATCTGCTGCTGCAGGTACAGTATTGTATTTTCTGAGCCTAACTCCACTAGTATAAGCCTGGCATGACTGTCCTCCCTCTAAAAAGGGGAGGGGGAGGACTTTCTGTACCATCTTGAGGTTGTTTCCTGGTTATTATCTAGTTCACTGACATATTCTGATGTGCCCTCTTTGGTTCAGGTTTACCCTTTAGGTTTTGTTGTTCCTTCCTTACGCAGCTGACTTTGTCTTACTTTCCACATGCTGTACATTTTTAATGTCTGCAGCAAGCCCTGATATCACATAGCCCATCTCCTGATGTCCGGGAGAAAATGGATTTAGTAGTTGTCAGTGTGCTTGTTGACAAGAAACACAAAACGTTTTATGTATTTTGGCCATGCTGATTTACTGGAAACATTAAGTTCTTGGAGGGGTTATTGGAAAAATTAGTTCCATAGCTCTCCAAAATAACTTTTGCACCTTGATTGAAAGCATTTTGGGAGCTTTTTTTTCTTCTTTCCTGTTCCATTAAGACATGGGCCTCCCTGCATTAAAACAGCTGTTTTGTTTTAATACGTTGCTCTATTTCCAGGCAGACATACCACTCTTTGAGTGGAGTTCATTGTTCTCTGGCTGGTTTTCCACTTGCCTTCTGTTTAGGAGGTAAATTTGTCAATGTACTACTTTGGTCTCTCAGTTCACTATAGCAGCAGACTGTCTGATCAAAGCTGCAACAGCAGTTCAAAAGTGGAAAACCAAGACTCCTCTCTGAATAGTGCTCTTTTCCTTTATTCTCTGCTTTTTCCTTGTCTTTGGAAATGGGATGTTACAGACTCCTGTGTTCATGGAAGAAAGATGAGTGTATGCACTGCAGTCTTAACTGGTCCTATAAAAATGCCCAAGTGAGGCTGTTAAAGCAGTGTTACTGCAGGAGTCCTGCAGGCTTGCACAGTTAATTGCTCTGAACTCCACATTGCTTTCAAATGAGTTTTGGTTGATTTTTCTGTGAGCTTTGTTACTGCCCTTTGATATACTGCATGTAAACACCAGATCTTTATTTGAGATATTTTTCTTCTTAGTATTTCAAAGATTTCAACCTAGTACATCTAGTCCTCCCTGGTGGTGAGCACAGTGCTACTTTCCAAAGCAGAGTCTGCAAAATGTTAATTGGAGTGGTTGGTTGTCACTTGCAGAAGCCCAGGAGCATCTGCCTAAAACTGATTTTAACTGGTGTCAGTTTTTTGTGGAAAATATTTTACAAAGTGGATGATCCATAGTGTGTTTCTGACTTTCATGAAAAATCTGAAGCCAAGATTTTAGGTAAACCTATTTTCCTAACAATCTATTGTGATTATAATTAATTTTTTTTTCACTTGTCAAAAACCAAATTCATACTCTTTGATGAAAATTAACTCTTGACATTCTCCATTAGTTTAAGGTGTCCACTGGCTGTTTTGTGAGGCTTGATCCTGTCTGGAATTACTATGCCTCAGTGAGTACATACCTTACTGAAAACTTATGGTGGCCTCCAGGCCTTTTCCAAGTCTGGGTCTGTACACCATGAAATTGCAAGTGTGGATAAAGGTACAGACAGAGCTGATTGCCTGGAGCAATGTCCTGACAGGAACCCTGTCAGCAGGTCATGGTAGACATGGGAGAAGTGGAGGAAGCCCTGCCTCTGCCATCTTTAGGGATGCCTTAGGACCCAGCCATCTTCAGGGAGGCCCTGTTGACCCAGCACTGTCAACAGCAAGTTGATGAGGGAACAGGATGGGAAGTTGGGAAATGTCAAGTTATCATATTCATATAAGTAGCAGGTAGAGGGAAAAAGGCCAGAAGGCATGCAGCTTTCCCTTTCTCTGTCAATATTTATCTCAATTTCACCAGCATCTCTGCCTTGGCCAGGTGATCAGCCAGTAGGTATTTCCAGCTGAGGACTCGTGACTTACTGGTTGTCAGAAGGATTCCCAAAAATGTATTTGGAATATATTGAGTCCCTATTGTAGGAAAAGTTGAAAAGAGCACTTGGAAGTGGGTTGGTCTCCCACCAGAGATTGTAATAGGTGAGATTTGGTTGTCCATTCCCTTTGACTTTTTCTTTTTCGTGGAGTATTTGTGGAAGAACTTAAAAGCTACTGAAAATTAATCTTCTGCCTAGATTTGTGGAAGAGGTGAGAGTGAAGGAAGACTTTCTGAACATGTCAGAATCAACCCAAAACCTGTTGGGAGGATGTTGGGGCAATAGCAAATTGTGAGAAATACAAAAAGTGTCAGCCTTTCTGCTCACCTCTGACATTGCAGATCTTTCCCTCTCAGATGTAGGCAGGCTCTCCTCCACACAGAGGAGGCAGAGGGTGGAGCTCGGCGCCTGTATAAATTATATGTGTCCTTCAGGTTACTTCAGCAGCAGCAGCAGCAGCAGCACAACAAGCTGCCAACCTGTTTGTCAGCTGACAAATCTGTTAACCAAATTGGGGTTTCAGTCGCTGCCGCCATCTTCGGCGCCATGGGGAGCCCACCAGCCAAGGTAAGAGAGCGGAGCCACGCGCGTCGCCGTGGCCGGGCTCCTTGCTCTCGGGCCTCTCTGCTCCAGCTCTCCCTGCCAACTCCCTCCTCCCTGCATCTGCTGGGATGCAGAGGCTGCTGTGGTGGGGCAGGGGCATCCCGAGCTTTGCAGCCTCTCTGCTCTCCTCTTTTCCCTCCCAGTAACTGATATGTCAGCGAGCTTCAGTGGAAGCACAGAGCAAATGGGATACTTTGCTTTGTCCTTGGTGTACATGCCAGAGTGAAGTCCCTGAAGGAAGAGGAGGCTGCTCTTGAAGAGTTTACCTTTCCGTAAAATGAAAGTGCTTTAGCCCTCCTAGGTGCTTTTCTTTGGATAGCACATGTTCATTGCTTGCCCCAGCTGAAACAAACCAACCGCCTTATCTAGCAACAAAGCATAATCTATATTACTTTAGCTGCAGGGGAGACATCTAATGACCTGTTTGACCTGTTTAGATCTAACTATTTTTAACGTACTGTTTACAGCTTTTGCAATTCTTGTGGAAGTATTTCATGTCTGGACTTGAGTTTTCTTATTGTAAGTTCCATTCAGAGATTTTAACTGATGGCGCTTAGTATAAGTCAACAGAACTATTAGCTGAAAATGCTTTTCCCATGTGTATCTTAAAAAAAATTGACATGGTGTCAGAATGCAAGGCATGAATTACTTACAGATAATCATTCTTTATGTATCAAATCCTTCATCAAATTTTGCAACAAATAAAAGATATATGGACATTCAAGGGCTTAAAATATAGTAAAAAACAATGTTACATGCTACAGCCTATAGAGATCATTAATGGTGCCATGGTAATATGTACAGACAAATATTAGAAAAATACCAGTAGCTTGAACAGATGGCTTAATGGATAGATTAAAATTATACAAGCATTCAGGAAGAGAAAATGAGTTGTAAATGCCATGTACTTTCTGGATAAAATTTGTATCTAGTCCATCTACCAGTTAGACCCAGACATATCTCTCTTTTTTAGATATGAATATTATCTGTCAGTTTTAAAGATCAGTGTTGTATCTAGTAAGACAGTTCTGGAGCTGATACATGGGTAGATAGCTCAGGTATAATTTTATCTAGAAAGTTTAATGACAAAGTTCTTGTATTTCATCCCAGTGCTGCAACTGATGTTCCATGAGTACAGACAGACTCCTGGTAAATAGGCACCACTGCCAAAAGGTTTGAGTGCAAGCATAGTTTCAGGTCAGAAAGCTTCTGTTCCCAAGGAAAGAGATTAATTCAGTACTGCAGGTAGCTCTGCTGTTGTGTCAGGCAAGCCTGTGTTTCAGTGTGTATAAGGTGGTAAATAGATATGGAAATAAGAATAGAGGGTTTTTTTTTCTTTTACATGAAAAAACCCACATGTTTAGAAATATGTGGATACTTGCAACTATCTAGGAAGATCTCCTAACCTCCCAGTTAGTTTTTTGCACTTTAGGAGAGCTACCAAATTGACACGGAAGTGATTGTCAGTATTAATTTACTACTTATATTTGTAGCAATGTCTTCTGCTCAGACAAGAATAATCCCTCCTTAGAAATTTTATTTTGCAGACTATGGAATAATTTTCGTCTGGCAAAAATACTCAGAAATTTTGTCAATACAAAGCCCTGAGGGACCCATTCACACATATAAAGAGGTGACTGATATATATGAACAGGAGATACATCTCAAATCCTTAATGATTCTTAAAGTAATCCATCAGTGATTACATGAAATTACAGTATATGTTTATAAGGTGAATTAGATTTCCTCACTAATTGTTCAACTTCCAATGATAAAATTTGGGACAACTGTGATTCCCAAGCAAAATGAGACTTTCATAATTTTCTATATTTCTTCAGTCAGTCACTTCTTTTTCCACTAGAACTTTTCATCCCTTTAATTTTAATGAAAGTAGGCAGCTGGTTGGAAAGACAAATTTCTAGCAGTGTTCTCACTGATGGAAGGGCCAATAGCCCATACTAGATGTTAGAGGATCTATTGGAAGAAAGTGCTTTAGAACCAGGCTGGTAATTAAGCATTAAGCTTTCTTATAGTTTATACATTTATAGATTTAATCTCAACTTGGTAAATTGTCAAATTGTTGTTAGACCAAATCCTCAGTATCTAACATAAAATAATGGTAAGAATATGCCAAATAATTACATTTGGTGTGAGATCTTGTAGGCAAGATATTCTACAGCTTCTAGTACACCACTGGAAGAAGAAGTAATCCATGAAAGAAATTATTATTCATGTCTGAAACATATGTATAAAGTTGAGTGACAAATCCTACAGCTATTATCCAAATGCCAGAAGACAGCAAAATCCTCATCTAAAGCTTAATATAATTTGGTGTTATCCTATGGTAATAACTCTGCTCAGAGAGCTGTCTAAGCTTGGTGCAGGGAGAGTGAAACACTGACATTCCAATCAGCCTTCCAACATGTACAAACCAAGGACTTATTTAAAAAAAAAGAGAACAGGGAATTATGGGATGAAGTTCCCAGACTGCAAAAACTTCCCTAGAATACTGACTTTGTAGTGAAGGTGGCCTTGTGATCTTCTTCTAGTAGCAGCATGGAGGGGCAATAAAGACTGAAATTAAACATATAAGCTCTTGGTAGGTTTTTCTTCTTTTACTGCCATCCACAGATTGTTTTGGTAGGCTCCTCAATATTTATGAGCTTTAAGATTTCATATACTCAAAGTTGTCTTTTTGGAATGAAGCCTTAAGTGACTAACTGCCTGTAAACAAAAGATTTATGTGCCCTTCCAGAGCTGATCAACATTCCTATGGAAGGAAATCAGTGAGCATGTTTTGTTACAATCAAGGAGATGGTGGCAACAGATGTGAATTTTCATGTGTTAAGGTTTGATACAGCTGTGGCAATTCTGACAGGCTAGTTTTATCTCCTGATTACTGACTCTTCTGTATTTTAAACAGAAATTACTCCCTCAAAGCTTGGTTTGAGACTACAGAAATATAGTTTAATGCTAAGTACTGTCAAGTGAAAAGAAGTCTGTTCGTTTCTTTTTTTTTCCCCAAGTTTTAGCCTTCCCTTTGGTACTCTGGAGATGCTACTATTTATTGGCCTGGGGTGTAATTGCTTAGGATGCAACAATACACAGGTAGCTGAACCCTGCGCTGTGTTGTTGGCCCCAGTGTCACACTAGTAATTTCCCAGCAGAAATAGGATGATGTGCTTCTGGGAAAGCTGCCTTTGTCTCTGGATGTTTACAGAGGGGTTTTGTTAGTCTCTGCATGCCTGTACAAGAAACAATGTTTCTCCCAAGGAAGTGAACTAAAACCAACAAGACCAATACTGCTGCAAGTCTGTCCACGGCTGTCTGGATAGGGTGTCTGCACTCATCAAATTGCATTAATTGTGAAATTACATGTTGCTTTTCATATTATGAAACTAGCAAATGGTACCTCTAACTGTAATTATTTTTTCTAGAAGGGTATTCTGGTGTACCAGCACTTTCAGACAAAGATGTTGTTTTACAACATCCAAATCAGACCCTAGGGGGTCTGCTCTGGACTGTTATTGAAGAAAATTAGCTCTGTCTTTATCTGATGAAAAAAGGAATTAGCTGGCTTCTGAATGGTTATCACAGGTTGGAGAAACTGCAGTTTTGGGAGAGGGATGGTTTCTGGCTTCCTTGTGGGATTTACAGAGCCCTCAGGGTTTATTATGGCCACATTTTCCTATCTGAATCTGTTTGCTTTTTATCCTGCAATCACACCAGGACTAAGCTGCACCGAATCAGGAGGAGTGAAAAATCCCCTTTGATGTTTCCATCATTTGGCAAATGTTGACATGCTTAAGGAAGGTGAATGCTGTTGGAAGGGGAAGGGAGAAGGAGTGAGGCACTCTGGCTGTAGTGGCAGAGGACGAAAACACAACATCTGTCACATCTGAGAGTACTCTGAAGATGACCTGCAGATACACCATTTTTATAAGTAGGAAATTTTCATCACGAAACGTTTCAAAGCAAAAATTATGCCAACATGTATTTCTTCAGTGAAGGCAGATTCTGTGAATGGTTTGGGCTTCTGTTGAGCAAGGGAGAAGTTGATTACAAAATGACTAAGAATTAATATATTAATTAAAACTCGTCACCTCTGTAATTGTCTACATAATCCAATAATTCACGTAAATGAAAACCACTAAGAATGCTGAGTGAGTGTTCCAGCTGGTAGTTCTATGATAAATAACTATTTGCACAGGAATATTGAAGTCAAATTCTTTCAGCAGGCAACTGGAATAATATGGAAGTGTCCCAATTAGAACTTGTAATGTCCACAATGCATTAAACTAAGGAAGTTTTAAATATGTCAGTTTTAAATTTGGAGGAAAACATACTAGAAAGAGTTCTTGTCACACAAAACCAAATTTGCTTTGCAATTTTATACAAGCCAAGAGACAGAATAAAGTGATTTTATAGATTTAACAAGGGTTTCTCTGGTCAGAGCAGCTCTTAAATATAAATCTGAATTTTAAAAGTATGTAACTTTAAGTGACATAATAAAATTTAATATTAGGCCTTTATTTGAACATGCTAATTCACAGTTCAGATGATATGCATCTTATGTAACGTAATTTACCTCTAAACAAGCCAGAATGAAGCTGAATGCAGGCTATTCTCACCTCTAATAAACATGTCCAATAATAGTCTCCACCTCATTTTAAAAGAATTTCAGATTAACTGTAGTAAGTGACTCTTTCTGTAGAGAGGTTCCTCCTTCCCAACAGTTTGTATCTACAGTGTTAATAATTTCCTTGTCAGGAAAATTAGTCATGTTGCTAACTTTCAAAATAAAATTATCAAATTATTTAGTGATGGTGTAATGAGATTCCCTGTTTAGGCAAATAGAAGTATTTCAGTTGGTAGTTTAAGCTTTAATTTTAATTTATTAGTGGTAGTGGGACTGTAATAACTGCATGTTATTATTTCCTAATATTGCTGACAAGTCATGCTAGTATGGCATGCAGAAAAACTGAAAAAACCTAGCAGAAAATTAAAAGGAAATTTAAATGTATCAATTTGAAAAAAAAATAAAGTATTTTCCCTGCTTCTGTTATTAAGATTGTTACATTTATATATGTGTTCATTCATGCTTCTCAGAACGTCTTTTGAAAATGGCAAGTATTTTCTGAACAGCTTAGCCTGGAAAGCTTTAACTGTTAAGAATCAGGAACAAGTAACTTGAAGTAGTGTTAAAATGATAGCCTGCCTGTGATAGAAATAAATCTCATGTCTGGAAGGCAAGTGCTTCCATTCCCATTATGTATTTTCAGGATGCATAATGATATGGAATTCTGTGATATCATACCTGCAAAGCAGAGCACTTTTTATTTTGTCTGAAGGGTCTCTGCTGGGCCTGTGGTCTGATCCCTCAAAGTCAGCAGGGCCACTTGGTGAGCTTGCCCTATTTACAAGCATCACAGAAATTTAATCTTAGCTCAGATAAAAAGTCAGGTGTTTATAGCATATTTTGGTAAGTACCATGTCCTAGCTTAGGTAGGTCAGCTGTGCCATGACCTGGGCAGGCAGCTGCAATTCCTAATATCCCCTTCCAAAGGCCCCATTCTGAGCTATGGGTGGCACAAGACCCTTGGGGTGCTGGCAGTACAACCATCACTATGGCCATACACACATCAGGTTGCCTGAAAGCAAGTGCCTCTGGGGTGATAAAGAAAGCTTTCCATACCACTGTCTGAGCCTGTGTTTTCTCTCTGTCTTCATTTCCTCGAGCTCCTTAGCAAACAGCCCAGTGTGCTGCTGTGTTTTCATCTCAGTGTGGTGTACTGCCACTTGAAGGTGGTCACCTCACTTCAAACAGACATGGGCAGACTGTCCCCTGTACTGTTCAAAATACATCTTGTTTTTGCATTCTGAGCTGATCAAATTATTACATTTGTTTTCTCTGCAGGTGAAGTTTTGCCCCATCCACATGCTTTCTGTAAGAATCATACAAGCTAAGAACATCAAGTCAAGAGACCTGTGTGAGTTGTGGTTTGATTGTGTTTTTAGTCACCTGCCGAGTTTACACAGTGAGCAATATTCTTTAGTTCTGAAGGTATGCAAGCAACGTATGCAAAGCACAGCAATATAAATACTAATGCCAGGGCTATAATTAGATCAAATGTCTCAGGTATCATTAGATTGGAGTACATCTCTAGTGGCATTTCAGGGAACTGGTGAAAAACAAGACGCCCAGATTAATATTCTGGGCCAAGAAGGGAAGGTAGACTTCATTAGGACACTGCAATCTATGAATCTCCATGGGCAGGAATTTTGCCACGCAGGCTGTGAATTTAGGGACCTTTTATCGAAATGTACCAATTATACACAATAATCAAACATAAATTAGAGAATTTCAAGCCTTCTAAAATACTTTATCTTTCAGGGTATTTGTTGACCAGTCACAATAAACTATATTGATAGTTTTGTTTAAGGACGACCTCTGCAGATCCAGTTCTAAGCCCATGCTGAGCATGCAGACAAAACAGACTTTGCTGTGTACTTTTGTGTTCAAGTGTCTTAATTCATTATCTCCCCTTCACAGCCTCCTATGCCTCCTACTCCAGGTGTGCTGTGGACCAGCTATTCAGCTGCCATTTTTGCAGAGGTCTCCAATGAGTTCCTCAGTTAGGACAGAGGCATTGAGCTGCCTTTTGTCAGTTTTGAAACTTCTGGCCTGTGTATTCCTCTAGTGAAAAATGACTCAGCAAAAAAAAATACCCCATCGCTTTGCAATGATTTACTCGAGTTACAGCTGAGACCATCCATGCCTTGCCATGTAGGACCAAGCCTGGATGTGAGGGAGACCAGAGGGAGTGGTGAATCTCCTGTTGGTTGAATAACTGCCTGCCAAAAACTTCCTGTTCTCCAGTGGCAAGTGCCACATAGCATCATCCAGAGGTGGACACTAGAAAGGTGTTAGTGTGACAAGGCCTGTATTTCTGAGTTTCAATGACCTCTTCTATCTACTCTATTGAAGGGACAGTTCCACTTTCGTGCCAAAACCTTGCGGGGCAATGTTATTCACTGCTTGATACCAGTCTGAAGTATTTAGGCATCTCGGGCTGCAGTGGAAATCTTCCGTCAAGTCCTGACTCCAGCTCTGAAAGACATCATCTGGGAGATTTCCTTTCACACCGTTGCCAAGCCTCACAAAGTAAATGCGCTTCCCCACCCTGGCTCTCCCCAAAGGATGGCTGCTCGAGGCACTGCCTGCACTAACCATAAGGAATAGATATAGGATGGAAGTGAAATGAAGATTTCCAACTTGCTTGTGCCCTCCAGTTCTTGGGCCCATGCTGGTCTTGAGCTGCAACAGATCATCCTGCCTAGTGCCTAACACCTCTCGACAGCCATTATGTCCCCTCCTCATGCTTGTGTGACTCAACTGAGCAAGCCAGACTCTGATCTTGCTGTAATATGCATTCTTCTTTCCTGTAATCATCCTAACAGCCCTTTGTGGAACCAGCTGTAGTTTCAGTTTAACTTTTTAACATCATGGACTGGAATTGTAAGGACTATGCCTGAGGAATGGTCAGTCAGCATAGTCCACTTTCCTCTTTCTCTTCACATGGGAAACGTGGTTCTTAGTGTACCTTGTGTGTGCATGTGTACATTTGCAGTTTGTAGTTACTCAGTAATTAGATGGTTTTCCTTGGTTGTTTCCAAGTGGTGATCTCTTTACTAATTAAAAAAAAAAAGTAGTAATATTTATTAATCTCCAGGATTATGGCCTAGCCCTACTGTTCCTCTATAACATTGGCATCAGGTTTTTAATTTTTCTCTGCTGCAGTGACAGCATCAGACTGCTATGTACGCTTGTGGCTGCCATCTGCTTCACCTGGAAAGCTTCAGACCAAAACCATCAGGAATTCTGACAACCCTGTCTGGAATGAGACTTTCTACTTTAGGATCCAGAGAGAAGTTGAGGTAGTAAAAAAATAGAATTTTCACCAATTTGAATAGCTCAGAATCCCCAGTAGACACCATGTTGATTCTCTGTGCTAAATAACTTAAGAAAATGCTTGCTTAACAGACTGGTTTGCACAGAACAGTAGACAGAAGAAGCAGTACTTTGCTCAGCTATTTACAGACATTGCTGATGTAAATGCCTGTATCTAAGCTAGTCCAGACTCCCTTTGTTGTCACCTGAGTAAAATAAGCACTACTGTGGCATACTTCGGTGCTATATGGGCATGGCTAACTTTGAAAGAGCTTTCTCTCCACTGGTTCTAAGGGAAGAGTAGAGAAGTTGCTGTGGTGTTGACAATAAATTTAATCCTTCCCTAAATTGTGGAATTTGGAGAACTTTGGGAATGAAGAAACTAAGTCTGTTCTTTGGGTGGGTTATCAGTGGGGTGCAGAGCACTGGCATCTTTTCTGTCTCAGGAGAGCGGGAACCTCTGTTATGAGTAGTTGTTTTCTATTTCACAAGTTTCCCAAGACTGGGTGTAATAATATTCTACATTAGCAGACTACTGAAGAAAAGGACATGCTTTTTTATTCTTACTGCTCTGCTAGTGAAACGGTTGCAAAAATAATTTATACTGATTTTTTTCTATAATAATATTTTGTTTCTGCCTAACAGAAGCTCAATAAGTGTTCTTACTTATTTTTTCTACTTCCAGAATATTTTAGAATTGGCAGTGTGTGATGAAGATGCACTCACCAAAGATGACATGCAGTTCACAGTTCTTTTTAATGTTGCTAGAATCAGACCTGGGGAGACAATCCGCGAGATTTTTGCTTTGAAACCAGAGGTAAGGGCTGAAAACACAGGGAGAGATTGACAAGACCTCATTGTCCACATTGTCTTCCATGTTAGGTAGGGTTTGGATCTTCATGAACAGGTAGCCTTATATATCATTATCAATACCTCATCAAAACAGATATAGTTTTGCTTTATTTTTGTGACTTCATTAATTTCTTTTTACAAATTCAGAAAATGAAGCTGCTTCTGTCTCATGCTATCTGAGGGAAACATATTTTAACAGGAAGCATTTGCAAATAATAATTTTGTATCTTTTAGAATCTGACAAAATACTTGCTTACCTTTCAGCTTTATCCCACTTTTGCCATGCTTGGGGGAAATTTCTTCATAAATGGCAACTTATTTATTAAAAACATGAAAACAATTCACTCATCACTTGAACCAAATGGTTCTTTCAGGCTTTTTTCCCCGTTGGTGTTCATGCTGGTTTCCTCCTAGTTGATTCAGGTTTCTCTAGCCCATAGTAAAGGAACGTCTGTCCTGCTAACATCTTTGGTATTTTATTAAGGAGACCATGAAAGAGAGTTGTCCAGTAAACAAAGCTGGGATAGGTCTCTGACAACTCCTGGGCTTGTCTGAGCTATTGCTGAGGTGTTGCTACACACTCATTACAGGAGGGAGACAGCCCATAAAAACAGCTACTTCCCACATGCTGAAAGCTGTTAACATGGATTTTCCTTGTGACCCTGCTGGCTGGTGCTGTGCGCTTCTCAGCCAGTGGGTGAGTCACTGGGAAATACAATGATTCAATAACCACTTCAGTCATTTGCCCAGTTCGTCTCTTCTGGATTCAGCTCAAATGTGCTTTAAATGGTTTGTATGTGAAAATGTCTCTGGTCTTAGTGACATTTCTTGCTGGGCTTTAATGCTTTTCCCCCATGCACATTATCTTGCAGAGAGCCATCATATTTCCTTTTCAATCTAGCTCTCCCTCTCAATCAGAGAGGGAAATATGTATAATTCTACATATCACACAATGGGAGATTATTAATCTTATGTGCCAGACTTTCACAAGTCTGTGGTTTCTGTGGCAATTTCTGCTTTGGAAAGACACAAAACCAAACTATTTTTGGTAATATTAACAGAAGAGATGTCAGGTCTTGAAGTGCTTTTTAGGTGTATCTGTGCTGCCAAATTCTTGCAGCCTTCAATAATCTGTATTTGTTTTACCCATTTCTTTTTAGACAGAGAGGTGCTTTAAGAAATGGGAAAGTTTGGAAGTGGAATTCTGGATGGAAAGAGTGTGAGTAAAACTCCAAAGCTAAAAGGTATAGATCTGCCAGGGAGTAATGATACCTCTGAGGATGAGAAACTTAGAAACTTCTTCCAGCTCTTTCCCCCAGCAGTAAACCTAAATTACAGTTTAAAACTTTTTTTTTTTTTTTTACCTTTTTTAGCTAATTCCACCTTTCAGTATATTTCATACAAATCTTAAACTTTTGTTGAATATGTATATCTAGATCCCGGAGATGTAATAAAATTGTCACAATGTGATAACTTTTACACAAGATGGATGTGAAACTTAACATGAGTGCTCTTCAAATTGTTGTTATTAATTGAACAATGCCTAGAACATTGTGGAATTTCTCAGAGATCATAAGACCTGTCTTGTATTATTATAACAATGTATACATGGAGTTATGTAGACAGTACCAGAAAAGTCACCCATTTAGCAATAGCTTAGCTAAACTGAAATAACATAAAATCAACAAATAATGAAAATAAGACCATCCCCCTCAAAGTGGTAATCAGCATTGTCTGCAGGAGAACAAGTCCCATAAGATAAACTTTATCTGTCTTTTAAATTCTATCACAGGCTTGGGTGAAGAGAACACCCTAAACTACACATTCTGAAATATTTGAGTTTAGCATTAGCCAAAAAGAAAAACAAAAGAAAAAAAAGTAGTCCAGTGAAAACTGGCTAACTTGTGTGATCAGGAGAAGGAACTGTAAGTAAGACAAATAAGACTTCTTATTCTTAAACATGAGGAAACTGCAGAAAAAAATAATTTGTGTTCTTGGTTAATTTCTCCCACAGTGAAACTCAAAATGTATTTAATTTACCTGTGAGAGCTGCCTTTAGAGATGGTATCATATATGATGATGGTAATCATCTCCTGCAACTGTGGAAGCAGTCAGAGTTAGAGACAAGAAAGGTCAGAATGAGAAGCAGTGCTTGGGAACTGGATTCAGACTAGAAATAAGAGGAGCATCTTTCTCCATTCAAGTTATAAGGCATTTGGATGATGACCATCCTTAGGAATCAAACCTAGTTATTTAAATACATTTTACAGTTGAAATAGAAGTTTTAAGCCTGGAAATGGTGTTTGGTGAAATAACCTGGACATACAAAGGTTATGTACTACATAATTTCAGTGGCTCTCTCAGGTATATGAAAGCATTTATGAATGTGTGTAACATAGAGGTGTTGGAATATTTGCCTTAGTGAAAGATGCTCTTAGTAGACTCTACAGAATACTCATGTAATTAAATAACCACATCCATTCAATGACAGACCAAGGTCTTGAAAGGTAAAATATCTGGGACAAAGACTTTTTATTGCTCACCTCTGTGTTTTGCAGTTATACATATATGGCACAGTGGGAGCTAATTCTTATTTGCCATTCATTTGTGATCAGCCATAAGTTATAATATGAACTAGTCAGAAATGTCTTTCCTAATAAATGTTTGCAGAACACATTAATAGTAGTCTTTGCTTTCCCCAAGTCATATGGTCACTTATTAATAGTGGGACATGATTCCACATATACCAATATGCCTTTGTTCTGCTGTAACTTAGCACATAGTTTTAAGCATTAGGATTTTTATGAGCTTTCCTGTCTGTCTTTTTGTTTGGCTGCTGTATTTTGGTTCACATGCTTAGCACAGGATCATGTATTTTGCCTTTTAGAAAACAAATTGTGATAACTTACTATATTCAAGTGGGAAAGGTCGTATAACTGCTATTTAAAAAAACTAAACAAAACACACCAAATCCATCTATTCACACAGTTTTTTTTGTTTCTCACTTGTTTTTATCTTTTCAGTCCTGGCCCTCCAGAGCATCTCATTACCAATGATGTCCTAGTGGTAAGGTTCACATAAGAATTTTTCTTGGAGTGATATCTGCTTCATTTTGGTCCTCTCCTCTTCCCCCCATTTTGTAGAAAGAACACAACCTACCATGATAAATAAGAGCATGGTGTGCATTTTAAAGTCAGAATTATGGGACAGTGCCCTTGTGTTACAGCTCAACTGTTGCCCTCTCAAGAAAAAAACCCAGCAGCTGTGCATCCTTAAAGTCCTCAGCTATTACAGATGTCAATACGTTGCCAAGCTGTGGTTTGTTACTCTTGCAGAACCCCATATTTATTGGTGTTCAAAGTGAAAACTGATTGTGTTTGTCGTAACCCAGCATGGCACTTGGCAGGAAAAACAAAGGTTATAAAAGGTCTGTAGAAGACAATAGTAGGTGTTCAGTGTGCTTATGACTGGAAGGGTATCTAATGTAACAGCTTTTTGGGAAATGAGTTTTTTAATAAAGAGTTATTTTAGCTGTTGAAACACAGAGCTCTGTTTTGTTGTTAGTCAGCATGTGGTACATTACCTGTCTCCTCGGGCTGGCCCAGCAGCTAAGGAGTACCTGGAACTTCATGCCAACTCCTCCAAGCCTGTCATGGTTCCCAGATGCTAGCCCTTGATACCTCTGAGGCAAAGTAACACATATTGTATTCTTTCCCCTTCATTTTCTGTGTGAGGCACAAGAGTTGCAATGACTGGCATGCATTGTTCCTGAAATGACTTGGAAAACTGTCCTGGCATGAGTTATTAAAGGTGAACTGGAGTGACTCAGGTGGAGGGTAGGGTGGAATAAATTCATGATTTCCCTACATCAGGGCCAATAAGAAGATGCTTTGTAGGCTAATCACTGCCACAATACACAGAAACTCATCATCAGGTATTTTCACGCACCCTTCCTAAATAATTGTTAGATATATGTGTTTGGGCACCAGTGTGTTGTACAGAGTTTCCTGATTTTGGGGTAATTTGAATGTGTTAACTGCCTCTGACAATGCACCACTGTATTGACACTCTGACACAGTGCAACTTGGTCTACTATCCTGGAATACTGAGCTCTGAATTTTCTCTTGGATCACTCCCAGCACTGAGACCAGTTCAGCTGGCTCAGTATGGTGGTGGTTGTCTACCTGATGTTTCATTATTTGCACGCAGATATGTTATTTGCTTTCTTCACCCTTTTCCATTTCTTTTACAGTCTCGTGAGGTTTGCTGCTTGGAAGTACATGTGGACATTAATGAAAGCAGGAAATACTTGAAAGGTATGGCAATTTCTCTGTGAACTTAGGACGTGACCAAACCAACCCTATTATAGTCTGAATGAGGGAGGCATTTTAGAGTACAGAGACAAATAAGAATGCTCTAAATTATATATAGGTAGTGATATATGATCTAAATAATAAAATGCAATGCATTGGAATGCCCTGAACTGCCCTGGACTGGTTTCTGTGTCTTTTCCTTGGAGCTATCAAGTTTGGACACTTCCACTTGCTGGTGGAAGTAAGAGAGGATACTGACTCTGAGAGCACTCCAAGCTATGGGGGTAGAGGCAGGAGTTCCAGGTCCTGTGCTGGAGGAGACTTGCTGGTGGGATAGTTTACAGAGGAGCTACCACAGAAAATTACACCACCAGAAAGTTTGCCAACTTTGCTAGCTCTTTTGCCTGAACAGCAGTATTATTCTCTAAACAAACCTGTTTTTACTAGAGGGCAAAAATCTCGTGCTTACGGTGCCTGCATCCCATGAGAGAACCCAGAAGACGACAGAGGACACCGATACTTTCTACTTCCACTGCGTGAAGGCTTGGGAGCCAGTTCTAAAAGTCAGGCTGCAGGTAACGGGCACCACACACTGCTGCTGTTCATACTGCTTGCTTACTTCTGGTGTGACCAAAACAGTAAAGAACTGCACTGTTTCTGCTCTGTGAATACAACCTATGCTTCTTGTTTTTTTATAGAAAGTTTCTGATAAGGAAGATGACAACAGCAATTTAAGTGACACCTTAACAGTACCACTGAAATTTCTCCCTGTTGGACATAAAGTGAAAGTAACCCTTCCCATAAGACATGTAAGTGTTTCATAATTTGTGTCTGGAAAGAAGCGTAGAATAACCCTCACTATTTAACACATTAATATTTAAAAAAACAAACCCCAAAACAACAGCCAAAAAGTATGCAGGGTGGCAGTGGTGGGACTTTTCAGGAGGCGCTGAAAATCTGGATTCAAAACTTCTCTTTTCCCTCCACTCATGTTCCTGCTATCATCTCTTTGTTTACAGAATGTACCACTACAGTTGTACCTCCAACTAAATGCTTGGTAAGAGGACTGGTTTGTTTTTTCTTTTCTCTGAAGGTTTTATTGCTCTTTGAACTGTGAAATCTAGAACAGAGGATCCTTTATTTAGATATAAGGAATGCACAAGACTAGGGGCAAAATGGGACAATATTTGTCATCATTAAAGAGTCACCACAACAGTTCAAAGCTAAATATCCTTGGGGCAAATGAGTCCCACCAAGATGCAAAAAAATTGTGAGAGTTTCAAATGGTGAGGGACTTAGTCACTGGGTATCCTTTGCATTAAAGAATCAAAAACTAAGACTAGAGGCTTCTTCAAAAGGGGCACAGAAAAAAAGGCAGAGTGAAAAGAGAATTTGAAATAATGAAACATCAGAGTCCATGTATTACCCAAATGGCACATGTTCTCTTAAGAAAATGGACTTGTGGCTCTGGTGATATCAAGACAAAGAGGTATAAACTAGGGAAGATGAAATGTTGCATTGTAAAATAATGTGTCAGACAAGAAACAAACAAAAATTATTTTAATATCTTTTTCATTGTACAGTTTCTGTATAAATCTGCAGTACAAATGCTCATGAAAGACTTTGTTAGGTTGAAGTCATCCTTTGCTGAGAAATCGTATGAAGCAGAAATAGAAAGGATTCGGCTTACAAAGCTACTGAAAGTCAAAGAAGCCCTTCTTTGTTTTGCATATTTATTAACCTTAGCTGACAGTAAATCTTACACTGAAACAATAAAGAGACTATGTAGAAGCAAAGAAGTTGATTTCTTTGCAAATGAAAGATACATTTCTGTAAAAATCAGAACAAAGAATCAAGATTTTTAATGAATTCATTAGATTGCAGTTGCTGGAAATAAATCCATATACATTTTAAACACCAGTCCTGTGCCTCTGAATTTATTTGTTGCAGCACAGAAAAACTAGATGTGCGCTTAGGGTACGATCTGTGCCAAGGCGAGCAGGAGTTCCTGCATAAGAGGAAGAGAGTCGTTGCTGGTGCCCTGAAAAGGGTTCTTCACCTGGAAAGAGATCTACATGGACATGAGGTCTGTGCTTTGGAATCTAAGCATGGGGTGTGGGTCTACTGAATTAGGATTGGCACAACTCCCCTTGAAATTTCTAGTAATATTTGCATGTTGCTAACAAACCCATTGATTTGAATGGCACCAGAGCAGAGGTTCTCAGTGTGGCATACCCCAGACTCATGTAAAATTTCAGCTCAAGTATTCATCCCTCCAATCTTTTCAATGGACCAAAAACAAGGATGTAATAATACCACTCTTCAAACACAGTTTCCAACAGTATGGTGCTGCAAGTCGGCAAGGCATGAGGCATTGTGTATGATACAGCCTAGTAAGACAACCCAAACCAATAGGAAAACAAGAGTATTGGAAATTCACCTCACAAAAATACTTATAAAATCAGTGTAATGTCACTTATTTAGACTTACTTTTTTTCTTTCTTCATTCTCAGAACACTTCTTACAAAAAGTAAACATTTTTTCTGGTGAACATTAGAACTTTTTATAACAAGCTGAAGTATGTTTTGTCGCCAAGATACAGGGTGACTTTTTAAGGGAAAACTTATTATCTTACTGGAATTGTATTTGTTAAATGAACACTGTCCAAAGAATCAGCAGCATTCAAAAAACTTCCTTAATCCATTTTAACTGCATTTATTGCAATTTGTTGTTGTTTATAACGAAATCATGCAATTATCTACTTTTAATCATTGCAATTCCCATTATAGGGAGCAAAGGTAAGAAGGAAGGTTAAAATGGCTGCATATTCAAACTCATCCAAGCATTGAGGTTAAGAGTCTCTGGAGGTTAATTTCAGTAGGGTACTGGTAAAGATTGGCTAAGTGGTGATTTAATTCATTGTCCTCCAATGAATCTGCTGAAGAAATTCTGAGAGCTGTAATTAGACTTTTCCAAGTAGCAAGGGAGTAACTTTCTGAGAATAATCCTTGTGTTTTGGACAGGTCCCAGTAATAGCTGTTATGGCAACAGGTGGAGGTCTCAGAGCAATGTCAGCTATGTTTGGCCACCTCTTAGCTCTTCAGAAGCTAAATCTGTTGGACTGTGTCACCTACCTCACTGGGGCTTCTGGCTCAACATGGTATGTATAGAAAATGAGATTGGATTTGGAATGACTGTGACTACTTTTCCACACAGTAGGAGATGAATCTGTTTCAGACTTACATTGTTAACAAGTGAACATAATTCCCTCATGAAGCTCTTACTGTTGGCTCTCAATTATGAATTCAGTTTAAAGAAAATCAGGCTCACTGAGTCTCTTTAATTGATTGAAGTAATTGTGTAAATGTATCAATATTCCAATATCATCTAAATAAATGGATGATTTTCTAACATTTCTGCTTCTTAGGACCCTAGCAGACCTGTATGAGCATGCTGACTGGTCACAGAAGTGTCTTGAGGGGCCACTTAAAGCAGTAAAAGAACAAGTGACAAAATGCAAACTCAACCTTATGTCTATAGACCATCTGAAGTATTATCACAAGGAACTTGCTGAAAGGGCAAAAGCAGGACATGTGCCATCTTTTACAACTCTGTGGTCACTTGTTCAGGAGATGTTCTTGCATGAACGGGTAGGTACATGGTCTTGCCACACATCTGGGAAACACCACTTTCCTTAGAGCCTTACTCTTTGAGGGCACGATGTAATGTGTGTAATAAATCCAAAGAGACTGAGCCATCCCAATGTGGTTTGTAAACTATAACAGAGGGTCTTGTAGTCAGGATTTTTCAGAGTAGATAATCATTTGAAGGTGCCTCTGTCCTAGGATGCCCAACAGCTAGTGACTTCAGTAGGCAAACTCCCAGAAAGAACTGAGGAATTGCCAGCCGCCACTCTCCCTGAAAAGTCAGATTTTTAAAGTCTGCTTCTAGTTTGACATTTGAAAGTTAGAGTAATGTGTCCTGATGTGAATATTAATCTCAACTTTAATAAAGATCCATGGGATGCAGGCAGTCAAGGCACTTGTATATTCTAATGAAGAAGTTACTGGGTACCCAAAAGGCAGCCAGGAAGGAAAGTGCAGGAACATGAAGGAAAAGGTCTCTTAAGAAAACATGACTTACAGATTCCTCTGTGTTGTAAAATATCTGTTATCAATCTTTAAATTTTTACTTGGGTAGATTATGCCAGTGTTATGCTTTTACAGAGGTTTACTGTGATTTTTTTATCTCACTGATTAGCCAAGAAAGTACAAACTCACAGACCAGCGCAAGGCACTGGAGCATGGACAAAACCCACTGCCTTTCTATGCAGTCCTCAATGTGAAAGAGGAGAAGTTTGGTACTTTCAAATTTAGAGGTAGGTGTTCAGGGAGTTTCTTCTGATTCTGGGTATGGATTAAAGAGGATTTGGAGGGAGGTGTCTATGTGGGGACAAAAAAGGGGGAATACATCAGTTGCTTGCCCTCACTCAGTATTCATCTTTTAATAAAATGTTTGTCTTTTTGCAAACTGCTTGGTTAGAAAGAGCATGTCTGCTGGATAGCATCCTAAGCCATAAACAGGACATTAATTAAAAATCAGTGAACTACTATTTTTGCAACAGACACTGTGAGTGAGTGTGGGCAAATCATCTGATCTTTTCCTGCCATGCCTATAAAATGGCTTTGAGGCTTCCTTAGTTTCTAGGGGTGCTGTGAAATGTAATTGTCACTTCCTAAATATGGCACTGATGAGGGTATGAGAATGGAGCGGAATATGATTGCTGTGGTGGGTGTGATATGACATCCTTTGACTGGATACAGGCCACATTCAACAAAAGGTGTTAAAAGCAGTAGGTACTGGAAAGAAAGAAGAATTAATCCCTATATTTATTTATGTTTATAACTACTGTTCTACTGTAATGCCTGTGCAGGACAGCTTGAGCCAGGAAACTGCACATCCATGCCACACTGTAATTTCTAGTGTGATGTTGATGTGTCTTCAGGCTGCTTTGTTTTATCTTGTAGGCTGGCAGTTTTGGGTTAATAGAGCTTTCATGCCAGTCACTCCTTGCAATTCACACAACTCTTGCATGAAGTACAGTTGGTGCTCTTGATTTAGAGAGGCAAGTGTGATCCCAGAATCTTTATACAGAAATAAATATCTAAGCATTTGAACCGAATGTTAGAGCTTTTCTGAGTTGAAAAAGCTGGTTCCTTTGGGTTGTAAATAATATCTCAATTTTTAGGGAAGTAGACAATGGAGCTTGCAGTACAAAAGTGCAGATAGTACAGAGCTGCTGAGACAAGCAAGATCTTTGGGAAGGTTTGGGGGTTTTATTTTTATTGCAGCAAACATGCCTCATGTAAATTCTTTGTAGAGTGGGCAAATTTCTCTCCTTACGAAGTGGCCATACCAAAATATGGAGTCTCCATTCCTTCCGAATATTTTGACAGCGAGTTCTTCATGGGAAGGAGAGTGAAGAAGCTGCCAGAATCTCGGATCTGCTATCTGGAAGGTGACATAGCAGTGCTATGTAGTTAATCACAGCCTTGTAGAAAGTGTGGTATTTGCTAGTCACAGGCACAACACTCCTTGCCAGCACTTCTGCTTTGGGTCTTAAATCAATGGGCTTTTTACCCTTTCATACACTTGTGGTTTTGTGTATCTTCTTTCCTTCTGTCCTCCCTTTTCACCTGGGTAGATTTGGAAAAGTTGCAGCATAGTTCCTGTTCCATTGTCTAAACCAAACAAGATGGTGGAAAAGGCAAGTTGAGGAAATAGTAAGTGTTCCTTCCCTGATCAGTCTCCAACTCTTCAACTTCATAAACTGTAATTCTAGATGAAGCATTACTGGGGTAGAATTGGAAGGAGCTGAGAATAAAACATGTCATCTAGAACAAGTCACATCCTCAAGCTTTGTGGCTTGAGGATGTCACTAACCTTCTCTGCCCATAAGGATGAAGGAGGGCCTTTTGACCTCCAACAACTACTTTGACTGGCCATTTTGCCACCAAAGGCAAAGAAAAAGCAGCTAGCAGAGGAACCTATCTGTCTCAGGCAGATTTTAAGTCCTTATAAGTGTTTTAGTTTTGATACCAAACACAAGGGTAGAGGATAAAAGCCCCATATTTATCTCAGTGTGTAGTCTGATAGAGATTCAATTTCAATGTACGTACCTGGCATAGAGCTTAATGAGGAAGGATAGTTCTTTTCCAAAAGCAGACTCACAGATGGAGCCAATTCTATTTTGAACCTGGACCAGCTGCACTCCACAGAAACAAAACATGCCTGGAAGGAAGAAAATGAGTCTTAGATCAGTTTAAATAATAAATCAGTTTAAAGAAGGCCTTTATGCTTACATGGCTTCACCATGCTTTCAAATCCTACTTTCTCTCATAGGTACACAGGAAACTTTCTACAACATCTTTTGGGTGACTGATACCTCTTATTTTGTTACTCTGTACTATGCAGTGAATGTTCTGTGTGTAGTTACCTCCTGAGAATTAGCACTGAAGTGCTTACACCACAATGTTTGAACTCTCTGAGAACTGCTGCTTAAGTTGTGTCATGATGGGGTCAGGTTGGGTGGGTTAATAATGTGTAGCATGGATATTTACAATAGTCAGTGGTTAACATGTGGTAGTACAGTACTTTTCCCATGTGTTTTAACTTGCAGGTCTTTGGACAAACATCTTTACTAGGAATTTGCTGGATGGCTTGTACTGGTCCTCAAATTCAAATGAATTCTGGGAACGATGGTCCCAAGATATGGTAGATATAGGTAAGAGTTTCTAAAGTGTTGCCTCATTGTGGATCTTCCAGCATGATTTTAATCTCTATCACAATGATTGCTATGTCCTTTTCTCTTCTCTCTTTTCCCCAGAGGCATGCTTCATGTTATTACAAATGTTTTTCATTTAAAGTTTCCTCATGGTCTGCTAAATGGCTCTGCCTGTTACTGCAAATAAGAAGCTTGGCTTTTACTTGTGGGCAAAAGTACAAAGCCAGTGTGTCATTTGAAAGAGTAAAACACAAAAACTGTGCCTGCTTTAAAGAAAACTAAATACCTCTTTGGTGAATGGCATGGGTCATGTGCACATGTTTTCCAGCAGCCTGCAAGAAGCAGGGATGAGAGTGACCCACAGGAAGACAACAAGGGCAGCTAGCCAGCAGAGGTGTCTGACAAGGGCAGATTGCTGTTGTTTTTTTCTCTATTTCATGGTTTCTTCTCTATTTCAGAAAAACATTCTCCTGAGGAAGACGTTACTGTTATTGAGCCTCCATCTTGCTTGTCAGGAAAGTTGTATGAAATGTTTCAGGACATCATGACCAAGCGTCCACTGCTGGGAAAGTCTCATAACTTCCTGAGAGGCTTAGAGTTTCACAAGGATTATATCCATCAGAAAAAATTTATTGAATGGAAAGGTAACTGCAACAAAGAGTTAGCTGCACTGTGCAGGTAACATCTCAGATTTTGATTTTTAGACTTTGGAAAACTCATGTTTGTTTCAGGAAATTGGCTGAGTTGGACCTATATTCACGGTATCTGTTTCTTTAGGGTAACAGGTTAAAATTAACTAGTCCATGGACTGCTCTTTCACTTCCAGAAGATACCTGTAATTTGGGTCAAGAAGTGCTTTTCTACAGGAATTTTGTCACTCTACATAGGTACACTAGTCAAAAGATTTAGGAAGGGCAGAATCTTTTGAGGTCAAGAAACAAAGGGAACACCAGAAGTATAAAATAGCAGGTTATTATGTGGATCAGATGAAGGAAAGGACTAGTTGCAAGCATGTGGTTTTCCATATATTTGGTGTTTCTGCCTGATGAATTTACCATCCAGATACCTCTCTTTAACCCCTCAGAAACACCAAAATCCAGCTACAGAAATTTAACATAGGTTTAGACTTTAAATGTTAAAAGAACAGATATATAGACTTGATTTAAAAATTGAAGAGCCATTTTCTATGGCCTTTGCTCTTTAGGCAGGCAGCAATAGTTTTATCTCAAAACCTATGAAATAGTCTGTGAAATGATAGCAAGGTGATGGAGCTGAGGTTTTCTGCATCATAAATCTTCCTATAATCCCAGCATCTTTATATATTCCATGAACATGTAGCAATGTGGGAGTACCCCACATTATTGAGGTTAATCTGACTTCAGCAAGAAAGCACACGTTCTCTGCCTTCTCTGAGCCCTCCTCTTTGGCAAATTGCATTTTCTCTCCCATTTTAGGCAAGTTACAATGTGTTTTGTCCCTCTCTGCCCTTGCTACACAGTTTGCTGACAATGTGGAGAGATGGTGGTGCATTTCTGTGGGTTAAGGCAGAGCCCACAGTGTGCTATCTTCTTTTAAAATGTTCAGTAAGCAAAATGTCTGTGTCCTAAAAGGGTCTGCACTAAGAAAACAAATGAAAGAAGGTGAAAAAACAAGTAACATAAGAAGAGTGGGTGAGAGAAGGAACAAGAAAGTAGCTTCAGAAGGTGGATGAAGGATGAAATTGACAGTCAGTAAATGTTAAAAAACATAACTGTCCTTATATTTGCTGTCAATTTTGTAAAGACACATGGGTAGAAGCAGATTTCAATAAGGATGTTGAGTAAGTTAGCATAGGAACACTAATGACTATCTCAAGATAGATATTCTACAAATAAAGTAAAATATGTGGAAAGCATGAAATCCAGAGTAGGAAAAGGGAAACTGAAAGTCTGGAGTGGGAAAAATTATCAGGTTTTCCATCTTCTTTTTGCTGCTTGTGTAAGATCAAGCTAAACCCAGGTATGGATCCATGTCTAGGAGTAAGAGGAGATGCCAGGTCTATGTGCAGAAATGAATCTTGTGGTAGATGAAGTCTTAAGAATAGAGCTTTGTTTTAGAGGCTTCCCTGAAGCTCTGGTTATCTGACATATTAAAATAAGACTTTCCTTGCCTAATTTTCTTAATGAGAAATTGAACTAATAATCTGGATTTAGCTTAATGTCTTTTCAGTGGCATTCAGGCTTCAAAGGATATTTCTGAGACAAGATTTCTTGAAAATCTCTATTTGGATGTGGGATGAAAAAGGGGATTCTCACAAGAAAAGTGTCTACTTGTAGTTCACATACACAGTCATGAATAAATGCTGCGAAGTTCCATCTCTGTGATAAGAAAACAGGGGTAATGGAATTTAATCTAAAAATGTTCACCAGGCCAAATAAAACTAAAAAGTGTGCTCTGTTTCTTCTGTGAGGGACTGCAAGCAAATGTCTCTTATTACAGTTGAATCTCTGAATTCTCAGCAGCCTTGAATGCTAAAATAAGCACATTTTGTAAAGACTTGACAGGGAGGGAATGGAAAAATTATGAATTATTACTTCAAGATGGTGTGAAACATTCCAGGCTATGGAACAAGCTACATTTACTCGGCATGGTTTAAATCAACACTACAGAATGAGGCCAAGGAAGCAGAGCAATTGAATGAATTGAAATGCTGAAACTTAGCAACGGTATTTCTGTGATCAACAGTTTCTTAAAATGCCTAAACATAATTATTTGAAGCTCAAGTATTCTGCTCTGGGCTTTGCTGCCTCATTTTGTGAACTTGAGGAACACTCTCAAACCACTATTTTGATAGTTAAAACCGTGGCAAAATATTCCCTGTTCCATGGGACTGAAAGTGCACTAGAGGAACAGTAAAGGACTTGCTGTCTACAGGGCAAGCTGGGGAGGTTGCCAGCAGAGAATTAGGAGTCTAGCTATCAGAAACTGGCTTTAGATTTCAACTTACCAGTTGGTGTAATCCCCTTTTGGCATCAATGTGAGGTTTAATTAATTCAAGCAGTATTTTAAGCTGTAGGTAGGTGATGTTGTATGCATGATGTGGTATTTTTTTACAGCGTGGTTGATAGTTAATATGACATCACTGAAAGCAAGTTGAAGTCAGACTTTTCTACCTGAAAGAGGGGTTGAAGGCAAAGCCTGAGAAGGCAAAAGCAAAAAAAGAGCAATGCAGAAGTGCAATGATGTATTGCATTTGTTAGTTGTGTTGCTACACTGTGAAATTGTTTTTGTTGTTTGCATTTTTCCCAGTTCTTAGGGGGAAAAAAAAAAATCTTTTGAAGTCTATATTCTGTGAAAAATGACTCCCCAGAGCAACTGTGAGGTCAGTGGAGCCTGTGTCTCACCTGTCCTTTGTCTGGCTGCCCCACAGCCTGCCTTTGTGACTGTGCCTGGGAGAATGTGGAAACAGGCCAGGTGTGTCCAGATGTGCAGTTTGAAGGCTCCTGAGACTGCGTTTGTGGGCTCATGTTGTGGAGAGAGGTGATTCCAGTCTGGAGGGTAACCAAGGAGCTGCCCTTAGCATGTAGCGCAGACAGAATTACTCACTCTTTCTTTCCTAAAAAATGCACCACTAACTATATTAAAATGTTTTTCAGACACTGTGCTGGATGGTTTCCCTAACAATCTGACACCGCTGCAGAAGTATCTTTGTCTGATAGATGTTGGCTACTTCATCAACACCAGTGGTGCAGCACTTTTCAAGCCAGAGAGGAATGTAGATGTCATTATATCCCTTGATTATGGTTTGGGACATGTGTTCAAGGTGAGAAAATTAACTTCGTGCTTTGCAGAGTAAAACTCTTCTTGTCTTATTAAAACTTTTAAGTAAGTGGCTGTCTAAATCTTAATCATATATCACCATACCTTGAAGGAGGAAAGAAACTTCCTTCAAGAATGGAACTATAGAAACTGTTAGGCTCTTTTTTCTGTAGGGGATTACAACATATACTTCCTTTAATCCTCAGGGACTTGCAGTAACAATTGTTTGCTGGAGACATGCCTGTGACCTCTCCTGGTCTGTCATGATGAATTCTGAGTGTGACTTTGGGTCATTCACTTGGGATTGTAAAAAATGTTACAGGGTAATAAAGTGTCATTTTCTGACTTGGTTGAAAGTAAGGTTGTACTGTGGCTACTTTGCACTACACATTCCATAGTGTTTCTACTGCACTACACATTCCATAGTGTTTCTAGGGAATGAGTTAAGATGCCATTGTATTCCAGGATACCTGAGTAAACTTGATTCTTTTTTTAGAGCTTTAACTCCATGGCATTCTGTGTCCACAGCAATTAGAGATGACATACAAATATTGCAAGATACAAAATATCCCATTCCCCAAAGTGGAGCTAAGTCCAGAAGAAGAGAAGAACCCAAAGGAATGTTATATATTTGCGGATGCAGAGGACCCCAGAGCACCCATAGTAATCCATTTTCCCTTGGTGAATGACACCTTTAAGGAATTCAAGGAGCCAGGTAAATGCAGTCAACAGAACTGTGCACTGTGCTCTACCCCTGGTATCTGTTACATGTCCCCTGATGGGAGGCAGAAGAGCAGCCTCCATACTCTTGCTGGTTGTTCTCACCTTGAAAAGCATGGAGGACACAGTCCTGGGCAACTCAGTGCCACACTGCCTCCTCCAGCCCTGCTTGTGGCAGATGGCTCATGTCAACTGTCCCTTGGAGCAGAGCTGTAGGTCTTCCTCACTTGTGCCTGACGCCATGTCCTGCCAAGAGAGATGTACAGAGTGCTGGAATTTTTCTGGCACTGGGATGAGGGAGAGTAAAGAAAGGCCCAGAGAGCTGTGGGAACAGGGAGATAAGGGCCTCCTGAAGGACCTGCTGGTGGGCTGGAAAGCAGCAGCAGGAGCTGGCCCTTGGGCCCTGCACCCCTGTCTTCCCCAGGCTGCCTGTGGTGGAGAGTAAGGTGACAGGGGTGAGCTCCTTCCAGCTTTACCCAAAATTCTATCGGGGCCCATAGTGGGACCAGAGCAAAATTCTATTGGGGCCCATAGTGGGACCAGAGCAAAATGCAAGTCTCTGAGGGAGCATTTGGGAAGGGTAGGAATAGCAGCAAAAAGTAAAGGTACTTTTCTGCTCTGATATTCAGTGATGCTCAGTAATATGTACAGTAAGAGCTAAATCAAGAAAATCACATTTAGAAACTCAGTGGATGAAAAGAGCAGATACCCTGTAGAGGGAGCTAAGCTTGTTCAGTGGAGGCTGGAAATGGTCCAAATGGCAATGTAGGGTGAGATCCAACTGTTGAGCAGTGGGTGGCAGGTAAAGCAGGTGAAGATTTTGGAATCTCTCTGAATGAAAAATAGATGAGGTGCTGCAGAGCAGAGCAGCTGTTGCCAGTTTTCTGCTCCAGGCCCAAACTGGTGAGCTCTGACACTCACCTGTGTGTCTCTCAGCAGTCACTGATTCATCCATCAAGCTGACAACCAGCAACTGATGTGGGTGGTTGGAGGAGGGGGTCCTTGGCAACCTGCTTTCATGGATCTCAAGTTTAACAGTGAAGCTTTTTTGTTTCTAGGGGGATGAGAGACATCTTGTGGAACGTGGGTAGTTATTTTTCTTGTTTTTAACTATTTACAGTCTAAAAAGACTCAGCCTGTGAAGTGCCCATTTGCAGTGCAGCAGTTACAGACTGTGCTTTGGTGTGCTTGAGGCGGATGCAGCTTTATCTGGATATGGACAGCATAGATAATACATCTCTCTGAGTATTGTGAGGCTCAGTGAAGCAACATTGGCTATTTTTAATTCAGACACTTCTAGTGGTAGTCTGTGCCTAGCACCCTGAGATCACACTGTTCAGAAACTACTAGGTTAGACTAAGACCTGCTGTGTCTAAAGCAGGTGACACAATTCTTGTGTCTTTTTCATGAGGTTCTGGTTGAAATCATTAGGAGTATCTCAGCAGTCCATTTGTAGCCCTGCTGAAACTCATCTCACATTACATTAGTGTTTTGGGCATATTTGGTTCAGACTGCAAAGAGATAGGCAAAAAAACCAGCGAAAAACTGAAGCAAAAAAATTTGTAGAAACATAAATATGAGACTGCTGAAGTCTTCGGTGCAGGGAATTAGCGAGTCCTTTTAAACAAAAGCATTGATATAACAGAGAGCCTGGATGTTGCCATATCCAAGAGGCAAAACCTGAGGCCAGGCTGGAGTTTGCTGAGAGTCTGATGTAGGATGCTCTGGTGCCTCTGCACTCTATAACAGGCAGTCCTGTGTGGTTGGCATCACAAGGTCTCCTTGTGTGTACTAGGCTGTCCACTCACTTTAGCTGGCAGACCTGCACTTGTCACCACTAATCCAGGGGCAATCATGGACTTTGAAAAGTGTTCCAAGGTGTGTGTCTTTGTCTGAGAATCAGACTTACAGCGTTTGGGAATGGATGTGGACCCATGGGTGTGCCGCTTAGGAATGATGTCTGCAGGGGCAGGACAAGGAGGAATTTGGGCCCACTCTGCTGAGGCATTTCCAGGTCTGAGCTTTAGCAGGAGGGAAAGGAAGAGTAACTGGAAAAACAGACCAGAAATGGCTCTTTCAAGCTGTGGAGTGGGTTTGCAGTATTTCCTGGGGGCTGTTTTTAACAGGGGATCCTGCCAAGTAGATCAGTCCCCTACAACACTGTACTCCAGATTCATCTCACTATGGTGGTTTTCTCTTTCTCTGCAGGAGTGAAGCGTGGTCACTCGGAGATGGAAGAAGGCAAAGTAAATCTGGAGAACAACTGCTCACCGTACTACCTCATTAGGCTAATTTATTCCTCTGAAAATTTTGATAAACTTGTGAACCTGAGCAAATACAACATCCTCAATAACAAAGACCTGCTTCTCCAGGCAATCAGGAGTGCTGTAGAACGAAAGAGAAGCAGAAGGACTGGGAATTTCCCCAGCTACTCTGGATACCCCTAAGCTGGGTGTTTGCCCTGTTCCCCACTGAAGGCTGTGGCAGCACATTGCAACACATCACAGTCATATTACAACATATCACAGTGTTCATTGTTTGCAGAAAACTGACCAAACCTGTACATTTCTCACCTTGCCATGTTCAGGCTCCCAGCTTTCAGAAGGGTTTATCTCCTTCCCCCACATTTTCAGACCACAAGAGTCTCACAATGTGGTCTTTCTTATTAAGAAATTAGGGTCCTGGTAGGCAGAGACCTCCTTGAGGTCTCCTTCACCTCCAGGATCTCCTTGATGTTACAGTATATGGTGGTGGTGATAGTTCTTTGTATGAGCCTGTCCCTTCAACCCTGAGCCCATTGTTGGTGTCCTTTCAATACTTGATTACAGATCAAGTCCTGGCCATTTGCATTCAGTGATGTCCAGATTTTCAGATAGGCTGAGCAACTAGAATTTGCACTGAATTGGTGGGCTCAGCTTTGAAGTCAGGCATATATATATGTGAAAAGCAGCCAAACTGCAGTGTGGACAATTGCACTCTGTCTGGCCTATTTCCCTTGCTGATTTAGAAGTTATTCCTTTTTTCCATTCCCCTGCAAGACTTTGGCACAGAAATGCTGCTCCAGACTACCACAAAGGGGGCAGTTACATTTCAAAAGAGAGGGCAGTAGCAGCAGTGAGTGAGCACAGCTCCTTCGAGCATTGGCTGCAGGAAAAGTTCTGCATAAAGCACATGTGATTGTATTGATTTATATCAGCAGTGCCTTTTTGGATTAAAATGTCAAGAGCCTGAAACAAGTTTTTCATGGCAGAAGTTTGAGAGGAATAATTACCATAGACTCAAGTACATTTAATTTAGTGATGATGACTGAGATGTAAGCTGGTTCTCCTTACACATATAAACTGAATGTAGGACAACATAACTCATGAACAGAGTGCATTGTATTTTCACACAGAGAAGATTTTTCCATTTATAGTCTTCTACCCCTAACATCACAGGCAAAGTATTTTTAATAGGTGCTTCATAAAATAGAGCACAAATTTAAAAAAAATAGGACACACATTTTCCTCCTTGCTCATGGAAAATATTTGGAAAATGACACCTGGCTTTCATTTGCTCTGGAATGCAGTGAGAGCCTTTGCCTTGAGCTAGAAGCTTGGAACATCTTTATAGCCCTCCACTAGATTAAAAAGATCATAGGGAAGGATGCTAAGCAATATAAAACAGAGCCTCACAGAAGCTGGGGAAGTTTGCAGACTTCCTCACACTGAAGGATTTGGACCTGCTTCTGAATTATTTTTTCCAAACACAGCATATTCATCGGGACTTCCAAGGAAAATCTTACATATTTCTTCTGGGTTGGAAATTTACTTGAGATCTAGAATTAGTTGTACTTGAAATCCAAAACCAGACAAAGAATGAGAAAGAGGGGTCTGTCTTTTTGGTATAGACAGACAATACTGAAGCTCTAAAGAGAGAGCATTTACAAAAGACTTGATTGCCTGAAGCCTGCATCTACTAAATGCTGCTTCTGCTGCAATGGCTGAGGCTCAGCAATGCTTCTTGTACAATGTTTACTTGCTGAGCTGAGGAGCACCATCCAGAACTGAGGAGCGTTAATGGCTGGAATGCAGCTGTACCTCGGGATTCAGATCACGAGAAGTTAGCAACTAATCAGATACTGGCTGAAAGACAGAACACAAAGAGCCATTTTGAGCTGGGAATTGATCCAGCTGGATCTGTTACCTTTGCTCAGGAGAGCAGCATGTCCTGGCCCAGCACTGTGTGGCACATACAAGCCCACGTGGCTCTGTGCACACACATGCACAGGGTGTGCAGCATTTCCATGCTCCTCTGGCTGGTCCTAGAAAGCTCTGCTGCTGCCAAAAGATATTGCTGTTGTGTCCATGGGCCACAGAGAACGATCTGTAACCCTTGTGAACCTTGGCAGCATGTACCCAGCAGTGAGGCAGCTCAGCCACACTGAGAAAATTTGATTTTGGTCTTACAAATTGCCCCACAGACTAACAATTGGAGCATGTTTGGTGCATTCATAGTGCTGCTAATACAAACAGAAAGGCCCAGTAAAATGTGAAGGAGCCACAAAACCACAAAGTTTTCAGGTAACCCACAGCTGGTGGGGAATTACTGTTCTGAGGGACTGTTAAATCTTGTTACAAAGGGAGGGTGAGAGGGAGGGAGCTGTAGGTGGGGAAGGTGGTGTGACTCTGCTGGGAGAATTATCACCAGAGATTTTGCCAACACTTAAAATCAGGTTGGGAATTGCTGCCTAATTTTGCAGCCAGAGGCACAGACAGGCATGTGCCCCTTCATTTCCGTGGTGCCTCTGTAGCCTTAAATTATAATAGCTTTTTTAAATATAGTTTTGCATTTCAGAGCCTGAAATTATGTGAGGGCTGTATCATTGCCCATCAGAGTGCCTTTCTGTTTCATTTTGGTTGTCTTTTTGTTTTTGTAACATGATGTGGGTATGGCATATGGGAACATGGTTTAGTGGTGGATGTGGCAATGTTGGTTTAACAGTTGGACTGGATGGTTGTAGAGGTCTTTTCCAATCTAATTGATTCTATGATTCTATGACATTGGAGGAGTCAATATCATAGAATCATAGGAACTTCTCATAGAATAGAGGAGTTGCTGGTTTGATGGTGCAGTAGGAGGACCTGGAGGGCATTTGTGAGGACAGAGGCTGCTGGAGAACTCTGCAGGCTGGAGGGACCTACACCTTGCACAGTCTTATCTGTGCAGCTTGTGGGAAGTGGTGGCTGGCACAGGTTGTCCCTCAAAGCACTCCTGAGCTCGGGTTCAGAGCATGCTGCCCTGCACTGCCCCCAAACCACAGAAATATAAGGTGTAGTTTCAGTGGCGTAAGGCTGATCAGAGACTTGTGCTCAGGACTGGTCCTTGTTCCCTTTAGGGTAAACATGGAGTCTGAGGGCCTCTGAAATTTTGTGTGGTTGCTCCTCAGAGGCAGTGGTTTTGTTTTTTTCCTTGTCCCCATTCTTGCCTGGCCTAGTACCACATGTTGTGGTAGGACTAGGACTGAATAGAGTGCACGGAAACCAGAAAGCAGGCAGGAGAAAGCTGCCTCTCTCTGCATCTCACCAAGAAAGACATGTGCCATACTTATAAACCAGGCCTTGCTGGTCTGGTGTTGTGTTTGCTTAACCACTGAAGATGGATGTGTGCCTGCCAGAAACCTTATCCGAAATGCATCCCAGATCACTGCTCTCTGATGAACATTTTGCTGGAAAAACCCCCCAAAATACAGAGCTTCCTACCTGCTCTCAAACACAAAGGAAATGAGACTGTTCTTAAAACTATTACCTGCTCTTCATAGAAATTACTTGCTTGTGTCTTTTAACTATTTAATAATATATTAAGTAAAAATAAAATATTGCAAAAGAGCACCAGACCCATGAAAGTTCCTAATGCACTTAAACACAAAACAAGGCTTTTTCCAGGTGTATAAGCTCTACCTATGCTAAATGCCTGCTGAGAACCTCACAGGGCTTTTAGTGGTTTCAAGATTGAATGGAAGAAATCTGGAAGATCTTCTGGCTTACAAAGGTATGGAGAACCTGGAACAGAATCTACCTCTGGGGTAAAACCCTCTTCAGTGGAATGGCAAAAGGGGGTGAGGGGGCAGCTGTACTGAGCCACAGCTAAGGCACATCTTTGTTCAATTACATGGTAAGTTTAAAATACTGAATCTGTTTTGTTTGGTTTTTGGTGTTTCATTATTTTGTTGGTTTTTTTTTTTTTTAATCAGTTAAAAATGGTTAACAATAATGAACTGCATCAGTTTCCCATTACTTTGATGTGCTGGGTCTTTTGTTTTTCGTGACAGGCAGCAGCTCCAGCTGGGGTAAACAGAGGAGAGTGATGGACTAGCCAAAAAAATGAAATTATTAGCTCACCTATTGGATGCCTTGGCTCAGAACAGAGATAAGTAGGGGGAAAAAATATGTATTCTTCCCTATGATTACACCATACCTTAGCATGTGATTCTTGCTGCCTGGGGACTAGAATTCCTACTTGCTATCCTACTTTTCTTCTCCTTTTACACTGAAACACTGATTGTTCACGCCTTACTTAAGTTTCAGATTCCATTAAAAATGAGTAATGCTGCAGGACTTTTTTTTCCTGGTAGCTTCATCCAGAGAGAATTGGCAAATAGAGTATGGTTGGTTAATGTGTTGTAAAAAAGATTGTGGAGACCACAAAGTGCTGTAGGAAGTATATAACATTATCTTTGGCTGCACAGACCACCCAAGCATCATAAATCTATTCTGTTGCTATCTGCAAATCTACTTGCACATGGCTGTAGTTAACTCAGAGATGCACCTCATGCACTGCTCACTGCTCCCCATTCCTGTCTCACAGAATTATTTCATGTGAGCAGTCTGGCTTAAAAGTCCCCCTGCCCTTTGGTTTAGTACCTTGGAGTAGATAATACTCAGGTAATAATGGCAAATGACAAAGTTCTTGTACACACAAAAGTATACCAGATGAAATCCTGTTTAATTATATTTAAAGATTTTATGAGATTAAATACATAATTTTAAAAGTTCAGAGGGAAATGATTAACTTAAAACATATTAATACATTTCCAGACGGATGAATTAAGTTATAATTGTCTGCAATTCATTGAGGCAAATGTCATTTTTCTGTTCCTGCTTTTAGTAGAGAGGGAAGCAGTTTTGTTTTATTTCCACTTTGTTCTAGGCTTAGGGTGGTGATTGTGGCTTGTGTCACTGTAGGTCCATCTTCCTTAAAATCTCTGGAAAATTCTGCAGACTCTCTCTCTGGTTTGATTTTGAAGGAAGGTGTTCTCCTACAAAGAAAATGCATCATCAGAAAATCAGGTATAATCTAGAGGAGTTTAAGTCTCTGTATATGTAAGGACTCATTAAGTGCCTAGCTCAGCATCAAAAGTCTGCCCAGCTGTGGGACAAGGATTTCACATCATAGCCTGTAAGGTTTGTACAGACTCCAAATGCAAGAAAAATTATTTAAACAGGCCAAGTTTCTGAATTTGGCTGTAGCTGTCTTTCCCTTGCCTGTGTCTCCCCTGAGCCTCCTTTCCCCAGTCTCAACAGCCCCAGCTCCCTCAGCCTCTCCTGGTAGGACTTGTTCTCCAGACCCTTCTCCAGCTTCATTGTTCTCCCCTGGACATGATCCAGCTTTCTTGAAGTGAGCAGTCCAGAACTGAACAAAGCACTCAAGGTGTTGCCTCACCGGTGCCAAGTACAGGGGGACAATCCCTGCCTTGCTCCTGCTGGCCACATTCCTTTGTGACATTAGTGACAGAGGAGCAGGACTGTTGGACCTCAGGGCAGTCTCTTTGTAGGTGGCTGCTACCTGAGCACAAACAGCACTGACATCTGTTCAGCTTTGCAGCACAGAGCCCTACCTCAGCAGTGAGCCTTTGCTGCTTAGTCTTTCAGCAGAGTCCCTGTCTGGAAAACCCCACACTCTTTTCTGGGAGGTCTCTGTGTTTGAAAGGAAAGTTTGCGCCATCACTGTAGAATGGGATCTGTTACCATGTCCTACAGAGTAAAAAAAAACCAACAAAACAAACAAATAAAAAGTAACATTAGAGGTAGAGTTTGTCACTTCTGGGTCCATAACTATTTTCTCTGACCATCATAGTTATAATTATGCTATGGCTTCCTTCCCAGTAAGCCACTATGTGGAGAGATGTCCAGAAGAGATCTAGATCAGAAGAAAAGCTGTTGATCAAGATCCAAAGCAGCTCCTTAATAAAAGGACAAATACCACACCCCTAGCAGAGAATAACCTGATGTTGGCCACAGTACAATTGCAAGACTGCTTTGCAAGTCACCCTGGACATTCCTCTGCCAGGTCACTACATCACAGGTAGCAGGTGACTTGTGTATTGCTTTCTAACAGAGGCAAAAAGGATGGTTCAAAATGCCCCAAACTAAGGACATCTTGTCATTCTCTTCTCTTTCTCTTACCATCACTTGCTAAAAGCACAGCTCATTCTTGAAGGAAATGAGAACATACCTATATTATTCTGTAGTGATTGCAGCCAGTCTTCCATCAGTGTCTGAGAAGGTGCTGCAAGGAAATACTCTGCCCCATCTCTCAGTCTGTAAATAAGGATAGGAAAAGGTGAATTCCAGTCAGTTTTGCCTTATACCTTCTGTGTTTGTGAGTGGGAGACACTCCAGTTATGCCTCCTAAAAACATACAGCCTTGGGTGACTGTGGGCAGGGAGCTGCACGGGCTTTTATTTGTGCCCTTCTCCGTAAGACTCACCGCAGCATGAAGGCGTTCTCCTTCCTGCTGTAATTCACCAGCCTCTCACATTTGGCACCAGAAATGCTGAGGGACAGGACAGTGGATATACTCTGAAGGGGGATAAAATTAAAATGAAATGTCTTCTGTGTCCTTTCTGCTAGGATTCAATTCCATACCAACCTGCAGGCAGACTACACACCCATCTCTTTATGCTTCTAACTTTAATCCTAGGATCACTGAATAGGGTGAACCACAGAGGAACCATGGACAATTGCATTATATCTTGAAGGCAATCCTTGAATAAGATATGCCTTAAAAGAAGTATCTTTAAAAATTTCCGGAGGCTTATCAGTCTGTTTTCAGTTGTATCAGTTGAATAATTGCTGAATTTTCACTCAGCTCACATTTGAAAGGGAACAGATCACCCCAGCCCCAAACCAAATGCGGCATTTAAAAATTCATTTTTACATATGTAGACACAAAGTTTGCTAGAAAGATTAAAAAACCAAATTACCTTAGTTGCTTCTTTGTCATCATTATAGAAATCAAGCTTTAATCCATCAAGTTTTACATAGAAGGATTTCCAAGACCTTGAGTGTGGCTATATGAATAGAAAAGGTAATAAAATTCAGTTGTGAGGTATATATTTTATAGGAGTAGTGAAATCTTTCACATGCAACTTTCATAGGAAGCCAGGATCTGTTGATATTATGATCACAGAAGTTCTCAGAGTCATTGTTATCTCTTAGAAAAACAGGAGCTGCTATGGTTTCTGTGTGAGTGATTCAAGAAAGGGTCTCTATGTGTCAGAACTGAGGAAATTATATAATCTGGTTCAAGCAAGCTCTACACCATGTGGTCAGCAACATTGCTGAAGGTGGATAATCAAAGTTCTGTCTAATTTTCGGCCACTAAAACTCCACATTTTTCCCTAGCTGGAGCACCAACCCCTGCCTGCTGGTCACAGGCTAATTTTATCAAGTGTTACTATCTAATGTGGCTGTTGAATTCTTCATTTACTAAGCTAACCCCAGTGGAATGCTACTGAGACACGTGCAACAGTAGCAGCTATTTCCAAGCCCAAGTATGCACCACTGAAACTTAGCCTAATGCCATGAGACTCCTCTTGATAAAGGATCCTTAACTTACATTCATATTTTGTTATGCCAGTGAATAAAGTTGACAATTTGGTCATTCAGAGAAAAGGAAGGAAACAGTTCTATAGAAGATTAAGTCGTAGCTTTTCTTGTTGGGGGATATGGAAGTTCAGTATCTCTGAACACCAAATTCTGTGTGCCCAGAAGTAAAAAAACCCTAAATTTCTCTTCAAGAAGATGGAGTCCATACCAGATTCACCTTTTAAAAGAGGTCTTTCAAGTTAAAAATTTCAGAGGAAATATTCTATGGGGCAAATAATCCAAGACAACTTGTTTATGTGCAAACACTCAGCAAAAATGGATGTCTGTAGATTGGTGGTGAGTAGTAGAAAATTTCCTGGCCTGTCATGATTGTTAGGCTACTGCTTTGAAGTGATATTATTTCCCAGGATAAGAATTTAGATTTCAGTTTCATTCAAACCTGTATTTAAGAAACCAATTCTTCAAAGATAAACAGAACCTTAATTCTGTTCTAGCACAGCTAGAAATTACAAATATTGGGAGCATGAGACTGAGGGCTTCTGCTGCTGACAAACTATCACAAAGTGTTACAGGATCATGAAGCTTTAGAGCTTTAGGGATTTTTTGTGGTGTGTTGTTTTTTTGTTTTGTTTTGTTTTGGTTTTTTTTGTGGTTTTTTTTTTTTTTGGTTGTTTCATTTGGGTTTTTTCCTCCTAATTCAGTTGAAATATTGAAACCAGTTGCTATATTGTTTATAATTAGGAAACTGTAATTAACATGTTCATACAGCCTAGACTCTGGTTTATAAATTCATTAACTGTAGACAGACCCTGTTCTGCATGATTCCCATGAAAGGCAAAAATTCCATTGTCTCTTTCTCTGAGAGATCAGGTACTGCCAAAGCCAGTGGACACTTCCTCATGCATTTTAGGGATAGCTGAAGCAAACCCACACTACTCAGCTCCTCTTCAGCAAGAGCTTATCCTGAAAAAGTCAGAGCAGATCTGGACTATAACTCAAGGAGCAATGAAATAACCCAGAGTGATGGTATTTATTTCTACCTGTTGTCTTCGTGGAAGGAGCTGATCGCGCTTCTCTAGGAAACCCTCCATGTTCTGGAGACTTGCAGAAACCTGGGATATACAAGAACAATGCTAGTTAACTTTAAAATGGTCCTTAGGCCTATGTTAAATTTCTGAAGGTATTTTTTAGATAAACTCCATGCAAAGAAACAGATGTCTGGTTCCTCTAGCCCTTACATTGACAGCACAGCTGGAAATTCTCACTACGTTGCAATCGTGTGTTTGATAGACTACCTAAATGAAGAGAATTCAAGTCCCTCTTGAACAATTTACTTATGGAATTTTCTCTATCTTAGTGTGTTAATTAACTAATATTATTTTTACATTATTACTTGCATTCTATAACTTAAATTGTTCAAGTTATTCATACCATCTCCACAACTGCTGAGTTACACCAATGTATAGTGTTGTACTGGTACACTTGGGTATCTAACAAACATGGTCTTCTCAAAAGTAGAGGAGTAAAAGGAAACAATTTTATCTGCCAATGAGGTAACAGTGAATTTCCTGCCAGGGTGAGCATATAGGAGCTTTTGGTTCTAATCTTGCACCTGGTCAGCTCTTTGACAAGTGTGCCATGAAGTCCTGCCTCTCTCTGATTTCTAAACAGAGTGGACACTAAGAACTGCCACCTCACACAGAGGCTGTAGGTAAATCATTCTCTTTGTGAGACATCACCTGTTTTTAAGTGCTCTGCTGAGTATTCAGCAGCAGGAATAGCTTTTAGTTCAGGAAGAGAAAAACAGAAACCAATATAGGTGTTAAGACCTAGGTTATAAAGCTTAGTAAATTAAATTAGTTTATGCTGTACACAGCTGTACATCAACTGTCTTTGTGGAAAGTGTTTGAATTGCAAAGACACATAAAATGCTTCTTGTTTGAATCCAGGAGTGTATCCATCAGGATGCTACTGTATGGTGCTCTTTGTGACTTTGACACAGAACTTCCTGTTATTGCCTTATTTAACTAGCACAGGATAGTGGTTTTGTGAGGAGAGAACCAGAAATTCCTGGGACTTACTGAAGGTGTATTCTTTAATCTCTCCCAAGAGGAGCTAGGCAGCAGTAAGTTTGGTGAGTTATCTGGTGACCTTTGTCCAGGCTCGGGTGGTGTTGCTGTTGGTTTGGTCTGCAGGCTGGACAAAGAGGAGCCTTTAGCATCTTTTTCCTGAGGAGCTCTGTGGTCTGTGGCTTGTGATTCTGACACATTGCTGCTGAGTTGCTGGCTTATAGGAGGAGGAGATAAAGGAGAGCCTAAAGAACTGCGACTTTCCAAAGATGCAGCTTGTGGGCCCACCACCTTTGGTGTAGCTGGAGTGATAATCTCACCAAGCCTTGTCTCAGCTTTCATTTCTGTTTTGTTGCTGCTCTGCACTGCAGGGACTTCCGAGGAAGTGAATTCTTGGAACCTTGTTGGAGATTTTTCAATGGGAGAGAAAATAGTTTCAAGTGGGACCCTCCAGGACACGCTGTGTGCGGGCACAGGTGGCAGTGGTGTTGTGCTCTTGGTCTCTGTCACTTTTGGTGGTGCATTCCTTTTGTCAGATGGTTTTCTTCTCAGAGATGGAACCCGGACAATTTTGCCTTTATCCTTCTGCTCACTCTCTTCTGTGTCCACTTGTTTCAGGAGATTCATCTCTCTCTGTAGGACAGCAGTATTAATTTTTTTTAAAATTGCCTTCATGCATTCATGAATACTTCCCTAAGATTTTTTTTTTTATTTTAAGCAGGAATGGTTTTCCAATTAAACTGTCTCCTGGCAGCTGAGTCTTAAGGCCTGTACTTCCACTGGCATTTTTAGAGGGTGGTTCTAGTGGAAAATTTCAGAGGGAAGGGCCTTTGTCCCTTCACTTAGCCAAATTTCAAGTCACTGAACAAAAGACAGATTAATTTTCAGCCTAAAGCCAAACACAACCACTATGTTTTTCTGGTTGTTTCAGGAAAATAATTTTAAAAACCTCCCCCATAATGAAAGAGAATCTGAGAGGCTCACTGTATTAATATCTTTGGTATTTAACACAATCCATTGTAAAAATCTTAAGCCAGAAGGAAAAAGGCCTATCTGTGCATTGGTCTCCATTTATTTTCAGACCTTTGCTATCCTCTGTCACTTGCAGGTGGCTCCAGCTCCTTACTGAAATCCTGAATGAAGCAAAATCTCTCCATCTGTGTAGCAAGAGTTCACCCTGTTTCTCACACCCTGTTTGCTGGTCCTAGCAGAAGAAATTTTGCACTTCTCCCCTACAGCTTTTTCAAGCTAGCTGGTCTCTTTTGATCCACATATAGATCTTGCTATGTCTGAAATATTTCAGCTTTGGTTTCTCATTTACCCCATCTTTTACATAGAGTGACATTCAAACAATCAATGTCCCACATCATCTTGTTTCATGCACAGCTCATCAGCCTTCTACTACTCACCTTAGTTTTCCTACTGAGCTGAGCAAATTTCTCTTCCTGTGCTGCAAGCATCTTCTCAAAATCATGATGTTTCTTCAATAATTCCTCTACTTCAGACACTGAATCCTGAATGGAAAAATTGCCACATACAGAAGTCCAAAATCAAGTCCATCAGAAGAGATTACACCTAAGATTTTCAGATTGATCCATTCTATTTAGCCAAGTGAGGGTTCTGAAAATTTTGTAACTGGTTGTCTAAACTTTTTTCATTTGTGTATGAAAAAACCTGAATTTACATTTTAAAAAATGGTCTATATCTTGCAGTCTGTTTGCTGTGCAGGAGAAAAAGGGCTCAAATACCAATCTTCCCTTTTCTGCAAGGCCATGCAGTACCATGGCTTCGAGCTATAACTATTTTTGTGCAGATTGAGTACTTGGATTCTGGCTTGTGCTACACACAGTTTGTTCCTGCCCTACAACAAATGCATCTGAGACTTCTTTCATGTCCTCTGCTTAGTTTCTGATACTCACGTTCATGACTTTGTTTTCCAATCTTATAAATTATCAGAAGACAGTCAACAATGAGAAAAAAAATCTCAGCAGGACAAACAAAAATATGGATGCTGGTGTTTTAAAAGGAATTTACAAACTAGCTATAAACGTGCCTGTGTAAAACATTCTACCACTTAATGGGAAGAAAAAGGTGGGAAAAGCCCCCTTTTTCCCTACAAAATGGGGAAAACTTCTTTTTCCTTTTGAATCAAGCTCTCAGCAAGACAGGGAAGGTTGAACCTTCTGCAAGTTATTTGAAAAAATGATCTGGAATTCTTCCAAGGCTTCTACTTCCCCCTGGAAGACACCACTTCCAGGAGCTCATTACCATGTCAAATGCAGCAGCTGCCCTGGGCTCACTTCTGCAAGAGGACAGTGCTCCTGCCCTTTCTAATCTCAAGGGCTCATTGCTGTTGAGATTGTGATTAATTTCAGGCCTGAGCTGGTCCAAGAGCCAGGCCGTCTGCACATGCTAAAGGCACCTAGTGCTCGGTAATGCTGCAGGGTTGTTACTCACCCCATAGGATGGGTCTGAAAGAAAGCTCTCCTTGGCAGCCAGCCACGCTTCTGCTTGTTCAAGCTCTCTGCGGAGCAATTGGATCTCCCAGTTTTCTTCATATAACACTTTCCTCATGTCCCAGCTCTCCTTTACCTTCTTCATCAGCTCAGACAGCTCTAACAGTTTTTCTTCAATCTAGAAAAAGAATATTTGTAATGCCAGGAGTTAAAAAATCCAATCAAACTTTCACATGACAGTCAACTATCTGGCAGTAATTAATCTGCCTTCATGATTTAGAAGATGATCTCTAGATAATTTTGTGGTGTTAGCATAATTTAGAAAAGATGTCTGAGTCCTCTTTTTTCTACTTGAATTAATTTATCATGTAAATTGTGTAGCTAGATAATACAACTTTAGGCATATTCCACATACTGTATGACAAATATTCTGCCATATGATTTCCCAAGACGAAACTTTGTATATAGGCAGCTTGTACTATGAAACTAGTGAGAACTGGGAGATTCAACAAATGCATGCACTTATGGCAAGGCAACAAGGGAGACACTTCAACCGTAGAAAGTTTTCTTGTTCTTTCTACAAGAGAAGTAATGTGATCTTGCATAAATTCTGAAGATGTTTTCAATGGTGTGATCTCTGCATCTACAGACAATGTCTTGGGCAAAATCTAAAGATACACAGATAACAGAATCACAGACATTTTAACATTCTTGCCCCTTTGGACATTTCTGAAGAATTACAGCTCTTCTGGTGAACTCAGGGACATTAGCAATGCAAGGTGATTGCATTGTAATGTAGCACAACAGCCTTAAAATGTGTTTTCTTTTTCTGTGTGTCACATGAAATATGTAGCTTTTAATAGCAAAGAACCTGATTGTCCCATTTAGTTCTTCTGTTCTGAGAGACAAAGCTGCACCTTCTGTCTGTTTCATCTCTTTGTTCACTCTTGTTTGTAAAATATTTAACTCTTCAACACACCTCTACAGACATGAAATGCCCATTCTTCATCAGGTCACCTCCTGCCTGCTGCATTTCTTCATATTTCAGCCACTGCTTCTCTATCTCACGCTTGTACTCCTCGTGGCGCTTGATGAGCAGCTCCGCTCCCAGGACATCATTTGCCAGTTCCTCAGATATCACCAGAGCATGCATCTCGTTGGCCCAGGCCCTACAGAATAGGGAAAAAGGGTAAAAAGGGGAGGAATATGAGTCTGCTGGACATTTGGGAATGCACACATCCCATGGCTGTGGATACATGTATACAGACTTTTATTTGTTCACAAAAGATACAAAAGATAATACTGTCCTGATTTTGCCTGGGATAGAGTTAATTCTCTCCTTAGTAACTGGTACAGTGCTGAGTTTTGGATTCAGTATGAGAATAATGTTGACAGCCCTCTGTTGTTTTGGCTGTTGCTGAGTAGTGCTTACCCTAAGCCAAGAGTTTCTCAGTTTCCAGTCTCTCCCAGTGAGGAGGTGCACAAACAGCCAGGCAGGGGGGAAACAAAGCCAGGACAGCTGACCTGAAAGGGCCAAAGGGATACTCCATCCCATAGAACATCATACCCTGTATATAAACTGGGGGAAGTTTGCCAGAAGGGACCAGTGGCTGCTTAGGGACAGGCTGGGCACCAGTGAGTGGGTGATGAACAATTGTATTGTGCATCAATAGTTTCTGAGAGGGTTATTTTCCTTTTTTTTTTTTAAATTCATCATTAGTATTATTAGTATTATTATATTTCACTGTTTTTCAATTACTAGAGTGTTCTTATCTCAACAAATGAGTTGATTTTTTTGTTTGTTTGCTTGTTTTTAACTTCTGATTCTCCTCCTCATCCCACTGGGAACGTGGGGGAGTGAGTGGCTTGGCTTAGCTGCTGACTGGGGAGGTTAAACCATAGCAATATTACAAATACATTGATGAAGGTTTACTCAAACATCTGGGGGATTTATAATATTCCCAGTTCTGTTTCCATACATAGCCTATTAAAAATAAAGATGTAGATCTGCACATACCAAAGCATTGTGCATTCAAATTCTTGGAAAGAACTAACTGCAATTGCCTAGACTACACACTTTAACAGTATTTTTATACATTGTAAAGGACCACACATGAAAGTACTTCATGTGCACAAAGAGCATTCATGGAAAGAAGCATATTGATAGATAATTTTTAAGAAACATTTTCTACTCCATAATCTCAACTGGCACAAACTTACGTATGATTTACCTGAGCTCAGGATCTATCCCTTAGCATAGTAAATGCCCAACAGTCAGTGGTAACCATTCCACTGTCTTTGTATTTCTACTCTTGTCATAGGTGAACTGTTTCATTACCTATTCCAGGAGATTACCTTTAATGCAGCTGTTTCGACTCTGAGAAAAAGGTGCACTCGTGTCTATGCAGGTGTACGAATTACTTCAGTATCTAACCCTACCTTCCTACAGAATCAACAGCATTTTCAATTGAAATTGTGAAACTACCAAATTTATGCACAGGGATGGAATTCTCCAGGGGACTGTTTAGGGATTGTCTAGGAATTAGTCTAAAAAAGCATCTTTGTCATGCACACTGCGCTGAGGCATCATGGTCACTTCTGATATCTGGTAAGTTCCATGAAGTGCTCTTGAGGAGATGCCACGGATTATTGTTCAGAGATTTGAAAGCAAGCTGCAGAGCACCTGGGGCAGGAATCAAATAACTAACAGCTATAATTTAGAAAATCCTCTATGGGAAAGACAAGAAATCAGGCCCACTGCCAAACTCAAGGGGCCAATACATACATCAGCTCCCTGCAGTCATTGAAGTAGAGCTGGACTTGTTCTGCCTGGCTCAGTCTTGCCTTCCTCTCCAGAAACTTTTTGTCCAAGTTTTCCCAGCACTCATCCACATCTGTGAGTCTCTCCATGATGTTTTCCTTAACTTGAGGGTACGTGCGGCTGAGGTGCCAAGCGTCTCCTCGAATCCGTTCCAGCTCTTTCATGATGACTCCCAGATCTCTCTGGAATGGAGACAGAATGGATTGTAAGACCAAGTCATTACTTAGTTCTACCAAAAGTGGATTTAACAACGCTGCATATATTTTCTACACTCTGGCTGTACAGAGGCTGGAAATATGAATGCCTCTCAGTTTTCCTTTAATGCCTTGTTCATCATCAAACATAAAAGAAACTTCTTTAGACATGAGAGAGATTCTTTTAGTAAATGTGGAGCTGAAGTTTCCCATGGTTCATCTGACACCTTTGCAATTATCATAACAGAGATTTTAGAAGAGAAGTTCATCCTTCAAAGCAAAAGCATTTGCTTTGAAGCATATATTATCATTACATATCATAACATATATAATAATATTATTATATATCATAGCATATAATAAAGAAGCATATAATATCCCAGTGTTAAAAACAGGAGGAAAAAGCCCTCTTCTCTGAGGCATAAAGAATATTTAAGGGTGCAATAAATTTGTCTTGCAAGTAAGGCCCTTAAGAGGCATCAGTCAAGAATCAGTCTCTTTTTTTTTGCCATCTATGCTTTTCTGCTACTGCTTCATCACAGATCCTCTTACCTCTACTCCCTCAAGATGGCTGAGAAGTGTCTGTACACCTGGAAGATCATACCCATAATCTTCTATATCCACCACTGCCTCTTTCTCCTGCATCCAGCCCTTTACTTCATCCACATCGTGGTCATACTGGTGAACTTGATGGGCTGCTCTTAGGTTCTGGAATAACAAAGTAATTTAATTGTAATACTCTACAGCATTTTGTGTCTACAACATGAAGAAAGGTAACCCCAATATGTCAAAATGCAGTACAAAATCACTGGGGACTTTGAGAGTGAATGAAATATCTTCCCCATTAAGTCACCTGAAAATGAGGTGTTAACCTGGGATCCCCAAGTTCTGTTGGACAATGGAAAGAAACAAATGTCTCTGAAGAGAAATTTATCCCTACATAAGAAGAATTATCAGAATGGAGAGCATGAATTGCCCTCTAAAAGTAGCTCTCTACATCACAGAAGTTGTCTTAAAATACTACTTGGAATAAAGTCTACACTGCAAACAGTGAAAATAAATTGAGCAAAAATCATGCTTTTCTGAAATGAGAGTATTAAAAAAAAGTTCTAATACTAGTTTATAGTCAAACTCTATAGCAACAATTGTCATGCATTTATTTCTGCTAACAGACAATAGTGGGCTTGAGCTACCTCATAAGCAACCGGTCATGCAACAGTAGTGAAAAAAATGATTGAGGACATCTGATGATTTATATTGTCCTTAAAACAAACAAAAATGTTGAGTTCTGTGTGTCACCTCTGCTTTTCCATACATATCTGTGACTGCAGTTTCCTGAGGGGGAGTGAGCAGATTTAACACCCAACTGCTACCTAAAGGTAGGGGGTTGGCTCTGTGTCCTCCATCACATTCTCTTCCATATGCCTTCTTTGATTTCAAGAAGTTAACTCAGCAAAAATCCTGGAGAATTTTGATCATGTTACATAAGTAGTTCCATAAAAAGACTGATAACTGGCAGAGCCAGACTCCTGTTAGTGGTAGTAAGTTGTTGGATTGGCTTTGTTTTTCAGGAAACTGGAGTTAGCAGTGAATTAAGGAAAACAATTACCCAGAGCTGATAAGCATCTTTCAAGTATAAGCCTTGCCAGGAGCAGTAGGGTAAGCAGTGGCTATAAAGGGAAATGAATCTAGAAAAAATTGAACAAAATGTACTCATTGCCCCTGTAAACCTTGTGTTTCAACATGAGCAATGCACTGGTTTGGGAAAGAAAGGGCATGGAGGCTGCAAGGAAATCAATGCCCCAGTTTTTAAAGTCTTTCCTACCTCTGTCCTTATATCAATGGCATTGCATAGTTTCTCCCACATTTCATTGATTTGCTTAGTTCTCTTCTGGATGACATCCATCTTGCTGTGGCCTTCCTTATCCAGTTTAGATGCTAACTCATTTAAGGAGACAACTTTGGAATGTCCCAGAGGTTTCATCTCATTTACAAAATCTTTAAACTTTTTCTCCAGCACCTGCAGAATAAATGGGCACACAAATTTAGATAAAGAATTTCTGCCTACCTCCATGAGAGTGGCAGAAGGAATCACTTTCTCTGCTCTGTATAACACAAAAGCTATGCACTGCAATCTACAAGTGCAAATTGTTTGATAAATCCAAATGACCCAGAGTCAGAGGAAGCCATCTTTTGTCTTGATCATTTAACATTCTGTGTCACAGAGAAAAAAATAACCACATCCTGACAAGCAGAAGTTCCTCACATCAAAAGCTAATGAACAGAACTTGTCTACATATGCAGCAGTTCCTAGGAGGAGTGGACACTACTAATTATACCTCTCTGCACTGTGTTCCCCAAGGAGAAATTTATCCTTGAAATCAGCAGCAAGAGATATGAACGCTGCAGCCCAGTGCTTTTGACCACAGTCAAATTTTTTAGGTCCTGTCAAACTTATAAGCAGGGCAAGCAATGGAGTGTGCTGACCTCACCTTATTCCAAGAAAAGGTAACTTTCTGATATAACTAATTTTCTGTTGGAGGATGCTACCTCAGCAAGCCTGTCAAAGCAGACAGAAGCCAGTCTGAGTTCTTGCTGTAGAGATAACAGCTCTGCTTAGTTTTTGTCATTGTAACATGCTTCATTGTCAGCAGCTATATAAAAATTGCAGCAAATATATCCCTGCTTTGCCACACCATACATGCAATACTTTTTATTTTCTTTTACCTCAACATCATCTAAGTCCTGCCCATAGTCATCGGACTCGGCTACAGACAGTTTACTGGAAAGCCATGCATCTACCAGCTGGAATTCTCTTTCAAACTGATAGAGCTGGAGCTGTTCTTGCAGGCGTTTTCTCTGGGTGTCAGACTTCTGTAGGAGAGACTGATAGTCTGCCAGGATCCCCTGGAGCTTTGAAAGTATTACTGAACTGCAAAGAATAAGAAGCAGAAAGTATGTCTTTGCTTTATGGTTCTTTTTAAACACTGTTTTTTTCTGACAGGTTTAATTTGCAACACCTTTAAACCACAGAATAAACCAGATAAGATAATGGAGTGAGTTATGCTGTGCCATTAAACCCAGCTAGCTCAGGAAATTAAAGCAAATCATACAAATGGCCACTCTTTTCCTATACTTCTCCCCAGATATAAAAACAAACTTTCAATGAAAAACAGTGAACTGTCAGGAATGTTCATTTCCTTTCCCAAGCACAGTGGTTTTTGAACATTTGTGGTAAATTAGAGTTAGATGTCTACTCCTGGGAGTAGACAATGGACAAAGAAGCTGATCTGCATTAAATGGTCTGTTGTTAAAAAAAAAAAAATCTCATTAAAGCATTAAAATAATCATCAAGCTTTTGGGGAGTTCAGTGTGTGTGATGATGATGATGGAGGGATGGATGATCCCTGAAATCTAGTTTCTGAATGAGCAATCAAACATAGTTGAACTTTTCTTTATTTGCCTTCTCTGGGCATTTCTTTCAGACCTGGAGGAGAAACCTGTTTTTACTTTCCTACCTCTCTGGACTGTCTTTGTTTATTAAGCTGGCTCCTGTCTCCTGTACTTTCTCGATCCTCAACCTGAAGCTATCCATGTCCAGTTTGGTAGCTTCAAGTTTACGAAGTAAAACTTGTGTGGATTCTTCATTCTTCCCATAATCAGAGGTCTCCAGAATGAAACTCCTCTCTGCCAGCCATGCCTCCACCTCCAACAGCTGTATAAAATACAGGGATGAGCCTTGATACAGCTTGATTTAGGTCAAGACAAAAAAAACTAAAAGCAGTGGTGCACTGACACATGAGTGAAAACAGAGAGCACCTTAGATGTGTTCATCTAATGCAATCTAGCAAACATTGTTCCAAAAAATGTGCACCCAGAATCCAGAAATTGCCGTTACATGTTACTCACTGCCATTTGTTGGGAAGATAACTGTTGCTTCTCCACTGTATCCTTATTTACCAGATATGAAAAATCAAGGCAGTGTGAATTCTGCTTCTTTCTCAGGACATACATCCATTCAACAATATAGGTGCCAGTTGTTTTAAGAAAAGAAAAGAAATTAAAAAAAACATCTCTCAGGAACCATCCTTACCTCATTTAGGAACAGATGGGCCTCATAGGATTGCATAAGCTTTTGTCTCCTCTCTTGAGCCTCTGCCTTCAAGGTCTCTACAGAAGTCTCAAGCTCCTTCAGATGCTCTATAATCTTGTGAGAGGCTGAATGGCCTCCCCTTACCAGTTTCTGTCCTGTACTGATCACTGCTTTGGTCAAAGCATCTCGACTGTTTATCTCATTCTCCAGGTTCTGGAAAGAGTAATGAGTCAAATGATAGACCAAAAATTGAAGCTATGGAATTTTTATTCCAGAAAATGTAGTCATGCAATTCCTTTATAAATTTGCTTTCTCTTCACAAAGGTGGGTCAGAGGTACAAAGTCTGAGTGCATGCTTGGAGTGGAGTGGAGTGGAGGACTTTTTTTGGGGTGAAGCAGTGATCACAGAAATCAAATTTAGCCACAAAGTTTGAACTTTGATGTATATCTACCTCAGAGCATGGAGGGAAAAGGTCCAATTTGCCTGTATGTTATTATTTATCACTTGCGAATGCTTTTGTAGAAGATGCATCTTTGCATAGCAGCTATTGTAAACACTGTGGGTACACCACTGCCAGTCAGCCAACAGGACAAGGAGAGAAGAAAACCACCTCAAACCAATTCTCAAGGGCTTTACTTGAAATTAATTTTTGAAGACTGGTAGATTTTAAAACTATATGCATCCCTCCATATACTCTCCCCTGGGTAGGCCAGGCCCATGCTGTGGTTTTTCTGTGAGCATACATGCATTTCTGTGAGCATACATGCTTTCTTTGGCTGACTGTGCCTGAGCACCCTGAGCACAAGCAAGCCCCACAATTTTACCATTGTTCTGTTTAATTTCACAGCTATGAATAAGCAGGTTCAGAGTTAGACTGCAGTGCACTGTTATTGTAGAAGAGATGCCCTCTATGAGGAGAGGAGTTGCTTTCTCAACTCAAGTGTCAGACTTGGCTGGAAAAAGCTCTGATTCTAATCTTGCCTTTAACTTCCCCCTATTGATTTCAAGATGTTGTTGAAAAGCAACACCATATCTTTTCCAAGCCAACAGCTGTTTGAAGGCATAATATATTTGTGTATAAATGCTGTTTTGCAAGGCAGCTTCTTTTTTTTTCTTCCTTAGGAAGAAGGTTAATACATTTCACTCACAATCTCTTTTGTGGCAACAAATCAAGGAATGAATTTTGCAAATCTGGCTCATTAGGACAAACAATAGAGGTGGAACTAACAGAATATTCAATTCTTGACTGTTATGTTAATTCTGACATTTGCTTGCTTGTAAACCAACATTAAAAAGAAAGTGCAGAGGCTGTAGCTAATAATTTTTGAGAATTAAAAGCTTATATTTTAATCCTGTTTCCAGAAGAATAGTAAGTAAAATGTCAGAGAATTTTATTATGCACTGATTTTATGGTATATATCTCCCACTCTCACAGTTAGTTGAAACATTTTGAGACTTAGCCAATTAACAAAAATTAATCATAACCTAAAGCAGTATCTCCTCTGTTCCTTCAGTTATTTGAAATATTTTCGCAGATTAATTCAGCTCAAGCATTCTTTTCTTCTGTGAACTTAATTACTTTCTTACCATGCCAACGAGCTCATAAATTTTAGGAGTAATTGCATACAAAACAACATTTATGTTATTAATCATGATGAAACAAGTTTTTCATTCTTACTGTTTCACAATGATAGCACCAGATGCTTGGGCTTTCTCTCTTTCTGACTGTGTCTATCACACACATTGACAATTTATAGGATCTCCTGTCTTTCCCAATCCTAATGCAGCTTGCACAGATTTCTCCAAAAGTCATTGACATGGCACTTAAATGGGGTGTCACATGCTAATATTAATAGTAAATACCAATAGCTGCTGGAAAATCTTAGCGGGAATATTTTTTCTTCCACCTTGTATTTGCCAAGAGAGAGTACTCCTTGTCAAAGAACTATCAGGAAGGTATTTATTGGTATTTGAGATGACAGTATTCCAGGCACTGCTTTCTCTGATGGCCCATCTGAACCTTGTGAAATATTTCAGCAGTTGTCTTGAAAGCTACCACTAGAGTGAAGGTCAGCTAGCATAACAATTCCCTGTTAACTCCCTCCCTCCCTCCATCAGAGCTGAAAAAGTTTTTGGGAAAAATATTTTCCTGGGAGCTTATCCTGAGACATCTGAGCAATGAGCTTTCTTGGATGTACTGAGTTTGAAAGCATTTTGTTAGGACCAAAGAACCTATGAAAATATGCACAAGTTTGTAAAATCTATTTTGTATTGAAAAGGCCAGGGTTTGAACTCAGTTCACAGAAAAGCCAACATGACCACAGCAGGCCTGTGGTGTGGTACTTGCACCACTGCAATGATAAGCAGGATGGCATCCTGCATGTTGCCAAGTCATGGAGAGATCCTTGAAAAAGAAAAGGATAAAAATGATCCCTGGCATCCTGACTCCTGTTAGCCAAAGCACAGCAGATGAAGTTTGCTTGAGACAAATTGAATTAAGTGTTCTCTATTTAATTCTAAAGACTGATTCTCTATTTGATTCTAAAGACATGACACTACCTGGTGCTTTTCCTGTAGACTCTGAATGGTTACCAGGGATTGGCCATAATCCTTGGAGGAAGCCATGGGGAGCTTCTCACGAACCCAAGCCAACTCCTCGTCAACATCTCGGAAGAACTGGTACTGCAGTCTGCTTGCCTGCAGACTTCCCCGCCTCTCCTGCAGAGGATCACGTAGCCTTTTGTATCTGTAGGTTTTAAAGATAATCCAGTGAGGACTACAGATTGATAAGGAATGAATGCAAAACACTCATTTCAGAATAGTGTTGAGATGGAAAGAAAAAAGAATATTCAGGGAAGAAAAAAGCTGGCAGAAGATAGGCCAGGCACTCACACACCTCTGCACCAGTTCATCTACTTTCTCTTCTAGTTCATCAGCAAGGAAATGCTTCTCCTTCTGGAACTGCTGAGCTGTGACCACAAGCTCTTGCAGCCGTTCTCTATGGGCAGCAATGTCTTCCTCCAGTTCCTCTTGTTTCTTCAGATGACTGTTCAAAACCACCAGATCATTGTCATTGTATGGTGCTTTCAGGTCATTTTCCACACCTTCCAACCATTTCTCTGTGTCCTCTACATTTCGCTGAAAATGAAGACCCTGAGAACAAGCAAGAAGAAAAAATAATTTAAACCTTTAGGACAGATAATGTGATGTGAAAATCTCAGCCACTTGCAGTAAAGATTGCACACTCTGCTCAGTGAACTTGTCCCATACACAATGGTGGTGCAAATGAAGAAGAGAATTCAGTCATGGTAAAGACAGGAACAGATGCATTGAACATCAATAGCTTATCTTACTTGTGTTGCACAAATGCAGCTCGTGGACATAGCATCTTAAAAAAAAAAAGAACATTTAAAGGGAAAGCTCTGTTTTATAACCACAGATTTTCTGATAGCCCAAGCAAGCATAACTCACAGTCATGAGAATTCATGTGCCTGGAGCTAGAAGAATGAAAAGCAGCTGTAGGTTTCTTTCTCAATGTACTGGAGAAAAGATGCCCTTGAGATAGATGCAGAGTTGACACATTTGAGTAAACACATTTTTCCTCAGTAACTCTCTTTGGAATCTGGATCTAAATCAGCAGCAGAAAGCAGAATGGAGCCCAGCCTACAAATCCTCTTCCCTCCATAGGGATCTCCAATTATCCTGCCAATTCCATTCAGTCAGTCCACACTTAGCAGATTCTTTGCAATAATGGTCTTGAGGAATCAGGTTGGATTGTATCAAGTGACCCACTTGTAGATTAGCCATGGAGCAAGGCAGCTGTGCTATCTCTGGAAAAGACACCAAGATCCAGCCACTGGCATCCCTGTTACCCCTGGCATTACCTTGTAAGCATCCTGCAGTTTGGTCCATTTATCCTGGCAACTTGCTAGCAGCTCTTCCCATAGCTCTTCCATTTCTTGTAGTCTGGACTGAATGGCTTCTGGGGCATAGTGCCTTTCATGGAGCATCTTCTCCCCTTCCTATGTCAGAAGGAACAGGCAACATATTCTTCCTTTGCTGAATGCACCAGAATATATCACTTTTGCCTTCATAATCAAAGTCTACCAGCACTCTTATGTAAAGGGCCAGCTGCAACCTTCACCTCCTGACATAATAGATGGAGGGATTGCAGAGACAGAGAAAAATCTAATAAAGACATAAGGCTTACTGAAATTAGGGCAGAAACTGCACAGCAAGGGAAGCAAGAGGCACAGCAAGTGAAAGGTGCTATACCAGGTTAGTAGGTGTTCTAAAGAGCAACTACTAGGACTATTCCCAATAAAGAAGGCAAGGCATCATGAAATAATGTGAAAGAGATTGTGCAAACAAGTCTTTAACACCAGATAATTTTACCAAGGATTGTAGCTCCAGCCTTTAACCCCCTCTTGTCATGTCTGCAAACAGGGGGATTGAAAAAGAAAAGAAAGGAAAAGAAAAGAAAGAAAAGAGAAAAGAAAAAAGGAAAAGAAAGGAGAAGTGTTTCTAAGATGCAGGTGAATCTGGAGGGGGCAACCTACTTTTAATGTAGTAATCTATTGCAAAATACATCCAGTAAGCACTGTGCTGAAAATAAAATTAATAAACATGTTACAGTCTGTCCTTCCAAACTTATCATTTGCTCACAGCTTCTGCCAAATATCTGACAAGTCTTGTCAGGCTTCCTTCATATCTTGCCTACTAACATGTCTCTGCAAAGGAAGCACTTGAAAACTATCCTTTTTGTTGGATACATCTTATATGTCTTGTTAAGGCTGTACATCCAATCAGATAGATTCTCTGCTGGAAATAAACAAGGATACCTCCAAAGTGGCATTCACCCAGAGAGATGTCCCTAAAGTCAGTGGATTGAATCTTTTATTGCAGGCCCTCATCTGTTTCCATTGCATGCACAGTGAACGTGCAGAGCAAGCTCACACTAGACAGTAAGAGAGGGAGAGAGTGAAGAAAGAGATGGACACAGAAAATTCTTGGTGGACTAAAAGAATAAGCTTCTCAGTACACTCAGAGACAGCATGGACAATCCCAGTGAGAGGACAGTGACTCCCCCTCCCTTGGCTGAGATCACTGTAACTCACAATGTCTGCAGAGTCTTTCATGCCAGTTTCCCACCCTTGCCCAAACCCCTGCTTCTCTCACTGATTTGATGGAGTCCAAATGATTTCTGTTGGCCATGATCTCTGCTTGGAAAGCCTGGTGCCTCTGCAGTTTGGTCTGCAGATTGCTTGGATCCTTCCAGCTATCATCCTGGGCAATGCTGTTCTTCTCGTTAATCCAGGCAGCCACCTGTGGGGAGGGAAGAACAGAAGTAAACAAAATCTTCAGTGTTTCTTCAGTTTCTTCAGCTCCAGCCTGCCAGGCTCTCCTCTTATATGTCTAAAACAGGGAACTGGGAAGTGGGGACCAAAATGAGTTGTCCTTCTGAGGTTCTGCTTCCCATAGATCCTCCTGTCCTTCATGAGGTCACCCCTATATGTTTGTTTACTAGCACTGTTGTCTGGAAAGGGAGCTTCTCCATCAGATAGCCCCCATGCAGTGAGAAAATGCATGGGCACATGTGTGCATGGGGGAGCATAAACAATGATCACCCTATTTCTAACCCACCCATTGTCAGTATTTCACAAAAAAAGAACTAATTTTTTTCTTCTTATGTTTTTTTTTTTTTTAATGATGGCACATTCCCTTTTACTACATTTATTTCTTCTGCATTTTGCTGTTTTCCTATGTACAGTAGATTTTTCATTTACTACACTAGACTAGAGAAAATAATCAAAAAATATCCCTTCATTCTTATCCTCATCTTTCCCAATATTATCTCATTCCAGGCTCAGTTCCTTGATTTTCCTCACAGCAAATCTGTCTGGGCATTCAGATCTATGCAGCACAGCATATTTTAAGAAACCAGAATATTATGAATCCTGTGTAATTGTACCTCAAAAGAATTCTTCAGGAACTTCTGCAGAAGCCTTGATTCCTCTAGCAAATGTCTGCGAGCAGCAGCATTCTCCAGCAGTCTCTGTTTTCTGAGATGAAGACAGATGTGTGAGGTAAAAATCACAGAATTAATTAGATAGATAAGGGTTTTCAAATTTCACATCTAAAACACACATGATCAAATCCTCCATTCCCTAGGAGGGAAATGTCCATGATATGCAGATTCCCTTGATCTGGGCTGTCAGAGAAGATGCCCAGGACACTCTAGGAAAGATTGCGAGCTGACAGATATCCTACAAGTTCTGTGTATATGGTATCTGCCTCTAGAAATCACCATTATTGCCTTTCAGGATTCAAGAGAATATAAACTCAGCATGTTTCTTATGTGGAAATCCTGCAAATGTGATGGTGTTTTTCATGGATAAACTAAAGCTTGGATCACCATCCTTTAATTTTTTTTTCCAATTTTTGGACCTGCAGCCCTTTATTAGTGTTAATGCATATGTGAGATATTAATAAATCATATAAAATTAGAAAACATTCAGTTTTTCTAATCAGTATGTTCACTTGAATCAAAGGGGACTTCCAGTCTCTTTTCACAACTTTTATGTAGCTCTTTTCATCTACCACAGCAGGGAATACAACTGCTTTTACTTCAGCACTTGTTTAAGATGAACAATATGCAAATTGCTAGTAGCAATAAAGTAATTCACACGAGAGGGCAAGATCTGATCAGAAAATTTGCAAATGCCCTAATGGATAATTTGAGTGGGGCTTAAAGATCAACCCCATTAGAGCAGAGAAAAGCAGTTGTCTAGGAAATGACCTTTCTTGATGGTATTTAATGATAGTGAAGTATTTAATGGCTTGGCAGGCCTTCTGTTTGCAGCACTGTCCACAATGAGCATCACAGCACTGTCCCTAAGGCCAGGCCAGAATTAAAGACAAACTGCCTTTTTCTGAATCCTGCTCCCCCTCCACTTAATTGCTTTTTGGAATGAAATACAGCCAATTTGGGAAGACTCCAGTGCAAACCATGAAGTTGAGCAAATGCAAACCAGCTTATAGTTCTCTTAATTCATTTAAAGATAATGATCACAGGAGGAGGGTCTCATTGCAGAAGAGACTGGTGGCTGACATGGGAAGGATTTGACTTTACCTCCTCAGAACAGCCTGGCATCTGCTGCTGATATTTTCTGAGTCATAATGCTTGTTCTGTGTTAGCTGCTGAGCAAATGAAGCCATCTCATTGATTTTCTCCATCTGAGCTTCCAGGGCTTTTTCAAACTGTGTGTGTTTCCGCTGCAGGCTCTCCACACTAGACACTGAGTCCTGGATAGAATTCAATAAAGGGAAGCTGCTTTCAGTCAGAGTTTTTCCATCCAAAACACTGATGATCCAGAAGGTAAATGGCATTTACCCCAGATTTGCAAACTAGTTGTCAAGAAATTTTATTGTTCCTTGGAATTGATTGGCATTGATCTGACACTTGGGACCTAAATATTGTTCCATGCAAGGTCTGAAGCCATTATTTCAGCGCTGGATACTTAGCTTCTCGTGCATATTGTTGTGCTGGTTAGAACACATAACTTCTCAGGAATTGAAACATCAGCCCCTAATTTTAAATAAGCCCCTAATTTTAAATCTTAAATTTTAAGACAGATGCCATGTTGAAAGCAAACGTGGGATGCCAAACTGAAATCAGAGTTAAGGGAACAAATATGTCACAGAAGGAGGTTAAAATTAGAGTCTCAATTTCAACTCATGGAATTTGGAAGAGCTCAGATCCAGATTTGAATTTGAGGAGAACTGCAGAGAAACAGTTCTTGTAATGTTTGTGAATCCCAGGATTAATGACTTAGAGTTCTCCTTTCAGCACCCCTCTGCACTTTAATTATAGAACCAGTGGTGTCAAAATGTTGTTATCCCAGTAAACTCTGCTTCTCCACTATTCTAAAGGAAGCAATAAGCTCACATCAAATGGGTCAGAAAAAACACTAAACTTCTGGGTGCTTACATGAGTCATTGGATGGGAAATTACTCACAGAACATTTTCTGCACATTGCTAAGCTAAATATGATTGGATGAATCCTTCTAAGTCTGTACTGTAATGAAGAGACTTCAAATACCCTGAACTCTGAGATGTTTTTGTAGCCCCCGCAGAGGCAACTAATTTAGTAGCACTACCTGTACAAGGTGTAGGGTGAGCTAAGTGTCAGAATGTATATCCAGCATCCTGAACAGCTTTTGCAGCCCATGCATCAGTCTGCAGTTTCAGTTATTGCAGCGTTACTGATAACTGTGGTAGGTAATTTAAAGCTACACTGGGTATGCCAGCAGTGACAGCAGTGATGACTTGCACACTGCTGCCAAATGTATTTGGGTCAGATCAGACAAGCCAGGCTGAATGGGGCATTGAACAACCTGGGCTGCTGGAGGTGCCCCCACCCATGGCAGGGGGTTGGAAATGGATGGTCTTTCAGGTCCCTTCCAACCCAAACCATGCTAGAGTTCTATGTTTCTGTGAAGTCTCATTTTCCTGCTATACTCAGAGCAGTTGGATTGTTCCATTACTCTTAGATTCCCATCCTGTGTAAAGTACCAAGAAAAGAAATCTGATCCTAAACCACCAACAGGGCAGAGCAGTAACTTCAGAAGGAGAAAGAGCACAGGAAGATTCAGAGCACATCATTGTACAGTCCCTTCTCCTCCAGACTGGTTGCAGAGAAAACTGTAATTTCTCAGAGCACATACCCCTAAGTCCTCATTAGCTAGGAAGGCCTCTTTGCTGCTGAGCCAGCTCTCAATCTGTTCCACGTAGCCATAGAATTTCTGTGTAGGGAAAAAACCCAGCAGTCACAAACAGGACAACATGCTGAAATGCTGTAAAGCAGAAGCTCACCTGACTTCAGCAGAGTGCACTGAAAAAACCAAACTTTCATGATTATTTCAAAAATTAATGTAACACATGAAAAAGCATTGAAACTGCCCATACCATAAGATTTAAGTTCTCATATATGTGATGATTTTAGATGGGATTAGTAGCCCAGCTCTTATTTAAAATACTTGACATTCTTCATTGTAGAATCTCTGTTTGAGCAGAAATTTTTGAAGTGAGATGACTGTTACAGAGAAGTATTTCTGGAAAATTGCAGCCAAACCAGTTATTTTATAAGGAAAAAAAAAGCCAGGAAAAAATACATTATTCTGTCCATGCTAAATTTTTCTTCAGTTTTTTAAAAATACTTGTCTGGCTCCATGTCTTTTTGGGCAGGTTTTAGAATTTGGAAGAATAGTGATGTTGTGTTATAGTATGTGTCTTTTTCCAGATGTATGAGAGTTTGACCAAAATTTGCTAAGTTTTACAGTCTTTGAAAAACGTATTAGCACATATTCCACAGAAATTTCTATGATTTGTAGAGGTAAAATTTCTCTAAGTCCTGTCACCACTGAATGTGCTTGGCCCTCAGCATGCCTTCCAGAAACCACTGAAATATAGATGAAACACTGGGTATTATTAGCACATTTTTCATCCTGCCATCTCATAAATTTGCTGCTTTTATCAAGAAAGAACTGTCAGTGGCATGTGCATCCTCTCTTGAATGTCATTTTACTCACCTGTAAATCTTGTGCCTGAAACAATTTAATATATTGCTCTTTCCATGCTTGGATCAGTTCAGACCAGGCTTTCTGCAGTCTGGAGAGGGACTGGCGAATCTCAGGGGTTGCATAGTGACCGGAATTGCCAAGTTCTTTACCATAGTCACTGAGAGCGTTGAACCTTTCCCCTCGGGCTTCAATCTCCTCCTAAAATACATTACTGAGGTTGATGTCAAGGGCTAATGAAAAGCCAGTTATTCAGAATACAAGCCTTGAGGGAAAGAGCTTGGGCTGTAACTTTCCAGCACTAATATTTGCATGGAAAATAATTAATCTTTGAGCTATGTTACTGGAGGGGCATAGAATTGCCTAAGAGAGAGTAAATGTAAATAATAAATGAGTTTATTGGTCCAGAAACAACTGTTTTCCTACAAATGAAAATTGAGATTTAGTTAGAAACAGATTAGAAAATGCTGAGATATAAATGAACACAATTTCAAACATCCATAATATCATCCCCCAGTCTTCCTACATAAAAGTGGTGCTTTTAAGAAACAGTGCCTAGAACTTTTCCTCTCCCGACAAAGAAGTTTGCATCAGATTTTTACATTAAAGACATGGTTTTATTTCATTTTGTGTTGTTAAAATGACACACTCTTAACTTTTGCACCTGGTCTGAGGAATGAATTATACCCCTATACTGAATCCTGAAGGTGAAAGCATAAAAAGCAATTATGATCCCTGCAAACTGAATGTGGAATTTCTAATGTAAGCAATTACAAAATGAAACTATGGACTGAAATAATACCATGGACTATGGACTAAATAATACCCTGTATTAACTCATAAACTACCTTAAACACTATGGCATGTACTATAAAATTTCTGAAATTAGAAGTGCTGCTTTTAGAGATTTTTGGGGTGGTGGTGTTGCCCATTCATAGATAACAGAGTTATAAAATTGTAATTAAAATGTTTTTGAAATTCACGCCAGCATCTCATGTTCAACACCAGTCCCTCCTATGGACTTTGGTTTGAGCCACTAACCAGAATAAAAAACCCCTCCTTCTTGCCTTGTCTATAATTTTAGTTTGGCCAGCATAACAACATAATGCCTGAATTCCTCCTTTTCTCTGTGACTGTCTCTTCAGAGCCATTTGGGCTCCTTGACTAACAGATATTAAAGACTTAGATCTTGGCACCATTTAAATTTGGAGCACACTACATTAGTGGTTTGTGATATTTTTAATATGACAAAGAATTATTAGCAAAAATATTTTTAAGTGATAGGAGAAAGCATTGTTTAAGTGGATGACTCTAAAGAAGGAGTCAGGGGATTTCAGGTACTTCACACTAAATTCACGTTTAGAAAATTAATCAGAATCTACAAACTATGTTAATAATGGGACCCACAGAGCACTGGGTACCAGTAATTATTCTGTGAACAGGATTTTTAGAAGAAGTAAAGTAATTACAAAGAGAATGTAGCACAACAGTTGAAAGATAGCTATGATTCTTGTGAAAAAGTAAAATATTGACTTTTTTCCAAATGTTAATTAAACTTTCACTCCTTTCAGAAAAGACACCAAAAGTATTAGCCAATTTAGCCACCAAAACATTAGTAAGGTAATTATTACTGGGATATGAAGTGTTTCAGAAGGGAAGGTGTAACACCATTCATTGGTAATTTGCTTTGCTGTGTGGAACAAACTGCTGTTATTTTCTTCTCACGTAAATTGTGATCACATGAAAAAATCTAGCTTGAAGCAAGGATTAACTGGCATGAAGTTCTTTAGCAATATGAATAAGGAGATGAGCAGTGAGCATGATGTGAGACTGAACTCGTTTTTCACCATCAGGCTTGGACAGCAGTAGAGGTGAGAGCTCGCGGGGCTTCTGAGCCTTTTTGCAAAGACACAAGCTGCCAAACACCCCATGGGACAGGTTTGTCAGTATGTAGGTGATTTCTATCCCCAGCCTGGTACTGAAAACAGTTTTTTTGCCATGTTATTGACAGAAGCATGCTGTGCACACAGAAGGATTCCCAGTATGTGCAACTGGAGCCACAGAAGATACTTGCCTTTCTTTCCTGATGCTCCTCTATCATGCTTTCAGCTTCATTTGCGCTCTTAGGCAGCCCCCCTGCTTCCATTAAAGATCTGGTTTTCTGGGCCCAGTCTAGTATCTCCTTCATCTCCAGGTTAAATTTCTGCAGCTGGTACGAGGCTGCCAGCTTCTCCTTCCTGCCACATAAGGTGCAGTTCAGCATCATCTGACATGGAATTACCTAGTTGCCTCTCCCTCCCCATTTGCACAGGACAGTGTCTTAACAGAAGCCAAATGAAGTTAATTCAAGCTTTCCCTTACAGTTCCTAAGAGTTCCTCATGTTAACCAAAACCACAGGAGATGCACACTATCTTGGAGACAACATATTTACAAATATTTTTATATCAGTCCATTAGCGCAAGAGAGGTAAAAAAGGCTTCATATCTGTTGCTTACAGCAATGATTACAGATCAGGATTAAGCCTTTCTTGTTTTGGAAAGATTTGAGGACAAAAAAATACTCTTCAAGCACACTCCAAAAATAATCTTTCACAAAGGCTTAATGATAGATTTAATTTGATAGTCTGGAGGCATTTTAGTAACATTCTTTAAAGGGATAAACCACAAAAACATTGTATTATTTTTCCCAAAGTCACATCAGTTGAACTTCTTGTGTATCAAGTCACACTTTTTCCAATGCAGATGTCTTAGCTGCCTATGTGAAATTCGTAAAAAATCCTTAAAAAACTTTAAAAGAACTCTGGCAAGTAGGGTTTAGACCCCAGGGAGCAGCTTTGCTCCTGCTGAGAGATATTCAAACAACTCTAAGTCTTCACCTTTGTTTGGCCTGTCCCTGGAGTCGGAGCCAGTTGTTTTTCATCTCCTGTTGCTTCATAGTCAGTTTGTCATTTATGGATGGATTCCTTGTGGAGAGGCGGAAAGATTCCAGTTCCAGTGGCTGTGAAGAGATTTATAGTGGAGTAAATTTATGCCATATACTTATATTCATTCCTGAGTTTGCCTTTCAGGAAAAATAGTTCATTTTAAGACCCCAGCTCTCAAAGGCAGGTAATTAAATTACAGTAACAAAATACACAAAGGATATAATATGCAAAAAATAATACACATGCATTTGTGAGCAAACATCCATGTGCAGGCATTGCTTTGTATGCACAAAAGTTAATTTACAATTTAGAAAACAGTTTTGAAGAATTTAGACAAACAGATTGGAAAAAGAAGTGCTAATTCTAACTTCTATTAGCAGTCTGATGGATGCTCATCAACTCAGGTTTAAAGTTGAAAACTTTCTTGCAAAATTCTATCAAGTTGATTAAAATGAAGAATTTTAATTATGCAGAACAAAAAATATGCCAGGCTGGTTTTAATCCTTAAAAAAAGAACATTTATTATACGATTGTAAAGAAAAAGTTTTTCATCAATTTTATATGAAAGGGCCAACAGTGAAAAAAATGTGAATGGTTGTAATTGAATTTCTACTACTGTTCAACAGGATTAATTTCTATTTAGTAAAAATATACAAATATAAAGGAGCTTAGACCCATATTTAATGCTCAATTTAATTTAGTCCTAGATGATGCAAACTGACCAGTTTTTACAAAAGCCAGAGTGGATCAGGCAGGCAATTATAACCTAGGATTTCTGTGTTGGATGTCTGTGTCAGGAAACTACGTGCAGTATGGGGTTTGCATTCTGTTCTGAACAGAAATAGAGTTGCGATTTTGGTTCAGCTGAGTACAGGAACTGGGGGGAAAGATGGAGTCCATGCTTTCCAAAATGTGTAGGACAGTCTGACCTGGCTTGTGGGTGAGGGCCAAAAGGACTTCTCCTCTTTGTTTTTGAACATCAGGAAAAATAATATTTGATAAGGTAAAATAGGATTAAGCGGCACAGTATTTTCATGAGAAGAAATTTATGCTGCACTTGCATTGCTGAAAAATTCCTGTGAATCAATCTGAAGAGTAACAATGATTTTTGCATATCATATTTTCAAGAAGAAAAAGTGAATTTTTTTCAGTATCCTTTGTACTTCCGTACTTCTTACCTCCATTTTGGACTTAATAACACTGATTTCTCTCTCCATTTCTTCATGTCTTCGAATCAGGTTTTCCACACTTTCCACATCTTTTCCATAGTCCAGTGCTTGTATCAATACACTCTGAAAAGGGCAGTGGGATGTGAAAATGGTGAAGATAACACCAAACAAAAGGATCTACATCTTAATTATTTCAAAAAGCTTCCTCCGACACCTCTTTGCATTGCCATCAAAATGTTCTTACTGTCTTTTTAAATATCAGTAGAGCACATTGTCTGCTCTCTTTACAGAGATGAAACAAGAATCCACCATCTCTTTTGAACACTCATAAGCCTGCTTAAAGTCCCTCTGGCCATTCACATGTAAAACAAAGACAGGCATGCCTCCTTGCATTTCTCAATCATTCTTTTCTATTTTTGGGGTTTTTTTTTCCATATATCAAACCAGAAAAATATTTCCCAATAAATTGTTGCCCAGAAATTCAGGTGTGTTATGAAAATATAAAAAATAAAATTTATCCTTGAGATCCTAGGAAATTAAATCCCATAAAATGAAATACATTTTAAAAGTTGTTATAAAAATATCAAGCCAGAAGTCTTGTAACCTTAAGTAGTACCACTTGCCTACTGACTTATAATTAAATAAAAATAATCACTTACATTATGGAAATAACTGGTTTTTATATAGCCTTTTTTTCTGTTAATATCAAAATTATAATTCAGGTTCAGCATTTTTACCTGCATTTTCTGAATAAATAAGATTGATAGAACATTTTTCCATTTCACTTAATCAGAATTGGAAAACTCACCTTCTCAGTAATTCTTTCTGTGATGTCATCTATTTCTCTGATTAAGGCATGAATCTCTAGGGCTCCCTCTAACTTCTTCCTGTATGCGTTCAGGTTACCATGAAAACTGTTCCACCTTTAATTGGAAATAATATTTTAGAGATGTAGTTCAGAGGTAAAGATTTCCACAACTGAGCTTTGTGATGCTCATATTCAAACAAAACCACAGGTTTTCTGAACTACCTCATGTATTGATTTCCCAATTCTCCATAATAGGGGGCTCATCACAGGAATAAAGCATTAGCCTGAGAAGACTATCTGGTTGCATTTATTCCATGTCTTTAGGATGGCATGGGGGTTAAAAGCTAAAAAAGTACTGATCCAGTTTCCTTAAACTCACAATAATCCCCCAATTGATACCTTCATACTTTTGTTTCCTAGATAGGGGGCTGTGGAGCAGCAAAAGCACAAGGCAATTCACCATAACAACTGTGTGAATAGATGGAAGTGTCTAAGCTTCATGCATCTTGTGTGCCAAGTGATGTGAAATGGAGTATTTGACTCCAAGGTTAGAAACATGACTTTGGCACTCCTGGACTAAAAATCCTTCTAAGTTACCTGCTCTGGGAGTCTTGAAAGACAACTCCAGTGTCTGATATTTGGTAGCTGTGATATTAAAGAAGAAAACAAATGTTCCAGTTCCTCCATTTATCTCAGCAGAAGACACTTAATTTTCCCTTCTTTTTTTGCTTTACAAGGAATATTTGAAAGCATACTCACTTCTCATTGAGCTGCTTTCGGCGCTCATAGATTGTCTTTGTTTCTTCCTTGTTCTGTCTTTCCAGTTTCATGGCCAGGGCATTGATAGTCCTGATGTGAGCATCATCCACTGTTGACTCCTGTAAAGTGAGAAAGGGAACAAAGGTACATGTGAAAAATTGCTTGTGACCCAGTTTTCCACTGAGATGTGAAAATCAACACAAGCAGCAACAAGAAAGGGTTTTACCCCAGTAACATTTCAGACACACGGAGTTTGCCCTACTACAACTGCTGGTGTTACCATGTGACTGATGATTAGACAGTAAAGGCAAGAAAGAACATTAATGGCTCTAGATGCAGTAATGATCTTGGTCTAGGTGAAGGCCCTCAGATCCTCAGACCCTCCCTCATTTCTAAGGCAGATATTCCAGCAGGGGCTCATTTGTTGAAGAAACACAGCTGCAGTTGCTGGCTACACAGGTGGCTGCTGTGGAAGAGCTGATGTGTGGCAGATTGCTCCTCTCTCAGACAGGCAGTGACTCATGGGCTCCTGGGCCTACTGACTGTTTTACCCAGGTGAGCTCCTGTCCCAGAGTGCCTTCTGTACTGTAGACAACAGGCTCAAAATCCATACAGCCTTGAGAATCCCAGACAACCTATGCACTCTGTTTTCCTCTAAGTCTTCTAGGAGACTTGCTTCCCATGCACATACCATAGAATGGATAATATTTGCACATTGCATATATTATTCCAGAGTACAGTGGGATAATTTTTATTTTGGAGCACTACAGATGGCCAATGCTGAACACTGCTCCAAGATTCAAAAACATTCTTTATTTTTCTGGGACAAATAAATCACAAGTTTAGCAGGGAGACAATCACTAGTGTAAAGAAGCACAGCTGCAAGATGCCAGCATACTGTTAATGTAAGCATTCACTGCAATGTTTATTTTGTTTATGCTGCATCCATACCAACATGCATGCTTCCACGTGTGCTTTCCTATTATGTACAGCCATAAAGTAAACTAGAGAAACCAGCAGTCAGATATTCTTCAGAAAGCTTGCAGCCTCCTGTCCTGGGAAATAATAGCAGCACAGTTAATAGAAAGTTTGGCAGCCACCAATGCAGGAGGATTACTCCCTACCCTGATCACAGATTTTTCAAGTGGAAAAACCCAGACTGGATGGATGCACACAGTGTGCCAGAAGCAGCCTCCTTCTGTTTGTATCTCCCTAGGAAGCACTGCATAACTGAGCATCAGCTATCAGGGAATAACTGCATAACTGTCCCAATTTTTATCCGCAGGAGTCATGTTCAGAGCGTTATAGGAGCAGTGGCTATAAGCTGATACTGTCTAAGGCCAAGAGTTTCAAGAGTGGCACATAGAAGATCTACCTTAGTTTATGGAAAAACATTCCTGTTCAGAGGGTTATGCTGGCTGGAACACTGGGTTGTTTCTGCCCTATTAATCATCCTTCTTTTGGCTGGTACAAGCTGTAGAAGAGCCCTTGCTCAATCCCTTAGCTCACAGTCAGCTGGTGAGTAAAATTAATGTCTCTTCAATTCACTAATTCCCTGGTACTGAAGCCAAATAATTTGGCTCTCTATCCAAATCCAGTGTGAATGCACTGTCATGAAATTCTGCTGGGCTCTGGAGTAAGGAGCTCTAGGGTTTCTCCCTGGTGTCATATCTACACTGTTACTTTGCATGGAAGAGGATTGTCTCCTTCTGCTACTAGGCAACAAAAGTAGATGGGAGCTACCATAACAAGAATGGGCAAAAAGATAACAGGCAAACAAAGGATAAAGAATATTAGGAGACTACATTAGAGTAAACATTGCTCACAAATTCATAACATGTCTCTTTCCAGACATTTCTGACAATTTCCAGACTAGCACATCAGCACAGTAATCTTTCCTGAGTCACACACAGACCTCTTAGTCCTCATCTGTAGCAGTTCACACAAACAGAGAGAACAGGGGGTTGCTGCAAATGCATCCCCTCAATATGTGGCCTTACAGCTCTCATGGTGGGAGCTGAACACATGACAAGGAGGCCCCTGTTCCCCAGGTTTGGTGCCTAAGTTGGCACATCTCATTTGGGGCAGGAGAGGCAGCTGGCACGACTCAGCACCATGAAAGAGGGACAGATATCTCAGCATTGAAAGGTGAAGACTGCAGCTGTCTTGTCTCATGGCTGTTATCCAAAGCATAAACCATTGCTCTGTTTTACTGAATGTCTGGTTATTAATGTTATGATTCATGAGTAACCACATGTGCTGTATAAACAGAGGCCCCCAGGTTTATGTGCTTAATTTGGATGAAGGAGTACAAGAATGAGACCATTCCTCAGGAGGAGGAAAATGGAGAAATAAAGAATAGAAATATAGAAAACAGGATTTTTTTTAGAGGCTTGTTCATGGAAGGTCCAGATCAGTTCTCAGATTCAAACAAGCATGGCTGAAACCACTATTTTTAAACCACTTTTGGGTGGAAATCACAGTGACTTTGCAGACTGCATGAATCAAACAAAATCTGCTCAAAGTCAGGCTCACACAGCAAGTTTTCCAGTCATTTAATACAGTCTGAAATGTTGTGTTGTGTCGAGTGCCTGACAGCTCTGCCTAGACATCTTCAAAGCAGAAGGCATAATAAGATAAAATTCTGTCATTTTAAATGACTTTTGAGGTATTGATGCTTCCTATCACTTTGGTCTTACACATCCTCAGAGCACTAGAACTGTATTTGCACTAGAACCGAATTTGCTAACTGGACTGAAAAATTACCTGCTGCTTGCAGCCCTGCAAGACATGAGCATGGAAGACACCTCTTACCCCTGATGTTGCTCCACGGAACTCATTCAGCTTTTTCTTGAGCTGGAGGCAGTGTTCATAGTCATTTCCCACATCACCCACATTAATCATGACCTCCTGGGGAAACAAGCAGCAGACAAATATGTAGGTGAAGAGTACAAGAACACAGTTATTCCAATGCTTAACCTGATGCAATAAGTTCTGTGATGTGTCTATAAATCACCAACCCACAGCTTCTGAACTAGTCTCTTCTGATCATTAGATAATTATGAGACTTGGTCCCAACTCCCTTTTCCATTTATTACTGGCTGTGGAAACAACCTCTGAATGAAAGTGATTCTTCACTCCTACAAAGAGAAACTTTCAGATTTGATATACAATTAGAGTGAAGACCGGCTGCCAAATGCTTCAAGTTTTTTCCATTCTAATCTGCTTTCATTTCTCTGTCTCAGTAGAGGTACATGAGATGGCCCCAAATAATCACAAACTCTTCATGTGCACAGTTTACGTGAGAAGTGCTAATATTGCCCAATTGACTCTGGTATGAACAGACTCCATAGAATTTGTTCAATCATTCCTTTCATATTGTTTGTAGAACATGTAATGATTCTTCCAGACAAAAATCACTAGGAAAATATCCTGGAAGATGACACATTTATCAGAATGTCATTGCTAAATAGCAAGACTTTAGTGAGCTGCTTGGGTCAAATACTAAAATCCACTTGCCTTCTCCCTGATCCAGGCTTCCACCTGGTCCACCTTCTGGAGAAATTCTAGGAAGTCCCGACTGTCCTCCAGCATCTTTCCACGAGCAGCAACAGCTCTCTTCAACTTCTCCCAGTGCTCCTGAAGCATGCGGACTTGGCGACGGATCTCTCCTGATTTTGGGTGGCCTTTTGATACCAGGGCTTCTCCTTTCTTCACATTCAGAAGAGGAAATTAGAAATTAAAGTTGCCACTAATTTTTAATGGGATTACCATGTTGCATGACCTTCCTAGGAGGAGCCTTTCACCTTCCTAACCTGGATTGAACAATAGAGTACTACTATAAATTCTTATCGCCCAAATGATAAAGCCAGCTGGAAAGCTCTTACATCTGGAGGGAATCTAGAATCATAGAAAACTGGGATTTAAATATTTCCCTGCCAAGAAAGATATTCATGGAATGGGAGCACCAAGTATTACAGATGACTGTGCCCTTTAGCTATATGATTCACCCAGTTCCAACAAGAATATTCAAAATTGGGCATGAAATCCTATTTGCCTTTTGTAGGAGTAACCATGTCAGGCAAGGAAGAAGTCAGTATATATTTTCCTATTTAGGCTATAAGGAAAGATGGAAGCTCCCTGAATGGAGCAAATAAGGTATCTCCCTGCTGTAAATTAACAGCATTACATTTCCATGGCAAAGCAACTGGGTTCTTGTTGATCCAGTAGGATAATTGATGCAGAAGTGATGACCAAGCCACTCATCCTTTACATTTCATCAATCTGTCTGTCTTTGGGTGAACAGTAATTATCTGTAAAAGCAGTAACAGAGTGAGAGGGTCACCTTATTAACAGCTGTGATGATTTCTTCATTTGCTAGAATCTCTGCCTCAAAGACCTGATGTTTCTGCAGCAGCTTCATCTTGTCCTGCAGATTGCTGGGGTCTTGTATGGAGGGATCCTCCAGCTTCTGCATGCGCTCACTGATCCAATCTTCTGCCTGCAGCATTGAGAGGCACCTGAGTTAGCACAACAACTATGTGGGATCCTGGGGCCTCCTCCCAGGACATGTCTCTATTCTGTCCAAGTGTCTGTACCCGGGCTGGATAGAGTGAGTGCGAGCTGACAGCTGAGGTGGATATCTGGTTTTTGAACTCATTCTATTTTGTTAAAAGCAGGTAGGAACGGAACTAATTTTTATCTGACCATAGGAGTAATGAAAAATTCCTTGAATACCTCAGATTTTATCACAAGACATTAACAGATTATACAGTCTTCTAGATTAAGTAGAGAGAATCTTTGAGCCTTAGCATGGTATATATTTAAAATGAGATTATGACAACTGATTCTGGGGGTTTAGGGCTCTGAGTTTCATCTGGTATCTCTGCCATTGACCTACCTGCAAACTGGGTAAAGATTCTTTAGATTTCAGTGCCTCACCTATAAAACAGCACTAACATTTCCTCATGTCAGTGGTGTTGTGAGACCTAAATGGAAAATGCAATGCAAATAAAGAGGGCCCAAGCACTAGTCAGATTATTTGAAAGGAAATACAACTGTATTTGCTTTTATACTTCATAAAATTCAAAATGGTCTGGTCAGGAATATCAGATTCAGAAAAGCAGGTGATTTATGAGAGCTAACAAAGCAAAAGTTATGTGTTTCTTGTAGGAAATTATTTTTAAGGGGATTTTAAAGTATGCAGAATAAAATGAAGAATAGGATAACAAGATTTCCACAATTTTCTTGAAGTTCTGCTGAACTTTAGCCCTTAGCATTGAAGGAAATATTTTCTATCCATCAAAACCCTGGGAATTGAACCCTTGACATAATGTTGTTACTGATCCTGTTGTCCTCAGAGCACTGAAGTAATGTAATGTTTTGACAACACAAGAAGCAAATTGAAGGGCAGCTTTATTAGTTTCAAAACATCTTGGCTGTCCTTGTGGAACTGTGCACTATGTGCACACAAGACTTGTCAGCTGGAGGATTTTCTCTGTTAATTAATGATTTGAAATGTTGTTTCAGCTGCTGAGATTCCATAAACAATAACAGAAATAGCTCTCACTAGCAGCATGCTCTCCAGAAACTGTTTCGCTTAAAAGCACAGTTAGAGACTCAAATGGGCCATGTCAAACTTGCCCAGGGCTGCACATTGCCATGTGCTGTTTGCCTTTCCAACACCCTCCTTGATGGCCTTCTCCCGTTCCCAGCCACACACTCATGCCTCAGTGTCACTTCAGTGACTCTCCATTTGAATGGAGGCTCATCCATACAATTGGAATGAGAAACAAACCAATCTCCAGGATAAAATGACTTTAAGGTTGGTTTCTCTCCTACTTTTTAATAAGAAGCAGTGGCATTAGTGACAGACTGAACATCTGCACTCTTGGTGCCTTGGTTTATTTAAGGCTTGTTTAAGATGGCTCTAGAGAGTGAGGGATCCTACTCCTGGCCTCATGCCCACATTCAGATGTGAAGCAAAGCTGATCTGTTTTCCCAAGATCTTTCTATGGAAAGATTTGTCTGGATGGCCATTTTCGCTTCATTGAAGGCAACAGAAAAACTGGTGTTGTGCTCAGTATAGGCACAAGACCAGTTTATTTCTATGGCAGTCATAAAAATGTGGGCACTACCAGCTTAGAATCTTACTCTTTCAAAATATCAGTTACTGTAACCTCACAAGTACAAACTGTAAATTACACTGATTTTTTAATGACTGAAGTATGCAAAGCATATAAAGGGATGTGCCTGCTCCAGACATCTAGAGATAACAACTAATTCTCTCTCTCATTCCCCTAAGTTAAAGATCTGAATGCTTTTTTATTCCTATGTACAGGGTGAAAGGGAAAGGAAGTACTACTAATATCATGAGCAAGTTTCTAAGTCAGCATTAAAACCCAGAGCCAGCTTTAGAATCAAAGCTTTTAACTTTATAATATTCCCTCTGCAATAACTTAAATACACATATTTCTAAGTAGCGACTTGCTCATTTGCCTTCCAGATTAGCACTGAGCTACAGAGTTTTTGGCAATAGGGTGTAGTCTGTAAGTCCATCTCACTTCTTTTGAGTGAGACAAAAGCACCAATTTCAACAGTAGAAGGGTGAGTTTTATTTTGTAAACTGCACGTGATCTCTTGAGTTAATGATTGTGGTTCGTTGTACTAATGTGTGTAGTTCTCTATGTCATTGCTTCTAGAGAGTAACTAGAAGAATTTTAATGATGACAGTGATCACTAATTTCTGCTCACACAAAAAATTCTGTTTGATCAATAGAAATTAACATGTTTGCAGGACAGAGAGTTTTCAGGGGAGTGGGGCCTGAGCTATGGGTGTTGTTCTCTTAATAAGTAAGAATAAGCAATGACCTCATTGATTTCACAGCAAAACTCAAAACTCATCTCCAAATTTAACATTCCTGCGGGGACCATTCTCACATATGAACTTATACACACCCAGAATATAATTAAAATTAAATTAAACATTCCATTCTATCCAACAAAGAGAAAGAAAAATATTACTGATTTGAGTAAGATTTTTTAAGATTTTTGTTTTGTAATTCCTTGGTGACATTCACATTCTACAACAGTAGGCAATGATTCAAGGTTGGTGAGGTAAATGAGCACACAACCTGAAAGCAAAAGCTCCCCAAAGAACTCCTGGCTGAATTTATGTGGAGAAAGTGGATGAGAATAGGGAAATGTTCTTCTTTGCAGGGCCGAATCTTGTGCTCCAAGTATGTGATTCAAGAATGAAGGGGGACCCCAGCTCAAGCACTGATTTGACAGTTACAGAGAGATGGAAAGAAATGCATAAGTATTCCTACCTAATGGGTTGATTGTATCTCTAGAAGGGCACTGACAATTTCTCTACCAAGAGGATTTTGGGAAACTGCTCTTTTGAAATTATAACCCCTGTGCAATGCACCATCCAGTCCCCTCTGTTAGTCCAAAAGATGGACAAGCCATTACTGTTGGATTTTCATTACTTTCCTATCATGAGATAGTAAAAGTATAAGAATATAATACAAGTTAATATTTGGGTGTGTAAATAATTTCTGATAAATTTTATTAAAAGGAAAAGGAAAAGGAAAAGGAAAAGGAAAAGAAAAAAAAGAAAAATAAATAAAAGCACAAAGAAAGGGAAAAGAAAAAAGAAAAAGTAAGAAGGAAAAAGGAAAAAGGAAAAGAAAAAGAAAGAAAAGAAAGAAAAAGAAAAAGAAAAAGAAAAGAAAAGAAAAAAAGAAAAGTATAGCTCTGGTTTTGTAAATAACTGAGGACATTTCATGGGACACAGCAGAAGAAGGGGTGGATACCAGACCAGCAAGAGTGCTTGAAAATGTGCCCCTGGGTCTGTGTGCTCTTGTTTATGCCAGCACAGCTCTCAGTCACACATGTTGTGCTGCCCTTTGAAAGGCTGACCTAGTTTGTCTTTCCAACAGTAGTGACAGAGCAGAGCTACTCAGTTACAGGGCTAAGGCCAGAACAGGAGACAGAGAGCAGCATGTTCTGCAGAGCCAGTCTACAGTAGCTCAAGAGCTACACTGAGCCACAGCAGTGCTTTGAAGGTCTTCAATGAACACCCACTAATAAAGCCTGGTGCCCAGGTCATAATGCTTTCCACTTTGTGTTCATCCTGATTTGAAATACATTTTCTTTCCCACTAAAGGAAAAATATGTATTAGCTTGCAGTTTTCTTTTCAACTGTTCTATTTTAGCAGAGCTTTTGATGACTGAAGTGGCTGTAATGTGCACAATGCCACAACAATAGTACAGTAACAGGAATGGCATTGGAGCATCTTTTTGCATGAGTGTGGCAGGAGCTGCCACACCAGGTTAGATCATCCATCCACCCAATAATGTCTGGCAAGAGTGAGCACTTAATCCAATAGAGGTAGGTGGTTCCTCTGCTTTACATCCCCATCCCAGTTTAAAACCCTCTTACCTCTTCCAAGTTTTGGTAGAAAAGTGCCAGAAGAAGGGCAATCTGCAGCTTCTCTCTCCTGCTCTGGGATAGATCCTTGATCTGACGCTTCCTCTCATGAATGACGTCCAGTTTGTGCTGAATCTTTTGCCCTTCTAGCCCATCAGCCTTTTCCAACCTGCTTGCCTGCTCTTGAAGAGACATCATCTGAGGAGGCAACAGATCTGAAATTACTTTTATGTTTCCAAGTGGTGTGAAAGAAACAAAATCAAGCTCCTTTCATAGTTAAAATACCCTCTTTTTCTGTAATGAAGCAAAAAGAGCAGGGAGAAGTTAACCAGCATTCCTCCTCACCCTGTACTATGTTACATCTATGACATTACTGTCATTGGACTCTATGGTGCATCCTGGCTACATAAATTAATTAAAGTTGTAGCTTCAGGAGTTCCTAGGCCACTGATTATCCAGTCCAAGGAGTCATGGAGTAAGCATGACATCCAGGAGTGCTCAGATTTTATTCCTTTCTGGAAACCAGGTGTTGTAATGTAGCTCTCAAAATGAGCAATCAGCCTGGCAGGGAGCTGGCAAGAGTCCTGGGAGTTCATTCTGGGAAACCCAGGCACAGCTGCAGGCTTAAGCTTAGTCCCAGCCTGGGTGAGTTACAGCAGTGGCCACCAGCCAGGCAGATTCCTTTACACACAGGTGAGCAATTCAGGAGCTATTGCAAAGGTGCAGAGAGGCTGCCTTTTTGGTACAGCTGTTGTACCAAATGGATATTTAAAGAATTTGACAACTTCTTTTAATGTTAAAATGCCTACTGCATTTTGTAAAATACCTACTCCATTTTACTTGCTTTAAAAGTCACTACTTTTTTTAAATAAAAAGAGCAGAAACTTCTGATACCCATAATACAATATGGCCTGCTTTAAATATTTCCTCTTGTAAGTCCCCCTGTTCTGCTTATGACGTGGTTTTCCTATCTGTTGCAAGGACTTGGGCATGGAGTGTTTTGACAGTTGTTCTCCAATGCTCTGCCTCTTATTTCCTCAAGCTTCTCCATTTTATCTTTTGTTCAAACATATCAGGCCTATCAGGCATTTCATCCCTGTCACCAATTCAAAGTATTACCATAATTAATAAAAAAAATATATATATAATTTTAGCTCATAGAATTCTAGCTGGTCGAATATTTTTTGTTTTTTTTACCTTCTCATCCTGTGATGCCAGAAGCTTCTCAAAAGCCTCATGTTTCCTTATCAGTTGCTCTACTTCATCTACAGACCTTCCGAGGTCACTGCTTTTCAAATAAACCTATAAAAAAAGTTTATTATTTTTCTCAGTGAATTAATTATCCCATAATCTTGATTCATAAATGGGAGAAGAGGTATTAACTCTGCTGCTGAGAGTACACTTGAGAGTGAAAAAAAGGAACAGGAGGCAACAGAAGCTAGAAATTAATTGTTAGAAGTCCATGGTCTTGAGCAAGAAAGAGAAGCATTAACAGGTCTAGCTAGGGAAAGTGACCTGTCAGTCCTTATTAATCACTAGGTCACAAGGCAGTGAATTCCAGAAGTCTAAGCCATCCTTGTAATCCCAAGCAAGATTACTGTCATGTCTGACAGATGTCCAAATGATTCCTTCTTAGAAGAGTTCCCAAAACAGAGACTTTGCAGCCTGTCACCAGTGCTTTATTACCTCAGCCATTACCGAGATTTTCCAAACATCTGGCCTGAAAATGCATGGTTATTGCTACACCTTGTTACATACTGCCCTCTTGACCATATTCAGGAGATCATTCCTTTTATGTTTGCTTCAGCCTAGAGCATGTTTGTAGACATTTTACATACTGGGGTTTCTGTCTTCTCAAGGTTAAACTACAGTGATCTGACTGATCATTCCATGACAGCTGTGTATTTTTGATTCTGATTATTCTTATTGCTCTCCTCTGGGTTTTCTCCACTTCCACTTATTTTGAGACTTGATGTAACAAGTGGCAACAAGCAATAAAGCTGCCAGAGTGAAGGCTGGGAAGACAACAGAGTTACTTTGGAGCTGCAATCTTCAGCATGTGCCTGTATATGGTGCTTGTCTTTTATACAACACCATGAATTCAAGTTCACCTTGTAATCTACTATGAGCTTCCAGAAACTTTTCAAAAGTCCTGTCAGACCAGCTTGTCTCCATCCTGTACTTATTTAGCTGATCGTTCCTGAAAAAATGTCATAGCTTGCACCTGTACCAAGTGCATTACATCAGTCATTTTTTTCAGGCCATCATTCCAACCTATCTGCATTATTTTTTTTTACTGTGTGTTCTGCCAATCTGATGCAGAAAGACAGCATCCAAAATAACAAATAACAAATGTGGTTTTAAGGAATCTAACCTCTGCATCTTTTAACACTGTGCAAGTGTGCACCTTTTCCAACTAATTCACACAGGTTTCAAAGGCATTGCAGTGTTCCCTTACTCTGTTCTGGTGTTAAGAAAAATGAATGCCCAATTACTTGTCCCGTACATCCTATTACACTCAGTTTTGCCAAATGCAAAAGAATAAAGAATGTAGTTATCAATTATCAAGAAAAAAACTATACTTTTCTGCAGGTTGACAGGAATTTATTCTTTTTAATTAGATGTAATTGATCACAGGCTTTTTTCTTCTTCAGTGATGAGACAACAGCAGCATAAAATCCTCATTTACAGGCTCTGTTGGGACATGAGCAAAGACTACTCATGGATAAGGTTCACACTGAAGTGTCTGTGGCTGGACAGACTTTGGGGAATCAGCATGCTGTGAGTGATGGCATTTATCAGCAGTGTGTAATGTGTGATCCATTTTGTGAGCTCATGGAATCACAAGTATTTGGACGAGGATGAGAAATTCCAATCAATAACTTTGCCTGGGTAAAGTGCAATTAACGGAGATGAAAGAAGAATTTGAGATCAGCTATACAGTGTGAAAGAATCAAGAGGCAGGAAAGAAACAGAATCAGTGAAATAACACAAATGCCAAATGTTTTGGAAAAGGGTTAGTAAAGAACATGGGTAAATCTGTGCCTTTAAGCCATAGATGTGCACAGGAACAAAAAAACATCTAGGGAGTTCACTCTTGCTTTGCAAAGCATCACAATCCTGTAGCAGTCTAACAGGGTGGATTTTTATAAGAGGGAAAATATGTTCTTTGAAAGCTTCTTTAGAAAACCAACCAATGAACAATGATGTTCATTCTCTGGACAACTGCTTAACCCCACAGAGCATCTTCTGCAGGAGAGGCTTCCCAAGTTTGAACACATGTGCAGGGTAATCCACACCTACTTGCCAGGGTCTGACTGCACTAAAAGGCCCTGGATGGACCCCTGCTCCCATCTGGGAACCTCTCTGAGGCTTAGCCCTGAACACCGTGTATTTTGGTGTTTTAAACCTCGCTTTAAAAATACTGTAGCTTCTCATACATTTTGTGGCTTATCTACCATTTCTGGTCAAAAAAGATTTATCTCCAGGACTTTTATTTTGTAGCTGTTAGCAGTGAAACTGATACCTGAAGAAAAGATCAGCTATTAGTTTTCCTGCTTGTATACCTCTGATGGAAGAAAAAGGCAAGGAACAGCTACTGGTAAAGATGGTTATTTTCCTTAAAGAGAGAGAACAGAGACATCTGAGAGCAGGGGTGTGGGGTGATGACTCATAAGCAGCTGCCACCAGAGAGCTCAGTGCCTTGCTCCCACTGAAATCCACTGAGCACAAATGACACTGGGTGCTCAAAGCTCAATTCCTTTGTGTGTTACAGCACTGAGAAAAGGTCCTCCTGACTACTGAAAGCTTTGGACTAAGTCCCCCAAGCAGAAGTTCGTGTAAATGCTCTTGGCAACCAAGGTTTTGACACTGAGTAGGAAAACCGGTGCTCAGAAAGAAAATTGCTGCAAAAGGGAAGTGGCTGCATACATTGCAGGGTAGGTAATGGCAATGTGCTCAAAGGAGAGCAGCTCCTGTAGCACCAACAGTGCTGCTGAGGCAAAAAATTTCCATTTGTATTTTACACAGAAATCTTACAACAGCCATTGCTATAATCAGAACCACAATGTTTTAAGCAATTGTTACACCAGTCTGAAAGCAGAATAAAAATTGGCTCCCATGCCACAGTGCTGGCCTATCACCAATAACATCACATTTTGGCACACTTTTAGACAGGTCTCCTAACTCCTGCTCTGAATGAGACACTTTGATTTAAAAAATAAAACACTGCATAGCTCTCCTACTGGGTCTCCCACAGATTACAGCAGGTATAAACTTTCTTTCAAGTTTGTTTCTGTTAGGAATCATGGCCCAACATTGGGAATTCAATATTCAGCCACAAAAAGCACAAAAAACTCAGCCACTCACTATAAAACAGATTTGTTTTTTTAAAGTGAAGACTTCCAAAGATGCTTAAAACCACAAAATGGTTTTTGAGATTTCCGAGATTTTCTGGAATAAATTTTCAAGTTGCTAACATTGTAAACCCTGGAGCTATCCTTGTTTCTGGAGCTTTTCCTTATTTCTGAGATCATTGCATAGCTGCTGCATTTTTTGTACAAGTTAATGCAGAATTAAAAGCAAAGTCCAATTAAGAAAAAAGTAATTTTAAATAAACCAATACTATTTACATAATTATGTGACAGCATCTGCCAGCTCTAGCTTTTGAAGAAATACTGAATGAAACATTTCAGTCATTAACTATGTTCCAACTTGAGATTGGATGCCACAATTTCACATTTATATGCACTAGAAAATGACACAGCCCCAAAAGAAATTTGTATTCCAAGAAGAGCAGTTTTTATTTCTCTAGAATAAAATATATTTTAGGTATTTGTGCAAATCCACTTCCTTCTGCTTTTTCTCTTCCAGGTATAACAAGCTCCACAGATTTTGCCTCTCACTGCCTGTCATGGGCTTGCTGCTGATATTGCTGGAAAACCACAGAAAATCATTCTGTTCTAACCATGTACTAAAAGTCTGAATTATTATCAGTTTTAAAAACCTTCACTTAGAGTATGTAAGCAAGTCCAAACTATCTGCCGAGACAGAGAAGAATAAGGTGTGGTTTGACTTAATTCTGATAAAAGTAAATACTAAAAATAATAATGAAAATAATCTGAAATTTGCTTTAGCAAAGTAAGTAAATGTTCGTGATACCATGACTATATAAGGTTCACAAAAATGTTTTACTATACTTCATTTCAGTAAAAGTTGTAAGAAGGTATCATACTATTACAAGACAAATAAAAGATACTAAAGTTGTTTATAAAAAGAAAACCTACATTTTTTCTACCATGGTGACATCATTGGCATCTGTCCTCACCATTTATATGCAAAATTCTAATGCTGAATGTATTTAAAATTTCTTTCCCTCCCCCTACTGCATGTTGTCTCCTGGGCATAAGAATATAGTTATCTGCCATTGGAAATATATATGGGAAAACACAGAGATAAAACTGCTGTTTTCCTGATGACCTTCTTCAAAATTTGCAGTACTGATCCCTACCCTGTAAGTATTAGGTGTTATACCAGAATCTTACACCCATACAACATCATCATTTAAATATTTACTTATGAAATATTTGTCTGAAAGCAGGCTAAATTCCTCTAAAACTCCCCATAGTTTCACTGCTGGAAACTTTGGTGGGATATCCAAAGTTGACGTGCTGTGGATATTAAATTCCCTTTGCTTCTTTTCCCTCAGGAAAGGGTGGTACCTCTCCTTTTCTAAGAAGGGAAAAAACTGATTTCTTCCTACATACTTAAATGCTTTGGCTTTTGAAAACAAGCCTTGCTTTTAAAGTTACAAACCCAGCAATTAACCATTTAGAAATACAGCATAATTTGACAAGTAAGGAAATGAAAACAGTAAAGCAGAAAAGAACTAAGAAAAACTACACTGAGGATTTTTTCCCAGGTCCCAGACTGACTACAGAATTACCGAATTGACTAGGTTGGAAAAGACCTTTGAGATCATCAAGTCCAACCTAGCAGAGAAGAAAACCAGCTCTTGGCTCTAAAATCTTGAGTCCTCAAAGTGCTGAGCACTACGGCCCAATCATGCAAGGCCTGTAAGCAGTTGCATGCTGTGTTAACAACTCAAATGGTTAAAATGAAACTCTTGTTAAGCGCTCGATTAGAGCAGAGTCCTTATCTTCACTCAGCTGGATCAATCTGTAGCTGCAGCCTTGGTGACAGCAGAACACATGTGGCTTTCTTGTCTTGCAAGTCATCTCTAAAGGAGTTGGAACATGGCATGGATGCATACAAAAATAAATTCATATGGCCTGGTTAAACACATCTTAGATCTTCTGCTTGCAAATGTTCCTAGAATGGAATGCAAATCTTCACCACTCTCCTCCCAGTTCCAAAGGATGCAATGTTGACGGCAATAGATGGAGACCCTGGACGCGCTGTGTCTCTGTGAGATGAAGCTGTGGTGGGAGCTGGCATTTTTGTCACAAGCTTGTCAGGACATACACTTTTTACAGTGCATGTTTCCTGGGAAGGCCTCAAACCAGATCTTGTCCAGTGGCTAGAAAGCAATCCTGAGCAGCAAACACAGTTTACTGATAGAGAGAGGCCAGCCTGAACTTCCACAGGGTGAAAGGGTGGACCAGCTCTATCTGAATCATGTGTTTTGATAAAGATTGTTGGATTTGGGCTTCTTCTAAATTCTCTTACCACCTGGATAGGCATAGCAGTCCAAGGAGTGGCAAGTATCAAGGTAATTTTGGAAACCTTGTGGTGAGCAGGTGTTAGACCATCACGTGGAGTCTTCCTAAACTCTGGCCTAGATGAAGGGTAATTCTGAAAGACAATCAGCTCTGGACTTAAATCCTTACTCACGATCTCATTCCTGCTAGCTGAACTTTCTCTTCCAGTCAGCAAAGCTGGGGACAGCCATATCTCTCTGGATAAAGTCTGCTGGGGAAGGCCAGGATACTTGGAGGAAGTCACATGAAATCTTGTGATTTGCAGAGCTGGAGACCCACCTGAAGGGAAACCTTGTTTTGGTTTCTGGGATTGTGTTGAAAGACCAGAGGGAGTTTCAGGCACCTTCTCTAATTGTGGCATGAGCAGACTTGAATGAGCATGACTGCTTCCATGGGAACCTGCTCGAAAAGGCTTTATCATCAAGCTGCACGTTGAAATGTAAAGCTTCATTGAAGTGTGGAGGTCTGACATTTGGACATTGCACTGGCTACAGCAATGTTGTTGGCATGGCAGTGAATCACAAGGTTCCAGGGATGACTGCAGATTTTTGCTGTGGAGCATAGAAGCAGATGGAAGAGCAGACAGATCAACATTTAGGCGTGATGTCCAGCTTGATGGAGCTTTGCAGGAAATAACATTTGAGGGCAAAGACAGAGCAAGCTTCAAGGGATCACTGGTTCCAGGGGTAATATGATGAGCACTTTTTTCTCTTCTTGAATATTGCTTATAAGATGCAGATGTTGACTGAGTGCCAGACCTCTCATATCCATGGTCCCAAGGATCCTTGCAAGCACTGGAACATGTGGATGTCTCATCAGAAGGACTGACACAGGGACTAGTGCTCCCAAAGCCTTTCCTCTGGTCTGTGTGTGCCAGGATGACATCTAGCCTTGAGCAGTAAGACACACTGCTAGGTGGTGAGATGGCATTTCGTGGAGCAAGCTTGGCAACTGATTGACCAGTGGGAGGATGCCAAGCTGGCACTGACATCTCTTGAAAAGGCTTGTCCTGCACGGCAGATTCAAAAGAAGGAGGTGGGGTCGTTCTACAGGAAGAGAGCAGCACTTCCACAGTGGAGATGTAGGTTGCAGATGAAGGTTTGCAGCAATGGTCCCTGTATGACATTCTGAAGCTTAGTCCTAAATGATGCAAAATTCAAAGCCACAGAGCTTGCCTTCCCCCCGTGCTTAAAATCAAGTCCTAATCCTTTTTCCTTTGGCACTGGAAATTTCCATTCTTCCTCTGAAGCAAAGGAATGGGAGATGAATAAACATTCTCCAGGAAAAAAAATGCGAACAAAAAAAATCCACATTCAAAATAAAAAATCTCAGCTCTTCTAAAACTGCTACCACCTCTTGTCATGTCTGCAAAGCGATATGAGTGTGGGATGGGCTGAAAGATAAATTACGGAGCATACGGCTCTGCTCCCTGAGTGTTCTGACAGTGAGACTGCAGACAGAGTAGGAGGGAGCCAAAAGTGCTTGCCAGAGACAGCCTGCAAACTCGCTGTTATTTCATCTGTGGAAAAAAAAAAGCAGCTAACCTGAGCAGTGGATCTGCTGCTGTGAAAAGATCAGAACAGAGTAGAGAGTATTGGACACAGTTTCTGCTCAAAGTAAAAAAAAAAAAATTCCTTCTTTCCCTTTTTCAGCTGTTAATTGTCTGCACTCTGCATGACAAGATCTCAGTTTGCAGCTCTTACAAGAGATTCCTACAGAAGTTCCATTTGATGGCACAACTGACTTAACAACAATAAAAAAATTAAAAATTGATTTTGCCTAATTTTCTTCACATGTACTCTATTTTCCTTAGCACAGAACAATGGTAGATGATATTCTGCAGAAATCTTTTGAAGGCTTAAGTAACTTGGATGTAATATAAGATGCTGGCTTAAAGTCAAACCTGTCACAGTGGCACAGACAGCGAATGAAAGAGCAATTCTTAGTAGTAATTCTTAGTTTAAAATACTCCTCTCTTACCTTCTTCCTTCGCCTGTTTCTTGCTTCTGGTCTATGGCATATGAAGTACAGCCAAAATAGGACTGAAAAGTTATGGCATGCTTCCTTACACAGGCATTTTGCAGACATAAGAAGTGAAATGCATGTAACAGCGTTAACTCAAACACAAAAGTCAGAAGAAAAAAAAAGGGTGGAGAGATTGCTTCTATTTGTTTGCCTGATAGGAATCCTTTTTGAATTTGTGTTTGCTTTTGTCCTTTCTGAAAGCAGCAAATGATGAAATTCCTATTGGGAAAATGGTTTGAGAGTCTTCAGCTGATGTCCTGGCTGAGTTCTTTTTTAAAAATATGTTTGAAAAAAGCTGCTTTCCTATCATCCTGCTTGTCTGTATCACTATGCAGCCACATTTTAACTCTGTATAGTAGTAACAGAGTTTAATCCAAAAGAAATAGATTTCTCTTCCAAGAGTTCTTCAACTGCAGAAAAGTGAAGTACAAGTAGTGACTAAGGAACATCACTCTGCTGTCAAATTGTTTATTCTGATCTATATGGCAGATGGCAGCAGCTGCAAAAGACAGCTTGATTGTAAAGTGTGGTCTGTGTGAAGAGCTGTTGGAAGGGACAGCCAAGCATCCTCACTTTACTGTTCCACCTTCTGGATGCTTAGTGTCAGTGAGAAAAGCCGAGCACCAGGTTCCTTTGAAGTTCATAAAGAGGATACTGTGGGAAAAAGATTCTGATAACAGAACTGCTCTTCATGGTCCTCAAGGTCACAATCTTCATTCTCAGGCTTTGCTTTGGCTGAAGAAACTTCTGGTCTGATCCCACCAGGAGAATTTACCTAGCTTCTGATGAACACCAGCCCTTCTGTGGCAATCTACGTCACAACCTATGGCAATGGCAAATTCATCTGAACAAAGAAGTAATGTGAAGTGCCACTGACCTGTAGAGAAAGTGCTGGGGCCATACCAGAAATGCCAGGTGCATTACCTCTTCATATCCTTTCATGCATGAGTAATACAGACTTTTGCAACCAGGAGTCACAACTGAGGAGCAAAAAATCACCTACCCACAGTAGTTTCCCACACATTTACCCCTGCATTACACAGAGCAAAGCAGATGCTGTAGTGATAGTGCCTCCGTGTGTTGGCTGATATCCGTTTAATGAAAAGAGAAAAAAATACAGTGGCCAAACTTTTGTAGTGTTTACATTTCCCCTGATAAGCTCCCATGCAGGAGCTTAACAATGATGTACCACTGCTTGGTAGGGAATTGAGGTAGATATAATGCAAATCACATCATTTGCTATATAAGCAACAAATAGTGGGCAGAACTATGTAATATTTTACACCTAGGTGAAACTTTCTGCTTCACGGCACAAAATCCAGAATGCAGGTCACATTTTCTAAAAGAACCAATTATAAAGAATTATATAGACATGCATTTCCTTAAGGAAGGAGTAGCAGAAATCTCCAGGCCCATGTGCTACAAAGGGTTAAGTATCACTGCATGGCACAGCTCAGAGTCAGTTTCCAAAAGGATTTAGTGCCAGTATTTAGTGCCAGTGGAAAGCACTGGTGGAAAATTGAGCTCAGCGCAAAATAAGAGCCATTATATTTTGCTCTCAGTGGTCTTGGAGAATTAAGAATTATTTTTCCTTAATGAAAAATGACCCAGAGGTGCAACCTCCTCCAGCATTCCACCAATCCTTCAGTTTGGCAACGGGCAACCCATTGATGTGGTTTGTATGTCAAGTCTCAGCACAATTGCAGCAATCTATCAATTCATGAATTTTCAGAGTGATTGCACTCAGTTTTGTAATAACAAATGCCAGACCTCAAAATGGAGCCTTTTGAAATAGTTACATGAATCAAAGAAAGTGCAAGGAAGACAAAACATAATTCAATAATGCTGAAAAAAAATCTATTTCAAGACCTTCAAAATGCTGATAATAAGAACATCCTTCTGTCTCTTTGCATTGATTATTTCTGCCCTCTTTTTTTCACGAGACGGCCTTTTTCACTAGCTCGTTTTTCTCAACTGCATCTAGCAGAAGTTAATGCTCCTTTCATAGTTGTTCTACACACTCCTATCAATGCCCTTGCAGAACTCAGAAGTCAATTCACTTTCCTGTATTATCTCACACTGCTGACATCCATTTTCCTCCAGTTGCATTTTCCCAGCATAACTCTCAGCCTGAGCTGAGAATTCCAGCAACACCTGCAAAGTAAAATTCCTTCAAACCCTCTTTACAATTTCCTTTCTCTTTGAATCCTACCAAATTTGTCAGTGGTTAAGCAGCTGGCAAGCTGAGATCTGTTTGTAAAGCGGACTAATATTGGACTCTTGTCTCCCTCTTCTGTTGTGATGCTCATATGTTTCCTCTTAGGTATATTTGCAGTGAATTATCTTTCAGGTAAGGATCATCTACTTGTTTCTGTTCCACACCTCAGCCCCGTGAGAAAGGAAGGCTTCTTGCACATTGCTACAGTCTCCAAATGATACCACGACACAAACAATACCAATAAAAGAGACTGTCTTTTCTGTACACAGGCACAGGGATTTCAAGCTGTAGGTGAACACTAGTGTCATTTTTAGTTTGAAAGAGTTTACATGCTTGAAGATTTTAGCTGCTTATTCCAAGTTTATAATTTTCTCACCTCCTGTGAGTTCAGAAGCATGTCAAGGTGATCCCAATCCTTGTAGAACATTTGTTCTTGGTGTATTTTCTCCAGCCATTCCTTCTTCTGTCTCCATGCATTGTATACATTTTTCTTCTCTTCTAACAAAGCCTGTAGCTTTTGCTGAATCTGAAAAAAATTTCCAATTAAAAACTTGTGTTGGTCTTTATATCCCATAATCCGGGTAAATTGACAGAAGAGAGGATTACGTGGAGTGGTGGATAATGCCTTTAAATGGCACAAATTTATTAAACAGAAAAAAACCCCAAACAACTAGAAAAAGTTCTAGCACTTCTGTTTGGGCACAGAGATAATCAAAGGTGCCTCATTTCTGCAATGGAGAAGTGCTTCTTAGAGCATATATAGCAGTCCAAACCAAGAGCAAAAAACGTAACTGTTTCTCAAGTGTGACTTCTAGCATCAGATCCTAATTCTTCATTATCTTTAAGCATTAAGAGTGCTATTATAGCACTTCAAACTTTTATATGATAGATATTAAAATAAAAATTATCAACATAGCATAATTTTCTAGTGAATTCATGCCACAAGGCTAGACTTTATTCAGCTTTAAACACTGTATATCCACATGCCTTCTATGAATGATTTTTTTTCCTGCCTTTTTCTACAGGCAAAGGACTTTAAAGTCAGCAAGATTTCTAGCTACCATAGTCATACAGTGCAATATTCAGCAAATTTTCAGGAAATAGCTTGGTGAGATGGGAGAGTAACTTGCATAAACTCTGCATTTTTCTGAAGGTATTCAAGAGACATGTTAATGAATTATCAGGGGAGAAATGAGCTGGTAGGTACTGGAAAAGAAATAAATGCTTTGAGAATCTTAGAAGCTATTTGTCTTGAGTAAACTGACATTTTGATTTAAATCTTTCATTTCCAGGGAGTATATTTTACTAGTGTATTTTCTAGTGTAATGTTTTTCTACAGAAAAGGTTTCAGTCAATCTTTAAACTCTCTCATATGTGTTTTCATTCTTTGGTTGACAGGATTTTGTCCAGACTGTCCTGGTGTAGGTATACCACTGTAATACAAAGTGTAGCACTTGTTTGAAAATCAAGTTTGGGAAGTTTGTAGAGTTGACTCCGTGGCTCAGAACATGGTGAAATTCTTGAAAGAGTCCAGATTTGCTGCAGGGGGCCTTTAGGAAATGCCTCTACACATCTGCTGCTGGAGTTAGAAATGAAGCAGATGTTTTTGTGCCCAAGATAGGTCACATACCGAGGCAAATGTAGGTCATGCACAGGGACAAGTGAGTATGTGACTTGTATCTCACAGTGTGATAAAATACAGAACCATAGTTACCTTGGGGTCCAGTGCTGAATATGTATGACTGAGCTCAGAGGAGTTTCAATTACCTCTTTTGATGGCATTTCCTCATCTTGCAAGAGGGACTGTCCTAGCTGTACAACGTGACTGTACTTCTCTTCTCGTGCCTCGATCTCGGCCAGCAGCTGCTGATGCTGGGTGAATCTCAGGCTGCTGGTAGATATGTCCCGAATAGACTCCTTGGCTCTCATTTCCCTTATTATTTCTGCTGTCCATAAGAAATAGTCCCATACCTGGAAGCCCAGAAAATATGGAAATTCAGGTTAGGGCTCAAGCTTAGGTCAGCAGGTAGGAAAATCTAAGGCTGACTCTTTAACTTTAAGAAAATAATAGGTAATAAAATCATAGATAAATAAAATATTTCATTAGTGCTTGCAGTATTTCTATGAATTTCATAAGGATGGATAACACAACTGCAGGAATTCCTATATACTGTGTTACATGATTTATAGTATCATAATCAAACTGTCATATCATATCAGTGGCAGCATGATATCATTTATTGCCCTTTAATCCATCTTTATTAAAGTATTTTCTGATGTGATTCCCTCATAAAGGATAAACCTACGTTTATGTGGTCACTGTTAGGTCATCTTACATTTCTGTGAAAACTTTTGCTTATACAAGTCTATTGGAAAATTAGATAATGCACATATCCTAAAATGAGAATGAGAATTTTCAGGAAAAAAACAAATGCACTCTAATAGAACTGGGAAAAGGGTAAATTACAGGTCAGAAGAAATTGCATAAGCATATTATGTATGTAGAACTATAGGACTGAGATTGGGAGGAACAAGTATGTCATGCTAGTTTACTTTCAAAATCTGATGAACCAATAAATACATTTGCAATAACTCCAAATGAATGAAGCAATTCTGAGCATGAAAATGCTAAAACAAATCCCTGAGGTTTATTTTTAAACTGTGATTGAAGAAAACTGTACAAGTAAAAATACTTTGTTCTCTGTATGTCTTTTTCTCCATTTGATTCTATACTTCAACAGTCTCTTACTTTAGGCATCTTATTTGAATCTGCAGGAGGAGTTTTACTCTTATGTCAGTAGGTAAAAACTAGGACTGTGAGGAATATACAAGGGTTTATCTATGGTGATTAAAAGTTGTTATAGTTTAGCTATGTCTGGATTAACTTATTCAATTTTTAGGTAGTAAATGGTCTTTCAGGTTTATAAAATTTATTTTAAAGTACTATTATTTATAGTAAGTGCTGAAGAAAAATTCTCTTTTATTGCAGAAAACTAGATTTTTTTTGTTTATCTTTTAAATGGTTGCTGGCTTTTTCACTGAAGGAAAATATGTAATGGAAATAGATTCTTGGCTGCTCCATTCTACCCATAGATTTCTGTTCATATAATGAAAATCTTGTAAAGACAGACAGGAAAAAAAATCAGAAAAGCATCACAAAATTGAAACTGGCCAACCTGGGGTCTTGACTTTAGCCTTTAAAGCCAAGATACTGCTTTTTTAAAGCCAGTGAACACAGCTACTAAATGACTCTTTAAAAAGACTGTGGTCCTTTTAAATGGGCCCATGGTAGTGCACACCTGTTGGCATAATTTCAATTTGTAGAACTAATTCCTTCACACAGCTGGATGTCACTCTAGACACTGACATTGCACTTGGCACTGCAAATGTCTAAAACTCTCTGAGATTTTTGAGCTAAGCATTAGGAAAAAATCCATAAGCCTCAGGATATATAATGCAATGGAACAAGTCAAGAGCCAATAAGAGGTTACTGGACTACCACTGCAGCAATATTTAAGGATAGAGTAGGCATCAGTCTGCAGGAAACTCCTAAGCAGAGCCTGACTCTGATTGTGCAGATCCTAGCACAAACTTCACAGTAAGAGCCTCAGATCTTTGAGAAATACTTTGAGTCTTTGTCTACACTCATCTTCCTTGACAAAGTTCCATGGAAGATCTGAAGCCCTCTGCTGTACTGTGTGTTGTCAGTTAGGTTCAGCTCTGCTATTTAATCACATTAAAATTGTAGTTGCTAGGGTGTAAGGAGATAGACTAGATGATGGTGCAGAATTCTCATTTTATAGAAATTGATTTTTTTGTTTGTTTGTTTCAGTTAACCTGTGGATGATTTTTAAATGAAAAGGCCCTGTGGACAGCAAATGAACAATATAATGGAAAAAGTGCTCTGAGCAGCTATGACTAACATTCAATTTGTGCACCTCTTGGCACAGCTGAAAGAGGAAAGGCAAAGTTGCCTCTTTGCCTTCAGCAGTTTGGGTGATATTCTGCAGCAAAGCTGCTCTAACAGTAGAGTTTCTGAAATTTTTACAGTCATATAGCCATGGTTGCATAATCCTGCCTTATCCCATCTGGGCAGCAAGACAGGCTTACCAAATTGCAGAACCAGCTCTTCACTTCTTCAGGAATTATTGTCACATAAGGAGGTGAAAATTGAGAGGATTGGGAATACTTTTTGCCATCAGTCTGACATCAGAGACAGGGAGTTGCCTGAGGCATAGTCCCATCTAGGCACATCACTGAGAATATGGTCACATGGCTTTGTCATTTTGTTTAATGATGTCAAGAGTCATGGAGATCAAAGGACACACTGGCAGAGCAAGACATGAGCTATAAATTTGTCATTCAGACCACAGGCTGCATCACACATTTCAGACAAAATTCAAACCAAAGGTGTTTTGCATCATTCCAGCAATAAAAATTAGAATAACACTCCCAGAGGATGGGGACAACTTAACATTTTTTATCTGAAGTCAAAAACTAAATCTATGATGTAAGCTATGAAGTAAATCAATAAAGAAGTGAACTCTGAATGACTACATTTTAATGGTCAAATCCACCAAGATCCACCTTCTGACGAAAATGCCTCCAGGCTGAAGACTTCAAGAATCCAATATATATGATAGAAAAATACATTCTAAAAGTTTGCCTTGTTCTTCCTATGAGTCCTAGATACTGTTAGAAAGACAGTGAGCAAATGAACTTTTCACCTACATCAGTAGAATCACACTAATTTTCCCCATCAACAGTTCTGCACATGATGGTGGAACTTGTAGCAGTTGAAAAACAAACCAAACCCTCAAACCCCCCAAACTGCCATAAACATCCTTTATCTCTAACTACATAACATTTCTTTGTATAAAATATGACAGGTAATGCTAATTTAAACACTTATAAGAGACTTAAAGTGGATTAATTGAATATGCAGATGCTTCTCATGCTAAAAAAACCAACCATGTACACTCTGTTGTGGTCTTGATCCCAGATCAGAACCCTAAGACAAACTTGCAGCAAGTTTTTTCCAGGTGAACATACTCTGGACACTCTCTGCTTCCCACTAAAAATGGAAGCAGAACATGAACTACCAGAAGTATTTTATTCTTCAACTGTTCCAAGTGTAACTATTGACACAATAGTTACACTTGGAACAGTTGAAGAATAAAAAAATGTAAATGCATTCTTGAAATCTACATTAGCAACTCCTTTCATGATATAAGGGGGTACTCTTGCTGGTTTAGCACCTGCAGTGCTTGCAGCAATAATCTACTGATCTGCAGTGGCGTAGCTCAAGTGCCTTCACTGAGACTACTGACATTTGCAGAGTATTCCATGGCAAATCACAGCTCAGTGACCTCCTGAGTTCTTTGGACACAAAGCAACTGTGCATTGCTGATTTTGATGCTATGCTGATATATCCATGTCCCTGTTTGAGCAGCTTGAGAGGTTAGTGCAAAAATCAGTGAGTTGTATTTGATACGTTCTGTGAGGTAAGTGAACCAAGGGTTATTGCATGCCCTGAGAGAGAGAGAGAACAAACTTTTATGCATTATAAATGGGACAGTAACATCTCTTTCTGTCACTCTTACTCAGTGGAAATTGCAAAGACTTTGAAAAGATTACTGCTACTCCTGCAAAGCGGTGACTGCTTCTGACAGCTGACAATTATTCCTTACACCTCTGGATGGAAGCTTCTATTCTTACAGAAGGTAAAAAAATCCTTATCCTATAGAAAAGACCCTTATCCTCTAACGCCTTTCTAAATATTAACGAGCACGAAATGTTTGATTGATAACACAGAGAGCACTTGCAGCCTTTTCCAGTTTGGAAGTGAACCTCTGATTCACACCCACTGCAGGCAACCTTCCCTGAGTAGTGAGGGACAAAGGGCACAAGTGCTTACATGTGCCTGAAACTCATAGAGCTTGTAGGCTTGTTCCAGGAGTCTCCTGCGCTGCTCCACTTTGGACTTCAGGGCCTTCCAGTTGGTCACTATTGCCTGCTGCTTTGCCTTCAGGTCTTCCACCTGCTTCTTGGAGCAATAGGGGAGCACCTGATCTGCAGAGTGGATCAGCTCCTGCAGCTGTGCACAGGGGGTGAAAGAAGAGGGTTAGAAGGAGAGCATCATGGAGATCCTGCTAATATTAGAAAAGTTCTGATAAGTGCTATCTTTTCTGTACATGAAAATACAATTCAAGCAACATTTTCTGACTTAAACATTTTCTGACTTTCTCATATTTAAAAAAAAAAAAACAAAAACCTCTATAATGTCTGTTGTATGGAGTAATAGTGACATCCAGTGTTTGTCAAGGCTCATCACAACAGTGATTTTTCAGATTTGTTTTCCCTTTTTTACTATACCATTTATTATATGGATAATGAAAGTAGTATTATAATTGCTGTTATAATGCAAGTAATAGCAAACTAATTTTTTCCTCATTGACCATACAGCTTAACTGTGACTACATTCTCTTCATGCATGTCTCATGTTTTTTTACCATTGAAAGTAACGAGAAGTTGATGGGATCAATTCTAATGTTACTGCCCCAGGGCAAAAATATTTGTGGCTACTGATAAGTAATTACTTCAGATATCTCAGTAAGATAACTTCAGTACTCTCAGTATAACTCATGCTGTGTTTTACACTGTATATACTATTGTATACTATTACATATATTATACAAGAGTGAAAACTCACGCTAGTTTTAATAGTTTGTTGAAGCCAATCAAGTCTCCCATATGCAAGGTACCTGTTCTCATAAAATTTTACATATTTGTAAAATTTACATTTATTTACATTACATTTACATATTTGTATTGTGAGTGCCATCCTTTTTCCTCACAGTCCAATTTGTACCAATATTAATTTTCTCTGCACATAAAACTGATTCTGGATTTTTCCTTATAATCACTTGGAACACTTTGAAGAAGACAATAAGCATATCACAAAGCCTGGCATAATCCTACATTTCAAACCATGATCAAAAATATCCCTGTGAATTACTTCAATAGTCATATTGAACTACTGTCAGCAGTTATTACAGTATGTGCCTTATTTGAAAAGTTTTAATTACCTACTTTATCACTGCTATCAGACCTTGACTATATTAAAAAACCCAGAAAATGAAGGAAAATCACTAGAGATTTCCAGGCTTTCTGTGAGAGACTGTAATAATTTGGTTCATAATACCAAATTATTATTATGCTTATCTTGGAAAGCTGAACTTTGGCTACACATTGAAGACCACAAAGGACTGCCATTACCTGCTGCTCATTCCCAGAGAGCTCGTGCTCCAAGGCCACATGGTTTCGGAGCTGGGTTTGCACACCTCTCATGTCCTTTGCAACATCATCTGGAATACTTTTGGACTTCTCCTAGAAAGAAGAAATCAGAGAAAGCTTTGGGTTTTTTCCCGTTTCCAAGCAAAACTCACTACGAGCCTACATTAAATAATATTGGGTACTCTAACTGATACTTCAAACCTGAGGACATTCTGAGATACTCAACTATGATAGCTAAAAGGAAGTCAGAAAAATCACTCCTAGTAACTCACTTCTAAATATCTTAATGGCTAAACTATTCAAATGGACTGTTAGAAATGAAGGTTTGTGTCTTTCCTTGATCAGAAAATACAAGAAAATTTCTTACAGGCTTTGAGTTGGGAATCAGTCTTGAATACTTACTGCAGGGACCGCGAATTCTTAAAAGTAGCATTAACAAGCAACGGTTTCAGTCCATTCTTTGAGACACAGGTGGTCTTCCCGTGAACCATTTTTAGATAAAATTTTGGTTATACATGCACAAGAAAGATTACTGTAAAGATGAGAGAAATGGAGGGACCACTACATAAATGGAAATGTAAACATTTTTTTAATTCAGCAAAGGTTCTGAATGGATGTAGTTGTTACCCAGACATGCATTGGAAATGTATGCAAAACAAAAAGGCATTTCAGCTGGACAACGGCACTGTCACTAAAATTATTAGAAATTTGTTCCAGGTCAGTTTAGGGAAAATTAGCAGAACATTTCTTACCATTGAAGAACTACATCTCTGCAACAGAATCACAGGCTAGTTTGGGACACCAACAGAGTATCTTGGTAAGGTGCTATAGAAGGAGATGCATGTTGTAGTTGCCTGTACTATGAACACCCTGGAGCTGTGACTCAAGCAAGGCCTTCTAGTACTATGCTCCTCTGAGAACAGCTTTCCCTAGTAGGCTTCTGACCAGGGTACACAGGAAGGAATGGATGAGATGACTGCTCTCCCTCCCTGGTGTGAAGCTGTTAACAAGATGCAATGCAAGAAGGGTGTAGTGGTCGCCTGGACCAAACTCAGCATGGGGGTAAACCAACAGCTGGTCTGTGAAGTGTTTTTAAACCCTTACTTGTCACTGTCTCAGCATTAACTACTTCATCATTGAACTTAAATAAGCACCAGGTTCTGAAAACCCCAGGTGGTAAATGGTGAAATATTATGTTTGATTTTCTCTTCATGACAGGGGAAGAAAACAGGAATAACATGGTTGAATAGGGCAGCCTCTGCCAGCACAAACAAGTAGAAAATTCATCACATGTAACCAAACAAAGCCCTGTTGCCTTGCAAACAGTGGAACTCCTTGGATCACTGCCTCCTGTAAACATCTGCATTAGGGAAACCACACCTCTCATTACAGCAAGGATGTGGTTTCTCTGTGAAATTCTTCAGGATGTTCAGATAAAACAGAAGGCTGAAGATTTTTTTTGGGAGACTTCTCCCCCTAGTTTTCATGCTGGGACAGTTTGAAATTATTGTCAGTACTGGGCACTGGAATGAGAGGAAAAGATTTTTGGCTCAGCTTTTCACTTCAGATCGCATGATTGCCTGACAACTTTCCAGGCTAATGGTCACTGTAATCCAAACAAATGCTTTTTTCAGAGGAGAGTTCTTCAGCACACATAAAACTACAACAGTGTACAAAGAACCACGATGGTAAGGCAGTAGTTTCTTAGGCCTGATGACTGCAAACTACATCACTGTATGCATTGCACTGTGAGGCACCTTAGTGCAAATCCTGATCTTCTCAGCTTTTTCCACAGATCAGCAACTCCAGCTCCACCTTGTTTCACCAGTGATTCTCATAAGGTAACCAGTCATGTGTCTAAGATTTACCCAGGATTTGAAGTCAGCAGTAAGAATGCTGAGAATCATAAGAATATTCCACACAAAAAAAAAAAAAAAAAAAAAAAAAAAAAAAAAAAAAAAAAGCTGAAATAAAGTTTGCATTATATGAGATTTTCCTATGAATTTTTACCTCAATATGGGCCAGAGCATCTGTCAGATCTTGGTAGCATTTGTGAATAGCCTCAGGATCTCTCAGCTGCTCACCTCGTGATCTGGTCATTTCCAACAGTTCCTCCCAAGAGTTCCTTCAAGGTAGAATGGGGAAAAGAACAATGTAAAACATTTAAACTAGGAATAAAGGAGACCAACAGTCTAAAGAAATACTGAAAACAGAACCTGTTCTTGCTTAGATTTTAGTTCCTGCCTTTAAATTCTGTGGAGTAATTCTCTGAATGGCAGCATGTCTCTCACCCTACTCTGTCCTCCTGTTTGCTCCAGGAACTTAAAGAAATTGTCCTATTTAAGAGTTCCCCCCTCAATTGCACTTTTCAGGTTTTATATGCAGTACTTGGAGTACCGAGCATATAATCATAGAATATCCTGAGTTGGGAAAGACCCACAAGAATCATTAAAATCCAACTCCTGGCCCTGCACAGAATACCCCAAGAATCACACCATGCATCTGATGCATTCTTGAACTCAGGGTGATGTGACTGCTTCCCTGGGGAGCCTGTTTCAGTGCCCAACCACTCTCTGGGTAAAAAACTTCTTCCTAATATCCAAGTTAAGCTTCCCTTGACTCAGCTTCAGGCCATTCCCTTGGTCCTGTCACTGATCATCACAGAGAAGAGATCAACCTCTGCCTCTCCTCTTTCCCTCACAAGAAAGTTGCAGACTGCAGTGAGGTCTCCCTTCAGTCCTCTCCAGACTGAACAGACCAAGTGACCTCAGCCACTCCTCATATGAGGAGCTTCCCCTCAAGGCCCTTCATCATCCTCATGGCCTCCTTTGGACGCTCTCTAATAGCTTAATAACTCTCTTACATTGTGGTGACCACAGCTGCCTGCAGACACACTTTTCCTTCGGGCCAGTTTGGACTGATGCCAGAACTAAGAAGCGCAGAGCATCTCAATGTTATTCTGCAGAGCAGTGATGGGATTCAAACTCAAAAAAAAGAAGCAATAAAAAGCATCTAAACTCCAAGCCTTTCAGCTGGTGATCCTGTTTCAAAGGGCAAAGGAAGTTCACCTTGTAAAACACCTCCAAAGCAATTTACAAGAAGCCAGAACAGCAAGTATGATGTTTATTTTTAAATGAGGCTGGAAGCAATTCTGTGTGAGCAAACTACATAGTTTGCAATTAGAGAATCAGGAGGACATGCTTTATCCGTTCCTAGTTTCTTGTTACTTCCTCCTCCTTGAGAGCAGATGGAAAGGAGAAAAGCATTTTAGACCTAACAGAATGCTCCTACCTTAGTTGTTTCTGCATCTGCCGAATTTCCCAGGACTCAGAATACCCTTGGCTCAGCAAGTTGTCTGCCAGCTGCTGGAAAGCCACAACTCTTTTCCCAGCTGCTTCCAACTGATGTCGGAATGTATCGTATTTGGCAAAAAGTTGCTTTAGAAGGGAAAACAAGAATAAAGAGAAAACCCCTTTTGAGTGCTCTCTTTTTCCAAATGTACCTGCTCAGCAGAACACAGCCATAAAACATGTAATAAGCTGATAATGCTTAGAGATAGACAAACTTCAGAGAATGACAGGATTCTACCTTCAAAGACCATGAGAAGCTTCAAACTCTTAGCAAAACATGAGGTTTGTGATGCAGATGGGAGGCATAAACATGATTACTGGGAATAGAAATAAGCATTCTATGTGCAATGAATTTCAATTATAAAATTATGTGGTTTTACTTAATGAATGCAAATGTGTATTCAGTGCTGTAAATGGATAACGTAGTCTGATTTTAAGGTTTAAGACACAAGCTATTTTGAAATAAATAATAAATATTATGAAAATTAAGATGAACAGGTGAATTGTAGTGATTTCTAACAGGCTGACATTGCAGTGATTTGTAACAGGCTGACATTAGATTGGTTTCTATGCCACGTGAGAGGTCTGTATATCAGCAATCACAATTAAAAAGGAAAAAAAAAAAAAAGAAAAAATCCTAAATGGATACCATACTGAAATATCTACTTACTAAAAATAGAAAAGATTTTCTCTCTGAAGGTGTAGACATTTTAGCATGCAGGTGTTTCAGACAGCTCAGACCTCATGGTAACAGGATGCAATGCTGCCTGTTCTTCAGTCCTTCCCATCCACTTCACCCTTTTCTCTTCCCATCTTCCAGTTATTTATACTTACTTCTTACTTTATCTTTTAAGTTTTCAAGGACAACCTTAGTATCTGTTTACAGTCTCACTACATACAGTTTATTTGATTTTTTTAATCTGCTACTCAAAAAGCTCACCAAAACATGTTCATAATCATTTCCATAGTCTTCAGAGCTGGCTGTTTGTTTCTGCTGAGTGATCCAGTCTTCCAGATCTTCATATTCTTGTAGAAACTCATGCAAGAGAAGAGTTTCATCGAGTTTCTTCCCTCTGTTGGGGGAAGGAGACAAGATAATATAATTAATAATAAAAGAGAAGGGCTATCAGTAACTTTCTTCCAATGAATCCCCAAAACCTCTCACCATCAAAACGCATTCTCTGTAATGAAAGAGCTGATTATTTCTCAGATTTGGAAATGATGATTTTAGGATGGCAGCTGTCAGACAGGTTTTGCTTGGGGTTTGTTATTGCTTTTGCTGGGTTTTTTTCTTTCCATGAGAAAGAATCCCCTTTATTTTTTCCAGATCTGTCCTGATCTGTCTTTCTAAAGATAATTGAATTACTTGTGAAAATGAGAAGGAATTATTTCCTGAGCATCAGGAAAGCAGATGCTATGAAAGCCTTTGGATGCAATTCTCATATTGCCTGTTTGGCAGAATTGCTCCAACCTGTTACATATTTCCAATGGTCTAGATTACTTTATAATTCAGTCAGACACGTTATGGGGCTTCCACAGCAAAAAAAAAAATAAAATCAATTTTCCATCTGTCAGCCTGCCATTGTGCAAATATTGCAGAAAAGAAGAATCTGGCTTCCCAGTTTGAGTCACAAATGTTCATCATAAGAGATGTAACTTGTTAAGAGTCCAGCCCAAGGAGAATGCAGACAGGAGGTGCAAACCAGAGCACCAATAAGGTGGCACAAAATACAGGTTAATATTTAGAAAAATGAAAACATTTCTGTGTTCAACACACAGAAGTGTTTTGATATTTCTAGATTATTTCTTTTTCTGAACTTTTCATTCACATGTTTTTCTATAGATGCTTTTACTTTTTCAACTGTAAACAAGATTAAAATGAAAGGTAAAATACCAGAATTTTCTTTAGATTTAGATGTTCTAGTATTCAGATTAATTTATTTGTTATTCTGCTGGCAGAATCCTCTTCCTTTTCTGAGTGAAATTTTTGTGGGGGAAAAATCAAAGTTGTTCAGACATTTTTTCCTTTCTGAAAACAAACTATAAGTGTTAAAATCCTTTTCACAAGCCAACTGTCCTGTTGTAGATATCTTACTGTAACAATAACTGAAAGTGAAATTAAAAGTAAAGGATTATTCAAGAATAAAAGCCTTCCCATACTAGCACAGTCACTGGGTATATAAATAAGTGAATTCATTATTGTGTCTCTTACGATATGTAAAGATCAAGTAATTTTAAAGTAGCATTAAGGGAACATTCTAAAAATATTTTTTCCAATTGATAGCAGATTCTAAATACCACAAATGCAAGCCAGAATCTGGTGCCTGAAGTCACTTTACGAGAGGATGATTAAAGATAAAGAGGAAATTGGTAGATATAAAATCCTTAATATGTAGCAAAACGCCTTGAATAAATTGTAGAAGTCTTGTTTAGTAAAATGAAAAGCTCATAAATGCACAGAATTATAATATAGGAACAAGCAATTTCCTAAATAGAATTGAAAAAAGAGGAGATAATATAATTTAATTATAAAATGTAGAAGTAAAATAAAATTAATAACAAGAACAATATTAATTATAATTATAATTATAATTATAATTATAATTATAATTAATTATAATTATAATTATAATAAATTACTTATTTTTAATATAATGAATATAAATTCCAGTGAAGTAACTGGAGATATCCTTTATTGATTTCAGTGGGCTTTGAATCTAATCTAGGATCCAAGGGGGAGTTCTGGTTTGTACCTTGCTGCTGCTAGCTCCTGCAGCTCCTGAAGTCTTGAATGAACTTGTTCCTTTGGTGCATCAACCTCAATATACTGGATGGAGCCCACAAGAGGAAGAGTTTGAGCACTTCCACTCAGTTCTTTCAACAAATCTTGGTAAATGGCAATCTCATGCTCCAGTGCCTGACAAAGAAAAACAGTGAATTGAGAGCCAGTTGTCTGAGATAGCCACTGCCTGCGAACAGCCTAGGGTGTAGTGACTGAAAAAGAAATATTTTTGGGAAGGATGGGACATTTCCAAGACTTTCTAGCAACATTTTAAAAAAATTGTACAGAAATTCAAACCAATTAAATGAATAAAGACAATTAGAATTCCCTGATGGAATATTAGGTAGAGAAAAGTATTCCTGGATTAATACTTTATCTGTATCTTTGATTTTAGGAAAAACTTACAAGGCTTCTGCACACATCTGTTGAAACTGAAAAGCAGATAGTCAGATTTGGCCTCAGAGGAATATGAGAATATTCACCATCCTCCTTTTCCCCCAAACTACATTTTACCAACCAAGTTAGTAAACTGCACTGATCTCTTCTATCAATCTACCCATATGTAGATATATATCGATGCAAAATGTTGTAGATGCCTGGGCACTCAACTACCAATAAGACAAACAATTTTATGACTGCAGAGGGACCAAAAGATCAGGCTAGCCCACAGAATTTAGGCAGAGAAATACCTTATGTTTCTTGATGAGTTTCAGTGTTCCATCTTCATCTTTACCGTAGTCCTTGCTTGTCACAAGTGGATATTTTTCTGCTATCCAAGCCTCCAGGTCTGATATATTCATTAAAAACTATCAGTTAAAGAGAAAACAAATAAGCTTCAACTTTCAAAACATTAATGACATTTTTTTCTTACCTAATAAATTCTAAATAGATGGTGCACTGTAAGACTTACTGTAATGTTTTATTTAATATTTAATTCACTATTCTCTGTGAAATCATAAAATAATGAAGAGATCACAGATGGAAGATTTCAGTGCAGGAAAACTAAGTGTATAATATCAGTGGAACATTTCTACTTCCTCTACCTGAGAAGTTCAAATCACTGTAAGAATCAGGCTTCATAAAGTCTACAGTTCTGACAAGTGTGTTCATATATAGAGGAAATAAAGGCCAGATGATCGAATGGAATATACTTTAACTGGGGCTGTGAACTCCATGCAAATGCTGTTTATTTCTACAAAACTGCATGTACCACCTGAGTAACTGACCTCCTAAATGACCCACTGATAACAGAAAACTTGGATTATCGATATAAATATTTGCATGCCATTTTTAATTTTAATTTTTTTAAACAGGATAAGTGTGAAGGTCCAGAAGCCTATTGAAAAGAATAAAGTCAAACTCCTAACTTGTTCTGAGAGTATCTGAGAGTATTTGAGGGCATCTGTTCCTCAGTATCATTTTATTGCCTGGAAAATTGTTGCATGGAACAGGTAAAGAATCCTCTTTTCTGATTTCCATGTCATAATTCTCCAGTATGAAGGGCCAGTTCAGGATTCATTACATCAATAAGCTGAAGCCTGAGACTGTGTAAAGACACAGAGAAAGGAGCTACTACTGGGAGAAATGTGTGTTCTGTGCACAGCTATATGGGATGGGTATAGAACCCAAGGGAACCTGTAAGGCAGCAGGCGGAGAGTGGGAGCTGCATTCAGCTGTGCAGTCCAGACCTCTATTCCCATAAGTCTGGCCTCAAGCAGCTGGAGAGAATACCAGTCCCAGCAAAGCTGGGTTTTTATTCACTTTAGCATTATGGTCCTCTTGTTTGTCTGAAGAAGCTACTGTGCAAGCTCATTGCTTTAATTTGTACCTCCTGGAAGCCAACTGAGTGCTGCAGCTGCTTCATCCTTTCCTCAGAGGATGTCTCCAAGCCCTGCCAGGCAGTTAGAAGCTCCTGGCATTTCTCACTTATTTTCTGAGCTGATGGGTGCTGGTCTACAATCATTGTCTTTCCTTTATCCAGGACCCGCTGGACTTGCTGTTTGTGGGCATTCACTTCTGCCTGCAGTTCCTGGAAATGAGGGAAAAGAAAAAATAAGAATAAAGGATATGTGAGGACAAGTAAATTCTATGTGCTCCTAATCCTAAGCAAAACTGGCAGCTGGTGACAGTGGGCAGAGTATAGCAAGTGGACACCAAGTCTTATTCCTGCAGCCTTGGTCAGTGGCGCCAGCCCACACACATAATGCTCTGCTCTTGATACTGCCATCGAGGGAGGAGGGAAGGGTCTGTAAGGAAGCAGCACACATCCCCTAACTTCCCTACACCAAAGTCCTCTCTTTACCATGCTCCTGACCCTTCCCCTGTCCAGCAGTCAGGGAGATTTGGGAGAAGGAGCAGATCACAGGCCGAGACAAAAAGCTGGTGGAATCAGAAAAAATGTTGAGCTGGTGATGCAAAAATAAAATATCCAAGATGATGAAGGGGCTGGAGGATGATGCAAAGAGAGACACTGTCATCAGTACCATGAAAACTATTGGACTACTGCTCCATAAATCCTCCCCACCGGTCTTATAAATGTTCTCATGAAATTTGCAATTAAGGTGCTACAAAATCCAGCATTGCTTGTGGTGCAGGACAGCTGAGGTACCACTCTGGCTGTGAGGAACTGCTACAAAGAATCAAACTCCCCAGAAATTAATATTAACCTGTCCTTATAAATACAGTGACTGTAGCTTGTCCAGACCATTTTAAAATCTGTAGAGATTTAAGATAATTGCTAAATGCCCATTATATGCTCTCCTAGAAAATCCAGTACACACAAACTTCAATATACAATTTATAATGAAGCCATAAGCAGAAAACTACAATAGTTTTATTTTGTTTACTCTTTTCCATGTAGTGTCAAATGCACTAGTTTTTTTTATCCTTTTTTAATGGGAAGAGCTATGCAATTTCTCACATTAATAATTCTCCATAATATGACAAATTTTGCAGTTCTCACAGGAATGTTGTATTTGTTCTGAAAATCATCACCACTCTGCTGATTTGCGTCAATCCACTGAACCATTTTATCTGGACCAGAGATGGAATCAGTGAATATACTCATTGGAAGCTTTGACTGTGCAGGGGTGGTGCAGGTTTGTAGGCTGAGGTGAAGTGCAGTGGGTAACCACGCTATAAAAGACTTGAATAAAGGAGGTACCTTGTGCTTTTGCAACAGGTTTTGAGCCACATCCAAGGACTTCCCGCAGTTGGTGGAATGGGCAATAGGCAAGCGCTCATTGATCCAGTTCAGTTCCATGTCATGATAATGGTAGAACTCATAAAGATCCACAGCAGCTTCCAGCAACTTATGCCTCTCATAAAGAGGTGCTTGCAAAGACTCAAACCTAGGGGTCATCCATTAAATACATGTTAAAACAAAGCTTTTTCCTCATTCTGCCAAGGGAATTAGACAACAACACCATCATGGAGATTTTGAAGCACTGGACACTTTTGCAAATAAATTTCAATGTTTAGTAGCTGCTGCACATACAAGGATTCCTTGGCAAGCAGACCTACATGATAACACTAAATGTAAGCAGAGAAAAAATTATTTACACTTTTAAAGTCCTAGGTTTGTCCTGTGATGTATTGAATGCTGGATCACTGTACCTCTTACAAAGCAGTGGATGAAGTGGGGATAAGAAAGGGACTAGAGGAGGAGTGCAGGCTGGCAAGGAGCAGTGTTCAGTCATAAAGGTTGAGGTGGGTCAACAGGCAGCTGTGTAGGTACAGACCAGGTCCAGCTGGAAGGAAGAATCTTTCCCAAGTATGGGTTAAACTTAATCAACCAACAGAATTTTTTAGAAGGTAGAATAAAAAATGCTATTTGTCACAAGAGGTGGTCAGGAACAAAAAACAGAGGGACACTGTACCTTTTCAGATATTTCTGTGTTTCATCCAGAATCCTCTGGGAGTCAAAGTGATTGGTGGCCATTTTCCTCGCATGAGATACAATGGCATTCATTTTCTCTGCCAGCTCACGTGTCTCATTTTCCAGCTGTCTGTGCTGCTTGAGTAGATCACGGCTGGAGCGCAAATCATGGCCTGTCTCAGATTCCTGAAGAACTTTCTCAATTTTCTCTATCTTCTTTTTGGCATCCTGCCAGGAAAAGATTACAGCACACTCATACTGTCCTTTCAACACTTTCTTTCACTCACCCCCTCCCTATGACAGTTTCCTGGACACAATTTTTTAATCCAATTGTCCTTTCTTGGTAATATGATGTCTGGATGTCTCTAAGAGACATCTTCAGGGAATATTTTGTTTTGTGAACTATTTTGGAGTACTCTTCTCTCTGAAACACTAAAACACATCATTGAAAACAGTCTCTTTGAAATATCTTCAGCAACATAATATAGAAGAGTTACACAATCTTCAAAGACTTCAGATTATAGCTGTAACTCAACAGCAGTTCCATTCATAGTGGTCTCACAACAGCTTCACAGCATATTGTCCTTGTTATAAAATTTGACTGGATGACCATGTGCTTAATATAGTGTCATGCCTGCAGCCCCAGACTGCCTCCAGGCAAGCAGTTATGTGTGCATAGCACTGACCCCTACAGAGTTTGGGCTGTTTTCCCAGTACAGGATGGCCACACAGATCCAGTGTTGAGCCCAAGTTCAACAGCCTGATGCTTTGCTGGCTGTTATTGTGCTCATAAATTTGAAGTTAGCTTGGACAGTATAATATTGGGGTTTCTTTCCAGGAGCTGTAGACGAAATGGAGACCTTAAAAACCACTTCTATCTGGATGGTATTCTCTTTTATGTGGTGTCCACACAATAGAGGAACCAGACTCCTAGGCTATTCCTCCCCTCTGTTCCTCATGACTTCCTGACCTGCAGCAGTTCCATGAGCTGTTCCTGCTGTCCAGCTTGTCTCAGTTTGTCACCTCGCTCTATCATCTTGCCATACAATTCCCTCCACTTCTTCTGAAGCTCTGACATCTTCTCCTGGACAGAAACTGCAGCATAATGGTTGTCTTGAATCAATTGATTTCCTTTCTGGAGAAACACAGTGCATCACTTTATTAGCAGTCAGCACCTATGAATTTCGGTACAAGATGGAAAACAGCTCCAAAGCTGCCTTCACCTTTATCAGTGTTGTAAAGTGCTCCTCATTAGCCAACATTTCCTTCTCAGCAGCCTCATGCCACTTCAGCTTGCGTAGAACATTAGTTGGATCTCGATAGGATTCATCTGATGCAATCTTGTACTTCTCTTCCATCCATATCAAAAGCTCAGCAGCATCACGATTAAACTCCTTACAGAAAACAAACAGTATTAAATTGATTTAACTAATGAAGAAGTATAGTCTTGAACTATAGATGAGGTTTTAAGCCATCCTAATATCTCTTGGTCTCTTTTTTACCACATTTACTAATCTGTTGCCTGTAATTGTCAGTGAAGTTTTGCATTGTTGATAGAATATTTTAACCAGAAGAGAACCAATCCTCCAGTATAACTTCATATCTCAGCATAGAAACTAAGCTTGGTGCCAAAACTTTGATTAACTGCACTAAGTTATTAAGGCCCAGAACAATAGTAAGTAATGAACAGAATAAATTTAACCAGTAGACAAAGCATTCTGTTGATACTTTTTCATTCAGAATCTCCTATTTTTAAAAAAAAAATTCTATGGTTATAGCTTTGTAAGTTTTATTGCCAGTGCATCATCTGCTCCCTGGAAAACAAAGCTCTGTCCCATAGCCAAAGAGAAAGTGAGCTGTAGTAGGAATGCTCAGCAGTTTGAGTTTTTGTCTCATATTAAGACAAAGGGTAAAATTCCAAATTCACAGACGCCTGACCAAATCTGCAGTATCAGTTACCTGTAGTTGTAGGGAATCCAACAACCTCTGTTTTCGCTTGGCATTGCTTTGTATCAGTTGCTCCCACCTTCTCCGGAGAGTGACCATTCTCTCTTCAATTCTACCATGAAAAACAGAAAGTCCAATGCTGTACTAATACTGGTTTCCCTTGCTTATGCTGCAGTCATGACTGTGATATAAATGTAATCTAGTTTCTACGACTTTGCTGACAGGAAAAGGGGATATAAGGCCCTGTCCCATCACCATGTTGGGCTCACCTGGAGAGCAGGTATTGCTTGCTAGCTGGTCTGGATTTTCCTCTTGTATGGCTGTGTCACATTAGTGCACTGCAGCCATACACTGGAACACTGAGACCTCCCTCTGCTCTGAATCTTCCATAGTTATATAATTGTTATATTACTTATAATTAACTAATAACTTCCACTTTGGTGTAAGTGCAATGAGGCTTTGGAATGGTTTTCTAATGGTAGTAGTGCTGGCAAGAAATCAGATCTTAAGGGCAGTTTTATAATTTTGTGGACGGAGTGTTCAAGACATTATCACTTATGATCACAAGAGCACAGTCTTCTGATCCAAGAGGTCCATTCTAACCCTCTATTTCTAATTCTTGTTTGCAAAGGGGACCCCTTACTAGATCCTAGTGGCTCTAGCACAGAGAAAGGAATTATAGGTTAACAGTTCAGCTTGGACAAAAACACAAAGGAGCTGCTCCTGAAGAATTTTACTTGTGAAGTCTTCAGTAACTTTTTGAAAGCAAACCGTGTTTCTAATATGTGATACTGACAAATTAAGGAGTTCTTTTTCTGTAGGCATTTAATGAGTTCACTCTAAGGAAGCTTTATCACTATGTATAATTTATGATACAAAACAAATTGTTCTAGTGTTCTGCCAAATGCCACATTTAACCTCCTTGTCCTAAGAGCACAGGAAATCTATTTTTTGAAAATAATTCCTTTTGGCTCCCTTATCCATCAAATTGTGGATTGGAGGTCAACTAATTTCTCCTCAGAGAAAATTTTTCATTTCACATGATCACACTGGATCATTTATTAAAGCTAAATAAAACAGCAATGGGTTTGGACTCACACATGAGATGCAAAGTGCCTGCTCTCTAGTAGGTTCACCCCATTTTCATTGAGCGCTTCCACTCGTCTCTTCAGTGCCATCAGCAGTTGTTCAAATTCCTGATGTTGCTTCAGCAGGCTTCGAACAGCATCTACATGGTCCTACATTTGAAAAAGAAAATTTGATCAGGACTTTTCTTGCCCTTATTGTGTCTGTAGCAGTGAAAAAAAAAAAAAAAGTTGGACCTTACTTTCCTCCTTCTCTCTCAGGCAGGAAATAGAGTGTACATTTTGCATGAACCCAAGGATGTTCAGGGCTACAAACAAGCAGCAGGTTTGCATCATATCTTGGTTTCTCTGTTCTATATTTCCATCATGGTTCCATTTTCACCTCTTAAGAAAATCTGCATTCTAAATTTATGTCCCCAGTCTGGCCCATGTAGGGATATGCATTACAAAAGACTAACTTGTAAAACTTTATTCCACTCAGTTGATCCCAAAGTATCAATGTTTTGGGTTCAGCTGAGAACATAAGAGGCAGTGAGAGACCACAACCTCCATCTTCACTGATTTTGTGAATATTTTCTGCATTTGTTTTTTGCTTCATATGCTTTAATATTCTTAAATTAATGAAATAAAAAGCTTTTTTTAAAAAAAAAAGTTGCATTTATACTTGAAAAGAAATTACTATGTTTAAGTGGAAGCCTTATTTTTTAATGGATGAGTCAATTTTATATAAACCATATGACATGCACAAACAGCAACAAATCACAACCCTAGCTGTTTTAAATTTGTTTTGAGGGACAATGAGCTTTGTTCTCATTAAGGTGAGTAAGAGCATATGAATGTTAATAAGATCCCGAAAGTCTAGTTCCCAAGCATGGAAATGCCGTGATCAGAAGAATAAAGAAGCCATTTTAATAGAGAAGGTTGTTGCTACTCCCTGGATGGGGAGAAGAAGCAGGAGGAAACAAGATCAGCTGGTGTCCATACCCCAAGGTCATCCCCCCGGAGAAAGGCCTCATGGCCAGAGAGGGCTGCATTGATACGGTCTCCCTCCCTATTGAACTTCTGCAATTCCAGGCCATCCTGCAGCTTTTTCCATCGCTTTTCCCACATTTCCTCCAGCTCTTTGTTCTCCTTGGCAAGTCTCTCCATGGTCTGGTGGACATCTCGGCTCCTGTTGTAACTGGGTTGTTGGTGGACTACTTTGCGCCCAAGCTCTTCAAGCTGCAGAAATCTTCCCAGAGTTCAAAAAGAAAAATGAGACCTCACTGCATGAGGGAATACGAATTCTCTTTCATCACAGCTCTTTGCTCTCTTGGCAGCACCCATACACCAAGTTTCCCTCCCTTCCTATTACCTTTTCCCTGCAGGTTATGCACTACAAAGTGCAGCTGTTTTATTGCTCAGGGATACATGCTGGAGGCAGTAGGTGAGATTTCCCCATCTGGACTGAAAGCCCACATAAGCTGGCTTTCATATTTAAAGGGAAAGGAGGGCCAACAGTATCTGGAAATTCATAACAGTGCAGAAGAAGAACTGAAAATGATGGCAAATGGAAGCATAAGGCCTGAGAAGGAATGGGGTACTGGAATAAAGTACAAATGGCACTTTTTGAGAGTGTCAGGAGAGCTTGTGGAATTCTACTACGGCAAACACACAGCTCTTCCTTCCCCCTCCCCCAGTCTTCAGGATAGGTATGCAAAAGCTGACAAGATTTTACGTTTTGCAGTCTCCTTTTGTCATGAACATTCAAGCAAATGTGAATAAAATTTCGGTATCACCTTCATGCACAATTTATATACATGATTTACATGTTTCATTTTCACAGTACTGTTGTCATATCACCCCACTCTGCCCACCCTGCTAGAATCTCTCTACCTCTCATTCTGAGAGCCAATTTCTATCAGCAGGTCTTGATGTTCTTTCAGCAATTGCTCTGCAGATTCCACGTCCAGACCCATTTCTTCACTCCTCAGTTTCTCCTGAATGCCCTCTGCCCACAGCAGGAGCCTACGGCTGTCTTGCAGGAAGGACTGCTGGTTTTGGGCCCACTGCAGAATGTCTTGCTTCTTTTGGATCTCCAGCTTGAGCTTTGCCAGAAGCCTCTCCATGTTTTCTACCTGCTCAGTGATGGCCCTGCTCTCTGCAGGGTTGGTGTCCTTGATCCTTCAATAAAATACATTCAACTGTATGAACACTTAGAGCTTAAACCAGTACTCTTTAAAAGGAATGGATTTGGATATTTAGAGTTCCATTAAAAAGAAAGTCAGCTAAGGCAACTTATCCCCATTGTGAATGTACTGAAAACTTAAGTAAAAAACTTTAATATTTCAAATTTATTTGTGCAAATTTCCTTTGCACAATTATCTGCTATTCTCCTACCATCACCCTTGCTTCCTCTAATTACCCTCTTTCAGGACCTAAGTGATACCTCCACATTTTGAAGCAGGTAACTAACACTAGTAAGAGAGGATTTTTTAGAGCTACAAACAATCCTGTGGTATTCATCCTTCTACAGCTGTGAAGTCTGGAAAAAAACACCTCCTCAATCACCCAGCCACACTCAAGAGAAATCAGCTCAGTCCAGCAGGCAAGTGAGTTCTTTGGTTTTCTAGAAAGAGAAACTCTAAAAGCTGCTCTTTCTCTTTATAGCCATAATTTGCAGCATGATCTTAAAGAAGTAGCAAAGAAAGTGAAAACATAAAGAAGGTTCCTTACGATTTTGCAACACTCCTCAAGTATTCAATTTTCCTCTCTGTCACCAGGACCTCTCTCTCAATTGTGAACAGTTTGCGCTTGTCTGACTCCAGTCCAGCAGGCAAGTTCCCTGGTTCCAGATCCCTGAGTTGGACCGTCTTGTCTTGCAGTAGTACCCCTATGCTCTGACAGTCCTGAAGAAATGTCCTCACATCAGCCACTCCAATCAGCTCAGAGCCTTTCTCCTCCTTCAGTTTTTCCATGGATTGCCACCTTGAAGTGAGATGATAATTTGTAGCCATTGTTATAAATGAACTGTATCTGCTTTCTGTTCAGAAAGAGTCTTGTATAAAGATTACATCAGGACTTAAATGTTTGGGATGGGTGGGGGTGAATACCAGCACTCCCTCACAACATCAAAGTTCATATCAGTGTCATCTCCAAAATCGGGACCTGCTCAGGTGACCAGAACACTCTGAACACGATGCAATTAAATAACCATGGTCAAAATCAGGACCTGTCTATGCCCACTGAGTGACATGGTAGCAGAATGCATTCACAACAGATACCAAATACTCTTAGTGAAGTCAAACATGGTTTGATGCTCCTTTCAAGATTTGTGAAGTATGTCCTCACCCTGATGCTTAAGTAACCAAATCAGTGCTGCAGAACTACTCTGAATACAACATCGTCACCTGTGGATGAATTCACATTGTGCTTTTACAGGCACACAAAAATTTCTACAGTTTAAGCAATTTGGTACCAGGGTCCTAGGAGCCCCCCTCAGTCCTGGAGACATGGCACTGAGCTCAGGGCCAGCCTACAGCCAGCTGAGGGCTGCCCCTTTCCCGTTGGTGGCACTGTTGTCTAGAAGGGTCTAGAATAGTCAGCTTTCCAATTATCCCTGTTACACAATCCTCTGCTTATCAGTAGCACTTTTACCTGATGTTGATCTTTTCCATCCAAGTCTGGATCTCAAAATATTTGCTGGGACTGATCTTCCCATATTTAGCAGCTAAGTTTTCAATGTCTTCCAGCTGGCCTTTGCCTGCAGCCAGTTCCGTTAAAAATCTCTAAAATGGAAAAATACAATAATGAAGAACATGAGGTTTTTCTGTTTCTGTGGACACAATTCTCTATCATCTCTTACATCCACTCATATCCCTCTTCCACAGGTGGCTTCTTCCCTTGCCTGCCTTCTCCATGCACACATGTGCACACAATTCCCCTGCATCCCCCTGTCCTCCCTGTTGTGCACACTGTGCACATTTGTCCCACTCCACTGGGATGCAAGTGCACTGATGGATTTTTTCATAATTTGGTACTTTTTAAAGTGATGCAAGATAAATGACAGAAAGAATCCTTGTGTAGCATGGTATTTTTACAGGATACCGTGTTCACAGGAAGATAAAGGGACACAGTCACATCAGCTTCAGTAATTTGGCATAGTCTGTACAAAAGAAATATCTGGCCTATGCATGACTCTCTAAGTTGAAATTAATGAAAAGGCTCTAAAACATAATTTCTCAACTTTATCATTTTTCTTAAGGTAAAATTGATTAAAAAGGTGTCATCTGGGAAGAGGAAAAAGGGATACCTGGTATTTCTGCTGCATGACCTCCACATTGTCTGCTTGTGGTTGAAGAGTGCGGAAAATGTTCTCTTTATCTCTCATCCATGACTGAAATTCTTCGCAAGAGCTACAGAAGCGATAATATCCAATCATCTCCTCCAGAGCCTTTTTTCTGTTCTATAAGAGAGATGAAGACTTAACTATTGTTGTAATAACTCCTTACCATTTGAAGCAACAGAAAAAAGATCCTTCCATTTAAGCTACAATAAACATAGTATTAGTACCTTAGCAGTTTTCCCAGACACTGCTGAAAGAGAACAGAACATGAAATTTTAAGATCACAATATTTCTTCCAGAGAAACAGTGGTTTAAAAGCATAAGAGAATAATTTGGAGGGTGCTCAGCCTCTGGACAGTAAGGAAAGCTGCTGTGCAACCTGCTGCTGCTTGCTGAAGGCATAAGGCAGCAGTTTCTAGAATATGTAAAAGTCACATACAACATGTTTGTGTCAGTCTTTAGGGCATGATTAGAGCAGGTGTGAGTGAAGAGTAGCATATTAACAAAATACAGGTTGCAGTTTATTTTTTCTGGTGTCAGGCAAGAAAGCCTGGTGATTGAGGAGCTACAAGAAGCAACCATTAAGGGGGGAAAAGAAAAGGATTACACAAAAGAATCTGCTTTTCATGGACTAAAATACTGGAATATAAATGGGAAATTTGCCCACATAAAATCTGTTTTGATACAAAACTTCGATGATAATCTCAAGGCTTGAAGTCCTACAGGAATTAAGAGGATTGAGGCACATTATTAAACTGAAAAGCAGAAGCCAGTAAAGCAATTAATTTCAATTTTTCACTGGTTTGGATTTTTTCATGAACTGCACAGCAGAAGGGGATATTATACCTCAGCCATGCTCTGTAGATGTTCATAAAGTGAATCTATTTCTTCTTGGGTCTTCCAGATATTCTCTGGAAGAAAATGATCATCCAGACTTGAGGTTCCAGTGGATGCAGTTTCAGATGTTGCCCAGGTTCGACTGAATGGTAGCTTAGTTATCTTTTGGTTTAAGTCACTTGGGGCTTCCCTCTTTGTCATCTGTTAAGAAAAATTTAACAAAATCAACGGATAAGAATTTCTGATTTGGATAAAATTTCACTTGGAAGGAAAATTTGGATTTGCTAGTTCAAATCACAGCATTGTGACCCTTTAAACCAAAAACTTACAGTATTTTTTGGGAACTGTTTCCACTGTTTTATTCTGAGAAATTAATTTAAAAACCTGAAAAATATTTTGGTTTTGTTTAAAGAAGAAGTTTAATTCAGCTCATTTTAAAATGTATTGATACAGTAAAAATTTTCATTTTCTGCCCAAATCAGAGTTGCTTGGTTGGAGAAGCTTTTTTTTTCAGGAGTGCCAACAAAGCAAGGCAACTGACTGTGCTCATGGTTCTCTTTGTGGTGATGTTTCTGTACCTGAACACCTCCAGTTTCAAAATCTGTGAGTGCCGTAGTGAATCAATACTTCTATTTGTGCATCAACACCATCTTGTCATGTGCTTTTTCACATTTCATAGCAAAGTAATAAAATATTTTTCTAATAAAAATTAATGTTGGATTGATGAGGTAAAGGAAAGACCACAAGAGATGCCCATTGCTCTCAAATTTTTGGGCTAAACATTGAGTGAATATAGACATTTAACATAAACTATGAAATGTGTCATTCATTCATATCCCCTGAATTCTGTTATTAAATGAACTGATTTCAGGTAAAAAGTTCCCTTTCTAGTCAGTGAAAAAGAGGGGCATCTGAAGAGCTTAACTTCATCTCATTTGTCTTAATAATAAGGGATGGAATGAGCTGCTCCTGGAGTTGTGGGATAGTTCTTCTCTACATTAGGGTACCAGAAGAATTTGTAAGGATGTTTTGATTAAATGTCTGCTTTTTAAAGATTATTAAAATTAATAATTTTATGAGAATGAACAGTGAGAATGTATTTCTGAGGACCAGTAGAGGTACTAACATGGATGAGAGCATTTCTAGCACTTGAAAGAATAGTAACTAGGTGTGCTATGAGCAGACAAGTAACTTCTTTTTTGCCTAAAAAATTTCCCCCAGTTCTAATTAAAAACTTAATTTGGAATATTCTATTTGGGTAAAATAAATAAAAAATAAATAATTGAAGAACAATTTCGCTTACATTCTTCAACACAGTGTGACACAATCCCTTCCCTACTTACTGCAGCTGGAGCCTGCTGTGCTGCAATGTCAGCCTGCTCCTTGAGGCGCCTCATCTCGGAGGAATAGGCTGCGATCTCCTTCTCCAGGCGCAGGTGACGATGCAGCAGCGCTTCGGCGCTTGACTCATCTTTGCCGTAGTCCTTGCTGGCGAGAAGGGGCTGCCTTTCTCGCAGCCACGAATCTGCTTCATCGATGTCAGCAAAGTACTGAAGGAGCACAGGGAGGAAAACACTTGCATTCATGCTGGAAGTATTATATCCAGCTCCTTCCTCTTTGTAAAATTATGAATAAGGGGAAATTCCATTAGGTCTGTAGCCATCAGGTTACTTCCAGGTGTTGTGACAGCTATGGATAAGGTAACTCTAAGCTCGTGATGTATTTCATGCTCACAACACAGCTAATGCACAGAATTATAGTGAGTAAAGAGATTCAAGGATTGCATATGTAGCTGCTTAAAAACTCCTAACTAGCTAAAACTTTGTGGTGCATAACAGCAGCAATAAAATGTATGATGCTGTAGGCATCACTATGTAAGACCAACAGATATTTTCTAATTGTTTAAGGAACAAGCAATGAACTTGGTCTACAACAGAAGTTTACTTTTTTCCAGAATTTGCAATCTGCCTGGCTATGGTTGTAGAAGGGTGAAACATGGGTTTGAGACATAGAATAAAGTAACAACAGGAAACAAAGAATGCCCATAGTAATGAGGGACAAAGAAAAACAAAAACACCATAATTGTGTCAATAGAGAGAAGAGAGAATTTAGACTTTCTTCAGAAAACAGCTGTTCAGTTTTGTTCAAACATTTAATGGAAACAACAGAGCAAAATCTTAAGAAGGAGAAAATAAGAATACCTGAGATAATGTGATATGATTTAAGAATGTTGCTTTTATACAAATTCTTTATTTGCAGATGTGTGCATGTTTGTGGGAGTAAAATTGTAGGTCAGAATGGAAGGGTCAAACAATTTGCAGGATTTGTGAAGTTCACGGTCAATCTAAGTCTAACAATGTGTTTCTTTTGTTGGTGGTCTTTGGAAGTTTTTTTCATTTTTGAAATATGTCACACAGGTACCTGATCCACCCTCTAAAAAGACTCTGCATTAGCACTGTCATGTGAGTTATTTCCATTAGCACTTTTACCTTTAAAGCATCTCCCAGCTGCTCAAATCTCCTGTGTGCCTGGCTTGCAGGAGGATTGAGACTTCACTGCCAGAGATCTTTTTGAAGACCAACAGATGAAGTCTTTCCTGCCAGTGTTGTCTTCTGCGTGGGGGCATGGGGCAGAACTGAGCTACATGCATGTCCCACATATCACACACCCCAGTAGAACCTCTTACCTGTTTGATGAGGGCTGCTGCCTGCAGGCGGCTTTTGCGATCAGCAATCTCATCTTGGAGCTGCTGCCACAGCTTCTGGAGGTTGTCTGTCTGCCTCAGAATGTCGTCCTGGCGCATGGGGTTCTTCTGGCTGAGCTCCCAGCCCTTCCTCATCACTTCTGTACATATGGCCCTGTGTGAATTGCACTCTGCCTCAAGAGCCTAGCACAAGGACAGAAAACATGTCAGCACAGCTCATTCTCCACCAGCCAAGAGAAAAGAGTGGCTCCTACTCTCTGCTGCTGTCATGCAAGAATTTCCAAGAGCCCCATGTCTGATATTTTCACCATTTCTCTCTTTACCCTCATCTCTCTTGGATGGGAAAAAAAGGTGAGAAACACAGAAACTAGCAAACCTTTTTTTTTGCCCATCAAAAGTTAGCTAGTATGGAGCTCAATGTCTTCACAAGAAGGCCCACTTCTACTTCAGTATGAAGCATATTCCTTCTATACTCTTTTATTTCTCCTCTTTTGGAAAAAAATGCCTACTCTATACATTTTTTAAAAATTCCAAACTCTGAAATAAGATAAAGATTATCTTATCCTTAAGATAAGGATTAGTTTGACAGCATTCTTATAAGTGCTGCACTGACTGAACTGAAAGACATGGATGATCTAAAATCTTGCTTTAATACAAAGACAAGGCGCCAGCAACAAAGTAAGATACCTTGTTCTTCTGAATAGAGGCTGTGATCTGGCTGACATCTTTCCCTAATGTTGTCATTCTTGCCAGCTTCCACTTCTCAGAGATCCATGATTCTTCCTCTTTGCAATCACGGAAGAATTCAAAAAGCTTCAAGGCTTCTTCTAGCTGAGATTTACTGAACCAAGGAAACAAACAGTATGTGACTGTCAGAATTAAGATTCCATGAAGACAGTGGTAGATTGATTGAAGAAATATTTAAAAATTGAGAATTTGAATGCCTTTAGTTCCTCTTTGTCATATATTAATTTATTCATGGAATAAGACAAAAGAAACAAAATTATATTTCTTCTTTCTCCAGGAGATGAGGAGATAACCATTTGCTATTCAGACTTCTCATAAAGCAAGTTATAATAAATGCTGAGAGTGAATCTGTTTCTCATCTATGAAAGTGAGTGATCCTTTCACAAGTGCAATCAAGACACTCGAGTTGCTTTTGTTATGTCTTGTTAAATGGAGAAATGACAAAATTTCAAATGCTGGGAAGCTGTGCCTTCTCATTAAAGAATGGCACATTGGGCATCCTAATCAGGAAGAACAGAGCCACAAGCACAGCCCTACCGTGACTTGCTCTGAGCTGTGAGGTTCTGGTACAGCTGACGAAGCATCTGAACTTTTGCATAAAGCAATTCTGATTTAACTGTGCTGTCCTTGCTGATTTCTGCTGTTCTCTGGGTGATGTGTGTCAATCTGTCATCATAGGAAGAGATCTGCGAGTCAACCAAGTTGTGATTCTGCAGCAAATCTACTACTTCAAGGAGCTGCTTCCCACAATCCTGGGAATTCACCAGCACCTACAAAGTGAGAAGAAAATATTAGACAATTTCAGAGAGTCCATCCAGGATCTCAGTGCAAATAAATCAGTTCAAAGGTTCCTGTTGTCTCTCATAGCTTCTAAATGTCCTAGAATGTCAGATAGGTAAAGCTAAAAACCTGCCTATTTAGAGAAATTATACTTTTTTTTTCCAATTCCAGAAGCTAATGGCAACAATCCAGAGTTTTGATCTGTTGCAGTGTAAATAATGGGCTCATCAAATAGGCATCTAAGATATATCTTCTGATGAAGCACTCAAGGTCTCAGGATTTGTGGGTGCAATGAATATATCTTTGCTATAGACCCAACTGTAGGCAGATTGATTCACAGTCTGTATTTGAAGAATTCCACAATATCCCATTCTATGATATGTTCTAACTGCAATGTTCTTTCGTTTGAGGAGCCTACTTGCCTATGTAAATAATGAAAATAAATACTTTATAATAGTTAATTGGTGACTGGTGAGAAGTGCTTATCAGTCTGTCTCCTTCCTAATTGTATCAATGGATACAACTATTAATCCTAGGGTACTATCTCTCCTTACCAATCTTTTCCCATATTCTCAGACTATTGCTGTTCCAATATTACCATTAGATATTCTTTGCCTACTAGCAGTAGGACAGAAATATCTGTAACTTAGCGATATCTCTTATCTTTAATTTGAAATTCATAGCTTCATATACCATGCTGACTCTTTCAGCTTGAGTACAAAGCAACCTGTAGTCATGAGGATTTTTCTGTCTTCAAGGCAAAGAATGTACACATACTTCCTTCCATTACAAAATCAATATGAACCCAGTTATTTCTCATGCTGAAGAGTTTGTGCTTTAACACTCTGGTAACAGTTGGAAATTCTTGGTAAAAGCAACCACTGTGCATTTGCAGTGGAACTTTTCTTTCTCATGAGCTTATATACCTGTAAGGCTGAGCTAATTCCCATCTGTAAAATTACTGCAGGAGCTTCCAGAAGCTATTCAGAAGAATAATGTGGAATGGAAACAGGAGTGTGTTTATTCCACTTTTGCTTTTGTACTCGTAAATTTAGAAAATACTGTTTCACATCTTTATATTACCATATAACTTGAACCTGTAGTACATTCCATGTAATAGGATTCCTGGCTTTCCTATTAGGGAAATCCCCTAGAGCAAAGCCTGTTTTTCCTCGTGTAGTTATCTGTGATGATGAACCAAAATGCTCAATTAGACATCTAGGTAAAAATTGTCTATTTTTTCTAGTAGCTGATAGACTTATCTCCTGTTGGCAGCAGCCAGTCCCTGGAACATGGGGACACACATTGGCAGCACTGCAAGTTGTGTGCTGCTGGAGAGGGCTCAGTACCTGCAGCTCTTTCAGCTCCTCTGAAATGGCATCTATGTCCCTCAGGAGGCCCAGAATTTCCTGCATGGTTCCCAGGGATTGTTCTCGTCTCTGCAGCTGATCCAGGAGGTCCTGCCATTGCTTTGAAATATTCCTTTGCCTGCAATGGAAGGGAAAGAAATTAACAGTTTGGACCAAAGACCTTGGGCATCACTGGAGGATTCTCAGTGCTTGCAGCTTTAGAGGAATTAAATGAACACACATGACTCTTGACATCAGTGTACAAGGACAGGCCAGGAACACAAAACAGGTCAAAAGAATGTTATTATAGGAATTTTGACTAGCACATCAACTGTCATTGACTTCTTAAAATTTAGACATTATTTTTAAGGATGTTCATAAAACATCCTTTTATTTGCTACAGTGTTTTGCTTGATACAGTGGAAAGGCTGGAAAATAAAGAAGTGTTCTTTAAATGGCTGCTTAAAGTAAAACATTAATCTAAACCACATCATAAATCACAATCTGATCTCATAGTCTGATTTACTATTTTTAAACTGATTTTCTGAGTTTTCACAGAGGGTCTTGATTTTGTCTGAATTTAGAAAAGCACCATGAGAGAAGTTGTTTGTATGGCATTCTTAGATACTCACAAATCAGGTTATATAATAACCTGAGATAATCAGAGAATATATAATTTCTCTCCAAAATGGAGTTAATCTGAGAATACCATGCCTTAAACAATTCATATCTCCCCAAATTGCAGACTGAAATAGAAATGTGTTGGTTTGGGGAAAAAATAGTATCTCTCTAAGCATTTTTTCATGGCAGATAGAATATTTGGTAGAAATTTGTAGGTATACTTTCATAAATAACAAAAATACCTTAAAAATATTTTTCACTCTAAATTGGTCTGAGGCTTTGATCATTCAAGGAAAAAAGTTAGAATTTTGAAGAAGATTAAGTGTTTGTCTTATCTGCTGTTCACAGGTAGAAGAAATTGCTGACAGTTCTACTCATGAGGAGCAAAGATAGGATTCACAGTTATGATTCATTTCCTTCTACCACACCACAGAATTTCAACTAATATTGACCTCCACTACCACAGAGTTTCTCAGCCATCACTCACTTCTGCAAGATTTGATCTTTGCTGTGATAGTTCTCCTGGCTGATAACGGAGGCCATTTCATCCAAAGCTGTGAAGCGTTCCCTCCTGGGCAGCACATCTGCCACAATGGCTTCCAGCTTCTTACTGGCAGCCTCCATCCTGTCCACACTCTCTGGCCAGAAGTCCTGCTTCCCGATCACTTTCCTCATGTCTTCCAAGTAGGACTCACGCAGGGCTGCCTTCTTCAGGAACCTCTGGGCTAGCTGTTCCAGCCTTTCCAGCCTCAGCATCTCCTTCTGCAGTGCTTTTCCACGGTTGTGCTCTGACTTTTCCAGGATGATCCAGTGCTTTTCCACATCCTGCAGCATCTTCCCCTCTGGGGGCAAGTATGGCCGTTGATTGTTGGCTCTCTGCTTGGTCCTGATGTTGAAGAGATGAGCTTCAATCATGCCCTTCTCTTGGTATTTGGGGGGTTTCTCCACAGTGCGGAAGGTTTTAAAGTTAGCCATGAGCAGCCACATTTCCTGAAGAGAGTTGGGGAAATGATGGTCATCCAGTTCCACCACCTTCTGTTTAATCCATTTCAGGAGGTCAGAGACCATCTGCTCATACTGGAGCTTCAAGTCATCTATCTCCTTCAGGAGGAACACAATCTGAAATGGGAATATAAAATGACAAGCCACATAAGAAACAGAATGAAGCATGGTGGGTGAACAGAAAGCAGTGCCTCCAGCAGTCATCATATTAGCATATTTTTATATTGATGTGCTAATAGCTGTCACATCTGAGGCTAGGTGAAATGCTAGAACAGCCTTCCATAAAACACAGATAAATCAATATTATTTAATGTTTCATTTCAGTTCTTATTTAAGAAAATATTTTGGAATAAACAGCATGGTTCACAATTTTTGTTTCACAATTGAAAAAAAAACAGATTTTTTTTACCAGTCTCATTCCTCAACCCCAAACAACTCTAGGCTAATCTGTAACTACACCCTTTTAGCTTCACCACTTAGGATTTAGGAGACCATCTGACAAGATCCTGGTTCTCACATGCACACAGCAGACTGTGGTCAAACATCTCCTTCTCCATCTCTTCTGTTGGAACTGTTTCTCTTTATTAAAATTACTAGAAAACGTTTTTTGGTCAAACAGGGCTTTAGTAGGGATGTTAACTCTGATTTAATACTAACTTTTCAAGACCAAGACATTTATCTGTTTCATTTGTGGCCTGACTTGCCTTTATTTCAAGTTCAGGTAAATACTGGAGCAAACATCTAGAATTGAATCCCTAATGAAACAAAAGGTGTTAGAATCAAATTATCCTTTCTTTCCATTTTACATTTTTTCCATCTTTGTCTTTTTACTTCATATTATTTTTTTCCTCACCCTAACTTAGTAAAGACACAGATCTTTATTCCTACAAATGTCAGGTGTAGTGCTGAATAATGCTGTCTCTATCATTCTCCTGAGTTTGCCTGCCCCAGCCAGGCAGATTAGTGAGGGAGATGGCACTGGGAAAAGACCCAGTCCTTCCAAGTGGTAATCTGCTTTTGCTTACCAGAAAGTGCACTTGGCAATCACTAAGTGCTGCAGTTTTGTAAGAGCTGTAAAACAACACCAACTTTAGTGCAGGAAAAGCAGCCCATGACATCAGGGCTCCCTTCTGAATTTTCTGCCATCGTACCCAGTTCTTGCTGAAAGACCCAAGCAAATGCAGATCTTAGACCTCAGGTGAGAGAGGAAAGGAGATTTGCCTTCCAGAGCTGTTTCTCTCTGCCATCCTGGTCATACACTTAGTCTGAACCCAAAGGCTTCCTTGACACATTCAGGCTTCCCTCCCAATCCTATCAGCAAATTCAGAGCCATCTGTTTGAGGGGTATAAGGACATGAAGAGATTAACATCTGTTTCCTTCTCCTTCTGATTGTGTGTGTCAGAAATGCGGGACGATGGGAATGCAATATTCGAGACAGGCTAAAAATAGGGAAGGAGTCAAAGGGAGAAAAAGGAGCAGGTAAGTGGAGAGAGAGAAAAGAAAGAATAACTATAACTATGAAAAAAGGAAAAAACAGTGGAGCACAATGAGAAAGACAGAGTAAGCAAACTGCTTACTCATAAAATACAAAAGTTATGGCCTGCTTGCTCCTTACAGTTCCTCTAATACATGCTTGTGGACTCAAGGACTATTTCATGTTTATCAAAAGATAAATAATGCTTCCTGGCCAAAATCCAGTGACCCATGTGTAGAGCTGTGGAGTCCTACTGCCCACTCTCCTGACTGATGCCCAAGCTTTGACTGAATTCCAAATCCTGCTCTCATCCAATGCATCTCTTTGGAGAACATGCTGCTCTAATACTTATCATCCTAGAGTATCTCTAATTGGTAGGGACCCCTAAGGCCCATTCAGTCCAACTCCCTGCTCCTTGCAGGACTACCTAACATTGAGTTTTCTGACAAAAAAAGCATCCTCCAGAAACTCCTTCCACACTAACAAGCTCAGTGCTGTGGGGAGCCATGCTACAGGATCATCTGATCCTTGACCCAGACCACATTTTTAGCTGACCAAACCCTGTTTTGCAAAACCTTTTCACCTTGTCACCACCAGGGAAGTCTCAGTGTGAATTTTTGTTCCTCCCTCTAAGCAATGTACTCCCCCTCTCAACTGCACAGGCAGTTCTCTGAATCCGGATGTTCATAGGACCCATCCTGGATGTGTAGGTTTTCTGCAGGCTACTTCTTTTGTAGTTTTGTCAAAACAAGAACAGAATTCTCTGGAGATAGAAGACAAATTCTCTCAAAGGAAGTGGTCTTCAGAGGAACAACTACAAAATTCCTTTAGTTTTCCATCAGTGGGATACAAGAAATTTTTAATATAGCTCATTTTTATGTGAGGTGAATTGTATGTGGAAACAGAAAAAAACCCATAACTTAGCTAAATTTAATAAAAAATTAATAAAAAATCAATAATTTTTTTAAAAATTCAGCCAATTTAGCTAGCATTCTCTCAGTTTTATTTGGTGGTGGTGGTGGTGGTATTAAGTTGTTTTGGTTTTGTTTCATTTCTTTGGGCTTTTTGTTTGGTTGGGTTTTTTTCATTTTTCACCTAAGGAGTTAGAAAGAAAGGATGAGGATTTTCAAAGGAGATCAAAATCCAAAGTAGCTCTATAGAGGAAGGGATCATCATTCCTATTAAATGAGAAAACTGTTGATTAGGACTGCTTTTGCCTAGTCTTAATCTTCTTCAAATTTTATTGAGATCTCTATGCCTCAAGCTGCCTTGGAACCCTATCTATTCTCAAACAGAAACCGTGAGGTCAAAAAGGGATTGATTTTCAGTGAGATAATTGCAACCCTCTTGGACATCAGAGAGTGTACAGGTACAAGTCTCAAGGTACCATGTCTTTCAGATGGCTGTGCCTTTTGATTCAGTTAAAATGATCCTGAAGTTGAGCTTGCAGAAACCCCCCCACAGTTCCAAATTAAATTTAGCTTTACCTTTTTAACTTATAACTTCCAAAGATAGCAATGCATTTACCTTGTTAAGTCTCTTTTGTATTGTCTGGCCTTGTTTCAGCCTGGAGAAGTAGTGGTAATAGAGTGACACATAAGTCATGATGGATCTCTCATCTGGATAGGGCACTGCCACATCCTCAGCATCAAGCAGTTTGCTGATTCCAAACTCTTTCTCAGCAACATCAAAGGCATTGTTCAGGTTTTTAATGGGCTGCTCCTGCCGCAGTGAGCTATAGTGGATAAGATCAGGCCTGGGCAAGGAGAAAAAGAGGGCATGGAGATGAAGGAAGATTTATGTTTGTAGTAAATTCTTTCAGATCATAAACCGTAAACTGTTTATGAGACTAAGTTAATAGTCATGTAACTGTTAATTTACGTGACATTAACGCTGGAATTACTTTGACCCTGAACTTCATTTAAGAGCATTGTCCCTTGCCCACATAGCAGGAAGAAAATTGTTTTCTATGAAATTGAATTACCACTCCCAACAAATGTCTGCCCTTATTTCTCCTCTTCCCCAGTGGGTGAAAACCAAAGCCCACTAGAGAGACAGTTGTGAGAAGGGAGGTGACTCCCAGCTGGGGAAGTTCCACAATCCCACTATGGTATCCCCTGTAAGATATAGCAGAACTGTTGAGGACAAAGAAGTGTTCAAGGTTATCATAGATGGTTTTTCTCTCCTGCTTTTGGCTATTTCCTTCACTCTTTTTCAAAGGGACAGAGAAGGGAGAAAAAAAGAGACTGAGAAGTTGCTTACTCTATTACAATTGAACAGGAAGATATACATGCTCCAAAGTTCATACAATAAAATCACTGGCTGAAAAAGATTTTAGAAAAAGAGCAAAGGGAACATGACTGAGGGGCTAAGACCAAATGGGCAGTACTGTTCAGATACATGATATTCCCCTGAAAATTCAATATTATACCCAAGTAAAGGAGCTTCCAAGCAGGAGCTTTTTGTTCTTCCTTCCAAGGAGAGAGAGAATTTAAGAAAGAAGAGTCTTCAGTAAGAAAGGGCAGAGAGTATCTAACAGTTTCTTGACAAAAACTTGTAATTCAGACCCTGGAACAACTTGTGTCAGAGCTAGAAACAGCAATGAGCAACTCTGCCCGAACTGATCCATCAAATCTTACCTGTGAGCATGTATGAGTGCATTGAAGGCCAGCCCATCACTCCAACTTTTGGAGAAGTCCTTCACACTCACATTGGAATAGCTGGCAGTTTTATGCTGACACCATAGCAATAAGGCTTCATTGGCAAATAGAACATCAGCTCTACCTCCAAATTCTTCCTGTGAAGAGAACAGGGAAAAGAAAAATTGGTGTCAACAATATATGAAAATATTATCAATGAGTTTACGCTTATGTTCCCAAAGGTCACTTCGTATTACTTTTGTTCAATTCACAGATCCACTCAAAGTCATGGCTTACAGACTGTATCTGTCATAAAGGTAGAAAAATTTAACATAAAAATAGAAGGTTTCAACTTAAAAAAAAAGTGAAATGAATGAATGCAGAAACTATAAGGTAAAATGTAGGTGCTGAATTATTTTAAATGTTTCTCTTCTGTAAGGTCTGTAGAAATCGGGCAGAAAGGAAAGTTCAGTTTATTTGTTTATTAATAAGTTTATTATCCTTAGCTGTGAAATAGAACTCAGAAACAAAATATTATGTGTTCAGGTCTAATGTTAGAATTGATCAACTTTGATTTCATAATACCCTTATAGAACCTTGTTTTTCACGTTCTTAGAGTACACGTTAAATGATTTTAAAAAGCATGTGCTTCTTCAGAGCAGTGTCATGGGACTCAAATCTAGAGAAAACTATTGACAGAGAAATTCAACATGAAGTCAAAAGTTGGTAAAAAATTTGTAGGGTGAAGAACATGAATGTTCTATCTCCAAGTCACTGTTTTGTCCCTTTGAAAAAAAACCCCCACAATTACACAAGCAAAAAGACAAAGATACAGTTTTACCTTATCAAGTTTGATAGATGAAATCTGAAATCGAAGTATGATGATCCAGATAAGGCCCAGGATTAAGGTTCTGTCACCATCTACAATATTCTCAGGACCAATCACTTTTACTTGTACCTGCTAAGAAACCAGTATCTGTTCAGCATAAATGCACTCGTGTCCAGCTTGCAGTGTAACAAACTGTTACTAGAGAGAGTGTTCAGGTCCTTTTCTTAAGCAAAGAGGTTTAATGTTTACATCTTTTCATCAGTCCACAGACGTGCAAGTTCCTATATCAGCTCATGATGAATTTCAGCAAAAGCCTAGCAAAGGGATAGTGGTCTCAAAAATTTAAAATTCCTATATATGGTTTTGAAAACTGGTGGTTAGGGAGTGGAAAGAAACACATTTCTCTCCTCCAAAGGAATGGAATATTAGCTGTTTCTAAAACACATTACTCAAATAACAACAAAATTAAATTTGATTAATTTTTTTTCTTTTTAATAAAATCCCTAGTCTGTCTTCAGAGGATATGTTCTTGTATACTAGAGGAGGAAACCACAATGAACATGAGGAGGCTATAAGTAATTAATACCATACATAAACTGTTGTGATCTCTAATATCAATATTAACTTACCTTGGATTTCAGAAATGTGATGGCTTTGCTGTTGTTCTCTAGAAAATGTACTCTCATCTTTCCTTGGCTTGGTTTGGGCAAAGCTTCTCCAGAGAGCAGCTCCAGGAGTTTCATGAGAGAGATGCCATCCTTCAAATCTGTGTAAATATCTTCTATCTCAATCTTTACCTGTAAAGACCAGGTACAGACTCCAGCTTAACATTTGGCACAGAGAACCCTCTACTTCTAAAATGAAACAAACAACACCTTCTTGATGTTCCAGTGAGTCTTCTCTATGACAGTGCATATATCCACGGAGTGAGTCTTAATTCAGAAAAAATGGATTTGCAGGAGGACTTACATTAATTATGAAAGTAGTCTGAAGTTAAAAAACCCCAACAACCAAACAAAAATGCAAACCCTCAATAGAGTAAAAAAGGAAAAAGTAGGAGATTTTGAAAAATAAAAAATTGAGCATTTTCAAAATCAAATCTTTTGGAAATGATGACATTTTTTATTCCAATTCAAGTGAATCTTTTATTGTATCAGAATAATTTTACTCTGAGCTGTGCATTTCATTTGAAAGTTGAGCTGATAATTCCATTCAATGACTCATCTTATACTCCATAGGCTCAACAAAGTTTGTCACGTCCTCCTTGGACCTGCACTACAATTCAAAGTCTCCATATTTTTAGCCAGAATCTCACACTAAGTGAAAGGTTAGGATCATTTACAAAAATGTGCTTTATTGCTGCCAGTAATGAGGTCACCCTGTGCTTAGGTGATACAACATGACACAGTCTGTACTCTGACCTAACAAGAACTTGCCTTGGGTGTTTCCTTTTGGCCTTATGCCACTTGCCATCTAGAAGTGACATTAAAACCATACCTAAGAATAAACCACACCTAAGAATAAATTATTGTGATTTTGCGATTACAGTAAATCATCTTTTTAATCAAAAAAAGAGAGAGAAAAAGAAAGAGATAAAGAAAAAAAGAGAGAAAGAAGGAAAGAAAAGGGAGGGAGGGAGGGAGGGAGGGAAGGAGGGAGGGAGGGAGGAAGGGAGGGAGGGAGGGAGGGAGGGAGGGAGGGAGGGAGGGAGGAGGAGGAAGGAAGGAAGGAAGGAAGGAAGGAAGGAAGGAAGGAAGGAAGGAAGGAAGGAAGGAAGGAAGGAAGGAAGGAAGGAAGGAAGGAAGGAAGGAAGGAAGGAAGGAAGGAAGGAAGGAAGGAAGGAAGGAAGGAAGGAAGGAAGGAAGGAAGGAAGGAAGGAAGGAAGGAAGGAAGGAAGGAAGGAAGGAAGGAAGGAAGGAAGGAAGGAAGGAAGGAAGGAAGGAAGGAAGGAAGGAAGGAAGGAAGGAAGGAAGGAAGGAAGGAAGGAAGGAAGGAAGGAAGGAAGGAAGGAAGGAAGGAAGGAAGGAAGGAAGGAAGGAAGGAAGGAAGGAAGGAAGGAAGGAAGGAAGGAAGGAAGGAAGGAAGGAAGGAAGGAAGGAAGGAAGGAAGGAAGGAAGGAAGGAAGGAAGGAAGGAAGGAAGGAAGGAAGGAAGGAAGGAAGGAAGGAAGGAAGGAAGGAAGGAAGGAAGGAGCCATTATCTTTTTTAAATGTACGTGTTAAGGGGAATATTTACATGCTAAGGCGGGAAAGGACAGACAACAGGCATGCACCTTCTAATTTCTGATCAGTTACTAATTAGCTTAAGAGATCTTTTCTCCAGAGAAAGGAAAAAACACTGGAAGTATAAAAAAGTTAGAGAGTGTTTAAATCTCTGCTGTGTATGGCATAAAGACTTACAACTTGCTGCACTGATTATCTTAATAAAAACCTCCCTGTTAAGTTGCTAACTTTATTCCTTTTTGCATATTTAATAACACTTAAAATTCTGCCTATGATATACTACAATAAAAAAGTTAAGGCTGTTTTATTCTGTGACACTTCCATAATGAAGAATAGTTCAATTTGAATTTGTAAAAAGACAAGCTTCATATATCTGCTTTATGTCTCACCCAGCTGTTGTTTTAATAGCTTTTGCCTCATTCTTATAAAGACACCAGTCACAGATAGCTTAACAAATTCAATCCAATATCATCCTTAGTGCTAGACTTGAAGTAGTCAACAGTATAATTGAGAACACTGCAGTGTCCTGTAGCATGATCCAATCACCTCAAAGTTTGCCTTGGAAAGCTGGGACTAAGCTGCCAGGAAGACCCAGATAAGCTCTGCGCGGTCTCTACCGTATATGGCTTGGAAAGCTCTCACAGGCTTTGCTCCCCAGACATTTATGATACATGAACAAGTACATTGCAGGAACTTCAGAGTGGCATTTTTATCTCTGAACTTGAAAGTATTTTTAAAATGAGACAGTAAATGTCTACAGCTAAACAGAACTAATTTCCTACACCATAAAAACCTAACTTTCTGCAGGTGGCAAAACAAGCGTGTGTTTTGCATTTGTTCACTCCCGTTATGAAAAATAAATTTGAAAGTTTGTTGTACTCTGCAGCTGCCTTTGTATGAATCACAAACTCAAAACATTACACTGAAAAAACACATCTGGTACTGAAACAAGGTGATGAGCTACAGTGGACCCAGTGGCCTGGTCCTGCTTGGTGTCCCCAACATCCATTTTCATTACTGTCTACTACAGACTCCAGAAAACGGAATTGTTTTGGATAACATCATTCCTTTCTGTGACACAGCTACATCATTCCTGCCTGAAACTTTATCTGCAGTAAGTCTGGAGCCTGGAATATGCTGGCATTACCTTGCACACACGTATCGACTGCACACTGGCTCTGAAGATTTTTTGAATTCTGAGAGCTACAGAAAACAAACTGGTCTGTACTTGCATGGCAGTATGTCTGAAATTCCCAAAATTAGGGCTACCTTTTCAGATCCTTTGAGCAGCAACTTGAACTGAACTGATCAGGCATAGCCCAAAGTCAGACATTTTGGCCAGGCAATAAGGAATTGAGCATTGCTTGGAGAAACCCTGACATCTGCAGATAATTTATTTACAGGTAAAAGAAGCAAATGAGGATTTTTCTCTGAGAGGATCACCACTGTACAATGGACATCACAATTTGATGGGGTTATACAGTCTACATAATGAACCCTGATTTCAGAGAAGACTGGTACCATGGACAAAGGAGACAGATGTGAGGTAAAAGATAGACAATGGAGCACTCTGGTTGGTCAAATCCTTCCTTGCTTGCATGTGACAACATCCAGGAAAAAATACATTAACAATAACATTAAAAAGGATACAGTGGGAAAATAAAATAAAACAAAACCCAGAACAAAATCTTCAAATTGAAGGAGCTACCTACATTATTCCTGGAGAAGACATTGTTCATCCAGTTGGTGAAGGTTTTCTTTTGCATGGACATACGCTGCTCCTGCAGCTTTTTGATATGATCTTTTTCATATTCGGTGCCCATGGTCACCTAGGAAGCCAGAAACCTCAGTAGGCTGCTGAGTTCTAAAAAAATCTGCCAGGCCACCTACAAAAAACAGTATACACCAGTGTATATAGGAAACACAGCACCAACAGGTACAAGATTCAATACCACACCCAGTGTATTACCTTCATTTCCTTTAGCTTGCACTTTGCACTTCAATTTCACCAACATTATTTTTAACTTGCTTGATCTCACCCTTTAAAAATATATCTTTAGCTTCAGGATGAAAATGTGACATGTACCTGTGCAGCTTTATTTTCTTGCTCTCAGCCTCTACTCAGTCTCCTTGACCCCATGAGGACCACTTCTACCTGTAAGCCATCAATAACTTCCTTGGGTGTGCTGAAAGCACCTTACAGAGACCTGATCTTAGACACTGCCAGAAGGAGGAATCTGCAAATCACCTCCAAAGAAAAGAAAAAGTGTGTTGTGCTCTCTGAGGGCTGGTTGAGATTCTGTTCTTGGCTTTCATATCACAGTATTTCCAACAGAAATCAGAGCTGCTTAGAAAGGAAATTGTCTCTTTCCTCTCACAGGTTCAGCTTTTGCACATCTGTCACAGTAAGGATGGTAACACAGGTCCATAATCACATGAAAAAGGTCCTAGCCTGGATGTCAGGAAACATTATTCCTCTTCCCTACTCTTGTCTACCTCATCCATACCAGTGAAAAGTCAGGCTTGTAATTCCTCACAGCACCCAAGATGAATATTCAGAAAGATTAGAAAGGAGGACTCTTGCCTTTAGTGTCTGTGACACAATAAACTGGATTTCAGCTCAGCTGAATATCTCTTTTGAAGACACTTGGCTTACATTGTAAATTGTAACAGCAGCCTTGCTGTTCTGAAGGCAAGAGAATTATTTTAAAAAATTAAAAAAAGAAAAATCAGTGCGTGATTCATGGCTATGGACATTTTTAGTGACCACTACTTCTATAATGATAAGTATAACCTGGATATCAGCCTGGCTGGGAAACCAAGAAACCTGTTATAGTGATGGGAGAGGAGAGAGGTGTCTACTGCTGTCAACCCACTGCAAAGAGAGAAAAAAATGAAAAATTAAAACATCTGAGACCCTGTGAGAGTGTGGAGCAGTGTGACATACTTCCCAAAATTCCATGTTTGTTTTGCAAAGGCAAAGTTCTGAACAGTTATGGGCTTTGTACCCACTTAATTCATAAAACATAAAATATTGAGAAAGAAAACTTTATCTGTCCTAGCATGAGAAGACAGCAACATGGAACCAGTAACAGCAGCCATGGGAAAGTCCTTACCTGATAGCTTTCCATGCTCTGATTAGTATTAAAAAAAAATTTGCCATTTTTCAATATTAAGAGGTGTGGAAAGTGCAGAAGCAATGATTTGTTACTGCATTTTTTGTTATTTCTTTTTGGGGCAGATATTTCTTAACCCTCAGAGCCTGACTTCCTCAGAACAGGGACAGCATTGAAGCCTGGTGGTTCAGGAACCACACAGGGAAGGGTCATCACTGTAGATGAAAGCCTAATGAAAGGAAGAATTGAGCAAATCTGATATAGAATTATGGGGAACATTCTCAACATTTTCTTATTTTGTGGGCAAGTTCAGCACTGCCTGTTTTCTCCATTTGAAGAGCAGATATTCAAAGAATTGCCTTTCCCTGCTGGAGAGGTGACATTAGCTCACTCCCATGTAATAATCCATATCTGAGTAACCCATAATGCCATTTCTGAGTTTGCCAAATGCTTCTCAGAACATCTGCAGGCTTCTTTTTTTTTTAAGGGTTCCTATCCAAACACTGCAGTCACCCTGAATAATGATAGAACTGGTTTCATTTAGGTACAAAGGAAGATTATTTGTTGAGCTACTGCCTCATGTAACAGCTCATCTGTTTCATCAAGTTAGAAATGCTCCCTGCATGGGTAGATGGTTACCTAAAGGACACATGCATAATAGATTATCTGCATTTTCAGGACGCATAAAGGGTGCTAGGAGCTAAAACTAGTCATAGTGGTACATTACAAGAAAAGAAAAGATCAAAGAACATGAAAAAAATGGACTTACCCAGTTTTGGAGGAAGTCCTTTCTGACATTCAGCAGCTGGTTTTTCTGAAGAACGACTTCCACTGGATCCACTCCTACATTCACCTCACTGCTTTAATGCAGAGTGACCTTTGCTTTCAGGAGCAGAGACCAAGTATTTATGATCTACCCATGAACCTCTCATCTGATCTGAAAGAAATTAACCCATCAGGACACAATGAGTAAACGTTGTCACTGGCCTTGTCCAATTCTTACACTCAAAAATTATAAATGAAAGTCACCAAAATTGCTGTAAACCCATTGAATAGTCATACATAGTTCTGAGGCTCTAGTAAAGAGCATCTTGCACAATTGAACTGGAGGTTCTGCCCTTCTAAAGAAATTCTTACCTGGAAAATGGAACCTGACAATGGACTCAGGAAATGAAAGCACAGCAGAGAGTACAAAGATCAGAGCGATAGCCAAGTGGTTAAACTAGGACACAGCAAACGAGAAGGTGAAACTGTGAAGTGTTAGGAATTTGCTCAGCACTGCTTTGAGGACACTTTTATGCACAGATACCTGCTGCTGGCAGGGCAAATGGAGTCAGTCTGGCAGAGCCAGCTGATTCCAAAGTTTACTATTCAAGGCCTTCTCATTAATAACAAAAGGGAAAATAATTCTGGTGACTTATATAGATAGCAGTGAGTCCTTTCTGGCCTTTACAAGGTGACACGTGCACAGGACACATTTACCTGGCATCATTGCCAGGAATCAGAAAGTTTCTGCTGGGAGCCAGTACTAGAAAATGGGCACGCATCTCAAATCAGAGGCTGTAAAAAATATCAAGCTCAGAGCTGAGATAAGGGAATAGCAGTGTTTTCCCTTTTAGCAAGTGTAGTTTAGCTAGCCTCCAAAAAGGACAGGAGGAAACATAAAAAGAAATTAGGAACCCACCCAAACTCAGGATAGATAAAACTTTGTCAGTTAATTCTATGTCTTCATATGCACACTAGAGAAATATCATATATAATGTCACATAAAACTGCTAAAAATAAGTAAGTTAAATATTTATATTACAGGTATTTCCCAAAATATTCCCTCAAAATTCCTGGACTCATGCCCTGGACTAGCCAACTAGTACTGTAAGCTGTTGGTTTAAATCTGGCACAGGTTGGTTAGGTTTTGTGTGTTGAGAAAATGTCCTTGCTCTTTTCAAATAGGAGGCAGAGGACCAGTGGGTGAATTGGTCCTGGATGCAGGTATTTATCCTTATTGCAAGTTAATTATTATCTATATAGTAAAATGTGTAAATCACTCTCTTTCCTTTTTATGATGATACAAGGCAATCAAAGATATGGTATAAAATTTCACTAACTCCTGAATATCTACCTAAAGTTCAAAGTTAAATGGTGGACACTTATGTGACAGTGATAAATAAAGCCATTTCCTCAGTTATTTATATCCTAACAAAGTAAGAGGAAGGGCACAACAGTATTTGCGTGCAGTTTCCTGGAGGGATCAGGAAAAAATCACCCATCTAGGATAATTATGGGCCCTCTCTTGCTGCCTTTTCAGAGAAGGAAAGCCTTTCCACTGACCTCAGGAAGAAGGGCCCAAAGAATACCCTTCCCGTGCCTTGTTTCCAGCCTGAAGTGGTTTTCCATGATGGCAGATGTGTTTCTTTGCTTCCTAACAGGAAGGATCCTGATGTCAGATCCCCCTCTACAAAACAGCCACCAGTAAGATGTGTTAGGATTTCTTACCACCCTTTCTTATCTGCCCACAATCTTGTTCTGTTTAAGAGGAAAACAGAGACTATGGAGATCAAACAGACCTCATGGACAAGCAGCCTGTCCCCAAAACTCCACCGTTCCCAGCCCATCTCCCACTGCTCCTCCCTTCCTGGCAACACCACATAAATCAAAGAAGGACATAACACTTTCTCTTTGAATTCTTTTTCTTAAATGTCATCATTGTTCTCCTCTCATAACATGCATGTGAATTCCCAGCCCCTCCCTAAGATGGGAAGAAATGTTTAATTCCCTTGCCATAAAAAGCACAGAAATGGTAGTCACAGGGATGCAGATTCTGAGTTTGCTGCTACCGCTCCCACCCCTGATCTCAAGTGAGGGCTGATCACCATGAGCTTCCCCAGGGCAGCACAGGCTGTGCTCTCCAGGCAGCAGCACGGCTTCCCCTCCTCATTGCCTTTGCCCACGGGGATGGAGCAGTCTGCCAGAGAGGAACACACACACACACACACACACACACACACACACACACACACACACACACACACACACACAGAGCTGGGTGCAGGCACCTTCCTGTGCTACAGCATCCCCAGCAAGGCCATTTGTAGCTGACAGTCCTGTTACTCAGTGAACCCCTCATTGTACCAAGCTGCTGCAGCAGCGCTTTGTGCTGCCACTCAGCAAAGCCAGCTCCGATTTCAGAGCCGTGTGACCACACGCATTCCTGCCCTTTGGGTGGGGCCGGGTCTATTCACATGGCTCAGGTGGAAGGTTTGGCACAATCCATCACCCTCCCTTACATAAGCTGTGCACACACGCCTTCCTGAAGGTACAGGAAAATCCTGTCTGATCCCTGCTAAGGAGAGGGTTCCCCAAATCTCAAAGAAAATAAGCATGTTAAATGTAAACATGTGCATGACAGCTTAGCCCTTTATCTCCCATTGTGTTTCCAGCCATGTTGCTTCCATAAGCAAGAGTCCCAAAACATCTGGACATTGACTCCAGGAGTATAAAGGCAGCCCCCTCCTGGGGCTACAGTCTTGTAGCTCACAGTGTGCGAAGCAAGCAGAGAAATTATCCTGGGGCCAGCAGTCTGGGTCCCACAGATGGCCCTTTCCCTCTGCCACCCTCCCCAGTGCCAGCAAACAGCTGATGTTCAGTTTCATTAACGTAGTGTGGACACAGGTGAACTGAACCATGATCCCAGAATGTTTCCTGACCACATCTAAGCACATTCCTAACCATGCATTAAACATAATCTTAGACCTCACTGTGGCACAGAGGAGCTATACTTTGGATATTGAGAACACTGGGGAGGAGCAGCAGAAGCTGTTCACTCATTTGGGAATGGAATACTAGAGCTGAAGAAAAGTTGGGAGGAGTTAGTCAAAAGCAGCTGAGGAGCGGCATGGCAACCTCCAGCTCAGTCTGCAGAGATCCCCTGCTTTCACAAGCCTCTCAGCTGAACTTCTGTCCCAAAATAGCCACATATTTCCCTCAGCTTCTTTCCCCAAAGGACTTCAGCATACACACCCCCAGGCAGCCCCCTTGCCCTGCCCCCTACATACCTGCTGTCACCAGCCACCCCAGGGTGCCGCCCACCTGCAGGCAGCGGGGTCCACGGTGGATGGAGCTTCTCTTAGAGCTGAGCTCTGCCTGGGAGGATCTAACCTGGCATCCCAAGATGCTGGGTTGTTATAAACCTCAGCCTCCTCGTGCTCTAGTCTAAACTAGAAGTTGCTTTTCTCTTTGAATAGTTGGCTAGCAGTGACATGACATCAACAGGGAGCAGAACTCAAGCAGAACAGTTGAATTACATCATCCAAAGGAACTGGAGCCCCTCACTGCATTTGAAAAAGAGGACAGCTTAAAGCAAAATCAGATGGATTTATTTTTCCTGGCATGAAGAAGTTCAGTCATCTTTTTGAAACAGAAAATATATGTTTGCTTGTTTAGTCATGAGTTAAAGACATTTTCTCCTTGGAGCTGTTTATATTATCTTGAAATTTCCCTTCTGTTTCTGAACCTCAAATAGTTAACATAAGAGCTTCAAAGGCTTTTTGAGATGAACACATGGGACAAAGGACTCTCAGTCTCTTTCCATTTCCTACAAACATAGATAAAAGGTTTCAAGTGACAAAATAGCTTTAATATTTTGAGCATGAAACTGAAACTGGGCCTTAGAAATCACCATGTTGGCAATGCCAGATCTAACTAGCATATTTTTATCATTTAAATGAGATATTTCCATTTTTTTCACTGCTACCAACAAAGACTGCTGCATGAGAGTGAAAATTTTTATTCACAGCTGTATTTTAGGGGGTTGTTTGTATATTGGACTGATAAAGCTCTTAGCTCCATTTGTTGATGAAAGAAAACTGTGGGATTCACATATGGAAGTGGCTCCCAGCACCCTTAGTGCCAGAGCGCTGCACCTACCCCCAGGGACAGTGCACACCATGGTGTGCTCTCAGGTTTTGGTCCCCCACGGCCCTGACCAGCAGATTACTGACTGCAAACCAGCCCAGCTATCCCAGTTTCCTTGTGAAGGTGTCCAGTCATATGGAATGGTTGAAGGTCATTGGCAAAAACACTGTATAAAAGGTTAACAAAAATGTATAAACAGTTACCATTAAAGGTGCGAATTTTAATAGATGCGAGTTAAGACACCCTAATACAACACGAATAAAAATGGCAATTACTCTCCATTGTAGGCAAAAATTACCAAGCCCTGAGCTTACTGGTTATATTTACATTGTTTGTTAATTTCTTACTTTCTGACTAGACACAAAATAATGCATTTTGAGAATAAACCCACAGAATTATCTGAAAAGAGAATCACTAAGCATGAGCAGCATGTTTCAGCAGTTCCTTGTTAAAAAAATTGAAAAATGGCGAACATAGAAATCTTACAGTATATCTGAAATACAGCACCTGGTGACAGATACATACCATTCATGAGCTATTTTCACTACAATGAAATCTTCAGAGTTTCCGACTGAAGTGGAATATGGGTTGTTGAGCTAGCAAGACCTTAGAAAGAACATGGACAAGCTCCATCTCAGAGAAAAGAAAAGGTGGGAAAACAAGTTAGATGTGGCATTAGGGAGCTTCCAGTATTCACTGGACCAGAAACTGAGCCCCCAGTCTATCAGCAGGTACAAATCTGTGCTAGCATGAAGTCCTCCAATGGGAAAAGGGAGAGGATTCTGCCTCAAAACCATGGTTTCCATTCATATTTTTCCCTCAGGTCAAAAAAGCTGCATAGATTCAGGACTTCTGAACACACTGATGAAAAACCACCTCATCTTCCTGACTGTGTTTTGATCACAACAGGTATGGATATTTATTTCCAGGTCATTGCTCTGATCCCTGAGTGAAAGAAGGCACTTTCAGCAGATGCATTTGTTCACCTGTCTGAGCAGGGCAGGGCAGCCAACCTTTTATCCTATGTTTTCCTAGCCAAGTCAGGCAGGCAAGCCCAAGGGCCAAGCCTTCAAAAAGTCTGCACTCACAGTTAGTACTTGCAGCATGGCAAGGTCAGAGAAACCCAGAGCAGTGTCTGCTCCAAAGACCTTACAAATGCACCAGACATGGGAGCAAAAAAGGTTTGGAGAAACTAAGTGGCACCCCAGTACTCTTATTTTTCAAGGTTAGTACTGGCACCCGAGTAAAACCAGAAATGTTTCACAGTTTAATAGTGCCAAATATTAGAAGCAACAATTGCTGCAAAACTTACAAACTGGTAGCTTAGACACTTGTCTACTTTTCCTATTACCCAAATACGAATTGTGGATTAGAGAGAACAACTGCTGAAGTGTGCTGTAAATATTTCAAGGTCAGAAATATCTTATATGCAGAGCATGTAAAACAACATTAAAATAAAACCCCAAAGAGCAACCTCTCCCACCTCCAAACACCACTAAAACCTCCCCTTCTTCAGATTATTTTTTACTTTTATAAGGAGCACTTCCAGCAAGTCGCTGCAGTTCAAGCTCTAGGGAGCTTCCAGGAACACACACATTGTTAGCACGTGAAACATTTGCTTTCATGTGACACATGGCATCAACACTGCTACATAGCAACTCCACAGCAGCTGAAATCTGACCACTGTAGGGGCCATGGCTAAACTCTAGCATCCTGATGGCACAGATACATCTCTGGAAATGCCTCAAGTAAGATGTGTGCATAGAGTAGAAAGAAGGAGCTGGAGGATCAATTTTAGCACAATGTTACAGTGAATGTTCTATTGATGCCATTGGTTATTCTCAAGTAGTAGGTAGCATGGTGTGGAAGATGTCTTTGGATTTTTTGGGACAAACACATCAAAGTGCTTTTTGCTAAGCTGTTATTCAATCTACTCTTACTTTTCAAGGTTAGTACCCCCACTGAAGTTAAAATACCACCTCTCAGATCAAGTTTCAAACTTTCAATCCACACAGAAAGTTTTAGATTTATGTTCCACCCTTGGACTTTGCAGTACTTCCACGTTTAGACATTAGGAAGTTCCAAAATTACATTCTGCTATAACATGCTAATTACAGAGAGGTGCTGGAGGTTTGTGGGAGTTTTTTTTAATTCTTTACAGATAAATTTAATTCTGGAACCAAGCCATGGCACAAGCAGTAATTTCAGCAACAAGTTCAAGGGCACAGAAAAGAAATAGCCAGAACCTATTATGGATACATAAACTGAGGTGGGAAAATCAGCAGCTTGCCAAATAGCTACTCTGCCTATGAGCCTTAAGTAGCAGGATTACAAAATATGAGTCACTGAAAGATTATCTTCCAGAAAGAAACATACAAACCAGAATCTCAGGTAGTTCAATATTAGTTTATTAAATCAGCAATTTTTATCACCGCTTTCTAAAAATGATTACAAAGCATATTAAAATATATTACAGTATCTGCAAAGAATTTACTGTGTAATAAAAGTGCAACAATAATGAACTTACAATTTTGTTTGCCTAATTGGACAAACTGAAGCACACTGCACAGATCAAGCCTTTCCTCAAAAATCAGAGTGCCTTTTAAATGAAAACAGTGTTTAATAAAAATATTAGAAAAGGTGAGCATGTGAAATAGAAAACAAAGTTCATGATCATTCCTCAGTGCTATGTTACACATATCCATCAAACCATACACTTCAAACTCTGCTTGAGATCCAACAATTTAAAGAGCCACTAAAATGAGTGCACATTATGAAGGGAAGAAAGTGATGGAAAGAAAAAGAGGGTGCATTTCAAGTGCTGGCAATAAACAGTATTGAAAGCCAGGGACCACATACCTGCTGCTTTGAGACCAGGTTCCACACAAATCCACACCACACCCAATTAACAAATGGGACCTCACCCTGACTTAAAAATGTTTGTAAACTCTCCAATTTCAAGCTGTCACAGCTTGCAAGTCTCTCAGTGTCCTGTATAGTAGTTAGGAACTGTAGGCCCACGTTTTCTGTTCCAATCTGCTATAAAACCTCATAATTTCTGAAGGAATAGAACTAGGGTTGTAAATCGATACTGTGTTGTGGAATAGTTGGAGAAAAAGTAAAAGCAGCAGTTTCTATTTTAGTTTAAGACAGTAGGCTACATCAGTGGGCACAGATTTCACAGGATGAATTACAGACAGCTTTGAATGATCTTGCAGAAAACATTATTAAAATCCTAGGCATAAAATGTCCAACCAACTCAACATTGTCATCTTTCTTCAGCAGACATTAGCAACAAACTGAACACCAGAGACTGGTGTTCAGCAAGAAACTGCTGTTAAAGTAACTACTTAGAGCATACTATTCTGAGAGAAGGCAATCCTGCTCACTTCCCATGCTTCTAACACACGGATTCACTAACTCCACAGAACGTTATCCAAACACTTGTGTGTGGCTGGTTACCTGAACGGGCTTGCAAACAGCCAGCAAGGGAAATGGGGGAGGCCCATGGACCTGTGAGAACGTAGTGAGAAGAGAACCCCTCCCCTGAGCAACATCAGTTTAGTTGTGCAAAAAACCGCTGTTTAAAGTTCCCATGAAATGTATTTTATTCCTATCATCTAAGTTCACTGTACCACATACCTAGATTTATGTGGTACCTAGGTACCACACACGTAGAAATAGACTTATGTAGCTGTGGATGCCAACCATGAAACACTCCTATTTCTCCAGACAGCTGGAGAAAATCCACCTCTACTCCTATACATGCTTCATGCATTCATCTTCCAAATTCTACAGGAACACAAAACAAAATACTACAACCTCATCTAGGCAAAATACATCAAAAGGATGTATTTCAATTTGTCTGCCTTAAGACCAAGCTAGCATAATGTCACAGAGACTGAGGAAAAGGCTGTGTTCTCCATTTTACTACCAACAAAACTAGAAAAATAGAATAAAACCACTGAAACTATCCAGCTCTTCTCACTGAAGAAGGATATTTCAAATGGCATGGGATCACAGGGCTCCAATGTGTCTGGAGCATCACCTCTGGAAGCTGCATGTGGTGGGAACTCAAGCAGGAGTCCCCTGCTGTAGTCCTGTGCTGCTGCAAAGCAAGGTAAGGCAGAGTGGGAAAATCAGCAGCTTCCCAGATCCTCTCAGTTTTGCCTACACTCCAGTAGTCACAATACATAAGCTTGCATTCTTTCTCCTGGTGACTGTCCTGGTTAAGCTAGTCACTAGTACTAAGCTGGTCAGTAGTGTATGAAGTGGTAATGACTGCAGACACTACCCAGAAACAGACATATCTTACTACTTCTGCAGCCATTTTCTTTTTCTTAACACCTGCAATGTCTAGAGACTACTTTTTTTCAATCAAAAATAAATTACACAGAAAGTAGCTCCTCTGCAGATGCGCAGTCACACAGGTAGACTCAGTGTCAAGTTTCACAGCTCTACTGAAGTGCACAGAGATGCACTAAGATTAATTTGGCTCCTAATTTAGGTCTAACAGAAATAAAGTTGGTATGCTTGAATGATAGGAAAAACACCTTAGAATAAAAAAAAAAACAAAAAAAACCAACCAAACAACAAAACACCCCAAAAAATCAAGTCCTCAGAACAATTCAACTATGCCAGGACATCCTTGATACAGGCCCAGAAACCTGGCAAGGTAAAGGTGGCATTCTGCCATTACTTAAAATAGCATCATTGTTTTCCCCTGCAAGTGCCCTGACAAAGTTAATGGAAATTGCACCTCAGAATAGAACAGATACAGAAAGATGAGAGGTCCAGAAAGATGTGAAGTATCAAACCTGACAACCTACAAATACATGATTTGAAAAAAGAAGCTGACATTTTTCTTAGATCACCCACAAAACTGAACATGGAAGTGTGACTAAAACCTTAACTGGGAGATAATATCCAAACTATTTCCTCCCCACCCCTTCTACAAGGATGTTAAAGCACTTTTTGGCTTGCCCTGTCTCAGAAGGCATTACTGCTGCCACTTACTGAGACTTAACAAGAAAGTGCTCAAAACTACAGTGCCTTTGATGTGTAGGATCTTTCCTATTACAAATGGAATACAAGTCAATTCCTGCTCATACACATAGACCAGAACTGGCTGCTTTTGATTTTAGGAAAGAACTGGCCCTCCCTGAAAGACTCAAGTTCACAGGGCCCAAGACTTGCCTTCTTTTAAGGTACTGATAAAAATCAATTGTAAGCAGACAGTATGTTCAACTTTGGTTGTGTGTTGTTGGAAAATAAATGTTTATTAAGCATCCATTCCTTTCATGGATTGTTTTCAATAAAGGAGTAATATTTGGAGGGATGAGTTACATTTATTACAGTCAATGTAACAGTTTCTGTTAGCCCCTCCATCCTTCAAATCTGCTACCATGAGAATTGAATCTCTCTTTTGTGGTTGTCAGCTACGTGTTGGCAAAAGAGTTAAAAATTTCTCTTAAATATATTATATATTAAAAAATACACAGACATAACTGTATAATTAGCTGTAAATAGAAATTAAATACCAATGAAAATATTCCGAGACAATTTGATGTGCTTTGAGGAGGCTGAATTTGAGCAATACACATTTTGTGAACAGAAAGTGAGGCCTAATTTCAATGCAAACATGGTTTTTTCAGCTTAAGAAACCATTCTGCTGTCACTTTGAACCATTCAGAAATTCATTGTCTGCAGAGAAGCTAAGCTTAAACTGCAAAGAAAACTCTAAATACAAGGAACAAAGGAGATCTCAGTTCTTCTATTGATAATACTGACTATATAGAGTGCTGTGTAAAACTGAAGAAGCTGTTTTTCACACAAGACACAATGACAGATCGAAAAAAAATTTACTGTTTTGCAGTTCTAAATAGAATCTGAAGTTCTAAAACACGTTTGCTCATATTCTGAGCACTTACAAGACTCTCCTCATTATTCTTCTATCTTTTTCTAATTCCAAATACACAATAAAAAGAAAGAAAAGGATTTCCTTTTATATCAGCCTTTTCTTAGACTATAGAGATGCTTACATTCACTCAATGGCTTAAGCACATTTTTAGCATCTAAATATTCCTTGCATATGCAGGTGAATTTAACATTTTGAGCTTCAGTGTGCTATTTAGGATAGTCTGGATACAGGGTTGATAAGTATTTAGGTTTGGTGAAGGTCAGCAAATTTTATGCATGGTCTTTTCTGCTTTATGGTTGTGAAGGCAGCAAGACATGGACACAGGACTACAAAAACATTTTCACCTTATGACAGAGCTATTATAAGGCACTTGTGATAAGCATGTCTGAGTGAAGGTCAGCAGGGACAGCGACACGAATGTTTCCCTGCTGCCATGCTTATAACTTCAGTAGCTTGAGTGAAATGTGCTGTGAGGTTTAAGGATCTAAGCTTAACTTCAAATTTTGGTATTTTCAACACATTTCCTGTGGGAATTTCAAAATCCTCACTCTTCTCCTTGTATTGTTCATTCTGCTGTTTGGAAAGGTTTCCTGTGAGATGGTGGCACCAGGTGCGAAGGTAGTGTGCCAGGCAGTTCATATCCATCCAGTTTAATCTTGATGAGATGTTTTGCTAATGCAAACTCTTCATCATCCAACATCCCATCGCCATCACAGTCTGCAAGTTTCCAGATCTTCCCCAAGACGCTATTGGGTAGTTTAGAAGTCACCATCTCCTTCTTTGCACTAATCCCAGATATTTTGCCATTGATTGGTGACAGAGTGTAGAAAATCTCATCATAAGCAGGTTTATCTTTGGCAACAACCCACTCCTCTTCATCAGCTCCTTCCTTAGCGCCTTCCCCATACCCATGGCCAAAAGGTCCTGCCATGGTGCCATCGAACGCTCCACCATGTACCATCTCTGTGGGCATGTTGCTCTCTTCCTGTCTGATTAGGCTCATCAGGGAGGCAATTTTGTTGGCCAGCATGTTATCCACAGTTTCAATTAGCTTTGGTTTCAAAGAATGAAATTTAGTGAAATCACAATTCTCCAACTGCTCCTGTGAATGATACAGTGACAGTAGTTAAAAACGATTCCAATGCATTAAAAAGTTTAAAGAATGGGCTTAAAATTAAAATAGTCACGTGATAATTCAATTAAAATAAGTATCTTTTGAAGCTGTTTCTATAGCTGAAACTCCTCTTGATGGAGAAACAAAACACATGTACCAATATATTTCATCAAACACACTAAGACAGTTTTGCAACAGTGTATGAGTTTATTTATTAAATTACATTTATGGTGCAAATTTCCAAGTGCCGTGGATAAAACCACAGCGGCTGATGAATGTTACCCACAACTTTCCATTTGATGATTTTTTCCCAATCAAAGAAAGTGTGCAAGTAAGTCCTCAATCCTGCTAGCACTTATGCAAGAGTTCAGAGTTAAAAATAAAATCAAATGTTTGCAGGACTGATCTGATTTTATAGATTAGACTTCTTGGCTGTGGTTAGGTAGGAAAAGGTGTCCTTTACTAATAAAGAAAAGCTGAGATAATAGCAGCAATGTTTTATAGCAGTGCTGCCAGAACTCATGAAGTCAGATGCTCCCTGCAGAATTTGTGGAGTTTTCATCCTAACACCAGTGAGATATTTACCTAGGTAATATGTACTATTCCCACACAAGCCCAAGCACGTTTTTCCCCACAGCATCAGAAAGTTAAAAATGCTTCAGGCAATTATTAAGTTTTTTCTACATGCAAAATGCTTGCCGGGAAGAGAAAGTTACAGTGGACAAGGTTAAAAAACCTCCAGCATCACCATCACCACCTCCCACCTTTGGTAAAATTATGTTAAATTGCTTTAACAAATCCCTTCTATCACCTCAAGGAGCTACTCCTATACATATCAAAATGATCATGACATGAACCCAAGAAACCTGGAGCACAGGGTAAAAACAGTCAACGAACAACTCTGTTCAGGTGACATTTATACACAATCACCTGATTGACAGCACCTGATCAGAATAAATGTATGTAGTAGAATAAATCTCAGGAATCAAAGATCAACTTGCTATTGGTTTTGGCACAATTTTGTTTTCACACAATTTTGCTTTCTCACAATTTTGCTCCTCATTACAGAAGTGACTGATCTCCTGTACATATTTGCTGCCATCTGCTGCTGAGGCTTAACTGATATGTACTGTAAATCTGAAAGAGTTTCATTAAAATTTTGTTTCAATATTCAGATCTCTCATTCTCTCACTCTGCATCACAAGCAAAAGCAGCAAGGGAAGAAAGAGTCAACTTTTGCAACAAGATCCCCTTTCAAAGCCTAACTCATGAAACGCTTCCACCAATCCTGCCTGTGAAAACTTAGCTAAAATACATCTTATGCTTCATCAATGATTTGCTATCTCATGCCAGTAGTTGATTACCAGGTTAAATACTTCAGTTTATGAAAGAAATGTGTGTCTTCATATAGATAATCAGCCAGTCATCACTCCTGATGATAGCTGTGCAAGCATACCACATGTGCTGTCAGAACGATACGTCTGGAAAACATTCTCCATCACACTCATGACTAGTCCATGGTCAGAGCAAACTGCAGGCTCCTCATCCCTTGGTCTTCAGCTTTCAAGCTGTATTATCCTCTAATTCAAAGGCCATTTAAGAAGTTTATGATCTGAGATACAAAAATTGCCAATTGATGCTTGAAATCACTACTAACACTAGCTGTTTTTCCCTGGGATATTTTCTAACTCATCTCGAATCAGAGAACAGAAATAAATAGACAAGAAAGTGACAGAAAATTGGTTGAAAGACTGCAGAAAACCCAAAAGAGGAAGAGACAAAAGGTATTTTTAAATAAGTTGTGAGCATAAACTTAGAACTTCTCTCTCTCTCTCTCTCTCTCCTTCATAGACAGGAAAAAAGCCAAAGACTGTTTTCAAAAGCAAAAGGTTTCAAGCTGGACTTTTCAAGTAACACATTGCCTTTATTAGTAGTCACTAGGAAACAGTATCAGTAAGAACTGGAACACAGTAAAGTAAAAAATGAACTTATGACTAAAGATATCTTCATCTACACAAATATTTGATACTGTCATAAAAATGATAAATATAACCACATTTAGGATTCAAAAGAAGCCCCTTAAGCTGTGAGTGTTCATTGCCATTTTATTTGCACAAAGTCTTCAGTATTTCCTGCCAGGAGAGACCAAGTACTGACTAAAAGGAGAGTAGGTCAGATTTTTTTATTCCTTATTTTCATAGTCTTTATGTAGTCCTGTGTCACTGAATGCACACTTAGCAAGTTACCATTCTTTTTTTGGTCTGTACCACTTCCAAGTCACTCTAATGTCATATCAGTCAAATGACTGTCATTTCAACTGCTCTACACCCTCAGCTGTAACACTGAGATACTCTGTTCTACCTTTTCCATTTTTGCAATCCTGCTACAAAGTTAGCAATTATTTCAGTGGAATGGTAATCTACCATCTTACCTGCATTTTCTTCACTTCAGGGAAGTCCCCTGCTGAAATATGGTATTCCCTCTGCAGCTGAACATATATCTCAGGCAACTTGTTGATCAGTTCCTTCTTCTTATTCTCTTTCCCAAAGACAGAGGGCATCTCTTTTTTCAGATAGCTGATGATATAAGCATGAACCTAAAAAGAAGCAAAACCGAAATCAAAACTACTGTTTACCAACACTTAGCAGTAGTTTTCCTCACCTAAGTCATAAAAAGAAACAGAAATATGTTTCCCTAAGGAAAGATATTATCAACTACTCTTTCTGGAACTTCATGTTTACATGAACAGTTAGCTGCCTTTTAGTTATTATTAGCTTTTGCTGCTTTCAGCATTCCTTTGAGGGGCAGACAGAAAGGAAACACATTTCAAGGAAATACAGATGCACACTTGCTCTTTTAAGAAGAAGCTTGGTACAGCATTCTATGAGTACCAACAGCAAGAGAAAAGGCAAGACCACAAACCCCACATCCTGACAGAGAGCTCCAGCCACACTGGTCCATCTGTATGATTTGTAGCTCATTTGCCACAGCAGCCATTGTGGGTATCAATGGGATAATTCCTCCAGCAATCCAAGTATGCTAAGTGGCAGAGCTATCTGTTCAAAGTGATATTTCATTCCTACCTATTTACTGACAGAAAAGTGAGTACCTATAGTCTGTATTTATGTAGCCACCTATGCAGATGACAGAGCAGCCAGTTTCAACAGGAGCAGCATGCCATGGCTGCCTTGTGAAGCCCTAGGGAGAGAAGTAGAGCCTTTCCAGCTTATAAGGAAAGACACTAATTTAGGATGTCTTTAAACACATTGATTCTTGCATTGCCATCAAAATATCCATCCTGCCCACCTTCCTTATGCCTCTATTCTGAACCATTCATCTCCTCTCCCACCACCTTTCCCCACCAAAAGGATCTGCTTGGCCACAGAACAAGTGATCAGCTCCAGAACAGAAACACTGGTTGCACTTCCTAACAGAGGTGAGCTCACCTATCCAGATCATTGTGTGGACATTGATACTTATTTTGCACACAAGAGGGAAGGCACCAGGGCAGAGCCTTCTTTTAGAAGTAATGCTGCCCTAGGCTGTGACCACTGCAGGACCACAGCAGCCAAATGACCTCCACTACAAGATGTCTTTACATCTGGTCCTTGTTCATTTTAAAAGAATGTAGCTGTCCACAAATCAGAAGTTAGTTATAAGTTTCACACACACAGAAAAAAGAGTTAAAAATTAGGTATGTCTATCAAACTGTTGAGCAATAAACAGGTGAAATTTTGAAGACTGGGGGAAGACAAATTACCATTAAAAAGCATCAGCAAAACAAGTGATTACTTCAGTGTTGTGTAAGTATAATACTTAATACCTACCAAACCATGACAGACAGTGTGTTTTATAGCATTTTACACAAACCTTACACAATCTGCACATGGCAATTGCCCATTCATTTCCTTACTTGTTTAGGAAGAAACAGAAAAAAAATATTTGCTTTTAAAAGAAAAATGATGTAGCCAGTTTTTATGTGCACATCTTAAGTTCACAAATTTCACACAACATTTCCTTAAATCTAAAAAGAGTGCATGCATTTTAATGGCAAATTTACATTTCTGTAGAGGAGAAAAAAACTCCAGCATAAAGAAACATAAACCCTGAAATTTTCTAAGAGTACAGATGAAAGTATTTCTCCAGAATTACAGAATGGATTCAGTAAGGGTATTTTTAAGAGAGTTTATAAATAATTGTGAGTAATTTTATGGATCTTTTGTTGAAAATAATATTTCTATCAAACTCAGAAAAGTATGTTTATAATTCATAAGCACTAACAGTTTCACATGTGTATTCTAAGTGGCCTAAGGCCAGCCAGTATGCACATGTGTTTCTTGTAGATAAGAGCAGTCTCCATCTCCAAAACAGGACAGTGAGTCACAGGACTTAAGGAAGAAAAAAAAAAAGAAAAAAGCCTAATGCCCAAATCTGACAGCCTGTTAAGAGTTTGCTTTTGTTTCTATTTACTGTAAATGCTTTAGAAAATATTAAGAAGAGGACAGCACAGAAATAGGGTAAAAGAAACCCCACATTCAACACTGTAAAAAGCTCTTCTTGGTTGTCAATACTTCGAGAGCAGTTTGGAAGGCAGAAAAATGCCAGTGGATTACATTGCTGCTTTCCTGCACATAAACAGTTTTTTCCCCTTCCGGGACTATCTAACATATCCCTAAGACCACTGTGTACTGCGTTTACCTTTATAAATTTTTACTTTACATTTCATAGAAATATCTAAAAATTACTCAACTTACCCTCCTTCAATGCCAAAATGATTATAGCAAATGAAAACAAAATGCTGCCAACATTTACAAAACAGATTGGATCTGAGGTTGCTCTGGGATCAGAGTGACTTTTAACATAACATCATTGTGATTTTAAATGGAAGTTTCAAAGAAGCAACTTCTACAAGGTGCCCTAAAGCTCAGGCCACAAAACCCCCCCCCCAAACCAACAGCTCCCCTCATTCCCTCCTCCAACCCCCAATAATAACCCCACCAAAAACTCCTGAAACTCTATCTTCATATTCAGAAATTTAAATAAGCCAACACAGGAAGTGGTACATATCCCCAAACAACTATTCATATACCGATGGATTTGCAAGTCCTCTTCATTTCTGATTAGTAGTTCACATTAAAATATATTTCAAGGAAAATGCATTCGGTTTGATATCTGCACAGGAAATTAGAGCTCCTGTCTTCTACCAATAGCTTTCTCCTCAAGTGACTATCTTTTCCTTGAAAAAGTGACAATTCAATCCCAGATTAAAAACTGTGCCAAAAAGATGTTTTATAGCAAGAGAAAAATTGGCAAGGTTGAGAACACACTGAGAGCAGCAGAGACTGCTCATTCAATTTTGTTCTCTTCTTACCTTTGCAAGTCTTGCCCTTTTAATGAGATCATTGAGTTTCCTCACAGCAGCCTTCTGTGGGAGACTCTGGATATCCTTGAAAAGATCCTGTGCCTCGGCTTCAAAGAGTCTCCGGTTGTCTGTGTTTCGGAGAGGATGGGCCCAGAAGGAGCCAATGTAGACCCGCAGCACCTCTGGCGTGTCGATCACCTTTCCCAGGGACCACATGAGAGCACCGTAGACCCTCATCAGCTGCTGTGTGTCCACTTGGTCAGCCTTATTAAGGACCACTCGGATCTTGTCATCCTGGCCCCGGAACGACTTAATGGCCTCTGAAAACTCATCAGATATATCCAGCTTATGGGCATCAAAAAGCAGGATGATTCGGTCAACCCTCTCAGCAAACCACTGGAGGACTTGGCAGAAGTCGTAGCCTGAAGGAAGAACACACTTTTATGGTCTTACCATTCAGAAAAGTCTTGGAGAGTCTTGGAGAATGTAGGGCTGGGGATAGAGAACAAGAGGGTAACAGCCTCTACCTGGGGGCAAAAAGGAGATTTATTACTCAAGAGGACAGCATCTTTGGACAGTGAGGTCAGGACAACTGTATCCTGCATTTCCTTGGATCAGTCTCACTATTACCACCTTCTGTTTTTATCACTGCCCTTTTTTCTGTTTCACACCCACATCTGCCTCTTTCCAGGAGTCTGGTTCCAGCACAGCATCCAAGCTAAATAGGGCTGTGAGGCTCTCTTCATCACTGCCAATATTGGTCACTTTGGTAGTACTGCTTATCTCAATTAGCAAGGAAAATGGTTCAAATGCAGCATTTAAAACCATTTTCAAACTCATCTCTCCTTACCTTGCAACACTTGCCATTATTTTTGCTACAGCAGACTAAAAAGTACAATTTACAAGTAATGTGAGTACACTGCTGATAGCTTTGAGGACATGACATGTTACAGAACATGAGCAGTGACCTTCCTGATCACCTGAAACAAGCTTTATCACATTCTAAAGGAAAGCCAATTCAGAGCACCTGTCTAAATGCTTTTACAGGTTCAGCTGGTACCTAATCCCCACAACAAACATTATTCAGGAACTCCTTACTCAGAAGTGACACATCTAATCCGCAGAGTCACCACTGGTGATGAAGCTCTGGGTTTGGCATGGATGTGACTCATCTAGTATGAGTAAGGAACAGCTAAGTATGTACTGGGAGCCTTTTGCTTTAAAAAAAAACAAACCAAAAACAATTTCCATTTTCCTCTGAACTCTTTCTCCATACTCTTTGAAACACTTCCCTCACACTACTCAGTCATGAATGAAACACCCCTTCCCTTCCTAAAGGGGCTCCTCCCTACATCCTGCCGGACACTCATTTTTCCAAATCCTGCAGCCCACGCAGACATTTCTGTCTGCAAGGGCATGAACATCACCAGTGATGCTGCAGAAGCAGCACAGGGACGGACACTACCCAGGGGACAATGCTGGCAGACAACTGCACATTCTCCTCCAGCCACTTACACTGCCCCTGAACTGACAGGCAGGAAGTTTCTGGCACATCCTCCTGCCAACAACAGGAGTGGGAAAGGTGTGTCTTGAGACATCTTTGAATGCTGCCCTCTGTGTATATTTTTGACCCTTCAAGAAATCAGCTCCTTCATCTGTGGCCTGGATGCTTTCCAGATCTAAAAATAGAGCATGCTGGGAAATAGCGCATGTTCTCAAATTTTACTTAGTCCCTTTGCTGTTTTCCTGCATGCTAAATGAAAGCTACTATTTGAGTCCTCTCTTGGACTCAGAAGGCTTCAACTTACTCCTAGTGATACCTGTCAAATTTTAATATTGTACAGATGTTACATTCGTTCGTAGGTAAATAGTTAAGCAGTAGCTAGTGAGATGGGAAAAAAACACCAATAGCAAAGAGACATGGTCTTACACTGAGGCCTTGTAATGTTAGTCTTCCATCAAACATTTTAAATAAGAAAAGATGTAGGTTACCAATGTTAGACAGAAGCTAAACTTCTAGAAAGCAGAACCCTCTCTGACAGACACATTCAGGGGTAGCAGAAAACACCTTGTACAATCCTGCTTACATTTACACACAATAATTTAGAAAGTCCTCAAAGCAACTCAAATTCAAAATGTGCTAAGTTAGACTTATAGCATAAATATGTCTAAGTCAGACTGACTCCTTCAAGAAGCAGGTCAGACAAACCTTGCTATTTGCAGCATCACAGGACAACTCAAGTTTGTGGCCAACAAAACCACCTCTATGCAAACTGCATAAGCAGCCCAAAAGCCATTTACATGAAATGTATCTGACCATGCAGTATTTCAGCCAAGGTTGAGTGTAGGAATTTCTGATCATGATAGCATGGAGTATGTGTATGCAATAAATGCATAGGCACTTGTAAATAACTCCTTGTATGGTGATGCCTAAGTGTATGAAACCTTTATTTCACCGTCCCTCAAAGCTTGGGACACTGAGAGAGCAGTGCTCTAAAGCCAACTCCCAAAACCTCATATTTGGTACAATGACACTTTAAACATGATTAAAACTAACAGCATACAGGAGAACTACACTTTGATAAAAGAACTATGACAAGGGACACATTCAAGACAATCTTTATCATATGTAAAAAAATAATCAAATTAAAGCCTGTGAAACAGGTAAGAGTTTGAGGTAATCACTGAACTATGTCAAATTAGGTGGAAGTCTATCATATCAAAGGGCAGGCCAGCTAGGCTGTAACAATTGATAAGGCACATACCATCCTGACAAGGAGTTTCTGAACAATAAGGGAACAAGAGCCATGTTTTGTTAAATCCCAGGAGCAATTCTAGATGGTAGTGAAGAGTCATGGTCCTTCAGGCAAAACAGGACTACCAGTGAAACATAACCTGGAGAGAAACACAAATCTGTCCTGCACTTGAAGTCTGAGACTTCCACAGCCTTACCAAATGGTCTTGAATTTGTTTACACAATTGTTCCCTTTTTCAGTGGCATATTAATGCAATACTCTAGTTTTCTGCTTATTTCATGTTTCCTTCCATACTGTTATGAAAGTGGCAACAGATGCTGCCATATATAATTTTCTCTTGATTTAACAAGCAAAGAAGGGGTAAGTTTTAACTTGAGGAGGAAAAAGGGAGCTGGAATCCACAACGGAAAAGCAGACCACTGCTGATTTTATCAGACTGTGTAAACTGGGATCTAAATATTTTGTGGACATTTTATCAGAAGATTTTTTCAGGACTAAAGATCATTAGTCGCACTCTCAAGCTTTTGTCCAAAATATGAGTGCCAACATGCAGTATTTGTTTTATTTCTGGTTTCACAACATTCAAGTCTTTGCTTGCAGAGATGTAGAGCTCTCATGCTGTTCATCTCTACTATTTCACCAACACATCACATAAAGGAATGCCATGACTATGAGTAATAAAGAGGACAAAACATCACTGAATAAAGAATCCAGAAGCATCTGGTAGACCAGTTTATTAGGTAAGCATAATTTAGATTATAGTTCTAAGAAGTTAGTCCCTTATTCTATCAATTTATTATAAAGACAAGACTACTGTTGCATAGCTGCCATATATTGTGCTTTCACCAGGATTTCCTCAAAAAATTCCAGGTGTGATATGGTAAAGAATTGTTTATTTCCTCTGACAGAGACATGAAACACAAGTTTCCATTTCTTAAGCAAAGGCCTGAAAACAGAGGGCAGCATAAGCCACACCCTGCATCACTACCATTTACAACTCCACAGAAAAGCTGCATGCACTTAAATGGAGCTGAAGAATGCAAGGAAGAAAGTTGTTTACATTATGCTGTTCTGTTTAAATACTTTCTCAAGACAGGCTAATGTTTAAAACAGCTTGATAAACAGTGCTCAATTCTCTGCAGAATTTTCATATTATTAAAAATATTCCCATTTGCTCTTTCTCCTTCTACCATTTGACTTCCTCTTTTGACTGTATTATATTATGGCATGACTGAGCAACCTTAAGAAGCGGCTCTAGCAGCTGTGCCCACAAAAACCCAGCTTATTTACAGCCCCATCCCTGAATTTTTCAGACATGACCAACCTACAGCTATTATGAAACATTTCTTCACTCATGAACTTCAATAGTATATATAAGAGTCATTAATACTTCATGGAAAGCAATTAAAATGATCAAAATAAGGCTTTTTCTCGGGAGTGACAAAGCACTAATTAGTCAACAGACCATGCAACTGTAGCCATTTGCAGCCATAGCAGCAGGATGACAGAAATACCAACCCCCACCAGCTTTCAAGAGAAAAAATTCCGAAGCTGCATCCAGCCTTAAAATATGGGTTGTACAGGGCTTGCAGTACAAAAGTACATACAGTACCACTAAAATAGACTTCCCAGAGATTAGGATGCTGATTTGTCCAGTAGAGCAGAAAACATTAAGTGAGCTTGGTGCTTATAAAGCTCTGCAACTCACCTCTGCTGATGCGCTGCTTCTCTCCAGAGAGAATGCCAGGGCTGTCAATGATACTGATGCTCTTCAGGACCTCGTTGGGTAGCTGAGAACACATGAACCTGCAGGAAAGCAGGGAAAAAACCCATCAACAATAGCTCTAGCTCACATACAGATTATTGCTTGAGAGCTCCCCATTACATATCTGATTTTAGAAAGACTCAAATGAGACTCAAAACAATTTCTGAATCCTGGCAAACCTCTATGTTTCGCAGGCAAACGTGTTTAACAAAAATTATGAAGAGAGCTTCTCAAAAAAACCCCACAGGGAAACCTTGTAAAACTGTACATCTAAGTGCTGATAAGACTTCAAATTTTGCAAGAGCTGACAACTTGGGCTGTAAATGCAACATTAAAAAGATTCCATCAAACCCATTTTTGGAATCTTTTTTAGATTCCAAAACGGGAATCTTTTTTAGATTCCAAAACTAGGACCAAATTTAGTACACACAAGAGAAAATTCTTGATGTACTCCAGCCTATGCCTAAACTCAAAGACCGAAAAGGGGAGGAAGCAGAAAGCCATACTGACAATATGTTTATGTTATGGTCCAGTCCCTGCCCCATCTCCCTCTTGCCTGATTTAAGAGTGTTTGAGTGATCCCTACTCCCTAACCCACCACTCTCCTCAGCTGGAGCACCAGTGAAAAACACCAGTATTTCTCCCACAAACCGAGCCGAAACTATCACACTGCCAGAAGCAGGAGTTCAAATTACACACAGTATCCTCTAAACAATAACCTCCTGCCTCTGCAACGGGAGGCAAATCAATGGTGGTATTACAGAAGAATAAATAATTGACAAGGACTCAGAGCTGTGCAGAACACGTGGTGTGTTACTTGCAAGCTACAATGATGCTTCTGTGACAGTTAATGGCTGAAGAACTTCACTGCCCTTCATCATAACCTGCCTTTAAGAGATTTGCATAAGAGTTTAATCTTCTTATCAGGGAGCAGCTGAAGATACAAATGAGCACACAGAGTAACCCTCCTCCGGCGAGGCTGCCCCACACAGGGTTAAGCTATAGCCTCAGGCTCCAAGATGGGGCTGCCTTACATCAACCTATGGCTTCACTAAGCACAATGCCTCAAAAAACAGGGTATCACAGACAGGAAACTGTAGCTGTGCTGAGGTTAAACAAGACTTTTAAGGCCTTGGATGATCTGAGTCAGGAAGAGTTCAACCAGTCAAGTAGCAGATACAAAATGTAAACTATATCAAAGTCTAGATGGTATTTTATACAATACAAACTATTCAAAGGAAATTGAAAAGAAAACAAGTCTTAACACCTCACTTCACCTTATTCTGCAAGAGACCTTGTAGCAATGAACCTTTAACAAAAGCACACAGTGTGCCTTCTTGGATAAAACAGAAATGGCAGCATCACCTGCGCCTCTCCCTGAAACCCAAAAGGGCATATGGAAACAGCAGCCATCCAAGCCTGATAGAACCTGAGGGTATGTAAACATAAATTACATTATTTGAACTTGCCAAAACCTAAAGGCAGTGCTATGTCAAAGCAAACACATTACGTGGAAGCATAATGGATGTGCATAAGTGACAAAGAAAATACATTTAATCATGTGTACCATTACAAAAATACATACACCACTAGTATGTACATCATGAAGTAGCTTTCATATATTTAGAAGTGTGAAGACTGAATGTTAATGTATGTTTTTTCTTATCACTCTCATCCAACCTTAGAAAGCCCAGTGCTTGTTCAGTATCACCAAGATGTTTCTAGACCAATCTTATGGGAAGAAAGGCACTGTTATGCCAGCTGAACAATACAGCAGTGTCTTGACTCAGGCACCACCCAAACTGGGACAGCTGGAAAAGACCATGCAATAAAATAGAGAAAATAGAGAATTACAGGCCTCAGAAACGCAGACACTGCCATTTTTGCAGCAGTCACTACTGGCAATGGGAGGAGATGAGTAAACACATAGGAAATAGAAGCATGAACTCAGAATTAATGCTTGTTAGCTTTTAGAATATGTCCATCAGATGAAGATGAAAGATGGGTTAAAAATCTTGCCTCCAACTAATATTTTTGACAACTATAATGATAGTGGTAATTGAATGTCTCTTTTCAACACTGAGACTTATTTCTTAACATACCACTTCATGCAGGTCATGTAAGTGCTACATCACAAAAACCAGAACTACACACTATCCACCTGAATGAGAGATTTTTTTAAAAAGTGTTACAAAAACAGTTGTATGAATGACTGTAATTTCTTATGACACATCAAAATAGACCAGGACCATGGATTTCTTCTCAGCAGCACTAATTTATTTGCATGGTTTTCTGCATGTAAATTACTGTATAATGCAGTATTCTTCCCTCACTAGCATCCAAGGGCACACTAGGTCCTGTCCCTCTTCGGTTTCCTCCCCAGCTTTTCTTAAAAGTATACAGGATAAGTAAGAGTTTAATAGAGGAACACCTCCCACAATCAGTGAGATACAGGGGGCAATTAGAAGGGGTCATGGAAAAAGACAAAAGCAAGGTAACATCAATAAATTAATGCAGCTAATTACTAAGTACAAGCCTTGATTGTGATACTGTGTTCTTGTTTGCTTCATTTTTTCCATTACCTCAGTCCCTGCTTCCTGTCATTTGGATTGTTAGACTTGGATGAAAAGGATACTCAACTTCATAGTCTAAGGGTTCATAGCCTTAAGTTCCTCCATAAAACAAAACCTCAGGATTGGGAAACTATTAAAAAAATTAAATGGGGGTGGGGGGAAGTAGAGAGAAGTCTATTATGGCAGGTGTGAAAAATGTAATATTGGACAAAAAGAACTGTCAGCATGGCAAATGAGAGAAGGAAAAGTAAAATATGTACTATGATTACAGGTAACCTGGGAGGAACTCAAAGATACTGAAGCCTAAGACAATTTCATCTAAGCAAAGCCACAAAGAGAAAGGAGTTGGTAAGTTTTGAAAAATGCTAGGGAAAGATAAGCACCCAGATCTCTGTTGAATAGCTAACGAGTAAGCGTGAATGTTGAGGAAGATAAGGGTGCTCAGAGTACTTCAATACAACAATATCACAGTCACCAAAAGAACTAGAGTAATTTGGTCAGTTACTTTGAAAGTACATCTTTGTAGCTAGCCAATAATCTTGCTTGCAGTCAGAACCTGACATAAATAGTTAGACGATTTAGGCAAAAAATTGCATTGCCACTCATCCAAACAAACACATACCATTATTAAATGTTCTGTGCAAATAATAAATATTAAGCAAAATACAATTCATATAATTTTTATTATATTAATTTTTTGTAGAGAGAGCACAATGGTGAGGAAAGGGAGAAACAGAAAAGTGAACTGGAAGACAGAATTTAACCAATCATCTCAAAATTGTTATTTAAAATGGGACTTGACTACAGTCTCCCACAGCACATATTCTTATCTCTGCAAAGCGATAGCCAAGCCAACTGTAAGCAGCTATAAACTTTCTTCTTTGAATAAGCACAGCAACAGATAAAATTGTACATGATGAACTTTTAACACGCATGCCAATATTTATCAGCCAAACAGGAAATTGTATTGTTAAAAAGAACCAATTTAGATTAATTGGCTTGCAAAGTGAGGCCTCCATGTCAAGCTACCATCAAATACAGGAAGAAAACAAGGTGATTGCTCAGACAATAAGAATAGAGTTATTAGTAACTAACTTTCAACTGAAAATATTCAGCATGCTATTTAAGTTTACTATCAAAATGTTCACAGCCCCTGAACAACTCTTCCCTTTTTACAAATACACAGCAAAAACTAACACTATCTCCCTGATCTATGGAACTACCTGAACACCCAGGCAGTTAATATTAAACACTTAACAGCTTGAGCTTTTATTTTATCCGTGGGACACATTCAAATCTTTTCCTTCTTGTATCTCTTTTTATATATCCCAGCAATTCATAATTTCAAATAGCTATATCCAGTGAAATCAGTGCAAAGGAATAAGACAGCACCAAAGGGAAAATAATTGTTTCTCTTTTTTTTTTTTTAATGGTAGTTTTAAAAAATAGTACTAACCTATCAGTTTTATTGAGTAGAATTTTTGCATAAACTTATCCTGAGTTCCACCTGGAGTCACAAACAAGTCACCCAGTGGATCATTTCTACAGTTTTCTATGAACTGGTTTTAACAACTATTTATTATTCAGATGACTGAATAACTCTGTCATAATGCCACCCTACCTAGTACTGCCTTTTTTCATTTAATTCACCTGAGCTGCCAGCATTCCTGCTTGTATTTCAACATTTATTCCATGTTGTTCAAAACAGAATGTGCCAAAATTTAAATGTAATCATCAGAAGACAGAAAGCAAGATGATCTCACCTGTTCAGGAAAGCATTTCCAAAGCGGCCGAGTTTCCGAAATGGCTTCTTAGGATCAACAACCAGGGCATTTCCAGGAACATTTCCTTCTGTTTCTCCATACATTACAGCAATAAAGGAATCTGTGGTAGGCTCTGGACCAATCCTCATGCCTGGAAAGTCTTGCTCAAGCAGGTACCTGGAGGTAGAGAACACATAAATGTATTTATACACAATTGCTATATTTATACTTAAATATTCCAAAAGAATGAATGATTGGGATCCATGGCAAAAGCAAATTTGCTTGAAAATTCCCAAGGATATGCACATTCTCTAAGATTAAGATTATATTTTTCCTTTATTTCATTATTTCTGTTAACTGGGGAAGGAGGAAGAGAACTGACTTAGTTTTTCACTACATCTAGGTAAAAGGATAAAGTAAATCCCTTTACAAATAGTGTGGAAAGCACTCCCTAAACTGCAGCACCTCAACTATTTAAGTGGATGCTTCCTACCAAAGATCTGAGTGCTGTAGGTTACCCTACAACACATGACTGCTTTTCTGAGTGTTTCCAAGCCTATACCAGTGCTGCTGGTACAAAAAGGGAATGGTTTGAAGCTGCAAGTGAGCAGATTCAGTTTGACAGATCCAACCCTTTAATCAACTTGGTGTGATCTCACGAAATTTAACTCATCTTATCAGAGGCAAAGAGAACCACTATGAGGCAATAAAATTTTATCTCTTTCGGAGTGAGGAAATTTTTTCCTTCTTTTTACCTGAACATCAAAAATTAATTGTTAACTAAGTCAGACCTGCAGAAATTTAAGCCTAACACCAAAGTACTTCCAAAAGGCATCAAGTCAAGCAGTGCTCTACCACCAGAAACCATCCTGCACTTCCCTTTGAGTAGTCCACTGACAGAAGATATGGCACAAACTCAGAGGGCCTTGACTTTCCAGACAACAAGGTCTGAAATTAATTTAGTGTGTATTTAAGTATTAAAACGTAATGGAACCAGGGCATTTATTTACATAAAATGCCTGTCTGCATCCCTTCATGGATGGCAAGTGCAAAGAAGTAAAAGCAACGCCAAGTTCTTTGAGCAAACCTCCCTCTAGCACACATTCTATGACAGCTGCCATCCTTCACAGAGACACAGACAGCTCTGCTTAACTTTACAGCAAGAGTGTTATTGTCCTCAGGCACAACAGCACCATCTCGGCGCTCCAGACTAAAACAAGACATTTTCAATGTCACCCTGCAGTTCCTATAAAAAACCCAAAACACCACAATTTTAATCAAGTATATTTTAGCCATTTACATAATCAAAACAGGATTTACATGAGAATTTTTCTTCAGGCAAAGGTGGTGGTCCTGCATGCAGCGACAGCACTAATTACCTTTTAGTGCATTTATATTAATGCTGCTCTTTTAATAAAGGTTTATTCTGGACTTAATCTAACAGTGCTATGTCTATTCTGCTATAGCTTCCTAAATCAATACTGATTTGAGAGGACTTGCTGTTTGCTTTTGCTGCAAAAAACATTTTACATAGTATCTATACTTGCTGAACAATTTCTGTTTTCAAATAAAGTACCCAAGCATTCACAAACTTTATAGATCAGTGCAGAGAAGCTGAATTTAAGAAACTAAATATATGTTACATATTTCAAAGACTGTTTTCCATGAGCCTTAGCAAATTGGCTCCAATTCGCTCAACCTATGATCAGGGAGCATGGAACAGTTATTTACATGAGATTTCCTGTAGCTTTCTGCTTCCAAAAAAAGAAATTAAAAAAATACCAATACTAAAACTTGTGAGGAAGGAGGAACATAAGAGGAGGAACATAAGAACAATCATGCCAGAACATGCCAATCTGTTTTATCTCTAGAATAAGCTGTACCTAATGCACAGTAACAGGGAAATAAAACTGACCCCTCTCCAAAAGCAAATGAAACAACACTCAAACCTCTCTGCCCACACACGTTTGTAAAATGCAGCAGATCCTTCATTGTACAAATTAAATCATTAAATTATCTGAATTAAATGAAGACAAAATTCCTTTAATTGCTCATCAGTTGAAGCCCTCATGGAAATCCAGGGTTTTCAAGTGTTGTGGCAAACAGCTGAACACCTGAAACGCCAAAGTGTGTTCCCAGCTCTTTACAGAACACCATTGCACACCAGTTCTCTAAAACAGGGTGCCAAGGCTAATTCACAAGAGCCACTAAAAATTTCCAGCTTGGCATTATCCATGGCTTTGATTTTGAAAAATCAATCATACTTTTGTCTTCTAAAAAGAAGTTTTTAACTTGCCACGATAAAATGTTCTATTTCAAACGCTGCTTTTCCTCATTTCCCTTCTTTTAAAAGACAAAGGGTCTCTCTAAGAGAGAGCTCTGTAAATAAGCTCTTCTATAGATACAAATTGTCATTGCCAGGCTTCTACTGACAGAGGTAGCAACTCCTAAGGTGACAGACAACATATCCAGAAGATGCTCCAAGAACAGCAGTAAAGAACATATATTGAATTAAATGCACAGGAGTGAAGTCCCACATCCCAGGTCAAGGAAAACTACATGGTGGGATCTAAATGCAGTAGCAGACACCTCCAGGGTAACAGGATAATTGCCATCTATCGTAAGCTCATAAATTATGGCATGATTGTGGAAATTCAGTGGAGACAGTTTTTAGATGCCTAAAAAAGTAATTTCATTGCCTGTTCATGAATTTGCAGTAGCTTTAAAGAGTTACAGGTATGGAGTATCTTTCATGATTTCCAACATCTCTTTCTGATGCTCTGAACTTGATAGCGCAAATTCCGATTAGCATTTTATTGAAATGACTAAACCAGAATAAAGTGCTACTGAACTGCAATGATACTCCCAAGTTAATGTCATAAAGGCAGCTTTAAAAAAACAGACTTTTATAGCGATAACAATCCAGGAAGGCAAGACCTCCTTCCAAATACCAAGCCCCACCCAACAGTCACAATGCTCTGCCTGGTACAACTATTAACAGACACAGAAATCCCTTTGCATCACAGGTATTTTCCATTAAGATTGGCTCACAATTGCACATCAAGAATTAGTACAGACTAAAATAAACCTCTTCTTGAGCACTGGCTGTGCTCAAGTGTGATGGGTTTGGCTGGGACAATAACTACTATGTGGCTGTGTTCTGGATATGTGCTGAAAAGTGTTGACAATACAGGGATATCTTCATTACTGCTGAGCAGCACTCACACTCAAGGCCTTAAGAATCAAGGCCCTTTCTGCTTCTCACCCCACTCTGTGAACAAAGAGTTAAGAGGGGACACAGCTGGGACAGCTGATCCCAGCTGACCCAAGGGATGTCCTGTACCATATGGCATCGTGCTTAGCATATAAAGCTAGGAGAAGAAGAAGACACTTGGAATGATAGCATTTTCTCTTCCCAAGTCACTGCTATGTATGATAGAGCCCTGCTTTCCTGGGAATACCTGAATATCTGCCTGCCCACGGAAAGTAGTATATGAATTCCTTGCTTTGCCTTGCCTATGATTCTTTTACTGTACCTACTGAACTGCCTTTATCTCAAGCCATGAGTTTTCTCAGTTTTACCATTCTGATTCTCCCCCCACCCCACTGTGCAGGGTGTGAGTGGCTGTGTGGTGCTTGGCTGCAGGCTGGAGCTGTGGGGTGGGCTAAGGCACAACACAATGTAGCACTCTTCTCAGTGTGAAAGAATAGTTTAACTCACCCACACAAAAGCTAAGAGTAGTCTTCTGTAAATTGAAAAGCTGTCAATATTTCTGTACCAAATGCTTCATTAGCACAGGAAAATACCTGGATTTTCAGCATCTGCAACTACATGCTCTTCTCAGGAATTTTCAGCAGAGAAGTTCAAAAAGGTTCACAGGAAGAATGCTTAAAAATAGCCAATGCCCCAAAGATAGTCTAGATCAAACAACAGACATCCTGTTGATTCTTCTCTCTTTGTTTTTACCTGGGCTATAACCTTTCAGCTTTGCCAATAAACATTCATCTAGGTTCCTCTGCAAGATGTATAGCCAGACTATGGGGAACTAGCTTCCAAAGCTCCCAGAGATAGAAAAGATTACTCACAGTTGCAGATACACGTTATCATCTGAAATCTAAATGTATTAGCTAGGCCACACTAATGCTTAAAAGCAAGTGAGCTGGACAGAGAAGCACTGAACAAGGATACCCTGTGATGCACTGGGAGATAAATGGCTCCTTTATAGGGCTGCTCATCTCCATACTACATACTGCACCAAGTATTAAGGGTTTTTTTAACACAGCAAAACTAGATATTTGCTTTAGTGTAAGAATTCTGCTCTAAATAATCCAAAGCTTTCATGTAGAGCTAGTGAAAAAGTTACAGCCTTCACCCAAAGAAATTAAGAGGCACCTTCCTCCCACTTCATCCCCAAATAAACAGATGCAGCTACACAAGTGATTGCACACTACTTGCAGACTCTAGACATTATGCAAAAGGGTGCTTTCACAAAAGTCAGCTCTGGCTGAGTTAAATAGCAGGAAGTTTACAATTTTTAACCTCTGAGTAATACCTGTGAGCCAAGTAAAAGCACAGCTTGCCAATCTGAGGAATTTACTTCTGGTTTGTCTCATGTTGATAAGCTCTTTAAAAAAAAATCAGTCTCCTACACTTCTAAAACAGAATGAAAGAAGCTACTTATTCGCATTGACTACCTCCTATCTCTTTTTCATACAGTACAATTCTCCTCTCCCATCCCCACTTTCCCCACTTTTTTTCCTAAAAGAGGCATGAGAAATTGAGACAACTACAGAAATTGCAAGATAACAATTGGCTCTCATCATACTCCCACTTCATTAAACACAACTGGACAAGCATTAACATTTGGATGTATTTGTTTGAATTGTCAGCACTGTCAAATAAGTGAATAAAACTATCACCACACTACAGCTTAGACAGCAAAACTGACTGGTTTCACTGCATTGCTCCAAGTGCCAAAGCGGATAAACAGCACTGAGGGAAAAAACACAAGAGCTGTTAGAAACCTGGAAGTGTTTGTTTCCATATCTTAATCCCCAGGGACATTCAGTCAGTGGTACATCAGTGTTTTCCATAAAGACTTAGTGGAAGGAACTGGGTGGATGTGGATGTGTCAGAGGTATGAAAATGTGAAGTTCTCACGATAACGTCTCAATCAAAATAAATCCCAAATGAATATTTGACAGCTAAACATAATTATTATGTTCCCACATAAACCCAACAGTAAACACTTAAGTAGACCTAATATGCCCTCCTGACTATGAAGTCAAGAAATGTGAACAAAAGGCAGTTTTTAATTATTTATTTAAAACTTAAAATAACTTTTGCTTATTAAAAAGTTTGGAGGAATAAATCCCCTATAGTGTTACTTCATCCTAAGAAAAATAATCTAGAACAAATACAGGATTATAACAATCTTGAGAGGGTATGACATTTTTCCATGGGAGATTCAGACTACCAGAGGATGAATTTATTTCTGGATGACCTGGACACTATAATATTTTTCCACATCTTCTTCTAGGTCTTGAACACAGCATGCAAGAACTTCTCTTTTTTTGCCCTTCTTTTTCTCCTCAAAATTGGATTCTGAGTAGCAGTCACTGTGACACTATTGTCTAAGTTGCTGCCCATATTCAGTGGAGCATTTTTTCATGCTGATTTAGCCAGCTATTATCTATGCTATAGAAAACACTGAGGTAAGCAGTGTTGATCATAGTGAGAGCCTTTAGAAGCAATAAAAGATATTCTGCTACAGATTTGGCCTCTGTAGTCAATGCCTGTCTCCTCCAATACCTTGTACAAGATTAAACTGCTCTGCAAGCTACCTAAAATGGGCACAGCAGAAAGGGGGAAGAGGATAAAAAGAAGGGCACATCACAGTAGAAGCCATATCTTGCATCAGGTCAGGTATTTTAACAAAATACATGAGAAACCATCTTTGAAAACTTCATCTCTGTCAAAATTGTCTAGGCATCTTCATCTGGCATCGACAAATGCTTAAAAAAGCTGGTAAGAGCTGTAATAAAGTATAGGTCCTTTCTCATTCAGACTGTACATTAGTATCAATCAACCCTTTAGCTCAGCATTTTATTGTTAAAGTGATTTTATTGTTAAAGTTACTCACAAAGCAACAGTAGCAAAAATACACCTGAGGCACTGCAAGAAATACTAATGTTTCTCAGCACAGTACTGACTTATACTTCAGTCAAATATGGGCAGCTATAAAGGACAGAAAGGCTGAATGTCCATAAATCCAGAACCTGTGTTCTCAACCAGGGCAGACTCTTAAAGGAGGAGAGACCCTGAGTTTTCTATGAATTGCAAATAACAGAACAACGCTGCTGACAGACAGCACGAGTTCTGGTATGGACATATTTCTGACCATTCTGCCTCCCTCTGTATTACCTGTGCTCTCCTCATCCCTTGTCCATAAGCCAAGTCACAACACTTATCAGGAAATGTATACAGACTAACAAGACAACTATAATTTTAAAGAAGAAAATGAATGAATAAACCTAGAGAAACATTGGCAAAATCCAGATCAAAAACCCCTCCCCCCACTCACCATCTTGTGACTGTCTGTGGAGATCCTGAAACTAAGTTTCTTTTCTTTTAATTACAGACCTATTTATATTTTAAAAATATTCCTCTGAGCAACACCTCTTTATGCGTTTGTGGGAGTTCAGTAATAATCAGGAAAGAAACCATGTTCGACTTCAAGCTTTCAATTAGCTAGCTGTAAAACCTGAAAAGACACATGATTAGTTCTGTAAACATCTGAAAAGCTCTCAGGTGATTAAAGGTAAACATCGATCTTCAGGGGAGAGGGGAGGAAGGTATTTTGCACTGCAAAAAGAAAACAGTGCTACAGAAAGGCTGCCTGTAATCTTTGGAACTGAAAGATAAATATTTGTAAATTTTACAGAAGGACTATAATGAACTTCACATATAAGCAGGTCAAAATGTGAACCAATGATCCCTCAGTGTCTCTTGCAGAGTTGGGCAAAACAGTAGACTGATTTGTAAGGGGCATGTGAGAGGGACAAACACACTCAAAATATTTACAGATTCATAGCATTGTGCTTACCCGAGATATGCTTCAGCTTCCTAAAAATGAGTTACTAAGAAACTTATAAATAAGAAATATAAGAAAGACAGAAAATACTACAACAGGAACAACAATGTTAAGGAGCCTTAGTAGTGATACTGCTTGATACTGCTTCAACGTAATTGATCAAAATAAACACACATGGAAGATTTTCCAGATACCACGTGTTTTTTGCCCAGAACTCTTGTCACCTTACTCTTCTATGATCACATCCGATCTGTGCATTAAGCTACTTTTGGGAAAGAAAGGGGAGGAGATAAGGTGATCCCCCATGGCCGGTGCAGTCATACCGTTTAAACACGCAGCCCCTTTGAAACAACTTAGGGATTAAAAGAACTAAGAGGAAGTAGACAACAGGGTTACACTTTCTCAGCAGAACATGAAATGGAGATAATATTCTTGAACGGGAAGCAAGCGGCGAGCTACAGAGCGTGTGCCAGGGTGGGGAGCGGCACACCCTCGACACAGCTCGGAGGCTCTCGGCAAGCCCCGCTCGCCGGGAGGGTCGAGGCTCCAGCCCCGCCGCCTGTCACGGGCACGGCGCTGCCCGCACGGGGCGTGGGAGGGATTTACCGCAGGCAGCGGTACCATGCCGGGCAGGAGCTGAGCCAGGATGACCGAGCGGGCGGCAGGGGACGAGGCGCGGGCGCCAGCCGGGCCCGCGGGAGCGGGGCCGCGCACGCCGGGGGTCACCTACCGGATGAAGGTGGTCTTGCCGGTGCTGTACTGGCCCACCAGCAGCACCATGGGCTTGTTCTCGAAGTCGGCCTCCTCCAGGGCGGGCGAGTGGAATTCATGGAAGCGGTAGTGCTCCTCCAGCGGCAGCAGCTTGCGGAGGTAGAGGTCCCGCAGCCCGCCGGTCACCGTCTGCACCACGTCGGCGCCGCCGCCGCGCTCCCGCCCGCCGCCCTGCTTTCCCAGCCAGCTGAACATCCCGCCGCGCTGCCACTGCTGCCACTGCCACTGCCACTGCTGCCACTGCTGCCGCTGCCGCTGCCACTGCTGCCACTGCTGCCACTGCCGCCGCTGCCGCCGCGCCTCCCGCGCACGCAGCCGCCGCCGCAGACCCGCCCGGCCCCGGCGAGAGGCGGTGCCGGCAGCGCTGCCGCGCTCCACTCAGCGGCCGGGCTGGGCGGGGCCCCGCTCCCTGCCGCACACACCCTGGGAGCCGGGTGGGTTTGGGGTTCTTCTGAAAGGGAAGTTCGTCTGGTGTTTTTTTCGAATCCGATGGTTTTTCTTTTTTTCTTTTTTCTTTTTTTTTTTGGCCACAAGTCCGTTTCTGGAGGTTTAATTGTGCCTGCTGCTCTTCTGCGCTAAAATCTCAGCCCCTTGCGATGAAGTCCGGAAACACTTTGACAGCTCCGATCTGAACGTAGAATGGCCCAAATGCTTTTCGTGCTTTTGTGATGATGGTTGCTGTCTTTGGATGCAAAAGAAATGTGTGACTAAGCGCCGTGGTGTTTAGCTGCGACATCAGGCAACTGTTTTAAACACAGTGAAAAATCTTAGTAAAACAGGGAAGTCTTTCTGTGAGACGTGTGTAGAAGACACGACCATTAGTTCTAACCCTAGGTCCTGCCACCTTGCCCATTGATTTTACAGGAGATTTTAGTGGAGGGTAACACCGGCTTCACTACAATCTTGGGGAAATCAATAAAACAAGTATTTTTTGTCCTCTGACATTAATGTTTGTGCTCAGTAACTAAAAAAAAACAAACAACCAAACAAACAAAAACTTGGGACCTCCGTTAAAAGCAAAGGAGTGGAAATTTTTGCTGAAACTGTGTTTAAACACTGTATTACAAATGTGCCTTTTGTGTGACACACTTATGGCTCCTTCAGAGCATCCATATCATATAAATCCCCTTCTGCTGGTCCAGCACATCTACTGTTTCACATTTTTATCTTTGTACCTTTCTCATCTTCATTTCCATATTGAATGCTGCATTTTCTCGATATGCTCTGGGTCTTTTCTAAATACATCAGCAAGTTTAGATGTGCTCTTTTAATCTCCTTCCTCTCTATGCTGTTCCTCAAAGAACAGATGTTAGACTTTAGCAATGCTCAGTTCTGGGCATTTAACCTCTTTGCCTTTTCTTGGTTCCTTGCTTTGCATTTTATTTAGGGCTGTGCGTATATTTTGCAACTTTCTTGTTGCAATTTCCATGCTGAGTCCGAAGATTTTATACCATTTCACATAGGGTCTTGCTGACCAGTTTCCTCAGTTTTTAAAATCTCCTTTTCATAGTATTCCTTTAATTGTCATTCATTTTCTATATGGCTTAATTAATACACAATTAAGTTATCCTTGTAGTTACTTACACCTTCTCTATTTTACTTCAGTAATTTCTTTTAAATTAGTCTTGTATCACCACATCTTTAGAGGTCTGACTGCTCCTAATTATTAATTATCTGCAAAAATATCTGAGCTGTGGAAAACCTAAGTACTGCAGTGTGGAGTGAGGTTCCTTTCCCCTTTGTCTGTGGTGCTAAATCCAGTATTTAGTGACTGGAGAAGCTTACATAGCTCACATGCCTTACAGGGCAGGTATGATACTGCCTCAGACTGTCCTCCGAGTCTCTGGGGATTCATGATTCAGTGCAGGACTGAGGCAGATGCAGAGCCATTGTATTTTTTCAGTCCCTAAAGATTTTCCAGTGAATGTCTCAATCAGTTTTTTGAATGCATAAAATTTTGTCACCAAGAAAACTTAATTACATGTGTGCAGAACTACCTCAGTCTGTTTTAAACCTGCTGTTCACTAGTTTTGTCTGATCCTCTCAAGGTCTTGTGATAGAAGAGATGTGCACTGACTTCATGCATCTCTCTTTTCTGCCTTTCACTCCTCCTGTTCTTTTTCTGGGTTGCAGATTCCTCAGCTATTTGTACCTTGGGTGGAAGCAGTTCCACCTCCTTGATCAGGCCTGACATTTTCCTCTGTATTCTTCTTGAACATAGAAAACTGAAATACTGAGTAATTATTCCATGCAAGATTTTTGAAATGGGGTAAAGTGCTCATTGTTCTCCATGACCCTTTCATGTCTGCTGGAAAGCAGCAGGAAGGGCAGGGAAGTGTTTGCACTCACACACCTCTTTCTGCTTGTCTTCAGACTTCCTGCCTAGATGCTTCCTGCTGTCGGTGAAATAATTTTTGCCCTTCAGACAATAAAGCTCTAACTGTATATTGGAACCTGGGAGTGCTTCCAAATTCCCAGGTCTGGCTGTGTCCTCTGACTACATCCCGTCCCATACTATGATGAGATCCATAACTGCAGATGCAGTCTTGTTTGCTCTCTCGTTTCCATGGGAGATAAACTCTGGGCATACAGTCCAGGAGCTCTCTGGGCTCCTGTAGCAAGCAGCTAAGTGTTCACTGACCTAAGTGGCAAACAGAGGGGTTACATCTCTGTGCACCACCTAGGAGGAGACCCTCAACCTTGAGACCAAAGGCCATTCCATTTCTGGCCCACAATAACAGGATTTCTTGACAAAGAATACTACAGTGGAATTCAGGAGTGGGGAAGCCTATAGGAAACATGGGCTTGTGGATACAAGATGTCTAATAAATAAAACCATAGCATTGAATTAAAAAAATTAGAAGAAGAATAAATGTAGATTTTACAGATTCCATCTGTCAAAAACCCAGACTGCTTGCTGGAAAAGAGATATGTTAGTCTCACAACCAAAGCATCAGAAAGTTGAAAGTTGATGCTTTGTTAACTTCATTTGCTATACTCTACAGCAAGTTTAAAAAAAATCACATTTGCATGAGTGATATTAGGTACACAATTTCAGTTCTGCTTTGTCTGTGTTTCTTGTGTTTTCGATGTAATAGTCTCAATCAATCCTAAAGAACGTTTGATATTATCAATAGCATTTAAATCCAGCTTGCTAAAACAAATTAACATGAGTTGGTTCTTGTATAGATGGGTTTTAGTTGTAATCCTAAACTCAAGGGGTTCCAGAATCTTGCAGTAGCTTACATCTAGGTCTGGAGCAGGTACACGTTCTTCAATAATTCTTCAGCAGCTATGAAATGTCTGCATGTTTTCTTTGTCTTGCTATTAGAGGAAGAAGCACCTAAAATAAGGGGCTGAAACATGTATTTGATAGGAAAGCTATTTATTTGCTGTAACTTCTACTCAGAAGTAGTGATTTATTGTATAAATTCAATATTTATTTACATTCACATAAAGATTTCTTAGTTCACAAATGGCTTCCTTGATTTTTTTTAGAGACAATGGATTTTGTTCTCTGCTGCATTTCTGGACCGGCAATCCTGTTTCTATAGCACAGGTAGAACACAAACAGTCAGTGTAAACTTCCTCACACTTCCTCGTCCACACAGTATGGCAGGTCACTTCTGCAAGTACAGTGGAGCAGAGCCTCACCTAGCCATGCTCCTGAGGTTGTCAATGAGGGAAGCACATGAGTTCATTAAGGAAGAGCTGGTTTTTTGAGTTTATTCCCTCCACTGACAGACAGGCTTAACATTTTTGATGACAAATGAAGTGCTATTCTTAGCATTCTTTGGCTTGTCTTCACTTCCTAATAAAATTCCTTTTCTTCTTCATCAATAGGATAATCCTTTATTTCATATTCCCTGGTGCTGGGCAGCCAGCCAAGTGCTGGGTTCCCTCTCTGGCAGGCACAGGCATGCCATGGCCATCGGGTTGTTTGTGCAGCGCTTGCTCTTTCTTGTGCTTCTTTTTCCGCTCCACAGCTGTACGCAAGGCCTGAAGAATCAAATCTTTGTTGTTCTGGACGTTGTAGTAACTTAGATTCACCAGTTTGTCAAAATTTTCCTCTGAATAGCTCAGATTGTTTATGTAATATGGGCCACAGGCATTGGTAACATCAACCTCGCCCTCTGCCATCTCTGAGGGACTACGCTTCACACCTAACAGACAAGCAATGGCTTGGTTAATTTGCAAAAAACAATTCGGGTCTGGGTGTTTCCCAGGCATGCACAATTAGTGGATCACAAACCTAAACTAAATCAGTTTTTTGCTCGACTCTGAACCGATGGGACACGGCATACGAACAGGCTGAGCCCCTCTCTATCTATCTGCTAATACATAGAATAAATAGGTTCTTGGAAGGGAAGAGGTCAATTAATTTTGTTGGATTCTGAAGATTGCTGGATTCCATTATGTGCCTTTAACTGCTAAAGGACAGCTGAAGATCCCACCCCTGGGGCAGAGACCTGAGGAGGTGGAGATCCACTGCTGTGTGGTATCCTGTAATCCCACATCAGGGTTTCACCCCAGCCAGCAGCTAAGCAACACAGCTGCTTGCTCAGTACACAGGTGGGGAGAGAACCAGAGGAGCAAAGGGAGAAAATGTGGGTGGAGATAAAGGCAGTTTAATGGGACAGAAAAGGAAGAGCAACATAATTCTCATTCCAGATCCCAAACAAGAACTATTCCAGCTGCTAGGAAGAAAATTAACTCTTTTCCAGATCAAACCAGGTTCACATATGTTTTTATGCTTCCTCATCATTTGCACAGACCCTTTGGTTTTCTGACAGTTGGCATGAGGGAAAGAGAGCATTAGCAACCCAGAAATGGTAGGTAATACTGTCAGAGAGAGTATCAGAAACATGAGAAGTTTTCTGTCAGCTTCCAGTGAGACCATTACATGGCCAAGAGGGCATTACTGTAGGAGACAAGCACCCTCCACAGTCACAGATACCTGTACCCTCTGAGCCATGGCAGGGGAGTAGGCACTGGGAAAAGTCAGCATCTCCCTGACAGTACATCATGCATTTGGGGAATCTTTTCTACCAACATGGATCTAACAACATCAATCAAAGGGTTCTGATTTTCCTTGAGGGGTCTCTCAGTGTCCAATAGATGTACTCCTCTCAGCTTTGCAGACAGAGTTACAGTGAAGTGGTGCCACTCAACTGAAGCAGTCTAAGTGTCCCACAGAGAATTCCCTTTCTACTTGATTATGGAATAGCTTAAGAGTGCAGAAGTTAAGCAGTTTGAGTATGCCAGTTTTACTTGTTTACTGCCCAGGCTCTAAATTCCCCTTCTGAACAAGCTGATGGATGAACTGCCTATGGAAAAACTGCCTGTTCATGTGATTATACTAAAACTTCACATGCTGTACAATTTAGATCTGGGCCAGGGCATGGTACTGAAGCCCTATAAATTAAGCTGATCTCTGAGTCTGTCACTAACAAAAGGAGACATCCTTTTCCAGCCTCACAGGACCTTCTGCAGCATCCATCCTGCTGCTATGGAGGTCTGGTCTCAGCTGCAAGGTATCAGTCCTCCCAAAAAATCTGCCTGCACAGAGCCCTTTCATGCCAGCTCAGATGACCCTTTGCTTGAGGGGGCATGACGAGGACCCTTCTCTCTCTTTCTGTTTAGTCTCATCTTGCAGCTACCAGCTGAACTGGTTGGACAACACAAGTTTGCCTCAAGTGTATGCAATAGGCAGATATTGTGCAGGTCTTCAAATGAATTTTCTTCATACGTAGCAACACCCGTTTTTAGACTCGCTGATAATTTGTGTTAACATTTAACATCTGCACATCATCAGATGTACACCTGATAGTAGATAACTGACTGAGGCTAGGCATCCCTCATTTTTGGAAATTAGTGGGGGGAAGAAGGCCAGCAAACTCCCTCACAGAGCAACACACAAGAGCAGTTCAGTATAGAAGAGCAGAACAGAAGCTAAATCTCAGTTCTCCTTCTACTTCTTTCTTCTTTTTTCCTTTCTTTAATTTTCTCTACAAAAGGCAACTGCAGAAAGCAACTTTTGGGCTATCTCATCAGTGGTGAGAGCTGGAGTAGAATGGTGTGTATACATGCATAAATACCTTTAGTCTATTTGAATCCTGTTCAAAACCCCAGTTGTACATCTCAAATGTGCAATGAAGTCAATCAACAAAACAAAAGTACCATATTATCTTTTACAATTTACTTAATATAAAAGGATAAGGATTGATACAATTGGGACAATAGTTTCTGCATTTGTTTTGGTTTTAAATTGAATGTACCATGTACTAACACAGAACTTATGGCTTTCAAGTATACTGTGGGGCTTAGAAGTGAACTCACAATCTGAGTTAGGAATTTTAGCATCTGGAGAAGGAGTAACTGAGGCCCTGGTAGCAAGAGAATATTATGGCATGTGGGATATGGTACCAGGACTTAGAATTCATCTGTTTAGAAGTGACTGGCAATATTGCTATTGACACTCTTTAAATTTCAAAGGGAACAGACACTGTTGGAATGGCTCAGTGTTGTACTTTCATCACTTCACTGTGCTTCACTGTTACATTTTCATCACTTTGCTAGTTCATACTTTTGTTTTCTGCCTAACTGTAAGCCAGGAAACTATTTTAAACAATGAAATCCACAGACTCCTTGGAGCATTCTCTAACAGGAGAGGATGACAAGTATGAGAGGAAATTACCCCTGCTAATTTCTGCTACAGCAGATAAACAAAACATTGTTTTCCTCAATTAACTGCAATCTGCTTATGAAAAGGCAAAAAAATCTGAAGAGGAAAATATGTCCAAAGGCTAATCCCACATGATCCTCTCCTGTCCAGGAAAAATCACATATTTTAAGTTTCTTGATATGGTTCATATCTAAGCAAAGAGAGTTCAAGTTTGTAATCTGAAAACCAGATATTATCCAGTAAAAAAGAGGAAGAAAGTGGCCACTGGCTGTTAATGTGATGGGTAACTGTTAACTTACCAGGTGCTTTGTATTCCCTGAAGGTGTCATTTACTAGAGGGAAAAATATCACAATAGGTGTTTCTGGGCTATCTTTATCACCAACAATGTAGCATTCCTTCAGATGTGGAGTTTCCTGATCATCTGGCACCTTTGTAGGGAAAGGAATTCCCTGTTTCTCGAAGTATTTAGAGGCATCTTTGAGGGGCTTGTTGCCACAATAGGAAAACAAAAGAAAAGAAAACATCAGGACATATGGGAAGAACTTTGAATTTGACCAAAATCTAATTTCACTGGGAATATTTGTGGGGCAAGGGACAGGTTCTGACAGATTATGGTACATATCCAATTTAGGTCTAGGTTGAGGTTGTTTATGGAGCCAAGCCTTGGAAGGCCAGAGTTAAGTGAGATGGATCTGACTTCACATGTCTCTGAAAATCTACACTGGCTATGTTTCACATTTTGTCCCTTTAGACAACTTTTTACTCCTAAGGAATTTAACATTCCTAAATGCAAACTGTTGTTGCATTTATTTGCATATCTAGTCTTCTACATCAAACCTATTGTTGCAGTTATATTGTCCTGAAGGTACATTTTCCCTTGCACAGGAATATGTATGATTGCATTGAGAAATATTAGTCAATGTTTAAAGGCAATTAGCTTCATTCATTCTACTTCTGACTGCCTTCAAATCAGCTAAGACCACTTACATGTAAAAAGGGGCAGGTATAGTTTACTAAATTATTACTTCCTGATAACATTTGTTCTGTTCCATAAAGATATGTAACTCCCAGTTAACAGCAAACTGTTAACTTATCAACACTTCCCAGATACTGGGGAAAAACAAAAGTTTCTATGAGTAGAGGACCAGCCATTCTGGGAATTCAGCGATAAAACAGAGAAGTCAATGAAGAAGAATGTGCAAGACTCACCCCTGTCTGTGAACCTGAGCTGTAGTTGAAATGCAAAATGACATCCACTTTCCTTTCTGGCCTCATAAGGGGTGGGTAACTGGTAGCAAAGGCAAATGCAGTATCAATCAGGATGAGGTAGTCTGTTGCTGTTGTCAGGTGGTTGGGCTGGGAGTCCAGCTCACAGTCTAGGAAAGAAGCAAGTTTTTTCAGAGAAAGTGCCCAATGCAAGGGAAATGCTGAGGAAAGCCTACTGTTAACAAATAGGGATTTCAACTTTTCTTGGGTCCTAGACCTACCTATCTAGCTGATGGCTGCAGTTCAGTAATTTCTCAGTTCCTCATCTGGCTTCCTCTTTTCACTCTTTACTCTGCAATTTCTTTGGTTTTCCTCTGACTAAAAGGGATTAACTTGGGGCTCAGAAGAGTAGACAATTCATCTTGTGTGTGACTCTGATCAGGTTGGTGTGGGTTTTTTGTTTTCTTTTTTTTTTTTTCTTTTCTGTTAATATGAAACAAATTAAAATGGCACCTCGCTCTCTCTCAACACAGTAAAAGGACTAAATGTGTTGGGTGCCTTGCTCACTATGAGAACCAGCAGACAGCTAGAATTTTACATGGAATAACTGGTGCCAGACTGAACAAAAAAATTCCCTACCTGGATGACAGGGAATACTGTTACAAAGGTTACATCTTACTTAGATGTAAAAATGTAACAGGAAACAAAGCTCCCTGCCACATCCCTTGAGCATGGGTGACTAATTGGGACTCTTCTCACCTATCAGTTGTGGGACTTTATGAATTTTTTGAAGAACTTAGTTTGAAGTCTCTCCTGATGACTAATTTTATCTTTCAGTGACAAACAGTGTCAAATACTGTCAGAACAAAACAAAAAAGCAGTTAGCTTGATAGCATTTAAAGGATTGTTTCTTTTTCACAGGGATGGTTTAAACGGTAACTCAAAGCAGGGTGTTGTTACCATACCTTTCCACTTGGAAAACTCGCTCTCTAGGTAGTTGTTGTTTATCTGGAGGCCTTTCAGGAAGTTATGGATTTCTGAGGCTGCTGGACGTAACATTGCAACATCTCGGAATATTTCTGAAAAGCTGTCAGGAGGACAAACCACTCGAGTATCAAGCTCATTTGGTCTTGTAGGGAATAGGGCTTCATCATCTGCAGAAGAAAGAATAACAGCTTACATATGTGAAGTCAATCTGTGCAGTCACCTCTTAGTTTAGTATGTTTGGAAAATTTGGACTTCTTTCTCTTTTTACTTGCAGGATTTTCACAAATCTCATGGGTTTTTTAGCTAAGCTTTGAAAAATCCCTTTCTTCTTCTCACTTCACAGTGATAAAAGTTTTTTTTTTGCACTGCAAGACCCCACCTACTACAAATTTCTTTGCTCTGCTATGGTTTTATCTATTAAATAGAAATTTCTTTGCTCTGCTATGGTTTTATCTATTAAATTGCACTTAACTGTGTCTTTCTTTGCTACTCCATGCCACATATTCTCTCTCAGACACATAAAAAGCCACCCAATAACAATCTCTCAGCCACACAAACATAATTAATGTTCCTCACTAGCAAATACAGAATCCTTGATTTAACAACCAGAAATGACTCCCTTGCAAGTGCTAGAAGATAAAATAAGTAAGCCTTTTTGAAATACTTCTCTTCCTTGTCATCTTTTCTTTGTAATGTGTTTGTCTTGAGTATTTGTCCTTGAAATCTGACCCTGCAGATCTTTCTTAATTTTGTATCATGTTTTGCAAATCTCATCCTTATGACTAGTTTGGAATGACTTCCAATAGTACTGAAGTTTGTGTCAATGATTTGTAGACTTCAGAGATGCAAGGATGTTGTTGCTCCCATTTCTCTGACGCTCCAACTTCTGAGAGAGGAGCTAGAGGGTTGTGGAAGGCTATGTGAGCATCCTCCATCTACAAGGATATTTTTCTCTAGTTTTACCCTTCTGCTCAGAAAACATCTCATAAGAGGGTCATTGTCTCTTTTATTTTTCTGTGATGGATCCTGGGGGTTCTTTTCACATACAACTGAAATAATTGCCATATGTAGTACATGGCATGAATTTCCTTCTGGTTTACATGTGGATAATGGAATTGCCTGAAGAGAATGTTCTAAAAGGGCTTTGAAAAATTCAGTAAGAGAGCAGCAGCACAGAGGGAAAAAAAAACCCAAAACCAAAATAATCACATAAGAATAGCCCACCTATGTCAGTAATTTTGTCTCGTGTCCATTTGTGCCAGAAGTCTTCTGAATTAACAGATATATACCAAGCATCCATGAGATTCAAGGAAAATACACTGCTCCAGATCCCTGTGGCATAAGATGTATTTGACAAAAAATAAAGGGGTTGCAAAGGAATTTGATATAAAACTTTCAAATAACTGTGTCACTGGACACTTCAGGGAACGGGGGCATAAATGTCCTTTAATCATTCTAGAGAAGGTAGGAAGAAAGTGCCAAGGTGTAGAAAGAGGGTGGTGATCTAAGATGTAACATGACATCCACTTTCCTTTCTGAACACAGAAGGGAAGACCTGTGTCCTTACCAGAAACTGCAGCCAGGGACAGAGAGATTCTAAGTTGCTTCTTTACGCCTCATGATTAGCTGTAGTGAAATCTCCACACAAGCAAAAAGTTTCAACTTCTCAAAAAAACCCCTGAAACTTCCTTTTTCCTTTATGGAGTTGGTGGAAGTAGAAAGAACAATGAGGCAAGAGATTGCTTTCGCAAAGGGAAGAAAGGTTTCCTTACTGCTTTCACTTTTTTATGCAAGATGGAAAAAAATTAAAAATATTACAACCTATTTGCACTCTGAAATGGAAATTTTATCTTAAGAATTAATCAGGGCTAGATGTGGAAGGAACTTTGTAGATAAAAAGGTGCATTTTATAGACTCAGGCTGCAGAAGAAATGGATGATTTAACTTAGCAGCAATGATACACAACTTTTGTTGCTGTCAAATCTATATATGTATTGCAAAGGTCTCATGTCAGTACATATAACCACAGCTGAAATCAATAAATCTGTTAAGATGAATAAGATCACAGAGAAAATGAAAAATCCTGCAGATTGTGACCTGTTATCAGTTCTGGTATTTTACCATATAATTCTCCTGGTAGATGAAAACACACTAAATGTTTAATTTCAGAAGAGGGGTTTGTGCAGGAGCAGATTATATTATACTACTTTTTCCCAGAACAAGAAATCACCTTCCAAAAAGCAGATTCTGGATTCTGGGACTTTCTTCATCAGGCGACCCATGAAGAACTCGCTGCCAAAATCTTCTGCAGGAATGAAGGCACCATATTTTGGGAATCCTACCTCATAAGGGGTGAATTCCACCCATTCTAAAAGAAAAGGCATAAGACAGACTGATTACAGCAGCAGAGGCATAATTATTTGAATAAAACATGATATTGGCCAGGTTAAGGCAGACTGGTTTCTAATTAATACCCTTTGCAACAGACATTTGTTCACTGTACATTTCACAGTGGTGAACATGCAGAACAAATTTTCCTCTTACATCTGTATGTCTGTATAAACTTTTTGACAGTTTCTGTGCATAATGTGCACAGAAGTGCAGAAGTACATAGTGTCTTCTGTTGTCCTGCCTTTGACCCTGGATACTGAATTATACAAAGGTCTTAAAAATATTAACTATTAAATATCTCCTTTGATGTGGATTAGCCTTCAGAGTATTTGTGCATTGAATTGATATCCTTATCTAATCTTAAATTGACCACAATTGGGATTAAATATTAAATGCAATTCTGGAGTGTTGTTACCTCTAAAATCCTGGTCGCTGATTTTATCCTTCACATTGAGAGAGAGGTAGATGGGCAGGGGATTTTGACCCTGATTTAGCGCCTGCTGCTGATCTGTGAGCTTATGGCAGTCCTCCTGTTTTGAAAAATGACAGTAGCTCAGGACAATTGGATGACACAAAGAGCCTCCCACTTAATCTAAACCTGGGTTCTGACAATGCAGTGCATACATGACTCCAACTAGGATGCTCCACAGTTGCTTAGTTTAGAGAGGTGCTGTCATCCCTATCCTTGTCCCTCACTTGCCCCACCACTTCAGCACAAAAATTATCTAAATTCATATGTTGAAAGAATATGGTAAGGAGAAAATGCTATTATCCACATTTTTTATTTCACAAAAAATGTCTGGGAATGTTTGAAAAGCACTCTTGACAGAAAATATTTCATTATGAAAGAGTAAGCCCCTCTCTGACTGCCTAGAAAAACACCTTTTCCTCAGAGCTGTGACAGAGACAAAGCTCATGCAGAGTGTGCAGCAAGCCTTGGCCCTTCTGCTGCAGAGCTCAGGCAGGGTGGAAAGGGCAGGATGGTTAGGGAGCAGAACCAAGGTTTGGGAGTGTGCTCCTACAAGCAGTGCTGCAGGTGCTCCCCCTCAGCAGAGCCCGTGGAAGGATGGCTGTGCCACCAGTGCCACCAGGCTTCCCTTGGGCTACTGTTGGCCAGGGGACAGGGCTCTGGGGACACTCACAGCTCCCTGCTGAACACAACCCCAGGGAGTCTCTACCACTGTGCTATGGCCAGGCAGTAGAAATGTGGCTGTATGGGGGGTTAATCACATTACAGGGGGAATGTTTTCTCATTCTAAAGCATAAATGGCCTAGTGGGACAGAAATATTCATGAAGATTAAAATAGAGCCTGAACACAGCTCTTGATGGAAATATTTGCAGGGTGATGTCTTATTATCAGCTCAGAGATACTGTCTTTGGGTTTGTGATTTTTCTTTGCCTTGCCTTATTGTGCAGCTCTTTTAAAAGAACAGCAGGATTTTAATTCAAATATTTACATGTGAATTCACAGGATCACAGAATGGTTGGGGTTGGAAGGGCCCTTAAAAATCACTTAGTGCCAATCCCACTGCCATAGGCAGGGACACCTTTCACAAGACCGGGTTGCTCCCCATCCAACCTGGTCTTAAACACCTCCAGAGACAGGGGGTCCACAATCTCTCTGGGAACTCACTACCCTCATAGTGAAGAATTCTTCCTAATACCTAATCTAAACCTACCCTCCTTCATGTTAAGGCCATTTCCCCCTTGTCCTACTACTACATACCCTTCTGAATAGTCTCTCTCCAACCCTCTTGTAAGCCCCTTCTAAATAAATTAAAAGAAGTTCATACTGTAAGTTTCCTGTTATTTCTTTTCATTCTTTTCATCCTTTCTGTACCAGGTGTGATGTTAAGATCTGTATAATACAGCCAACAAGCATAGTACAATGGTATAATGGTACAATGAATGGTACTGCCAAGGCACATGCTTTAGGCATCTATATGAAAAACAAACATGCAAAAAAACTATTTTGCATAAGGGTGGTCAAACATTGGCATGTGTTGCCCAGAGAAATTGTGGAGTCTTCAGCTGTGGAGATATTCAAAGCCCATAGTTTAGGGTAGCTGGCCCTTCCTAATTCTGCTTGGACAAGAACTGTAGAGGTCCCTTCCAATCTCAACTGGTTTTTGATTTACTGTCTTTCCTCACTGCTGTATTCACTGGATATTCAAATCTGAAGAGAAAGGTGCTGTTATTGTACCTTATCATGTAACATGGTTTCAATGATGAGTCCCCACAGGTCTGTGAAACACAGCTGATGTCCTTCCTGTTTCCTCTGGCACAACTCTTCCAAATAGTATTTCAGACGATCAGGGGCAAAACAAGTAACAAACTTATTTTTAAGTACATGCTTTCGGGCATCATTGAGGGTTTCCTTGAGATCCTTTTGGGACCAGTCAGGATCTTCATACAAGTTTGACATGGTCCTAAAAAAAAAAGAACAAACAAAAAAACCCCACAAGGAAAAGTGTGAGTTCTGAAACAGAGCTTTGGAAGTTATGGAGGTTTGTGTATTATTGCCTTCATTTATATGAAAAAACAACATGTGTTTGGTACTATCCACATATTTAATTAATTGCAAATGTGGGAAAATACCTAGTGAAAGAAACAACAACAAAATAAAAGCAGAAAAAGAAAGCCTTTTCTAGATAGTTAAGATCATATAACTCAAGATCACTCTTTGACGTCAATTATGGAAAATTCCTGTGTTCTTATCTTGCTCTTACCATGTTGTTCCAGATAAACCAGTGATATATGAGACACAGTCCAAGACATTCATTTCCTGCACACTGAGGAGGTGAGCATACATGGCTGTCAGAGCTCTGGTTCCACCTCCTGTTGTCATGATTGCCACCACAGGTACCTGTTCAATCCCAAAATACATGCATTTAGTGACATGGCCTGAGAAGGGACAGAGACTCTGATTAGAAGGAGAAATTTACAGCACTGATAAAGTAGTGAAAACATGCCACCAACGTGAAGAACGTGAAGTCCAACGTGAAGAAAAACCTGAATTAATAATGGGGCATGTAAGGAGTAAGAAATACTTCATATTTTCCTCTGTCAAGCAGCTCTGCAATAGAACGTGAAATCCATTATCACATTTTCAGTGCTCTGTTTGAAAACCATTAACACAGAGCAGAAAAAAATTAGAGGAAGTGTTACCTTCTTTCATCTGAATCAGATTATTATCAGACCAGAAAATATCAGTGCTGTCTCACAATTTCCATGTGGGCAGTAATAACTTCTCTTCCCCTGAAGTTTGCTGAAACTATTGTACAGTTATTCTACAGGCCATAGTAGAAATGTCATGACTGATGGATTTAAGAGCACAGGCCAGTTCAGAACCCCTGAAACCAGAGGCTGGTGACACCATTCCCTTTTAAAGTTTCTGGAGGGAAAGAGGAACCATGCTCACTCCACCTGCTACATATGTATTAACAGTACTAGGTATGCAAGTGAGCTGCAATTACTGGCTTCTGTGATCATACAGAAATCCAGGGACTTCTGGGCAGTCTTAGAAACAGAATTAATTTATAAGCATGAATTGGCTTCTTTAACAGTAAAGACAGTTACTGTGCATTGGAGTGAATGAATGTCATATACAAATCAGAAAAATATAGAGAGATTGTATGTTCTGCAGGGACGTACGGGCTCTACATCTGAGGGGAAGGGAATGACCCATGGCTTAGTGCTGGCATTGAAAGGCAGAGTCTTGTGTCTGAAAGGTCCAGCTGTGCAAGAAAAGCTGAACTCAGTTTAGGTCTAAACAAGAAAAATTTATCATGTCTGCTTCACATTACAGTCATAGGTGCATAAATAAAAGAAGAGACACCTGATTTTCCCCTGCCTTAAAATTTCTGTTATCAATCCTGTTTGCTGAGCAAGATGAAGTCAGACTGGCAGCGAGCTATGCTCAGACAACAGGACCCTAAATGGGGGCACAAATGATACACAAAATAAAATCCATTTTTAGCCGTGAGGGAAAGAAGTGCTGGATCCACTGTTCAGATCTGGCCAAAAAGAAACTTTGGCCTTGGCTCTGAGAGCACCAAGCCCTTCTCTATATTACAGGGCAGACTGCTACTGAACTCAAGGCTAGATTCTCTAGCTTCAGGGCTACAGGCTTTTTATTCATGTTTGTGATGAGTACTCATTCCTTCCCTAGAATAGAGAAAAGAAGTCAGCCACTGAGAAAAGAACTCAGCTATAGCTTGCACATGAAACTACAGGGTTTCCAAAATAATGTGACCATCAATGCTATGTTTTGACACTTATCTGTGCAGAAAGCAGAGAATAATTATGTCTCAGATACCTCATCGTCCTGCAAGTCCTCTTCCAGATGGAGAATGTCCTTCAAAGCAGCTGCAACCACCTTCTTCCTCTTGCGAATGAAATCCTGTTCCTGGGCACACAGATCAAACCCCAGGCGTACATCTAGGTCTTCCTGGCTGCAACAAGGATCAGGTATCATACATCACATTTGTAGTCTAAGCCAGCATCTTAATTGCTTTACTTCATAAATAGACATGCCTTCACTACCAGGTCTACATAAAGCAAAGGAGGAAGATATTAAATGTTCTGTTTTTTTCTTGGAGAAAAACAGTCCATCTGCCTTTGAACTGAAAGGAATTTTTTTCTCCCTGCCAAAGATGCCTGGAATTAAATATGGCTACAAATGGCAGCCGTTCCTTTTCAGACATAAATCCAGAAGCCTGCAGAGGGCAGTGTTTCAAAGGTGGCTTTTAAAAGTTTTGTGAACTTCCACTGATACCTGAGAAACGTTCTACTGAAGTCGTAGATTTGCATGATCAGATGTTCTTTTGATGCTTAAAAGCTCTACATTTGTGGTTTGAAAGCTGCTGTGAAAATCTTGCATAGGCTTCTAAGGAAGAATTCAAATGACAGCTGTAAACTGTGTGTTTATTTCATAGTATATTTACTGAAAATAAACATCATGATGGAAAAAGCACCTACTTTTCTGGAAATTCTCTTTTGTTATAATATGGAACATAATGTAACATAGCCATCTTATATATTTTACTAAGGCCTGAACAATATTCCAAAACACACAGTGTGTTTCCTCCTTTAGAAATAAGCAATCACTTCACTGAGTTTATTTGCATGTATCTCTTTGAGTAGACATTACAGCAATAAATGCAGGTACATTTATTATTTCATTTTTTTTTTCACATCTTAGAGTATCCAGGCACTCTGATTTTGATCTTTCAGTGGAAGAAAACAGTTAAAGGGAACTTTTGGGAAACAGAAAATGTTTTTTCAATCAGCTTTGAAATGTTGCTTTTATTGAGAATCTGCATTTGGCAATAAATAGTAGAGATATCAGCATGTCTACAGTAGCCCTTGCCATGTAATATTGATTGCAGCACAGTATGAATAGAAAATTGGTGTTTTCTTTATAAAACCTTTTTTTAACTCCTCTCCCATTACAAAAACTCTATTGCTGAAAATCTTTGCATTATGTACTGAGTGTATTTTTTTTTTTTAATAGTCTGAAATAAGGATGGACCAGCATCCAGGACAAAGGCAGTAGTAACAAAGAGATTGGAACTTGATTTACAACTATCTAAATACAAAGAACCAAGGGGAAAACAAGGCGAAAACCACAGGTGTCTTACCATTTTTTCACCTTAAGGAGCAAATCAAATTTTCTGTGCTGAAAATTGAAAAGTAAAATGATGAATATTGATATTTTGTTTAAAATAGTCCCATTCCCCCACTCAGACCGAGACACAGATCTTTTGGGTCATCATTATACCTACAAAACTCTGAATCTCAAAAAACTGAGATCTCTTCTCAATATTTCAATAGTAACCAGAGATGTGCACTGATTTAATAGATAAGACTTTAGTACACTATCATCTGTAGTCCCCATCTTTTCTCTCTCATAAAACTCAGTGTAGCTTGCCTGGTACTAGTTAGCTGCACAAATAAATACCAGAAGAGCTGCAGTGCTACAGCTCACCTCCCTGGAAGGATCCAGCACTGAAGATGGGTGCTGAAACCAGAGTCTTTCACACAACAACGTCAGGTACAAGGGGAAGCCCGAAAGGCTGAGCACCCCACACAGTGGCTCAGGTTTGCTTCCTGGGACAGTGTGCCAGGACTCACCACTCTGTCCCAGTGCACCCAGTCACCTCCAGCCTGGTTAGTACATGGACAGTACAAGGAGCATGAGCAACAGCTTAGATATTTTTCTTCTTCCCCCTTTTCCCATGGATTTCCCATTTTATTTTGCTTCAAATAATTCACTTCACTATGCATTGCCCTAGGTTGGAGGGAAGTTAGAAAACAACTGTCTGTAAAAAGAGAACTGGCCCTTGGTTTCTGCTTCATGCAAATCAGAAAGAATTTTAAAAAGCTTGCAAAGGATTCCTCATGGCCAGCAGACACTCACCTCACCAACTACTTCCTGCTCGGAGGGGAGTGACTTCAGAGGGATTGTCAAGGGGACACTTCTCCTCCTTGGTCCACATGACATGCAAGCACACTGAAAAGGAGCATGGAGTGCTTTTTGGTTAAAACAGAAATGTTCTCCTCTTGCTCCCTATTCACACATAAATATCAGGTCATAGAACTGTCTGTGTTGTCTACCATTTTCTGGGGTAACGTACAAAGGTGGGAAGCTTCCTCTTCTTTCTGAGTGCAACATCCAGGGAGGGTTGCTTGTATCTGGCATAGTGGAAGAAAGTGGGATCTGGGAGAGGGGAGCGGGAGTCACAGCCCACTGAAACTGTCTGAGTTTCTTCAAAGGATCCTCTCACCGTAAATGTTAGCTCATTCTCTAAAACAATGAGAGAAAATGCATACACAAAGTTACTTATAATTGTAAAAAAAAGAGAGAGAGGAAAAAAAGAAGCAAAAGGTAGCTTTGAATAAATTCCTTCTCCACTTCCTTTGTATTTGGAAAACTATCTTCTAAAAGTGATCCAAACCCCAAACATTTCAGGTGACTGTGTCATTATAATGTGCTGAGCAAGGAGTCAGATGGGAACGTGATATGGAAGGCACTGAATTTTAGGTTGCTGCTTTTCTGTTGCAGTTTCATCACGACACAGTGAATACAACCAGGTACTTTGCATGGTAAATCATCCTCATCCCAGGCCAAATAATGAGCTGAAGTTCTCAGTCCCCTAAAATAAGATCTGACTCTTATGAGCAGCAGATGACCCTATTAATATGAATAGTTCAGCTAATCCTGCCAGTGTGCATTATGCATGCTCTGAGGTTGCCTACCAGATCCAGCCCCTCAGGGGATGTGGGCAGAGGAGCTTCTAGACTCTGAATCTTGACCAGGGTCAGGCAGGAGCCAGCTGCTGAGTGGCTAACCCCTGCAAAAAATGAGGTGTTTCTGTGCACATGCGTAAGTTGAAGTGACAGAGATCCTGAGCAAAGTTAATGCTATAATATAACTATAATACCTGAGAAATTAAGCTTCTTCAAGGTTCAGCAGTACTGCAGCAGAGGTTTGCAGAATCTCAACTTGGGTTTTAGATACCTTCTGTATAATCATCTGATTCTAGTTGTTTCTAGTCTGGCACGAAACTCCCCATGAAGTCAGAGCCCTGAACTGCTGCAGGACTGGTGACATTCCCTACTGCAAATTTTGTACAAATCACCTTAGATGTGACCAATTAATGCCTGAGTATTTTGCTGATGCAATGTCCAGGCCTTGTTAGAGACAGTAAAATCACCAATAATTATTTTAAGAAGTAATAATCTTACCTGAAAAATGCTTCTTTTGCCTCCTGCTGTCCAAGTGAATTTCCAAACAGGCTTCTTCACGACACTATGGTAGGTGTGATGAGGACAGATTAGATAACTCACTAGCTAATTATTATCTAATGAGTTATCTAATTAGATAGCTCATCCAGCCATCTCACCACCAGTGCTGACAGATGTTGAAAGGATCATTGTAGGAAAGGTCATTGTTTGAAGGGGAGAGGCCTGCTGTGTTGGACACTTTTGCCAGATACAGTGAATGTGAGAATTAGTTTATTGTTGCATAAGAAGATGGTGCTATGCTAAACACGTTTTCATTTTCAATGGATGCAGACAAAACAAGGGAAAATTATAATTTTGATCTTAGAAGGCACCTCTAAGATCATGCTGTTCTCCTTAAAGATAAAGCTCCTAAGAGAAAGTATCACTAAAGAATGAAGACCTGCAATGTTTGCCTCACTGACATTATAGTCAGCTGTGGTAAGGAATGATGTGGTAAGGAAAGAATATAAATGAACAAAACATTATTTTACCACTATTGCCCCATTTGTGATGATGGTTTCAGGAGTACCCTGGCTGGAAAACAAAAACAAACAATATATATTTTATAAACAATATGTTCTGGATACTGTCCTGAGCAGGACACATTATTCTCTCTAAATTTTTTATTACTATTTTTTTTATTACTCCTTCTTGTGATTTCTGTAAGAATACTCCATTGACACTAGATGACACATAATGACCCAGCAGAAATTATTAAATTTCCAGGTGCTATAAGGCACCTGGAAAGTCCTTGCAACAGCCTTAGTAGCACAGGCATGACACAAATTGGGTAGCAACATTCTCCTCAGCCATGAATTTCCCAGAAAACACTGTCCAGTGAATCTGCAGACTTACTGCAGTGGGGTTTGCCAGCCAACTCTGAACTATGTAGTTAAAAATCTTAAGAGAAAGTCACAGAATTAAAAATTCTCAACTCTTCTCCACATCATGGCATTTTCCCTTTCATATAATGATTTTTAATGCACATATTAAGTCTGGAAAAACTTGTCTCTGGCTATTAAGGTGGTACTGGATCTACAAAAGGTTTCCCTGCACTAATGCAGAACTCCAAGCTGCCAACAGTAATGAGGTTTTACTCACATGGTCTCCAATAAAAACTCAACTTCCAGCTCCTCCTTCCCCTGAAAATAAAAAAAGAAGCTGTCTCAAGTAGCATGTGTAGAGGTTACCAAAGTGACCTTAATTTTTGCAAGCACTGTGTCACTTACCTTAAATGAGTAAAAATATTCTGTTTTGTACTTGCTTTTATCATTTTATTAAATGACAGAAGCAGCTTCTTCTTCCCAAGGAACTCAATCGTACTTGAAGAATGAAGGGTCTTTGGTGCTTGTAAATCTCCCTAACAAACCTATTTCACACTTTCTTCTCTGCCAGCTGCCATGTGCTGGCAGAGAAGAACACGATATGCTAAGGCTTAGTGTTTAGGAAAATATTGTGGAAACAGGCCATTTCCCCGTGCTTGCATTGTTTTGGTTTTTATAGTCTTTGTGAGGATTACATAAACTGTTATTTTCTATCTGGTTATTGAAAGTGCAAAGCTTCCCTAAAATTGCATCTGCTCTGGGGCTTGCGAATTTGGCCATGACCTGTGCAAAAGGAAACCAACAGGAATTTGAGAAGGCCATCTATTTTGTCACTGATGTGCAGTTTCCAGGATGTTAATAAATTTTGCTACATCTTTACCACCAAGCTGGTCCTGGTGGTAAAACCAGAAGAGACAGTACACCTCTTTAACAGAGGGGAGAGAATGGACATCAAGGCTGTCTGACAGAACTCTCACCTCTGGGGTTAGTGGGAATGCTGTAAAAACTCTTTCCCCAAGGGGGATTTTAGCAACATCAAAAAGCACAATTGCATGGTCGTCATCGTGAATGATGTCATCATCAGAAACAGTAATTTCCAGAACATTCTAGGAAAAGAAATGAAAAATATCCAGTTCACTGGCATGTATGGCATACAAGAAATATGACATTCTGCAGCTCTTCCAGGCTTAGTGTCTGCTTTACAGAGAGGAAATAGAAAATAATTGATGAAAAAGTGTGAGAAGGGAGAGTAAGAAAGCAAGTATAAAGAGCCAGGTCTTAGTCTTATCAATTAAAGCTGAACTGAGATCTCTTTTGAGTCAGCTGTTATGCTTTTAAATAGATCTCATAAAAAATGCAATCTGCTAGGGAGGAATATGGATTACCAAAAGCCCTATATTGCTTTATATCAGCAGGGGCAATAGAGATTACTTCATATCAATAATCACTCTTCTAGATCCTTGGACCTGCTGCTTTCAGCCACCTGTTCACAGGTATTTGAGTGTAGTTCAATTATCAGCAGCAAACTGAGTAAAGATCTTTATCATACAAGAATTTGGCATCATCTCCTGCCGTTACTTCATGTCCTTTTAGAGAAAATGAGTTTTTCTGTTACAGTGTAATTTTATATTTTCATTTCAGTTTCCCTGTGTTGTCACTGTCATGGGTCCCATCAGCCTTCCCCAAGGAGGTCAGACTTTCATTACCCATATGTAAATAACAACAGCTATCTGTTAGGAGTAAATTGGCTTCCAGCAAAGCCAGAATTGCTTTGCTTCAGCTTGTGTGGGGAATTTTAAGTAAACTCAGAAATGCACTAGAAGATACTTCTAGTTTAGGGGTTTGGGGCTAAACTGAAAGACACTGCACAGAGATTAGATGAAAAAGAGAGGTTTTGGGTTGCTTACCTTGACTTTTCTCTGTATCCAGAAGTAGAAAGTTTCATTCCACACAGGATTTCTGCAGTTTTTGATGGTTTTGGTGTGGAATATCTCATCTGAAGCTGTTGGCAACCAGAGCCTCACATAGCAATCGGATTGGCTTACTGTAGAAACACAGGCAGAAAGTATCTGGCAGAGGAGGCATGATACAAGAAGTGGAGACATTGAAATGTTCTATCGCTTAAACATGGGTGAGAGATGACCAGTTCTTTCTGATAAACATTGGCCAAAACCAGGAAGATAAAAATCACACTGCTGCATAAAATTATTTTGTTCATCTCAACACTATTTTTAATAAGCAGTGTATTCAAACAATTATGCATAATCTTATACATTCAAATAAAAAATACAGTCCTAGCCAACAAATAGAGTAGTGTGCATATTCAGAAGTCTTATATTGCTCCATATTAACAAAATTTGGCAGGCGAAACCAAGACAGAGGCAGCACAACATTAGTTTCAGACCCTGAGAGGGATTGCACATAAATTGTCTCTGTAGCAGTTGAACTTTGTGAGAAATACCAAAAGAATCAGATTTAAGTCTGATTCAGATAGTAGATGTCTGACATACCTGGTTATTCACTCTTTATGACAGAAAATTAATTACTGCTGTGACCTTGATCCTCATCTCCCTAGGCGAGGTAGGAAAGGAGAGGCCTACCAGCAGTACAATTGCTGCTTCAGGAGCCTTTTCCATCAGCCTTGGTGTTTGCTGATGCTAGAAAGACCAGGAATCTAATTCCTACTTCACATTTCTTTCCACATCTCTTCACTTCAGGAAAAGTGAAGTGGCGGAAAGGATTTGCATCTTGTGGATGGAGGAAGTGGAGTGAGGCTGCACTTGCTCTAAGTTACCATCTCACATAGATCCTGAACCAAGTGAACACCAAAGAGATTCTCAGACCTTGTACAGGAAATTTTCCAGTGGCAGCTAGAAGGGCTGATCCATCCTGCTCTGTAAACACAGGCTTTTGCCAGAAAAGAGGAGGAGTCTGGTGCCATGGCAGTCAATAGAGAGTCAACCTCACAAGCAGGGAGAAGAGCACCTACCATCTGTAAGCATGGTACAGGTCTTGAGGCAGCTCCTCAAGGTTTGAAGTGAGTTCATCCCCATGTCTTTGTTCAGAACACATTGCTTTGGGGTATTTTGCCTAAACATAAGGTGTTTATTTTTAGGGGCCTGAAATCCAGAGACCCTGTGACTGTGACATCCTCAGGGGAAGATGCCTGTCGATTAGGGAGATCCCCATGTAACACTTCATGATGTATCTTGAAGGCGTTTCTTGACACTGTCAGGAGTTTTCTCTCTAGAAGGTAGTAGACTTGCCTGTCTTTGAAATTATTTCCACTGAAAACAGAATCTCAGATTTTAGCATGATGGAGGTGACGGGATAATATGTTGACTTTGGCAATTACCAATACAATACTTAGTTTATTAGGAGTGGGAGGGCTCTGTTTGTTGATCTGTCTGATAACTGAAAGTTCTTCCCTCTCTGTGCTGCCCGACAGCCTGCTGAGCTGTGATGTACTAATCCTGATAAATGGTATCACTGCCTCTGATCTACAGAGCCTGTACAATAGCCAAGAACTAAATGTGGCTTCAGGGCACCTGGAGCATCCCTCCTCTCATTAATGCCAATCTCAAGTGTTTCAAAAACATGAATCCAGCATCTCCAAAACTGCCAAAGCTGATGAGAGGGGGATGTAATTCAGAAATTAACATTTCTGAACTGATTTAATGCAAAGTCCTTCACAGGAGGAGGCAAAACCCCAGCACCAGGATGGGCTGAGGGCCGACCAGCTGGACAGCAGCTCTGCAGAAAAGCATCTGTGCATGTGAGGTTGAACACAAGCCAGTGAGCTGTCCTGCGGCAAGCGAGGCCAGCAGCCTCCTGAGCTGCATCAGGAGTGCTGCCAGCAGCTGGAAAGGTGGTCCTTCCTCTCTGCTCAGCACTGACAAGGCCACATTTCTGGGTTCCCCAGTACAAGAGAGGTAAGGATATGCTGAAGTGAGCTGAACAAAAAAGTCCAGAAAGAGAACGGAGCAATGGATCATCTGCTCTGTGGGGAGAAGCTGAGAGAGCTGAGACTCTTCAGCCTGAAGCAGAGAAGGCTTATGGGATCTTATACATTTGTGTAAATACCTGATCAGGGGAGAGGAAAATTAATAATTCTGAGTCAGACCCTCCTCTGTAGTGCCCAGTGAAAGGTAAAAGGACACAAACCAATATGCAGGGAATCCCACTGAAACATAAATAAAAATTTAACACCACCACACACTGTCACAGATTGCCCAGAAAGGTCATGAAGTCTCTATCCCTGGAGATGTTCAAAACCCAAATGAATGTGGCTCTGAACAACCTACTGAAGCCAATCCTGTGTACAGCAGGGGTCTGGACTTCACAATCTCCAGAAGTACCTTCAAATCTCAGCCACTTTGTGAGATTCTGCTGTAACAAGGCTAGTTGGTCACAGACCTTGAATATGGGGTGAGGTGATACCACTAGGACAAAGAACATTCTCTTCCTGGGAAGAAAGGGGACTACGCCACATCTGATTTTGCCACAATTCATCTACAGTCCCTACCAATGTGCAGATGTTATTGTTTTCCATAGGATTCCTGTGATTTTCTGTGTTTTCCTTTAATTTTACAGACAGTATTCCCATGCTGTGGTTCTAACTGAGCTTAAGTATTTCTGTAGAAGGGGCACTTCACTTGAACTGAGGCTAAACTGTGAGGCAAACAGTGAGATAAAAAAAAATAATAACAGGATAGTTGAATGTATGCTGAATACTATGATAATTATGATACCATTATTATATGGAAGCCCTTGAAATGACTAATCACCTTACATTGCTCTCTCTTATCCCTGAAAAAACTGAAGAGAGCTACTGAAAATGTTCCAGTTTATTCATTGCTACCTGAGAGCTAATACAAAAAAATTCTATTTACATTTTCTTCGTGCTCCAGTTGTAATGCAGTTGCTGGGCTTTGTTAGCAGTTTCATGCTATGCCAGGCCCTTACTTTAATGCACGTGTTGCAACTTCCCTGATGACATAATGTCACCTCATGTGAATGCTGAGACATTTGAACTCACAGTCTCTCTGAAAGTCAGCACTAAGTGACCCTGGTGTCCTTTTCCAATTTGCAGTTTCTGACTCAATTTTTATGATGGCGAGAATCCTTCTCAACTCTGTCTGACAGCTAAAGATCAGTTAAAAATACAAGACCAAAAGAAGAAGTTCAGAACTGCAGGTATGTGTGCTAGTCTGTGAAAGTACAGTTCTGTGAGGTGCACCTGAGATGAGCCATCATGTGCTAAAATCACTGATCTCCATCACAGGTAAGGAGAAAATTACAGTGCTGAAAAGCAAAGCATATAAGAAAAACTAGTTTCATAGGAACAATGAAGGTAAACTACAAAATCCTATCTGTCCTGTTACTGCATTTCGTAACACCAAAACAAAGAAATAATTTTCTCCTAGTGAAATGTTCTTCACCTGCACAGACAGGTTCTCCTTGAATCCTAGTTTACTTCAGTTCACCTAAGAGGAGGAGGAGGAGAATTGCTCCCATTTCTCAATTGCTGGACATGATCTTTGGGAACATTTTCCCTCACCAGCTTAGTACAATACAAACAGTATTGAGGATTTACCTCCTACTGCTATCTCAGAGGGGATTTGGACTCAGCTAAGAGCTCTACCAGTATTCTGGTGCAACACTCATTTGTAAGCACAATATTGCTCTCTGTGGCTTACTTGTGGAAATAACAAAAGCTCCTAGGTGAACTGTGCTTAATCAGTGATGTCTTTGACCAGGGATGAACAGAGTCCTCTTGTGAATGAGCCCTTTACCCAGTCCAGCCATTTAAGTCAAGTGGCAAAGTACGATTTTCTCCCTGGAGCAGATTCAGGGGGTTCAGTATGTGCTCCCAGCTCAAAGTTTCATACCCTGGGTCACCTCCTGTGCCACTGTGCTCCCACTGGCACCACTTGCTTTCCTGGGACAGGGCCATTAGTACCACCAGCACTAGCTGTAATCTCCCTATATTTTTTTTTTCACTTATTTTCTGTAGCAAAAATAACCCTTAATGTCTCTGGAGAATGACTCTGATTTGCAAAGGTTCCAAGTGTACTGTTGCAGAACTGACTCATTTCCTCTGAAGGGATAATATAAAACCTTCCACAAAATAATTTCATAAGACCTTAGAGGACATAGTCTCTGAGCTCCTCTTTTATAAATACACGAGATCTCTCTTCATTCAAAGGGGAAAAACCAAAGGAAGATCTGAAAACAGAAGGAAGAGTTGAGGAAGAGGAGTGATTGTTCTGACATCCCAGCTAAGACTAACAGGTTTGTTTGAACAACTGAGAAGGTTTCTACATGCGCCAGTTTTCTACATCAGAAAATATACTGGAGTGCAGTCACGTTTCAGCCCAACACTAACTTTCCTGCCTCAGCTCTGACAGCCTCTTGATCTGGCAAGACTTCTCTCAGAGAAGTTACTGTGTCCCAGAAAAGAAAGCACCTGTCAACCTGAAGCTCACTCTGGGTAATTTCTTACTGGGACACAGAGCTCAAATTCACCCCTGCAGTCCAGGGAAAGCATTGCAAACACTCAGCACCACTGAGGCTAAATGTGTCAAGCCAGACCTGACACCACCACTCTTCACCTCAACTGTGTTAATGAGCCTGAACATGCTCTCCAACAGCAAAGGTCATCTCTTGGAATGTGGAATCAGCTGGTACCCACGTAGGCTGCCACTGCTTCAGACAGGAGTACAGACAGGTCACACAGACCTCTTTACTCAGATCTTCAGGATCAGGTGAGATCCAGTGGAGTCCAGCAGAGCTTTGCTCTTTCACATGGCACTAAGTAATGGTGGAGAGATGACATAACTGCAGGTCTGTTCACCTGTGCTAAGGATCTGGAAGATGTTTTCTTCCACTTCTGTTGCCTCAGGGCAAATCCCCTCTCAATGCCTGGGCTTCAGGCATGCCAGATGGGGCAGATCCCCTCACTGATCCTCTGTTTGTCTATGGGGCAGGTGTCAGATTCAGCCACGGGGTTTAGAGGCTGCCATAAAACAAACACTAATGATGGTGAAAATGGGGCAGGCTGGGAGCTTGGTGCAGCTCTATGTGGCCACCCAATAACTTACTTGTTTAAGGAGAGCAGCTGGAAAGTGTTGGAGAGTCTGTGCCACCATGGTCCTCCTCTCCCATCACCCAGCTCCTTTTACTTTCTTTTGGGAAACACTGGAAGGGGTATCATCAGCAAGAAAAGAAGCTAATAGACTATTGTCCCTGTCATCCTGACCAGATATTCTTCCCACATATGGGGAGCTCTGTAGAAGAAGTGACACTATGAATAGAGTTAGGAAACATGAGCTTTTGTAAAAGCTCTAGCACTGACTTCCAGCTGAGAAGGAGCAAATGGACACACCAGTGACCTAAAAAGTCACTATTTTACCAAAGGCTGCATGCAGTCTTGGACTGAGGAGGAGAACACCACTGCAAAATAGACACCAGACTGCAAGAGACTCAAACTTTAATGGGATTTATTCCTTTCTTGTCCCAGTATCACCTTCACAGCCAAGCTGCATAGAGCACTGGAGCCTGGTGATGACACTCAGTGCCTGCAGAGCAGCAGGATGAGTGTAAGTGATCTGATCTGGGTGCCTTTCTCTCTAGTGCCCACAGTGAGATCAGGAACTGCCAGAAATGTTTGAGTCTGACCCATGATTACTAATTGGCATAAAGGTTAGTTAGGAGTACAGTGAAAAATAATTAGCTCAGGTTTGTCAAGAGCATTTGCATGGTAAGATAAGACAGAAACCAATTATATGTAGCACGAAGCAGACGCTGGAGAGGAACATCACTCGTATGGAGGAGACCACAAAAAGGGTGGGGTGACAGCAGGGATATGAAAGGGGCCAATTGACTCATTCAGGAGGAGTGAACTGTTTTCCTCTTGGTTTAATTTTTTTATTTGTGTGCCAAACTCCATCAGCATGTGTTGTCTACAGGCAAAGGTGTAACACAGGCAAAGGTGTAACATCAGATTTCAGGATAAACTTGAATTTCATCCCAGGCTTGTGAAATACACATCCCATGAATCTTGAGGTGCATATTTTTAAAAAAACCAGCCAAGATTAAGTTGGGTGCACGCGATCATGAGGAATATCAGTGGAAATATACAGAAGTAGTGTTTCCTGAAGCCAGGATTTGGCAAGTAAGTCAAAGAAAAATGTAGAAACTCTATGACCAAATGACCTGGTGTGACTGCACTTGCAACAAACAGAGAAAAACATGGAATGGAGCACTGCACATGCTGAAAAAGATGGGAAGCCAGCATTCAGGTAGAAAAAGCAAGTCAGAAGTGGCTGCACTTGATTGAAAAGGTGGCTTGTTCCTGGATTTGATACAGGGAAACTGAAAATTTAGGGAAGTCTGACATATGTTATTACAAGAATTGCCAGTCTTCCACAGATATTTCACAGTCAGATAGCATCTGTATCAGATGCTTCTGATCAGTTTTCCAGGGGAAAGATCATATTGCTGAAAAAAGGCTATCTAAATATAATTTTATTATTCTCATTAGCACACAGAAGCAGGTCTAGTTATTTTAGTTTTCCAATATTTCAAATGCATTAAAATGTTAAAATAAAAACGCTAAGCTAAAAGAACATCAATAGCAGTGCAAAATCAAGCACTTGAAAGGTACAATCTATCTTTTTTGAATTGTACCTAAGTTTTTAAATTCCAGAGTATCACACTATTTTTCCTGTGAGACTTCAACTTCTTTGAAAGCAGAGATAGGTTGTTACTTAGTCAATAAAGAGCTATCTGATGTTTTTTTATCTTCCTTGTTCAACAGCATCCTGGTATACAGCACTTCATTCTATGACATCTTTAAGAAACAGTCTCCAACAGGCTCACAGATTAGCTGGGGAATTACTGACAGAAAGAAAAGACAATTTTCTTCACCCACTGGTCTCCAAGCCTTATTTACTGGTAATTAACAAAAGAATCTGAAAATACTTCCCAGTGTTTCTAGGCCTTACCTAACACCTTAATTAAAATCTCTCTACAATACTAGGAGATTCAAAATGAGCACATCATCTAAATAGATAAGAGAGAAACAAAAGGTATTGGAGAAGATATTCTGCTTTGTAGACAGGGCAACAGAGGCACAGAATGTTTTGATGTATAAATTTACCTAAACTTCTTATGCAATAAGTCCATGAACAGAGCTAAAAACTGAGCCCACATGTCTTAAGCTCTAGTCCAGGGGTGTACATTTTGGTGATAATAGGAATTTTCAAAATGTCTACAACTCACTAAGTGAGACTTCTCAGAAATCTCTCTGTCCTCAGGATGGAGGACAAGGTCACAACTGTAACCCTGTTTTCTGAGGATGCAGCATCATTTTACTTTGTGTGATCCCTTTGCATAAGCAGCTGAATCATGGTTCTTATCTAGTTCAATTTTCATTCTAGATCAAAGGTGAAACTAAGAAAAATTAAATCAACAGTTCCAAGGAATGAAGGTGAGGTCTTGCACATATATGCAGTGTTTCATAGCTCTCAAAAGGAATAGAAATTAATTTGACCTTTTCTGCTATACTATAATATTCCTTCTATTTTCTGCAGCCCAATGTACAGACAATGTGAACAGACCACTTCTCTCCACTTGACTGGAAAATTCACAAGGGCGACATTGACATCCATGGTTTTGAAATGCCAAAGGGAGTGAAATACGAAGGGATGGTGAGAAATTTTATCTGTAGGATTTTGCTGATGGCTTCAGCAAACTTCATCACGATCTCCCAAAAAGGAAAGAAAATATAAAACAAGAGGAGAAAGAACAGTATGATAAAGGGATATGCAAAACTGTGTAATTAGTGATGTGCCAAGTTCATGAGACACATGTAGGAATGGCAGGAGAAAATTTTCAGAGAAAAATCTCTGGGAATGTGAACCACCAGGCAAGGGCTGGTGGTCCAAGTACCACACATTTTCACAACAGTTTGCATGTACCATAGTCCCCAAAAGATTTCTGTTAGACATTTTTCACTGGGGGGGCAAGCTGATGTCATGATGCTCAGGACAACCAAAGAATTAAGAGGGACTGGTGTCTAAGTATGTCAGCTCTATATTCCATGCATTTGTCATGGATATGTTATATAAAAATTTCTGTCTTTAAACTGGTGTTAAGATATTTTCAAGCCCCTGAAACAGCCAATTTGTCAGACAAATAATGTGGGAAAAAACCCAATAACCAAATAAACCTCTGATAATGCAAATAGATATTATGTGGCATAAAATGCCTTCAACTGTGATTTCTTACCTAGTATGACTTCAGTGTTTTGCATTTGTGCAATATCTAGCAGAAACAAGAGCTGATACAGTAATTTGAGAATGATGTAACATCAACAAAAAATTGTGTACTTACAAAAATCTGCCTGATGAGCATTTTTCAACTTTATGATTCTTACAGTGAGCAAGGAGTAAGGTGTCATTTCTTCCTGCTGAAAAAAAATAACAAAGGAGATGTATCTTAATGTTTTGAATATATGTATTGACTGTAACACAACCAAACACTGAAAAGAGCCAAGGTTGTGCTAAAGCTGTCTCTTTCAGTTGGCATCACAGCAAAAATATAATAGGCATCAAGATGCACTTTCTTCACAAACTTTGTTGACCCCTAAAGCCTGTAGCTATCTAAGCACAAAGAGAAGGTGTGGAAAGAGGATGAATAGGAAAGTTAAGTTGGTGTAAATAAGCTGAAAAAGTTCATTTAGCCAGTAACATTAAATTGTTCACATGACCATCAGCAGCCAATATGAAGACAAAATTCAGTGAATCTGGAAATCAGAAATGCTTCAAATCTGGTTTGTTATTGGCCAACAGCCTGTGTTGTGCTGTAGGTAGAATCAAGGCCTACACAAAAAAGTCTTCTTTTAATGCAGTGCTTGGATAATTAGAGAGAAGGGGGGATGTTTTTAAATTTTCTTGCTTGTTTTTAAAACAATAATTTTCACGAGAGTGGGATGACTAAGGATGAGTGTTAGCACCTCAGGGAATGTCTCAGAACTCCACAACACATGGCTTTGGACAAACAATCCTAGTTTGCTTTGTGGGAACAGAAGTTTTCCTTACCAAGGATGGTTATCTGATTGATGGACATGAAATAGTTTTGACTGCAATCCTTAATTTCAAAGAAGGTTATCTCCAATTCCTTGTTGAAGGTGCTAGACCTGACCATCTGGGTCTGTAGAAGTTGTGACAATCACATATGCTTGATGGATTTTACATCTTCAGAGAACATACCCATCATGTCCCCTAGCAGCAGCTAGAGCAAGCAGGGTATCAGCAAAAGGAAGGAGAAAACAGACAACGCCTACTATGGCTGCAGCACAGGTGGTTATATTGATTCTCTAACTGTGGGAACAAGTTGGGAATATTTATCAAAACAGCTCAAGTTTATAGAAAGGAAAGAGAGTTGAATCATGATTGTCCTAAAGAGACTGAATGCAAAGGGTAAATCAGCACAGGGGATGGCTCCCTCTCTTACTGTTTAGGAACAGAAGCAGAAGAAAAGAAGGAATATCAGATTGTATTAAGTTCTGCAGTTAATGTATGATTATAGTAGTAAGAGGTCTTTGTTTGGTAGAAGTAACATAAAATGACTGCAGTGGATGTCTAAGGATGAGGCTTTGCAGGGGAAGAAAATGCAAACAGCCCTGAGGTCTGACTGCAACTGCTACATGAAGAGCTTTAATCTGCATACAAATATGTTATCATCAGATCCTGAACTGAGTATCTCCAACAAAAGGGGAAGGTATAAATAGTATATCTATAAATAATATGTATTTTAAAAAGTCACCTTGAGTTAGGCTATGAAATAATAAGGAAACTTTTAAGGACTTCTGAGCAAAGCACTAATGAAAAAAAAATTATAGCATTAAAATGAGGCAGATTCAGGAACAGGGAAGTGTCAGTTTGCAGTTCTAGTAGCAAGGATCTGTGTAAGTTATAAAATGGCCAAACTTATTATAATGTGACTTGTGTATGTGCAAAAAGATATTCAGACAAATAATACTGAAGGCACAGCATATAGTGGGCCAAGAAACAGATGGCCACTTCAGTGACCAATAGGTAGGTGGCCACTGATATTCAGAAAGAGCTCAAGGAGAAGTTCAGATAATGCAGAAGACAAATAGATCAGCAATTCTTAGTAAAGTCACAACATGCAACATCATCAAAAAGAAGGGATGGCTAAAGAAAGAAGCTGTTATAAAAGCTAATGACCAAAATTTGGAAAAGACAATCTGAAGTGAAATAGAGCAGAGCTGGTTGAAGGTGATGAAATTATTAGGAGATATTTTCTGAGGGACTTCAATTAAAATAACAGGGAGTAACTCTTGAGTGAAATGAGAAAGCACACACAAACGTGCTGCTACTGTGACAAAAGTTATAGCCTGATAAAAAGGTCAAAGTATAAGAAATCAGTGAGACAAGACAGTACATCAGCTGAAGTGTGTAGAGCGTTGGACCATGGGGAATCCCTCATGATAAAATTTAGCTTAACCTCTCAAATAGTTTCCAACTCTATAGAATGAAAGACGTGAAGGTCATCAAAGGAAATTGCACAAAAAATGCAGTAATTTCCAGGCTATGAAGTTAAAAAAATGGCAAGATTGATGTTTTTATAAAACACTGGGTACTTGAAAGGCACATTAAATAGAAGCCAGTGCCTAGTATAACCATCTTGCTTGCCCATGAGCTCAAGCTTATGATGAGGAATTGTACCAGAATGTCTTCAGTGAGCTGACTGTTAAATGCTAACACTTTTTGCTGCGAGGTACAGAAGCAGCACATCAAAACAAGTGGGCTAAGTGCCAAAAAAAATGCATTATCTTCATAAGGCTACAAAGAATAAAATATCTTGGCTTCTGGGTGTGTGTATTCCAAAACTGAAAAATAAATTAATCATTGTTGCTCAAAGTCATATGTAAGGCACAGGATATTTTACCTGGCTGTGTTCTAAACAGGGGAGGTAAGATCTCAGCTCCACACAATTGTGAATTGTTATTACATTCTCCTGAAAATTTAGCAGTGGAACATATTTGACTTTGCACTATAGGTAGGGAACAGCTAAATTCCATGCACAGCCCCAGGCATGTTTTACTAAACCAAACCCAGTAGTTATTCAGTTTATCACACAGTTATGCAAAGCCCTCTCAAATTGAAACAAGTACCTAGGCAAATGTTTGAGCATTTGCATTAAGGAAAGTTTATACCTGTTTACTTCTCCTGGAAGTCAAGGTCTGCTACAAGCATGTTATCATTTCTAATAGCTCTCTACTAATGATTATCTATGTAAGCTATGACTTAAAAAAATTGAGGCAATTACCAAAGCTACCCAGAAAACTCAATACCTGTAAGAGGCAGAAATTTGCCGGTTTAGACAAGTCTGTGCCTTTAGTGCCAGTTTTCTGCCAAGATTTATTACAGAGGAGAGAAGGCATTCAAAACCAGAAGGTAAATAAAGAGTGTCTGAGAATGTCTTTGTTGTTAAATGCCTGTGCACAGCAAACAGAAGTTTCAGAAATTCATTTGGCAGGAAGAAATTATGGCATGAATAATGAATTGAAGCTGTGGAAAGAGCCCCACAGCCCCCTCTACACTGGAGATTATGGCCACAGGATCTTTTTTTTTTTTTTTTTACCTGAAGTAGAGCATACTTCAGGTATGCTCTAAAACATATGCTGGATTCTAACAATCTTTATGTAACTGTAACTCCATTAGTGGTAAAGAGGGTTTGGTTGCTCTTAGCCATGGATATTCTAAACCAAAACAGAACTTCAGTATGAATACATTAAATCATTACAAAACTGCTAACGAGATTGGATCATCATTTTCCCCCAACAGCTGCTTTTCCTGCTTTAGTACATTCTGTTGCTGAGCTTTAGCATACACATACACATACACACACACACACAGAGAGCAAATTAGGAACACCTGAATGCCATGTCAGTTTTGGTTGTGCTACTTTGCCCTTACAGCAAGTTTCACTCCCCACTGGTAGTTTGCACCTTTTGTACACTAATATCCATCTGTAGGAGCTGCCAGCATGCTGTTAACAAGACATCAGTTTGATCAATCAGTTTGATAAGGTTGTGACATACAAAGGCAAAACAGTGTTTGTAGTTTTCTGTTCATTTGGTACTCTGGTTACATGAAAAAAACCAACCAAATATATATGAGCTATAGATGCTTGAATCACGCATCATTTAAAATGTCATCAAAAGTAAGTTTTCCCTTGTTTTACTTTGAGGCAGCTTGGCACAATGCCAGCAGCAAAAATCATCACTGATAGAGCTGCTATGTGTTTGATGCAACTTTGTCTCTGCCAGAGGCCCTGCAAACGTGTCCAGAGTTGTTCCTTCGTTGTGAGGAAGTGCACAGGGATCAAAGCGGGCATTTGTTCTGAAAACTGGCAATAATGACCAAACCTCAATGGTTCACCAACAACCAAGCTCTGACTTTCTGACTATGCCAACATTCTCCATTTGTTCTGGGTAAAGCTCTATGAAGTCAATAGGTAGCATTAGAAAAAAGCCAAAGTCAATCTCATTTTAACAGCAAATCAAGAACTTTTCACTAAGAGATTTCCCTAAGGAGTACAACTATGGAAATAACACATTCTATGTTATTAATACTATGCAGATGTTGCATCTAAATTAAATTTTCTTTCATTAAATATTCCTATTTCTACATAACTACGTGAATCTTTAACAACCAACTATGGGGCGGGGGGGGAAGATCCTACCCTTCTCAAAAAAGTATTGGTTTAGTCCCCTATTATTTTAGTTTGTAGAAATATGGTACCTTAGCATCATCACTTGGGGCTACATAGTGCATCATCCATTTTCTTTCTTCATTTTCCAAGGGGCTTGATTTTCTGCTTGAATGCTGCTGAGGGAAGAAGAACAGGGGATGAAAAAGAGAGTAAAGATCAATTTTTTTTATTTAGTTCGATTCCCTACTGTAGCATTCCAGTGTGGAACATGCAGTTTGCACCTCCTCATTGTAGCTAATAAAATGAATGTACCAGTTCTGTGCTATATGGACAGATTCTGACTCCAGGTCCTGGTAACTGCAAATGTCCAAGAAAGGATAATCTTATTTTCTTGGAAATTTATATCCTATAGCTAATAGGGGACTCAACCTGTTGTAGTCCAGGGGCAAATCTGAATCAAAACTCCAAGACTCCTGCCAGGGTTGCTCTGTTTTCCACTTACCTGAGATAAGGCAGAGGTCGATGCCATCAAGATCGCTGCTACATTAAAAGCAGCTGCTGTGAATGGCACCTTAGTACTGGGCTCCACAGGTGCCAGTGTCTCCTGAAACAAATTTACAATCTTGACGAAGTCTCAGAAGTTGCTGAACAGGTGTTTTATTGCACTGAGTCAGAGCTCCACCCCTCCACGATTTCTGAAACAGGAAAATTTCCCACCCACATTACTTGTCCAAAGAGCAGCTGCTGTAAGGTGTGAGCCTTCATATCTGCAGGTCTTGTGGCCGAGCAGAGCCTGCTGAGGGACCAAATTGTTCCCAGCTGGGGCTCAAGGAAATGCAGTAGCAGCTGTAACCTGACTGATGATATGATAGAGATCATCTACGTGAGATAGCCTTACAGTGACATTCTAAAAGTGATGATAGCAATAGCCTAATAAACACATCAGCATATTTTCTCCATGCAAACACCTGTATTCCATACATGATTACATCCATAATAAAAAATAAATTTAAAAACAGCTATGGAGATGATTGTTAGAATGAAGACATTTACATAGGAAGAGAATGAGAATTCTTATGAAGGAACATTTTTCCCTGAAAAGTGCTGTTGCATCATGATTTCTGTGTACACACTCGATTTTCTTGTAGTGTTCCATCTCAAAAGAAATAAAAGAAAGTATGATAAGTAACATTTCTCTGCTCCCTAAACCACATTGTATCATTTTTCCATTTGAAATGTCTTTCTTATTTCTGGGCTCCACATTTAATACAGCATGCAGCTTAACAAATTTAAATGAGATTCAAACATTTCACCTTGAAAAACCATTAAATATTTCCACAAACTACAATATCAATTTCTGATGCAGAAAAGCTCCAGATTTCTTACCAACAGTATTGAAATTGTCATCTGGCTGGGTGTATTAGGAGATTATTGGAATTTAATGGACTGATCCAAAAATTTTTTGTTGGAATTTTTTTAATCTAATGAGGATCTGCATGTGTTCAGCACACCTCTAGGAAGCTCAGTGATTAAATTTTCTAAGACATTATGCAAGCATTATTAGGCCCATATACATTTGCATTGAAAGTCCTCCTGAATGATTAAAATTAGTGCTTATGAAAGAACATGAGATTAATAGGATGACAAAGCATCCTGCTTCCTCTTAGAGATGGGCAAACGTGTGAAATCACTGCCACTCTGACTGTGGGTATGAGTTTTGTACCAGGACCTTGACTAACAGAAACTAGAGACAAACGCAATGACTTCTAGAAGTCTCATTACATATTTTTCTTATGTGAACAGAGGAAACAATATAAAAAGTTGTTCTTACAAGAAGAACAAGTTAAGACAATTTGATCATCTTACGTGGAGTATTCCGTCCTTCCAAAAGTTTGATTTCTTAGGTTTCATTTTATATCTGCATTATCTTTTTTTGTTGTTGCTTTTTGAAATAAGCACATTAATTTTATCACGAAATGCAAGTGCTAAGTTTGCTTTTAACTTCCTTTCTCACCTTCATTGTATTGAAATTTTCTGGAACTGCTTAACTGAAGCCAGAATTGGATAATCTACAGCAGTAAGTTAAGGAGAGTCACAAGTCTCTCCCATTCCTTGGCTGATGCTTTACTTGATGTGAGCACCTGCATTTCTGTAAAAAAAAGTATTAGAATCTTTTTTTTTCCTGTGAGAATGGTGACAAGAAGCCATTTAGACAAAAGTGATTGTAAACACAAAAGCACACACATTTTCTATTTCTTCTGCTACTACCTACCTGTGTCCCTGGCTGAAGTACCTAGAAGAGTTTCAGCACCTCAACTGAGGAATGACGACATTTGTGACGGCTGTCAGATCGAGGTCATGTTTCTGAAATGTATGGAAGCTAATGGGTGTGAGGTTTTTACACGAGATCCTGTTTTCATTTCCCTTGTCATATTGCACCTTTGCTTTTAAGACAAAAGGAAATGAGGTGGGGGAAGAAGCCTTCAGCATTCCTTAGGAAGCTGACTAAAAGTTGCTTGTTGCCTGGAAATTAACTTTTCTTTCCTGACTCAAGCCTTCCCTATATGAAATTCTTGTTCTTTAAGCTCAAGTCAGAGGTGGCCAAAGGTACCTTTGACTCAAAGCTGGCACTGGTATTAAATTTCCTAAATTAGTTCAAAGTTCAAAATTGCTTTTTGCTATGAAGCACTATTCTTTTGAGGCAAACACATCCTTTTCACAAGGTGCGCACTGAGGATATACTTGACTATGACTTGACTTGACTAAGTCATCTGAAAGTTAAACTCATAGTAGAAGTTATTTGTGTTTTCTCTATATTGAGTCGATGAAAAAAAACCATGGCAACTGCAAGTAGTGACTAAACACCTCCACACTGGATTGTTCTGGAGAAGCCTTTATGTCGAGACCACACTTGACATCTAACTTCTGAACGTCTGAAGGTAGCTAAGATGAATCCCACCCTGGGTAATCAGCATGTCCTCTTCAGTCACTTGTTTCCAAAGTTACTGATGCTAAGGGAACCTGACATTGAGGAGCCTGGTTTTGTTGTTAGCACATGATTCACCCTGTTGCAATGTGAAGCTGCAAAACACCCTTGGGCAAAAGCTCCATTATAAATGAAAATCCTCTCTGGTATCCCCAAAGAAGAAGTTTTGTGATTACCAAGGTGGCAGAGAATGCAAAATTCAATATGGCTAGTACCAGTACAAACTTCCAGCCATACTCAGGTTAAGGATCACCAAAGGCCCCCATGGTGGTGAAACAGGCAGCCTGACTTGGGACTGTTATCCATAAAGCACAGGCTGTGCAGCAGTAGCTCATGTCCTGGAGCGTTAAGGGAGTAATATCAAGCAGGGTTTTCTGTGAAATTCCAGGCTGCAATCTGCAGGAGTTCAGCAGCAACTTTATAAGCCTCTGAGACAAGTTTGGGATAGATGGGAAATCTCAGAGGGAAAGACTGACACGGGAGGGCTGCAACAACTCTCTGGGGAAATGCACTACTGACTCGTGGGGCAGAGCCCCGGTTGTCAAATGATACATTTAGTGCTGCTCAAAGAACAGAGAAACTTTGCTGGGCCATCCCAAGATACAACACTTACGGCAATTTGGGGGTCTATCTGCCAGCTGATGAGCTAGTGGTGAGACACAGTTCACCCAAAGCTGCCCTGCCTTGAAACGAATTTAATTTAAAGTTTTTTTCTGCAATGATTTCTTTTCCCCTAACTAGTCTGATGGTGTCTTAAGACCACGATAAACACATTCTAAAACTACAACTACAACTGAGTTAGGAATTCAATATTAATGCTCAAAGACATGGGTTGGATCCAATTTAATTATTAAAAGATTTATTAAAGTGACTGCTAAGGACAAATAAAAAATCAGATAGATTTTGTGTTTTCTTTCCACTTTAGTCAATCATTCTTCACGATTGCTCTCTTCAGACTCTTTCCCATCCTTTACAGCTTCTCTGCAGCCTACAGACTCTTCATTATGTCTCACCCCTATACCATGGGCTTTTGACATCAGGTGCTTCAGCACATTTTCCTCTCAGATTTTTCAGACCACCTTTCTGAACATAGAGGAAAGGGAGCTTCACTGAAATCCCTTCTGGTTTATTCCTGATTACTATCTTTACTAGAAACATCCATGTTCTGTTCAGGGAACAGGTGAATGGAGCTAATGTGCATCAGTATGATGCTTCAGGCATTGAAAGTATTATCACATTGTCGTCCATCTGAACAAAAGCAAAAATTATCAAGTCCAGATCATAACAATCCCCACAAGAGCAATGCTGAATGTCGTTCACAAGAATCAGGCTTTAATATGGCAATGACTGTGAGACTGTGCCTGATTCACATAGCTGCTTCTGGTTACTCATATGGTCTTTATTTGAACAAGATAAATATATATGTCATAATGAGAAAGGTATACATAAACATATTTATCTGTAATTCAAATATAGATTAATAGAATCTTTCAGGTTGGAAAAAACCTCTAAGAACATTGAGACTAACTGTTACTTTAACGTCACTGAGTCTAGTGGTGTTACTTTAACACCACTAAATCATGAAGGCATTAGAATAGAAAAAGGGAAATGGCTTGAGAAAATTTGGACCATAAGGTAAAATCAGCAGAAAAAGGAGTGCTTCTATTAACTTAAAATATTAACTTGATTTTAAAAGGTCTCTATGCTCCTCCCCATGACAAATAGTTTAGATATTTGTTCTTACACATACGCTAACTTTACTCAGACTCAGAAAAAATGTGTATTCAGAAAATATTTCAGAAACTCTCCCAGAAGTACTTAATGTCCTGGACAAATAGTGATAGTACCTCATATTTGCAGAGTTATTTGGTCTGTTTATTCTTTCACAGAACATAATCTCTCTTCTGATTTGACTCATAGAAGACCTGTGCATATGCAAAAATGCAATACCTCTTTATTATGGAGCTTATATATCAATTTCTTAAATTAGTCTTTATTTGTAAGGCACACCCTGCCACGAGTATTCTAGTTCTAGACATTGGGACTGCTAAAGCAACTTATCCAGAAATAACTGGCCTCTAAACCTTTTCAGCTGTAGTGGGTTAATGGTCTCTTGCTATCTTAATAAAATCAGCAAGTGCTGGAGAGGTATTCCTTTGAGTTTACTATCCTTGTCTAACATATGTGACATCATAGGCTAACACCAGCTTTAAATTTCCAGTGTTCATTGCAGTTAGCTCCAAGGGATAAAGTACATTACAAAAAAGCTAGTTGATACATAAATCTGTTGGTCACCAGAGCGCATTTCCTGACTATAGAGAGAAAAAGGCCATTTCCCATGAGAAGTGTTTGAGAGTCCCAGGCAAGATCAAGGGAACCCCAATGCAGTGACAGGTTCGGTCCTGATTCTGGCCATTCCTCCAAGCCTTTCCCATTGTTAAGCAGGCTCTCTTTTACCTCCTCTGTAAAAGCGGCCACAGCACCTTTCTGAGTGCATTGCCTTTCCAGCCAAGAGATGTATAGCCAGCATGCTTCAGCACACATCAGGAGACTGCTTTTCTCAGCATGGCAATGCCTCATGATTTGGTATGATGAAATTCCTAATTTTTCTGTCATTTTCCATGTTACAAAAGATAATAGAATGGTGCATTATGAGACCACAGCTCACATCTGATGCAGATGTCCCCAGTGTGAGAGCCCTGGTAAGAAAACACAAGCTATGGGAAGAGGACATCCTTAGGGAAGGCATACCCAGAGGAAGAAAGGCTGCCAGCCACTGTGGGCATTTCCCACCCCATTTGCTGGCTGAAGAGGAAAAGGAAGCACAGGGTTAGGTGATGTACTCACTCCAGCTCATCTTGCAGTGCTGAAATTCCTTGTGTCCCTTCCTTGTATGAGAAAGGCCTGGCTGTTGCAGAAGCTCTCACATCCAGTATCTCCCTTGTGTGCTGTTCATTCATTGAGCAATCTGAACTCATGCGCATGGCAGCCAATCTTGCCCCATATACAACATGTTGTCACTGGGAAGATGGAATGATAGCCTTTCCAGGGCACCTGGTAGGTCATGTAAGCAGTGCTTAACAAACCCAGGCTCCGTTGGGAGTCAAAGCTGCCCCTTGTTCCATCTGAGCTATCACCGTGCCTCATGCCAGCTGCCCCTGGGATGGGGTCTCCGTGATGCTACAATACATGACTTCACATCGGCATTAACAAAAAAGTGCCATTTCCTGGGGACTCCACATGGCTTCACAGTTGTCTCTGGAGCCAAGTATGGGAGAATTTGGGACTGGTAAGCAAAAGAGTCTCACCATCATTCCACATGCTCCATCTGAATAAAATACAAACCTGTAGGAATCTAGTGTGGCCACTTACTCACAAAAGGGCTGATCACAAAGATTAAACTATGTCGACAGCTCTGTATGGAACAACTTTAAAGAAACCATTGCAAAACATCTTAAGGAAGTGTTTCAGAAATGCGTAAGGAAAGAAACATTCTCCGGGAGATCAAGATAGGCAACTTTGTAAGTACATCCTATTACATGTGAAATTAGATCACCATTGCAACATTATACTGTGCTAAAACTCACAGACATCAAAGTCAAGCATGACTCCTAGGTCAGGTCAAGAAAACAGATTAAAGAAGAACAAATTCTTAGTGGTGAACATTGCTGAATAGCCATTACAATAAATGTAAGGGAGCCACACGTTACTAAAGCATGTGGAAACCTGTCTAAACAGCTCTTGCATTAACTCTCACATGTGTTTGATATTTTGACCCTGTGTGATGTAACAACTAAAACCTACTCAGTTAGATCACATTGCACAGATACAACATGAAGGGAAAATTAATTATTTGCTGCGTTTCTACCAATCCAAGACAATAATAAACTCATATGTGCAAATAAAAAGGAAATGTTTATGAAGAGAAAGCAAAATGCTATCAAAGTTTTGGACTTATTACTTCATATAAAAAGCAAAATAATTACTAATTATGCAACTAAATCAGGAATGATAATAAAACACTTGTATTCTATGTTCAAAAAGATGACACTACATGTTTCATTAATGAATAATGAAAATGATCACATAGTCAAACAACATGTAATAAGACAGAACAGAGATCATTCTTACCAATTAGTTTTTAAAACATTGTCTAGGATTCTTTACTATCTATGCTTCAGCTATTTTAATTCTTGGTATACTGCAGAACTACAGAAAAGATGTGAATATTGTGCCAATTTTTAAAAGTAGCGAAATACCTGTGTTAAATGAAGAATTGGTTTCAAGTTGCATACATTCATGACTTTTATGCTTCATACATTTTGTACAGCATTTGTTAATGTTTATAATATATATATAACTTTTAGCATACAAAGCGATTATACACTGAAAACTGTGCTCCACCACACAAGGGAGTGTTTTGCCAAAAAAAGATTGTTGATGTGTAATTAGTTGGCCTTAGGACAGTCATTAACTAGTACAATTTACTGTCTGGACAGCAAATGGTTCCACCCAATCAAATTCCATATATATGTGTGTATAAAAACACTGGGGAATATTTGGAGTAAAAGATTATGTCTGAAACACTTTGCATGAAGGCAGAAGGAAGAGACCTAACTCCCTTGCATGTGAACTGAATGCCTACCCATATGGTTCAGTAAAGTGCTTAAGAACCATGTAGCTGTGAAATAAAAGAACAGGGAAAAAGGATAGGAAAGCTGGTGGAAGTTGATATTAACAAAGGGATATAACTGTGCCTTTCTTTTTCTTTTAATTTTGTTTTTCATTTTCTTTCTTTTTTAAACTTTGTAAAAGTCTTACTTACATTTGGACTATGCACAGAAATTCTTTAATTTCCTTATTTTAGGTATGTTATAGAGGTGGTACCACTGTAAGACCAAAACATGTGCTGTCCTATGGATGCATTGATCTTGCAAGGCGGGTTACTGAAGCTGCCTTTAAGTGACCAGCGTGCACCAAGGTTGCAAAGGATGTCAAAGTAATTACAGGATGTCCTCCCAGAAATGTGCATGGCATAGCAAAATGGCAATGAAAGGTAACTGCATGAAAAGAGATCTTTCTGAGGTTAGCATTAGCTAGAGGTTCCCTGTAAGGTGATGAGCAGTTTTGGTAAGCTCTGATCTATCTCTGGTAGCCAGTCAGTAGGAAATAGTGTTTTTCAATATGAAGAAACAGATTTTGTTCTATCCTGAATATCACATTTTTTAAAGTTTATTGTGCAAAGATAGTAAGATCTTTTAATGCAAAGACTGAAAAGAAAGTCTGTATTAGGAAGGTAGAGAATATTTTTTCTAACTGATTTCAGAAGTAGTCCTCAGTGATAAATATCACTGTAAAGTTTTCTTTTGAGGAATTTTTAAGAGTTTTCCAGTCTCAAACTCTATTGAACATTCTCATGAGTGCTTTGGAAGTAAACGAGGCACCCTGACTCGCCAGATTTGCAGAAGAACAAAGATCAAGGGAGTAATACTAAGGACAGGGAAATCAAAGAATTATCTGATCTGCTTGATAGACTGGCCTGATTAACCATGGTAAAATTTAATGCACTGGAGTGTGAGTTATGATTAAAGAGCTGCCAAATGTATGTTTTAATTTCCTCCCCCATACAAAAGGGAAGACTGGAGTGTGGAAAAAACTAACTAACCAGCTCATGGAAGACAAACAACTGGTGAGAAACCTTTAATAGCAAATGAGGACAACTGGATTCTATGTATAGAAACTGGGAACTCCTTTATATGTAAGAATATAAGAATAACAAAGCAATGTTAATGTCTCAGTGTGTAGCAGTAATGGGAAGGGTACTGGAGTCTGCATTTGATAGCGGACAATGAAGAATTGGAGTGAGTGCAAGAGAAGAGAAAGAGCTGGATACGTCAGATAAAGGGGGGGTTTATAATCAGAATTTGAAGGGTTACATCTACTGGTTTGACAAAAAGAAGGCTGTGATGTAAAATATTTTATAAAATTGATCCTAATAAAGAAACAGTGGTTATGCAATAGCTTTTAAGGTACTAGGAGAAGATGTAATGTGCTAATATCTGGGCTCTGACCAAAATAAATGAGGCTAGAAACAAGGTGCATACCCATTGCTGGAAGATGATCACTGACCACAACATAGCTCCACAAAATGTGCTGACTTCACCATTCCTGATATCTATAATAGAAGAGGATAATTTTTCTTCAAGATAGACTTTGGTCAGCCACAGATAATCAAGACTGACATTTCAGTAACTGCATGGCAGGAAGCAGTCTGACATCTATCAAGTCTAACAACATGACCTGATGGTACTTCTGGCTTTTATAAGCCATGGAAAGAAATCAGATTGATAATCTAGTATTAAAAAGCTCATTTGTTATTTTACTTGTTCTTCCACAGCCTAATAGTAATTAATCAGAGTTACACAATTGAATAGCTCTGTACAGTGTTATAAAATGGACTTATCAAAGAAGTGCAAGCTGGTAGGACCATTTAGCAAGCAAAAGTGGGAAAGCCCAGAAAGCTGTCCCCTGACATTCTGCTAAAGACTTATTATGTACTTGCAAACAAGGATTGCAAAGACAAAGGATGCAGTCAAGCTAGGTATCTCTCCAGGTTTAGCTTTACATCCAACAACTTTGCAAGCATTCTTCACCTCTCTTAGGACCTTCCAGACTTATTTATTGCACTCCCTGCTGAACTTCCTCTTCAGGTTTCACATGCAAAAGGTGTAAAAAGCATCCCTTAAACTTGTTGAATCTTGAGTAAGGCCTATCAGAAAATGTCTAAAATGAGACATTTTTTTAAATGACCACAGTGGATTCAAAAAGCCTATCCATTTGATGGGCATCCTAAAAGAAAAGGCAAGCACAGAGCCACATACGATATACCCAGCTCCCCACTAGCTTGGGAATGGCTGGAGCTGGAAGCATTGGTGATACCTGTAAGGAAATTGCATCTGCCCTGCTTGTAGCTACAAGAACCATCACCTGAGATGTGCACACCTACCTTGCAAAGAAAGTGAACTGGTCATGAGAAAATCAGTCCAGCCTCACTACAACAACACCAATTCTCAGACTTTAATTCTGGAAGGATAGGTGCAAAGTAAAGAATTGCTGAGAGGCAAAAACCTGTTTATAATCTACAAAAAAATATCTTCCAAGAATTTACCCTGGTCAAACCACACTATTAAAGCTACAACTTTTCAGCAGTACAGAAATAAAAGCATGATTATGTCCAGAGAGCTCCCTTGTAGGAACAAGGCAAGCATTTCACAGGCACCCCTCCCTGTCATTGACACTTCTTCTCCTCTGTATTCTAGAACTGAGAGCTGCACAGAGCACTATTGTCCTTGGCTGGCCTGTCATTGCAGAAACACTGTGTCCTGCTGCCTCTGCCAGACTGATGATGCTGATTAAAGCTTCAGAGTAACACAACTCAGCCAAGCACAGTGTGAATATCTTTATCTACTTGTTTGGAAAGCAAAGATAAAATCCTCCACATTAGCCTTGAAACGCACCTGGCAGCCACAGAGACCACCCCAGCAGCAGCCCACCCTGCTACCAACACTGCCATGTAAACCCAATACAGGAAGACACAAGATACTCCAGAGACAAGTATAAATAGGGACAGGAGTGGCTGGAGAGCAGCCCTGCAGAACAGGGACCTGGGGGTGCTGGTCAGTGGCAGGCTCAGTATGGGCCAGCAGTGTGCACTGACAGCCTGGGATGTGTCAAGCACAGCATTTCATATTCTAGTCTGTATCTTCTGCATCCCAAGGAATTTAAGTGTTACCACAGGTGGTTTCAGTAAGCAACAAATTGTAGATAGTCTACTGTTATGTACTATGAGAAACTCAATCTAAGTTTAACCTTTAGAAGTAACCTTCTAAAAGCACTACAGCAAAAAAACCTCAAAACCCAAAAGTCCACAACCCACAGAAAAACATATAACCATCCAAAACACCAACCCAAAACCTGACAAACCAACAAGTCTGCAATTGACATTGCAGACTGCAATGAAGTCTCCCCTCAGCCTCCTCTTCTCCAGGCTGAACAGACCAAGTCACCTCAGTCACCCCTCATGGGCTTCCCCTCAAGGCTTTTCATGGTTTCAGTGCCCTTGTTTGGACACTCTTTCATAGCTTTATATCTTTCTTGTCACATTGTAGCATCCAAAACCACACCAGGGACTAGAGGTGAGGCCACCCCTGTGCAGAGCAGAGACAATCCCCTCCCTTGTCCGCCTGGTGATGCTGGGCCTGATGCACGCCAGGACAAGCTTGGCCCTCGTGGCTGCCAGGGCACTGCTGGCTCATATCCAACTTGCCACAGACCCCCAGGTCCCTTTCCACAGTGCTACTCTCCAGACTGCATGTGCTTTTCTCTAAGCATGCAATGTGCCATGATCCCAGTCACAAACCTGTCCCAAAGGTTGCTGCTTGTCTCAGGACCACCTTGCAAATACAAAACACAAGCCAAGTTAATAAAATATGCTTTTAATGTGGTCTGCCCTGAAGATGTCAGGCTTAAACACTTAAAGCTCTTTCTCAGGGCAATGAGCACCATGTTTATTATCATTTTAACAACTTCTTCTTTGTGGCTCCCCATCCTCTGTACCATACAACGATTCATACTCCATTATTGTAACTGAATTGCAGCAGATTTCTGCAGTGAAATTCTTTGGAGAAAAAGTTTTTCTTCAGTCTTTTTTGTTCGCCTGAGATTACCATTTAGTGGAATTGAGCAGGAATGCTTTGAAGCCTGCTGGCTAATAGTAAGAGACCTTCAGTCTCCCAGCAGGTTAAGGGACTTAAAAGTACCCTGTCTTGTCTGACATTATTTCTTCATCTGCCTTTTCCGTGCCACTGCTGTGTGCAAGGCCTGTAAAATGAGGTCCTCATTGTTGAGGATGTTGTATTCACCCAGCTGAACCAGGCAGTCGTACGCCTTCTCAGTGTACTGAAGAGAGTATGTTGAATATGGGGAACAGCAGCCGTAGAGATCAACTTTGCCATCTTCCATCTCTGACTCTGAGCGCTTCTGACCTATGAGGAAGGGGTGAGAAATCACTGCTGAGAGAAATCACCCTGGTGATAAGCAAGCAAACTCTTAACAGAGGAATGAAAGGAGGTGTCTCTCCACAGAGAGAGTTCACAGCGTAAATTACTTGTTTGGCTTTAATTTTTTAAAAAACCAAATAATTCTTATTCAAATTAGCAGCTCAGTCCCTGGCTCAAGTGCATACCAGAGTGGCTTCACAGGATGAGGGGAGAAAAAAGGGTGATTATTCTTACATGGTTCTGCAGCCTAGTTCTTACCTGTACCTGAAGGTACCTACAGTATGTATCTAAGGAAGTACACATTAGTAGAAACATCAAAGTTACCTGAAAGATAATTACCTGCAAGATAACTAGCTTAGGGATGGAAACACCACAGCCCTTGCATCAAATCTCACATGGTTAAAAAAATTAAGCAACAGAAATGTTTGATGTACTGAAAAGAGTCAACAGTGAAGTTCAAGAGCTGGAGTGTTAAATATACTCCTTTTAATAGGCTGTCCATGATGTAAAACTTCTTTTTAATATGTCTGAGTACTTGCCTGGTGCTTTGTATTTTTGGAAGGTATCATTAACTAGCGGGAAAAATAGCAGTACTGGTGCTCCTGGAGTCTCAGCACCATCAAAGAGGTAACACTCCTTCAGCTTTTTCCTGTCTTCTTCACTCAAGTCCACCCTGGGAAAAACGATTCCCTGCTCAGAGCAGTACTTGCAGGTCTGGTCCAAAGCCTGGAACAGAGCAATACTAAGACTTCAAATAGGATTTTAAGGCTCAGGATTTCCTGGAGTCCAGTAACAAAGTAGACATTTTCTAAGTTGCTTGTGCAAAAGCTCTTAACCCCTAATCAAAAGCACTGTGACACTGGACAGAAGTTTTTTTTGTGATTTTTTAAATGTTTTCCTGAGTCTTAGCAAAATACAGTTTATCTACAAGAAAAACAAATGAAACTACGTGCAGCCTATAAAAGATGCTTTGCCCTTCATCATTAAGCTAAAAATGCTAAAGGTTAAGACTTTTAGTAGGACCAATATAAAAAGCACCTAAGTGGTAAAAATTATAGGTATACACATATTGAAGAAGACATAAAGACTGTTTCAATTACTCTCACCTGTATCTGGGATCCTGCACTGTAATTTAAATGCAGGATGACGTCCACCTTCCTCTCTGGTTTTAAAAGTGGCATGATACTTGTATTGATGAAAAATCCAGTATCTACCAGAGACAGGAATTCATCTGATTGTGTCAGCTGGTTGGGAAATGTGTCTAACACAGTATCTGAAAGAAAAAAATATTCTTGCTGTAAGTGCAAAACTTGCTAGCCTGTTTTTCCACCCTTGCACAATGTCCACAGAGCCTTAACTGGTTACAGTCCTTGGGGAAGGGAGATTTGCCATATCCCTTCTGCTCTGCCCTCTCAGCTCCAGTCACATGCAGTTTTGGACCTATAGTAACAACATTCATGGAGGGGGTTTACTGTGCCTCCCCACCGAGTGTGTCTTGGAAGAGAGGAAGGACCTGGTGGCCCAGCCTCCAGAGTTGAGGGCCACCAGCAAACCACTGACATGTAAATCAACACCACTAGGTCCTGCAGCATGATCAATCACAGATTGATCTAACAGAGGTTCTGCCCAAACCTGGGGCAGAATCAGCCTCCAACCCCAGTAATGTCAAATTTGGGGGATTGTTTTGTTCAGCTGCTTTATTCTCTCCCCAGGCCCACAGGTCTTACCTTTCCACCTGCAGAAGTGGGTGTTCTCCAGGTAGTGGTTGTGGATCTGGAGGCCCCTGAGGAAGTTGTGCTCCTGGGCGAGGCAGACGCGGTCAGTGAGAGCGGCGCGCAGGGCGCTGCCCAGGGGCCCAGGCGGCGTGGACAGCCGTGTCTGCAGCTCCTGGGGCTGCATGGGCAGTGCTGGCTCCTCCTCTGCGGGGAAAAACTGGTAAAGTCCACCTGCCCAGAGCAGGGACAGCCCTCAAGAAGTCAAGCTAAGTAATAAACCCTGATGCTCTCTCTTTTTTAAAGGACCAACAAGCATAGGTGACCAAACAAAACAGAAAATGAGAAGCTACTCTCACTAGACAAATACCACTTCCTTACACAGTCTGGGCTTGGATAAAAACCCCCAAGATACAGAGTCAAGCAGCAATAAAAGTCCGCTCCAGACATACACATATTTGTGGAACAGGCTTTGGAAAAGGACATGTATTGAGCTTCTTCGTATTACTGTGGCTCCCAGTTGAAGCAGTCAAAATCATTTTGCTTTATTAATAATTTACAGATCAATATTATTATTTCTTAACATTTTAATCATCTACCAGCATCAGTGTTGACCCCTGATAGATCACAAGACTGGAGATTTTTAAATTATTTATTTGTACTTTGCAATTAAATTATTTATTTGTACTTTGAGTTATATGAGACATATAAGTCCATTTAACAATAAGTACACAGTGAAAAAGAAGTATAGCTGTTTACCTATATTGTCAATATGGTCCCGGGTCCACCTGTGCCAGAAATCTTCTGATGAATGGGACAAATTCCAGATATATAACACATTGAATGAAAATAAACTACTCCACATGCCTGTGAAAGAAAACAGCTTTCTAATTCAAACATTCAGATATCATGAATCTAAAACTGTTTTGATGAAACTTGTGAAGTTTGTTTTTTGTCATTTTGTTTTAAAAGCATGGTGTGTCATTTTTATTTGGCTGCTGGGTTTTGGACCTTATTTTTGATATCCAGTTTTTTGTCAATGTTAGACAAAAAGATCTTTGTGGAGATCTTTGTGAATTAATGGAGATCTTTGTGAATTAATATGGAATTTTTATTTTTAGGAAAAACTCTCAAGTATCATGAAGCTTGTACAAAAAGAATGAATGAAAGTTTGCAATCCAAGAGATTTGATGTGAAATTATATTGGTAAGGGCATAACTACAACACAATCTTACAGCCTCTGCTTTTGTAGGATTCCCTTTTTGAGAATAAGCCTGTTAACACACCAAGGGTTGTGTATATATATGGATCAGATTTGACCATGAATTTTTGAGCTTGAATAGCAATTTCTTTGGTTATCCATTAGGGCACAAGTTCTCACTGTTTCTTCATTCAGGGAGTGCAAATGTGGGACAATCCAGCACAGACTGAGGTAAAATAGTACAGTGTCTCCTTCTGCTCAGTCAAGTGGCCAGTCAAAGAGAAGTTTGCTTGTGAAGTCAGTCACAAGCTGACAGCTTGTCTATTTGTCAGGAGAACACATAGCCATATTCTGCTGCAGCCAACAGCAAAAATGTTTTGAGGATGGCTGTGTTGTTTTCCCCCAGCCTTGCCCAGGCACTGTGGACTGGAGCCAGGGACATGTGGCCTGCTCCTCTGGAGCTGGAGGGCCTGGCACACTCAAACACCCTCTGATGCAGAGAATCAGCATAAAGGCTAATGTAAAATGTTTATAGGGAACATGCCAAATACTGACCACCTGTGAGACAGGCAATAGGCTCAGAAGTTCACCCTTCTGGGGTAGCATGGGCTGAACCATAGATTCACAGGGACCTCAATTTTATTGTTGTACTGGAAGCCATACTATATTTTAATTCAAAACTAGGTTAATAGTGTAAATAACTACTGTAAATAACTGATTGTCCCTCTGAATTTTCTTCTTTACTGTAAACTGAATCCATTATAGTAAGTATTAATTTGGCAAAAATATATTTATCCTCTCTGGCGAAACTGCCGTCTTAGTCCTCCACCTATTAGAGTGTAGTTTATATAGCTCACATTAAAAAAAAAAAAAACAACCAAAAAAAAAAACCAAAACAAAACCCCCAAACAAACAAGCAATAAAATAACTTGTTGTTTTTAATAGCTTACCTTCCAAGAAGCAGATCCTGGATTCAGGGACCTTCTTCATCAATCGTCCCATGAAGAACTCACTGCCAAAATCCTCGGTGCGAACAAAAATTCCATATTTTTGCAATCCTACCTCATATGGGGTGAACTCCACCCATTCTGTAAAAAAGAACCCAGAGAAGAGAGAACAATGTTTTATTACGGCCCTCAAAATATTTTTTGAGTCTAATATTTCGGACCAATAGCAATGAGTTATAAGCATGCTACAACTGAAGACTCATGAATGTGGAAAGACTTTGGAATATTTTTGAGTCTGTTGCATAGACAGTCAAACTTTTACCTGACCACAAGGGTATTATATGAATACACATCAGCTGAGATTCTGGTCTTCAAATAAGAGGGCGTTTTTAGGCTGTCTAAAAAGACTGTTCCATGATTTACCACCTTAAATATAAAGATAAATGACTCCAAGAAGTCTCATAATTACCTTTGAAATCCAGAGTGCTGTAGTTGTTCTTGACATTGACTGCAGTGTAGATAGGAAGTGGGTTCTGACCATGATCAATGGCCCGTTGCTGATCAGAGAGTCTGTGGTTGTCTTTCTGTGATTCCAGAAATACGGTTACACTGAGACAAAAATTAGCATGGCAATATTCTCTGCATCTAAGCTTGCAGGGCAGAAAAATTCCTGCCTCTAATGTATGATGTGTGCTTGGCTTATCTTCTGAAATGTTCCATAAATTTCAAAATTCCCATAGACATTCTGCTACTGAAAGAGCTGCACCCATCCAATCTGATACCAGATTATTTGATGATAGATTAAGATAAAAATGGAAAGGAATAATAAAGAGCAGAAAGCAATACTTTTGATATAAAACATGTTATTGCATTGTGCTGCAGCTTTATGGAAGACCTCACACCTTTCAAAACTCTGCAGGTCCTTTTGTTAACACCTCTGACCGGTATGCCAATATCTGCAATTTTGTTATTTCTAAACAAGTAATTTGCAGAATTTGAAAAAAATTCTAAACTGTACTACTATTTCAGTAATACTATTTCATTTAACTGAATGTTAGTCTTGGAATTTTCTCAGAAAAACATATTCAAAATTTCACAAGCAAGAATGCTGATTTCCACCATGGATGAGTATCTACAAGTCTGGCACCAAAGTTTTGGAAATGGCTGCATATTTGCTTGCACAGTCTCATAAACTGCTTTTCTCAGAGCCAACAGAAAAAAATCTTCTCTAGAAATAAATCTTCAGAAAATGGTAAGCCACAGTAAATGCTGCTTTGTGATATACTGTACCCCATCATGCAAAAAAGATTCCAGGACAAGCCCCCAGAGATCTATAAAAGATGTTTTGCGGCCCTCTCTTTTCCGCTGGCACAGCTGCTTTTTGTAATACTTCAAATGTTCCAAGGAGAAGGAATTTATTTTGCATTTTGTCATATGTTTTCGAGCCTCACTGATTTGCTTGTCGAGATCCTTTCGTGACCAGTCAGCATCTCTGTACAAGTTTGACATGGTCCTAGGAAGAGAAATACATGTTGAAGAGGGATAAAAAGCACACCAAGGCTTGAGGTAGGCAATAGCTACATTTAATGTTTCGGGTTTAAGTTCTTGATTAATGCTTCCTTTCTTCAATTCCCTATGAAACTGTCATGCTCCCTTTGAAGTCACAGTCATTACTCCTTTCAGAACAGCTTGAACAATTTTCTATAGACCATTCTTAGAAAAACGCTTGTTTTCATATAGTTGCAAATTATGTGACTTTCCCCCAAGAAAAGACTTTATTCTGTCAATTTTGGAAGAAGATCAAGAAGTAGGACCGCTGAGAAGTTGTTATAGGTAAACTACTGTACATGAGCCCCAGCCTCCTTCGGCACTTTGGTGTCATGAGGGAGACTCCAGCCACGGGCTGCCCAGTGCCACTCACCATGTGGTACCAGACAAGCCAGTCAGGTAGGTGGCACAGTCCAAGATATTGAGCTTCTTGAGCCCCCTGAGGCTGCCATAGAGTGCGGTCAAGGATCTCATCCCTCCTCCCGTGGTCATGATGGCCACCACCGGGCTCTGTGCAACACAGGGACAGAAAGGGCGGGCGTCACACAGCAGGCTGCACCTGACCGCAGAGTGATACATAAAGCCTGGCACCACCACCTGTGCCCAGCCACAGACTCCTTTCTAAATTAATTTTACTGAAATATAACCTACCATTTATTTTATAAAGGAGAACAAGAATAGAAGCAATGACCATTAGAAATCTGACACTTGTCTCCAATGTGTTCAACAGAGATGTTTGGCATGAAACAAATAAAAATGCATTAATTCAAACCAAAAGAGACAGTAAGAGAGAAAAAAAATCAGTTAAAACAACAGGAATTAAAAAGAAAAATCACAGGCTGAAGAAAGGAGGGACTATCAATAAGGATAACAATAGTAAAGAGTGAGGAAGAAGCCATTCCTATATAAGGAATATCTGGTCTGATTTCTAGGAAAGGTGTAGCAGGAAAAGGGTTAAACTCAGGATAGCAACTGCAAAGGACACAAACAGCAGAGTGAATTTAGAGGTATAGGGCAGTATTGGAGGTGTATATATAAGTTTTAAGATGAGGAAAGATCAGAAAAACTTTTAACCGTGAAGAAAAAGAGGTTGTATTATGCCATTAAGTTCCCACTGCTAAGCACTGGTGATATGTTTTAAATGTTTTCCCTACAGACCTCATGGTCCAGCAGATCCTGTTCCAGCTGCAGAACCTTCTTCAGAGCAGGAATAACATAATTCTTCCTTTTGCAGAGAAAGTCTTGTTCCTGTATGCAGAGGTCAAATCCTAAACGCACATCAAGGTGGTCTGGGCTGAAGCAGAGATTAGGTAAAAAAAATATTCCATTTTAGTGTTGGTAGACAAACTAGGAGTTTCCAATGCAAAGAAATTAACCTGGTCCACAAAATACTACATTTACAGGAGGTCCCTTTCCTACACTCCCAAGCAAGTATACAATGCTGCATGAAAGAAGGATAGAAAAAAGGACTGATAAATTTCTAAGCAGCTATCAAAATAAAACATAAGGAAAGATATTTCTGCAGCTAATTTCTGAGATACCTGCTGTCTGGATTCTCTCATATTTTAGTGAACTGAGAGCTATAGGAAAAACTTCTCATACTTTCTTGAATTAGGGAGAAATTTTTCCTACTTCATAATCAACAATGCCATGTGATAGGCTGCGCTCTAGCCCAGTGTTAAAGGTAAAAGACTGTGCTGACCATAACACTGGGTGGCATAATTGACTTGTAATATTATTTTTTCTATTTTATGCATATTTTTTCATTATCCATGTCTCAGTATGGGTTATCTAGATGTATTACACTATACTACATGCAGTTGCTTCCAGCTCATGTGAATGCCATATCACCTGGTCACACCACCTACAGTCCAGCTGTGCCTCCTCCCCAGTAAAGAGCCTAGGGTGAGGTGAGTTCAGCTTAGTAAAAGTTAACCTCCAAGAGTGGCCAAGTCTCTTACCAGTCTTCTGCCTTCGCATATAAACCGTATCTTTTATCCTGGAAAGCAAGAATGTGAACAATGAGTGCTGACAACCTGCTTCCTCCCTGCAGCCTGAGGAAGAATTTTGTCTTGTGCTATCCTAGCAATGTGGGTATAAATCAGGTGCTCTGAATAATCAGGAGCTCAAATAATCCAGCAGCCTATGCAAATTGACTGCAGTGTTTTACTGAAAGGGAAGCTGTTCAATAATTTTTAATGTTGTGCAGTAAATGTAACATCTGAGGATAACTGCTGTTTACAGAGTCATGATAATGTACACCTTACCCATCTCTACTAACAGTACCTCTTAGGCAGCCAGCCAGGACTATGATTCTACACAGCAGTATTTGTTCCCCTCTTTCTGTGGCTTATACTCCACAACAGCCATGATGCCTTTTATTCTACATGGATTTTTAAAACCATGAATCTCAAAGTGTTTTGTAAAGCATCGTCAGCATCAGCAGGAGTGTGACAGTCTGACGCTGCCTCAGTCAGTTCAGGTGCCCCACTGGTGTGTGAGAAGGGGAAGAGCAGAACTTCAACATTCACGTGAAGTATGGATGGAGTAGCAAGATGCCCCACCTCTATTCAAACAGAACAAGGTACCACCTGGCCTGATTGCTGAAAGACCCATCACTGTTAGGCTGTGGTATTTTGTCTGCAGGCTTTCATTGTTAGAAAGTACCATGGTAATCATCAGGGGATGCAGATTTCCATATCCAGGTTTCTCAGCCTCTCCCAGTAAAAAAGCAGGCACTCACCTCTGCTAAGATCATGTTTTTTCCACTTGGAATGGAATGAAGTTCCACATTTGGAGAGCTTGTATCATACACACATGAGTGCTGAAAAAATACAAATAAACCCAGGTTTATATTGTAAGGAATGTCAGCTCTCTGCCCACAATGCAAATTAATGGTGTCTATTTATGGTGTCTACTATTTTACATGCCATTATTATGTTTTTTAAAGCTCAGTTGTAACATACTGAGGAGGGAGGTCCTTTCTTCCCTGGTAGTGTAACATCCAGCATTGGCTGCTTGTATCTGGCATAGTGGAATTTGGCAGGACAGGAGGAGCTGAAGAGCAGATTTGACCCCAGCACAATGTCCTGGGTGCCTTCATAAGAGCCTTGCACTTTAAAGGAGAATTCTTTTTCTAAGGAAATGACACAAAAGCAGACACAGATTAGTTTTCTCATCAAAACTGGTAACAAAAATTCATACAGAGTCTATCACAAGGCTCTTCTCATGTTTTGGATTTGTTGGGGCTTTTTAATTCTTACATTAATCCAATTGTGCTCATAATATTAGCACATCAGTTAAAAATAGCTGAGGGAGAAATAACCTTACTTGATTTCTTCTCTTTTTTCTTCTTTTTCTTCTCAACCACCTGAACTTCTAAGCAGCAGATTTTGCGAGACTGTAAGATGTGAGCAGTAAAATACATCATGGCAGGGAATTTTCCCATATGACATTCTGTTTCCTAGTCTAAACAGGACACAACCAGGGAAAGGCAGGAGTGCAGTGTGGATGAACAGGGCTTGCAGAAGGGAGAAGATGAGGACAAAGTGAAAAACAGTACTTTCAGGATCCCAGGGATGTAAGGATTGTTTTAAACACAATTCATGTGCAAGCAAAGATAATAAATGAAAAAATGTCAGGGATGGGAAGTCCCTGTGTAAAAAGCACAGTTTTGAATGTGGGGAATTATATGTGCATGGGACAGGACAAACCCTCTCCCTTCAGCAATATGGGAATTTGGGAGGAGTGATGTCTAAGGAAGAATTCACTGCTGCACTGCTGTCTCAGACCTAAACCATGTGTTTCCTTTGTAACCCTGAATGGGTGCTGGCATGGGGGATTCCATGCTGTTCCAGCCACAGCATCTCCAGAGGTGTCATCCACAAGGATGTGTCATGCTGAAGTGGAAAATGGCAATGTTTCAGTGTTGGCTGTCTCAGTCAAGGAGTATGTTGTCCTGATGACCATGAGTCAAGTGAAATTAAGTGTGGCAACAGGAGAAGAAAGATGATGAAATACAACACTTACCACTAGCACTCCATTAGTAATGATGGTTTCAGGAGGGCCTGAACTAGGAAACAGAAACACAAATGCATTTACAATAACTCATTAAAATTACAGTATAGTTCATGAGCCCCACCCTTCTCCTGATTTTCCTCTTGCATATTTTTACCTGCATATTGGATTTGAAAGAAAAGTCCCAGGAGACTTGTTGTACAAGTTTCCTCACTCTACTATGTCAAGGCACAATTGTCATCCTACTGGCTCATCTGGTCCTGGAGCTCAGCAAAAAAAAATGCCAAAGGTGCTCTGAGGCCAAACCATGTAGCGATTTTGTGCTGAGTCCCAAGCTAAGGCCAAGGATGGTTTCAGGGAATCCACTTTTTTTTTTTTTTTTTTTAAATCATGCTTTGTTGGACAATGGAACAATAAAGGTACTGGATCAGAAATCCAGTGTATTATTCCATGCTGTGTTTCAAAGGGAGCTGGACCCTCTCACTGATCTCAAACACAAACGCATAACAAACCAGCAACATTCTGGTCTTCAATAATGTTCACTACATTAGACAAAGAAAAGGTTTTAGGGTGTTCTCCCTGTTTGCCTGAAGTTCATGGGAGGTCATCCTGGCATTCACCCATTTGTCGACACAGCTCATAGCACAGATTCCTTGGGAATGATGCACTCTGAACAATTAGACTAAATTATTTCATGCCTCTGAATTGCTGTTTCTTTTTTTTTTCCAGATAATGTTGCCTTTCATGTTTACTTACATATTATCCAAGGCAAATCCCACCTCCAACTCCTCTTGTCGCTGGAAAATAAAGAAAGGAAAATGATTTTGGTACTAGTTTACTGGCAATTTTCATAATGCAAGAACTCATTCTCACAATCTGGGTATGCATGCACTGCTTGTGACCAGCAGAGCATTCAAAACAGAGGCACACACCACCTCACATCTGTGTGTCTTTAGCCTCAAGATTCTCTACTGGTAGGAAGCTTGTGGATGGCTGTCATAGCAGTTTTTAACACAGAATTTGTTTGACTTGCCTGCTTCTGCTGGGGCCTATGGCACAGACCTAGGAAGAGATGTCTCATTCTGAGTCTGCCAGCAAAAGGAAAGGGGACATACTGAAGGGGAGAGCCAAAGCCTTCTGGTGTCAGGAAGAGAAATGGTGACATGCCAAGCAGTTGTGGAAGAGGAAAATCTCTTTGTCGGGCAACAAGTTGAGGGCTTTGGGACAGAGGTAAATGAAGGCCTGGTCTGTGAAGTGGTGAAAAGAGTATAATCCTCAGGGGAAAGAGGGCACAGTCAAGAGGAAAAAAAAAGTGGAGACACAAGGGATGATGAACAGCAAAGTGAGATCATGCTGTACGCTACTTTGTTGCTCAAATTACCCACTGAATTAAAGACACCAAGAAGTTAATAATATAGGACAAAAAAGTTTACAAAGGCTTGAAGAGTATGAGCTCTAACTGGTGTAGCTGTGCAAACAGAAAAAAAAAAGGCTTGGATATGGCACCTGTAACCACTCAAAGTGATCAGCTGGGTTACAACTAGCCAAAGTTTTAATTTCACCAGAGCTTAGTGAAGTCCACACACTGCTCCTTTGGTATTTTGCAAGGAACAAAATTGTCAAATAAGGCATTTTAAGACAAAGAAGTGCAGTGTGGAGCTTGGGTGTGTGTACATAAGGTAATTCCTCAACTGAGGGACATATGAGATGCACAAGAAACTGGAAGGGAATTGGAAAAGGCGAATGATAGACAGAACATACTGGGAGATGGGATGTACAATTTCAGTCTCCCTGGACATTCAAGACTGGATTATTTCTTGCTGCCAAACTGGGTGGCATGACTTAGACTTTATTTAAACACCCGTGCCACATTCCATAATTAGCAACTAGTCTGGCTTGGCATTTAGTTCTGATCACAGAGCTTTTACTTCCTAATTACTAGGCTAAGGAATAGGTTATGACAAAAGCATCACCTACTGGCATGGACACCCTCCTTGACCCTCGATGGGGACAGGTTCAGCAAAGTAACAACTTTGCCAATACACCTGAAATTTATGAGCCTCTGTGGCCAACACCAAACCCTTCAGTGTGCCTACAGATCCAGGAGTAAAGAGGTTTTCCCATGTCAGAGTGAAAACCACCTTATTTTTATGTGGCTAGGCAGCTGACACACAACAAAGAAAAAAGGCAAAATTTTACAAATAACATTTTAGACAGAAAAGCTAACAAACACAAATTATTTTGCCAAGCCATTTAGTTTCTTATTCGGGACCTCACCTGTGAATCACACTTGAAGTGCATGAAGACTTCCTCTCCCAGGGAAAGTTTGGCTATATCAAAGTACACTGTGAAGAGGTGGTCATCCTGAGTAACCACGTCCTTATCATAGAGTGCCAGCTCCAGCACATTCTGGGAAAGGAAGGAAAGGACTTTAGAAATATGTCAGGTTTTATTCGAAGCAGGAGATCCTGGGGACAACTGTTTTAGTCAGCTGTTGTGAGAAGTGGGAGGACATAAAGAAAAAGAACAAGAAGGGAAGGAAGTGGAGAGGAAATCAAGTCCATGTCAGCATCTATGAGGTGAAATGAGAGGAAATCACAGACATTTCAAATGCCATATTCTACCTATGGCTGAGAGAGACAGTAGTCTTTCATGGCATGGAAAACCATCACAACGATGAGTTATTCTCACATCTTTCTGCATCTTTCCTTGCCTCATGAGAAAATTGCTTATGTCCCTTTGCAAAAGGATAAAACTTCTCAGTAGCTCCCTCGGTCAGTTACCAGAAATGTCCCAGTTCAGTACCTTGACCTGACTCTGGATCCTGAAGTAGAAGGTTTCATTCCAGACTGGATCTTTGCAATTCTTGATGGCTTTAGTCTGAAATTTGTCGTTTGAAGCAGTTGGCAGCCACAGGATCACGTAGCAATCAGTTTGGCTCACTGTATTAAAAACACAAACACATCTAAAATGAGCATTTGCTCTAGAAGAAAGAATTAATTGAAGAATATGAAGTTCTGTTTTCTATGATACAAAATGACATATTTGTTCAACGTATTTGTTCTGTTTTCTATGATACAAAATGACATATTTTTCCAACATAAACAATACAATTTAGGTAGGAGGAATGGAGAAAAAGGAAGGGTGACATTACTTTTCTCTAAACAAATGTGATCATAAATATAAAAAAGACATTAAACATGAAGGGTTTTCTCCTTCTTCTATGTCATCAAACAATAAGTTCAGCCAAGGATAAAAAAATCCAGGACAAATGCAGGAAGAATTAAGGAAAAAAAGTGATATCTTCTCATTTAGCCAAACAGAACATTAAGAAAAAGCTTCCTGATTTCTGCATAAGTAAAGATACAATCTTCTATTATATTTTGGTTCCAGGCCAGCAGAAGCCAGAGGAGTTACAAAATGTAAAAACACCTGATGGGCTTCTATCTGGGAATGCTGGCACACAGAGAATTAGGGTACAGAAGTTTGGATTACTTAGCATTGAGAAAACTGAATACAAGCTAAATTTGAGACAAGCCTTCTCATCTTTCAGTATTTACTCAATTAATGCAACCATTTTGTGTTTGTCACATAAATGTACTGCAGAGGAAAACATGGGAGATCTTGCCATATTTTTTTGCTTTCAACAGATTGCAGAGCTTTTACTGTTCCTTTTGGGGACACAGAGAAATGTGCGTGATAGGCACAGCTGTAACCTAATGGAGTTAGCTCAAAACAAGGGCTGATGCAAAGAAGAGCAACATACTCTATGTTCACTGTTGGGCCCAGGACACCAATAACAGAACTGTCTCCATTCATGGAAGAAATCTAGAAAGCACCTCTTCTTGGAGCAGGACTAGCTAATCACCCACAGAAGTGAGAGGACCTCCATGAGCTCCTCTGTAGAACACTATAGATACTTACAGACATCTGCCTGGTGGATATTTCTTGCTCTTATGACTCTTACAGTCAGTAAGTAACACAGAGAGGATTCTATCTGCAGGGAAATAAACAAACATACAAAAGAAAGGAATGAATGCTAACATTAGATAGCATATTTAGAAGACAGAAGTGATAAAGAGAGATAAACTCCCAACTCAGGAACTTTAGTTGAATTTTCAATTTGATTATGAAATGGCCTATACATTGTTTTCCTCTAAAACATCTAAATCAAGTACTAGACTGAAATACTTCTTTTCTTTTAGAACATGATATGAGGATTTACCTTATTAGAGCATTTATTTGTTTCTTATCTAAAATCTGGCCACACAAAGTGCTAAGATTCAGCACTTGATTTTAAGATCTGAGAAAGAGATTGCTGCTTTGTGCTTCCACCATGCTACTCACTATGCATGAGTTTTTAATTTACAGGGATATAGCTGCCCTCTTGACCTAAGGTCACCTCTGACTTCTTGTGAGAAATTTCTCTCTAGTTTTGAAGTATGTAAACTATTCACATCTTGAGCTTCTTTGCAATGTTTTGCCTAAGAAGTGTAAACAGTGTTTCACACCTGATAAGAAACTCCTGTTTTTTCTTGCGGCTTCCCTCTTTCATATTAGACCATGTTTCTGACCTCGTGCATGACTTCTTGGCCTCTCACATTGCTGTTCTGATCTCATATTGGAGATTTGAGTTCATATCTTCTCTCCCTTTACCATAAAATAAACAAATAAATACCTTCCAGATAACTTATTATTTCTACTGTCGTGGAGAGGGGGGAAAAGACACAACATACTGGAATATAAATTCACAGGAAAATTTTGTTCCAAAAGACCTGAAAGACACTTAGCACAGGGCCATGGACAGGTAAAGAATTCACTTATATTGCAAAATGACTATAAAAGACCATTGCCAGCCCTGAAGCAGCATTTGCATGACACTAACCTCATCAGACCCAATGAGAAAGAAGTGTGACAGAGGCAGTGCAGGAAAGGAGAGCAAGACTTTGAGTTGGACTGTCTGAGCAGAACAATTTGGTATGTGATCTGTTACTAATGTCCATTCACAAAAAGGGAAGTGCCTCAGTGTTCATAGGCTTAATGGAATATACATCCATGTGAAGTCTCTCCAAATGTTTAACCTGAGTGTTACAATGCAGGCAGCCAGGGCTAATGAATACAATGATGTTGAGATTGGGGGCAGTCAGAGAGTAGTCTAATGAAGAAACAGTAAAATCAGCCTTCAAGTAACCAAAGTATCCTGCTCTGGGAAAAGACACCGAGAATATTTGTGCTGTGCAGCTGCACACCAGGTCACTGGGTGTGCAAATCAAGGGTATCAAACCCCTGCAAAGGGTCCCAAGAGTAGCTGTGGATCAGACTACCAAGGGCACTTGAATTCATGTCTACAACCTAACTCCTAAAGGCACAGAAATGAGGCAGGTACAGAAAGTGCTCAGTAATTACAGAACCAGTAACTGATGCTGCTAGTGACTGGCTTTGGAGAAGGCAATTCCTGGAAGGGCTCAACTCAGTTTCATGGATCAGATCCCCTGAAGCCTGGATTATCTTCGTGGTAATCCCAATGCGTCAAGAAGGCATTCCAGATTGAATAAAATACTCAGGTATGTGGATGTGCCCTGTCATGACCAAGGATCCTTGGCTCAGACATCACAGAGCTATAAATAACAAATGACCAAAATCCTGTCAGCTTTGTGAATTTTGCCTAAAAAATTTTAGGTGTTTGGTGTGCTCTGAAACTGCTGCAACCCCTGAAGCGTAGAGAGTTGTATTGCAGGGTGTATTTTCTCATCTTTGGGTTTTCCATCCAGCTAATCAAGAAAAGGTTGGTTGTTTCTTAAACTGTGAGCACAACACCTGCTGCTCAGCAACTTTACTCATCACAAAACAGAACAAGGGAGATTTCCTTATTATTATTAAACGGCCTCAAACTAGAGAGAGGAAAGGTAAAAATCTTTTCTAGCACATGTACACATCTAGTCCTCTCATTTCCTAGAGAGATTTCATGTCTGAAGGTTCCTGGAAATCTACTAGTTTTTACCAGAGGCCAGAAGAGGGATTAATTCAGGTGTTGAAAATCCACTTTAAGATTCTGCCATACTATTATGAGAATAAATGGCATAATTTCCCAGCTCTTGCCTTCTACACTGGCAGGAAACTTGTCCTTGTGCTTCAGCAAGACACGTACAGAGAAAGCCAATTGAAACCCATCATTTTAAAGATATCAGTCTTGTTTAAACAGACATTGTTCCCCATGTGCCAAGGACAGGAAGCCACACTAGGAATTTAACATGAAGCAAGACCATGTAAGTAGAATGATCAAAGTGATAAGTGGGACAGTGTCTCATGGAGGGAACTGAATAGGTTACAGTAGCTAATTACATTGTTTGGCAGATGCTGAACCCTATCTGCCTTCACTCAGCCTCCGCCCATCAGGAAAGTCCCTTTTACAGTTTCCTTTTGAAATTCTCCTTTCCAGTACCTTTGTAAGAGAAGTCCACTGTTTCCCATCAGGATTCAGCTGCATAGCTCCGTCTCCTTGTTGAGAAGTTTGAGTGATTAGCTCCTGGAACAAGAAGGGCCAACGTTATCCCTGAAAAAACCATCATTTCTCTTAAAGGCAATCCTGTTTGGGAATGGAGAACTTCAGAGCCACAGGGACAGGGAGCCCATGGTCAGGGCTGGCTGTAGAGCCCCAGCAGGACCGGGGTTTCCTGCAATGCTCAGTGCCTGGGCTGTGCTTGCCCCACTAAGCCTGAGCAGAGGCGTAGCAGCCAGGTAAGGCCCGCCCTTCATGACACAAGGGGAGGGAAGCAGCTCCTGGCCCTGGCTGTTAAAGGAACAGCAAACCCGTCTCCCATAAACACACCCTGTTATTAATCTTTCATCTTGAAGTATACCTCCATGTTACTTAATACTTCTTCTAAAGTTGCATATATGGTGTCTCTCAAATTTATAAAACCCCTAAATATTCAAAATACTCCCCGTTGTAAACAAGCTCTTACTCCCCAGGTAGTTTTCTTTTTCTTTCTGTGAATTACTGTAACTTTAAAAGTTTCAATATTGAAGCCTTGACTTCCTTCACGCTGCACAGAATAATTATAGTCAATGGTAGGTCAATAAAGGAGTATCATCTTTGCACTACTTGCAGCACAACCACTTGAGATCCCAGATGCCTTGCTTTGCTCTGCACCCTTCTTACCTGAGACAAAATCCCATCTTGGTCCATTCTGGTCGTGTTCGCACACACGTTCAGTGTTATCTGTGGCAATGCAATCTCACATCTCCCAGCTTCCACAGACACCAATGGTTCAAATGTCCCAGGTGCAGGTGAGCAACTATTTTATAAACTGACTCAGAGCCCCACCTCTGAAGGGTTTCTTAAAACCAGTTACTCCCCTCCCATTTTCTTATGGTAGGAAGCTGAATCTTGTGGTCAAATAAGTAGGAAAAAAATACCTTTGCCCATATAGCAGGTGGAAGTATTGTGTTTGAGTCACTTTGCCCTATACTGGCCAATGGCAGGTTTAAAACTAAACACAAGAGAAGGATGCCCACTTACCTGAGCACTGAAATTTCAACTTAGCAAGACCTCAAAGCCCACAGAAATATATACTCTGCAATAAGATACAGCAACAGTTTATAAATTGAATTTAGGTTATCTGTGGCAGTAAGTAGATACAATAAAACAGCTACTGAGAAAAAAAAAAAAAAGAACACTATTGCTCTCAGACTAAGCTGGTTATTGCAAAAAACAGTTTAAGGCTTTCTGAACTACAGGCCCCTACATTCCCAGGTCTAGGCATGCAGAGCAGCACACCCATATGGTGGTTTATATCTACTCAGCCATGGTCCAGCAGGGCTGGTTCTCTCCTCAAGTCATTCCTTCCCTCTCCTTTCCTATGGCTTGTTATAATTATTTTTGTGTTTAGATGTAGAGTTCTGAAGCAATGACTTTCCTTAGCTTAGCTCCACAGTCATGAATACTTCTGCACCGTCTTCTAGCTCAAACTGACTCTGGACGCAAACTAGCTGCATTTAAGTGCCCGTGTCTGACCCAATGAAACCTGCCAGCAAAACTCAGCCCTGACCTCACTCTGCCCTCCCCAAAGTCCTTGGCACAACCTGTGGCACCACTGCTGGGGCAGGGCACCTGCCCCTGTCCACACACTGCTGACCCCCGTGCCATTAAAACTGGCACAGCTCATAGCTTGCTGGAAGAGGATTAGAAAAGACAGCCAAAGACTATTGCATCATCAAGGGATCATAACAGATCAAACTTCCTGGGGAAAGGGATTCTTTTGGTTTCCCTGCTTCCCCAGTACATAATCTCTGAGCAAAAAGATGCTCATTCCCTGAGCATTCTTGAGCTTACTGATCAAACACTGCCACCAGTCAGCACAGGTTCCCTTTGCACATTCCCATGCAAAATAATACCAACAGTCATTACAGCCAACTTGGTAGAATAAATTTTTGCCATAGGGTACAGTATTTTGTGATGTAGTGAAGGGTGGTTTTGTCACACATGGCATGTTTCCTCTGGGTGCCAGCTCAACGCTGTATCTTGATGAAATGTATTTTTCATTAGGTCACAGAAAATTGGCAGCATTGGCATGTCAGTCATGTTTAAAACAGTGCTTTACTATAATGTCTCATTGGAGGGCAAAACTATTAACCAGACTGTTTATCAGGACTGCACCTCTGAGGCTCTCACTCCCACAGTGCCAGTGGCCAAAAAAACTCTCATTTTCATGGACAGTATTTGCAATCCACATTAGAGACAGCCCTTGCATGAGGGAGGGACCATGGTTCACTCCATACTCCTGCAATCTGTCTCTGTGACATTCCTTTATCCATGATGCTCACAGCAAGTGTTTGGTATGCTTTTTGCAGAGATAAAAACAGTTTTGTTTTCCAGGAACAAGGAATGTTCACACAGTAAACCTGAAGCATATTACTGAAATGCCAGAATATGTGGAGCAAGGCAGAATTTTCATTTTGCAAACAAGCCTTTATTGTCTTGTACTGTATACACAAAATTTTTGCATGGAAATAGCATTTCTTCAGAACTGGAGGCGGCAAGAATTTATGGCAAGAACCTGTTTACTTTTTCACAACAGGGTTTTCAGGTAAAAATGGAGGCAAATTCCAGTATTATATGCAGAGCACATAGCATTATATTTCTGACTATGACTAGTAAAACTACCATATAACAAAAAAACAAAAAAATCACAAAAAAACCAACCCCCACCCCCCCCCCAAAAAAAAAGACGTGCATAGTTGTTCAAAACCTGACAAGTTTCAAATGTTAATATTTATGCCGTGATCTTTAGGCTGGCAATATTGGGCTACAGTTGCACAAAAATGTAAGCTTTGTTTTGACATAATAAATGACTATTATTTGACTATGTTGGAAAAGTCATTGTGAACCAATTTGTAAAGATAATTTGTCATCACTCCTTGCTAAAATGAAAATCCTCAGAGTGTCATTTTGTAATGAGCCAAACATGTTATTTGGCTGTGAAGGAACCCTGTTATTTTCATGTTGGGTTCCCTGGGCTGACGAGGTAGGCAGTCTATTAAAAAGAAGTTATGTTTCAAAACAAAGATGTTTTGTAAAATATTAATATGAAATGTTTCAACTTACCCAAGCATTTTCCCTGGTTTATTTTAGTCCCATATTATAATATGTAGTTGATACACTTTTTTTCTGACTGAATAGACTCTTTGTTCAAAATTTTCCCAGTTGTCTCTAGGACACAAAACTTATTAATAAAATGTGTTTTCAATTTGACTTGCTCCTGGAATGCAAAAGTTGTTATGGATTTATAATTTTTACAGATCACCCTCAGCACAGTTTAGTATAGTTTAAAAAAAGGCACTTGCAATAACAGGGAAAAGGAAGGAAGTTTATAAATGCAAGCACACAACAAATGTAATTGGTGTTTTTGTGCTAGATCCCATGCATGGTCTTCAGCTTGTTTTAAGATGGTCTTAGTTGTTTCAGACTTCTGACTCACTTCTACTCAGTTTGCATGGGCAGAACTAAACAAATAAGAACAAATAAGAGGGTTTTTTTTAAATAGGCATATGACCTAAACTGTTACACTGAGTAACACAGCAAAGTTTTCATTGTCTATTGGAAGTAAAATATTTTCAAGTACTTTCTCTTTTTAATTTAAGAATGGTATTTTATTATGAGAAGTAACTCAACAGGGAAAACAAGATCCAGGGTGTTTTATTCTGAAAGCTTCAAATTGAAGTGTTAAGGTTTTATATATTTTCTCAGGACAAACCGATTAAAACTGACATAAATCAACGGGGAATTTTGATGTGCCAAATTACACTCTTTGTTTTAAAAAAGAAAAAAAAAATACGTGAAAAGTCTTACACCACTTCCTCCTGAAGTTGCTCCTTCCATCACATATGATTCATTCAGAGCCCAAGAGAGCCCAGGATGTGGATGTGAATCGTGGGGCTAGTCGTGAGCACATACTTGTCCCTCTTTACGTTTCCAGCCTCCGTGGCTGCTCTTTGGGACACTTGCAAAACAGAGTTGACCCAGGGATCCAATACCAGCTTCCAGCTGTGTCTCAGGTTCTTTTTGTTTTCCAAGGCTGGTCGTACCTTGTGTTCCACAGTGCAGAATTGTGGGAGCAGAAGTTTATACTCCCTTCTAATGGCCTGTAGGTGTGTTGGCTGTGTTGTATAACTGCAGCACTGTGGCAATAAAAAATTGTTTTCCTTTATGTCAAATATTATAATAAGTTAGGCTTAAAATCACACTACTTAAAAAAATCTACCAAGAATTTTAAGGCAAAGAGTGTTCTACAGATAACCTTAATTTATGGAACAAAACATAAGTAAAAATTTCCCACACAATGCCTTTGCTTATAGAGATCACTTCTTGGGAATGGAAAAACCCCAGCAAACGACTGCACCAGCTGGGGTGGTTTCTGTAGTGCAGAACAGCCAGTGTTTGAAAAAGCTATATCCCTTCTGGGTCCTAGAACATGAAAAACTCCTCTGAGAAGATAAGGGCAGTTGGATGGGCAATCAGCACATCTTCTGCCTCCTCCTTTGCATCGCTGTCTGCAAGGCCTGCATAATCATCTGAGAGTTGTTGAGGATGTTGTACTCGCTGAGATTGAGCAGCTTGCGGTAGTTCTCATCGGTGTATCTGACGGAGAACATGCAGTACGGGGGAACAGGAGCTGGTCAAATCCAGCTGGCCTTCCTCCATCTCCGAGCAACAGCGCTTGACACCTGAGAGAAAGAGTTGTTGTTGCTGTGACATGATGTTTATCTTAACCAGTGTCAAACTGTCCATAAGGTGTTAAAGAGCACGACTTTTCCCCTGAAGAAAATTCATAGGGTTTAAATGCAAACAGTGCAGGTCATATTCACCACCCTAGTCAAGAGAACATTGTGAGTCTGAAGTAAGGAGGGCACAAGGGAGAAGTGAGGGGTGGCATCACCATGTTCATCTACAGCTTACTCAGGAACATTTGTCTCATTAAAGCCATGGATCAGGCAAGGATGTCAGCCTGAAAGGGCACTCCAAAAGCCAGTGTCCATGCACTGCAGCTGGGATTTCTACGAACCTCAGTCAAGGAAGATTAATTGCTAGTAAGAGAATAGAATTTAAGTGAGAAAGGAGCAACAGAAGCATGTGGAAACAGAGTTCCTTCAATGCTGAATAAGGTCCAGGGCATCTGCCACCAGGATCCATCTCTGCCTTTCTGATTTTTGTGTCACACAATTCCACAACAGCAGTATTTTGGGCTTAACCTCCCTGCTACCAAGGAGCAGAGCAAATACATCCTAGTAACCTGCAGTAAAGAAGAGGTGTACAAAGAAGATGATCTGGCAGAAAAGGAGTGACAGGCCCTGAAAAGAGCTCAGTCAGTACAATGATCCCTGGGCTGATGCTGTACCAAAATGAGACCCACTAATCTTAATCTTACTGGAGTTCAGCCTGAAAGCCAGGCTTTCTCCCTCATCCCTCATATGTAACACTATGGTTCCTCAAGTGTAGAATTAAAACCTGAACATTAGACAATATATGCAGTGGGAAATAATCTGAGAGAGCTATACCTTTCATAAGAAAAAAACATTTGGAATTGGGTAGGACCACTTCAAGTAACAAATGGGAGAGAGGTGAAGGTAGACACCATCCAGCAGACACAGGCTGTGCTGGTTTTCTTAAAGCCACAATGAAGACATGTGTGAATATAATAGCTTTGACAGGGATGGGAAAACAAGTTCAATTAGCTAAAGTGCTCCCCCATGAACCCAGTAAACAAAGACAGCCAGCAGCAAGGAAGTTTCTATCTGAGTCAGGGAAGCAGTGGTGTCTTTTGTTTAATGCTTTGCTACTACTGTAACTTACCAGGTGCTTTGTACTCTTGGAAGGTGTCATTCACGAGGGGAAGAAAAATCACAATCGGACACCCTGGCAAATCTGAATCTTGGAAGATGTAGCACTCCTTCAGATTTTTCTTATCTTCATCAGTCAAAGAAATTGTTGGGAATGGGATTTTCTGCTCTGAGTAGTATTTACATGCCTTATCTAGAGACTGGAGGATCACAAAAATGGTCAGCACTGGAAATTAACTTCACTGTGCAAAGACCCCAAATTGTCATCTACTATCAAGGTTTAGTGACTCAGACTCATAGGGCAAGTTCTGTCTTATCAAGGGTTACTCTATATATAATTACCACACATAGTGACTACATTGCTAATCATAAGCTCTAAACAAACACAATTTCAGAATTAAAGAATTCACCCAGTGCACAGCTTTTTAAAAAAAATTGAAGCAATTTGCAGAAGTTTAGGGTAAAGCATTAGTTTTAGCAAATGAAAGAGCCTGTGTTAATGCATTGTATAGAATTAACTAGAGAAGGAAATCAGCAAGAAAATGTTTAAGGTATCTTATACGCTTGGAAGCCAGGAGATAAGAAAGTTAAGTTTGAATGTGCAATTTTATCTCTGCCGGTGCAGTCATTATGGCACAGTGTTAATTGAGATTAATATTTTACTGAGAAAATCTGAAGTATTAGGCTATGCTATATATTTTCCTTGAAATGTTCAATAAAATATCATGTAAAAATTTGCACTGTATTATTTACTCTGCACCATCTAATAGCAAACACTATCAAGCAGAAAAAGGTTTCTACTAAAGTACTTAAAATTGTAGCAGCCTTTTTTTATAAGTTTACCTAGACAATGAATGAGGCTGAAATAAAACTTCATTACATCTGTCTCATCCAACGTACAGATGGGTAAAAGATCCAAACTTTTTTTCTGCCAGCTAATTAGCTCTATCTCCACAAAATGGGTTTTCTGCAGGAAGATGCTCATCACTGAATTTTACTTGTAGTGTCTTATTTGTCAGCCCAGAAAGGATCTCCTGCTAATATTCAATTAACTCTTTTTATATTCTAACTTAAGTCAAAATAAATAACTTCTCATCTTTATGAACATTCCTGTGCATGGTCTGGAATATGCACAGGAATATTATTTTTTATTATTTATACTGCTTGATTCAGTATAAAGCAGAAGGGGCTCCTCCCATTATTCTAGAAAAGACCATGTTGACACCCCCTTGAATAATTCAACATGTTCATAAACCAGCAAGAAAGAGTCCAGGAATGGCAGGAAGAAATAGGAACAGTATTAATCACTACAGTGAAACATGTAGGGGAATGCAGGTGTTGTAAACAAACGGCTGATAAAACCAGCAGTTCTGGATGCTACAGGCTGGGCATTTACAAGTAAAAGGAGACAAAGCACATGGCAACAACAACATCCTCACCGATGTATGTGATCCAGTAGTATAACTTAGATAGATGATGACATCCACCTCCCTCTGTGGCCTTAAAAGTGGTGCACTGCTGGTATTGATGAAAAATCCAGCATCTATCATGCCCAGCTGATCAGGACTCTGCATCAGCTGGTTGGGACGTGAGTCTAACACAGTGTCTAAAAGGAAAATATTTTATGAATAAGAATAGATCTGTGGGTATTTTGACTGGAAAAAGAAATGTAAGGTGCAACTGACCATTCCAGAGGCCTGGTTTAATTTAACTGCTATGCTACTAGATCATCAAACAGGCATGAGAAGGACTGCAAAACACCTAAATTCCTGTTCTGAAAAATCGGTGTTGAGTTTCCAGGCAATATACTGGATTAACATGGCACACATATTAATGCCAATTAGCTATGTCTAATAATTAACTGAAATCTGCCTTGCTTCATTTCAGTCATTGTTTCATCTTCTATCTGCCATTGCTTTGGAGAACAAAGTATTTTCAATCCTTTATACATTTGGACTTATGCTTCCCACTCAGTCCCCTCTTCTTTGGACTAGAAAGCCCCACTCATTTCCAATTTTCTGTTATAGGCAATATTTTCTTGGATATTTCAGTTGCATCTGAAGTTAGAAGTATAATAAGCTTTCTCCTATATTCACTCTGCTCTCTGCCACTTTAAATTTGGCTCTGTCACCTTCAAGTCTACCTTTTTAGTCTGGACTGCAGAGGTCTCAGCTGAAGCAAACGAATACAAACATTAAGTCTTCAGTACCTGACAACACTGAAGTCTTAGTGTGTTCTCTCTATTCAGAAAATAAATGTTGTCCTGGGAGGATTTTTATCCCCTGCAAGTCTGACAGGCTTCTTTCCTAAAGTACCCACCCCAAAACTCCCTGAAAAGGATGCCAGTTAGATATTAGTGGCCATCACCTTTCCACCGACAGAAGTGCTCATTCTCCATGTAGTTGTTGTGCAGCTGGTAGCCCTTCAGGAAGTTGTGGTGCTGGGCCACGGAGAAGCGGTCGGTCAGTGCACCCCGGAGGGCGCTGGACAGGGGGCCAGGGGGGGTGTACATGCGAGTCCTCAGCTCGTGGGGTCTTGTGGGCAGCACCGGGTCTTCATCTAGAGCAGGGGAGAAAAGCTGGTGAACCTCTTGGTAACTTACGCTCCTTTCTGGCTGCCCTGGCACAAAGGAGTTCTCAGGGGTTCTTCTGGGATGATTCCCTAAACACACACAAACTCTTCTGGAATGGAGGGAAAGGAATGGCTGCTGGACAAAACTCTGCTGATGGTCTTAAGCTTTGGGCTGAAGACAGTTCATCAGAAGCAACCATTAGTGTTGGAAAAAGGACATCTTAAGGAAATTAGGCAATTCAGAATTTGTTCTGTCAGAACTTAAATATCATCACAGGAAGATAACATGAAACAGACACAAGCACGGAGAAAATGGGGCTGATGAATACGCTACTGCTCAGCCAGCTGGGCAACAACAGCAGCAAGAGGGTCCATTGCAACAGTGACAGCTGCAACCCAATAATCACTCATGGCTCCATGAGCATATGCTTAATCAGCACAGTAAGAGCACTCCAGGAGAACCTGGGGCATACATTCATATTCAGAAACTATGGGTACTTTAGGGGGTGGGTACATGGCATATGGGTGAAAAGCAGAAATATGGCACAAGGTGTGGTTTCCAGAAATGACAATGTGCTTTGTCAGCCTGAGAGGCTGACAGTGGAGCAGGAGAGACTTGGTGGTTTCCACGATTGCACATTGTATTTCTGTCTTTTTCAGGATGTCTGTAATTATAGTTACTATCATATCAAGAGATTTAGCAATAAAATCACAGTTTCTGTATTGCTTCAGAAAATACCCTCTGGGCCTCATTTATCTTTGTGTCAGTATGAATACAATGCAGTAATTACTGTACTGAGTAATAAAATAAAAACCAAGGAAATTGATTAATCAGTTGATATTAAGGTTTATTCTCCTCAGTAAAAAGTACCATATTCTCTGCTGTTGGTTCTTGGTTCTGTATGGTTAAGTGAGAGCTGTAATGCCAGAACACTTCCTGAGAAGTGTCTCACCCCTCTAAAACTTCCTCTGAAGGAACCAGTAGAGCTTTAGTAAATGTTTAGTAATTACAGCAGCTTTTCCCTTTTTCCCTGATTACCCTCTTCCTCTTACTCTATTCAGTGTGAGAAGTCACTATCTCGTAGATCCTATGATGCCAGCTTCAGCAAAGGTGACAAGATGATGCCAAAAAGGAAAATAAATGACCATAAATGAAAGGCTTAGTAATTTCTCACCAACTTCATCTATTCTGTCTTCTGTCCATCTCTTCCAGAAGTCCTCTGAACTGTGGGACAGTCCCCATATTTGTAAAAGGTTCACAGAAAATATACTGCTCCACATACCTGTAAAAGGAATTAGTGAACACAAGGACATATTTTAACAAGAAAATGCCCTTTTCCATCTATTTTGACCTCCTGGCTTAATTTTTAAGGGGCTTAATGCAAATATTTCTAAACTTCTATGCTATTAAATTCCTCTTAACTTTCTGTATCATTGATTCACATCATGCTACCATCAACTTTGTGCTAACCTACTGCGTGGCTCTGCCACATGGTAAGGAGAGCAAAGAATGTGAGGCAAGTAAAGGAGAAAAAAAGACACACTTGCTCAAGAGGCAAAACGAATTCAGATAACACATACACCACAAACGCATAATTTCAATCCCCATCTTTCTTTCTCCAGTTTGTCTTTTTCTGTACCTACTCTGAGTAGTGACTCTTTCAACACCCTGAATTGTTTCACAAGGGGATGAACTGGCTTTTCAGATGTTTGTTTGTAAGACAAGATCTCACACCACAGTTTGTAAAGGCTCACACATGCAGCAGGCTCCAGCTCCACTGTACACTGTTTTCTCCATCCAGGATTACCCCTCTCTGCCTTGCCACAAGGGCACTGGTGGCTCTGTTGACAAAACAGAGTGACACCATACCACCAGTCATTGTAAATTTAAATCTGACTATTACAATTGGACTTAGGTTGGAGTGCATTCAGAGAGGAATCAGAAGAATAGGCAAAAAAGCAGAAGTTACTACTTACAATGAAAGAATTAATGATCTTCATCTATTCCATCTCTAAGACGGACAACTCATCTACCAAGACAGTGACAAGAAACTAAAAAAAATTGCTGTTTTTTTACTGTATTCTTTTGGATAAACTACCACTCCCATTTCCCTGCAGGCAGTGTCCAGCATGTTAGGACAGAACTATCTGCCCATTGGTTAACAGCACTGCACCCCTCCAAAGTGCCTCTGTGCCAGGAGAGCACTATACCTCACCTTGAAGGTAGCAGATGCGGGACTCGGGAGCTTTTTTAACATGCGGCCCATGAAGAACTCGCTTCCGAAATGCTCCGTGCGAACAAATGCGCCGTACTTCAGCAGTCCCACCTCGTAGGGAGTGAACTCCACCCACTCTGCAATAAATACAGCCACAACAGGACATTTAGAGGGCTCCCAGACAGGTGTGGGGAGAGGGGAAGCTTGGGCATACATTGGTCTGGGTTATATTTAATATGTTGCTTTTGCAAAGCCTCACTCTCAAACACAGATCTCCAGGGAGGTGTCTGAGCTTGGGTGTGGTGGCGATGAGGAGGTAGGAGCAGTTGTGCTGATCATGGTGGTGCTGCTGGTGGCACAAGTGGCACACTGGGGGCATGGCAAGGCTCCAGGCCTTGCAGACCCCATGTGCACACACCAGTCCAGGGTTTTCCAGCACCTAGGTAGTTTTGCCCTGCCCTTCTGTACACCATGTCCAGGTGACCAGTACTTCACCAATACAGTTAATTTATCTTCCCTAAATAATTGTTTATGTACAAAGGTGGGTACTCAGCTCCTCAGAAATTATTTTTTCTGTAAGAGACCAATGATACTCTCTGTGTGTGGTACTAATGGAAACACAACTAGTTCTTGACTTTCTTGGATATCCTCTCCAAGTGAAGTGCAGTTGTCCGATATAACTGCAGTGTGAGTGAAAACTGGGACAGAAATGTCATGGACTGTAATTTCCTTTTCATTTCAGAAACGGTTCATTTTCTTGCCTCAACAATTAAAAATTTGATCTGAATTTTTCTCTTCCCCTTCTCTTCCTTCTGATCCTCCATAGGAAAGAAACACAAACAAACAAAACAATGAGAAAAGCAACAGATTCAGTTGGGAGCCTTCCCAAACTCTACCATAACTATGTGGGCTTCTTCATACTGAAACAATAACTAGCCATTGAGAAAAAGCAATTATTGGATAATTCCAATATTTCTCAAAATGGCCTTTCTGGCAGAATTTCTACTGCGTAAGTTGAGACAGGGAAATGCTGCTCCCCAAAACCCTTGTATTAAAATTGTAAGGTATGGAAGCGATGGTTATTTCTCCAAATAGCAACTAACACATCAGGATTGTTTTCTCCAAGTGCTACCAAGAAGAGAAGAGTGATAACATGAATTCAGCTGCCGATTTTAGCCTGAGAGGATCTGAAACAACATCCTTACCTTTGAAATCATTGGTGCTGTAACTATCCCGGACGCAGACCGACACATAGATGGGCAGTGGGTTCTGGCCATCACACAGTGCTTCTTGCTGATCTGAGAGCTTGTGGGGGTCTTTCTGGTTTTGAAGAAAAAATGTTCACATGAGAGGAGCCCATGGTGAATTCACTGGCCCAGCATGGAGGATGCACCCTGGCAGCTCCACCACACAGAGCACTGCAGGTACCCCCACCAACCATGACAGACCAGGGTCCCAGGCTCCAGCCTGGCTTTGTGCATGGATTCATAAAGAGATGAGGAGGGAGACAGCTGTTTCTGCACATGTCTATGACTGGGCGAACCAAAACCACTACAATGTGCTATTTTGTTAACACAGAGAATTCCCGTCTGTTTTGAGGTACATTCTCTGAAAGGATGGACTAATTTCCTCTCCATCCACTACAGGAAAAACACATGGTTCTTTAAGAAATGGAATAGCCATCATACCCCATCGTTTAGCAAGTACTCAATCATGAGACCCCAAAGATCTATGAATGATGTCCTGTATCCCTCCTCTTTCCGCTGGCAAAGCTGCTTGTTGTAGTACTTCATGCGATCCATAGAGAAACAGCCCATCTTGCATTTTGTTGCTTGTTTTTGGGCTTCACCAATATGTGAGTCCAGGTCCTTCTGTGACCAGTAGGCATCTCTGTATAAGTTGGCCATTGTCCTGGAGAAAGACAATGAAGACAGCAAACGTTAAAAGGAGAAAATGACGACTGGACATTTTGTGCTTTCAGAACAGAAGTTTACATTATGGATTCCCTTCTGCTCACACATACTCTGGTTTAGCTGCTCCATCCTGCAGAATGAGCACTTCAGAGTTTCTATGACTGTTTTTTAAAATGGCACTAAAAAAGAGGTGGGGTTTTTATGTTCTTAACCCTTTTTTTTTAAGCTTCCCTGGCAGAAGCTTAAGGGATAAAACTGCCAGGTGTGAACATAGATATATTTGTGAAGCATCAATTAGGCAGAAAATTATAATAAATTTTCTTTGCTTGTTTTTCGGAACCTTAAATTCATTCATATTAGCTGCTGTCTCTTGCCTTGACTCACTTAATCTTATGATATCACTATGCTTTATTTTAACATTGACCTCTATTTTTTAACCAACCTCCTCTGCAGAGGAGACATTAGGAAGCAGTAGGTCCTGTGAGCAGGGAATAACACTGCCTAGGGAAACACAACACTGGCAGGTTGCAGGGTCCAGTGTTCACTGTCCAGCAGTTTTTTCCAGCTAGAAATCACAGCCAGTATCAGAGATTAATGGGACCACAATAGCTGGGATTCAGTGGAGAAAGGAAGAGGCATGACGCTATGGGCATCCACAGTTACATTCACAGTAACTACTTATCTGAAAAGCATCTTGATGAGTGCAATTGTCATATGCACATTTAACTGCTGCACATGTGGAGTTGATAAGCACAGTAAAGAGCTGCTTACAGAAAAAGCATGCACTAAATCAAGCTAGTACTCAATGGCCTGTTACTGAGAAACTTGTTTATATTATGTTTGAAGAAAATCCTGATCTTGTCTGCTTTTAGAAGGTACTCTCTGCAGCAGTGTGACCCTCAGAAAGCCTGGTCAGGCATCCTACTCGAGCTGGCTTACCACGTGGTGCCGGACAGCCCACTGATGTATGTTATACAGTCCAGGAGATTTAACTTCTTGAGTCCCATGAGGCTGCCATACAACCCTGTCATTGACTTCAGTCCTCCTCCTGTCGTGATGATAGCCACGGTGGGGACCTGTAGGGCAGAGGGAGGATGGGATGTTCATGCTGACAGCATTCAACATTGCAGCCCACACTGCAATGGGATCTGGTCATCACAGCCAGCTCAGGTCCTGATCTCAGACCCCAGGTCCCTATTCAGAAGGAAAGACTCCAAAACCCAGCAACAACTGCTACTGCCACTTATTTCCCTTTGGATAAACATGGGTTCAGAGATTAACCCAAACTTGGATTCTTGGCCATCTCTAAGGCAAATGCAGGCACAGATGAACAAGAATAAACCTTCTGTGGAAGCAACAATGTATTATCTATGCATCACTCACTCCACTACTCTTACTTCACACACTGACTACTTCTGTATGAAAATCTGCATGCCAATCCCGTGAAGAAATACTCAGTTCACAGCTACTGTGAAGTTACCCTCAGCAATGCTGTTATTATTCAGTATCTTGAAGTTATTTTAAAATAAATTATATTATTTTAAGGAATTTCAAAACTGCAAGAAAGAGAAGATATAAGAGGCACTCAAAGATGTTTGTCCTAAACTCTCACAAAGTAGTGAAACTGGAATAAAGGAAAAAAAAAATCTTTGCCGTGGAATGCATTCAGTATTTCTGAACCAAGGTAGTGACAGCTCAGCCTGACAGGAATGAACACACCTCAACTATGAAAAATTCCAAATTGATAGTAATGAAGGATGGTGACTGCAAATGGTGTTTTCAATAACAAACCTTGGCAGCAGAAGCAAATGTACTTAAGACACATGGACCAGCTGGTACCTGCACAACAGATAGGTGTGGCCTGTTTTGCTGACCACTCATCTACAGGAGTACATGAAAACACTTGAGATTCAAGTTCTATCCCCTCAGCACACACGTACTTCTTGATCCTGCAGATCGTGTGGTAGGTGAAAAACATTTTTGAGAGCACTTGCTACATATCTCTTTCTTTTCCCCAGGAAAGCCATCTCTTCAGAACATAAGTTAAACCCAAAGCGCATGTCCAGGTCCTGGTGGCATGAACAATTGCTAAGATAAAAACAGACACATATATCAAATATTAACACACCCATATGGATCTTAGGATGCTGATCAACGATAATTTACAGCACCCTTCCCTTCAAACAGGATGATGCAAAATGACAGGAGCAAGAGAGAATAATTTTACTATTTTTAAAAGTATGAAACTCGTGTCAATTAGTAAGACTAACTAGTGCCATCCTTCCTAATTATTGAAAACTGGAAGAAACAATGTACAGTGTTTACAAATAAAAAGATATTTATATAAATATTCTACAACTGAAAGATTGACAAGCTTAGAAAATCCATGGAAACAGTAAAAAGTGAAAGTATTGACTCCCATTTAATTCCCAATTCCCACTGATTCCCATGTAGCAGGTTATTTCCTCATTCAAAATCTGAAAATAACACCCAGTTTCCAAAGGCTGGCATATTGAATGTGAATGAAAATTCTCCTTTTGAGGAACTGGAGTGGGAACGCACCCCCCTCTAGCGGTGGGCACGGCTGGGGAGGGTGGCCGCGGAGCCCAGCTGGCTGGAGAGACCTGGGTAACATCAGCCCCTGGATGGGCAGAGAAGGGTCACTGGGCAGGATTCACCCCTGCTGCTCTGCTGTGTCTACACCTGCACAGGCTGTTTCAGGGATCAACGCTGGAAGTTCTATTCCACATCAACCTTGACAAAAATTGTAAGGCACATCTTCTTGCAGAGGAAGATTTCACTGGAGTCTATTTTGAAATTGAATAAGACATTGCTTAAGGCCCCACAATTGTAGTTTATTTCCCTGGGCTTTTTTGATCTTCTGCTCACTAATCTCCCTCCTGGTTCTTCCTGCCCTGCTCCTACAAGACATCAATAGGCAAGAGATGGTCATGGTCAGGTCAGAGCTACATTGCCAAATGCCAGGGGTTTGCTTTTTCTTCCAGTGACACAACCTCTCTCTTCTACTGGGTCCATAATTCCTATGAAACTAGTAAAGAAATTTAATTATGAGCTTTCTCCACCACCAAATTTGGATAAAATCAAGTTTGTATAAACTATTATAACCTTATTTGTAAATTAATTCACACAATGGGAATTGAGTTAGGTGGAGCTGCAAAAGCCAGTTTGTATTGTAAATCACGATCCAAACAAACTGTTTCTAAAGTTCTCTGAAAATAAAATAAATAAGCAGAAGCTGTTTTTCCTGTTGTGGTATAACACTGATTTTCCTGTTATCATTGACCACTTGCTGTTTTGAAATTAATGACAGAAAACTCTGTTTGATTTCAAAATTATTCTTTTCCTTTTATTTCTTAGTGAGACACACACACAAAAATACCAGTTTGTCCAATTCTATGTGTTCCATATAGCTATGGATAACCTGAAGTATCTCCATGTTTACTGATGAGTATTAAGAAGCATGTCTTCAGATGTCAAACCACAAGTTAACTTGTTTACCTTACTTTCTACTCAATATATAGTATAACTGGATTTAACAGAATACAAGGTTCATCACCACTGAATATTAACAGTAAAGCAAAAATAATTCTTAATTCCCTATTAAACAAAAAGTTTACATCTGACTATTCCTTTTTTGTCATTGTCAGCTAGCTTTGTTATTTTTGTGAATTTCAGAGACTGACATTGACCAAAGAAAATATTCTGTGGTCAGAATGAAAGGGATAATGCTGAAATAAACACATGTTTATTTAATGCTTTATCAATGGATTAAAGCCAAATCTTCCTAAGGCTAATTATGTATTATATATTATGCATGTATTTTATGTTTTATTATAAGTACATTCTAGTTTGCAGACTGAGAATGCTTGTTTGTATCATTTCCATGCGGCTGAAACAATATGAAAATCAATGAACCAAGTATAAAGGAATAAAAGAAAATCTCTTACCAAGTTTTTGCTGTCACATTCAAGTCAAATCTTTTCTCCTGGAAAGCAAGAATATGTAATTTTTAAATTTTAAATTTTCTATTTTCCCTTTCTGTCTTGGGGTCAGAGCTTGATTTATAACCCAGTAAGGTCTGGCAATGACAAACTTCAACGTCTGAGATCTTGGCATATATTTCCAAAAGCATTCACTTATTATTAGTGGAACACCCCTACCTACAGATCCTAAATCCTCCCATGTTGAAGAAACCGTTAAGCATCCTGGTATAAGAGGTTTCTGAGACTCACACAGTAGGTCCCATTTCCTGTACAACCCATAAGCTTCCTGCAGCACCCTGAATTACCATTTTTGTGCCTTTTCCATTCTTTATGCTGTAGTACACAGCACATCTTTGACATCCCAGCCATAGTCTCACAGTGAAGAGACTGCAAAGTCTGCATTTGCTTCTGCCCACACTTTATCCTCTCTTAAAAATCATTATTCCAATCTTCATATCAAGTTATAAAATGTGCTTTGTTCTGAGAGGATATCTTAATGGCTCTTTAAAATCAATATTCTCATTATATTATTTAAAATACATACACTATGACTAATATTTTCAGCATATTTCAATATATTGTCCTCTTAAATAGATGGTTGACTAAGGACAGGTTTATTGATGTTTTCCTATTTTGTGCCCAAGGAACAACTTTTCAGTTTGGACCCTAAGCAAAGGGGGAGTCAGTGAGTCTTTGGGTAAACAGGGGGAGATGTTCTGAAGGAAGAACATCTGAAGGAAGTACGGTATTTTCTTACATCCTTTTAGGTCTCTGTCTCCACTACTGGCACATAATGGAGATTAATACTGGGACAACCTGTCTCTGTGGAGAAAACATCTGGAGAAACAAAGCTCCTGTTTTCTCAAAGTCTAATAGAAGAGCAGAATGTTTCTGACACTCTTAGTGGCCATCTGGGACAACCTTATGAGGAATGGTCTCTATTGGAGTGACCCTTTATTACCAACATATTACCAGAATGGATGCCTACCTCTGCAATGGTTGTTTTCCTTCCCATGGGCAGTGAGTTCAGCATCACGACTGGGGAGCCCGTCTCTGTGCTGTACCTACAGGACCACTGGGAAAACAACATGCTTTAGGATACAACCAGGAACGGGTTTACCCTCTCTCCTTCCTCCCGCTTTCTTGAGAGCCACTCAAAATCCCTCCACCACTGAGGCCACTCCAACATACAGGGTGGTAGCGCCTCTTCTTTGGCAGCATGACATCCAGCGTTGGCTCCGCGTACTTGATGTAGTGGAACTCGGTGGGACACGCTGGGCTGACCACTCCGTTGGGGCCGAGCACAATATCCTGTGTGCCCTCAAAGGAGCCCTTCACAGTCAGGGAAAGCTCTTTCTCTAAAGTAGCAAAACAAAGATTAATATGATTAAGCAGAAAAATGTGCTCGCTTGATTGAAAGTGGGGTGAGGATGGCATAGCTTTGCCCAGGGCAAAGTGCTGGTACTACAGGGAAAAGAGCAAAGTGGATACTTTTCTGACAGAAAAGGGACTCAGAATATTCCTGCTGTGATATAGAACTGGGATTTCAACTTTATTGTGCATTTAATAGGCCTTGTTAACATATATCTAGATGAGGTCATTAGAGTCTATAACAACCTAATGTGTTTACCTGACATTAACTCTACTAAATACTCTAAGCACTATTTATTTCACAAACACATTAGATGGAAGGTGCATCTTCTCATAAGTAAGCATGCAATTACTGGTAAATAGATGACAAAGCAATAACCTTACTTGATTTTTGCTTCGTCTTCTCTGCCACTTCAACTTCCAAGCAGCAAAGTTCACGACACTGTGAAAGACAGAATGCAGGATTTTGTGAGAAAGATCATCACATCCCATCCTTGTTACAGGGAGCTGTGTACCCCTCAGCTTGGAGTCACTTGGAGTTCTGAATTCCCTGGCATCTCCGGGCTTTTTCCCATTAGCTGCTGACTAAAGAAAAGGAAAAGCTTTGGAGGGAGTTGCAGGAATTGCATGTGCGACAATGACTTAAGATTGAGCACAGTGAGAGGAATTTAAAAAGAAGGAAAATTAGGACCGTTTTCATGATAGTAGCATAAATACAAAGGGTTAAACTAGGAAATAAATAAAGATATGTCACTGAGAGATCAAGAGTCAGTAGTAGGAAGGGTTTTCTGAAGAAGCATTGCTTTTAGCATTTTGGGGGTTGATTTTTTTTATGGTGCTTACTCTTCTTCAACATACTGTGTTTTGTCAAGTCAGTATTTCACACAGAACTTACCCAAGGGAAGAAAAGGTCTGGGTAGATTATCAATAAGTGACTTCACAGCCTTTTTGTCATTGTGTTCTGATAGACAGTAGTACACTTTTTGAAGTACTAGTACCAGAGAAAAATTCTGTCTCTGTGTGTGTGTTTGAGTGTGTGGTGTGGTGTGGTGAAGTAAAGGAAAAATTAGAAATAGGGAAGTATAGGACAAATGGGATATCTCCAATGAACAGGTAAATAAAATGTCCCATTCTGAATGTATCTAAATAGGAAAGAAGAAAGAAAGAGAAAGAACTGGCCTACTGGCTTCTTTAACCCCCACCCTCCCTTTCCCTTTACATTAAGGAATCACTTATAGAAAATATCTTGGGAAAGACACATACCACCAGCACTCCATTGCTAGCAATTGTTTCATGAGGACCAGATCTAGGAAACAAAAACATGGATTTTTTAAAGTTAAACAAATCCCATTCATCTTTACCCAGGATGTTGCCCTTTCTTCCCACTTAAAAAAACAACAGTCTGAGGGGACCCCAGCAAGCATGTAACAAGCTCCTTTCCTTGCTTGCATGGACTGAGCACTGCTCTGAGGAGACTCATCTCTGTACCAAAGCTGAGCAATGTGTAACATGGTTATTTTTTACAGTGCAATCTCATGATCATCTAAAAAAAATCTTCTGTTAGGCAGTCAAATTTTTCTCACTGTAACATGTGAAATAAATGTATTTCAGCTGATACACCAGCATGTCCTTGTTGGGAAGACAGTTACATGTATTTGCTGGCATGCAAATATTCTGAGTTGCAAGGGACCCATGAGGATCCACACCAAGTCCATCTCCTGGCCCTGCACAGGAGAACCCCAAGAATCACATCATGTGCCTGAGAGCATTGTCCAAATGCTTTCTGAACTCTGGCAGGCTTGGTGCTGTGACCACTTCCCTGGGGAGCCTGTTTCAAAGTGGCACAGGGCAGCCAGTACCAATTACATGGGAAAAAAACCCAAACACTTTCCAGATCATTCAAGTGAATGAAGGAGATGTGAAGTCAGGACATGGTGTGGAGCAACTTGACTTCTGGCCTTGGCTCTCCAATAGTATGAGAGCTGGCCTTAGCTAGTCACTTTATTTCTGCCATGCCTTAGTTACCTTGTGGCAACACAGAGACAAAAAGGGTGATTCATGGGTGGCAGGCTGACCATGCTGGAGAAGGAGCCTTACATCCTTACAAGAGTTCCCATCCCATTGTGATTGTGTTAGGCAGAAAGAAAACACAATTACTAGGATTCAAAGAGTACTGCAAGGGAAAACTGAAGGAATTTCAGATACACTGAAAACCTAACTAGGAGTTTCAACACTAAAACTGTGTCAAATACATAACCTGAAACAGGCAAGGAAAAATTGATAGGCAGGAATGCCTACAACACTCAGAAAACCTTCTGAAATGTCCCCAGGTAGATAAATCATAGAATAGTTTGGGTTGAAAAGGATCTTAAAAATCATCTAGTTCCAATCCCCTGCCATGGGCAGGGACAACTTCCACTAGACCAGGTTGCTCAACGCTCCATCCAGCATGACCTTGAACCAGTTCCAGGGATGGGGCATCCACCCAGCTCTCTGGGTAACTGGTAGATGCATCGTTGAGAGCAGCTAAGCTACAGAACATGCTAATCCATCAGGTGTTGGGGACTGCAGCAATAATGTAGGAGAAGGCTGAAACTTTTTTACAGAAATACCCAAAGCATGACTTCTAATACTGTTTTTTTGTTTTAGCATTAATGATTTTTGCATTTTTAAAATAATCTCTTTATCACTTACGCAACCTCCAATTTGAATTCAACCTCTAGTTCCTCCGTGGCCTGAAAGCAAGAAGAAGATATTAAAAGAAGTAGCTACATAATGCTTTGTCCTTAGTCCAAGCCCAAGTTCCTGACAGGCAATACTGAAGTTATTGGTTGCAATGAGTAGCCTGTGATAAATACTTCAGACTGGGTGGCCTCAATCTACAATTCAGCCAGATGATTAAATGATTCCTTCCTCATCTCCTTCTGACTTCACAATATCACCAAAACAACCTATATTTCTTAGTGTGAAGCTGCTGCAAAAAAACAATTTGCAACTTCCTTTATTTTCTGAATTCCACCCTTTTCTTCCAACTATTCCTGGCACTGTCCTGCCATGACTTACAGTACTTGCTATTATCTTGGAAATTAAACATACTTTACACCCATTACTTTACCATAATAAACAGAGAACAGTGAGTGATTCAGAATTCCTATTATGCAATCCCAAGTAAGGCAGTGTCGATGTGTACAAGCTGATTGTGAATGACCTAGTTTGGATACCAGAATTTGTCCCTGGTAGCAAGAAATTGTATGTGAGATATTTTGCTGATCTTATCCTTAGATCTCAAAGGGAATCAAGATTATTTTTCCCATTTTATAGATGGGAAACTGAGAAACAGAGTGAATTGTCATCCATTTATAGAGGGATACACACAGGGGCAAATTCATCTTCGCCTTTTGGGGTGAAAGCAGATACAAGCAAAGGGGTGGGGCTTTATGAATTATGGGAATTACTCAGGTTATGAACTACATGGTGAAAAAAATATGCAGATTATTCACCCTGCAAGAGCTGTATGGCCTTGGTGTTGCTCAGAGGTAGCTCGCAATTAGATCCCTCCCCTACCTACTGCACTGTTTCAATCCTATGATCTTTAATAATTTAAAAATATTGCAAAGAAGAGTTCAGACTCTCAAATTCAGATTTTTTTAACCACATTTTTGTGGTTATAATTTGAATGGCAATTAACGCACTCATTACTGGGATGAGTAATCCATGGCAGGTTCTGAAAGATTTTGAGACTGTTCTGTAACTCTCCACTGGTTTCCCAGTTGCTTTAGTTGCTTAGTTGCACTTACATTTGGGCTAGGTTTGAAATATAGGATCACTGTTCTGTCAAGTGGAAGTTTAGCAGTATCAAAGAGTGCACAGAGGAGATGGTCATCTGGAGTAGCAAAATCCTCATCATACACTGTGAGCTCCAGCACATTCTGGAAAAAGAAGGAGAAGAATTTTGTTATTGTTTCTCAGGCTGGACATCATTAGCTACAGGCAAAAAGTATTGCTGAGGATAAGCTTGAGAAGAAAAGCTGAGAAATTAAACATCATCGCCCTTTACAAAAACATACTTGAACTGCATATTAATTCTTGTCCAGTTCATTTTAACTGCTGTAATGAAATACCTTGGCTATACCTATACAACAGCTTGGGTAACTCCCAGATTCTGCATCCATCTGGCTCTGACGGGTCTCTTGTTTCCCTAAAACTTCAAAACTGAGCTCACTTTCTGGCCCTCCTACATAGCACCATTGAACAGGCACAGGAACTCTGTCATCTCTGCTGTTAAATGCTTTGAGCAGTCCTTTATTGTGTGCCATCTCTTAAACAATTCCTGGGCATGGTTCAGGAGATACATACACGAAATCTTCAGGCTGCTTCAAGCAGACAACTTTGGTTCCTTACCTTGACCTGACTCTGGATTCTGAAGTAGAAGGTTTCGTTCCACACTGGATTGTCAGAGTTCCTCACGGTTTTAGTGCGTGACCTTTCACACGTCGCAGTCGGCAGCCACAAAGACACATAGCAATCAGCCTGGCTTACTGGGCAGGGGAGAGGCAAAACAGTTGCTAATTGGCAAAGGCAGCAGAGCTGCAGGACACTGGAGAGGTTACTGCAGCAACTGGTACCAAAAACAAGCATAAGTTATTTAAAGATAGAAAAGTCTCATGCAATGTAACTTTCCAGGATTCCCTTCTGAGAGGGAAAAAGCACTGACCACAAGATGACCTAGAAGAGGAAGTGGCTTCTGTTCTTCCTTGTATGAGTTACAGACAGCACTGATATTGTGCATTAAAAAAAAAACACTGAGAATTTTTTCTTCTAGTCAGCCACTTCAGTTTCTCAGCCAACAAGCTTTCCTGTGCTCATGTGTGCATGCACACACACACACACACACACACACACTCACCCTGAGCTGCTCTCTGATAAGAGGGGTTGGGACCCTCCTCCAGTTTTGAGAACAACTGCAAAAGGTCTTCATCTCTGCCTTGCCCTCAGTGATGTTCTTTGTGAGGGTTTGTGAAAGGAGCTGCAGAGCTACGCCTGGCCTATGTGATGGCAGAGTCTTCCTCCAGAAGGGGCTCACTGAATTAGACATTGGAATTTAACTAACTTCCACCTACAGGAAGAAGGGGGACCAAGTCTCTCTCCCAAAAGGTACCAGAAAGTTAGTGAAGAATTTTACATCCTCTTTCTCACTTAAATTATGGTATATCTCAAACAGCTATAGACAAAAATGCCATTTACTGTGTTTCTTCTTGGAGGTTATGCAAGGTACTTCAGCACCTTGAAAGCCTCTCTGATGCAGTTCTCAACAAAAAAAAAAAATTATCAGCTGTTATGTAATGCAAAAGGTGACTAGCTTTGAGAATTATGTCCTGTGATGTGAGACTTTTGAGAGAGACGTGATGGCAGCAGTAAATGGAGAAGATCCTTCAGCAGCAGGTAAGGACTCTGCAGGCAGAGCAGGGAACAGGAGCTTGTACACTGACCTGTGGGGAAAAGCAAAATCTTGCCTGTCTGCAACAAGCCTTTTTTCTCTTCTTCTTTTCCTTCCTTCTCCACCAAGTTTTGCCCCATGTCACCCTACAGCTACTGACTCTCAAACTGGTTGGAGGCTGCATTTTATGCTGTTGAAAGTGTTCAAGAAGCCTTGCTGCCTTCCTGTCCAAGTGAGAGGGGAAAAAAAATCTGTAACTGCTTGAAAAATGATATATGAATTGTGATAGGTCAATAGACAGCTCAATGATTGGTTTTCAACTTTTTAACATTACAGTGCAGAAACAACAACAACGAAGTTTAATTTTGTCAACTGTTTTTTCTAAAAAAAGTTGTTGAGAAATGAACATATTCCTACTGAGTAAAATAAGAATTCCTCCACTGGAGAAGTTTGGTTGGAAAATATTGAGTAGGCCCTAGCCTTCTGCCTGTCTTGCTCTACTTCACATTTCATATCTTAGTTTGGCTTTAAAAATGAGATTCTGACAGCAATTTCACTGTACTTGTCTAGAGTCATATCATCCACTTTAATTCTACCTTCCCACCACTCTTGTTTCTTAGCCTCCTTGTGAAAAATGACTCCTTATTCACCTTCTTTGCCTCTTTTGTTTTGTAGCAAGAGCTTCCATGTCCCCCTCAATAATTTCACTTTCACACTTAAGGACTGTAGACTATTCAGTCCCTCTGGATGTAAAAGTTGTTTCAAGTTTCTGTTTCCTCAAGTGTTTTTTTTTTCTTTTATCTTAATCTGGGAAATTCCATGCAGACAATAATGCTTTGAAGAATTTTGGAATTTCAAAAATACGTATTTGAATAATCTAGAAGTAATGCTACTGATTTTAAAATGCATTAAAGGTGATTTTTTGTAACTACTATATGACTTTGACTTTATCATTTCAGATCAATGACTGATGCCTGTTTGGCTGGCAAGCACTTTATTCTGCTGATGTGATTCATCATTCCTGTATATCTTAACTGTACTTTGAGATACAAAGCATATCAAGCAATCCTTTATCAAGCAATCCTTAATTATATGAGTAGATGCAGCCAAACTAGTCAGCTGTGTATTTAATGCAAAAGGTTGCCTCAGTTCTGCTTGCACAATCTGTTTCTACATCCTCATTATTTGCCTTGTTGCCTGACACACAGAGATCTGAGATGAGTCCCTGATGAGACCTTTTTGTGTTCTTGCTTCACCACACATGTGCCACCGCCATGGACCAGGAGGGAGGTGCAGAGCGTGCAGCCCAGTGATGTGACCGATGATACAGCTGTTGTCTGCCTCACTCAGAGCTGTGACACAGGGAATTCTCTGATCCATCTCCCAGAAAAACACGTGACAAACACAAGGTAATGGTACTGCATGGTAAATCCAGATCTTTGTCTCAGAAAATCTTTCCTGACTCTTCATGTGCAAGACATTATAGAGTCAATCACTGCTGCTCACAGCAAAACAGGAGAATCAAGAGACTTTGGAGGGTTACGCTCAAACTCAAGCCAAGCTCATGCTCAAACTAATTTCGGCATCCTTTCACACAGCTCTATTTACTCAAACAAAACAAACTGTCACCTTGTCTATTTTGTGTGGAACACCTCTCCACAGCGCACATGTGAAGAGTCCATGTTCTTGTACAAAACAGTGGTGTTTTCCTTTCCAACTTACTCCCTTCCCACCACTTTCCTGCCACATGACTCACACTCTTGCTCAACTGCAAGTCTGCTGCAGAAGCCTTAGAAAGGAACAAGCATCCAGCCCTCAGTTAGTATGTTTTTTTAACTGTCCTCAGGGTAATTAATGATGGCATTAGCCTGCTCATAATGATTGTAAAAAGCTTTTCCCTGTTCAATTCCTCTTTGTCAGAACCAAGACTGAGGATGTTGAAAAGGTTTGCTCCTCCCAGCCACATTTCCCAAGGTGCTACAACCCATCAGCAGAATTACTCCTTGTTTTTGAAAATGGAGAATAGAGTCTTTCATCTACCTGTGTCAGAAACTCTCTTTGACAGAAAGTACTTATTCCCAAAAGCACATTCAAGTCTTGAAACCAGTCAGAAAGCACAGGGAGAACAATGAAACAGCAGCAAAGACTGGACTTGTTTATAATAATTAGTTTACATAAACACTGGGCTATTTCAGAAACACGAAGAAAAGGCAGTTACAAAATTATAAAAGATATAATTTGCCCGTTTCCTGAGTTACCACTAAGAATGGAGACACTTACAAGCATCCACTCGCTGGAGATTTCTCATCCGGATGATCCTTACGGTCAACAGGTAGCAAGGAGAGGATTCTATCTAGAGAGGAACAGTAAAAGGGGGGTCTGAATAGGCCTTTGGTGGGAAAAAATTACAAATGTGCAAACTAACTGGGTGCCACAAAGCACAAATACAGCTGGTAAAACTTGGGCCAATTATCTCACTATTTTGCAGGATGAAGCTTCTGCTGTCTTAACATTTTATATATTTCATTGTCTTTTTGCTTTGTTACTCTGAGGTTCCAGATTGCTCATCAGAGCAGAAAAGACTCTGAATTCCAAAAAGGAATAAATCTCTGACAATTTACACAGCCTGTGAGATGCTTGCAAAACCTTTCACTCTGAAATTGCTGAGTCTAGTCTACAACATAACTACAGTAAGTCTCTTGAACAGATTAAATGAACTGGTGGGCACCATGATGAAGTTGTCAAAATGCCATCAATCTTAGTCAGAGTTACAGTCAATCCCCCTAGTAACCACACATATGGTCCCATAGCATTGAAAAAAAATGCTGTGGAGAATATCTGTTGTTGTGGATTCCTGTGGGATAAACCCAAAGTACCACTTTTTAAGAGGTGTTTTTCTGCTTCAGAAACATTGATTTACTGCAATTTACAATTGTACAAGAAAAAGAGTAATAGTAATGTGAGCTTTTGTAAATCACAACTATGAGATAAGCCAATGGCTACAAATTGTTTCCAGAGGATTTAGGATCCAAAGATTTAGGTATGGGTTGCCTTTGGAGAAAAATAAAACATACTACCTTCCTCCAAAAAAAATATAAAGACTGAAAGTGCTAAACTTCCTTTGTTCCCTTTAAATATCTCGGCCTTAATCTTCTATAAAACAAGTCTCTCCAGCTTTTGTGGCTGCAGGGACCTCTTCCTATTTATTATTAGAAGATAAATGTGAGTTCCTTCTTCTAAGGAACATAGTTTCCTGCTGGCTCATTCCATAAACCTGTCTCTGGCTCAGAGCTATATGCAAAAGGTTATTTTGACCAAGCCAATAAATAAATCAGCATTTCCTGTGGCTGTGACACATGGTTATTTCCTCACACTCCTAGAAACATTTCCATCTGCATAAGTGGTTACAGCAGAGCCCCACAAATCATTTTTTTTGACAACTGCTATTTTTATAAACAGGTTTCCTCTCATTTAGGAGCATCCTTCTATTTCTATAGCACTTAAGAGACTTCCTATAACCATTATAAACAACCAGACAAAATAGATGTTAAGACAGAAACTGGAAGAACCTCACTTAAACCAATTTTTTTTTCCTCAAGAGAACAGAGAAAAAAGGGTCTTATTTACAGATGGAAAGATAATTATGCCTCTTTCGTCACAACAAATTACTTTTCCAATATCCGATTAGAATCCTCTATTCTTTCCTCTAACATATCGTGTTATGTTAAAATCTTTTTACAGAGTTCTTAAAACCCCTTGCTGTTTCCACCCCTTTTATATGTGCCTCAAGAAATTGATGGCTTTTTTCTTTTTTTAGTGCTTCTTCTTGAAATTCAACCAACAAAATCTATTTACCTTCTATTTTAATTGTTCTCAAAAATTAGACCACACCTCTAGACTGAGAGCAACCCCTCAATGTGCTAATAGCATCCAGACCAAATAAAATTGATCAATGGACCAAGGTACCCCAGGGATAACAGCGCAATCTCCTCCGAGAGTCCGTATCGACGGGGAGGTTTACGACCTCGATGTTGGATCAGGACATCCTAGTGGTGCAGCCACTACTAAGGGTTTGTTTGTTCAACGATTAACAGTCCTACGTGATCTGAGCTCAGACTGGAGCAATCCAGGTCGGTTTCTAAAATTTGAAGACAACTGGTGGAAGGATATGTCCTCAGAGCTACCCTGTGCAAAGACACTGGTTCAGATTTTAGAAACAGTATAGCCCATGTTAACACAGTTCTACACCCTGTTAATTTACCCTTCTTCTCAGATGGGTAATGAGCAAAGTGGATCACCACACTCAAATGTTAGGAATGAGCTTAGGCACCTCAGCATATGCCCTAGAAGGCAGAAACTCATTTTTCCCTAGATTCTGCATAAACATGGGGGAAATTGTAGCAGGCATTTATCTCCAAAGATTGTGTAAGGTGGTGCCAGCTCCTGGATCAGCTCTGGCAACACTTCCACTGACAAGTGGCACTGCTTGAGTGAGAACCAATGAATTCATTATTTGCAAAGCAATTTCTGATTCTTAGATAGTAGAAAACTTGGGCTGGGTTTCTTCTTTTAAAGAATATTAGATGGTTTCTGCCATCTGACCACCTTCTTCCTGGTTCCCATGCAACAACTTCCTAACATGTTAGCCAGATTTTCCCTATCGGGCATGGGGAAATCAATAATTAGAGACACAGGAATCACAAAAGGATTTACTGAAATGTTACTGAAAAAAACCCAAAAAAAAAAAAAATCAGTGGCTTACAGAAGCTGCAGTAATCAGGACCTGTGCTTGCACTAGGGGAGAGGCAGATGCCACCCGAGGAAAGGCAGGAGCCAGGCGTCAGTTCTGACAGCCCCAGCATCTGCTGGTGGTGGTAACAAGGACAAGAGGGAGGGTACAATGCACCCGGGGATCAGGCCTTGCCAGTTCTTCTGCTCCCAGGAGGATTTGCTATTTTAATTAATTCCGGTAACATCTTAAACAAAAGAAATGTATTTAAATAGCAGCTGGGACAACTATAACATGATGTACCAGGCTCTAGTTATAGAGACAAAGAAAATAGCAGTCACACATGTATAAAACAAGAGACAGAGGTTCTGTTATTCTGTTTGCTTAACACCTATTATGATATCTTTACCAGAAAAAAAAAAAAAAAAGCTGCTGCTTTTAATGAGGTTCCATATACAGAGAGGTTTCCACCACAGCAAATTGCCAACTTGTCAGCTTGTCTTCAATTTGGTGTTTCCCAACTTGTGCTCATGTGTGTGTAACATGCAGTATGCATGCAGTATAGCACTCTGAGGTGCCAGTGCATGAGTAGGCTGTACAGTGCTAGTTTCTCTGAAGTCCCAGGGAAATGAAGTTTTACTGGGATTCTCCAAACAGCAGCTCCATCTAATGTAAACCAGACCTCATAGTCTCTTCTTCTGATTTTATAGCTCTTCCCATAAAGAAGAGCAACATGGTATGATACTTGGCACTAAGTTACTACATTGGTATAAGTCAGAGATTCCTCTGTCATGTGAATGATACCCACTTTCTCCCAGCTGAGGAGTAAGAATTTGAAAACAGAAATTTCTCTGTCATGAGCACTCTGGTGATGCAGGCTGTCTGCATTCCTGGAACATTTGTGCCTCTGCAGTCTCTTTAAAGTTATGCTTATATTCAGATGTAGGTATGTGTGGCATGCATCCATCTCAAGAAGCACTGCTGTAAATTACTCCACTAGTTTAGCTGTGTAACACATCCTGTCATAAGTGGCTGTGGAGCTCTAAAATGGCAGGAATCCTTAATGAGGCAAGAGTCCATGAGACCAGAGGGTGACTCTACTTCTTTACCTTTTTCTTTTTTTTTTTTTAACTTGCTTTTCTCTCAGTAGCTTTCTTTCTTCAGCCTTTCGGCTTCTTCATCTAACAGACTCTGCCAGCATGGACAGCTGCTAGCCACATCTTTCCAGCTTGTGATATCAATAGTATGAACATTTAGTCCTTCACTTACTGTATATTACCCCAGTCACACAATTCCACAACAGTACAGTCAAATGTGTGCTGGGTGAATGCTTTTAAGGTTTTTTTTAGTGTTGGGTGCTTGGTTTAGCATAGATGTTCCATTAGATAGCAGAATATTGTAGCTGCCTTCCCAAAACAGAGAACAGTCATCCAATAACACTGATCCAGAGAAGAGAACTTACTTTTGAATCTTCGTGAGCAGTCAACACATTCTCAGACTTGATTGTTCCTCTTTTGAGATTGGTATTTATTCCAAAGCAGTTATAAACTAACAGAAGAATAATGCAGAGAGCCTGAAATTTACATTCAGTTTGTGTGTTTGAAAACTGTATCCTCATCAATAAGCAGGTATCCTCCACCCAGATATTCAGCTGCTGATTTTCTACATGAAATGTGGAATGTGTTTCACCTGGTCTAATGAGTAGGTCATCTTTCTCATGCTAGGTGCAAAACTGTGACGAGGAAGCAAAGAAAACTATGTGCAACAGTGTGCTGGTACTATTACCTATTCCAATGCAACTGCACTACGTACTATTCCACAAACCATCCTGCAAAGATCAGACAAGATTTAAAGTACCTCTAGCACAATCAATTTACTTTTACAATAGCTGAAAAAGCCATTTCTACACACCAACCTGAAAAAATGTGTGTCATCTATGGAACCCATGAAAAAAAACTTCCTCTCTATCCACACATTTTTCCTGCAATCACCCAGTAATAATTCCTCTATGTGTTTCTATGTCATCTACTAGCTGAGCAGCCTTTCCTGGCAAAGATCAATACCTTGCCTTGTCTAAGGTATTCCTGCATTCCTGGCTCAGAGAAGCATTCTGCTGAGATGAAATCACTCCCAGGATGTTGCAGGGCACTCCTTTCTTCATCTCCAAGTGCTAATTTAACTAGATAGTAGCCAGAGACCAAATCATTCCTTGCTGATGGTGCATCTAGAGCTGGTGGTGTGTGAAAGTCTATCTTGAGCCGTCTGAAAGTCAGGTCTCCTTAAAGAGTGTGTGTGAGTTTTTTACAGTTGCAGTCAGGATGCTTCAGGCTGTGAACATCACTCACCAATCTCTGCCCCAGCTTGCTGCAGCCATGGGATGCTGTAGGGTGTGCCGGGATCCCCCGTGGCAGGCTGCCCAGACCTGCTGCTCTTGGCCACCTCTCTGAAGTTCTTCCTCATTCTTGACAAAATCAGGCTCCACGATGGAAAAGATGCTCTAATTGCTTTCTTCCTTCACCTCCTCCAGGCTGGGGAGGGCACCTCAGCTGAGAGCTATGTGGCTATGTGTGGGCATGCAGGTGATGCTGATGATCACTGCTGCCACAGCAGTGCTTTCCACCAGCTGTGTGTTTCGTGGGGTTTATTAGTAACATTTCTTCTTCTGATCAGACCACCTTTTCATCAGGAGTAGCAGAAGTCTTGGTTGGATACCAATGAATTTAAACTGCCAACACCCAGATGGAAAAGCCCCTTTCAGACATACAGCCACAGTACCTGGTTCCAGCAGGGAAAATTTTTCCACATCCACAGGAGTATGACAGGTATGTGCAAGGTCATAAGAATTGTATCCTTCAGATGATTGCTTCCTCATACATATATCCATCATTGTACTCAGAAAACTTTGGAGGAATGAGACTATGCACATTATACTGTGCTTGAAAGACATTTCCAAAACCAAAAGCTTCAAATACTGATCAACATAAGATGGATACTCACTGCACAGTGATCCCATAAATGCAGACATGTATAATTATATTTAATAAATAAAAGCATTATTTATTATTTATCTTCCTTATTATATAAATCTGCAGAGATGTTTTATTTGATTGATAACTCAGGCTAGTTGCATAGCCCTGTTAATATTACCTTCACCTTTTAGTGTTTGCACATGTTTAACAATCAGACAGACTCCTTCAGATTTTGAAAAATAGGTCTATTTGAAAACGTCAACTGTTCAACTGAATGTTCAAAATTATTTCCATATGTAAAACTGTATCCAGAGCAATAGGATAGTCCACTCATTAAAAAAAAACCCAGTGCCTTTTTATAGTGCTCTGCCCTCCCTAAGTAGAACAAATATGACAGAAAGAAACTAGGCTGAGCATGAACCATCTGAGGGTTGAGACTCTTTACACCTAATTCCAGAGAGCTGTAAAATTAGTGTTTATGTCTAACAGCTGTTTAACATTTCTGGATTCTCATCACATTACCACAGGACATGCATCACACTGAAAATCTCTCTTTCTGTCTACCAATTCTCAAGGGCATTTATAGGGCTATCTGAGGTACACATGTTTTGCACTTTTCCATACTGTCAAATATGGATTAGACAAGCCATATTTCAAAGTTTTGAGCTGATGGGAAGTGGCCCCATTTGATTCTGTGAGGTTCATTTTTTAAGTGGGAAGTGTGCTGGAACATGTAATTTCAGCAGTCTATATTTTAGGCAACCCCATATCAACACTTAGCGTGGCAGAGGAGGCACCTGGGCTCAGACCAGCTTCTGCAGCTGAGCAGAGCTGCTGCTGGAGCCATGCTGCTGCAAGCACTGTGGGCCTGGGGGTGGCTCAGGAGTAGACTCCGGCCTTTCCAGTGGATGCTGAGCCTGGGACTGGAGCTGCTCTTGACAGCAGGCTCTGGCCCCTGTGGGAGTCCAGTCCACGTCCATGCCAAGGAGGCTGGCCCCAGCCCTCCTGCCTGCCTCCGCTCCCGTTCACATTACCAAGCCCAACCTGCACCAGAAGCAGATGTCACATCTTGCTCTGCAGTGTGGCAGCTCCCCACCCTTCCCATGATCTCAAGAGCTGCTTCCAACTTCCAAAACCCAACAGGAACCAGAGCTCCTGTTTTGCACAAGGGTCAGAGATTAACCTGTCCCTCTTCTGTTTAAGGGCTGCAGCTGTCCCAGTGGCACAACCCTGAAAGAACAAGGAGCCCATGTCTGGCAGGGAAATGACGTATGACTTGACCTGAGATATGATGCATCTTAGCCTTATTAAAACATGGCTCATGGTGAATTTAGAACAATGCATCCAATTGTTCCCCTCCCCTTCCTTCACATGCATTATTATATGAAACCTGCTGCAATCTCAAATATTTTGGTACAAACACTAATGTCTGAAATACCAGAGCTGGCTCTGCCTGTTACTGTAGCATGGGCCTAAGTACCAGCCAAGGCCCAAATAATACAGATTTCTTAATGCAGATAAAAATCAGCACGTTGGTGTAAAGACACATGCAGTTGCTGGCAAATGCTGTCAGAGGTTTCTAACAGACAATCCCTCTGAGCAGGCAGAGACCCTCATGTTTAAGTCTTCTGGTAGTTTCAGTGATGAAAAATTAATATTTGAGAAAAAATTAGGAGGACAGAAAAATATATATGCATCCTTTACATAAATGAATGATTGTTGGTGTAGCCAAATAATGATCATACAAGTGCATAGGCTGAAGTGTGGAATTCTGAACACATTTGAAAAGAGTACCGCTGTAACCACATGCAAAAACAACTCAGTCCGTCACCAATGCATTGTCATGAATTTTGTAATTTTATAATGTAAAAAGTAATCCTTCAGTGTGAGACAGTGATCTAGTGGTCTAGAAAAAGGTTATGGATATATCAGATGATTCTTTTGGTCTGCTACTGTCACATCTGTCCCCTTAAATTTCACTACTCTGAAATGTCATTGATCTAAGTCTATATCCTGAGCACACAATGGAAAAACAAACACATCACTGTGTGGGATTAAGAAATGGAGACAAGGAGTTACTTGTCAAATGTGTAATTATCCTAAGTAATTATAACCCAGGAGTTCAAATCTTTTTTTTTTCTCTCATTGTGCTTTAAAGTTCCTGACCCCTTGTGAGGAACAGATATTATACCAAAAATTGATCAATAATTTTTTCCACCTGTTTTTACTATCTACAGAATTTTTCATCCCAGACATGGTCCAGAATATTAGTATCTTCCCTGGCTAGAGATACGAGACATTGTAACTTAAATATTTGCAAGATGAAATGCCACAAAGACCCTAGACTTATTATATAATACATTCTGTGAAAATACAGTATAATCTTTTAACACCACTATTTTTTTTTTTTTAGTAATAATCCTAATACTGGGAAAACACAATAGCTAAAATTTGAAGAGTGCATGTGAAAAAACAAAAAATTCAGTGAATAAGAATTTGTTTAAATTTGAGCATCCAAACTGCAGCAGAACTACGCAGCTTATCACAAGGCTCACCTGTCTGCCTGTTCACAGTATGATTTTAACTTTCAGACTTTTCAGTTTCATTTTGCCTCAGTAGAACTTGTCAGCATAGACTATACTGCAAATTTCCACAGAATTATCTGCCTCAGAAGCAAACACTTCATGGGACAAAATTGTTATATGAATCACTCGAACTTCTCCATTGACAGATAGGAAATAATGCCCAGACTCACCACACAATACCAGAATGAAAACTCCCATCAAAACCAGTAATTTCTAACAAAAAAAAAAAAAATCTTTGACTGGCACTGATGCCCCAGAAATAGCCCTAGCACATTCAAGCATCACTCCTTTTACAGAATCCCACTACAGTTTCTTTCCTGATGGAGCGCAGTAGTTGTGAAAGATCAGGGTTCAATAATCCAGGACTCCCTCCTAAATTGCAAGGATGGAGATCGTGCTACCAAATCCATTGCAGCAGAGCTGCAAGGTCTCACTGTTACTTTTGGCCCTTTCAGTTACAAAAAGTATTGTGGAACAGAAAGCTCACCAGTGGATTTCTTGTACAAGTAAGTGAGACATTAATATACTAAATATTCAGTCTGTTCCAAAGAAAATATAACAAGGAATTAAACAATTATGGAAACTGAGCCACCTGGTCCACTTGAAGGTGTCTCTGCTCATTGCAGAATTTGGAACAAGGTGACCTTTAAAGGTGCCTTCCAACCCAAACCATTCTATGTTCTATGAAAATTCTAAATGTAAGAGGAATAAAATGATTCAAGCAATAAATTTAGGGGCCTTTCCCTTGTAACACTCAAGCTGCTGCCATCATTCTCTATGCTGCTACCACCTGAGCCTTCTCCCCTTTTGAGAAAAACAAAACCCTTAGCAATCTTTGGTTCTAAATTATCTTGTTCTTAATACCTTGAAATCACCTTGGTCTGCCCCAGTACTGTCCTCTTTCCTTTTTTGCCATTCACCATCTCCCAAGGAATTGAGGCCTGAGTTTCCATCCTGAAGAAAGGAAGCAAGAAACAATAAATGATAATGTTAAAACAACAGCAGCAGCATTATCAGGATAGATAATTAATTTCTACTTGCAACAATTTATGATGAAACCTCGATTAGAAGGGCTGTTGGTTACACCCAGCTGTGTTACCACACTCGGATTAATGAACAAACCACCACATGTTTTGGTGCACACTGGCACAAAATCCATGTCAGGGGTACCCTTTCAAGAGAAAATGAAGGAAGACCATCACAGCTGTAAGGTACCTAGAAGGTGTCTCTATCCAGTAAAAAAGGTTTTGCTTTCTGTTTTGAATGTGATTTTTGGCAATCTGCTCTTACCGATATTAAACCTCAGTTTAAAATACTCCGGAACATCATCTGTGATTTTGAACATAGAATGTGATACACCGCAGTTGCAAAATTTTAAATCTAATGTTTCAATCTTTTTCAGGAAAGAGAAGTTCCAAAATACTTCTACAGTGTAGGGTAGAAGTTTTGAAGCACTTCATGGAGCACCATTAAAGGACAGTTTCTACAAAAAAAATGTTGAAAATGTTCTGCTTCTATGTCCAAAGCTTTTCCTGAAGTGATGTGCCTTCATCCAGACAGGGAGCACATAGAACAGTGCATAATTTACTGCATTTAAAACTAAATGCAGATCTTGAAACAATGCAGAGAATGCAAGAAAAATTTAAAAATTCAGAACCAAAAAGGGCATGTGTAAGTGAAATTCAATTCTCTTTTCCTGGTCACTATCCTGTCCTTATCTCATTTTCAACAATAAAAAAATGGGTTTGACACATTATTATACATGCCAAAATCTTGCTATTTATATAGAAATATGAATTTTTTAATAAAAGTAGCATTTAATTGCAGAAGAAAAAAAGCTGATAATTCAATCTCCTGAAGAAAGTTTCTCCCTCTGTTCATTTTTTCCCCTTCTTATCTTTTTCTGTCCCCTACTACTCTGACTTCTCTCATTTTGTCTATGAAGATAAGATCTTTGGCACCAGTGGCTTCAGAAGGAGTTTTTCCACTGACAGCCTTGAAGAGAAAATTTCACCTTAAACTCCTTCAGGCAGAGGAACTGCTGTATAGTCCCATCAGATAGCAAATTTGCACACTGGCTTGAATACAAACACACTCACAAAGCAGGACTTTGTTTTCTGTCAAATGCAGAGGACATTAAGTGAAACTTTAAAGCTGTTTTCTTACCTCTAGTGCATTTGATGGTATCATGGCATTCCCTTTCATGTAGAAGAGTTCTCCTGGCAACTCCATGGGCTGCAATTCTTGAGACATATTTGCAGAATATACTTCTGGCTCCTCCATGAGCAGGCATCCTTTAGACATGTTTTCAGGATATAGTCCTGGCTCCTCCAGGGGCTGGAAGCCTTTAGACATGTTGTCAGGATACAGTCCTGGCTCCTCCATGGGCAGGAATCCTTTAGACATGTTTTCAGGATATACTCCTGGCTCCTCCATGGTCAAGAATCCTTTAGACATGTTGTCAGGATATAGTCCTGGCTCCTCCCTGGGCAGGAACCCTTTAGACATGTTTTCAGGATATAGTCCTGGCTCCTCCATGGGCAGGAACCCTTTAGACATGTTTTCATGATCTACTCCTGGCACCTCCACAGGCAGCAATTCCAGAGATATATTTTCAGGCTCTACTCCTGGCACCTCTGTGGGCAGCGGCTCTAGAGATATATTTTCAGGATTTACTCCTGGCACCTCTGTGGGCAGTGGTTCTAGAGACATGTTTTCAGTATCTGCTTCTGGTACCTCCACTGGCAGCACTTCCCAAGACATGTTTGAAGGATGTACTCCTGTGGGAGTCAATGACTTGTTATTTTATAAAATTACCTGAGGCCCCACCCATCTCATCTAAGTAAAGGACTCCCCTCCCACTGTGAAGGCAGTGGAGCACCAAGGGTAGAGTACTCCAGGGAAGGACCTTGCAGCACAAGCACAAAAGGAATGTGGTACCTTCCTCTGGCTGGGAACCTCTCCCAGCCTGCACCTGCCCCATGGGTCCTGCCCTGCTGCCACCCTTCTCTGTGTGTGGAGGGTGCTGCCACCGAGGCCTGCTCCTTCAAACCCACTTCTTCCCTGCCCTGAGCAAGGACAGCTCCTGTGGGGGAACTGGACCCTGAAAAAGGCCTGTGCATCTAAATAACTGGCAGTGACTTCCCTGCATGCTGGCACAGTCCTGTGCACTTTGGTCAATGTCTCCCCACAGGCAGTGGGGGCCTGAGCCCAGTGCCTGCAGAGGGGCAGAGCCCTGGAGATGGCCATCCCCAGATCACTGCATGGGCATGCAGCTCCCAGCTCCTCCTGGGCTGCTCCTGTTCCCTCTTCCCAGGGGAGAGAGGCCATGGTGTGGGTGCAGGGCTGGGGCTTCATTTTCCAGAGATGAGCTGTAAGTGGAGGAGGTGACTGACAGGCTGGGAGCAGCAGCACCAGGGTGTGACAGGACAGCAGGGGAGAAGGACACTTCCAGCAGAGGTCTTGAAGTCAGTGCCTATGGCTCCAGGCATGACCCAGGACCACTGCTGCACCCAGCACTTCCTCAAATATAGCAAAAAAGGCACAAAGAAATATCTAATAGCTGTGCAAAGCAGGTAAGAGTTATGCTTTTATACATTTTCCAGAGAAAGGCAGTTGAACTTTAAATGTCAACTGTGGGAAACTCATCCCAAGATGAATGCAATATAGGATCCAGTGGTTAAGTTTTATCACTTTTATTTTACAGAGATTTGTTCAACCAAAGAACATGAACAAAAGAGCAGCTGAACATCTCCAGGCTTACCCAATGGAAATTACCATCTTCAACACAGAAAAACAAATGAATAACAAACTAGAAGCTCCAGTAACAGTAGGCTTTGTCATAGCATCTGCATTCCCAGCATGAAAAGTAGCTCTGGCCACACTGGAAGTACAAGAGCATCTTTTGGCCTCAGGTCACAGACACTCGGAGCTACATCCTGGAGAACTCCTTTTGCAGCTTAATTTAGAGAACAACAGTCATTTGGGGATTTTTTTTTGGTGTTTGTTGTTTTTTGTTTGTTTGTTTGGGGTTTTTTTGTTGTTCTTGGTTTTTTGTTGTTGGGGGTTTTTTGTTTGTTTGGGGGTTTTTGTTTGTTTGTTTGTTTGTTTGTTGTTTTGGGTTTTTTTCCTTTAAATCTGGTCAGAAAATAAGACCTGGTTGACCTTGGAAAGCCTGCTATGGGATACTAAAAATACCAGGATACTTCTCATTAGAGCACAACAACTTTCCCAAGGCTGGTTAGTTCAGAGAACCATTAGCGTAAGTGAGGATAAGTGATGGAAATCCCTCTAAAGTTGGTGAATCTTAAGAAAGCTGAGATTCTCTGTCCTCAAGAAAGCCTGTGGACAAGAAGGATGGATCCTATATACAGACTTCCATGTCTGCAGAGTGAATTCCCCATTACAGGCACACTTGGCTATCTATAATAATCTGGACAGCCTTCAGCTAAACCAAGGTACTCTGCTCCCATCTGAGTCACTCCACAGGAGCAACATAAAGAAAGAAAACTGCAAGGTTCTCATTAACAACTGAACTAGTGCCATCTCATTTAAAATCTGAACGTTCAAAGCTGGATGGTTTTCAACTTGGAGAATGAAAAGCAGATGCTTCAAGTGGAAATATTTTATGTCTTTACATTGCATATTTCAGTAATTTAAGGATAGATGAAGGAAAATAACCCACCTGTTTCAAAGATCTAAATGTACTTGCTCTGGCAGCAAATTGCACACTACTCCTTTAGCGTAGTGATATCAGAGTCTTATCTGTTTATCACACAATGTGCCAAAACCAACACAACCCTTGTACTTCCTCCACTGCTTAGGTTTCTTACTCACCCTGCAACGCAGTTTGCAGAAGCATCACTCACCTGGCAAAGGAACCTGTATTACATCTGACTGCAGAGACAAGCTGTGGAGAAATGGATCTACATGATAAAATTTTCAACAAGTTCAAATGTAGCTTTGCAATTCCTTTTAATCACTGTCTTGGACTGGACCAAAACCACAGACAGCCAGTGCCCTCCTAAATGCCTTGCAACAATATATGCTTGCCTAGCCTCGAACAGGCCAGGCAAAATGAGCCTGAGATTATTCTAACAAGGCAGAAGCACTACCAGGACTGGCTGTGACCACCTCACCACTCTCAGACATAAAAATACTTCTATGCAAAAAAACAGCACTGGAGAGCAGAGTTAGATGGGAGTTCTGGCTCACCTGCATGCTCTTCCTGCAGGAGAGGAGTGATGTCTTAGGCCATCACTTGTGCAGTTAGTGAAGGAAGGAGATTTGGAGCAGAAGAGAAAACTCATGAGAGACAGGGGCATTACTGCTGTTTGTTATCTTACCCCTGCAACAGGTAAAAATGAATCTTCTGGGAAATAAATTTTAAACTAAAAAGTTTAAAAGTACTAGAATGTATTCTTGTTAAGCTCATAACAGAAAAGTATGGCACCTTGTATCCATTGCATAGATGCATCAGCATTTGTATGCATCTAGCATATATAACTAGAGCAAACCACTGACACTGAGAGGTATTCCTTTCCCAGTAGGGAGGTTACTATCATTAGTGATTTTGTACATCTCTGCACTCACAGTTAAACATCTGTGTACTTTTCTTTCGTATTACAGTTACTGATGCATTGGATAAAGCCCAAAACCTACCATACCAGTTTTTGAGCTGCCTAATTGAAGTGTAAATTTATACTCTGTTTTATCTCTCTCAGATTTTATGCATGTTACAAATGCACAGTCCTCAGTGGTTACCTGTAAAGTGAGAAAGTCCTCTGTGCCTGGAGTTCTCTCACTTTAGGATGTTTTTCCGTACTTAGAGAAAGTTTCCCAGGACTTCAACTCTATGAGAGCAGTTCCCAAAGGTTTTGAATCACTCCTCATTCTCCACATTTCTGCAGACTACATGCAAGTTTATCATATCCCCATGAGCTGAAAACCAGCACAAGTGCAGTATGATGAGCACAGTCTTCCTACCTGTGCCCAAACCCAGCAGTGGGTTACAGGCCATCAACTCCTGCACCAGCAGAGATCATGGACTAGAGATTGAGTGATTAGAAAAGGTGTTTGTTAAACATCTGTGAAGGATTTTCTGAATTATTTTCTGTAAGTGGGACCAAAGCATTTAATCTTCAACAAATCCTAGGCTATCATTTAATCTGTTAAATGTCAAAATGAATTTATAGTTTGTATTAACAAAGTAGATATTAAGAGAAATGCAGCTCAAGGAGGAATTTGGAGCATGAGTTGCTTTTAAGACTAGCTGTCATCCAGCTGAATAGCAGAAATTGCAAAACTGAAGAAAAAACTTGCTCAAGATTTAAAAGTACATAATAATGTATGTAGAAACTTGCAACTCCTTATCTAATAGTCACAAAGGATGCTCCATTTCCTCAGCAGAAGAAAAGAAATAGGAAGGGAGCAAACTAATAAACAGATTATTAGCTGGAAGAGAGAAGGCTGCAATAAGCAGTAGTTGGCAGGAAAAGGTAGACTGCTAGGGGCCAAGGAACCATCTTTTCCCAGTGTTTAAGGGCAGAAAAAAAGAAGAGAGAGGTGGGAGCTAGGAAGTACTCATAGTGTGCATATCAAGTAAGCCCAGATGGTCAGAACCATGGTCAGAACCTTAGCAGTAAGATTTAGTGCCATGAAATTTTCGAGATTAGAGATTTTTAGTTGCTCTTTTTTTAAAGGACCAGCTTTGAAAAAAAAATAGATGAGTGATATACCTTTATCTCTGTTTGTGTCTACCACCTTCTAGTTCCTGATTTCCTCTTTATTTTCCTCTATTTCCTGCCATATTTTCTTTGTGATTGACTTTTTGGATTGCAAAGTATGTTTTCTTTCTTTTTCCATCTCAATATCTCATAGCTAAAATGTAATTTTTCACTTTTTCTCAGTTATTATAATTTGTTTTTCTTCTATCCTTTCTCCCTCTTACCATCTTAATCGTACTTAATCATTCTTAATCTTTCCCTTTCGTCTCATATCTCCTCTGTACTGTAATTGTTTCTTCAGAAGCTTCAGATTTGAATGATGGAGGTTTGGTCATATTTGGAACAAGCATGAATACTACAAGAATTAGGGTAGCTGATATCAGGCTGTGACATCTGGATGAGATGTCCAGCTGCATGGAGAAAAGGAGATAAATGATAGTCGGTTGGAGGGAGTGCAAAGACCTCAGGACCCAAGGAGGAAAAAAATGAGACATGACAAGATGTCACATCACAGAGTTTTGATATCATGAACTGGAGGTGTGGGAGAAGCACTGGAGAAGTACTTTATAAGACTTTAGGAGTGCTGGGCTCCAGTGGGAACCCTACAAGGGAGAGATTTTCTGGAGGAATTCAAAGGTACAAAGCTTCAGTGGCATGGATAGCACAGAACTCTCAGCCATTTTAACTGTTGACCAGTATACCATGACCAGGACATGAGGAAATAAGGCCCTTATGGCCTCCTCTGCAGTATTATCACTCTAGTAAGACAGTGGGATATTGCACATGGACAGCAGAGCTGTACATGTGAGCAGGTTTTAGCACAGGGTTTCTAAGACAGGAGTCCTGTTCTACCACCCACATTCTCCTATATCTGCTTTGGCAAACACATTTCCCATCACTCATGCGGTGCAACCTGTAGTCTCACGAATGACTAGTTCATTTCACTCAGAATGTTTGCAATAACCTCTTGTTTGATCACTCCTTGCACTATAGAACAGCACAAAATGCTGCTGCCAACCATCCCATTAGCTCCTATTTCTCCAGTGGCACTCACCCAGTAGGACTGCCCAAGTTCTCACCTGCCTCCTGAGGAGTTAAAGAATCCCACTGCTGCTTTCCTTAGGTTCCTGTGGTCTGAGTCACCTCATTGAGCTGCCCAGTTCTTCATGCACCTTTGTGATAATCAGAAGGGCTGGGGCACAGCTGCAATTGCATGCTAATCCCTTCACTGACTATAGATAATGAATAGGTAAGAATGAAAAGACAGACACAGAAAAGATTCAAAACATATTAATTACAACTAAGGAGGTCATCATGTTAGTGTTTGTAGCTCCTATTACCACATGAACCAAGAGCTCTATCTATTAAAACATTTAGGAAAAATCAAGTGAACTGCTTGCTGGTATTAACACCATGATACAGCATGGGCCTAGATTTTTGCACTGCTTCTCTCCCCTCTAGTTAAGTTTTCTTCCTCAAAGGGATAATTCCATGAAGTCACTCCTCTTTCCTGTAAAAAGGGACACTCCCAACCTGTAAAACCAAAAAGCGTTTTTAAATGCCCACATCTGCAGCTGTTACCTACATTCCTGTAATGCTTCAGTACAGCTCAGAGTCAGAGCATAGGAAACATATCCCATTAAATGCTGAACCACAACAAAACAATGCCAGCACACAAAGCCACACAAAACTTCCCTGCTGGCCTGCAAGGACAAATGAGAAGGATCTTCTGCAGGTGTTCTCCTGGAAGGTGGAACAAACACCCTGGCAAGTGCAGCAGAGAACACCTCAGTGGCACAATGAGAGTAAATGGGGTTTATTCTCAGTAAACACTGTTAAACCAGCAAACAAGAGAACATCAAGGGAAGCAAAGGGGTATAGTTAAAGGCAGGAATAGGAAGAGAGAAGCAGGCTTCTTGAAATTTGGTGTCATCAAAGACTTGGATGGCAGGGGTAGGAACTCCATTTGCCGCTCTTGAAGGTTCCTGAAACCTCAGCTGTAAGATGAGCAGGTGGGAGAAGTAGCAAACACATGTGTCACTCCAAATGGGGTTGTCATAATGATAACCAGGGAAGCCTGGGAGGGAAGTAGAGCTGGGACAGAGGAAAGGCAATGCCGAGAGGGACGGGGTGACTCAGCAAGAGAGATCACAAAGAGGGGAGACCTTGATGAGCACCAACAAGTAAACAGCCATTTCAGCACACCAGAGGTTTGAACCCAGGCTGCAAATTGGATGAAGGTGTGAGGGCCTGGGAAAGCAGCTGGGTAAGGACACAGCACCCCTAAGGGGGCTGAGGTCATCAGAGGTGAGCATGGGAGACCAAGGACAGCAAAAGATAAGAGGAAGACAAGGCATAAAGGAATGATTGAAGGAAGAGAGACAGATCGTGATAGCAAGAAGGAAGAGAATTTTTCAGCCTTTTAGAAGTTCATATTTCATTTTGAATTAAAAATTATTTTCTATTTTTCCTATGATACATTATTCATAGCTCTGTGTTTGTTTGCCAATACATGTTACTTCAGCACAGACAAGCTGCTGTATTTTATTTAAATTTTAAGTAATTGAGGGCAACCGATACTGACTGAAGCATTATATCTTTTTATTTTAGATTAGTATCTTTGTTTCAATGAAACAGGTTTACATTGTACTTGTCTTATTAAAATTCTTCCCGACGCAATTACTTTGGTCTTCATCTGAAAAATAAGCAGTTTCAACAAATTACCTTGTGCAATTTATAGTAGTTACATATATCCTGACTTGCCTTTAGACAAGTGGGGACTGACAAAGTAATGTGATTACCCGTGAATTACCCATGGATATCAGTGTAAAGTACTTAGCTTGCCTTCTGACCACAAAACCTGTCTCTCAGTTTTTGATGTTTTAATTCTCACAGCATCTCATAATAACAAGAAACACTGTGAAAACCGCTGAAATTAACATGATGTGGATACTGAGCTGGATCATCTAAATGCCATGAAAGGTCAATGGAAAGTTGAGCTGTGGATTAAATAGTTATACCTGCACTGGAAGAGCTGATCCTGACTCACATTATGGCTTGAAACAGTAGTTTCCAAGAGATTTTCAAAAACTAAGTACTGCTGGTGTAATAAAACTTTTAAATTTAAAAGTATAGAAAATGTGTATTTTTCATGTGAAGTCCCAGATTATCTATTATGTTTAGCTTGGTGTGTTATTTCTAGCAAAAGTTCCTTGCTGATATTGTAGGAAAGTACAGTTTTCATGTTCTTTGAAATTGTCCACATTTATCACGTATTTTTCTGTTGCACTAGATTTTGAATAAATTAAATATCCATAGCTCATTTGTCTTCACTTCACATACAATTTCTATTAGTATAACAAATTTTGAAAGAATTTGTGCTGCTGCCCCAGATTCATGCATTTCAAAAACTTTTCAATAAATCCAATGTTTTCTGACCTTCAATTTGCTGCATATACATGTATATGCATGAAAAAAAGTTCACCGGCAGTGAAATCCAACATAAATAAAGCACAAGTCTAATCATTATTTTTGTTTGATTGGTTGATCTAAGATCACCATGTGGTAGAGAGGAACCACAGCCTGAGACAAGTCTTTACTTTCCAAAGTCTACTATGCTCATTTGAAGACAACTCTTGATTCTTCTCCAGAGAAGAATAAAAAACCCAAAATCATGCAGATATCTTTCTGAAATTCAGGCGAGTGTTTATTTTTTGTGCTGTCGTTTCTGCTGTATGGCTGAATTCAAAGCCTGGAGGATCAGATGTTGGTTGTTCTGAATGTTGTAGCTGGTCAGTTCTATCAGCTTGTCAAACTCCTCCCCTGTGTAGGTAAAGCTGTTTAAGCAGTAGGGGGAAAAAATGGTGGAAACATCCACATTGCCCTGAGCCATCTCAGCAGGGCTGCGCTCCACACCTGACAAATAAAGAAACATCATCAGTGGGGTAGAGATATGGTTCCACCTCCTACTTTCCAGTCCGGCACAACATTACTCCTTGCTCCCTTGGAATTTGCATTTCTCTCCCATGGGAGGCACAGCAGGGGAGGGAGGAGACCATGCTACACCATGACTCCCATTCCACAGCCAAAGGGCTGCCAGGTGGTGGTAGAGCCATCCCATGGCTTACCAGGCTCTTTGTATTTTCTGAAGGAGTCATTCACCAGCGGAAAAAACACCACAGTTGGTGCCTCTGGGGTCTCTGTATCTTCAAAGATGTAGCACTCCTTTAGATTTTTCTTCTCTTCTTCAGTCATTTGGATTTTGGGAAATGGGATTCCCTGCTTTTGAAAGTATTTGGAGGCTTCTTCCAAAGGCTGAATTCAGACAGAAAAGAAAAAAAAAGTCAGAAGTTCTGCCACACTCTACCACTTTTCCTAATGCATCCATCAAAAGACCTCCACAAAGATTTGGGAACAGGGTTCGCTGTCAGTATTTCTGCTCTCTTACATGAGATATTAAGTACTATTAACAGAACAATTCAATACTCAGCCTCCAACTTGCACTCCTGATTGGTGTTCTACCTTCTCCTCATTAGCTTTATCTCTACAGGATAGGTAAAATGTCCATGACTATGGGAAGGGTGGCCTAGCAGCTTAGGATACAGAAAGATGCCTCTTCTGGAGAAGATCCTGAAACAAGTAGAATGGGCAAGAATCTGAAATAGTACAGTTTTTAAATGCAAAAATCACAATTTTTTTTTTACTTGGCATAAAGTATTTAAAAGCCCCTGCCTTAGATGCCTTAGGATGGTTATGAAAAGTGATGTAAGCAAACAGTGATCTGGGAGGAAAGAGCATCTTAACTAAAAGGTTAATCTTGCAGGTGTGTTAGCAATTTTTGAAAGTAGGATTTTGCTTCCTGAGTCTGGTTGGCATTTATGAAAATTTTAGTCCTTAAGAATTTCTGTCTTATCCATATCTAGTAACAGGAATTATAGACCAGATTATTAGATGGTATCTGAAACAGCAAATGTTGTCAAAGGACAATTCTTTTCCACAATTTTGAACAACAACAAAAACATCCAGTTACTGTTCTAAAAACAACCGGACAAAATATTTCTAATTATACAGCATGTGGGTAACTTTATATGAACATCACAACACAACCATAATGAGTTCATCAGCAGTGGTAACTAGAACTAGATAAACAATGTGAATGAAATCTAGATAGCAAAATGGAGATCACAGGAGCACACAGGTCTAGGAAATAGCATTTAGCTATTAGAGGGTTAATTCAAATAAAATATTTAGAAATCTGATATTACTTCTGTTCTCAGGGGATTTACCAGCATCACTTGCAAGACCTAAGTGTCTCCACAGGGAGCTGTAGACCAAGGATACTTTTCTCCCATAATCAGTTTATTCTACATAAATTATTCTGAATCTTTAGGAATTAGGGAGGGCTAGAAGGCAGCAGTTGTTTATCAAAGAAAAGAGAGTGTTTTTCACACCAAGGTCTGTGATCCAGAAGAATAGTTTAAGTGCAGGACAACATCCACTTTCCTCTCTGGCCTCATGAGTGGTGGGTAGCTAATGTCGATGTATCCCGCTGTGTCTGCCAGGCATATGAACTCTGCTGTTTCTGTCAGCTGGTTGGGGAAATGCTCTAGTACAGTATCTAAAAGGAAATATTTGTTATGATGAGTGATTCACTGAAGAAACAGTACATCTGTTGTTTGACTAATAAGGAAAAATTGGGAAAAATGCCTCTTGGCTATCCATTACATTTACTTTTTCTAAAAGATCCTTAAACACTGCAGATGTTCAGCCTTCACACATGAAAGAAAGACCTGTTCAAGGTAAAAAGAGAGTTCTTTCACTTCTCATGTTGCTATCCTTCCACCCCAGATAAGCAGTAATTTTCTTTCCCTGGAGTCAAGGAAATTCCTGAAGCTGATTTGACTGTATGAAATTTAAACAGTTATCTTGAAATATTCATTTCCGAATGTCCATAATCTGCCTTCTCTTCACTGATGAAAACACCAACCATCTAAGAAGGTAAAAAAAATTATATTCAAGAATGTTTACCTTTCCATCTACAGAAGTTTTTGTTCTGAAGGTATTCATTGTGCAACTGGAATCCCTTCAGGAAGTTGTAGAACTTTGAAACCATCACCCGCTCTGTCAGGATCTGCCGAATGATGCCCATGATGCCACATTCAGGGGTGACCAAGTAAGTCTCCAACTCATGTCTCCTGTCTGATGGAGAAGGCTCTTCTCCTGAAAGACAGAGATGAACAAATTGTTGTTTTGATACAGTTCTTTTCAATACTTAAAATAATAGAGGGCATCTCGTATAGCTAGGGAAAAGGTCCTAATAAGACATTGCAACATACAAAAAAATCAATGTCAAAATAGGAATAACAAGAAAATCAGTCTTCAGTAAAGCCTATTCCATGAGAAACAGAGTGGCAACAAACTTGCTAAAACTGGAAAAAGTGATCCATTCTTTGATAGAACTCACAGATAGATTTCCTGTGTGAAGGTTAGGGTAGATTCAGAATCTGGACCTGTTCCTTTCAAAATAATAAAAATCAGCTTTGCAAGGAAAAAAAGCTGTCAGGAGACTGAGACATCCAAAAAAGAACAAAGAAATAGGGTTGTGCTAAACAGTACCTCATGAGATGGGGAAGAGAGGCAATGACTTTCTATCACATACATTTATTGATTTCTTGAGCTTAGGGCTTTGCAACACTTCCACGGAGAAAGTGATAGAAACCCGTAAACCAAACTCACTAACTGCCTTTAAACACAGGAAGGACAACCAAGGCCTCTTAGAAAAACACAGGCTTATATCAAGATCAAAGAACATTGAAATGGCATTGCATGCAATTGAAGTCTTCAACAACAATGTATAAAAAGCACTAGCTGCTGAGGCAGACAGAGCACAGCACAGAGGTGTTTGTTACAACGTGGAGGTTCACCAAAGGGCCCCTGGCAAAGACAATCTGCTTAAAACCTTCAGTAGTTTTAAATTTGCGTAAATTCAGTATAAGAGAGATTAATGGAAATAATATTGCTATGAATAAATTCAGAGAGGAAACCTAGTTAGATAGAGCTGACAACATGAAGCCTCTGGATTTATGAGGCACCAGCTAAAACAGAAACAGAAACATAACTAACCAGTATCAACAATGCTGTGTTGGGTACACCTCAGTGAGCGCCTCTGTGTAGGATTTGACGAATGCCAGGCATCCAAGAGGTTGTACGAAAAGACATTGCTCCATAGGCCTGTGCAATGGTAGAGAACAGGGAAGCTTCTTCAGAAATATTCTAATGGAAAATATCCCTTTAAAAATAATCTCTCAGCTTTGCAAGGAGTATTGGAAAGCCTCAAGGTTTCCAAATTATCACCAAAACCTATATGAAGCTCTTTTCAGCAATTAGCATTCTGTTGTCTAAAGAGGAGCCTAAATAGTTTAAAACATTGTGTGAGGCTTTCAGCCACTGTAATTCCTTGCCACGTACAAACCAACATTTTCCATCCTATAAGCACCTGTCATAAGTGAGCAAAACCATGCTATTTCCTATAAAATAAGGGTCTGGTCTACAAAATATGTTATATACAAGTGGATAGTCAGTTAAATGTTTGTAAGCTGCTTCTGGACAGTCAAGAATCAAATGTTTAGAGTACAGTCTAGGACAAGTCTGCAGAAAAGTTCTCTAAATAAAAGACATCTTTGCTGTCCCTCTAAAATTTCTCTCTGTACAAAGTCTTTTGAGGGAGACCCTTCTCCTTCTATTTGTTGTTCTCATTCCCATCGTGCTTCTCCCACTTTTGCCATCCCATGTAAAAGAACATCTGAAAGTGTCTTCACAGTGCAGAAATCTCCAGAAGTCTCTTGGATTTTGAAAAGCATCTCTTCCTCCACATCACTGTCACAGGCCCCCAGAAGAACTCTAGCAGAGAAGGCAGGGCTGTGCTTTGCCTTGAAAATCTCTACCAGTGAAAGTTTTGCAAAAGCCATACATTGTACAGGATGCAATAACTTGAGTTGCACAACAAAATAATTATTCATCCCATAAATTATTAAGAGAAATACAATTCCCTTTAAAACATGGCTTGTTTCTAGAGTGAGACAGAAATCCAAGAGCCTTCTTTTTTAAAGGAAGTCCTTGTAAGAATAGACTCACTTAGGAAATATTAGAAATGCATAATCAAGAAATCAGATTGGGGCTCTCTGGATTTACACTTAGTTGTCAAGGAGAGTTCATTTGCACATAATGACTGGCCAGTTTCTGTCAAGACAACCTCATTTCCCGGCAGCTTGAGAAGCTTCTGTCTAACCCTGCTACAAGAAGACATCTCTGGTTTCTCTTGTCTTGGCGTCTTCTCACTCTGTAACTCCTCCTGTTCCCTTACCCCAGGAGTTACACACTGTTCCTGCATAATAACGACTTTCAAACATTGTTGTCTCCTCAGAACTTGTTTATAATTACATGGCAATGTTGCCCTAACCTCTTGCACTGAATTTTCTTTGTACCTATATTGGCTGAAGTAAGGACTGTGATGAGGGATGGTGTCTTTTACTGGGCCATCAGAATTGAAGAGTTCTTATGCACCCCAGCCTTTCTTCTGGAAACATGAGGGTCTTGTATCCCTGTAAGCTCATCCAGTCTTTCCAGCTCTAGCCACTGCTCTTAGAAAAGGCCTTTCCTCCCTGTAAATGACACCTTGCTTTTATTTTTATACTATCAAGCTGTAGCTAATAGCACATTTTAATAGTAACCCAAGAGGGCATTGCATGTGGTATCACTAGATGGCAACATTGCTTTAACTCTCCACCTTATCCTTTATAAAGATACACGGGTGGCTGAGGGATCACGAGGCTCAGGTGCTAAGGCTGAGAACAGAGTTGAGCCCAGACTGGATGTGTTGGGTGTGCTTGCTACCTGGCCACCTCGGGTGTGGGCACACTGCCCCACTGCTATTGAGGAACTGCAATGGAGGCTCAACATGCTCAGAAGAAGGCTCTGTAGCCCCACCTGGCTCTGTGACCTACCTCCTACCTCTAACAGGCCGCAGAGAGTGTTTAATGGAAGAGTGAAAGAAAAAAGGGAAGAATGAAGGGAGTTCTCCAACATACTCTCCAGCATCTCAAGCTCCTGGATTTAGAATTTCTAGTACTGGTAGCTGCCTCTGAACTGCTGGATTTCAGAGCCACCAGTGGTATTTACTATTCATTAATTTCTCCTGCCCTTTTCAGATCTATTCATACTCTTGGATCCTGTGTTTTCTTCTGAGTCTTTTCCCTCAAACAACTCTTTTCTAAACTCATAACATCACTGAAAGCTTTATTAGCTATGCTAATAAAGCTGTAAGATTTAGTGCTTGTATGACTGAGCACAATCTTTTCTTTCTTATGCCCAACTATTGTCTCATGTTCGGAATAATATGATTCTGGACTCCTCCTGCACAATACTGACATTCACAGCTTCTCTGAATACCAAATAAGGAATACCATGTGGTGTTGGTGGTTGTATGGATTATTCACTTTGTAAGTTAGCCATTTTTTACCTGTATCCTTGGTGTCCTGTTGTGTCTTGTGCTTATTTTCGTGCAAAATATCTGTTTAAGAGCAGATGGACCTGTTTGCAGACAGCTTTACCCCAGAGAACCAATGTACAAAGGGGCATAGTAGTAAGCAAAATTAAAACAAAAATTGCATAAAACCTGCAAAACTGTTTTTCATATATTACTGGGTGCTACCCAATTTACTCAATTAGGAATGAAAAATTTCAATTATTTATAATGGTAGCAAAATTACAGAGGATTTAGAATACTATTAAAATTGCAAAAGTATCAGTAGCAGTTCACAAAACTACTCTAAATTGCTGTATTTCATAATAAACTCAGTAACAACACTGCTTTGGCATCTCAGATCATACCATTCATAGACAAATTTGACTTTGGGATTTTGGTTTCAAAGTACAAATGTTTTTCATGTGGAAGTCTGCGGCTGGTTGGTTCAAAATGAACCTAGCCTCTTCAAGCAGCCCTGAAACTTCAGGCATGAGCATCACTATTCAAGACAAGAGCAACAGTGAATAGTGTGGTTTGAAATTTCCTCTCAGTACTTTTAGCTCATCTCCATTGTCTAAGGAACTCAGTCGGAGGGGAGAACTATGGTGTACTATTGGTTTCAGTCCTGCATGATGCAGGGCACTGGTTGTAATATGCAAGGTTTGCATTATATTAAAAATATAATGCACTATATTAAAAATAAAGAACATATTTATGCAATTCAAATTTTTGCAGTAGACCACATCACCTTTCATGAAGCAGATTCGGGACTCAGGAAGCTTCTTCATCAGACGACCCATGAAGAACTCACTGCCAAAATCCTCAGCACGAATGAAGGCACCATATTTTAGGAACCCAACCTCATAAGGGGTGAACTCCACCCATTCTGCAGAGACATGAAACAAACTTTTAAATCATAATCTTATCCCTACTTCCCTGCTAGAAGGGCTATGAAAAGGCAAAAAGGCAGCTGCAGGATCAACCCTGTCTGTGGGGTGACCACAGACTGGCCTTCCTCAGGGTAAAGATTTATCATGCAACTAGTGTCAGCCACTCACTCACTGTAACCTTTTGCAGTGTTCTTCATTCAGAACTTTCCAATGACTCTCTCCAGAGAGAACATAAAGGAAGTTTACACCAAGATGGGTCAGTCTGAGTTACCCCACGTGTGGAGCTAAGGCTTGTAAGTATTTGGCTGTCCTTAAACACCTCCCCAGGATTTCTCCTACCCTGCAGAAAATAAGTTCCCTCCCATAGCCTAGGCATAAAGTCTGGAAATGGAAAAGGAAGTTAAGGAGGAAAAGAAACTGTTTATAAATGCTATGGGTCAGCTATAGAAGAGGTTGAAGTACTGATAATGCAGATAGCTCAAACACCAAATGAGCCCATTTTTGCCATCACCTTTGAACTCTGAAAGGCTGTAATCTTCTTTCATGTTGAGGATCATGTAGATAGGTAGGGGATTTTGACCCTGACTCAATGCCTCTTGCTCATCTGAGAGCTTGTGGTTATTTTTCTGTGAATTGATGAAAAACAAAGAGCAAAATCAAGGGACCTTCTTGGCATAGTTTATGGGCTTCCAAGAGTGCAGAAAAAAAACGTAGCTGTTTCCCTCTTAATTTTGCTATTCTCTCAACTCATTTTGTGTCCAAACATTTTTTTAATCAAGGAGTCATCTAAACATTTACACATCCACACAGGCCTATTTAATTACAGGTAGAGTTGTAGGACACTTGTAGGATACCAGCAGAAAATGACCTGGGGGTGTTGGCTGACAGCAGCTGAACATGATCCAGTGTGTGTCCAGGTGGCCAAGAAGGCCAATGGCATCCTGGCCTGTGTCAGCAATAGTAGTAGTACCAGGGCAGTGATTGTCCCCCTGTACTCAGCACTGGTGAGGCCACACATCACATGTTCTATCCAGTTTTGTGCCCCTCACTATAAGAAAGACATTGAGGTGCTGGAGCATGTCCAGACAAGGACATAGAGCAAAGGCAGTGGAGCTGGGAAAGTGTCTAGAGAAAAAGTCTTACAAGGAGCAGCTGAAGGAGCTGGCACTGTGTATCCTGGAGAAAAGGCTCAGGGGAAACCTTGTCACTCTTTACAACTTCCTGAAAGGAAGTAGTAGATAAGTGGAGATTGGTCTCTTCTTCCAATTAACGAGTGATAAGACAAAAGGAAATGGACTTAAGTTGTGCCCAGAGAGATTTAAAATGATTAGGAAAAATTTCTTCACTGGAAGCTAGTCAGCATTGGAACAGGTTCCCCAAGGAGGTGGTGGAATGACCACCCGTGAAAGTGTTTGAAACTTGTGCAGATGTGGCACCCAGGGACATGGGTTAGTGGTGAACATGATAATGATAGGTTAATGGTTGGACACAGAGGCCTTTCCAACGTTAACAATTCTAAAACCCCTCTGTTAATCAGCAGAAATCATCTGCTGGATAACGCTGGCATGCCCTCAGGCATCTGTCCCTGGAGCTTCATTTTCCATACAATAGTATTCAGCAGCTGTTAGAGAAAACATAGGAAGAACATTACCCCATCATCTAATGCTTTTTCCAGCAGAAGCCCCCAAAAATCAACACTAGAGATCTGGTATCCCTCTTGCTTCCGCAGTTTTAGCTCCTTTGCATAGTATTGCAAGCTCTCCAGGGAAAAGCAGCTTAGCTTGCACTTGGTCATGTGTCTGCGGACTTCACTAATTGGTCTTGATAGATCCTCGTGTGACCAGTCAGCACTCTGATACAAACGTGACAAAGTCCTGGGGAAAAGAAAGGAAGTGCATTATCATATGCAGAGAAACTTTCACTTTTTAGACTTAGATTTATGGTCCACATCAAATGAACTAGCTGAGTTTCTTCTTCTGGGAAAAGCATCTTCTGGGCTTAGTACACTATTGAAAAGACTTTTTGATTTAGAGGAGTTCCCCAATTCACTAGTGAAACTTGAAGACTTGAAAAAAAGCCCCTCCTTGCTAAAAAAGTTTATGCACAAGGCTGTGATTTGCATGCCGGTGACTCAGTAGGAAAGATCCTAGAGCTGAAACAAAGCAGCACCTAGGCCATTCACTGGCTTGGGCGATGTGCTCCTAATACAGCAATAAAAAAAGCTTGAGACTGCCTTTCTTTACAAAAATGAAGAGAATAAATATCTCACAGCAAACTAGAGAGGTGATGAGTGATGTCTTCATCCAGGATCTCCTTACCATGTTGAACCAGATGACCCAGTGATGAATGAAATAGCATCCAAGAGACCCAGCTTTTGAAGACCCAACAGGTTGCCTAACAGAGATGTCAGTGCCCGGGTGCCACCTCCTGTTGTCATCACTGCTACAACTGGTACCTGTTTAATCATCAACACAACAGTGGTAAGCAACACTTTGTTTACCAGCACAAGTGATCAGAGCTAAGTGAAATGTAGCATGCCAGTCCCACAAAAAATTCCAACATTTCACCATTTCCTCAAGCAGGGATGAAAAAAAGAAAACGGTGTATTTTGCAGAGGAAAAAAACAAAACAAAACAGTTTTGAGGATTTTGAACAAAATAATCATTTTTGATTGTAAATTTTTACACACTGGCTTATCAAAGCTTATTTTTTCAAGGCATTTCAATATTAGACTGCATTTTCCTTAGCAAAACATCTTCTCTTGAAAGGTCTATTTTGATAACAAGCAGAGCTTATCCTCTCTCTAAGTCAAGCATAATAGCTAGATTACATTTCATACAAAGTACCTAGAGAATATAATTGCAGTGATGAAACCTAATTGTATGGAAATCTAAATCGTGTTACAGGAAGACAAATTTCTCTAAGAAACCCACTGAGAGAAGAGGAGCCCATTGACATTTTCCACACACATTTCCAGGCAGTTACATCGAAGAAATACTCAACAGTTTCCTGATTCAAATTGAACATTTCAGGTCAAAGCAAAGTATTCTGATTTGGATTTTCCTGACTATAAGGAAACATTCCCTTGCTGGAAAATCTGAAGTACTTCTCCTAAAAATTCTTATACTTAAGAAACTGCCTGGGTTTTCTCACTATTGTGCCAATGAGAAACAATGTAGTAATATGTTCAGTTTGTGAGCAGGGACATAATTTATAATGTCTAAAACCATGCTGTCATATATTACCTAATATGACTTTGGTCCAGCTGTCCTAGACAAAGGAGAAAACACAGGTGAAAAAAATTAACCAGCTCTCAAGTTGCTTCTTCATTTCTCAAGTTCCTGATCACAGACCATGCTCCTTCCCTAAAGCACCACCCATCCTCACGCTAGCATTGACATGAACAAATACAAACCCTAGCTCAGACAAGCAGAATAGAGAAAAAATGCTTAATGTCTTTGTTCTATTTGAGGAACTACAGCTGAAATTATGAGCACCAGAGGAGAGAAGATAAAATAAGACATTTCTCATCAGTGGGTATTATGCATCACTTTAACTGTTAGATTTTCTCCCTCCAAAAATCTGATAAAATACATTATGAGGTCTTGGTGACTGACCGATCAGCTAAAACAGTCAGACTATCCAGGTCTATAATGCACAGATGAAAAAGAAATAGAGAAAAAATTCTGATTTATGGCATTATGTTTTCAGGAAAAATGTGTATCAAGAGGGTTTGATACTGGCTCTTCATCTAAAATAGAAAATGTAGAAAAGCATTCCTCAATGCTTTACATGGTGTAGTGAATGTATCAGGGCTAGTTAAGGAACAATATGCAAAAGGCTATGAGCATAACATTTTCCTGTTACATAGCATGTTACAGTCCCTGGGGTGCTCCCCATACCTCATGATCTTCTAGGTCTTGTTCTAAATGTAGTGCTTTTTTCAGAGCAGAAGCCACAAACTTCTTCCTTTTCAGCAGAAAATTTTTCTCCTCTGTACATAGATCGAACTCTAAGCGAACATCTAAGTTTCTGGACCTGAAGCAAAGTCCAGGGTTAAATAGGGTGTGCACAATCACTTAAAATTAATACCTGGATGCTTGCTTACAAGTTGCAACTTTATTATGAGGCTTAGAAAAGCTGCTACTGTGGCCCCACAAAAGCACATCACAGATGGTATAGATAAGGTAGAGAAAAGGCTGATGAACTGCAATGTAGCAAAATCTGACAGAAAGAAATTTTTCCTTATTTCTACACTGTTTTTCAGTAAGTGTCTAAGATAAATACTGCAATCCATATATGGATAGTATAAACAGTGGAATATTTAGGATTTCTTGCCTCAGGACTGCTAGATTTTATAAATATAAGTACTTTGTATTTTTTACAAGCAAGGAAAGGAAAGATAACTTTTTCTAAATATATAGCTCTACATATGTTGCAACCAGAAAACATTATTCTCCCCATCTAAACTGAACTTCTGTATAGCAGCATAACAGGAAATTTCACCTAGCACAGTTAACCACCTTCTGGACATGGGTAATGAACATAGGTGAATAAGGAAATATAATCATTGACTAAATACTTTCCCTTAGTTACAGAAATAGGCTAGGAGGCAAAAAAGCATATTTTTTTTCACAATCACAAACCCCTAGGATAGAACTGCTTACCAGTCATTTGACTTCACATGTAAATTGATTGTCTCATCCTAGGAAAAAAACCAAAACACAATATAAACACTGGAGATCATTTTACGTTCTTTCTTTACCATCAGCTCTGAAGACCTTCTCTTTTTCAAAAAGCCACATTGAGCCAGAAAGCCATAATAATCAGAAAATCCATCAAAATCTTAAAATTTCTCCAAGTCCACTTTATTTTTTTTATATTGTTTTATACTAAAGATAAAGAGAGCAGTACACAGTAAAAACCAACACCAGCTCTGCCAGTGTGCTCCATCCTGCCTCATCATTTGCATTTGCTCTGATCTGCATTAGTGCCTGAGGTGATCACAGAAATTCCTTTGTCATGTGTTTGGCTGTAATTTTTTTGTTCTGCTAGGTTCATATGAAAATGTACAGGTCCACGGTGTTAGGAATTGTTAGGAAGCTAAGGGCACTAACAGTTACATATCTAAATCCCTACCTTCCTACACTGATCTAATTAACTCATGCCCAGTGATCTTTGGTCTATAGCTTAACATTTATTCTAAGAAGTTGGTATCAATCACCTTTGCTACTGCCACTTTCTCACTGAATGGAAGTGAATCCAGAGGAATAGTGAGCGATGCATGGCAGTCTTTTTTGTCTTCACCTGAAGTACACTGAAAAATAAATAATAATGTAGAGAAATATTTAATGTATAAACTATACAAAAACACTTTTTTCAAATGGGGTCCCTGTCCAGCAGTTTTCAAGTTGACATCTAATATTTGTATATCTTAGGGGTTACAATGCTGTTTCAGAGCTGAAGTTCATGAAAGAACTTCTTTATTAAATATACATACTCTTTGCATTTGCCTCAGTAAGTGTAGAAAACCATGAGTTTACTGTGCTTACTCAAGCTAATGATGACATACCGAGCAGAAATGAGGTTTCTTCTCTGCTAGAGCCATGCACAGCTCTGACAGTCTGTACTTGATGTAATGGAAGTTCAGGGGCTTCAGAGGTTGCCAGAAAGAGCCCAGCGACAGGGTCTGGCTCTTCTCATATGATCCCTTCACTGAAAACAAGAAGTCTTTTTCTGAAAAAAAAATCCAAACATGAAAAATACACAAAGAAGTTAATGACTATGATCCCAGAAATGGAACATTAAATGGTCTTTCAGAACCTTCAACAATGCTTAAAAGCTTCCAAACTCTATTTATCCAGCAAGGGAACAGTACAAGAAGTAAGAGAAGAAAAGCAAACAAGCAAATCAAAAACAAACCACGAAATACCAAAAAGCTTATAAAGCTGCAGTGGATGTTTTAAAAACTCAGATATATAGGCAAATTGGATAAAACCTAAGTTGGAATAGAAATATGTATTTTCTTCTACTTTACAGCATTTATAAGATTCGTTCCTTTAATTTCAAATTCCAGTTTTTATAGTTAGTTAGCACAGACTGTGACTGTTGGATCTGTGAACCTGCATATACACTCCTAACTATCCAGTTCTTGTGCTCAAATTGTAAGAACAAAGTATAAAAATCACCAGATAAGAAAATGACAAAACAAACAACAAACAACCAAAAAACCCAATACACACAGACAAAAATCCAAACAAAAAAAACCCCAAACAAACTAAACAAACTAAAACCAAAAAATAATTGAAAGAAAAAAAAAAACAACAAAAACAAACAAACAAAAGCCCCCAAAGCAACCAACCAACCAAGATAAGTCAGTTAACCTAAAATAAGGGGGTTTTGCTTCTAGTTTGAAGTCTAACCTGAAGGTTCTTTTTTTGTCCGTTTGCTGTCCACTAGGACTTCCAAGCAGGAAATTTCACGAGACTGTAGCAGGGATAAAAAAATGAGAGATTAAAGTATATAAAACATGCCAAATCTGGGTCACTTCATTGCTATCTCTCTTTGGTCACCTGAGTCCCTGGGGTCTGGAAAACAGTCCACCCTCTCTTTGTTAGGCTGATATGAGTAAGACTTTGTCCCTCTGAAAATATGACGGGTTTCAACTGAAAGAAAAATTGGTGTGGTGGTTTTGGACAGGACTGGGAAGAGAAAGGAAATAACAGGGGGGCAAATGGGAGTGTGCTGAGACCTCCTGAGAGTAAACTGATGGGTTGGCCAAATCACAGGGATGTCCTTGCTTCCCTGCTTTGGTGAAGCTGGACAGTCAAGTGCTACCTCCTCTAAGTACTGAGTTAAGGGCAGCTGAGAGAGCAACTTCCATATCATCCTGTGGAAGTGGGGAGAACAGGATGGCCATAAGGGAGTCACAAAAGAAGTTTCCCAAAGGAATGAGAGTAGCACTGAGTCAGTGAAAGACCACTTCAGGCATTGTCAATAGGCTTGATATCAGCCTGTGGTGGTGAACAGGTCTCTGAGTATCCCAAATGAGTGTGCACATTCTTTCCTAACACATCCTCCCACAGGGAGCAGCACAACAGGATGGCTACCTGTGTTTGACCCCCATCTCCCTCCCCTTCAGCCCTGCCTGCAGTGAGGTGTTGGGGCACCTGCCAGATTCACCATTCCTATCACTATTATGAAAACAAAGACAGAACAGCAATAGTTTAAAATTACCACTAATACACCATTAGTCACAAGCTTTTCAGGAGGGACTGGACTGAAAGAGAAAAAAAAATGCATCAGAAGTAGTAACACCTAAATACATCCTTAAATGAACATCAAGGAATGATACCTTCTTGAAGTTTGTCTTGCCCAGCATGATCTCAAACATGTCACTGATTTTTAATTTAGGGACACATCTGAAAGGTGGTTTTCCCTTTTTTAAAACCATAATGGTAAAGAATAGTTGTAATAAGTATGATGACTGCAATTCTTATTATCCTCCCTCATTCAGCGAGTAATAGGATAAATTAATAATTAGGATGATTCTTGGTAGATAAGGAATACAGAGTTTTAGCCAATATGCAACTAACTTCATCAACACCAGCCATGCTGAGTATTTTAAACTTTATTATACTAAATGCTACCATATGTTTTACTGCTTCCAAAGGGGCATTTCCCTGTGGATGTTACTCACATGCTCTCTGATGTAAACTCAACCTCTAGCATCTCCTGCGTCTGCAAAAAAAAAATTTATTATAAGCATCTGAATTCATTTTCTTTCTCATTAGTTATGGCTGTCAATTATTATTCTGGCTCCTGAAAGAGTTCTTCAATCAAATCAAATTTCCTTCCTGATCCAGGATAGGGTGTGAGGAGTGAAAGTATTTGAGTTAGAGTGATTTTGAAAGTGTTCTCCCTCCCTTTGTTAACCAACAGTCCTCAGGCCAAACTGCCCTATTCTTTTTGGTGGTGAGGCAGAGTAGAAGGGCAGACAGTTCTGCAGCAGTAACTGTTGGCTTAAAACTGTCCAAAGGCCTGGCTTTTAACCTCTGTGTAATGTTATCTGAAGAGGGATACTGCTGAATAGAAGAGGGCATTTGCAATTCTTCTGATCAAAAGGACTCCTATAACACGGACAACACATTGACCAGTGCCCGGAGAAGTTAAGGCAGAATGCCTGCCAAAATCACTGTGCAGCTGAATACCTATATGTACCGTATAAGAAAAGTCAGTGAAATAGCAAATCTATGGAAGTATCTAAATTGAATACCCACATCCCATGTTGAAGTCATCATGTAAGTGTTCAGGCACACTGAAACAATGAAATTGCTTGAGCAACTGGCCATCAGCTGGTTTTAGCACTTCAGTATGGACCTTTGGATTTTCAGGTATATTCAAAAGAATAACAGGGCAAGGAATCAGTTTTTAAGTGATACTGCATCATCTATGCCAGAGTATGCCCAAACTCACAAGTGCTTGTGCCAGGAAAAGAAATTCTAACAAAGAAACTTTGTGCAATGGTGATGAAGTTTTGTATTTCCAACAAAACTCGTTTGAGCAACAGAGTCCAGAAAGAGGGGAAAAAAAGGCAACTCTGGTGTCAGAAAAAAACATCTGCTAAGTGGTTTGATGAGCTAGCAAAAGCCTTCGGGATCATGCCCTTGTCTACTTTGCTGATTGAGGTTTGGAAGGTTCTTCACAGGGTATATGAAGTGCATACCTAGAGGCAACAAACTCTCCTATCTACAGTTGCTTTAAAAGAACTTATTCATGACGTAATATCAAAAAATTATATTTTCTTCCTGTGACCAAGGCAGTTTTATCACTCACCTTGGGATTTAGCTGAAATGTCAAGTGAACTCTTTCTCCAAGCTGGATTTTAGCAACATCAAAGAGAACAGTGAAGAGGAGGTCATCTTTAGTGACTGCATTTTCATCATAGACTTTAATCTCAAGAACATTCTGTGAACAGAGGTTCATAATTAGGATCCTTTGTTGAGACCTTACAGAGACACAAAATGATGCTGATGTGCTCAGTGTGTTAAGGAAAACAGGGAAAGCATGGGGAGAAGCGAGAGAGCATAAAGAACCTTTGCATCCACACAGAGATGAAGAAAGATATTCTGAACCTAACAGAGAGTCAGGTTTGTTGTTTAGTTTTCCTGCAGAGTAATTTAAACAACAAAAGCTAGTAGAATCACTGAATATTGAAAACCATGTTTGGCCTCCAATTTGGTTTGAGGTCACCATTTTTTCCTGATTTGTAGGAAACCAGCTAGTTGTCAGGACTTTGTTGTTATTGGTAGATTAAAATCCTTGGATATAAGCAGCAAATAAAATACATTAAGAATGTATTATATAATTACTTCATGGTTGCATAATTTTATCCTGTAAATTATTAAACAGATCACATGCAGATAATTACCATGGAATCTACAGAAAGCAATATGCTTCTGTTAAATTGCACAAATACCACTGTATAAATCTCCTCCTCTCCCTGCTCTGTCACCGGCCTGTTTGGATGCAGAGGAGAGGGTAACAGCCCCTCCTGTGCCTGATTAGTAGCTCAACATGGGCTGGTTCAGAGATGCCTCCCAGGTGCTGAGCCTTAACTCAGTGGGGCAATAATTCAGGCCTCCGTCAATATATTCAGCAACTCATTTTCATGCAAATTACAGGGAGCGCTTATCTCAGATTCTTACTTATGCATCAGATTTAACTTGCTAAGAGGCTTGATGTTTATTAAAGACACACAATTGGGTTCATGGTCTCACACACAAACACATGGATAAAAGAGAGTGAGCATGTGAACTTTGTTGTCTTAGAAGTTCATCATTTATCTCAGAATGGTCCATACCTAACTGTAATAAGTGATTGACTAGACAAATAACACCGCAAGAAACCACCAAGGGAGAGATGGCAAATAACCTTGAGTTTGCAATTTACTGTCAGAAGACAGAAATGCTGTTGACCTTTAAGGCCACCTATATAAAAGTATTGCACTGAGGTCAGCCCTGTCTAATAGAACACTTGCTAATAGAAACATACTGTCAAGAGGCAGAGACAAGCAGCCACAGCACCTTGGTTTATAGGCCAGCCATAAATAGCCTATAAAGGATTATGGAAAGTGATGGAGAGGATATGCCTAAAAGCAATAGTCTGCAGTTAATAGAAAGCAGGCTTGCACTGAAAACCAGATCAGTTTTCCTAGCTGTGATACTGCAATGGGATATCCTTATCTGGCTTAAATGCCTGACTTATTTTCTGAATGACCAACTGATTTGCAGTCCCAGCTACTCCCAGCTGGCCAGGAGAGGCATGCACAGGGTGCTGGCTGGCCAAGGGAGATCTCTAGCCATGCCCCTAGCATGCTGTATGGGAAGCAGCCAGGGGTGTCTGGGCAGTTCACTGTTTCTAATTCTCCTGACAGAGAATATGAGGGCATCATCACTGGGAGCCAGGTAATGAACAGAGACAGCCCTTGGCAGGCTGCGTGCCACCAGCTCTAAGGGTCACCCTCCTGGAGCTGTGGGAATTGTGCCTTTAGCACAAGCCTGGGAAACCCTTTCTAGCCAACTGTTTGTCAGACACTCATCAAAACACTGCTGGTCCTGGGAAAAACCAGCACAAACATGCCCAAACCATGCCCCGTCTCTTTTCTTCCACAGTGACAGTATTATATGGTTTTACTGAGCTCTGGCTACCATAATTTAGGAAGATGAATACCTCAGCAAAACACAAGACAGGAAAGAAGAAAATAACTGGATCAGCAAACTGGTCTGCTCAGAGGATAATGAGCACAGGAATTGCAGCATGTACAGAGAAACCTGCAAGAGCCTTATCTTAACTGCTAAGCTTTGGTTGTCTCAGATCCCCAGGATACATTTTTGCAGCCTACGCTCAAGCCACAGCCTCCACCACCATGCTGCTGTTGCCACACACTGAAAACTACTCCAGCTAATGCCACATGTGTTGTCTCCTGCTGCAAATTTACTGAAATTAAACATAAGGTCTTCCCAAGCACTACTTCTGAAGAACTAGTTCAAGCAGCTTCCATGGCCAAGGTATTTTTTTAGCTGTTCTGTGTGGTATTGCAGTTTTGAAAAATCTTTCAGGAAGAGCAGGTGCTCCTGTGCAAGAGTTGCAGATCAGTGGGCGTTTGTTCCCATGCTGCAATGTTTGTCCCTTGCCTTTCACCTCCCTAAAAACCCTGCAGGGCTTCATGCAATTGTGCCTCACTGGAATTTTGAAAGAAGCTGGAATTTTTTTAAGTTTACAGGGAAAGCACTGGCTGTAGGCCACAGATGGGCAGACGTGAAAGGTGAAAGTTACCAAACAGGGCCAGTACCACCTAACTGTGGAAGAAAGCCTGAGAACATGCATCATGGGCAACTTCTGCAGTCAAAGGCTAGAGGGATTGTTCACTGGAGATCCTGTGGTGTAGGAACACATTGAGCTATTCCAAATGTTCCTTTGGAGGATTTTATCAATTCTTGAGAGAGCCAAGGGACTGGCCTGCTGATTTGCCTCTTTAGAGAGTCCTGATCTGGTCCCAGCACTAGGAAATGAACAGTGCAAACTGTAAAGCAGAGATTGATTGCCCCTGGTGTGAAACAAGCTTGGTTTGCTTAGCCTACCACTGATCTTTGTGGACTCCTAGACACTGATGTTGATGCTGCCTTTTGGAGGGAAAAGACAGTGGGACTTGCAAATCTTCTTAAGCTTCAATATTTATCATTATGATAAAAGTTCATCAAGCTCTCTTTTGCAAACTTCAACGGTTGGTTTGTGACTTTTTTTTTTATTTCTGGTCATTACAAAGGAATAATAAAAAAGTACTGCCCTGTGATGCTTTCACTACCTAGCTCATACATATCTTTTACACTATTCAATTTACTCTGAAATTTTCACATTTATTAGTGAAAAGACATGATTAAAAACAGAAAAGAAAAAGTGAAAAGTGATAGAACACCATAGGAATGATTATGAAGTATCTTGGTTAATTTTTACATATCAGAAAATTAAATTTAATTTTGCTGCTACATTTTATTCCAAATCCCCCTACCAGCATCCTTGTAGTCCTTCACACATATTTATTTCTGGTTTTATTTTGCTGTACATATTGATCACACTATGATATCTCTGCCCCAAAAGAAAAAAAAAAATGCACTCTGCATCTTACCTTTACTTGGCTCTGGATCCTGAAGCAAAATGTTTCATTCCACACTGGATCTTTGCAGTTCTTAATGGTTTTGGTCCGGACAATCTCCGGGGAAGAAGTGGGCAAGGAAAGGCTTATGTAGCAATCAGTTTGGCTAACTGTATTTGAAAAGGTATGTTCTAACTAACAAATTACTACAAATATCTTAAAGCATAGCTTTATAGCACTGCATGTATACAGCAAATTGCAAAAAGGAGGTGTTTCAATAATTTTTCTGACAGCTTTTTATTCAAAACCATTCAAGACTATTTGTTACCACCTGCAAGTGGGAGCTCAGGTCATGAATGGCGATTTAAAGAAACTGCTGCAATACATGCAACTGGCAAGAAAAGAGCAAACAGAGCTAGTTTGACATAACAAACCCATTATTGATATGTGCCCTGTTGGTTGTCAATGAAGAGATTTCTGTGATGGAGAAGAAAATTGCCTACACATTTTAAGAGAACCTTTTTTCAAGAGCAAAATACTTTCTTAACCACCTTTCCCATCTGGTCTGTTGCCCCCACATATCTGTAATCCAGTCCATGTAATGAGCTGTCTCACCCAACAGGTGATCACATACCTTCACCATGAAAAACAATATGCAAAAATAGCAGTGAGCTTTTATCTTACTGTGATTTAAACTCTGAGGCCTGATAGAGAAGAAAATTCTAATTTCTGACAAAGGTGGTAATGTCACAGAAGGTTGCACAGTGAGCTACAAATATGGCATTGAATCTTAATACCCAGCAGTTGCTTTGGGTTTGTTTTGTCTCCAGACCTGTCTGGGTGGGCACAGAATCATAGAATGGCCTGGGTTGGATGGGATATTAAAGACCACCTAGTTCCAGCCCCCCTGCTGTGGGAAGGGGCACCTCCCACTAGACCAGGCTGCCCAGAGTGCTGGGCACTGCTACATGGTGTGAATGAATTGTCTCCTGCGGTTGCCAGAGTTCTCAGGTGAGAGGTGAGTTGGGTACTCAGGTATCTGTGCAACTAACGTCCCCTTTGTGTGTCAGTCTGATATATGTGGAGAATTTGGTGGTGGTTAGGAATGCCTTTGATACCGCTAAGGAGATAATTGATTTTTAGCAGGGAGCAATGCAGGGCATTTGCTTCTAAGAGTGTAAAACAGTTGCCTTGTGAACCTATGGTAACTACATTTTGGACCAGATCCCAAATACACAATGTTAAATGTAAGTGCAGGTGATGAGATTTAGCACTGAGATGCTTTTGCATACACTTTTAGCCCTGGAGAAGAACATGTGGATGCTTGCTCAGTGTCTTCCATGTTGTACTCTCTTCCACTCTTTTCCTCTCTCCACTATAAAATGCTTTAACTCTCACCAGCTATTAAACATACACAAATTGAAGAGGATTGAGTTAGGCAGCCTGGCATATGAGAAAAAACTGAAAGACTTGAGTTTGCTAATTAAACAGCAACAAAAATGTTGTCAAATAATCAGTTCTGTAATGTCCAAATAATTGATACAAAGAGGATAATGATCTGTGTCTGTGTGAACAGAGGCAAAAATTAGAATACTGCTCCAGCTCTTAGAGGATTAACTCTAGCAAGAGAGATTTTATTAATTTTTTAGGTAACTCACTTCAGACTGTTCTAGTACTCAGACATGTATGAAACTGTGACAGACAAGCTAAATTTCATCCTGCTTCAAGAGATGAGGACCAGCCCAGGTGAACCTGTAAGGTGTCATATAGAAATGCTGCCATGTAATTTCCATGTTTTTGCTGGAAGGCAGAAAACAGGATAATCATGTCAGGGCAATTATAGTCCACGGAAAACAGCTAAGCCATTTCCCTGCCAGGGTAGACTACCAGGGAAAGAAGCAATAGGACAACTTTATATGGTACACCAGCCCAAGGGATCAATTACCAGATAGCTGGGTGCTGTCTCCAAAACAACTTCAAACCTCCTTCTTTGACACATATGGAATAAGACTGTAAGTTCCTTGGAAGAGTTGCCCTCTTTTCATTCTAAAAAGGTACACTGTCTGAGGAACAAGGCCTAAATCCATACATAGAGTCTCCAGGTACCATCACAATACAATCATCAAAATGAAACAACACAAAAAGCAACACAACATAATGCAGAGAAGCCCATGCACAGCTTAACTACAAATCATGCATTTCTGTAGGCATTCCCTTTTCAGACTTTTTAAAAGTATTGCCACTCTTTCACTGTTCCCACCCTCAGATAATCAGCCAGTAAGACCGAAAATGTTGTGTATTTTTGGAAAAGAGGTATTACCAAACAGTCAGTTTTTCTTTGTTCCGCCTGAGACCATCTTAAGGTGATAATGTGGTGCAATCTCAGCTCTATCGCTAGCTAAGATTTTTAAGAAGGTTCTTTCATTTCCTTTTAAAAATAAACTAGCCAAAACTAAGTCTTGGTCAGACATCAATGCAGATACAGAGGGTAGTTAGAGCATCTAAAGAAACCATTTTCAGAAGAAAACATCATAGAAACAGATTTGGAAACAGGCTGCAAGCACAAATGCTATGGATTTCAAAGAAAACACGAGTGGGAACAAAATCAATACCAGAAAGAGCTGAACCACCAAATCAACATTCACAAATTTTCTTTCTTCAGAAAGTGTTCACAAGAATTGTGTTCACTCAATAAGGGAATAGAAACAAAATTGTTTTAAAAGTTTAGCTAATACTTTTTGTTTCCTTAAGCATCATTATTTTGACTCAGAAATGCCTCTGACAAGGCATTCTTGGTCAAGATTGATCCTAAACAAGTAAGAAAAGATGAGCACTTTTGTCAGGAAAATATTGAGGACTACTGTCAATTTAACTACAGAATATGATGCAACCAATAGCACCAAAATTTGGGAGTGAATCTTACTTTTAACCTTCACTGGCTACTTACTGCAGCAATACTTTATTGTCTCCTGCTGAGGGTACAGTCATAGAAAGTGCCCAAGAGAGGAGCTATATTCCCATGGGGACATTCTCATGTATCTTCTCAACAGTGCAAACAATCACAGCCATATCAAATCTAGCCTCTCTACTTTGCATTGGCCTCCCACATAATAGCAAATCACATCTGGGTTCTTGGTCCTTATCTACAAGGTAATCAGTGTCTTCCATTCAGCAAAAAGGTTGCCCAGAGCTCCAGAGAGCATCACTGATGAAGGACCTCAAGCTCTGAGAATCTTGCCTATGGGCAGGGCTTTCCCTGGCACTACTCCAGGTGTTCAAAACCTCCACAGTGACCAAGATGTACCACAGGCCTTATTGCATTGTGCCTTTATTGTACCAGTCACCTCAGCAGTGTTCATCTATGTCCATTGGTAAGGAGGCTAAGAGAGAGACATGCATAAAACAAAATGTGTCTCTGCTCAGAGGGCAGAGAAAGAATGAATCCCTAATGACAGATATCAGTCACACTGCATAATACATAAATGGATGAACAGCAGATGCTGCTGTTTTTGATGAAATGGGAACAACCAAGACAGGTACTGAGGTGGAAAAAATCTATTGGGATTCAATGAACAAAAATGTATTTTTCATAATAAAATATCAAACTTGAGAAGCTGTACATTTGCCCTGTGTTCTTGTTCCAGCCAGAGCAGGGTTAATTTTTGCAGTAGCCAAGAGGGGGTATGGCCAGGACCCAGAGATTATTGCCCAGAGATGGGGGAAGGGAGTCTATTCATTAATATAGTCGCTGTTACTGCTTCCTTTCTTATATTATTGCTGTTTCCAGTAAATTGTTCTTATCTCAACCCATAATCTTTACCTTTCTTGGACTCCAAGTCTCTTCTCCAGCCCACCCAGCAGGAGAAGCAAGTGGCACTTTGTAGGAAGAGTCTTAGTGGGAGCACTAAATTGGGAAGTACATTTCTAAACCACAACAGCCCATCCATCAAACAAATACCCCAAAAAATCCTGAAGCAATTCCTATAATGAGTAAACCTTTATTATCAATCTTCTGTTATTTATGAATTATCTGTTATAATAATTGAATAATTTAATTATCAATATCTGTTTCTTATGAAGTCTTTGAATGTCCAAATAGGAAGTAATAGTACTGTCAACACAGGTTTATTGATATTCAGTTTGTGGTTAACGTTTAGTGCCAAGCTAAGTATACTTTGGTCCTAGACTCAACACACAACTGTGCAACAGTAAGCAGGATATAGAGTAAAATATGGTCCTTATCAAGGCTGATCAAAAATTCCAAGGTATAATAATTTCAAAGAAGATGTGGGAGACTGTAAGTATGGGAAAAGGCAATGCTCAGCTCATTTTCTTAAATGGTGAGAAGGTGTTACTCAGCTCAGCCCAAGGAAATGTGTAAACAGAAATCCTATTCAGGAATCAAAGAACACACTTCGTAATTATCTGTTTTCTGAGTGCAAACTAGAAAGGTACTTCCTGAGCAGAGTCTGCCACTGCCTTTTAACTCTGAAAGCCAAATGGCAGAGGAAGAATGAAGGATCTTGAATCACCATATGGACCTGTGACCTCTCAAAGCACCGTGTGGTTCTGCATTGCTGCCATCACCACCTACTCATTCCAGCCTCTCTTCTCCACCTAAGCTTCTGCTTCTCCCTTGTTCATTTCCATTGCCTCCACCCTTTTCAAACCTGTTTTAAAACTGGTTTTGACATTTTAAAATATTTTTAAATATTTTGAAAGCTGTTTCAACCACTCTTTAACTAGAAGCCCCCCCTAAACAAGATGATAATGAAGCCTACTAGGACCACAGTACCATCACAGTCCTTAAAGTTCATACCTCTTCAAGGAAGGACAGGAGATGCAATGCCACCTGCACTGGTACAGTATTAGAGCACAGTAGCTGATCTCACCTTTCCTTTTGAGACAGAGATGAGCATACCATTTACCTAAGGTTCTTTACTTTCACCAGTGTCTCAGTCAGTAAATCAGTTCAACTTCCTAATGGCTCTATGAGGCTTCTGGTGTCCTTGCTGAAGCCCTGGCTCTGAGTTTCTTTGAGAAACTCTTCTGCTTTAAGACTACACTAAGAATCTAAAGGAAGATATGAAGGAGCATCACACACAATACCTTTGATCACCAGAACAGTTTTCTGTTCTTGCACACAGAAACACACAGAAGCCAGCATGGCTGTAAGAAGATGCATGTACACCTACATACAACCCATTGATACCTAGCAGAAGAGATGCAATTATTTCCACAGCTGTAAGGAGATGTGCAGAGCAAGTAAGGATCTCCTTGATTATAAATAGCACTGTCCTTTTTAGTGGCAGCTTGTGCTGCTATCAAGGCACAGAGAAGACTTTTTGTCTCCACACTATTTACCATAAATACAATACAGTAAAATTGTATATAGTACAATATACACTACATTCCATCATGGCCACCAAAGACTTGAAAAAAAGGAAAGAAAAAGGAATTAATCTTCTAGATTAGAGAATACAAAACAGGTAACCTGAGGGAAACTAGGTTTATATATGTGTTTATTAACAATGAACTCAGCAAGAGCATGAGCAGGCTTGGGTCACATGAGTTGATGAAACCAAAAAGAAGACTGAATAGAAAGGAACAGAAAAAAATGCAGCTATGAAACTGATTCATGTAATACTCACTGAGATTATCCATTCAGTTGGTACTCCTATTATTAACTGTGGTTATGACTTTATTACAAACATCAATCAAGACCAGGCCTCCATTTCAACAGGTACCTCAGTAGTTGTGCAATAAGTTCTTGAACTTGATCTAGCAGCTTACAATTACAGTAAAAAAGCCCTGCTCCGGGATATGACATCACAGGGAGGATCTTCTTTGTGATTACTGGCTGTTTTTATGCCTGTTTCAGTTTCCTAACCAGTTAGGAAATCCCTGTTTACAGGATTTGTTGCAACCTGGCAGTTATCCACATAACGACTTCTCTGTCCTTGTGCAGATTCTTCTTGCCAAGCATTTGTCTTTGGGCTCTTTTAGGCTTCCCTCTCCATTGATGCAAAAGCAGCCTGTCTGAGGAGGCAGTGGCATCAGGAACCTAAATGAGGTGCCCTGAAAAGACACTAACACTCTTTTTAAAAGGATCACATCCCAGAATTATTCTTAACCATTGCAAACATCAATGACCACAGGAAGAAATTTCACCCTAAAGTGAGTGTGCCATTAGCACTGGCCAGCCCAGGCAGCTGCCTGTTGGCACTGACCACATTGCCTGACTGCCCTCTTTGCACAAAGACTGCTGCTACCTTCTCATACCAGTGGTACAGTCAGAGGTAAAGTAAAAGGTAATGTACACAGCACGCTGTGGGCGTATCTTCAATCAGTCCTTTCCACACACACTTGTTTCCTCTGGAGAACATGGCTTTGAGAGGGGTTTTGTTGTTTTGATGGTGCTACACGGGCTTTTGGTGATATAAGGAAAAACATTGGTACTACTACCTTGCAACTTTTAAAATCAATAGGTAGGGTAGCATTGTGAGCTTGCTATGAAATTACATAGCAACAGGCTCAGATTTAATAAGGCCCAGATTTAGTACTATAGCTAAAGAGGAGCCTAAAGCTTTATCGATTGAGAATGCTGATTATCTTTTCATACTAAAGAAAACAAAAAAAAAAAGTAGCTGTAGACTCTTCCAGGAAAAACTTTTTGTAGCCTTGGACTTTTTGAAATACTAATTAGTATGTGCTACCAATTCTAAAGACTTTTTTTGTTTTCTGAATGGAGTATTTCTGTTAAATACATATATGTAGAAAATGTTAAGTTTATATTTCACTTGTAGCCCATGAAGCAAACAGGTTTCTCTTCCATAGATGCCAATTTCCAGTGTAGAAGATATTTTATCTCCTGGAAGATCAGTGAACCCAGCCACTGAGAAAAGGGGCATGAAAAACCAGATTTGCCAGCTGTGCCAGCCCATGGCCTGCTGTGACTGCAATGGTGGCAGCCTCTGGGATCAGTGAGTGCTGGGTGTGCTCCAGTGGGACTGTACACAACAAGGCAGGTCGGGGCAGCCAGGCTGAAAACAAGATCTGCTCTGGGGAATCTACACAACACACATCCATCTCTTGTTATAAGCAGCATATAGAGTGAAATGCAGTGGTACTTGGGCTGGCAAACAAGTCTCTCCAGAGATTAACTGTGCCATGGTTAAATGGTGGAAATGCAGAGCCCGGCATAAAGCTGGCTTCTGTGAAATAAATGTGGGATGTGAACAGAAAAACTGTGCCCTCTTCCAGTGATCTTCTCTGGTGTACAAGCTTTTGGAAAACAAGAGCATGGAGAGCCCAGCACCTCAGCTTGTGACTTTTGCTCCTGATGCTGTCAGTGACTCCCCATTTTTCTGGTGCCACAGGTAAGCCCTGTTTGACAGTTGCAAAGAAATTGCACCCTCCAGGCAGATTTTGCAGAAATGCTGGATGTATTTATGAAGATTTGTGAGAGCCACAAAGCTGTGTCAGTTTTAAAGCAGTCATATAATGATTAGCATTCTGCAATTCTTGAGATAAATACAAGGGGGCGGTTGTCTTGTTGTAAGAGCTGAAATATCTAATATGCAAAAAAGGCCTTTTCACACCAGCCTGAAAAGGACCAGGTTTTCTCATGCAGGCATTTCTGCTGCCCATGCAAGGCAAAGAGAAAAAAGAAATGTCTGTAACTATTTAGTTAGCAATATAATCATATAAACCTCCCCAAAGAATAACATCCTGAAACTGGGAATGGTGTTTTCCTGTGAAATTGAAAATAACTATCTGTGTCCATAGCAAAGTGAAATGACAAGTATCAAAATAAGATCCCTTAATGGCCTCCAGAAGCGAATAATCTGGGGTATGACAATTAAATGCAAACACTACTGTTGACTCAGAAGCCAGATCTCCCAGCCACAGACCTCAACAACCACAAACCTTTTGAAAAAGTGGGGCAGGAAAAAGCATGGTTCAGTGTTTGCCGTACCCCAAAGCATTTATTGTAGGCCAGTTCTGGGGACATGTTCTCAGTTCAAATGAGACTTTGGACTGGTCTGGTATCACTGTTCTTTTAAATTTTCACTAGGAAAATTTAGCCAAACTCAAACATGCCTAGAAGTTGCAACAGCTATGTCTTCATTATACATACTACTTAGATCATAGTTACCAGATAACCTTCATAATTAGCGAGCCATTCCTTCTGGTTCATAAGTAAACCTTATTCCTAACAGACTTTAATGCGTGTTAGTAGCCTAATCCTTGTTATTACACTTACACCATGCGCAAACACAACCTTTTGTCTGATACACAAGGAAAAGATTATATGTGATTGCCACAGCTAAGCATAATAAAAAATAAGTCCTATGTTGTATGTCCATGTGCAAGAAGACATGGACACTGTGGGTAGCAGCCCCTCTGCACAAAAAGGGCCAATTAGGTGTGCAATGCCACAGCTGAAGGAAAGCAAAGTGTACTCATGCTTGACAGGCAGTCTTCCAAAACCAGATTCTGACTCCAACAGAGCACCAATGGCTCTTTGCAGCTGGAATTGTTTGTGTGCCATCTTTCAACTCTCTGTCCCCATCTCTGTCTCTCTTAACAACTTTAAGTTGTACAGAAATAGTAATTAAAACAAATAAATGTGAGCAACATAAAGAAGTGTATTACACTCTCACACTGGTTTTCTTATTCAATATAATGCTTTTTAACAGTCTCATTTCTTGTGCTGTGTGTATCACACCATGTGGCATGGCTCTACTAACAAAATTATTTGCTCTGAGATAGTGTATGTACACAGGGGAGATAAAAACTCACTGACTGTCTGCTGTGACACTGGTAACTTGGTCCTGATTCTCAGAGGGTAAATAAAATGTGATGCTCTCTTGCACACAATAAAAAAAGCAACTGGCATGGGGAGTGAATGAAGCAGCTCCTCTAAGACCCTGTCACCTAGCGCTGCTTCTTCTGCCTCTTTGTATCAAAGACCTTCTTCCACATTGGCTTTGGAAGCAAATCTCCAGTGTTATAGCTTCAAACCTGAAGTCAGGTAATCAATCATCTGCTCAAAATGAAGATACAGGATAAATCCTAATAAAAGATAAGCCACTAAGATAAATAGCTATGGATTTCTGGAAGTTCTGTTGTCTGTAAGAATGTAAAGATCATCATTTTGAAACATTTTGAAGTGCTGAGAAAGAGAGAAACATCCCTGATTTTAAGGCAACATGTACACATTTGGTTATCAGCTCTGCAGGTGGTTGTCTTGATGCTATTGCCTGTCAGGGCAGCTTAGAAATTCCCTTGGAGTGGTAACATGCCAGAAAACTGTTCAGCTGAGATAGAAATGACAAAGAGGAAATTGAAACATCCTTTCACTTTTTTCTAAAGAATTACAGTTTTCAAAAAAAAGGCAATATCCCTGTGCTAGACACAATGGAAGAAAACCAAGAATTTAATAGGCATCTCCATGGAGGCAAATACAGGTGCTGTGTTCACTTGGTCTTATTTGATACACAAAGATTTATACTCACTTCCTTTCAATTTTGTTCCTGACTTATTTCTGAGTCAGATATTTGAGATATTGACCTTTCTTTCTACTACCTGAGGAACAGCTGATATTTTTCTCTCTTCACTCCCCCTTTTACCCATTCCAAGTCCTCATAAACATTTCAGTGGTATTTGTTTATCCTGAAAAGTCTAATTCAAATACATTTCCGTGTATTTGAAATTTTGACAGAAAAAGAAGCTGTTTGACAATAAAACATATAGTGCTCCTTCTACCTTTTATTTTCTTTAAAGCAGAAAGAAATTCAAAAACTGCAACTGAGAATTAATACCTGAATTTGTTCATCAATCTGGCTCTGAACCTTGTTAGCAGTTGAGGTACTTTACAGTACACCACAGTAGACATTTGTTATTTCCATTAATAATAGTAACATGCTATAAACCAAAATGTATTGTTTATATAAAAATGTATTCAAAGCATAGTCCAAATTCAAATATTCATCAATATTTGAAACCATGGTGTCACTTCATACACAGATACTAGTTACAATGCCAATAGCAAGCACACATTCTCTGCTTTCAGAACCAAACCACTAAAAAGTGCAAAGAAAGACTGCAATACTCACACAGATCTGCCTTTCTCAGATTTTTCATTCTTATGATTTTCACAAAGAATGAACAGCAGGGGCATTCATCACTCTGCAGAAAAATGAAAAAGTTTATTACCTGCATTAACATTAAATTGTTTATGCTTCATAAAAGATGCTCTCCCACAAATTTCTGTTGCAATTTTCAAAGCCATGCAGCAAAATTGGACAATGAACTGCTTGCACTACTTTGGAAGTTAAAACCACATCTACATAGAGTTTAAAAAGTGGAAAAATTTTGAAGGACTACCACTGTGTATATATGTCATTGACAGAAGAAATAATTTTTTTTTGTGGCACTGTCTAGTGAGTGAGGCACCATTAACACAATGCAGCACAACATGAAAAAAGTAGATGCAAGAAAACAGCTTTGGAAGAGATGTTAACAAGACTTCCCCAATCAAACCAGATGCTGGATATTTGCAGAAGGATCATTAGCTGAAATGTCAAGTGCAGAAGGAAAGGCAAATAACAGACCTGACTCAAAATAATTATAAATTCTTGCAGATTTTACTACCTGAAACTTTAGCTATTGCTTCACTGAAAGCATTACCTAGTTCCTCTCCCATTCTCTACAAGCAAAATGACTCCACCAAATTCTTTAAGGGAGTTATGTCACTCCTCTCTTTTTGTCCAGTTAGGAATTGATCCGGGTGAGAAGTTACAAATTCTCCCATCACTCTCAAATTATGATAAGCTGACCTTGGTATGTTTTTATGTCTAACTCCAAAAGATAAGGGCATGTTTTAATGTAATCTGTATGGGTTTAGGTTCCGGGTAGAAAAAGTCTCCCCTCACTCCCCTATCTCTAAGAAGTCTCTACTTTTATTCTTGATGCTGTTTCAGTGGTTAAGGGAAAGGGGAAGAGCAGAGAGGACAGTCTCTTTCCTTGCTTTCTATGCATGCTTTCCACACAAAGACCATTGCCAAGTTCTGTTTAAAAAGATGAATTTGTAGATGCTTAGTGTTTCTTTGACTAGATTGGTTAGACGTTCATGTGTTATTTCTTAAGCCATGGGGATGCCCCATTTGAGATCTGCAAGCATCAATACACATTTATCTCAACACATATCCATGTATATGGAGAGAAGCTCTATAATCTCCATTATACAACCAGGGAAGCAGGGCACAGAATAATCAAATAACTTGTTCATAGCAAACTGAAGGTTCATTTCAGAACTGAGAAGGAGACAGAGTATGTTCATTCACTGGAACCCAACAGTCAGTTTTAGGGTTTTCCCTTCCACTTATGTTCCATCAAACAAATAAACAAACAAAAGAAAAAAAGACCCCTGCCCCAACTTCTGAGACAGATCCAGATTTTTTTTGTGCATAAGTCATGGACAAATATGAAACTAAGACCATCACTATTAATCACTGGTTTTAGGCAGTGACCTTCCTGTGTGCATCACTACCAGGTGGTTGCCAGCACAGCTACCTGGACACCATATATTTTTATAGTCACAGCTGGCAGATGCTGCACTGTGAAAGAGCACAGCTTACATAATGCTTGGGTCAAACCACAGATTCGTCCCAAATTCACAGAAAGCTCCTGTGAGGCACTCAGAAGGTTCCCAGCCTCCGTTTCAACCACCCATTGTGGCTGAACTTCACTACCAAGACTGCCTTCCACGAGGCAACTAATACCAGCAAAGGTACAAGTCATCCTTACATAAATAAGTAAATACGTGCATGAACTTAGAAATAAAAGCTCACAAGTCCTCTTCTCCTGACCAGAATCCCAGCCACAAACACACCTCAGGCCATCTTCAATTCCTAGAGCTTTCACACTCTTACCTCAGGAGCACTCCAGTATGAGCCCATCCTGCTCCCAGCTGCATACAGGTCAGAGATGGATTGTCACTTCACTGTCAGAGGCAACAGCTGTGATTCACAAACTACCTCTGCAAAATTTAAGGAGGCACCTGCTGAGGAGCAAGTGGTATATCCAAGCCCCACCTTCCTCATTGCATGGACGGAAAAGTATGAGAAGAAAAGGGGAGGGAGTTTGCTGGGTTTATTTGATAGCTAAATACCAGAGGTGTGTATTTGGGGAAGGCTGTACACACCAAGGTGCCAAAAGTTATCAGCAATTCAAGATAAGGGTGTGATAACACACAGCACTTATGCATGGATATCTATGTTCTAGAAGCCTCAGCAATTACCAAACCAGAGAAGATAATAGTAGCTACATGTAGGCACACAGCACCACAATCAGCAAACAAAAGTATCATAAATTAAATAACTTTAGAAGGCCTTTTCTTCAACCAAATTGTATTTATTTTCCTTTTCTTGGAGATAGAGGGGCTGAAGTTGCTTATTAGTAGATGTTTTCCCTATTTAATTTGTATATTTGTTAGTGGGATATAAATTTTCCTGCTTTCAGAAGACTTGCACAAACACAAAACTTCAAGGCACACATTGATTCATCTTAAATATTAACATCTTGATATTTTAAACACAATGCAGTGTCATCCAATTGTGATGTAAAAATGACACCAAAGTCTTCAAATTTCTGACAGAAAATTGTGCAGGAGCAGATCGGTAGCCATTGTATGGGTCCAGCTACTAACATGCCCAGATGTCTGATATGAAACCACCTCTTCAGAGCTGCAGGAGGTGATACTGTATGCTCAGAGCAGCCACAACCTGTCTTCTCCTTCCACCCTCACACGCCAGGAACATACGCAATAGAGTCATTTCTGACCTTACAACTTTTTTTCTGAATGAAAATTACTTAAGCAAGCAACCATTTTAGGGTTAGGAATCTACCCTCAACAACCTTTCAATAAAAAGACATGCAAAAGAAGTGTGGCCAACAGGTTGAAGGAGGGGATTCTGCCCTTCTACTCTGCTCTTGGTGGGGTGAGACCCCACCAACAGTGCTGTGCCCAGCTCTGGAGTCCTGGCACTGGAAAAATTATGGACCAGTTGAAGCAAGTCCAGAGGAAGGACATGAAGATGATGAGAAGGCAGGAACACCTGTTAATACCCAGACTACGGAAAAATATGTTTTCCCCTTAGGGAAACCCTTCTGCCCCACACTCCCCACAAAAAATTCCACAAAAACACACACACAAAACAACACAAAAACCAAAAAAGCACAAAAAAATCCTCCTAAAATGCCACAACCAAAAAAACTCAAAACCCTCAACAAAACACAACCAAGCAACACTGAGAAGCTGTGCTGGTTTGACCTTGGCTGGATAGGGGGTGCCCACCAAACTCACTTTATCATGCTTCCCATCCTTTTCAGCTGGACAGGGGAGGGAAAACTTAATGAAAGGCAAATGGATTTAATTAAGGGCAGGGGGAGATCATTCACCAATTATCATCAAGGCAAAACAGATTCAGCTTGGGGAAATCAGCCTACTTTATTACAAATCAAAGCAGAATAGGATAATCAAATAAAACTTAAATCATAAGACACCTTTTCTCCACCCCTCCCTTCTTCTTGGGCTTTATTTTACTCCTGATTTTCAGTACTTCCTCCACCCCAGCAGCTTCACTTTCTCCAGTGTGGGGTCTCTTCCACAGAAACCAGTCCTCCATGAACTTCCCCAACCTGAGTTCTTCCCAGAGGCAGCAATTCATCACAAACGGCTCCAGGGTGGGTCCTTTCCATTTGGGTGCAGTCCCACAGAAACACACCCTTCCAGTGTGGGTCCCTGCCAGCAAACCTGCTCCAGTATGGACTCCTTTTTCCATGGGCCCACAGGTCCTGCTCCTTCACAGGCTTCCCACAGTGTCACATCCTCCTTCAGGCACCCACTTGCTCCATGTGGGGTTCTCCAGGGATTGCAGGTGAATATCTGCTCCACCATGGGCCGCCAAGGGCTGAGAGGGACAGCCTGCCTCACCATGGCCATTGAACAACCAGTTAAATAGTTATTTAGCAATTGTTTAGCACAGGCATCAGGGGAATCACAGCTCCAAAGTCCAGAGCAACTCCTCCTTCACTGACCTTCCTATCTGCAGGCCTGTTTCTCACATGGTTTCACTCCTCTCAGTTGATGTTGCACAAGGTTTTTTCCCATTTTTAAACATATTATCCTGGAGGCAGTACAACTGCTGCTGATGGGCTCGGCCCTGGCCAGCGGTGGGAGAGTCTTGGAGCCAGCTGGCACTGACTCTGCTGGAGATGGGGGAAGCTTCTGGCAGCTTCTCACATTGGCCACCCTCATGGGTGCACCCTCTGCTGCAGGAACCTGGCCCTGCAGAGTTAACACAGCAGTGTCCAGCTGAGGTAGGGAATGACTGGACCACGCTGTAGTGGTGTAACACCAGCCAGAAATTAAACTCTAGATAAGCCACCCCCTCTTCTCCCTCCCTTCCGGTAAGGGAGGGACAAAAGGAGAGATTTATGGGTTGAGATAACAATTTATTGAAAGCAAAAAACAGTGGGATAAGAAACACACAGTAACCGCACAAATATTAGTAACAAAAGTACACAAAAAGAGGTGTTCACTTTTGTGTTACCCACAAAAGATGTGTTCACTAGCTCAACTTTGTACAAGGAAGGGAAACAATGGGCCAATCTCTAGGCCTCTGTCACCTCTCCTACCCAAGGGTTCTCTCTGCAGAAATTTTCTCCACAGGAAGTGCTGCAGGGCATGGAGCTGGAGAGAGCTTGTCCCAGACATTGGCTGTCAAGCTGTCAAGGCTGTCAAATGCCTCTGTTTGAAGAAATTCTAGCAGTGGGGCCAGAACTGGCACTTGGGACAAAACAAGTGTGAACATATGAGGCACCATGCCAGTGGCTGAGAAGCTACCTTTTCTGGTTTCCTTCAGATCACCTGAGATTTTAGGGTACATCACAGATTCTGAGATGGGACATACAAAAGGTAAAGTAGGCCGTACAAGACATTTACATTCCTGTTTCATTGTCTCAGGAATATGTGTTTTCCAACCAGTATGAGGCTGGTAAAACTAGGAAGGAGCACGTGCTCACCATCACTGAAAAAGTACAGAGGCAAAATCAAACAGAGTATCTAATTCTGCCAAAAATATTTCCAACAAGGAACAACAGTTGAGAACTGAAAGTGCACCAGTGTTCCTCAGAGCTTGCAGAATTTACAAAGCTGCTGAAATGCCCAGAACTTTGCAGTCATGGGAGGACTTTGACAAATATAATGATATCGTCCTTGGCAGGCATTAAGGAGTCAGTCATGATACCCATTTTGACAGTTCAGGTACTTTAGTTTGAGCTCATGAGTGGCTGCTCAAATAAAACAGTGAGCAGGATTTTAGAATATAAGGCAGATATTATCTATGTACCTTGTTGGAAAATTTGTGGAAAGAAATAGCTCTTCTATAACTCTTGCCTACGTGTTTAGGCTCTGAGGGACTCCTGTAAGGCTCATCTTGGCTGACCCTTGACAAACTCGTAGATTCCAGCATCTGCCTTTCTTTCACAATGCTTCTTTATGTAAAACCAGTAAAAATCAACTTCTTAACCAGCTCCAGATCTAGAAAAGAATACTTCTCTCTCTCCAGTTACCTCTAAGGAAGAATTCACCAGAAACAGAAGCTCCACATCCGTCTCTGCTGGACTTTTCTTGGCCTTAAGTGTGCTTGAGTATGGGATACACTGTGATGCAGGGAGCAGAAAATTGGTATCTTACTGCTTATCAACACTGTCTCCAGTGTTGAATTACCATACATCCTGCAATCCCTTTCACATGCTCTCTGATTTCATAATAGTTCAATACACTGTACTGAACAAGTTCCAGATGATGCTAAAGCAAAATTGCATTTTGGGGAGATAACTGCAGAACATATTTGTGATCTGGGACAGGACACAGTTGTGAGAGGAAATAGCAATAGTCCTTCAAATCAAATTTCTAAGTTTGATTTAATTGATAAGAATAGATGATCAAAGACCTAAATGGCCACTGATCCATATCTCTGTTGTCCAACACAAATTTGAAAAATTTAACACCCTTCATAAAATATTGATTTCATGACAATTTATGAGCAAAAAGGAGCACCTGGGAAACAAAACTCTTTAAAGCTAGAAGCTCATTTCATTCAGGTTGTTAAAACTAAGTAAAATGTTTTAAATTGATACTGCATGGCAATCACCTTTGATGTCTGAAGAGGGCTTTATGGTTTTGCTACCAATAGTCCCAATGCCAAAATATTTTGCCTATGAAAAAATATTAGCAGCTAGCCACCAAGACCATAAGAGATTGCAGACAAGGAGAGCTAATGCTATTGCCCTATCACACACAGCTGAATCTTCATCTTTTGAACATCACAGTGAGATGGTATTAACAACAGAAACTGCTGAGTTTAATACCACAATTCTGGATAGGATTGAGAAGGTTACTTAGAAAGCTATGGCCCCTGTCAAGAATGGTGAAGTATTTATCACAGGTATGCTGTCTTGGTAAATGCTTAGTAAGGGACAGGGAAGTGCTGTTCAAGCAGAGGGCTGTGCCTGTGATGCTGGCTGGCTCAGGGCTTGTTTCTTCCATGCCACAGCCGTGCGCAAGGCCTGAAGAATCATGTTCTCGTTGTTCATTATGTTGTAATTAGCCAGCTTCAGAAGCTTGTTGAAATCTTCTGCTTTCAGCGAGACCTCCCTGGTTGAGTATGGAGAGGAGAAACTGGAGATATCAACTTTGCCCTGTTCCATTTCAGCAGCAGTACGTGCCATGCCTGTCAAGGGAAAAAAAGGAATGTGTTTGTATAGTCCCACAGAAATACCATACTTTGATAGGTCAATAATAATTAGGGAGAGATCATAGATGCAATTACTAAGAAGATGAGTGCCGTGCTACGATCTCTTGATAAATCTGCTTCTGAACAAAGCCTATTGGAATAAAGCAAGTGTCATTTCCATTGCAATCAGCACCATCTACTGGCCAGCTCATGGCACATCATTTTGTGAGGTCACTCCTGCTCAAGGGTTACCATGCAGGTTCTTTGGTACAACACAAACTAAAAGGAATAGAGATATACGGGACAAGAGGAAGCAGAATATTCGTTGGCTTGGAAACCATCTTAAAAGCAAAGTCTCCATCTCAAATACTAATCCAGAAGGACCCTTTATGTACGATTGCTTGGATATTCCGGCATATTAAACCAGCATCTTAAATGGCCTAAATAGAAGGCATAGTGGCCCTTCACAGAACCATTCTATATTGTGATTCTCACCTAGATCTGGGTGTCATAAAACCACACATAATTTAAAAAATATACTTTGTTCTATTCACTAAAGTAAACTCTCAGAAATTACAAGAGAAGATTAGTTTCCATTCTTCTAGTTGAGGAACGCATTTCTTCTATTCCCTGAATTGCACCAAGACACAAATAAAAATATGCACAAGACTTCACCAGATTTTGCAAACAGTTTGAATCGTCCCATTTTGCAATCTATTCACTTGTTTGAACAAGCAAACAAAGGGAGGCTCTGTTGGGTTGAGGGAAAAACACCCAGGGAGTGGGAATGTTCCTTGAGTCAATAAAGTTACCTGGGTACTGTTAACTTACCAGGTGCTACATATTTTTGAAAAGTGTCATTCACTAACGGAAAATAAAGCAGCAGAGGAGCTCCTGGGGTGTCTGCACCATCGAACATGTAGCACTCTTTCAGGTTCTTCTCATCATCTGTCAGTCCAATGCAGGGAAATGGAATTTCCTGCTCTGCAAAGTATTTGCAAGCCTGCTCCAGGGGCTGGTCAACAGCAGCAGCACAAGGAACAGAAAAAATAGGAAGGTTCAGACTGCTGCCAAAGCCCAGCAGTTCATGCAAAGTTGCACAAAACAGACTGAGAATCAGACAGCAGAAATAACATGGACACCTGCAGCCCCAAGGACTGCTTCTCAGTTGCCTGAGGAACCATTTGGAAATAATCTTCCGGGAAAACACCTAATATCAAGATGGCAAAGAGAGTTTAAACCTGTACTAAGGCACATCTCTAAAATGAGAATATGATGTAGAAACAAAACAGATAAATTCAAATCACTTTATAGACCATTGATTAAATGAGAACTGAGTGAGAAAAAATGTGCCTCTAAGCAAAACTATATTTGCAGTCTAAGGCAGTAGGAGTCCCAGTACCATTATCTGTTTATATAGCAGGATAATTTGTGCATTGACCTCAGTAAACTTTAGCAGGGTTTTAAGACCAATCTACCCATGTCTCTAACTTTGAATTTTAGAAAAAACATGAGATTTTCAAATAACATGCTCTAGACCTCAAAATATAGCACTAAAAATATTCATCAGAAAGCCCGTTTGTGGTGACCAACTTTGTTAAAATATCTAACAAAAAAGTACCACTCCATTTGGAATTAAGTATTTCCAAAAGATTTCAGACTACAAGAAAGAAATATAGTTGAAGATATTATCATTTCCACTGAAGTACAAAGACAAGTATTTTTCATGTGCAATTGCACCATTTAAATGTCTTCCACTTGAAAAACTGGCAGAACATTCACCACTGAACTTTGTGGTTAAATACTAAATACTGCTTTCAAAATGTATATAACCATCTTAACCAAATTAGATATCTGCAAGAGCAGCAAATGCAATTGATACCTCACTTCAAGTCCACCATTTAGGGAGAAAAAATATATTTATTAAAAAAGATAAAATAGAGATGAAGAAACCCGTTACTCACTAGGCTGTTCTTGCTAGAAAATCAACATTAAAATAAAAAAGGAAGAAAAAACTCATGCATTTATAAGCAAAATGCAGATTAAATTCAGCACTTGAATCACAGACATTGCCCAACTATATTTGTGGTGTTAAATATTATATATAAGACCATAATAAACATTGCAGCAAGGCTTTCTTAACTTCACTTTGCCTGTTTGTATTACACTGGTGAAGAACTTGGTGATGTTTCAAAAGTAATTTGAGAAAAATACACATATTTTCCTCTCTAGAAATGTCCATTCTTTTTCAAAGGTTTGAAAACAGCATGTTACTAAATTCCACTAAGTTCCATGTTTCATAGACACCTGTTTGAAAGTAGTGGAAAGCAAAGCAAAAGCTGTTGTGAAAGAAAATCAGTTTTGAGACTTCTCACCAATATCTGTGATCCACCTGTGTAATTTAAGTGTATGATGACGTCCACTTTCCGCTCTGGTCTCAGAAGGGGTGGGTAACTGGTTTCAAAGAAGAAAGCTGCATCCACCAGCTCCAGATGTTCTGAGTTGCCTCTCAGGTCATTGGGAGAGGTGTCTAGCAAAGTGTCTAAAGAATAGAAGTTTCAGAGCTATTAGCAAACTGCAAAAAGACATCTGTCAAGTCAGAAGGCAAAAGGAAGGTAAGCTTCCCTCCCATCCAGGATTTTCCCTTTGCGCTAGAGTAGGTAGCATGCAGCAACCTAAAGCTCCTTCAGCCTCTCCACTCAAATTTTGTTGTGTTTCTAAACCCATGAACTGCACTGAAACCTACACAGATGTTGCCTTATATTCAGAACCCCATCCTAGGAATTTTTATTCCTGGGAGGACTTTGAGTACCCAAGGACTAAATAATTGAACATTTGTGTTACTGAAAGTGAAAGGTGTGGGTAGTTCCTTCATTCTCCCTCTTCTCTGTGAGCACTAACAGGTAACCACAAAACCCACTCAGTTCTCTTCAGGACATGCAAACATCCCACTAATTCCCAGCCCCTGTGCCTGCCCCAATGAGATATGTAGGCAGGAGAGCCATCCACACCTTTCCATTTTGTGAAATGTTCATGCTGGATGTACTCATTGTGCATCTGGAAGCCCCTTAGGAAGTTGTGGTACTTGGAGACAGCAGGGCGATCCGTCAGGATGTCCCGGAGCGTCGTGGAGAGGCCGCTCGTAGGAGTGAAAACGCACGTGGCCATCTCATATGGCTTCTCAGGCAGGTCTGGCTGTTCCTCTGGAGATACACAGCGTAAATGGCATGAAATTGAATTATAACCATAATTAAGCAGAGGCTAGAGACAAAGAGGAGAAAGGGTCACTGGGTCTTCTGTAATCGTGTGTTCACAGCTCAGCATTGCATTATTTTCCCTATGGTCGGCTGTGAGTTCCAGTTAATTTTGTGACAAAAGCATAAGCCTGTGTTTTCTAAACTCTGGTTGGTTACACATGACAAAAAGAATATTTTTCTTATCAAATAGTATGATATTGGTACACACTGAAGTAACTCACTTTTCCAAGCGAACAACAAACAGGGAAAATAATTTTATTAATATATTTTAAGGGATTACTGCTTTTAGGTTAAATATTAAATTTAAAGCTTATTTTGAAAAGCATAGAAAAATTTCTGCATTTTACTTTCAGACTAAATATTTTTACTTTTAAAAAGCTAGATTGTTCTATTTGGTTCAGTTGTGGACACCTGAATTCAACAAAACTTGCAAATGATTTATATAAACTCAAACATGAGACTTTGGAGGTTTTTTATGAAAACATAGTCCACAGAAATGTGGCCCAAGTCTATTCACTGGCTTTGCTTGAATTTTGTCATGAAGATGCTCATGAGTATTTCCAAGGAATGGTCTTTCAGCATGGAGCTGCTTCTCTCAGCTGCTGTAAAAGCTCCACCACATTGACCTTGTTTGATGTCTACTAAGTCTTTCCATTTAGTCAGATTTTGAGGGAGGGATGTGCTGTGCAGAGCAATGAGATATTGAAACAAACCATCAAGCTTCTTTCTGGCTAACAAATAGATTACATGAGGCTTTGACACAAGTATTTCTTTCCCAGCCTTTTAAGGACAACACTTTAGAGACTCCCATATCCCTCCCTATCTCTTTTATATCAAGGCCTGTCTGATGGTGCCTTTCCTTCTTGTCACAGTCTCACTATTCAAGCAAAGCACTGACTATTCAGTAAAATCAAATAACTTCATTTTTCTGGTATGTCCCATACCCAAAGACTGAGAGAAACAGGATGACAGAAAAGCTCAAAAAATGGGAAATGTGAATGCAGTTACCCTATCAGAGGGGTCTGTAGGAAAGTATTTTGGTTTACCTATTTCAGTCACTTTGTCTTGGGTCCACCTGCGCCAGAAGTCTTCTGAATTGTCAGCTGCATGCCAGGCATCCAAGAGATTTTTGGAGAAGATACTACTCCACATTCCTAGAAAGTCAGAGAGGTATAATAAGCAATGCAGACATAAACACGTGTTCTTTTAAAACTGCCTTCTGCTCCTTCCCCAGCTGTTCTCTAACTTGTTCTTATTTCTATCCAATTTTTGCATAAGTTTAGACATCTGTTTCAGTGGTAGACTCCAAGTGCAAACTTATTTCAGAAAAAAGTCCAAGTCTTTTCCCTGTCACCATGTTTTACCTGGAATTTTTTAAAATTCAATTTTCATGTTCCTATTTTGATTTCCTTTTTCCTTTAATAAAAAGTATTTTTCAGACAGCTCCTTCTTTGATCCTCCTCTTTCTCACCCCACTGATTTCTTTTCAACATTTTATTTGGCTTCCAGAGAGTATAATAGATTTTCAGCTTTGAAAAGTTTTTGCAAGCTACAGGAAATGATGATGCCTTAAAAGCACTCACAAAGTTACATAACAACTTCTTTGCCATTTTAATTTATTTTTCTCTTAGACCAAATGATAAAACCACATTTGCTGGCAAGGGCAGTTGAATGAGTCTCAGGAAACATAGAATCATAGAATATCCTGAGCTGGAAGAGATCTGCAAGGATCATCCTGGCCCTGCCTAGGACAACACCAAGAATCACACCCTGTGCCTGAGAACATTGACCAAACTCTTTTTGAGCTCAGGCAGGCTTGGTGCTGTGACTTCCCTGGGGAGCCTGACCCAGTGCCTCTGCTGCCTCATGATAACAGCAGTTTTTTGGGTACAAATTCCTGAATCATTGATATTTTTATTAAAATCTTGTCACTCCCCCTGGTTGGTGAGTTACCTTGCATGAAGCAGATTCGTGACTCAGGGATCTTCTTCATCAAGCGGCCCATGAAGAACTCACTGCCAAAATCCTCTGCACGAATGAAGGCGCCATATTTCAGGAAGCCCACCTCGTATGGCGTGAACTCCACCCACTCTGCCAACACATGCACCAAGGTTAGCTCCACTATAGAAAATAGCCCTGCTGCCAGGTTTGGAATGAGCCTCTCAGACATTGGCTCTCACAAGAAAACTGACTCAGGATGTGTCCTGAGCAAACCCTGCCAACAGCCGCTGCTGAACCAGCTATCATACTGTCCCCAGGTTTGTGAAAGAATTTTGTCAGGGCTGGAGAAAATTCAAATTCTTCTTTATATTTAGTGAGTACAAAGTTTTCTCATGGAAGGTGGACTAGAACTCACATTGACTTCTATTGCCTTTAGCCAGCTAAGAGAAACAGAGTAACAGAATAGTTTGGATGGGAAGGACTTTAAAGATCATATAGTTCCCATCATGGGCCAGAACATATACTCAGCAAACTTAAAGCTCTAGTGAATTACTTTCTTGAAGAATTAATATAATCTCTGAGACTTTGTCACAGAATTATGTTGTGTTATTAGTCCAAAGTTAATACCTGAAAATAGACAATTGTATGCCAAGAGATCTTACAAATTATTGAACTCTTGACATGTAAAGAGTAACTGGACATGATACATTTCTGAACACTGCTTCTCTGGGCTTGGAGTGAGAATTTAAAACAATTCATCATTATTTACTGTATCCCCACAGTGTATCTCCCTCGGTGAAAACCTAGTTCTTTTTACAATTGAACCATTACCTCTGAAATCTTTGGTGGCAACTTTGTCCTTGACATTAAGGGCAAGGTAGATGGGCAGTGGGTTCTGACCTTGGTTCACTGCCTGACGTTGATCAGAAAGTCTGTGGTGGCTTTTCTGGATTTGGAAAAAAAAACCCAAAGAGTTAGCTTATAATCAGTTCCTTAAAAACATGAGCTTATAAAGACTAAGACATCATTTTCCTGAATTTGCTCCTAAATTTCCTTCCATGTGCTTGAATAACTGAGGACAAGAAAGCAGGAACAATTTCAGTTAAGATAACCAGCCATGTTCAGCTTTCAGTATACAATGACAGCAGTGAATCACTTCACATTCTGTTCTAGCTTGGTATGGTTAAATGTAAGTTAGAATATACTGCATATCTGGGTAATTCAACTGTTATCGTATACTTCATCTGTTAATGATAAGAGCTCTTCAAGGTAGCACATTAATGATTCTTCTAATCAAGATTTCTTTTTTTAAATACTATATTGAAAGTTAAAATCCACAGAGGAAAAGTCCTTGAGCTGTCCAATACTAATGACTTATACAGGAAATGGAGGTTTTGAGTATACTTCAGCCAAATTAAGTTCTAGCAAATTTTGCTATGTAGCACTGAGGCTGGAAACACTGTGTGGAATATTATATGAAATGAGAATATTTAATATTATCTGTTTCATCTAGACAAAAAGTAAACCATGTTTACATAATTTTGAAATTTTTTTTCAAAAAAAACTTTCAAACTTTTTTCCAGATATCATCAGTCTGGAGAAAGTTTGGAAAGTTTTTGCTTGTATCATTACAATAAAATTAGAAATTGAAGATCCTGGGAGATCAAATTCAAAATAGTTGAAAGGCACTCACTGTAGCTAATATATCTCACTAGCTCTGGATCTATATACTTTCTTATCACTAAGTCACAAACTGCTGAACTTAATGGGTACATCTGCAGTACAATCAAGTTAAGATTGCACCTTGTGCAAATATTGCAGCAGTGGAGAGATAAAAGCATAGGGCCATGAAAAACACCTAAGAACCTTAAAAATTTCTTGCACAGCAGTAGTGTTAATCAGCATTATGCTTACTTTTGAGCTAGTCTGAGCATTTCTGGCACATTCCATCACACTTCAGGCTCCAGTGTAGACATACACTCTGTCTCCAAGATATTAATGTAAATAAGCGGTGTTCTGCCAATGCACCAAGTACAGTGTTACTGACCAGGTGTCTCTTCCTAGGGCTCTAGTTTCTTGAAATAGTTGTAAACATTAATTCAACAACTTTATGAGAAGAAAGATGTATAGACATTACCCCATCATTTAACATGGCTTCAATCATGAGCCCCCACAGATCAATAAAAGATGTTTTATGTCCTGCTTGGGTCCTTTGGCTCAGCTCTCTGTAATAATTCCTCAGACTTTTCAAGCAAAAAGCCCCCATCTTGCACTTGGCTGCTTGCTTCCGTGCTTCAATAATTACTTCCCCAAGATCCTTACGTGACCAATCAGCATCTTCATATAGCTTTGTCATTGTCCTGCAGACAGGAAACACAATGGAATGCAGGGAGAAATTAACAAGATGCTTTTGAAACTCAAAGAAAACTTGAAAACCTTGTAGAGTTTTGGATGCATATAATTTTATCTTTTAGTTACTCTTCTCTTTGAGTTTACTTTGAGCAGAAATGAAAGTCTAAAGGCAACCAGTAAAAAATCATTTAATCTGAGATGCAACAAAACAGCTGTCAATGCTGTTTCTGTCAAACAATAAATAACAATAAAAGATCATTTTCCATAGGATTAAGGATGTTTACACTTCCAATACAGTCACCTCTTTTGGTTAGGGATAGGTCACAATGCACAATAATTCTTTCATAGGTGATTCATGGCCCAAAGATGGAAGCAATAACTCAATTTATCACTTTTACCCTTTCTGAAACTGAGACAGAACATAGGCTTTTCTTAACACAACAAGAGCCAAACAACAGTATCAAAACGATTCCTCACCATGTTGTGCCAGATGAACCACTGATGTATGAAATACAATCCAGAACACGCAACTTTTGGAGACCCAAAATGCTGCCATACATGGCAGTGAGGGCTCTTATACCACACCCTGCAGTGGTCACAGCCACTATAGGCACCTGTTTGACACAAAAAAAGAGCAGAAAGTATAGATGAAAGAGTGGCATTAAGGCACAAATAATGCCAAAAGATTACATCCAGACACTAGTAAGATAAAACACATAAATTAAGAGATAAAGCAACATTTCTCTATACTGTACATCCCTGTGGGATAAACTAGGTCTTGGCACTTCAGAGAGGATTTTTAAGAAACACAGACCAAACTATTGGTTTGAAATGCCTTCAAATAATTCACTTGTAAGCTGAGTGGAAACACAGATTTTGCTCATCTAAATAGACAGTTGAACTCTCTAGCTGAGATCACACTGGTGGCAAAGTGCCCTGGAGGATGAACTGATGTTAACAATCCTCACTCCTTATCCAGATGGAGGTAAAAAAATCATCTCTCATCTCCAGGCTTGAGGGAAAGGAGAGAGAAAAATCCCCCAAAAGTGGCCTTAACTAGTTACCTCATGCTCTTGCAGATCTTCCTCCAGATGAAGAACGTCCTTTAGTGCAGCAGCAACTACCTTCTTTCGGTTTTGCAGGAAATTCTGTTCATCTGTGCAGAGGTCAAACCCCAGGCGAGCATCAAGGTTTCTTGGTCTGAAACACAGACCCTGAGTCCTGAGACCAGGGCACAGATATTGTTGTATTATTAGTCACTGTGGACAACTCCAGCTGTGCTTGTGAGTGTTTACAGACCAGTTTGTGGACAGTATAATGTAATAAATGGGAAAAAAACAGCACCACAGACAGGCCTCTACTAATGCTGTGGCTGAAAATGAGAATGTAAATAGGAAGGCAGAGCAAATCATGACACACTGTCCATTATGGTATCTACTACAGATTTCTGGTTTTATTTGCTCATATAATTTGTTTTTCAAGTTTCAGTAGTGCTGCCATGCATCCTGTAACTAGATACAGGCACTGCAGCTGTGAAATTAGAGAAACAGCTACCATGCCTTGAAGTTATTTTGTTTGTATAATTCAGAAATGTGATTTCTTTGTGGAGCTGCTTTCTCCATCTTTGGGCATAGTAATCCACACAAATCAAGACCTCTTGCTGAGATGCGCTAGCAGCTTGGAAATTTGGAGGACAGGCGACCCATTATTTAATTTGCCATCAATTAAAAAGGAGAGCCTCACAAATAAAAGCCTACAACCCATGATGAACTCACACATCTGCTGCCATCTGAGCCTGCATTGACCGCTGCTGATTTCAAATGAGATTTGTGTAGGAGCAGATGTCCCCCAGTTACAGAATCAGGTCTTGCTGGAGACTCACTTACCATTCATTTGCCTTTGTGTACAAGTCAATTGTCCTGTCCTGAAAATTGCAATACAAACCGTGTAAGCAAGCTCAGGCTGTTACTCCTGCACCTCCCTCCCCCACTCCACCTAGGGCCTAAGTTTCACTATCTTTGAATTCAGCAATGTGGCTGGAGAATCTGGCCAGCAATGGCCTGGACTGTGAGAGACCTTCACAAGTTCCAGCACAATCTGGGTTGAATAAAAGTAAGCCATTCACCCAAGCTAGGTGGGCTTAGGGCTCTTCAGCTTCTCATAGTTTAACATTCATTATTTGGGAAGGTTGTTGAAAGCTGGGCATCTGAACTATACACATATGGACGATCTCGATTTTATCTTCTACTTCAGGCATTCACTTTGCAAATATAAGTCCTAAGTGCCATACTGTTAGGGTGCATACTAAGTTGATAAACATACATATTAGACATGTCCTGAAGAAGTTAGTTTAAACTCAGAACAGGATTTCACAGGGCATGCCTGGATCCACTGCAAAACAGAAGAAAAAGTAACTATTGCATAGTTGCAGAGCGACTGTCATTCACACTTTATACCACAGCATGCTGTGTCTGACAGGAACTGAATCACTGAGCTCTAAGACTAATCATCCGCCGAACTGAGTGGTGTTGGGCTGTTTTCTGTTAAGAAAGACTTGTTCTCACCTCTCCTATTGATATTTTCTCTTGTATAGGAAGCGAGTTCAGAGGTAGAGTCACAGATTCGTTCATGTCCCTTTCATTTTGACTTGATATAGACTGGAAAAAGTGGTAAGAGAAAAATAAACAAGTTACAGATTCTACCAAAAAGAAAAAAAAAAAGAGAAAAAAGGTAAAAGCAGTCTCCCCTGTCTCACATACATGCTCTAACCAATTCCCAGCACACACAGATCTGCACACACACTCAGATCTTGGAGGTCCCCAGTGAAAGAGCTACATGTTAGTGGTGCTCACATACCCTGCTGAGGCGTCTGCGCCGCGGCAGAGCCACAGTGAGCGCCGACTGGTTGTACTTGATGTAGTGGAACCTGGCCGGGGACGTGGGGCACAGGCAGGAGCTCAGTGTGTGCGTCTGGGTTCCTTCATACGACCCGTCCACAGTTAATGCAAACTTTCTCTCTGAAGCAAAGGTGTTCAAACTTAAGCTCTTCAAAAATAGTAGATGATTTGTTTGCACAGTAATGTAATAAATGCTTTCCTAAAGTAACAACATCAATTTGATACCCAAATTACAGGAAGAATAAATAGACTGATTTATCTGAGGGTTTTAGAGATGGTGTACAGAACGTGTCATATAGTGACTATTGATATAGCACCATTGCACTTCCAAATACATGTGATAGCAGATACTATGGTTCTGTTCATCAGATAATGATTCACAGCCAATAATAGTTTGGGGGGACACTCTTCTGAAAGTCTGAAATGTGCAAAATACCATATCATTACACCAGAATAATGTAGTAATATTATATGCTATTTTATTGCTGAGATACTTTGAAAATTTTGGACTTTTGGGAGAAACGTGTTTTTTTTTAATCAGACCACAGTTCTCTTTGATATCAGTTAAATCTCAGTCCCTCTATCATGTTTCTCTTTCCTTCAACCTGTAATATTTCTTTTGAAATATTTCTAGCACTTAAATAATGTCTGATGGTTTTTTTCCTTTCATGCAAAAAGCATCTGATATGTCTGTTGAAGTAATAAAAAGTGGCCTTTATGTAGAAATCAATCCACAAGGTTCAAGGTAAAATATATTCTGTAAAGCTACACACTCCAAAGTATATATTCAGCCTTCAAAAGAATTACCTCACTTAAACATTTTCAGTCACATCTAGCAAACTTTTTCTCTGAGCTCAGCTGGATCATCCAGGTGCTTAAGCAGTGTGCTGGATTGGGGTCATCATGAGATGTCAGAAGAAGATACTTGAAAAATTGCGTAAGAGGCACACAGTTCCACAAGTATGGGCTTGACATGGCAGTGATACACTGCTTTAAGTGTTCAGTAAATGTCTTTCTCAACATACTGTGTCTTGTGTTTCACCCAGTGGCATGTCTTATATTGTTATACCTAAAGTATTCTATGAAGTTAGGAGGTAAAAGAGGCCCAATTCTCATTCTGCCCATTACTTTGTCCCAGAATCCAGAGACAACAGGAGTTACTTCAAGTTTAGGACCCAAAAAACCTCAATTCCTTGCACAAATGCTTTGGAAAATTGTAAATATCTGGCAGGGTGTCACTGCAGAGGAAAATATTTTCTGGGGAAATTAGACCACATGCTCATGTCACCAAATTCAGGAATAATCGGTATATTTTTGATCAACTACAACCATCTCCAGAGGCCACTGGCATCAGTGAGATTTTGTCTTGCATCCTAAATAATTTTAAAACCAGCATATTCAAGTGTGAAACACGGAGTGCTTCTGCCATTAAGCAGCAAACTGATTTGCTCTGTAAGTCAGTGAAAGGCTCACCGATAGTGTCCTTCCTCAGCCTCCCATCGTTCACCTGCACATCCAAACAGGAAACCTCACGGGACTGTAAGAGACAACAGGGCAAGAGACAAAGGCATTCACTGTCAGCAGAGCTCGACCTCATCCACTACACCGACCCATGCCGACAGGGTCTTGGGGCATAGACCTCAGGGGAGAGGTGGTGCCAGCCTGTAAACCTACTACCAGGTCTAGGGAGATGGGATTGGACTTCCCCATAGGAAATAACAATGCACAGAGATGAGGAAAGAGAAGGGATCTGCTCACTCTGCCTGCAGGAATGGCCCTGCAAGGGCCTGGGGGAGGATCAGCCACAGGAGAAGGCTCTCCAAACAGGGTGCCCAGCTCTCCCTGAGCAGAGCTCAGTTTAGGCAGAGGTGAGCACTGGCAGCACCTCACAGTCTTCACTGCTCTAATCTCTTCCCAGCGCAAACTGGGACCACATGGGACAGCCAATGCCAACACCAGCTTTAGGCTGTGTGTGTTGGTCTTGGTCAATGCCTCCATGTCATCACAATGGCCTGCTACCTTTAACACCAGCTCTGCAACAAGCATTCCTATACAGAAGGGAAAAGGATTATGAAATAAAAATTACCACTAGAACTCCATTAGTAATAATGTTTTCAGGAGGATCTGGACTGAAAGACAAAATGGAAAACAATCAATTCAAAACCAGCACATTCTTATTTTACTCTTTTACTGACTCTTCTTGAAGCATTATTTCATTATCTTTTAAAGAAAAAGTCCATCTTTGTACAGGCAGCACAGATAAACAGAATCAGAAATTCCACATGCATATTCAATCCAATTTGCCTCTCACAGGTTAGTCTGAATTTTGCAACATTTGTGGACATCCACCAAACAGAGAAGTTCCTCAGTGTATTAGAGAGGATAATTTTCTGACACACTGAAGACAATGGACACAGATGGCATAATCACACTGTTGCCCAAAATTGTTCGGTTCAAACTGTAGAATCAGAGCTAAAAAGTTGCTGAATCCATCCAACATGTGATAAAAAAAGGGGGGGAAAATACCATTTGCCTTAAAAATCAGCAGCACAAGGACTGATCTACATGTTTATTCTCTCTATAAACTGTACAGTCAGCAAAGAAACAGAAAAAACCCTAGTTATGACAGAGCAAACATCTGGGATCCCACAGTAAAGAGGGGAAACTTAAAACTTCCTCCTATGAGGAATGCGCCTTTCAGCTTGATGAACAGCTGCCATCAGCGATATCTCTATGCTCCCACTAGCATCTGTGCTTGCTTCTCTGTGTGTCTGGATGCCCAGTGTAGATGCATGCATACCAGGCACCACCATGCATTCTTTCTTCATTAAACACTTTACCCAAAGTTACCTTCTGCTCTATTCAGATGTTGGCAGTGTTAGGGGGCTGCAAGTGTGAACTAATTTGTAGCAGTACCCCTGTGTTTCCATCTTACACCTCCAGCTTTCGTCTTACACACCTGCTCTCCATTGTGAATTCAACCTCCAGCTCCTCTTTTCCCTGCAAAAGAAAATTAAGGCAGTCACCACAGCTTGGTATCCTGTGGAGAGAGATACCCTACAGGAATCTGTGCCCTTCAGGGGTCTCTATAAACCTTTTGTTGCTTCACATGCCACAGACTTAATTTTCTTCATGTTGTATCTGTTATACTTCTAGTATCATATATTCCTAGCATCTTATCCACTAATTTAGCTGACTCCTAGTGTAGGCCTTGCAGGACAAATGGAATCCATACTGCAGGGCCTCTTGGTGGCTGCTCCCCCCTGCTCTCTCTTGGCATGTTCTCTACACAAGCATATTCTCACCTGACCACACCCTCTTTACTTTGTCTTTGAATTTTATCCATACCTGTGGATTCAGCTGGAAACTTAGCTGAATGTTTTCTCCAAGCTGGATTTTGGAGACATCAAAGAAAACAGTGAGGAGATGGTCATCTTCAGTTACTTTGTCCTCATCACAAACTTTAAGCTCCAGAATGTTCTGGGGAAAAAAATAAATAAATATGAAGGGTTTAACAAATATAACATGCTACATATATTTCATTTTAGCAGAAGAACCTTGGGAAAGAATGAAAAAGTAGAAATGTTGCAGTTGCTCTCTGTGTACTCTATTGACTGTGCAGGCAGATACAGTCTTAGCAAACCATCAAAATATAAATAAGTACAGTAAGAGAGTGCAGATACTGCACAAAGGATCTCAGAAGGACCATATGGTGTGCTTGTTATCTGGTAAGAATAGCTGTTGGAGGTGTCTGGAGCAGTCTTACCTTAACCTGGCTCTGAATCGTGAAGTGGAAGGTCTCGTTCCATGTTGGGTTCTTGCTGTTCTGGACAGTCTTGGTGCGGAACTGCTGCACTGAAGCTGTTGGCAGGCTCAGGCTCACATAGCAATCAGACTGACTTACTGTTGAAGACAGGAAAAGCAGGAAAGCAGTGGTCCAATGCAACAATCTAGTCCCCTGTAAGGTGGGCATTTCTAAGCTCTGTACACAAAGCAGTACATAGAATTCAGGCCTGGCACTAGCTAAGATACCATCAAGCTGCTGCTAGAAAACCATCTTGCTTTACTATTGTGAAGGCCTGTAAGTGTGTTCTTCTTAAGAACTACTATTTTATAAGTCCTGTGGAAAAAAAAAAATAGACATTCAAAATACTCAGTTGTGTTGCTGAAGTGCCATCCATACACATAGGGGCACACACAGAGTAGCTTCACAGGGCTGGCCACCGTGGACATTAGCAGCTGTGACAGGGGCTGCACATGGACAGAGCCCAGCTCCTACACACTGAACTTCCACAGGTAAGCATGAGCATGACTTTATATGTCTAGAGTAGGTCTGGCTGTAAGTTCTGTCTTGTCTACTTCCTGAGCATCCTTTCTTTCTTCTAGGACCTCTGACTGCCAGTGCAGAGGAGGCAAGAGCTTGTTGCATTTAAGGTTCCTATGAAGCCAAATTTCTGTCACAGAAGGCACATCTTCTACCAAGGCACCTGATTTCAGTCTGCTTTTTTCCCTTATGAAAGTTAAAAAAGGAAACACTCAGCAACAGAGTTTTTCAAGAAAATATAAAGAAAAAAATTCAAGAAAAGAAGATTAATCACCTGTGGAGATGAAAATATTGAATTTAATCTTCTATGAAGAAGATTATAAGAAAAGCATTGAAATGTCAAACAGTTTGATGGATGACATTTGCTTTGAGAAGCAGCTGTACTGGAGCAGAGTTTTCAGCAATAAAGCTGTATTTAAAATATGTATTGCCTAATGTCACTATTTTCACCTACATCTCTGTGCCTCAGCCAGAGTGGCAAAGGTATTTGCAACACTTCATGTACAGGTGGAAGCTTGTCTGTTCTTCCCGGCCCAGAGTGAGCTGACATCGCTTCTTTGCACAAAATTGCATTGCTCTGCTGTTTCCATTCGGGGCATGTACAGGTCGTAAAGTTCACCTGTTAATTTTAATGTTTCCAGATGTAGGCAGGGCAGCTTCAGTGCTTTTATTTTCCTTTCTCAGCTGAAGTGGCCAGTTGTAAAGTGCAGCTTCCCACCTGAACTCCACGTAGGAGCTTTTAGTTGGAAGGAGTGGTTAGCAGCAGTCTGCAGGGCTTGCATATCAACAAGCACTTTCATTCTGAGGTCAGAAAAATCTACTGGCAAATATATTTGTCATCATTATTAGGAAATAAAAAAGCAAGCATGAATCATTAGATTAACGATCTTGTGGACCCACACTCAAAAGTCAGGGATGGTCTCCCTACAGAACATGATCTCTTAGTTAGGGACAACAACCTACACAAGTGCCAAAGATAGCATGGGGAGCATTGCCATAAATGCCAATCCCATTAGTAGAATTATATTTCTTCTTTTGGTGATACCACATACTCAAACATTCCTGCCATCACATAGCAGACACACCTTCATCTGAACAGCATCTGAATAGGCCTAACTCCTGTCACACTTCGTTTTACTAGCAGACTTGACTTTGGGAAACACAAAATAATTGACTTGACGCCCCACGTGTAACTCAAGAATTAACAAATCAGCCCTTTTTTTTGCCCCTGATTTCTCTGAGGCTTAAGTAATCTTTTCTGAGTAACTCTGAATGAAAGAAGAGTAACTTTGACTGATTAAATAGTTTTCATATATATTACAATATATGTTTTCTTAAAAAAACATCAAAACACATAGAAATTAGCTGAGCTTCTAACAATTCTAATAGCTCCCAAAATTCTATGTGCATAAGGAAATGTCCCTACAAAAATCTTTTTTGGTGCTTGGGAAGCCCTGACCCATATTAGCACAGATTGCTGTTGGCTCATGTCACCACTAGGAGAAGGATCAGAAGGATCCAAATGGGTAAGTCTATGGGTAGACCAAAGTTCATTTCATTGGCATTTCCCAATTAGTAACACATCCTCTGATTTCATCTGTTGCAAAGAACTCAGTAGTATTTTGAAACTCCATCAATTGTTTCTTATCTGTAAGTGGTCACTGTCTGCTACTGCATGTATCATCCACCTTTGAGAAACAACTACCTGTCAGACAGCAGAGCCCTGACTTCTCATTTAACCTCTGACTTTCTCGGGGAGATTTCTGACAGCCACTAAACAAGCATGCTTCCCTCTTCCCTGCTGTAAAATGCATTTGCTGATGCCTTTTGCACTTCAGACGTAAGTAACCTAATTACCTCTGTAACCAAAGTAACCTAAGTAACCTCTGTAACCTAATTACCTCTTGTTTGTAAATTATTTTCCAGCTGTTAAGAGGGAGGCATTTACAACACCCAGGAACCTTTTTTACACATCTTGGACACCTCAGGCTGGTGTTCTGCCTGACCACCTCCAGTTATAAGCAGGTGTGTGAGAGATGGCACTTCGCTGCCTATCCTGTGCCCTGTCTGGTGGGTCTCACTGCAATATCCCTCTGCCTTTGCATGCACACACACAAGGCTCCCACTGCCAGCCACGTGCGAGCAAACCCCCACCACCCTGTACGTCAGCACATCGTCAACACATAACTACAGCAACCAAGCTCTGACAGGATACACAGAGCACAGCATCACACCAGGGACCTCTTGGGTCCCTCCCCTCCACCACGACACATTAACAGCTGTCAAACATGCTTGGGATGGCAGCCATGGTATTCCTGTGAGGCAATATCCGGCCAAAAGAAGGTGTGGCAGCAGGTATTTATGAAAGCATGGATTCCTCCTCTAGTTATTACACTAAATGTCTAATTATCTTCCAGGATAATAGCAGGCAGGACTGGATCTTAATTGTGTGTAGGAAGCATTACAACGACATGACCCATGCTAAAAAACAACATTGCCACAGTCCCATGCTGCATCCCAAACAGCAGGACACCCACACATCTGGCTCAAGCTGAAATCTCATCTGCCTCATCAAGAGGTCAAATTTAAGCAGGGCTCAACCGAACGTTTTCTTTTTAATTACATCTCCTTTTTTAATGTTAACAGATGCAAGCTTCAGCCCATCCGTAATCTGGGCAGAAGCCTCAAGCATCCTTCTCCTTATGGACTGCCTTTAGTTCCTCACTGTTTCTGGGAGGTAGATTTTTCATGATACTTAAGGTTTAGTTTTTTCTGATTGTGCTGCTGAAAGGACCTGAACCAATAATGTGGTCTCTAACCTTGTTTGCCCAGAGCATCTCCTTGACCTGGTCTTCCTGCACTTGGATCCAGTCAAGTCACAAAATATAAGCTATCAACACCAGGGGAGAGGAGAATTTTTCTTCTTTTATGCCCACTTCATAGCTAAGTAGGTACCTGACTAAGGGCAGGGGGACAAGTCAGCAGCGCTGTCTTCCAGAGGGCAAAATACTAGATAATTGATGGCATTGAAACTTTTAATACTATCTTTTAAATAGGAATGTGGGCTACTTCTGTGGCCTTACAGAAGGCAATTTACAGGCAGGCTTATCAGAATTTGTTCTGTCCAAGGAGATCAGTTCCTGTCCCCAGGGATCATTCAGTATTCATCTTCTAATAGGTAAACTTCAAGAAAAAGCTTTCACACTTTCTCCCACCCTCCCCTTAACTCTGGGTGGAGCACGCTACAAGTATCCCTAAAACTATATTTATGTAATATCATTTACATCCCTCTTTTTAACACACCTTTGTTGAGATATTGCTAAACAACCTTACTTGTTTGTCTTTATCACTCCACATCCTCTGATTTTATAATCATATTTCATGCAGCACCTAGGACAATAGGCTGCTGGTGTGTAGTTGCAACTGCTTAAATGGTGAAGTAAGAAATAACAATGAAACAATAACAACAGAGCAAGAACAGAACACCAGAGGAAGTCTACATGTTCCTGCAATAAATATCATGGTAGAACACAGTTCCTCAAACAATAATGTATTTTACTGACTATAATTTTTTCCTGGATCTCAAGGGACTTTAATATGAATTGATCTCATATGTGGCAGAATTGCTACTGCAATTCTGTAAAAAAGTTTTGTTGAAAATATAAAATATAGTTAATCGTTTTATAAAATATAGTACCCAAATTTGTCTTATATTAAAGAAATCCAAAACTTGAAATTTCCAAAATTAAAAAGCATAGTTAAAATAAAAAACTATAAAAGCTTAGAAAAATATCATTTTCTTACTAAGAAAATAATGAAGAATATTTTTAACTCTATACTGGTCAAGGTCCATTTAGGCAAGGGCCCACATTCAATGTGCACTGAGGGGTCTTGGGCATTTTCAGGAAGCAGAGAATGATGGCTTAAAATTCCTTAACTTAGTATCCCCATGCAGTAGCCTACTTTCACATTCTTTAACCCTTAACACTTTTGTTTCCTTGCTTTTCCATTTGTTAACACCACTTAAAGACTTAATTTCTCTGCAGCATCTTGGTTTTTAGTCCCCTTGCCCACTTTTTTCTGGGAAGGAACTTGGTCTTATCAAGGATGGACATCATGCCTCACATTTATAAATGGGTGTCTAAGGAGAGTGTAAGAGGGAAAACATAATTTACTGCTCTCTCAGTCCTCACAATTTAAGATATAGAGACTTCCTGAGCCTACTTTAACTGGATTTTCTTTTTTCTTCTATGAACTTGTCCAGACTCTGCCTGCAACCTGCATAAGCTTTGGCATTCATGATCTCCTGCCATGGGGAACTCCCAGGCTGAACCACAAAAAGCCATGTCCTTCTGTTTGTCCCAGAGCTATCGTGGTTGCCCAAGGTGAGCAGCTGATCTTGAAATTTGCAAAATCTCAGGAGACAAAGCTGTGTATTTAAGGGTGGGTTGGATTGGTGCACATCCAAGGCTTGCCCCATTAGGGAATCAGGATGCTTGCGGAGGACACACCCAAATCTGGGAACTGGCAAGCAATCACAGGTCCGGGAATATCAAGAAGCCCAATGGGCCTGATGAGCTTGTGGGTGTGCTCAGTGAGAAAGGGGAATGTGAAGAACACAAACAAGGCACTAAAGTCACATGTGTTAATAATGATATCAGATATGCATTAATACACAAGTGGAAATTTGTGTTATAAATTACACACTAAGGGATCAGTGGGAAGGGTGCACTAAAAAGATTTGGGGTTTAAAAAGCAGAAGGAAACCCTTTAAATCGTCTTAGTTAAAAGTACTCTCTTATGCACTGAACTCCTATTAAAGATCTTTTACTATCTATTACATAAGAAATGGTAGTGATGTTTTGAGATTCTCTTGTTACGGATTAATTTTCCCATCTCTATTACCTGGAAAACAGAGCAGATAGACCAATAATAAAGGTAACCTGCAGCACCAGGTTGGGAGACCTTTTAAGCACTAGATGAGTATTAAACAAAGTGATCTGAAAACTCTACAGAAACTTAGTGCAAGGTTAGGCACAATTGGCAAGAGATAGAAGAAGCCAATTTAAAATGTCAAAAATCAGTAAGGTGAATCAAAAGTAGGTGACACTTGCAATCTTGCTCTATCTATAAAACTTTGCAAGAAAGAGAAAGTAATAAAAACAGGGCTGAGAAAAGGAAGAATGAGAAAAAGTATTAAGAAAATGGTCCTATACAGAAGTCCACTTTGGTGGTGATGGAGGACATGTGCTTCTGAGTTGTAAGACTGCGTCAAGCTAATCTCTAGAGAACTGTAAAGATGACTGAATCAACTCAAAAATACTCCCCTGGTTTTACAAAAACCAGCAAAATTTTGTTTGCATTTTTTTATCTCAAGACTCCCGTTTTGCTGCTTCTCAGTGGAAGTCCTATAAAGTTATGGACACGCAGCGTGCATTAGCTTTTACATTGTCAGAAAAGCTAAGCAGAGGTTAAGTTAATTCATTTAAGCTTTTGAAATATAGGTTTCTTTTATATTATAAAGATCCTGTCATTGAACTCTGTGACTTCTGTACATCTGGCTGCATAGAAAAATAGGTCCTCAAACAGTTTAAATGCAAATCTTTCTGATAAATACAGCTAAAAATTTTCACACTCAGTAAAATTAAATGTTACTGGAAATAAGCAGCTTTCAGTCAAAAATAGATTCAACATTGAAATAAATAAGCAAGGCAGTGCTCCCTGACTGGTATGATTTTCTTTTCTGACACAATGAACATCCATAACAAATATTCACCTTTTACAAGTGCGTGTCCTCATTTTTTTACGCAAAATTTTTTCCCCTCCAAAATCACCTGTCACACAAACTTCTCCTTTAGAAAGCTCTATGGGGTGGTGGGACATGGCTTGGACTGGGAAGCAGAAAAGGCTGAGCATTTCACTCCCTGTCCCATGCCCTGGAAACTTTCTAATATTGAATAGGACACCATCAAAACAAAATAAACTCCATTCAGAAAAAAAAAAAACAAAACAGCCTAAGCATGAAAATGAAAAGCATTGATCTAGATGAGAAAAAGGTTGAAAGGAATGTTGGTAAGCTCATTGTAATGCAGACCTCTTAATAGAACATAATTATCTAAGGGAGATAGCTAAGGGTTACAATTTTTCCACACCTCTTTTTTCAGCTCAGTGTGCATGTTTGTACATTCAAATAGGTTTTAGTTGTAGGAAGGGATTTTTCTCCAGACTATAACTGAGCTCCAAATATGCTTTCCATGCTGTAGAAGTAGTCTAATCAGAAGGTTCATATGGATTCTTCTTCCCCATACATTCATCAACACAAAGCATCTTACTGCTCTTCTCTAAAAATCAGAGTGAAAAACTCTTCCTCACATATCTTTGGTCTCTGTACAAACTGTTGCAGAACTTGAAGCAAATAATTATGGAAAGGCACAAAAACATCTTGTCCTGGATCTTTTTAAGTGAACAACTTTAGCTTGGTCCTGCTCATATAGAAACTTTCTGCACTCAGACCTTTCTATGTGTATAAATGAACAGATGCAAGACAATCAGCCCTCTTCTCAGATAGGAGGAGGTGGTTATCATTCAAGCCATTTTTTCTAATGTTTCACAGTTCAGATATTTATGGACCATTAATAAATATTTGCATAACTGTAATTCCTGGGCAGTTTGTAAAAGTTTTTAAGAATAGAAAAAGCTAACTGTGAGCCATGTTTAGGCATGTGAGCCATGCCTTTTGCTGAATGAAATTTGATAATCCATAAGAGGTGCCAAGTGTGCGGTTCTGAGCTCACATCAAATATTCTTTGATAGGCCCGGGGTTACACAGGCTGGACATTTCTGTAAGAAGGAACCATGGAAAAAAAGTTCTTATTGCAATCTTTCCTGTGAATAAAAGAACATTTATTTGCAGATTCAGATGTGAAATATTTTATGCAATCTGTGCAAACATGTTCTGCATTACAACTGGTGGCTAGACTTCAGTGTTATATGGACAAAGTTAAAAGAAAAACGTCTTCTAACTGTGTTGCCTCATCTTCGGCATACCAGCATCACACATCTTCTATCTCTCTCCTTTTAAATGTAGTCTGTAGTGTTTGTGACACTTGATATATTCAGAGTAGTTTTACAAGCATGAGGATGCTCCAGGGGTATAGCCAAGATACTCACACAAGTCTGCTTTCCTGGCATTTTTCATCTGTATGATTTTTACGGTGAGCAAGTTGCATGGAGACGGTTCTGTCTGTTGAAAAGCACACAAAATGCATGGGATGAGAATGCAAAAAGGAAAAACAGAAGTATAGCATGAGATAGAATTGAATTAGTGTTTCAGTTCCAAACAACAAAAACATTTCTGAACTGAGGTTCCTCCTTGTGCATTGCCTTCTTCCCAGAAGGTTTGTGACCACAGACAAGACCTCTGACGTCCTCCCTTGTCCATTCTGAGAACACTTGTGGTAAACCTTCAGCTTGAGGTATCTGACACTTACAACCCAATCTCATAGAAAGGTGTGATAAAGAACCTTGCTGTGTTATTAATACAGCTGACACACATCTTGGTCTGAGAAAATTCACAGGATGTCATATATATCCATTATATTTCACAACGAACAGCAAACAATCTAGCAGGGCAGGAATTAGTAACGATATCATGGTGTAATGATGCTGCACATCAGTTGATTTATAGCTACATAATTACATTCTTCTGTCTGATATAGAAATAGAAGTGCTGGCTTTTAAAAAATGAGGACCTGTAAAGCGCCTTCCAGAGACTATCCCAAACTTCTCAGGAGGAGTGAGTGAAAGGCACAAGTCTGTAGTTAATTACTTCTCTGTGAATAATTCAGCTCACTCAATCTTCCTTTAAGCAAAGCTCTGAGGAATATATCAAAGGAAATATTTGCAGCTTTTGGTACCTAAAGGGGGCTTTTAAACAAAAGGGAGAGTGACTTTTTCCACAGCTAGTTATAGGATGAGAAGGAATGGTTTTAAACCAAAAAAGATATTTTGATCAGATATTAGAAAGAAATTCTTTACTCAGAGGTGCTGAGGCACTGGAACACTTTGCCCAGAGGAGTTGTGGGTGCCCCATCCCTGGAAGTGTTCAAGGCCAGGTTGGACGGGGCCTTGAGCAGCCTGGGGTAGTAGGTGATATCCCTCCCCCTGGGGCTGAGGTTGGAGCTAGATGATTTTTAAGATTCCTTCCAACCCAAGCCTTTTTATTATTTTGGGAAACCACCTAAACATAAAGGTGGCTACCAAAAGACACTTAACAAACCTGAAGGTTGTTTCCTGTGAGGAAACAACACACTACCTACAGAGCAGGGAGTATCACTGCAACAAATACATAGATCAGTATATAACAATACATTACCATTCATTCCCTTATGCCCAAAACCTGCCACACTTTTTAAGAAAGCTGTATTTAACATCTCACATAGTATTAGTTTTCTTACTTTCCCTATGCATTAGTGATAACTCCTTATTTTTCCTCAGTGTGTTGTTTTGCCTAGCCCAGTTAGGTGGAAGCAAAAAGGTATTTTTTAAAATTAATTGGGAATCTTCAAAACAGTAAATTACTACATCAATAAAGTTTTTGCATTTCTGAAGGCCAAAACACAAACTAGTCACAAAACCCAGTCAGAGGGAAACCCTGCTTTGCTCAGGATAATTCTCAGAGCTGAAGATACAAGAGGTGAAACATCCCCTCCTGGAGCAGGTCCCCTCTGCCCCCAAGGCAGCCTTCTCAGCCCATTGCAGAGCCTCCTCTTGCCTTTTCTTACCTGGCTCTTGCTGTAGAACAGCCCCATCGTGGTCCTTTCCTGTCGGAGCCAGGTGTGAAACGTGCTAGTGGATGTGTCCGTAGGAGTCTCCGGCAGGCAGCTCCGTGTGCTTTAAGCGGCCAGGAGCCGGCAGGCAGGTGTGTGAGTGCCTGACTCAGCGCAGCCTCACCCCGCCACCACCACCTGAGCAATCCCGGCTCCTCCTCCTCTTCCTCCTTCTCTCTGCCCGGGAGCGGAGTGCGGGCTGCACACCTGCACCAAAGTCTCTGCCTCTGGCGCTACAGAAGGAAGGTCTCCGCATTTATTGTGAGAGGGAAATGAAGACTGAAAAGTGATTTTCCCTTCAAGGTTACAGGCATTGAACAAATGGTTTACACTTTTAAGCATCCTCATCACTTTTTTGAGGAGGCCACAATGCTCTTGCCCACAGGTGAGCTGTCAACCTGCAGTCCCTTGTGGGGTAGTGACTGGCAGCAGCCCGGGACCAGGACTTTGGCCAAGGGCATCCAAACAGACCAATGTGCATACAAAAGCCTTTTTATAGCTTTCATTGCTTTTAGGGAGTCTGTGTTCTTTGCTTAAAGACACATATGGAAGAAATTTTGTCATCTCCATCTTACCTTCCATTTTGCTCTGTTCAGGCAGTAAATTGTCTTTCAGCCAAGCAGATATTGCACTGACAAATACTGCATGAAACAATTCTCCAAATCACCTATGGAACCTGTGAGAGAGTTTCCCTTGTAAAAAAAAGCTTTAAAAGCTCACTTACTTTCTCAGACATATTGTTACTTTGTGCATCTGAATTAAAATGCTTCTGTGAGCGACCGCTAAGAGGATATATTTGGGAGCATGAAATAAATGTTGAAATCAATGTTAACTACTCCTCACGTTCTCACATACTCTTTATGTCTTCACATTTATAAGACTTCACTGCACAGGACACTACACAGCATGTGAGGTGGTCCCTGCCTCATTGATGGAGTAGACAAAATTATTACACAAGAAGTAAAAAAATGGGAGTTTGGATTTTGGATTTGTCTTTTAAAATCATCCCTGCTATTTTAAAAATTAACAGATCAGTCAATTTCAAAATAATCTCATTTCACTTTACAATGAATTGAGAACCCATTGATAAAGGTAGCTTCAATGACATGACATAATTTTATTTCCTAAAATATTTGGCACTTTAAGACATTCTAACCTAAGAACTAGATGTCACCCAGACAAATTTTGAACACATTAAGGATGGGCAACTAACAGATCACAGAAGCAGCAGTAAAAGAAAGTTAACCCAAAAGGAAAATATTCCTAGAGAGATGGCAAAAGCTCGATTACAAGCCTGCATGTTTTTATCAGTCATCCTGAATATCTTGAAATTAACAATTATTTTTATATGTATAACAATCTCTATTGGTACTGTGTTTTAAAAAGACAATATTGAAACACTGGGGAAACTGGAGAGCTTGCGTAGTAGGAACTCTCAGAGAGGGAAAGGCAGCCAGCAGGACACAAAGAAAAGCAGCATTAACCAGTTTCAGGCCGCATATTGCACTTACCTGGCTTTTTTCCATCCTGTTGTTGAGCAAGTTTGCCCTGTAAAACAGATTGAAACATCTTCCATCCTACTTTGTTTCATTTCCAGCAAAAAGGTCTAGGAAACCATGACAGTAAACTGAAAGATATCTCTAGAAAGAACCCAGAAGCATCCCATGAACTAGCTATTCTAGTGTACTGAAGCAGAACCACAATTACAGCTGCCTCACACTTGGAGGGACAATAATCTAGATTTAAACTTACAATATTGAACCCAAAATCAGGGTTACACTGTGCTCTTTCAAGAGTTTTGGGTATATGAGCACGATGAACATGCTCATAAGTGAAAAACATTGCCCTCTCATTCTCCCCCTCCACTCAAATGGCTCTTAGATGGCCCATCAGATGGTTAATTTTTTAGGAATAAATCAAATAATCCTTTTCTACCATTCATTACCTAGAACTTCATTCTATATGAAATAAATTGTCGTTTCTGATGATAGTCAAGACTATCCTGATCTCAACACTAACTCTGCCCTGCTGACTGTCTGAATTTCCTCACAACAGTGGAAATCTTTTATTAACAAAAGGAAGCTGATCCAAAACATTTTCTGAGCTCCTGTGACTAATCCTTTCATGAATCACAGCTCCACAGTGCAAGGCTGATGTTGGGAAAGACTGAACTTGTGATCTGCCTGTTGGAGAGTTGTGAGAGAAGTCTTGGCAACTAGAGTACCCTAGAAGACCCTAGTCCCCCTGGAAGACCTCTAGGATTTTTGATAATGAGAAACCAGTATCTCAGAACAATCCCTGCAAAGACCATTCTTCTGTAAGTGTTGAACAGGTGTGAAAGCTATGAAAGGGTCTCTTGCATTGCCCTATTCTGCACAAACAGCTAGCAGCCATTTTCCATCTTAGGAAACATTGAGAGAAATCACAAGGTCATCCTTCAGGAACAGTGAAGGCAGGTAAAGATGAGTGAGACAGGACAATCAGCAGAAGCTCCAAGAGAAAAGTGAAGGAAAGTTGGGAAACGCGTCTGTTGGATCGGCTACTGCTTAGGCTAAATCTAAATGGTTCTGGGAACAGCAGCTCAGAGAGGACATGTTTGATCTCCTGAAACAAAGATGATCTAATTCAGGGGTAATTCTTTATTGATGGTGAAAAGTGAATAAATTTTAACAACACTGATACTAACTTCAGAAACTTATATTCAAAGACTTGTGAAGACAGTTAAATAAAAAATCTCATAGCAGACAGACAATCAAGTCAGAGAGGACAACCTTCAATAATTAAATAAGCAAGAGCAGCCCAATGAATTAGTTATTTACAAAAAAAATTACCATTCAAGGGATTGTTGTCCTGTCACACAGAAAACACACCATATAAATACTCTTTTGATACAAATTTTAATATGCCACATAATTCATTATTATCTTCCACAACATTATAATAATTTATATTGAATATATGTAACAATTAGTAATGTAACTTGGTAAAAAAACTAAAAACAAATTTACTGCTTTGAAGTTTGTTTTGGACTAAACCACTGGTAAATTCCAATCTGTTTGTCTGAAGAGCCATGTAAATAGGGTGGAGTCCAGAATGTCCTTAGGATGATGTGATTTCCACTGCAAGTATCACTGTTAAGAATCAAACATCTTGACCTCACCAAAACACAGACAACCCAAGAAATACCACGTGAAAGACTGAAGATAGTGTGTGGTGGCTAAAAATTCCTCTGCTTCCTCCGTGCCACTGCCAAGCGCAAGGCCTGAATAATCAACTTCTCATTGTTCAGGACGTTGTAATCTGTCAGTTTCACCAGTTTGTCAAAATTCTCTTCACTGAAACACACCTCTCTTGTTGTAAATGGGGAGAGGATGCTGGAGACATCAACTTTGCCTTCAGCCATCTCTTCAGGACTCCTTTCCACACCTAAAGGGACAAACCACAGGGAGATGCACCAATAAGTCTTTATTGCAGTATGTGGCTCCTATCAGTATTTACATAATTACAGGTAGAAAAGGGAGACTTGGAAGGAAAGATATAATTTGCCAGAGGCAAGTAAAAGTACTGTGCCAGTAGCACTGTATTCTTCAGCCTCTGGATCAAGCCTCTGTCCAAATATGATTTTACATCATTTGACATTTACATCACTCAAACAGCTTGAAGTTAGAAGAACATTAGCAGCAGCAATGCTAGACCACTGCTGGGACAACATAGACTTTTTTACCCAACTAGAAAAGCACAAGCAAAAAGGAAAGCAGATACTCTTATACTAGACAAAATAATAGCCACCTCACTGAAAGATCAGGAGAAATAATTGCACTCAGACAGAGGACATAATTCAATTAAAATCAAAGATCTCTGCCCACTCAAACCTCAGTCTCAGAGATTACTTTTAAATATGTGTTTCACATGGGTTTCACACCAAAACCAGCAGAAGGTTTTTCCTTGTCTTTTTTGGAAGCAGCAGCGCATGACAAGTCCATGTCTATAGAGTAAAACATCTTGTGTTGAGAACCTACCCCTCAAGGTGTAGAAGTATCAGAATTTTTGCTTTCATACTACCTCTTGTGAAATAAGTGCCTGCGTTTTAAGAATCTCAAGTGCTTTAAGAGAGATTCTGGAGTTCATATAGTTCAGATGTCCTGAGACAGAGCAGTTATTTTTTTCAGTGATGAGACCCATGCTGGCATTGGAAAGGTCAGAGATGACAGTGACAGACACATTAGATATGAAATTGAAAGAATTCACTAGGAAAACAACTTTTTATTAAAACTGCTATCACAGATGACTCACCAGGAGCTTTATATTTCTTGAAAGTGTCATTTACTAGGGGAAAGAAAAGCACTGTTGGAGCTTGTGGACTGTCAGCCTCTTCAAACACATAGCATTCCTTCAAGTTTTCCCTGTCTTCCTCACTTATCTCAATTTTGGGAAACGGAATTTCTTGCTCCAAGAAGTACTTCGCAATCTGATCCAGAGGCTGGATGAAAGAAAAAAGATATATATAAAATGAATACAATCAAAACTGATACAGAGACCTGGATATTTTAAACTGCAGCAGCTAACAGGAATATCCCAAGGTTTGAATCTCCCTCTGTCAAGATATTAAATTTCAGATGGAAACAATCATAACCACACCAGACATTGCAGCTTATCTTACTTTCCACATTGCTTTAAGCAAAACAAGAAAACGGTCACTGTCTCTGAACTTGAAAATTAATCCAAAACCCACAGGTCTGATTTTATGATTCCATTGAAAGAAGTTCATAAGGGGAAGGCAAAGAAACTACAAGAATGGAGAAGGAACACATCAGTCCAGATGACTCTGCATCATTGTCTTAACTTCTTCATTATTTACCACTTTCCCAGTCTGTCCTCTGCATAATTGATGTTCCTTGATAATGACTCCCTATTAATAAACCCACTTACCAACATATTTTGTGACCTCATAAAAAATGTTAACAGCTATATTTACTATAAACCTATGTTTATTTTTGTATTATTATCATTATGTATGCAACACTAACATACTATTTTAAATTATGAATCAATCTGGCATTAGCCCTACATTTCCATAGGAGTGGTATGAGATATAAAGGCCAAGACAGGTTTTCTCATTTAGTCAGTTAAAGTGTTTTCAGGGATTTCCATTGCCTTTGTAATTTGTTCGGTACAAGGATAAACAAAATCAGTAGCAGAGTTTCAGACTACTCTATCAGTTTGTAATATAATCCAGAATATAATCCATCAGTTTTTAAAAACTACTGGATCCATTGCAGTGAAGACCTTGATGATTTTGAAATGCCTATATCCATCATCATTTTCTAATATCCTTTTTAGTTACTGAGAAATCAATTGCCTAATGATCTAAATAATAAATTAGATAATAATAATCATCATCATCATCTAATTCACACTCCAATACTGACCAATTGGTAGAGACCAAAAGACCATGAAGGAAAAAGATTTCAGATACCATGGCTTTCCTTACCAGTGTTTGGGACCCTCCGCTGTAATTCAAATGGAGGATGACATCGACCTCCCTCTTCGATCTCAAAAGTGGTGGGTAGCTGGTATTAATGAAAAAGCCAGTATCAACCAGGGAGAGCTCACTGTCTGCTGTTTCCATCAGTTTATTTGGGAAGGAGTCTATCACTGTGTCTGAAACGTAATTATTTCTCATTACTACAAATAAATCACAAGAATGGATTTCTCCTCTGAAGGGAGGTAAAGAATAAAGAATCAAGAATTTTGTCCTCACTCTAGCTGTACTTATTTACAGGAGTAAGTGACATGCTACTGCTTTTTCCTTCCCCCTTCCTGAGCGCCTCATGTTGCTTTAGCCCTAGAGGGGTGATCTCTCGTGCTGTCTTAGGCTGAGCTCACTTCATCCACAGGAACACAATCCCCAGACAGCCAGATACAATTTCACTTTTGAACACCTCCCACCAAAACTGAAATGCTGTTCAAATCTGGCTTTCATGTTTTCCATTTTTAAATGGAGAAGTGGCATTTCAGAAGTCAGTCTCAGCTATTTGTTGGAAATCCTAAGTGAATTCTGAAACCTAAACCTTCTTAGAATATTACTGAAAAGCATGCTGGTTTACTGTGCCTTTCCAGGTAGAAAATCCTTCACTCTCCAGGTACTTGTTATGCAGCTGGAAACCTCTGATAAAATTGGGATACTGTGCAATGGTTGGACGTCCTGTTAAGACATCTCGCAGAGTGGAGGAGAAGACACTCGAGGGAGTGAAAAGACACGTGTCTACTTCATAGGGATTCACAGACAGAAAGGGTTCTTCTGCTACAAGATGGAAAGAAGACATTTTAAGTTTAGGATAATTTTCTGAAATGACCAATATTTTGAAAAATGGAGTGACTAATAATGACAGGTATCATCATCCCCCACTCCAAAGTTAATCAAACATAGTTATAAGCCCTTAAGTCTATGCCACCAAATAAAATTCAGCATTAGACAGTGAATTAAATGACCAGCTACCTGCAGGCAGCAGGCTGCCAGGCAGTAAGGATCACCTTCCACTCTAAGCTTCCTTTAATGATGCCCAGCTCTACTGTAGCATATGGTGGAGGGGAGAGAGCAGTCCCAAAATATACAGGAGACCTGTCAATAGGACACCTTCAGAATGCACATGAGTGTCACCCAGCCTCAGCATCAAGTTAGGAGACCAGTCACTACAGGTTCCCTGCTCAATTAACAGCAAGAGCAAGCTTTCCCCATGGGTAGTTCAGTGGAGAAATCAGCCCTCTGCAAGAGCCATTTTCTCTACCCATATTATTACTGGCCAAGGAGGAGCATATCCTAATTTAACAATCTCAAGATGTGTTTTTGATACAACATGATTTCTATATGTCTGATAGAGACTGGTTTTGTGTCTCTATGACCTTCAGGAAAAGGTACAGCTTTTATACAGCTTTTCCAAAGAAGCTCAATTTAGTTTTAAATCAGGCAGAAAAAAATTCTTAGTTGGCATCTCTGCTTTTCTTTCCTCATCTTTTACTCTCTGACTTAGACAGCATTTCTTTATGTATTAGACATCTTCACAAAACACCAGTAGTGAAAAAAACTTTAAGTCTCACCTATATCTTTTACTCTGTCTCTGGTCCACCTGCACCAGAAATCTTCTGAATCAGCAGCCAAATTCCAGACATACATCACATCTATGGAAAATATACTACTCCACATGCCTATAACGTGAAAGAGGAATAGAAGCTGATTGATGGAGTGGCCTTGGAAGAATCTTAATTGATACATACCTTCAGTTCTTCCCATTGGATACTTCCTTTCTGTCTGTACAGATGCCTTTGTGGGCATACTTCATGAGTACATCCTTGCTAGTGTAAACTCACACCTGCTCAACCTGTCTGCTGGTGTCTTCCCAGTGGTGTTCACCACAGACCATGTGCTTGCCCATAACAGCTGTCTCTCCAGTAGACCAGCTTTCCCCAAGGCAACAGTCACCTTGCATATAGCAGATCCGAGTCTCTGAGAGCTGCTTCACCATCCTTCCCATAAAGAATTGACTTCCAAAGTGCTCTGCACGAATAGATGCTCCGTACTTCAGCAGACCAACTTCATAAGGAGTGAACTCCAGCCACTCTATGGCAACAGCAGCCAGACCATGAAAAAGCAACATGTTAGACAACATGTTAGATGATACTAAACAGAAGAGCTCCAGGAAGCAAACCCAATGAGAAAGACACTGGCTAGTTCACAGCATGCCATTCACCAGCCATGGCTGTGTCTGTATTGCCGGCAGTACTGATGTCATGAGGTCCTTCCACACTGTGGCAGGGCAGTTCCAGGCTATGATAGAGCAACCTCCAGCAAAAAAAGCCCTGGTCTGAATGAAACCACAGGCATTCCCATAATAGACTTAATCTTACCCCAAAGTATATGTTGCTCATGCATAACTTGTTGCCTTTAGAGCTCTAGTGGCAGAGAGCTTAGCATTCACTTGGTGTCATGTACTTTGCTGCTCATGTTAAACAAATACTGTGAAAACTAATACAGGAAATAGTGATTTTCCTGACATTGGACCCAAAAATTCAAAATGCTTTCTTTAATTGTTCAAAATAAGACCAAATGGAACCATATAATAATTTGTTTCACTCCAAGGCTTTTGTGATAGGATAAATTGTGAATTTGGTTGTTTTTTTTTTTTTTGTTTTGTTTCTTTTTTTTTGTTTTGGTTTGGTTTGGTTTTTTTTTAGTTTTGGCCACTATTATCTGAAAATTTATAGACTTTTGGGGGGGTTTTATTTGCAATTAGAATTAAAAGACTACTGCATTAATAAAGCTGTTTAAATCCACATCATCTTAGTTTAGACCATTTAAATTATAAATTTGTTAAGAAATCTAAATCATAACCATTACCTCTGAATGCCTGGGCACTATAGTTGGACTTGAGGTTGATGGCCACATAGATGGGCAGTGGGTTCTGGCCATTATCCACTGCCTGACGCTGGTCCGAGAGTCTGTGCTCATCTTTCTGGTTTTGATTTAAAAGGGTAAATGGAATGAGGTGTAAAACAACTTGCACTTCAAATAATATAATGTGAATTATCAGCCCTATCCAGCCTTATCTAAGTTCTCCTTTCCATTCCTAGGTAACTGGATTGTTCCGAAATATCTGTCATGGGAAATTCCAAACTTGGCAAGTATCCCATAAGAAGCAGCTACACCCTGTATGGGTTCTCAGATTTTGAGATATGCAGAGAAGTTGATTGTAGATTCAGCCAGGAAAAAAAAGAAAAACAACAACAAACCAGTTCCAGGAAAAATCATGCAGCTAAGTGAAAGGTAACGTTCTTTCCTTGGCTAGGTCTTAGCAAAGAATTTATTGTATTTTAAGGTATTCTGCAAATATATACATATTCAAGAATATATGCTATTGCACATGACAATTTAAAACTTTATTGTATAAACTTCAACCAGAAGGAAACTGTTTAAGATGCACTATTTTTAAATTAACAAAATTTCTTAAAACTTGGTGCCATATTTAGAAAATGGTCTTTCTCACTATGTGAACCATATGCAGTCTATACCTAGGTCACTTTATAAATGCATATCTTAATTTATGCTGGAGAAGCAAATTAATTCAAATTTTTAAGTGCCTCTTCTAGTCAGAATATTTTATGTCCAAAATGATTTATTTACAATTCAAAATATTTTTTCTCAGGATACTTCTCTCTTTAAGGAGAAAGAACCCCTTTAACTGGTATGACATGGCTCCTTCAGTTCAAGGTCAAGCTCTCTTTAAATCTAGAACAGTGTTTTAATAATGGATCTGAATTTATCATATTTAATCAACTGCTAAACTAATTATTTGCATCAGTATTAGTGAATGGCATGCTGGATTTATTTTCTTCTCCACTGTATCTATAGAAGCTCAGCAGTTATGTGAAAGAAAGGAGCAATACCTTATCGTGTAGCATGGATTCAATGACAAGACCCCAAAGGTCTATGAAAGAAGTGTTATGTCCTTCTTTAGTCCTCTCCATCAGGTCATTGTAATAGTACTTCAGACAATCCAAAGAAAAACAGCAGATCTTGGATTTGGTTACTTGCTTGCGAGCTTCCTTGATTGCATCCTCCAGATATTTTTGTGACCAATTAGCATCTTCATATAAGTTTGCCATGGTCCTGAAGAAATGTTAGTAGAAAATAATGGAAGAGAGCTGTGGTTTGCTTTCAGAAAACAGATGTGCAACCTATTTGCCTGTTCCTTAATTCTTATGGCGTTCACACTTAAAATACTCTCATTTCAGGAGCAAACAAAACCTCCAAGCTTTCCGGGTTTGGATGTAATAAAATGGGCTCAAAAATTACCTTGAAATTCAAGGGAGAAAAGAAACCAAGACCCAAGGCTTTCAAATTCAAAGGTTCCACAAGTATTCATCTAATCTATTTCTTGGAAGATAGGCAGTATTCTAGGGAGCAGTCACTACTACTCTGCTCTGGTCCTGCATTTGTTCCCATATATCTGCTAATGACTTCTGCCACCAAGACAACTGGGCAGTTTTGGGCATGTCCTCATATGACCATTCTTACCTGTCCCCTTGAAATCATAACACAGACAGGTACATTCAGATCTCCACCTACATACAGAGAAGTTAAAAGAAAAACCTACCATTGAAGTTTGGACTTACATAAAGTGACCCACAACTCAGTGAAAAAAATTCTCCACTTCCAAACAGGTGTAGAGGAGTGGGGGTACCTAGAACCTACTTGATTAAATACTTCAGTTATTTTAAGTGTGGCATCATCTGCTCTATGCCCACTGGGAGAAGAGAGCACTTCACAACAAGCCACTGTATCTGCAGTCTCTCCAAGGTCAGTAACTTGATATCATTTGTTGGCCTTTTGTGACAATATTAATTCCTCTAGCCCCAAACACATCTTTTACCAGAGGGAGATGCACTGTAAATCCAAAATGGAAGTGAGAATAACCAGCAAATGGCAGGCATAAATTCTTCTTTCCATCTTTCTTCAATTTCCAGTCTAAAGACAAATTCATTGTATTTAGTCTAAGGTATAACTAATACAATATGAAAAGGAACAGAGCATTTAGATGAAGATATTAGGCATAGACTGAGTCAGCGAGCTGACAAAAGCAGTTGATGAGTGTGATGATTGATCTCTTACTCAGTATGTTTTGTTTCCTTGCTCCAGGTGGACAGAGAGTAGATTGTGGGCAGAATAGAAATGCTTTTGCCTTGCTAAGTTCCATATAAGCTAACAGCTTGGTAGAGAGTCAACAGTATTGAGCAGAGAACACATAAAGCTTGTTTGCGTCCCTCTCACCATGTGGTACCCGATAAACCCCCGATGTAGGAAATGCAGTCCAAGAGGTTGAGTTTCTGGAGGCCCAGCAGGCTGCCATACATCGCTGTGAGTGATCGCGTTCCTCCCCCGGTTGTTGTGATGGCCACCACTGGCACCTGGTCAACACAGCAAGGCAGAAGGAGCAAAAGCTGTGCATGAATTAGACACAAACAGCCCTTACTGCAGAAATCAGATAACAGGTCACAGGCATTGATACAAGCAGGGATGCTACTTGGGATGGAAAGGGTGTGATTGCTGCAGAAGGCTTGTTTGCCACCACCTGACTGCTGCAAGAAGGAAGGCTTATGTCTTACCCTCTCTGATGGGGTGAGAAGGTATTTACTTAACATACAACTGGAAATCAACCTCACCACCCTGGAATTTTTCTCAAAGTGTATTATTAGCAGCTGTCACAGAAAAAACACAGGATTTACCACACTGGTGCCAGGTTAGGGATCCATGATTCTGCCTCTAACAATGACCAGTGTCACACAGGAATGCACAGCACCCTGTAATCAGCCAGACCACACAATAGCCAAAGTCTTCCTGGCCCCCGGCCATCAATTACTTTATGTCCTGAAGCACAGTCATTGATAGGGTTTCCCCTTCCATAAGTCAAGTGTAATTGAAGAGACAGACTATTCTTCTCCTTATCTTTTCCTGATCTAGTACACCCTCTGCTTCCGTTAGCAACCAGAGTGTGGATGCTTACACACCCCATGGAAAATGTCTATTTATACCTTTCAAGTATCAGCTTCTAATTTGATAAAGGAATCTGTGTTCCAAAGTCAATGAATAGAGCCTGAAGGAAATAATTCTCCTCCTCTATGAAAAAAACAAAAGCTCAGAAAAGTGAGAAAACAGATGTTCTTCGTACACTAAACTCTTTTTAAATATAGGAAATTTTATAAAATAATGAGGAAAATCTCATAATCTTAGCTAAAGTCAGAATAAACTCCAGAAATTATATTCTGGGGTTTACATTTTCTAACCTATTTTTTTATAAGTTAAAACACTAATGATTTTTTTTTCAGTTCAAATATAAGTCAGCTAATAAAGTAGAGGGGATATTTTCCCATATTTCTGAAGTTAAACACATGAATAGGAGAGCCACAGTAATTAGACCTTTCAGAAAACCCTAATTAGACCTTTCAGTTTTCTGTGTGTGAGGAAACTCTCAGACAGCTTGTAAAAATGGTTGAAATGTTCTTTTCAGCTTTGTTGAAAACTTTGTTTCCTGTATTATTCTCTGTTCTGAAATGCAAATTAATATTTTTGAATAATATTTTTGACAGCACTCTTTTTTTTTAACTGTCAGCTAAAGAGTGTTCTTGCTGTTGGTATGTATGTACTTTCCTGATTGTAAGCAACCCAGTTAGGCATCAGCAGTTGCAAAGCTTATGACTCAGTTACAGGGCAGGAACAGGGTCTAGAGTGATACAGCTAAACTTACAAACAGCTATTTCATCTACAACTCAGTGATACTGTAAGATCCACTCTTCTTTGCCAGATTGATAGCTTTATTCTATCCCTCATTTTTCCCAACAATACAGCTATTTTGCTGCAGAAACCACTCCAAGAATTTTCATTCAGATGTCTGTAAAAATTTTTCTTTCTTCCTCAACACCCTTTACACACATGCCATGGCTACCACCTCGTCTGTGTGTTAAGGCCCTCTATTTTGTAAGCAGCATTGCCCAGCTGTTCCATGTCTTCCCACTATAAATTTTTCTCCTGAGAACCATGACCAATACCCAGAATAAACAGGAAGGGGCTGTTTGAGGAGCTGCTGAGAAGTTTTTGGCTCCATAAAGACATTATCCTGCCTCCCTCACTCTGCTACATTAACAGGCCACTGCTTCTCTTGCTCATGCCTTGCCCTGGGTGACCATGCCTGGCCCACACCAGCAGGACTAATTACACTGGGATTTTATTTGTTGTTTGAATTTGTAAGCCAGGCCTTGATCCCCTGAGAGCTGTTGCAACCAGGGATTGTATTGGCTTGCCTCATGCTCTTTCAGATCCTCTTCCAAATTAAGAATCTTTTTCAGAGCAGCAGCAACATATTTCTTCCTTTTCCGCAGGAAGTTCTGCTCCTCCCTGCACAGGCTAAACCCCAAGCGCACATCCAGGTCTCCTGAGCTGGAACAGACAATGGGACAAATCAATGCACACATCATTTATAGCTGATTTCAAGATCTGTAGGGCAGATAATAAAAAAAATCATCTGTAAAATAAGTTACTTCCAAGTCTGCATATTGATAAAGGAAAGAAGAAAAACAAAACCACCCCATTTCTACTGCCAGCAAGAAATAGCAGTGTGGATGAAGAGGAGTTTCCAAGGTACTTTGGATCTCTTGTGAACATGGACAAAAAGACAAGACACACAAGTCAGGGAAAGATCACCAAAAGGAGTAATTTCAGAAGTATTTTTTTTCTGCACCCATTCCTGTTTATCACTATGACACCCTGGAAAAATCAAGTGATGACATTATCACTTGTTCTCGGGTTTTGACAATCCACTAACAGCATTTAAATTGAGGGTTCTAATGAGTTATATGATGAAGCTTGAACTGCAGGGCAAGCATCACCCCCAGCTCAGTCTCTTGGGAATTCCAGCCTTTCACCTGTGTCCTGAACATATTCCTAGATAAGTATTCACAAGCTTCGTCCTGCAATAATACAAGAATACCCATCACTTTTTTTTCACATGCGCAGACACATGAAATTTTGTCCCTTGAAAATGTGAAGCACAAGCAAAAGAAAATTCAGAAAAAAAGGTGCAAATCCAATCAAACTGCAGCTAATGTTATGTGCCTACAGCAACATTAATACACTTATTACTGAGAATAACACTAAATATTAACCAAATCTTCTGGATCACATCACCCTCTGGTGGCTGCAAACTCTGTCCTGAAAATAATTTTCACCAATATATCACAAATACGAATGCTTCAAGATTAATGATAATAACCTTTCTTCTCCAGAAAATTTGATTTATCATACAGTGTAATTTTGAAAAGAGAATAAGGTCAAATGATTTACCTTACAAAAAACCCAACTCTTTGAGCAGTAGATAACATTTTTTCTTGTTCTCTTTCTATATGTGTGTCTGTTAAATGTACAGGTCAGATATTTGTTATGGGCTGAGGTTGTACAGGTTGTTGCCTTAGCTCTCCATTTACACAAAGTTTTCTCGTGCTGTGAAAATCCACACGCTTTCCTTCTGTATCTCATCCTATAGTGGGGGTGCTGTGAACCACAGGAAGTTTTCAGCTCTACCATAAAATGTCACAGTCTTCAATTTTACCTATCACTGGTGCAATTCTGTCCCTGCAAGTGGGTTGGCAGAGGTGCAGCTGGTCAGGTCTCAGCTCCCATTCTGCCCAGTGAAGCAGAAGGGGCAGAAGCCAGGCTATCCTATGTTTTTTTTGGTGATTTGGCAAAGTTAGAGACTGCTAGAGGTTATTTCACCCCATGTGCAGATCTGACAATTGGCATAAATGGGGAATAAAATAATAAGTGAATGGTACAGTTTTATTTATGTGTGAGAACAACAGGCATAAAGCCAACTAATTTACTCTGAATGAAGGCTCAGAGACTCCTGCAGAACTGCACAGTGCTGTAAGTGCAGCAGACTTGCACTTACCTCGGGCACCACGTGAGCACAGCACTCAGCGCTCACGCAGTACGTGTTCATCTCTGCACCTATCACAGAAAAAGCCTACAGAACTAGTTTACAGCAGTCCTGGGAGCCAGGACTAAAAGAGGCTATCTTACCATTTTCTTGCTGTCAAGCACAAGTTAAATGAATTATCCTGGAAAATGAGAAAGGTAAAGGTAATTACTACCAAATTTTAAAACATTCCTTTCCTTCAAGCTCGGGCAATGCTCAGACCAAGAGAGGTGGTTCTCAAATAATAAATCACATGGCTAAGGACATTATTTTTATACAATTAACCAAAGCCTCACTCCCTGCCCTGGAATCAAATTTTCGCTTCTCTAGTAAGCCTGTATGTGTTTGGGGCAGGTAGTGTGCCACAAGCTTGCATGTTTACACCATTTCCCAGTTTGCACATTTAGAAGGGGCAACAAGAATGAGAAAAGTTACCTTATCAAATTAAAAAAAAAAAAAAACAACAAAAAACACCACACAAAAGCACCCCCAATATCGATATTAAAACAAACTAAAATCTGAATTAAGCTCATAATCTGGATGGGTCTTTTTTCAGTTCTTCACTTGTATCATACCAATATAAAAAAAAAAAAACAATGTGGTTTTGAACGAATGTGCATTTTACAGTCATTTCTTGTTCCTTGAAACCACTTAATTCTAACAGTAGGATGCAGGTTTGCAATGACTGTTGTATTATTAAAATTATTGTTAACATGTTCTTCCTCAAAGTTGAATATAGCAACCTTAAATTTTGTTAACATTTTTAATGAATAGCTGTACAATTTTATACAGTGATTTTGTTTACTTGGTAACTTTATTTCTAGCAGGACAATATTAAGGATATTTTAAATTACGTATTTCAAAAGGTTCACAGCACTCACCTCTTCTAGTGTTATTTCCTTCTGTAAAGGGAGTGAATTCAGGGGAAAAGAAAGGACCCCAGGTTTCTCTGTTTCATTTCCATCAGCCAGCTGAAAAAATGTAAAAAAGCAATTGGGTATGAACACATAAAAGGTTTATCATCTCTAGAACTTCTCCACTCAGAAGCCCAGTTCAGTTTACTGGTTCTATTAATTTCTTGTTCTAATTTCATTTGAGTAATAATAACAAACAGAAGGAGAACTTACCTCTTCTGGTAATATGATATCCAGTCTTGTCTGGTCATTTATGATGCAGTGAAATATGATTATATGAAGGCTGGGGCCAGAGTCCAGCAAAATCTTCTGGCTTCCTTCATGTGATCCTTTCACTGTAAATGTAAGCTCTGGGTCTAAACAGAGAAGCAAGGAACAAACAGAATTTTAACTATTACAAGCAAACACACATAACTAATTTAAAAACCCAACCTTCACTTCTTGTTGAATTTTTCTTACACCACAATGACTAAGTAGACTTCAGGTGGCAAAAACAGACTGAAAACTGATCTAAAATATCTTGGTGAATCTACATAAATAATGAATGTACAAAATTCACAGATTTTTAAAATACTATTGCTTTCTATGTGTTAGATGCTTTCCATGAATAAATTAAACCAAGATTTGGATTTAGAGGAGTGTCAGAGGCATTTTGGATTATTCATGTTGCATAAAAGTCATTTATTTGATGTCAGTCTGTTCTGGTTCATAGTAAACATTTTATAATATTAAGACTCACAAATAAATCTATAAACCCCCAACTCAATCAGACTACTTGGCATGTGCCCCCACACATCACAAAACTGAAACAAGCGGCAGGCTGAGTTTCTTGTACAGAAAAGCCTTTATGTTTACAGAGAGGTCATATGCTGTTCTCCTGCAAGATCAGGGCCAAGAGACATATAATTTTAGGTCACTAACCTTTCTTTCCTCTGTTACATCTCAGTCTGAAACTTCCTGTAATGCACCTGAGTCATTGCTACCATTTTCTTCATAGAAGTCAATTTTCCATTCACGAATTAACTCAGAACAGTCATGAGGTTTTGAGATTTCCCCCCAGGAACAGCATTACAGAAGCTATGGTTCATTTAATTCAACTTAAAAACTAGTGAAGAATCCTGTTGTATTTGTTTGAGCTATATTTCATGGACAAAGTACTGTTTTGGTGACTCTATGGTAGCAGAGGGCTTCCCTGCAATTTGCAAAGACCCCTTTGATACAACTTTGCATTTAAACTTAGGTTGTTTTTTTTTTTATTAAGGCACCAAAGGGAGAAGATTTCTACATATTAGTTATAAGATAATTTTTAAAGATCCCACTTAGAAAAAATTGTTTTGAACAAACAATAAATAAAAAGAACTAACCTCATTTTTCCAAGTTTTTCAGTCTAGTATATGTGGCTCTATTTTTGCATCAGTTTAAAATTTTCCTCATAACTAAGCACTTGATGAACTTGAATTTTGACAGATACAATCTTTCTGCAAGGTGGGGCATGGCAAAACTAAGTATTATATGACACAGATAGAGTAATGTGCACAACAGATTATTAATTTTTTTCGACATCTGTTATAATGGCTGAATCACAACACAAGAACAATAGGCTAATGAAGCAATAACCTCACTTGTGGATTGCTGCTTCAGCTTCCCTGTATCCACTCTAACCTCCAAACAGGAAACCTCACGTGCCTGCAGCAAGAGAGGATGAATGATGATTGAGAGAAGTGTAAATGCCATTGCAAGTGATTCATACTGTTCCCAACCAACCCCTCCGGTTGATCAATGAGAAAGACAATTATTATCTATTACTACGTCTTCAGATACATGAGGACAATAATGATATGGTATTTCTTTCCAAAACTGTAATAAAGAGAAACAACTCATGAACTGCTTGAACTTGGAGAGACAATTAAGCAAAGAAGATGAGCCCTATTCAAAATAATGAGTGTATTAACATATGGAACTATTTTTATGAGCATTATAACACTTTCTTTATTAACTCCTGATAGTTCTGAGCCTATCATTTATAGAAGAAAGTAGGCAGCAGTACTGGGTTTGGGACACAGCTCAAAGTTTCCAGAGTTAGAAACATGAACATTTGTTATTCAGACACAAGAAAGATCACAATAAATATGTACTTTACCACTAGTACTCCATTCGTAATAATGCCATCTGGGTAGTCCAGACTGGAAAAAAAAAAAAAAAAAAGGAAGATAATGTCATGGTTGGGAAAGCTCAGACAAATGGTTAACACATTAGTTCTTACATGACCTTTGACATTTCTGACTTTAGCATTCTCACTCAAAAATACTTAAAAGCTTAGGATTAGATGATGAGCTGAGTTGCAGTTTTTTCCATCCACTCAGAATATGAAGCTGGATTTATACTACTGTTGTCTTACACATTTACTTCAATAAACCATGCAATAAATACTGGTATGAGACATATTGATTTTGAGGACAGCTGCAGCTGTTAAATCCATCTTAATTCTTTTGAGCATTACACAGTTTTACCCAGGTTTTTGTCTAATACAACTGCCTAGCTTTCCACAATTTATAAAAAAATTTCCCTAATGGCAGGAAAAATTGTATTTACCTCTATGAAGTGATCTGCAAATCACACATGAGATTGTAATAGATCACTGTATGTATAGATGTGTTTCCACAAGTAAGAGCAGGGATGAATTCACATACTGCAGCCAACAATTTCTATATTCTAAAATATTTTCCATCAGAAATATCAGGCAGTGTCTCATTAAGGATATCTTGTAATTTAGCATTTCGTTAAATAACAGATCTAAATTCATATAATCTCTCAAGAACTGAGATGTCTCCAAAGGGAATATGTACATATGTGTAGACTATTGACAAGGACTGAGCACTGACTCCCTAATCTGCTGCAGAGAGTATGAGCTGTTTATTATTGAGACTTTGCAAGCCATGGATTACACATTTGGAGTTCTCATATAGTTCTATACTTGATATATGTATTTTATCTCAGCTGAAACCAAACAATACAATTCCTTTAAAATTAGATGAATGACATTGTTTTTATGCACTTAAAGTGAAAACAATTAGGTTTAAGTATAAACACACATGATAGCATTCACTCAAAATTGAAAAACTCATAAACAGTTTAAAGTTTTGTTTCCAAGTCAGTATTTTCTTTAAGAGAATATTAATATTTCCTTTAAGAGAAAAACGTGAACTGGCTAAATGCACTACAGAAAATTCAGGAAAAACTTTCAATTATAAAAAACATCAACAACAAACTCAAGCAAACACCTCTGGTCAAAAACCCACAATCATAAACTTTAAAATTTTGTAAATTTTTTTGGAAATGTATTTCTAAAGAGTTCAAAGAACATGGTCAGTAATTGGTGAAAATATACTCAGTGTTTCCATCTGTATACAGGTAAATGTGTGCAAGCACCACTCCAGTTTTGTTTCAGACACAAATTTTTGTTCTTAATTACTATTTTGTAGTCAAATAGTTGTAACATTACATGACATATGGTGCCACCATCCTCAAATAACTCATTAAAAATCAAGGAAAGCAAGAAACAGCATAATAGATATTAGAAGACCTCAGCCTGCATAGCCTGGTGAAATGAAAATGCAAAGACAGGTGAAGATATCTGTTCATGGAGGTAAACATCCAGTAAAGTGTAGTATTATTTGAGTTGCTGGTATCAGCAAAGGGTAAAGTTAGGTTCAAAGTTAGGAGGTGCAAGGCATGGCCTTCAAACAGGGTGGGAACAGAGCAGAGCTTGCAAGACCCCTGGGAAGAACCAGGACACCACAGTCATGAAGGACCAATGGCTGAGATGTTCTGTTGGGTTGTCACCTCTGCTGCCACCCCTGTAAGGAAGCCCAGCTGCTGGTACTTGTTAGTATGGTGGACCTGGTGGTCCATACCTTTGTTTTAAGAAGAGCAAGGGCACTCATCCTTCTCTGAATCTTAGAAAATCAGCTGTGGCTAGAAACATAGCTGAGCTGGGTGCAGAAGAGCTTGGGGATCTTTGAATATTTTTGGCAGGGATCTTTGAATATTTTGCCTACCTTTGGAGCACTGAATAAGTTCCACTAGTTGCGATTAGCTGGCAATTTCTCTGATAACTAACCTGCTATTAGACAGCTCTCATCACACAGTGTTATGTTCCTGTTCTCTTCTCCATCACAGTTTGTGATTTGTGGGCTTTTTTTATTGCAGGCCTCAGTTTCACTAGGAGAACTGGGAGTATATTATGACCTGTAGCAGGGAAAGACAAAAACAGAGACCCTGGGCATCCTTCCTCACTCAAAGTCTGTTGCAGGAATGCCTAAGGTTGCAGTGTACTCTATGAATCCAGGGATCATTTCCCATCACCTGGTATACATCAAACTTCTGCCTTCTCCTTTTTGGATTATGCCTGATATAATGGAATGAGTAATTTTGAATATGAACTTACAGTCACACAGATTCTTATATTGCAGTTCTCATTTAGGCTACTACGCTCCATTTCACCAGAAAATCTGAATTTTTGATACCTATCTAAAAGTTTTGAATTCTTTAATGTCAGATCCAGCTTTCCCTTCCTTTAGTAGCTTCCATAATAATGCAGACTACTTTTCTGAGCTTTCTGACAACCCAAGAGAAGCATGGGGGATGGTACTGTTTCAGTAAAGAAAGCTGTATTCACCTCAAAGGTTCTTTCTTAACTTAAAACTTTTGCCTTCAGTGCTCCTCCACACATAAATACAAACAGTACATTTGGCCCCCAGCTGATGGAGACTCAGCCTGGGGGTTTCTCAGCAGTGCCCAAGCCAAATGACTGGCATGATCTGCTGGCTCCCCCTTCACATGAGGGGGATTTCTCAAAATAACACAGCAGAACTACAGAAAGAAAAAAAAAGACTTTTATTTTCTAAAAATCCTGCTTTTGCCATATTTCAATAATTAATATTTAACTTTTATACAGCTTTTTATACACCTATTTACATTTGTTTCTGTTAATTGGGCTTTGTTTTAAGCATAGTCTTTCACATTTGAAAAAAAAAAGGGAGAGGGAGCAGAGATGAAAGGTTGTGTAAGAGTAGTCCTTCATTCTTCTAAGAGTTGTTAGAGATGCACTTCCTCAACTTGAGACATCTGAAAGATAAAAGAGGCCAAAAAGAGGATCAGCAGGTACAGCAAATACCCTGGGGCTCTTAGACCTTTCCTTGGAAACTCAAATCACCTTGCAGTTCATCAGAAGCCTCTTTGTGGCCCTCAGTGTCAGGCGTGGCCCTTAGTAGAAGTCGGAGGGGAGCGGGATGTTGAGCGAGCGCAGCCACCTGCTCCAGCGGGACCCCGTGCCTGTAGCAACACGGATGGGCTCATTCTGGTGCTGCACCCTGCCCGTGGAGACACAGGAGAAAGCCCAGGTTACCACTGATAATCACCAGAGAACAGCTCAGAAAGCACTAAAGCACACGAACTAGCAGCCTGTGTACAACAGCCTTACCTTTTCTGTCGCTGCTGCCCAAGCGCAGCAGCTCTCCCGCCAGCTGGGCTCCTGTAATGGGCCCAGAAAACATTGGGCAGGCATTTGCAATCCCTTGGCTTGGTTGCTGGTGAAAAGGTACTTGGAGGAAGGAACATGCCTTCCTCTCTGTGTCCTTAGGATCAAACATCTGGCCCTCAGTGCCTGCCACTCTGCAGCAGAGAGGTGAGCATTTGCTGGTACTGCAGCAGTGGCATAAGGGTGAGGCAAAACTAGAGAGGGTGTTCATCTTGCTGTTGTGGAAACCCACTAACAAAATGAAGCTTTTCTTCTATTTTAAATAAAATATAGCAGGAATGGATGCAGGAACAAATTATCGTACAGCCTTCCAGTGTAACATGAGGCAATTGTTATAGTGTTGTTTTTGGTAGAGGTAACACAAAACACAACCTTTGCAGTGAAGTTATAGGCAAACAAAACTAGGAGTGGCAAAGCCACTAGCGTAGGTGCAACCCAGGAAACATTCTTGGCCTGGGGTTACCCATCATGTGTGGTATTATTCACCTGAAATGCTGGAAAGAAAGAACAAGCTAATGTAATAAAGCTTGCAATTAGTAAAATCTAGAACAAAGATGGGGAAGAAATTTAAAACTGTGGATAAGGAGCATCAGGAAAAATTGCTGGTGGGAATAGTTATGAATTTCAGAAATAAACTGCCATATCACCCCCACAAATGTATGTGTTTCTTGTTCCCATCACAATACAGGATTTCTAGAAACTATCCCACATGCTTGGCTGTACTCCTTGTTATCAGAGGGCTCTCTCCCACTGAAAATTATCTCTAATCTCTGTCAACACTTCTCCCATCCCACACTGGCAAAAAATCTTGCCAAAACCGGCTGAGCTTGTTCAACACAGAAGAGGTTGGTTTGGGCCCATGGCTTTCTGGTGACCCATCTCAACTACTTCATTTGAGTTGTTCAGACCTTTCCAGGGCTCTCTAGTTTATCAATGCCATCCATTGTCTACAATTTTAATGGACAAATCCTTTCATTAATTACTCCTGACATCACACATTCCAAAGTGAGGGGAAAAAAACCACCCTCTCAATATCCTCCCAAGACCACATACTTAATCGATGCAGATGTGGATCCACATCCAGCCCTTATTCCAGACTCAGTTGATGGGAAGAACAGCACTGACCACCACACAAACGCAAGAAATGTGAATGAGGGATAGCAGGGGAAAGGTCTATCTGCCTTCTGGCATCAAGCCCATTTTCTCAGTCCTACTGTGAGCTCACAGGGACATTCCCTCCCTTATAATGCAGCACCTTCTTGCCTTTGCATGTGGAGTTCTTCATGCCATAACTGTTACATTGGTCACTCAGGAGCCACACTATGAATGAAAAACAGTAGATCAGATGCCTTCTTGCTGGAGCAACTGAACCATGACTGTTATGCTTTTTAAAACCTCTCCCTTGAGACCCCAAAGGATTATTTTTAATGGTACAGTTCCAACCATCATCTTCTAACCAGTAGAACTCCTACTCAGGCATCACTTGTAAAAATTGCCCATTTCTGATTTTATTGAATACAACTCCAGGAAAACGCAGTCGGCTGCAAGGTCAGTCAGAAGAGTTTGGCACAGAGCTGGTGGCACACATGCTCCAAGACAAGTTCCAGCCTCTGTTCCCATACACAAACCCACTTGTGCACAACATCCAAGCCAGACAACCTACTTGGACCTCCCCCATTAAAGACAGGATTATCAAGAGTGTGATTCTCCATACCAACTCCATAACCCATCCTGTAACTTGCAAAAGGAGGACCCTAGACAGGATATCTGCAGTGTCTACTGGAGCTTCCCCATTGCCATTACTGATGTTGTGACACTCCTGCAATGTGACAAGCACCATTTGCCTTGGTATTGCTGGCCTTCTGCCAGTTCTGGTGCACAGTAAACAACAAACAATCCACCCTGATGAGTCTCCATGAGTTGTAAAAAGAGATTTTGAGACTCTTTCAGCTCTGATAGCTTTTGTGTATGTGAACACTGAGATCTTTCCTTCTCCAGTTCTTAACACTGGGCTACTGTCCTTACACCAGCAAGTTCTTATTTCCCCTGCTGTCAGGAATTCAAGGTATCCACTCAAGTATTGTCCTGTTAGGCCTCCTGAAGTGGCCCAAATGCCTTGAGAAGGCTCCAGCAGTACCATGTCAGAGCAGTACCTTCTCTAAGTACATCCTCTAAATAGTAAAACTCCACCAACATCTTTCAAGCCTACCAAGTGAAGCTGCTGCTGTCCCTCCAGCTTTCCTGGTTCCTCAGCCTTCAGACTCCCACAGTGGTCTTTGGACCTTACTTTATGCAGAATATTTGGTTCCTTTCTCTACCACAACTCCCCATGTGTAGCTAGATGAACTGAGCAGATGAACTTATGGAAGTGCACTTTATAATGTTGTGGATTTGAAAAACCAGATTCCCCAAGAAGGGGGTAATTAGGGCATTTAGGCTTGGCACTGCTAAGGGTCAAAACTTCCTGAATATTTTCATTGTCCTCATACTTTCTTGTGTATCTCATTGTCTTAATGAGAAAAAAAGAGAACAGGAAGAAGTTGCTGCCCAAGAGGCAGAATTCAAACAAGGAAAAAAATCGCATTTCAGATATTTGAAATCCAAAAGCATGTGTTCTAAAATTCCAGTTTACTATACTTGAATGAAAACGTCTTGCTACTGCTTTTAGAGACTGCAGGTTTAAGAAGCACCATCACATATGAAACAGATTTTTCAAACTATTTTTATACTGAATATAACACTTTATTAAGAATTTAGGACTACTCACGTGTTCTGCAGTGTGAACTCCACCTCCAGCTCTTCACGTGCCTGAAGAGAGGAGATAAAAGAAAACAAAGACTGATTACTTATTTTTCTTCACAGCTTTCATCATACCAATTTCATATAATTTTTTAAATATGCATTTAAAATAGAACTTAGTAAAATTCCCAGAATGTAAGAAAACCATAGTTTTGACTGAAGATATTCAATTTTTAGATATTGAAGAAGCAGTTGCTAAAATGATTTTTTTAAATCTAAATGCTTTATAAGCACATCTGCATGCTTAAGAACTGCTATTCTGCTCAAACAGCCATTTGTTCAGATTTTAACTCCCAAAACGAAAAGAATTATCCTCTTTAATACCATTACAGTCAAAAGGAGCTGAAAATTCAGAATTTACACCAAGAGCCAACTAACATCCCAGAAATATTCAGAATGAAGACTGGATAACTAGTTATAGGTGGTTCCTGCATTTTCAGCATAGATATTTGTTCTAAACAAAAGCTAGCAAAAAGCACAATTCTTAGAATTGCAGCAAAATACAGTTTAAATATGAGGTTCCCTAAAATGAAACACTGTAAAAGGATCTATTGGGATGGAAGGAGAGAATTTCCTTTTGTTCTCACCAATTCCATCGCTCACCTGTGGATTCAGCTGGAACTTCACGCGGACAGTACGTCCCACAGTGAGCTTATCTATGTCAAAGAGAACTGTGCAGAGTTCATCATCCCTGGTGACCGTGTCTTCATCACACACCTTCAGCTCCAGCACGTTCTGCGCAAAGAGGTTAAGAACATAATGGAGTTACTGCTACATCTAAGAGCTCCGTAAGGCAGGAAAATCTCTAGACTAGGTTTTCTTTCTTTGCTCCTTCGGTTTTATGGGAAGGAGAAAAATGAGAAAGGGAAAGAGAAAAAGGAGAGAGACTTGGGTTTATTAGATGTCAGATTACTGATAACTCTTCATACAAAAAAGAAGCAAGTTTGTTGCTTTTCCACAGGCAGACAAGACAAACAGATCATGCAGAACATTCATGAGTTTGTGATAAATTACTGCATTAGATGTTTCTACATTTAATGCAGTAATTTAAATATTTTATGGCCTTTGGTTCTAAGTGTATAAAACAGTCACAGGTACATAAAAATGGCTTAAAGGATTTTCACAATATTTAGAACTGAGTGGTTTTGCTATTTTTATGCAATATTTTTCTTGGATTTTGCTTGTTTATGTCAAGATTTGGGATAGGATAGTAAGGCTATATTCTGAAGTACATTTAATTCCTTCTTATTGCAGTATAGTACATGTCTAAGTAACAAATATGGGGAATAGAACAACACTAAGGGGAATGTAAGCAACAGTTTGGGTTTTTTTCCCTAAGGAATCTTTAACATCTTCTGTGTTTGGAACTAGCTATGTAAGTATTGGTTTACTGCAGTTCTGTGTAATCTAATGACTAATGCAGGCACGAAATGGTGAAAAGAATTGATGTCAGTTACCTTGACACGGCGGTCAATCTTGTAGCAGAAAGCTTCATTCCAAACGGGGTTTTTGCTGTTCCTGATGGTCCTGGTCCGAACCTTCTCTGCTGAGGCAGTGGGCAGCCATAGTGTCACATAGCAATCTGAAAGGGTGACTGTGCAGGGAGAAGATGAGCACAGTTAAAATGTGAGAAAGAATTTCTGCACAGTGCCCATTTAACCCTAATAAGACAAAGATAGTATAGCTGGGGCTTTCTTCCTAAAACACACAGGATTAGGTGTAAATAATACAGTGAAGCACTAACAGGAGAACAGACATCCTCACACATTTGTAATGCCCATTTCCACCTTTTCACTCTTAGTTAGACATACTTTTTTTTTATTTTAATGTTACTTTATACTTGAAATTGTGCCACCCTCCACAGACAGTATATGTTGCATTTAGCTTTATCTTCATGATTATCCAAATGGCTGTGACAGGCAGCACACCTCACAACCTTCCATCTGGGCTGTAGAGAGACTTGTTTGCTATAATTTCTTCCCCAGATTTTGTACCTTAGCTTAATGAAAGCCTTTGTTAACATGCTAGCTTAACTGAAGAACAGATTTTTTTCATGAAAGGTGTTCTCGCATCAAAGCTGGAAAATTTGATTTATCACAAATCAGAATGTGCCTATTCCTTATTCATTCATATATTTGACAAAGCTTTTAGAAGTTGTGTGCTCCTCAGCAGTTCTAATAGAAATAAAATCCATTTAATCACCATAATTAAATTACTGTGTGTTCAATTCCTTCCTACTGCTCTGTCTGCAGACTGGAAAGATGTTTGCCACCACCCATGTTTGGGAAGGAATCCATGAGTGCTAATGAAGACATCAGCTTCTCCTATATTCTGAGTCCTCAAACTGGAGGGAGCACTCCCAGGAGTGAGACTTAACAGAAGCATGATACAAGTACCAATGGCCTTTCTCTCACACCTGTAATGCAATCTCCCTATTCCACATTAGCAGTGCTCAACCAGTCACCTGGTTCTTACAGCAACCTTGTGAGTCAGAGGAGGCCAAATGATTCAGCTCATAGTCAAACCCTGCATCATGCTCAAAACGTGTAACAGTGTTATTACATTATATTAAGAGCAATTACTTCATGTATTTCCTTTTTATCTTTCCATAACAGTCACAGATTTAGGTTTTCCTACGAGCCAAACCATGCCTTTACTGAGTTGTTAACCATGCTATCACAACCAGCAAAACCTGGACTGTGATTGTGGGAAAGAAAGCATTTCCAGAAAGAGACCTAAGCCACACCTGATCAGGAGACTGTGACTGATCAGATGTTCAGCAGAGGCACAAATGCAAGCAGATGAAAATGCAAATGGTTAATGATGATTAAACGCTATAGTTTCCATTTTCAAATAGGATGAGACACTGATTACTTCACAGTAGCACTATAAGAATTACACAAATAAGTACACTCAGAAAACTCTAATTTCTTGGAACTGTTCAAGACCATTCCCCCCCCACATAGAGCTTAGATCAACCTGATCTGGTGGAAAGTGTCCCTGCTCATGGCAGGGGGGTTGTTTAAGGTCCCTTCCAACCCAGACCATTCTATGATGCATTGCTTTGCCAAAGATCCCATAATGCAGTCGATGTCACGGTCCAAAACATAGTCTAGATTTTCAGGCCTCTACTCAAATTTATTAAAATTATCTTGTTCTGAAACATCAGTAGGGAGGAGTACTTTTAAAGTATTTTTATTTTTCACTAGTAAATTAAATAGGAACATGTGTGAATGAACAAGAAGAAATGTTCACTTCAATAAATAAAGCACAAACACTCATGAGAAAATATAAGCAAGAGAAATAAATAGTCACAGGGAACACCGAGATTTAACCAGCAAAACTGGAAAGCTACAGTGGAGGAAATAAATGCTAACTCAGAATTGTAACAAGTATCGCACTTTTACCTTTAGACACAGGTAGAAAAGGGACATTTTCCTACAGTTGAAAATAATAAGGTTTCAAGGAAAACTAGCTGAAATATTTGCCTTATTGATTGCCTTACAGAAGATGTAAACACTGCCTGAATACCATTCCCACTGGAGACAAAAAAATGGACAATAATACAGTTTTTTCAGACAATAAATTTTCTGTTAAGAAAATACTCTTAATGAAAAGCTTACAAATCTCTCTGCCAGATACACTTTAAATAAGTGTTTGGGATGCCCAAGTTCTGAATTTGGGGCATCTCAAGGGGATCAAGATATGATATTCATCTGCTCTTGAAGCCAGAACACCAAGTAAGAAAGCCATATGGTGTGGCAGACATACCAACAGGTTTAGCCAAAAAAGATCCTGATGATTCACTGTGAAAAGGAGTGACTGAGCAAGTTGCTCTGAGAAGGACATCCACAAGGAAATGAAACACAAACAGGCAGTACAGGAATACAGAAATGCACACTCAGTTGTTTATGTGGGTTTGTAGATGCAATTTCAGTGGTGGCCTGATTAGATCACATATTTGGTTGTCACAAAACACCTTTTAGGCATTTTAAAATTTGGATTTTGATAAATAAAAAGTTGGACATACAGCTATAAGCTCATGAAATGTGTGCTTCTATACATTAAAAAAGAACTTTAAAAAAACCCTAACTTTACACCTTATAAAGTGTTCTCACTTTGTCTAACAAACAAAAGAAGAAAGAGAAATAAGCAGTAATACAGGAGTATTACATTGTGGAAGATGCTTAAGTAACCCAGAATACCACATATAAGTGCAGCAGAGATTTCTTCCCTGATAGTGATCATTCAAAAATACTGTTGTAAAGCACAACTTCTATGTGATCTAACCACATTCCTCCTGCCAGAAACCACCAAATCCAACCTCTGGTGAGTTTTTCCCTCTACTCTTGACCCATCACACAAATTAAAGTCTATATCAAAATATAGATTGCATTAACTAAAATTTTCTTACAAACTGTGATGGGCTGCATGAAATTCTGAGCATACCAAAAGAAAATTGATTTTGGCCATGTTCAGCAAGATTTTAGGAAACAGTGTGGACTTTTTTTTATATCTTTCAAATTTATTCATGTGGCTTTAGATTTGAATTTTCTAATTCTCTTTGTCTTTATTTCACCTTTTTCTTTTGAAGTCTCAATTCTAGATATCCTTTTTTCACTTCCCTTCACTATCCCTCACTTAAACTCCTGTCAGGTGCTCAGAGTATTGCTCTGTTGATTGTTTTTTTCTGACTTTTAAATGGCTCCATTCTGTAGGTTAAATAAATTCCAAGACACAATGGATTTTATCATCAGCTCCTGGATATGTACAAATTCTGCAGAAGTAATAGAATGTTTTTGCTTGTAAATATTTTGTTTTCATAGGCTTTTCTTGCTACTGCTGATTTTACATCTGCATTGCCAGTTCTCTCCTTTCTTCTATCCATAAATTCTGTAGGAAATACTCAGGTTTCTTACTTAAAAATACAAGCATTTTCATTCTTTTCAGAGCAGATCTCAGATCAGCAGTTAGGTCAGAAGGTTAGGAAATATATCTCAAACAGTAAGATATGAAAAAAAATATAAAATGCATCACCTTGCTTAAGTCCCTTTAAATTTAAAAGGAGAAAGCAATGCTTCAGTATTATAATATAAATGATTCTTTGACACTTACAGCAATATATGCTTTTATTCCTACAAAATTTGAGAACAATAACATTGTCCAAATATTTTCTTTAAAAAGTTCTAAGAACCATCCAAGAATAGTAGAAGTACTCACGCAAGTCTGCCTTCCGGGCATTCCTCACTCTCAGTATTTTTACAGTGAGCAAGTTGAAGGGAGATACCGGTACCTGCACAAAAATTCAGAAAAGGAAAAAAATGAAAAAAAAGATGACATTATTATTCCAGCCTGTAGTCACAGACTACTGTAACCCTGAAATTTTGAGGACGTAGACAGTACAGTTTTCAAGGTTGAGACAATACAATTCATCAAACCAAGTAGAGCAGTCAAAAATCTGTACAGATTTTTGGCACAGAACTCTCTTCAGGCCTGAAATAGAAGTAATATATTTCAAAATCACTCAAGTTAATGATAGGTGCCAAGAGTTTGATTTGATAAAGATCACGTCTTCAGATCACAGCTCCCTTATTATCACAACAAACACCCCTAGAGCACACTCGTGGGTGTCTTCACCTCTCACACACCACTGCCTGCAGTGGAACAGGTTGTCTCTGGGACACCAAATACTGTCACAGGAGCTGTGAAAGTAGAACTGTCTACCATGCACCAGCACAAGCTCCGACACCAGCACAAAGTTCTGCAAATAGCCAAAAATAGAAATGCAGCTGACATGAGATACTTCTCTTGAAGACTCTGGTGAACCTCTGATCTTCAGCTCTGACCCCCAGCAGAAAGTTACAAAAATCATCCCAGAGTTGATCTTGGGAATTAACTCACAACCTCACTAGATATCAGAAACCTTGAGCTCAGAGATATCAAGTCTATAATAACTCATAACCTCCATGGCTCATACTAATGAATCTTCATATTCCTCAGGCTATAAATTAACCCTTTCCCCATTTCACCTTTGAGATAACTGCTTAACTTCTTACTCTCTCTCACATACTAATATCTCCTCTTTCATATATACTATCTTTCATTTTAAACAAATTTATGTACAAATTATGTATTTCTCTCAACACTTGCTTAAATTGATATTTAGCATTCCACTTACTGATTCTGTTTTAAAACAAAAACAAATTTTAATGTGCCCCAAATTTTATCTAATCTTTCTATCTATACCAGCTGGTGAGAACAAGACACTAATACACTCTGGGGAACAAGATACTGGAAAGCAGTGCCCCAGGAAACGTACAGGGGGGTCCTGGCTGTGGCAAACTGGATGTGAGTCAGCAGTGCCCTGGCAGCCAGGAAAGTCAAGCTTGTCCTGGGGGGCATCAGGCACAGCATGGCCAGCCAGGCAAGGGAGGGGATTGTCTAGCTCTGCTCTGCACTGGGGTGGCTCACGTCTAGTGCTAGGGGCAGTTTTAGTTTTATGCACATATTGTGGCATATTTAGCCACAATACAAGAAAGACTTAAAACTCTTAGAGAGTGTCCAAAGGAGGGCAACAAAGATGGTGAAGGATCTTGAGGAGAAGCCACATGAGGAGTGGCTGAGATCACTTGGCCTGTTCAGCCTGGAGGAGACCGAGGGGAGACCTCATTGCAGTCTGCAACTTCCTCATGAGGGGAAAAGGAGGGGGAGGCACTGATCTCTCCTCTGTGGTAACCAGTGACAGAACCCACGGGAATGAGATGAAGTTGGGTAAGGGGAGGTTTAGGTTGCATACTAAGAAAAGATTCTTCCTCCAGAGGGTTGTTAGGCACTGGAACAGGCTCCCCAGGGAAGGGGTAACAGCACCAGCCTGACAGAGTTCAAGAAGAGTCTGGACAATGCTCTCAGGCACACGGTGTGATTCTTGGGGATGGTGCTGTGCAGGTCCAGCACTCTATGGTCCTTGTGGGTCCCTTTGTACTCAGAATATTCTGTGATTCTACCTCTACCCATAAGCCCTCTCTCTCTTATTTTCATAGATATATTATAACCTCACAAAGCTAATACAGCATCCTAACACAAACACATGGGCTTTATTGCTTAAGGCAGGCATCAGAAGTGCCTGTATTAATCATAAAGCAGGAAAAGCAAAAATTATACACTGATATTAGTAATAACATATACCTTGCTGTTATTTCCTTCATACAGGCTATACATTTTGCCAAATTATGTCTTTTCAGCAGTATCACAGGATTTATCCTGAAGTGCTTCACAATGCTTTGCCAGAGTGTCAAGCAACTGGGACCATAACATGACATTGGACAATAAGCCAATGTAATGAAGGAGGTCCTAGTCCTCACCAACGAAAACCTCAGCACCTCTGAAAAGTCAGCAGAGAACATAAACTGTCTCCAAGAAATAACCTGAGTAATCCCCAGAGGATCGTCTTGCACTTCCCTTTGAGTTGACAAGGGGCCTGAAGATGCAGAGCTGAGGGGCAGTGAGACAGCAGCAGGAGGCTCAGAGCAGTCACTAACATGGGCACATTTGTTCTACATTATCTGACCTGTCCAGTCTCTCACACAGGGCAGTTTTACAGAGCACAGTTTGCAAGCCCTGGGATTGTCAGGTGTGGGACATTCCAGTTGTCACAAAGACTGTATCACACCTCTATCTGCTCCATTGTTCCAAACGTGTCCACAAAGGATAACTTGGATAGACTTGAAAGAAAAAAAGTTCTTTGGGGGAAAAAAACAAACAAACAAACAAAAAAGGATTACAGTCTCCAATCCCAAGCAACCAAAAGATATCAGGCCCAGACTATACAGCTGAAGTGCTACAACTAATTTTCTATATGAATAAAGTAGTAATGGGTAAAAGTGAAAAGCCCTCCTAGACACAGGGACCAGCAGCCAAGGCTTGTCTATCCCTACATCTACTGACATGATTTTTACATTTATGTTTTGTCCCTGCTTTCCCCATCCAATAAATTGTAAGTGTTTTTGACCTCAGAAATGTTATTTCAGAAGATGGGGAGCATCTCTCTTATCCAGAAAGGAGGAGACTTGCATTCCTTGATTACAGAAAAATTGACTTGGGCACAAGTTCCCCATTCCATGGAAATTCTATTAATTACTGGGCTTAACACCATTTTAAAAGAATAACCTTGGCTCAGCTATTGGAAAACAAGCACCAAGACCTTTACTTTGTGAATCTCAAGTGAATAGTGATATCTCCCTGCAGCCAAGTGCCATATGGGGATAGGAACTGTGAAAGTTGTTCCCAGCTGTCCATGTTACCTGGCTGTTTATGCAATTTTCTGCACAGCTATTACAATTCCATTCTGATGTATCTTACTCTCCAAACTTATGGAAATGATCCTCAGTGCTCAGCTTTGGGTTGTGGAGTGCCTTCCCACACTAAAGTCTTGAAAGTCCAACCTTACAACTCCTAACTTTATGGTGCCTGAATGCGTTACCAAATCTAGCTGTCAGCCACTTACTCAAAGTCACACAGAAAAACTTGTCCTAAACTGGATAATCTCCTAGCAATTGGCAAGGACTTCCACATCCTTGCCTTTTATGTGATGATGACCATATCACAGACTGGGTAAGTTCTGAGGCCAGTTATTACAGTCAGTCATTACACACTCTTCAACTTTCGGCTTCTATATTTATTTCATCTGAGACATGAATCTTACCTCATAAACCGGAAACACAAGCCAGGCATTTTAATGATCACTTTTGAAATTACTTAAATATATGAGGCTGCAAATGCAAGACTTGGTCACACTGTCCTACGTCAGATAAAAATTCAATTAAGTCCTGTGGCACACTTGTGCAATCCTCACATATCTAGTCTGAGGGAAGGCAACAGTAGTGTTCACATAAATGAGTGCTCTTCCATATGAATCAATTATATAACTGGTCTCTAAAATTGCTCCATTTTAGTAAAGTTCCAAGCTTAAAAGTCTTTCACAGAATTTTTTTCTTAAGGAGAAAAGGGTGAAACTCATACAATATTCCCAAGTCACGTTAAGAGATAAGGCAGTTATCAAAGTGCGTCTGTATCTGGGGGAAAGCACTATTCCCTTAACTTTCTCATCAAAGAGGAATATAAATCTCATCACTACTTAAAAAGCTATGAAAAGCAACAAAGAAATCACTCACCCTGTCAGAAAGAGTAACAGGGCTTTAAAACAGATCACTGCCTTGCTTCTGACCTGGGTCAGGTATGTGGCACCTTTTAACTTCAAAGAATTTTGGAGCCTCAAAGGCAGGCAGGATTTCACCTCAGGCAAAGTCAAATGCATAAGAAACACTTTTCCTTGTACTGCTATTTTGTATGTATTTCACTCATTTTAAAATACCCTGTAGCTGGGTCTTATCAAGTCAGTAGAAGTCCCCACGTTTGTTTCAGGATAAAAACAAATGGAGCAGCACTGAGTCAATGGCTGCTTCTTTCCAAGAGCTATGCAAAACTTCTGTGGCTTCAGACTGCAATTTTCATGTGGCTTTTTTTTTTCCCTTCCTGTTTGCAGCTGCACAGCTGGACGTGTGTTGGAATGGATCCAAATCTGAGAAACCAGGATTCCCATAGTTCAATGTGTTTTGTTTCCTCAAGACCACACCAGTAATTTATGTGATCTAAAAAGTATTACTCTTTTGACTGTCAGCATGAGGGCACTAACAAATTTTTCTTACGAGCTATTTTACATATTCTTTCTCATGTATATAGCTGCTCAAATTGAAAACCCACACATCCTACTAGTTACCCTGAAACTCACTCTGACAACGAAAACACATTTCCTTGACTGAGCCACTGAGTAACAAAAAAGCAACTCAGGTATACTAGGCTTATGTACTTACCATAAATACCAACTTTCATGAAAAAAAAAGGAATAAAGTTCAAGTCCTTCCTGAATTTTACCTCTGTGAACCTTGGAGATTCAGGACAGAAAGAAGGGACTCTGGGTCCTGCTCTAAATTGAAGGTACTGTATTCATGTCATGTCACCCTAAATACTTTGAAGAGAAAAGTAACAATCTAAAGCCATGCAATTGTACAGGTCTTGCACCTAGGGACCTACTAACAACGTAAAAAGCACTACAGATTAAAAAAAAAAAATCAGATTGGTCTTCAAAACACAGGCTAGAACTCAAAATACGAATTTTTATGATTCTAGCACACCTCTTAGGGCTGTATATACAAAGACCTACATAATTTTAGAAGCCAGTTTTTGAAGAAATTCTGCAAAGTCTTTACCACAGCATTTCACTTAGAACAGAGAAAATATGTGACTCTCAGGCACAACCAGGCATCAGAGACTATCAATAACAGCAAACCTCCACAAGGCAAACAGAATTTACCACCATTTAAAAGATTCTCTGTATTACTCTGGTTTCCCTATCTGGATGCAAAGCTGGGGAGTGCCCACATCACTGACGGAGGGGCAAAAGCCCATCTTGCAGACAGATCTCCAAAGAGTTTCAACTGATACTGGCAGCCCCAAACCCACTGCAAATGCCAGAGGACAGCCTCATCCTGCTGTCAATGCCTTTGCTCCCATTCACTGGCTCATAGGAGCTTATCTGATACATTTTCCTTTATGCTAATACCTCTTAACATAAATGTCTGCTAATTGCCCAGCCATTTTTAATTTGCCTGTGCAAAGAATTCGTCCTGAATTCAGCCTTTACAAAACACCTTTTGCTCTTTTTTAGCCTTCAGAGAAGTTTGGGCACTACTCCCACTCTTCCTGGGCTGATAAGATCAAGCTTGTCAGGAGACTGAACTCACCACATTTATTCCACCGTTTTACCTGTGAATGCTGTGCTGCACAGAGAATTGCAAGCTCTAGGATAGACCATCACACTGCAAAGAAAGGCTACAAGGAATACCAGAACACTAGGAAGACCCATATAAAAGCTCTTCTTATAAAGGAATAAACTGTAAGAAAATGGGAATATTTCATCCAAAGAAATCAAAACACACAAGAAGGGAGTGATTAAAAATTTGATAGAGTTGAAGCACAAACCAGCCCAGATAAAGCACAACACATAAGCATTAGACACCAACAGCAACCAGACTACTTAAAGCTTATGGAAAGCCATGGCAATACTCCATCTACAGAGCTGAAGCCGCAGCTCAGCTTTTCAACACTCAGTAAACTTTGCAACACAGTTTTCCCCCGAGCCATTGAATTCCTAAAATATTTTCTGGTGATCTACATTCAGCACTGGACAGTATTTAATGAAGGGCTAGCTAATTGCTACCTACCGTTCTCACCGCTGGTGCTGAGGTGCTCGTAAAAGTCTAGGAAAAACAACACAAGGCAAAGTTAAGAAAACTAAACTACATGTTAAATGCTTACTTTAGGCTGACACGTCAAAACATCTCACATTCAAGGATACATTTAGAGCTATGCTTTTAGCTGCATCATTAAGTGCTTTACTGACCACCATCACAACTCTCTTCCAGCTTATTTCATCGTTTTTACAGGAAAGCAGAAGCACAATAAGCAATATTTCTAGCCCTAAAATGTGGTTCGAAAAGACAAGTGTGCCATGAGGTTCTGCAAAAGCCTAGACTAGGAAAGCCATCCTTGCAACAAGATCTGAGGAACAGCAAACTCGATTTCCCTTGACTGCCCATACAACACAAACCACTTGTTCTCCTCAGTGATCAACTTCACTGGAGCACCAGACAATTTTACCCACTTTACACTTGCTATCACCTTGTTTTGCTTACCTCACTTGTACTTAAATTTGATCCCATTGCAGACCCAGTTGCATGTAAGTCCAGTGTTAAATGTTACTAAGTCGTACAGCTGGCAGGAGCTCCTCATGCAGGTTAGGGGTGGAGGAATAGGGATTTTATGATGAGGCTCTCCTGCCCCACCCCCTGATTATTTCCAGTCATTAGGCAGTCACCTCCCTGCTTCCTGCAGCCTATTAGAGCACCTCAACTCAGTCAGCAGAATGAAGAGCAATTCCTTTTCTACCCACTGTGATGTTCAGGGAGGGTGCTGAAGCCCCTTTCTGTCCAGGTATTGCTCTCTTGAAATACTGGTAATGAAAAATTTTGCATTTATGCAACAGCTCTAACCCCCAAGCAAAGTGCTTCTGACTAATTAAATCACAGCTCTCGGAGTATCTCTACACTGCCACCATCATGCTGTAAGGTAGTAGAGATGTCAGCAGCTTCTTTCGAAATGATAAATTCAAATACCTGTAGCAGTCTTCCCATAGCAGCACAGCTCAGGCAGGTAAGTCCTGCAGTTCAGCAAGGTAACTCAATTGTGATGCCACAACTGGATGACTGCAGCACCCCCAAAGCTACTTTGAGCATCTCTGTGCTACATTTAGCAACCTCAACACATGCTGAATGTTCTTTGCCTGGATATTTATTGTATATACAGAAAAAAATGTTAATCCATGTTCAGAAATCTTGCAGTTTGATATTAAATCAAACAAGAGGGAAGGGAGGAGCTATTAGCAGCAGGTGAAACTTGGGAGTGGAAGGGTGAGGCAGGAGAGAGAGTTGTGCTCTCCTGCAGGGCCCTGGGGAGCACAGCAGTTCACCCACCCTCAGAGCTTACTTCCAAAGAGGTCTGTGTGTGCTAGCTCTCACACTAAGTCCAGCAGACACACTGTGAGAAACTCCAGAGCACAAAACCCTCCCTGACTGCTCTACACCCCGGTGTACAGTGACTCAATGCCTTGTAAAGTGTATCAGGGTAGTCCTAAACTAGCATGCATGTGCAGGCTGGTAGATTCTGGAGCATGCAAGAGCAGACTCTGGCTCTACCAGACTCTTTCTGCCCTCTCTGACAGATGATAGGAGGCAGCAGGTACCCAGTCTTGCATCATGAAACTGAAATGATTATTTTAAACCAATCTTACTTGTATTGGTGTTCAATACAAATTCACTTGATGCAGGCAAAGAAAGCAACCTTGTAAACTGCAGCAGATGCCACTTTAGTGCACTCCCCTGTGCTATGGAGGCTGGTATCAAAATAATTCTGCACAGAGGAAGAGAGGAGGTGTCCAAGGAACGTCACTGGAGTAAAATCCTCTTTTCAGATACAAGTGGCTTCCTTCTATGTTTATGTCTGGTGATAAACATATGTGATGCCTCTTCAGAAGATCTTATTCAAAATATACAGTGGTACTCTCTGGTGGTTTCCATCTGAAGTATTTAATGGCTAGCTGCTTGCTTCATAGGCACACTTTACACTGTCTTCTCAGAATCAAAGGAAAATGGCTCATAAACATGAATCTACAGCTTCTGAAATGCTCCTTAAATCAAAAGATATTTCCAATGAACATGTGCATCTCTACCCCAAAGACAAAATATCTCCTTGTAACTTCTCTCTTTATATCTGTGTTAAATCCTTAGGAACAAACTCTGGTGAAGCAGTCACAGCTGAGAATCACTTGCTTGCCTTCTCACACAACTAGTTCTTTCCAGCTTCTGAAAGAATGTTCCCTGGAAATATTCCAGTATTAAAATTTAAAGTAGGAATTTATTTTCTTTAAAAACATCTGCAAAATTTCTTCTATCAAAGGAAAGAGGGTAGGATATCCAGCTCACTTTGCCCAAGTTGTCCCAGCAGATATATACACCTATACACATTTATATCATCCCAGCTGTTTCACAGCCAAACAAGACTCCCTGACACTACATTCTCTTACCCATACTGTTTTTAAGATCCATACATGAGACAGCACTTCACAATTTATAAAATTATTCCAGAGTCAGTGCATCTTACCCACTAAATGATTTCCTGATGTTTCAGACTGTTTTCCTCATCTCAAAACAATGTCACGGTTGCCATTCCCAAAACATGTTCCTAAATATTTCTCCCTCTCCTGCTCATAACAACCATCAGGTTTTTAGCTGGCATTTTCTCCCTTAACCCCTACCTGTCCACATCACACAAGAAGGCTTTGGAATACACTATGTTTTAAAGACCTGGCAAATTTATGGCAGGCAAGAATAACAATCTCCACAGTTTCTCATTCATGCGGTGAATACCTGATAGAACTAAGCACTGAATGTTCACAACACGTCTGACAGTAAGTCCTTGTCAGCACTGAAAAACTTGATGGCTTATTCACTGATGTCTATTACACCACTTACTTAAAATAAAAAATCATGAATTTGCAGCTTGTCCCACTGGACTTTTACAAGTAGAAATGTCCCTAGGATCATAATTTCAAACATATTACAACTTCCAAGGTCATGTTGGGGTTTTTGCATTTTTCATTAGATCTTCCACAATTCAAGGACAATTTCAAAGACAATCATTAAGCATGCATTAAACAAATTCATATCTGAATTTACCCAAAGTCTAAAGAGCCATATATTGCCTCTTTTTAGCAATCACATTTCCACATTAATAATTTTAAATTGCCAGAGATCATCATTTACATACATCCTACTTACACTCTTACTTGGATTTTTGAAGATTAGAGAGACTGTGTAACTGATGACAGAACACTCAACAGTCTCTTTAAAGCTCTGAACAGTAACAAGGAGAATAAAAAGGAAGATGTCATTTTCCTCTGCTATCATGCACTTTTCAAGTGCACATTTCCATGCACATGATTTTGCATCTATGTATTAATTAAGGCAAGGTGGAGAAAATATATCATTCTGATCTAAACTGGCCAGCTGCAAACGCTAGTTTCCCCTTAATTGTATAATTGATGATTGTATATCTGACTGCAATAGGTCACAGGGAGGAATAACAGCTGCTTTCAATACTCCACAATTGCCTTATGTGCCACTTTGTCACCTTCTGATAATCCAGGACTACAGAAATGTATGACTAATGGGGGACTTCATTTTACTGCAAGTATCCTTGTACCATCCTTGGGATGACAATGGGAGCAGTCATCATTTATACACCCTGAACATAACAAGAAGGGTGAACATTCAAAGCACGTGCTAGAGGTGTTAAAAAATGATAGCCAGATGTCACATTAGAAAATAATTACTCAATATTAACAAATTTAGCAATTAACAAATTAGGCAATTTAACAAATGTAGTGTCAGATCTGTAGCTTGGGATTTTCCCTGAGCTTTCACTTTGTTTTCCTTCTTTTTGTATAATGCTTCCACAAGCTACAAAATCTACTAAGACCTCATCCTGCCAGTCAAAGAAGAGCAAGCAGCTCAAGTCCAACTCTAGTTACACAAAGACTTGAACTCAATAATCTCCAAAGACAAGGTGTACGGTACCATGGATGACAAGCATCACTTTGCTATCCTAAGGTGTTGGACTTTAGACTCTGAAAAACTTAACTTTGACTTCATAATTTTTGGCCTGAGGTTAATTTTAAGGAACTCTTTGGAATAAAAAACAGAAACACCAAAACCCAAAACCAAACAAAATATTCCCCCCCATATATATATATGTATATAACATTCACATTAATATGGTTATTATGTTGGCATTTTATTTTCATGTTTCCATGTACCACACCTTCAAAACACCTGTTTTTCAAAACTCTATAATATTCTTTTATTCATTGGAGAGAGAGATCATGCTTGGTGGAGGATTACATTTTTGCTTGAGACACTATTCTGATTATGACATATATGAAGGAGGGGTTGTGCTTTCAAAAGACTATTGAGAAACTGCATTAAAACAACTCCACATGCCCTTGATATGTTTTGGAGAGATAAAATCTCGCTCGTCCTACTCATTCACATGAAGTAATTGGGCTGCTTTTCCATTCAAAAATCATCGCTAAAGCGTTCGCCCATCTGTTAATATATGCAACCCTGCCTTCAGATTTGTTGCAACAGAATTTCAAATGCAATCCTCATCTCAAAAATCAGTAGCTCAAAACCTTTGTCTCTGCCCTTCCCTGTGCTCTGTAGATCTGAGCATCCAACAGCACCTCTCTTTACCTTTGCAGGAGCACTCAGAGGTTGCCTGACCTTTCCAGGTTCATTCAACACTTCAGGCACTCGTGAAGCAGCTATTTCACTGCCCTAACCCCAACAGACCACAGGTTTGAAGAATACCAGCACCAGCCTGTGTCAGCTAATTATCCAATAATTAGGCAAGACGCACAGCCCAGGACCTTTATAGGGAAATCTAGAGCCAATTTCAATCTGAACCAATTCTCAGAATATCAAAAAGCCACCTCATATTGCCAGCTAATTAAGGAGGTAACTTCATCTACAGTCAGCCTAAGAGATGTTTGAGCCCTAATAGAGACTGCAAAGATTCACAGCTAATTGTTTTCAGGATCATGACATTACATTCAGCAGAGCTTGTGTGACACAGGTCACAAACAGGTGTTTACCAAAAGAAAAAAAATTCTTGCTGATCTACCTGGGTCGTAAATAGAACAATTGCATCAATGCTGAATCATTTTGAAAAATCCAGCTGATATGTCACTGAGCCTAAACTCAGATCCATCCTTAAAAAATACCACCAGTAATAATGAATGTCTCTGTTATTTTTTGATTAATAGCTGGCAAGCCACTCAAACAAACATCTCTTCCCCTGTCCTTTTATGCTGCCTTTCACCATCACATCACAGGCAAGATTCTGAATTATCTCTGTAATGTGAACATCATTGATGGTCTTTAACAGAAGCAGCCTTTCCTTCCCCAAACAAGAAATAAAATCAGTCCATTTTGGAGAAAACTCACAAGCCACCAAGGCAAGACCATTAAGCTTGGCTCTTTCAGCTAAAACATTAGTCTCATGCAGTGTTAGGTGCTTGGAGCCAGATCCCAACACAAGCACCAGCATCTGTCTGACTTAAGTCAAAATACTGAGCTGCTAAGCTAGACTATTTAGGCAGCCTAAGATTTTTAGTGGCTTTCTAAATAGGCCCAGACTTCTGAAAACAGACTCCCTTTCCTCAGCTCATTCTAAGCCATCCTAATTTTCCAGATCAGCGGCCAAAAGCACACATCATCACCACACCTTGGGTGAGTAAAGCTGAAGGCCCAGCGCCAAGTGTTGCAACCACCAAAACCCAGTGGGTGGAATACACAGGCACACAGCTGAACTGCTTATATTCATTCTTCCTGGAGCTCTAGTAATGAAACTTGAAAATCTTAAAAATACTGAAGAGATACTTTGCAAAAGAAAATAATCACATTTTTAAACCTCCATTTCATTATTGTTTAAAAATATATTCATGAGCATAACTGAGCTGTCAGAGTGACACTTCCTTTTCTTCTTTACTCACAGAAAACTATTGCAGTCTTACTAGTGACACATAACATCAAATTATCCTAACCAAGGGCAAGAAAAAAAGATGAAACACTGGCTTTCTGCATAAGAGGGCCAGTGAAACAGAAGGATCTATCAGTAACTGAGGAAAGTTGTTGGACTCGACTGCTTTAGATCTACGAAAAGGACACATGAAGGTTACTGCCAACAGTTTCCTCTTATGAAGGGAGACTTACTGGTTTGATTGATATTGCAGCAAATCTTGACAGACACGGGTGGTGATATCTCCTGTTAAATGAACTGATGCACAGAAAAGGACTGGCTTAGAGGTAACAATGTTATAATGTTATCTCCTGAGTTATTATTCCAGTTACCTGCACCCTTGAAAGCAGAGTTTCCTTCCATTTTTTATTTTCCACAGTTGAAGTGACAGCTTTGCTTTCAATTTTCCTCAAAGGTTATTCACAAAGCTCATTGTTCACTCAATATTGGATTTCAAAAGCATCAAAAGCAAGGTATCAAAAGCAAGGGTAACTTTTTCCAGAACAACTCGCTAGCTGAGCTGAGTCCCTAGAACTTAATAAAACCCCCAAACTTAAATTATTTCAACTACAAAATTCTTATTTTTAATAAGATTATGCATGGCTACTTAGTATTTGAACAGTAGCTATTACTCTGCCATGCCCCAACAGGGCATGTATATTTTTCCATACAACAATCAGAAGTTCTAAGAAAGACCAGTTAAATATACTTTCTTAAGAAACCATTTTTCTAAGACAAGTACCCTGTTATTTGGATAGCAGTGGGAATAAAACTGTAGCAGCAGCTACACACCAGCCATCTCACTGTTGCAGAAGTCAAAGGAGTTGGTATCACAAATTCTGTTGCCATCGCAAACATCTGTGAGCTTGCAGCAGGTGAATATTTATTAGTCCAGTACCAAAACATTTGTGTATCTCCTTCTGATGATTTTTTTTTTCCTAAATACACTTTAAGTGTGTTTACTCGAATTAGGTGATGAATAGTTTTTAAGTTGCTTCTTTCGCTGCACTGCAGTTCGCAGAGCCTGGAGAATTAAGTGTTTGTTATTCAGGATGTTGTAGCTGCACAGGTTAAGCAGCTTGTTGAAATTCTCTTCAGTGTATGTCAGCAGGCCGGTGCCATAGGGAGCAGCACAGTTGGACACATCCACTCTTCCCTGCTCCATCTCTGTGGGACTGCGCTCCACATCTGAAACCAGAGCCAAGCACAGCAAAGGTATTGAGGAAAGTTTCCTGGATCATAGAAAATTAGAAATAATAAAATTGGAGTGGATACATGTAAAAGTATTTATAAACTGAAACTGAATTTGCCAAGTAGGTTTTTTTTTTTCTAGTCAAACAAACATTTCTTCTATTGCTGAACTAAAGGAAACAATCTGGCAACTTTTCAAAAATTATAGGTATCAAAGCAGCTTGTTACCCTGGCAAAGCCTTTGCTTCGTTAAATGTTTTCAGCACTTTTTATTCTCAATTTTTTCATGTAAAAAAAGTAATAGGAGAATTCCAACTTTGTTAACCAAGTAAACATTATATCTCTTCATGAGACTGTGAGGTGACAGCGTAAGCTACCAGTGGATATAATTTACTAGCTGTATCCTCTTCTTTATTATCAAAGTTACATGACGTGTTTCAGGTGCCAGAGGGGGTTTCCCTCAAGGTACAGCTTCTCATGTTTTTATTTTTAAACCTCTTCATTCCAATCCCTGATAAGCTGCCCAATACTGTATGCATCACAGCTGGACTGAGACTATAATAACTTAGCCAACTAGGAAGCTTGCCAGTGCCTTGTTTTGGAATAGGAACAAGTTCAATGGATCAACTGGATGAGACAATCTCAAAAAATGATTACTGCTGTCAACGTACTCGGTGCCTTGTATTTTTGGAAGGTATCACACACCAATGGAAAATAGGCCAAGATTGGTGCCTCTAAGCTGTCCTCAAACACATAACACTCCTTCAGGTGCTCCCGGTCTTCCTGGCTCAGCTCTGTGCTGGGGAATGGGATCCCGTGCTCCAAACAGTACTCTGAGAATAGATCCAGTGGCTGGCTCAACAGAGAGGAGAGATGGCAACACAAAGAGAGCTTGAAGTAAGACCACCAAACCGCATAATATTTTGCTGCAATAGGCAATCTGAGATTGATTCATATGTTTATAAATAATGCTAACCATGCACTGGAACAAATGTATCATTTTAATTTTAATATATCCTGGGTAACAGAAATTTGGTTGATTTGCTAACACTCTATATTTTTAAAGCAGGGTTACTATTTACTGAAATGTATATGACATTCAGGTCAGTTTCTGTGATTTAGTGAGCACAGTAGAGGATTTGGATAGGGAAACTTTGATTATATGTGGCTTCTCAGATCACAGGTTCTTAAATATTTGCATTCAGTGCATCTAACTATGTCTTTATGTCCTCTTACAAATAAATGGCATTAATTTGAATCATATAAGCCTGTCAAGGTTTCTTCATTTGCAGAAAATAAAACCCTGACTAAAACTCATGACACCAAGAGTCAAATGTAAAAGCAAAACTTTTCATTAAAAAAAAATTAAAATTATGTACTGTATATTAATTGCATTGTAGAAGTCATTTAACTATTGAGGAACTTATTACCAAGACAACGTTGAATAGGATATCTTCTGTATGTCTGTGTTCATATGCCTGTCCCAGAAAGACACTGAAAAAAGCCCTAATAAAGGCAGTGACATTATGGTCAGAGTTGTGAATAGTACCACTGATATGATCATTTAATTTAATAAAAACCAGACTATTTTCTGGAAGAAAAAAAGAGAGAGAGACAAAAAGCTGTGGTGGTAATTCAGCTGCTGGAGTCATACAGATAAAGAATCACTGCTTCAAAACATCACCAGAGTCTGTGATCCTCCGCTGTAATTTAAGTGAAGAATGACATCCACTTTTCTCTCTGGCCTCAGAATGGGTGGGCAGCTGGTGTTGATGAAGAAAGCTGTATCTATCAGCTTGAGGTAGTCACTCATTTCATTCAGCTGGTTGGGAGAAGAATCCAGCACTGTGTCTGAAAGGCCAAAACTTCTATTATTATTATTATTATTATTATTATTATTATTATTATTATTATTATTATTATTATTATTTACTGCAGGCTCAACTCTCTTTTTTTCCAAATTAGCATAAAAGAGGAGAAAGAAAATACAATTGATGCATACTCATCTTTGACACAAAGCCCACAGTTACATATTTGTCTGTGACACCATTTTAGTATTTATTTACTAAATAAACTGCTCAACTCTGAGATCAGCAAGATGGAGCAGTTCTAAGACTCAGCTTCATCCAAAGTGATAAATTACTCTTCTTTCTCAAAATGTGTAAATTTGTGGCTATTTAAATTCTTTGGAAGCTTCAAGTCACTGTTTGATGGCTTTTCCTAGGAAGATGAGAATTCAAGCAAACATGCTGTGCTTCCTCCAAGACTGGAACATGACCAGGAATAAATCATCTAGGGCTTGGCAAAACCCATTCCACAAACATGTTAATCAAATAATATTAATCAAAATTTACCTTTATGATAAAACTTATCAAATATTTTTCCTCAGCAAGTATCAGCCCTCAAATCTCCTTCAAAGATATAACTAAAACAATTTCCAATTACCTTTCCACATGCAAAAGCTCTCATTCTCCAAGTATCTGTTATGTAGCTGCAAACCCTTGAGGAAATTGTGGTAAGTTGAAACCACTGGCCGCCCGGTCATCATTTCTCGAAGAGTTTTGGAAAGGTAACCTTTGGGGATGGATAAGCAGGTTGTCTGTTCATGAGGCTTCTTGGGCAGAGCAGGATGGCTCTCTGCAGGAAGAACAAGAAGAGGGTATGTGTCTGCATTTGGTCAGAGTGTTTCTCTGATGATAATAACAACCAAACCACCCTGGCTCCCAGCCCCATCTGTGACTGGGTGCACACGTGGACGTGCAGAGTGTTCTGGGCAATGCGTTTCAGTGTCACATCATCACCTTTTTCTTCCCTGTCTGGTCTCTCCCTCCCCAAAGGGCTTTGGTAACCCTCTCATGACTAACAAAGTTCCCCAGGGATATTGCACAGTGAGCAGGACAAGGTTTTTTCCTGTTTTGCAGGACAACTGTTGGTCTCCTGCTTTTCCTTCATTCTCAAGGGCTTGGTGTCCCATAAGCCAGAAATAGGACACAAAAACAAACCCTTTACTAAATGTCAGGTTTCACATTTCAGAGAGGTGTGAAGAAAATGCAGATGCAAGAGAAAAGTAATCTGAAGAACTAACCAATGTCATGCTCAGTGTCTCGAGTCCATCTGTGCCAGAAGTGTTCTGAATGACCCGAGAGGTAGACAGCATCCATAAAACTCTGGGAAAATATATTGCTCCACGTGCCTTGAAAGTTAAAAAAAAAAAAAAAAAGGCTCCATACTTAATATTAGTTTGAATATTTAGAGCACAGCTATGGCAACACACCTGAATCCACTCTCTGTTCTAGTTATGAAATACTATGAATTTTCCTATAACTATCAAATGCCACGCCATTCCACACAATGTCTGGCTTACGACCAGGCCATTTTCGAAACTTGGCTGTCTATAAAAGTCAGGCTGTGAGTTTAAATACTTCAGATGATCAGTTTGTATGTGGGCATGCATGAGTTCTGTTTAGGTCATTCTGCAAGACATTCAGCAAATTAGTCACATTTGCCTCAAAAATTGGTTTCCTCTTTTATCACATTTGGCTGGTTCATTTGAGATTGAAATTGTATCAGATACATTCTCTGGTGTACTAATACTGCAACTTGCAGACCACCTCTGTGTAGCTAGCTCTTAAGGTGATGTTTTCTTAAGATAGTAATTACCTTCCAAGAAGCAGATGTGGGATTCTGGGATCTTCTTCATCCGGCGACCCATGAAGAACTCACTACCAAAATCCTCGGAGCGAACAAAGGCCCCATATTTTAGGAGACCCACCTCGTAAGGTGTGAACTCCACCCACTCTGCAAATAAGGCAGCAGATTTATTGCAACCACATGTAAAAATCAGCTTAGAGATTCAGAAGCTGGAAGAACAAGGACTACAGCTTCGCCATGGTGGTGACAGACAGTTCAAACCACCATGATTTGAAACAAAAAGGTGCCCTTCAACATATATGAATGTAAAAGCTAAAATCATTTCCTCTGCCAAAATCCATTCAGCCTCGGATTCAGGTCCATTTCTAAGAAGCAAAACCTGGGGCTGAAAGTCCACTGATTGCTAAGGCCCTGCACACAGTGTGGCATTTTGGGTTCCTCTGAGTCAGCAATGATAGCAGCTACCATTCATTCTAGAGACTCTCATAATCACTGCCTTGAGGATAAAAAACTCTGACCAAATCCCCTCCCCACACAGAAACCTTGGCTGGGTGCACTGGGACTGCAACTGTGCCTAGGAGCAGATGACCAGGTCCAGTTGCAGGATCTCCTGCTTCATTTGTGCTGGAAATGCTATGGGAAGAGTGATCAGGATCACTGACCAGAGCACAGAGCCCTGCCCCTCCTCAGATCCTTCTCTGACTGCTGGGATCTGACTCCTGCTCTCACCCCTCTCCACCTCTCCTTTCTCCGCCCTGCCTTGCCCTCCTCCCCACTCTTCACAGCTCTCTTGGACTATGCTGCCTCAGCAAGACCCAGCAGCTGAAAGGGGCTGTGCGGGGTAGGTGGGGATGAGAGAGAAAAGAGCAGCAGTTGTGGCTCTCAAGGCTGCCAGCAAAAAGCATCTCCATGCCCCCACTGAGCAGTGTCTACAGCACAGGTATCTCCCTTCCACAGAAGACAGAGGAAAATAAATTATTTAAAAGATTTTTTGGCTTGGACTTACAGGAAAAAGTTTTGGCATTCAATCAGCCTTAAAAGGAAACTCTTCAGAGTTATAAGAGGATGTATGATAATCTATACCTTTAAAATCCAAAGTGCTAAAGTCATCCTTGACATTGAGGGACAGGTATATGGGGAGTGGATTCTGCCCCTGATTGACTGCTAGTTGTTGATCGGAGAGTTTGTGAGTACTTCCCTGTTTACAAAGAGCAAAAGTCATTGTAAAAAGATGAACATGATGCATGGACTTACTACAGTATCTAAGCAGGAACTATCAGTGAAGTATCTGCTAAACCTCAGCAGGTTTTGTTCTGTGTACTTGAGCTGTTTGGCCACACAAGTGTGTGCATGAGTTTTCTGCCATGAGCTTTCACCAAGACATTGTGCTTATGGGAGCTTTGGCAAGGGGGACAGGGCAAAAATGCAAGAAATATGTCTGTACAGTCACTGGGATATGACTTGCTTTAAGGAAAGAAAGATATTTAGTCTACCTGGACCCATTTCCTTCCATACTGCTTATGGATATACATTGCTATGCCTGAACTTAGCTCTGTCACAGGCTTGTCTCCTCTGGGTGTTACTAGAATTATCACCTGACCTGAACCCCAAACTTAAAGATGGAAAATCAGTTTCCTTAGCATCTTGAATTTTTGCATGCTCTGACACCTCTTCTAGATGCTCACTTTAGGGTTACTTTGTTACTTTTATTCTAAAAAGCCAAATATTAAGTCCTTCAGGTGTTTTCAGAGCCTTTTCTCTAACTGAATCAACAACCTTAGACATGGGAAGTTAGAAATCCTGTGAAATAAGAGGGAGAGAAAGAATATAAAATACCTGATGATGCAGCATACAATCAATGAAGAGTCCCCATAAATCTGTAAAGGACACCTTGTGCCCCTCTTGCTTTCTCTCACAAAGCTCATTTTCATAGTATTTCATATGATCCAAAGAGAAACAGTGCAGCTTGCTCTTGGTCACATGTTTCCTGATATCACCAACTGGTCCTCTGAGATCCTTTTGTGACCAGTTTGCATCTTCATATAACTTTGACATGGTCCTGGATAAAAGAAAGGTACTGAGGTTCATCACAGGGCACATGACAATTCATTAGCCTCTAACACACATAAGCATTTTGTTCTAGGCTACACGAGGTTCTTGCCCTCCAACTTTTACTTGGAAGAGCATTTCAAAGCTGAGGCAGAGTTTAGACTGTGTAATGATTTCTTTTTTTTCCCTGCACAAATACATTTAAAATCATCCTGGCTTGTTTGTATTTCAGAATCAAAAGAGTAATAAAGCAACACGTATAACTTAACTCGAGCTTTTGCTAGAATTACCCTTTGATTGTCCAAGCCACCTCTTCTGTCTGAGGCCAGTTCCCTCAGATGGGTCAGACCGTCTGTGAAATGTTAAGCTGGAGTTTAGCAGTGACTATTGCCCTGGCAAGTGTGAGAGCCCTCCTTGGGTGTGCAGCAGGTGGGCACCTCAGGCTCCTGGCACACATAAGGGCAGCCTAGAGCTGCCTGTACCCAGGGCTCAAGCAGATTCCAGTCATCCCCTCTCATCCTCACCCCACTTGTTCTAATTCTGTCTCACATACTTTTAGAGCAGCCCTTCAGAGGCAAAAAGTTTTAAATACCCTCAACCCCTCCTAGTTTGTGCAAGGCAGTCACCAGTGAGTGCATGAGTGACACTCTTGAGTGTTTCTCAGGGCTATTCTTTAAAAGTCTGCTTTCTGCAGACAAGTAAGAGTTGAGCCAGACAAATATTACAAAAGGACTTTTGAAGTGTTGCATGCAACAAGATAAGTTACAGACAAACCATCCTGGCTTGTGCTCTTTTCTTTTGCTTCTGTAAACACTTCAGTGCAGTTACAGAAATACTGTCATTCTCATTAGATTTGTTTCTTGTAGGAGGGCAGTACTGAGTGATCCCATGAAACAAGTCCAAAAGGAAGCCAAGTGCCCACATCAAGCTGAGTAAATTCATCAGTAAGGCAAAATGGTTCACCATGTTATCACTGCTAACAAAAACATAAGTACAATCCCAGCTCTCCTTACCATGTTGTGGCAGATAAACCACTGATATATGACACACAGTCCAAAACACCCAGCTCCTGGAGAGCCAGGAGGCTGCCAAACATTGCTGTCATGGATCTCACTCCCCCTGCTGCCGTCACTACTGCCACCACGGGCACCTGCTCAACACACAGAGACAGGCACAGAGTCACTCATCACCAGAGGAAATACAGGAATGATGGCCATGCAGAAAAAAAGTAACAGCAACACCTGGTTTTGATAAATTCACCCTCTTCAGGGCAGTGCCTAGGTGTGTGTTTGAGCTGTATAAACTTTGGTGGAATTTAGCGTATGCTGAAAGCATTTTCCTGGTCAGTGATGCTTTGGAAAGCCAGGAGCTGTAAGTACAGTTGGTGTGGGGAAATATATTTTCAGATTTTCTCAGTGTATTTAATTTTTCCTCAGCTCTTTCCCTCAAAATACCTTTTAAAGCTCTCAGTATAGCTAAGGTCAGAAGAGCAGCACAAAACCTGCCTGCATAATTTATTCTTCTTCTAAGTATAAATACAACATATGCTATTCTCCAGGCAGATACTGCCCAGCTTTATAGGTTTATTTTAACATGCTCTTTCCAACGCAGATTACCTCTACCTTCCCTGATATCAGTGCTATATGTAATTTAGTTTTACTTTCCTCAGGAATGCATCAATCCTGTTATCCTTCCTCACTTTTCTGTATGGTAAAAACTGATACAACAGACATTCAGTTTTAGGAACATATGATGCCATTACCTTTAATCTTGTCTTCACTGTATTTTACCATCTACTTGTGGGTTTGGGGGGGGGTATTAATTTGGCTCAAACCCCCCCTTTATTCTCATTTAATGACAACAAGTCCTATTCTACGTGTTACTTAAGTTCATGAGCACTTAGCTTGGTTGAAAAATGCACACATCATAAAGGGTTGGGTGTGCTGGGAACTGAGCAGAGCAGTGGAGGAAATACCCCACAGGCACATTGTCCCAGACTCTTGCCCCAAGCACCACAGCCCCATAACAGATCATTGTCTTCCAGTAACAGAGCAGCTCCCTCTGAGTTCAGGGATCCCCAAGAGAGAAGCAAGCAAGAGGTAACACCAAAAAACACACAGGACAGATGCTACTGTACTAGTGTGCTATGGGAGAGTTGCAGCCTTCCCTGTGAACCTTGTGGCAGCAGAGAAGAGGTGCCAAAGAGGAGAAATGGTCTCAGTTTAAGCAAAATTTCACCAGGTTTGGTTTTACACACCAGCATGTCAGCAAATACAGCTTTTGGCTGCCCCTGAGGGAGGACAGAGGTTAGCAGAGAATAAAGGAGCTATAACTGGCCTCCGAAAAGTTCCTCTTTCATCCTCTGTGCCAAAAATTTGGATACGGTCTTAGGTGCAAGTGACAATCTGGCCGATACTATTTGGTGTAGAATATGTGGAAGAGCTGCATGGGTAGTCATGCAAGCATATCACATCCACTTCTCTCAAAGTGGGTCATTACCTCGAGTTCCCAAGGTGCTGTCCCACATACCTCATCCTCCTGCAGGTCTTCATCTAGATGAAGAAGATTTTTCAGGGCAGCAGCAACCACCTTCTTCCTTTTGTGGATGAAATTCTGCTCCTCCACACAGAGACCAAACCCCAGCCGCAAATCCAAATCCTTGCAACTACAACACATGAACAGCACAAGGGATTACCTGCAGCCATTTCAGTTGGAGACACTCAGCAAAACCAACAACAATAAACCAGTTTAAAGAAATTATACTTCCATGTACATGAAAGTCCCCCTACATAAATGAAAGCAGGTATATGGATATCCTATGTGCTATATTTGTGCCTTCCTGTGGAGATTTTAGACCAGAATTATGTCCTGAAGAATTTCACACAATCATAAGGAAGTCAAATAAATAAAATCAAGTTATGTCACATTGAACTCTGGTATTTGGACACCTCTTCACATTCTCCTGCTGTGCATGTGTTTCCTGAAGCACAAAGGGGGCCTAAGTAGTTATTGAAACTTAATACACTTTAGTTAAAAGAGCCCTAATACCAAGTTAGGCTTATCTCTACAAAGAATTTGTGCTCTGAGTAAGAAGGTGTCACTTAAATTTATCCCTTCTGTACATTATCATAAATATCATGTTCATGATTCATTTTATAACCTTTATTTTCACAGGGTTCCAGTTTCAAAGGTTTTTTCCAGGGGAAAAAAAAAAAAAACCACAGAAACTTCTCTGTCTCTTCTCTGGATATTATTCAATAAAACCCTCTGCTTTACCTTCTCCTGTGACTAAGGCTTGCAATGGAGCTAACTTATCAACAGGGGGTAATGTTGTCCTTCAGAAAATCTCAGCAAGCCCAGTCAAATAAATTATTGTCCATGTGTTTCATTGAAAAATGACCTGTAGAGGTCTTGTAAATGGATAAAGGTGTTAGACACGTTAGAAATCTGGTATACATAAATATGTACTTATTATAGATAAAGGTTACAAGACAGAGGGATGTTTATGTTACAAAGCATCAGCATTAGGAAAAATATTGTGCTGGTTTATACCCCATAACTAACTACCACCTATCCTATTCTAAATTCTTACCAACCAATTTAAAAGCTTTAAAAGCTTTAAAGCATTTTATTAACCATTCCCCATATTTCAGTCATTTTTATTTCCTGTTTTGAAATGAGCTGCTTTAAGATGTAGCTTCCTATCATCTAACAATGATATTATGAAAGAAGAGGAGGTGACCTAAGTAATCATTCAAAAGCAATAAAAGATTTACCTATTTTCCTCATTCACAGACACTTCATAAGATTCCCCCTGAAAATCAATAATGAAAGCACCATAAATTTTAAATAGAATTGTAATTTTATAGAAGTAGGTTTTACAGTATTAGCAATTATTCATATATATAGTATAATGCTAAATTTTTGGCCTCCTCTCAAGCATTCAGCACACAATCTTTTAAACTACTTTTAAAGCAGCCAGAAATTCTGAATATCCTATTTTCCCTACAAATCATAGTTATATTTCTAAGTGTATGCAGAGCTAAGCATACAAATAATACATTTTTAGTAACAAATACATTTTTAATAACAAAATTACATGACCAGATATCACATATATACAGTTTACCTTGTTGAAAGAATTCCAAATACTGTCAGAGGATACTCACTCTCATCACTGTCACTTTGTTTCCCAAGTCCAGAGAATGGAGAGGCACAGCCAGGGGACTGCTTATATCCATTTCCCTTCTACCTGAGCCAGGCTGATTTAAAGAGGGGGAAAAAAATTATAAGAAGAATATTATTTATAGACTCTAGACACAGAAATACCAGAAAAGGGTTAACTCATGATTATTCTCCCAAAATTTAGGTTAGGTGTTATCACCGTCCATAAGCAAAACATACACAACAGAAAAAATGCTCCTTTGGCAGAGTCATGAGCAGTCTGGGTTGACTGTGCTTGATGTAGTGGAACCTGGTGGTTTCACTGCTTCCTGGTCTGGAGTGAGTACCTATGGAAATATCCTGGGATTCTTCATAGGATCCTTTCATTGTGAAGGTGAAATCTCTCCCTAAGAACAAGAAGCAAACCACAGGGAGATGTTAACTGTGCCTAGTCCTGAAATTAGCAAATAAAAGTGCCCCAAGTGACACTTCAGCCTTAGTGATGCAGGCTAAGCTAAAGTTAATTTGGACCACAATGTTTTCCTTCCACTGTGACTAGTGTGCAGTACCTGGCCCTTGAGTTCCCCTGGACTGCAGGGGCTCAGAACTGACCAAATCTCAAGTCTGCAATACTCAGACAACAGATCCCAAGAGCTGATGGCAGAGTCTGGGCTGTCATCCCTGACTCCTCGAGGCCCAACCCTCCATCCACTGAGAAATGCAAAGGCATCTGTTCTGAGTATTTCACCAGCCTCGAGGGGAATTTTTAGCAGGCACTTTGTACATTATTGTTTGTGTGAAAATGTGTGTGAATTGATTTGAATACCCCATAGCAGGTGTAGTATGCATGTTACCATCCTACATTCATAATTAGGTTATTATTGTTCTACTTATCGTAAATCCCATTGAATTGCTTTGTAAATGCTAAATTATGGGATGATTGAGTACTGCTGAATCCTTTAGACAAAGGATCAAGTCTGAAGCTAAGTTTGGCAAGAGGGCCCACTCTGAAACTCACAACTCTGTGAGGATCTCACTCCTGGCACCCTTTCCTTTTCCTTCTTTATCCTTTTGCATCCCTGGTCTCTATATAAATCATTCTAGATTTATTCTAATCTGAATTTTCTTTGCATGTTTCATGCATTTAGTAGTAGAGCAAACTTTGCCATCAAACTTTGTCACATTTTTACAAACTTATATTAAACCTACACTTGCTGATACCTCTGCCAATGATTAAGTGACCTAAACCATTTGTGACACCCTGCCAAGTGACAGAGAGCGTGTGTTACACTTGTGGATGCCTCTGGCAGCATTTACATCCCCTGAGCTTTCACTGAAGTCTTTCTCCTCCTGAGAGTTGTGTCACCCTTCTTTTAATTTCTGTTTTCACCAGAAAACAGACGTATTTCAGTTCCATCCACACCACAGTGCTGTTTCCAGATCTCCCAGCCACCTCCACAGTTTCTCTTAAGCTACAGAGTCATGTCTTCTTCTGAGGACTCTCACTATTAGCAAGTAGGTAATTCAGGAAATACCCAAGAAGCCCTGATGCAAACAGAGACTAAAACAAACCAAATGCTTATCTTGATTCAGCTACATTTCCCATAGCAGAAAAAGCAGCAACAATTTAAATCAGCAACCTCACTTTTGTAAGAGCTCTTCTTTTTTGTTTCATTCACATGTACTTCCAAACAGGAAACTTCACGAGACTGGAAGAGAGAAGCAATAAAACCACTGGTCACAGAAACAGTTCTGGATTCTCATGAGGTTCTAGGGGTCCTGTAGAAACACAATGCTTGGCCATGATGGTCTGTGAATGTGAATAATTTGTAGAAACTGAGTATCTTGTATAAATCTTGCAAGCAGTACTGTGGTTAAGGAAGCCAAAATAACTGGAGATCTGTCATTACATATAAATACCATTCAGTCCCCAACAGTTAACACAAGAAAATTTTCTCCCTATCTTCCAACCACATCCTTCAATTCTGCCCCACCATAAGATTAGCAAACAAAAAAAAAAAAATTACCACTAGTACACCATTAGTAATGATCTTCTCAGATTCACCTGGTCTGAAAAGCAAAACCGAAAAGATTTATTTAAAAGTGTGTATTTAAGCAATAAACTTTCAAAAGCACAGTTTTCTGAGCTCAGTTTTTCCATCTGGCAAGTACCATCAGCACTTCTGTCCTTCCCCTCTATCTTGCAGCCTCTGCCAGATCACATCCCATACTTTCCCAAGGATGCTCCTTCCTTCTTATCTCTGCTGAGGAGTATCATCTCTCCTTAGGCTGAATCAGAAAATAAACATTCATTCTCAGCTATAAAGAGTAAGTGAGACTGTCACTCAAATTTAGGACAGAAAAGCAATAATGGGGAAGATGCTGAGATGAGGTGTGTGAGCTCAGGTACATGGAGCCGTGTCCCCAGTGCTGCATTACTACTCTCTAAAATGCAGTTTTCTGATGACAAACTCTACAACATTTATGTTTTACTTACATATTTTCCAGTAGAAATTTACTTACATGTTATCCAGTAGAAATTCCACTTCTAGTTCTTCCTGATTCTGAAAATAGGACTTTTTTTAAATTTATGAATGAAGAAATATTTTCCTCTGATATGACTCTGACAATTTATTTATAACTCTCTTTCCCTTCCCACACCCTGTACATCATAATATAAACAGATAGAGATTTCTGTGGCAACACTCTGATTTCATCTCTCCACTGCTCTACTGTTTACAAACCAGCTGTACCATCACAAGAAAGAAAATATTAAGTATCATTGAATAGGGAGCAAGGGTCCTATTATTAATTAATTAGTAGGATAAGACATGGGTCAATCAATGCTGAGGAAGAGAAGAATGGCAGGTGAATGATGTAGGAAAACATAATTAAGAATGAATGGACTTAGTGCAGTAAAAAGATACGGAGTATGCCTTGGTTAAAACAAAAGAATTCACAGAATAAAGTCATTAAACATTAAAAAAGGCTGGGAGAAGGGACCAGCTTGAAAAATAAAATCTGCCAGGGGAAGGGAAGAAGAGAGAAGACTGAAGCTGTAAAGGGGAATCAGGGAAAGAGATGAGGGGAGACAAATCAAGAGGAAAAGAGACAGGAAAAGTACAAGAATGAAGCAGCAATAGCACACCAACTGCATAAAAGAGACTGAATAACTGTACTACTCCAGCCACTTGCTATGGGATACAGCCAATCTAGGAAATACCAGACTAAAAAAAAGTATATCAGAGAGATCTTCTGGATCACCCATAGGGAGGAAAACACTTGTTAACAGTGATATAAATCTCTTTCTGGCAAGTGATAGTAGCATTTTTTAATTTATATTCAGAATAGCTAACATTTATTGACAAATATCCCTTCTGTCCAGCTGCACATCATATTTTAACATTGTGAATTGACTGTGAAAAACATGCCAAATCTGATAATGCAGCTGCCATGGGAAAATCATCTTTACAGTAAAGGTGCAGAACAATTTTGTATTTACTAGTTCACATCAGTAAATGAAACATCTCTGATGGCTTCTCTGATAGCTGCATCTGGGGCATGTAATGCAGGAGCAGGTAGCTGTGCTTGCTAATTTCCTCCAAAGTCTTTATTTCATGAGAATTACAGTGGTTGCAAAGTTGTAATAGAAGGCTGATGCACGGATTTTAGAAAGCAGTCACCTTACACAGATGCAAGACAGACTGTACCAAATATTTAATTATGCCCAGACTGTATGATCCAAACTAACTGATCCTCTGTTACAACTTTGTCCAAAGAACAGCAGAAACAAGGTTCAGAAGAACCTGGCTCATACCATCTGCCCAATTCTGCTTGCCTTATGTTCCTACCCTTCTTATGCTGTTTTACACTCACACAAGTTACATTTCTAGTAAGTCCCACTCACATATTTGTGGGTGAAAAATCCAGAGCATAGCAATGGAAATACTTGTTAGGTCACAGAGAGCATGAGGCACAGCAAAGCAACCCTGCTGCTCTGACATCACCCATCTGACCTCTTCAGCCCTCCTTCTGAGATACCTTGGTAGATTAAAGAAGTCATTATGGGCAGAAGCAGCACTACAGCCTGTTATTAAGATTGCCCAGCCTGTTGCATTACTAAGATACTTTCAAAAAAATAAAATAACCCAAAGTCTTCTGAAAATCTGTATAGAGACCATGATCTGTGATGCCTCATGGGGGCCTGATTCATCACAAACTGAAGAAGGGCAGCTTGACCAGGATGTTCCTGAGACAGCTCACCTGGTCTGACCCCCACCACTTCCACCTTGCTGATGGGCTAAGACAGCTCTGCACATGCCTCAGAGCAAATTCAGGGCTTGAATCACACCTGGCATTATCTCAGTCACATGAGGGATTTTCTGAGCTAGGCTGTAGCCGGCTGGAACAGGTTTAATAAGCAGTCCTCAGTAAGGATTGGTCTTCTAAAACAGTAGTTAATAAACCTCTTCAAAGCCATAGTAACATAAAAAACAGGCAAGAGTGTTTTCCAAAGAGCCTGACTGACACAGTGGTTTATAAGTAAATGGAGCATACCAATTCCGGGGAACCGTAAACTGAAACTCTTGGCAAAGTGTGACAAAGCCCTGAAGTTGTTGAAAAAGTTGAAGAAAAAGTTGAAAAAAAAGTTGAAAAAGCCCTGAACTACACCCTCCAGAGAAGGTGTTACATTGTGCAGAAGGAAATCTGAGTACATATTTGGCTCTCTTTGAAGATGAGTGTGATTTCTCCACCTCTCCTCTCAGCAACTTCGTCCACTCAGTGTTTCATAAGATACTCTGTATCTTTATTTTGGTTGTTTATACAACTAAACACTGTATTTTTGATACACACGCAGCAAATAAAACTCTTACTCTTCTTCACTCAAGAAAAAAAATAAAATACTGATGATATTCTCATCCATGAAGGCCTGCCTCTCCTGTGCTGGCTCAGCCCTCTAAAATAAATTTGTAGCAAAGGAGCATAAGTAGACTTGCTGAGATTTTTTCTTGAAGTTGTTTAGTGGAGGAGGAAAAAAACCCGAAGAGATTATCACAAGAATTAAATGCCTTATTTAGAGAGCACATTATCTGAAAGAACTGGCCAAAATCCCCAGTGAAGCTGAGAGGAGATAGCCCTAGTGAGCTACTGGCCAAAGGGTAAGAGCAACTGCCTGGAAACAAGGACAGGTTTGTTCCCACCCCTGCTCTGTCAATCTCCTACAACAGAAATGAGAACTCCTAACCAGCAGCTTCTTCATTTTTGACTCTTTTTCTCGCTGATTTTTCAAAATGTAGTTTTGAAATTAAAAAAAAAAAAACAAAAAAATAGGAATACTAGAAGTATTTTGCATCTTATTCCAGTCACAACAGGGGGTGTTTGTGACCCCTCTCCTAAAATCCAAGCATTCAAACTTTTTTTTAGTAACATCCTTTTAAACAAAATCTTTGTGTGTGAGAACCAATTTAACGTTCAATAGAGGTAGCAACTTGAGACAAAATTCTAATCAAGAGTATTATTTTCTCTAGCCCCTCACCTCTGGATTCAACTCAAAACTCAGGTGAACTTTTTCTCCAGGTTGGATTTTAGCCACATCAAAGCGAACAGTCATAAGATGGTCATCTGGTGTAAAAGTGTCCTCATCACAGACTGTCAGCTCCAGGATGTTCTGAGCAAAGAGGCAGAGAAGGATGTAAATCACATGTTCTGGGACTACTGAGCCAAAAAGGAAGGTCCAGCAAGAGCCAGCATTCAGCCCTCATGTCCATGTGGACAGACTCCTGTGATAGCACAGAGCTCAGCTCACAGCCCAGAGAGCAGAGTCAGGGACTAACCCTAGAGAGGTAAATCATCAGATTTGGCAACCAAAAAGAGCTCCAAAAGAAGAGGAAATATAAGGGACATATATGATGGTAACATGCACCAGACAGAGCAGAGGTTACACGCACTGTTCTTCAGATCGTTTGTGGATTCAAAATCACTGCCTTGAGAAATCAGGGCATTTTGTCAGAAAGTAATAATAAAGGGAAAATTCTTAGCCCTTTAAAATGAAAGTTAAAGCACACTACCAATCTCTCAGTAGGATTTGGTCCCTTAACAGTTCCTCAGGGCTCAGGTTACCATGAGAAGATGCAGCTCTAGTAAACTATGAGAAACTGATCCAGTTTGGGCTTTGTATCACTTTCACTCTGTTTACCTATTTCTGCTAACTCTATAAACACTTTAACAGTCTTTTACAACTGTTCTGGTACACAAAGAATCATTCAACATTATTCCAGATATTCCACAACCTTATGAGCTTAAACTACTTCTTTCAGTCAGGTTATCCATGTAAGTCTCAAGCCTTTCAAAAAGAGTTTGCCCACAGCAGGTGAAGATGCCCCCTTTAGAAAGCACTTGCTCACTGTCACAGATCCCACCTTTACTTCACTCTGTATCACGAAGTGGAAAGTTTCATTCCAGACAGGGTTTCTGCAGTTGTGTACAGTTCTTGTCTGGGCTTCCTGACATGAAGCTGTTGGCAGCCACAGCTTGACATAACAATCAGTTTGGCTCCCTGTGTTAACAACAAGTTGCACAGTTACTACAGCAATACTTTGTTATTATTTGATTTGCCCAGTCAGGGAAAGAAAAGATTAACCTCTTGGAGACCTAGATGTTTCATTAGACCCAAAAAAACTATTCTGGGTCTAGAGTTATTTAACTTTTCTATTTAGATATCAGTTTCAAAAAAGTCAATTTTAAACCACTAATTCTATATGATAACAAGAGCCAAAGTATTTTATTTCAACAGTGCTGAACTAAGTACTCTGGCTCTTGTGATTTTTTTAACTCCTATTTTCAAATACTTGCCACTTCCTAAAAAAATTCATGTACAACTTCACTTCTTCAAGTGGCACTTTTCAAAATTAAATGGAAATTTTAGTTTGGAAGATTTTCATCTATTTGTAATGCTAAAGTCATCCAACACCAACAGAACAGTGAAGCCACAAATACATCAACATCCAAAGCAACTGGTTTGATTTCTCCTGTATCTTTCACAAAGATGTTCCTTCCAAAAGGGAACTGGGCAACCTGGAAAAAGGGGCACTGAAGAGTTAGGAGAAAGGGAAATATCACAGAGCAGCTGATAAGGGAAGGACAACTTCTTCAACACAGAATTTCTAGTCTATTTCCTTTCTGATTTTAAGTGTTTTCTAAATTATTTTGAATTTAAATGAAAATAAATACAACTTCTTCACCCAACCCCCCCTGAAATATTACTCCAAGCAACAGGTGTACAAGAGCATTAAAATCAGGTGAGAGTAATTTTCCTGCTAAGCTATAAATGTGTCATCAGTGATACTTACACAGATCTGCTTTGCGGAGCTTTCTCATGCCGATAATTTTTACAGAAAGCCAGCACAACTGAGGCACTTCTGGCTGCAGAACAATGAGAAAGATACCTCCATTATTAGCAATTAACTCAGATATAAATAACATTGTTTATCCTTCAACACCAGAAAGGCCAATCTATCATTATATTGCAGTGAATTTGATTTTAACTATTTAAGACATTTTCTGAGAAGAAATACTTTCTTGTGATTTGACATTGAGTAGAGATAGCCTGTCATTCACAGCTAGGGCCTACATTAATCAAAATGAAACCTCATTAATACAACAAGCAGAACTGATACATGAGTATTAACCAGGGGGTTTATAAAGAACCAGAAGTGTAGAAAGTGGGAATCACTAAAGCTCTAAACAGTGTTAGAAAATAGAAAGATGAGAACACAAGGTAAAATTGGCAGTGTGTTAGAGAATGTAATTAAACACAAATAAGCAACAAAAAGCTATAATTGTATGTAAATGAACATACACCCAAAAAAAAAAGGCACAAAACCGCAAACAGACAATTCAGAATGTCTTGGCTTCATCAGGACAAACTTAGGCTGACCTGATTGATCTACCAAGGAGAAGCTCTGAGGCATAGCAATATTGACAACCTGTAGTGTAGGGTTCTACAGGGGAAGAAGGTTCTTGAAGGCTCCACAACTCTCTCCATTTTTTCTGTTCTCTCTCCAATCCCTATCACAGCTACAGAACCCTACACTCGGTTACTGGGAAAACAAGACAGTGTTGAAGAACGTCAAGAGTAAAATACTACACGCAGAAGCAACAGCTCCATTAATTAAATTAAAAGCAGCACTTAAATACCCAAAGAATCACGATTTCTGAGAAACTGCCTGCTTAGGACCTCTTTGTGTACCTCTTTATTTTGATACTCCCCATCCTAATAGAAGCAGACTGAACATCTAGAAATCAATAAGCCACCAAGCCGAATGTTATTTACAGCCTCCTGGAACAATTCTCAACAATTTTCTCTCAGAAAGTGTCATTTGAACAAAACTAGAAGGTCTGAAAGAAGCCCATCCACCTCAGCATAATTTTTGGCAGCAGTGTTTCTGGAGACAAAGGATGAAAGAAGTACGTGATCCAAATTGCTGAAAGCTCAACATTTCATCCAAATACAGAAGATTAATATTTCTTCCTCAGCTTTAGTACCATCCATATCCATGAGTTTGGAGAAAACTTATTCATGAGATGGCTTAAATACTAAGCAACTATACTGACATGAACCCAATTATTATTCCATAATGCTAGCAGTTAGTGAATTGACTGCTCTCCTAGATCTAAGAAAGAGTTAGCTTCATTCTTTTCTACTGAATACAGCTAAGAAACAGAAGGATAAAACTCAGGGTCAGAAAAACATATCATACTATTTTCATTTTTCAAGTTATTAAATATATTTTTGACTACCCATTAGTCATAGAACAGAATAATTTGTAACATATCTAGAATGCACCATATTCAGTACTTTCCAAAACCAATTCATCTTCATAAAAATCAGTATTCAGAAAAGTGTCAGACATGGAAGTAAGCCATTTTATTTGCTGATCTGCCTCCATAAAGTAAAGGAAAAACAATTTAAGGACTAAGCCTTGGGTGTTATGAGGTATGACTACCATCATATAATCATACCACAGTAAAACAAGACTAAAATCTAGCTCTCCCAGTTCCTTGCCTAACATTTAAACCACAAGTTCATTGTCTTCCCAACCCCTAAGTCACAGTGAATGCTTTGGACTCTAAACAGCACACTCCCAGAAGAAGCAAATATTCCCTTAACTATCTGTTAATAAATGTCACCTCTCACAAAACAGTTAAGCTTGGGAGAGACTGGAAAGCTGACAGAAGAACTGCAGGTATCATCAGGGCCATGCACTATCCTTTCTGCCCTGCAACTCTCTCCTTGCAATCCAGAAGCTGCGTTCCATACAGTACCTCATTTTCAGCACTGCATGGCCTTAGATGATTCCTCCTCCTGATTCCGATCTTCCTGTGCGGATTTGCGCGGATGAACCGATCCTGGAGACAAAAAGCCAAAAGAGGGCCAGTGTTGATACCCAGCAGTCAGTAATTTTCAGTTTCTGCTCAGATTCACTATGGAAGGAGACCCGAGCATGTCTCCCATTTCTCCTCTTCATGATGGGATATATCCATCTCACCAGGACCATCTACCTGCTGCTTTTACTAATATATCTGCCTACTGTAAAGGCATTTGACATTTAAGGATCAAAATTCCCCAAGCATTTGCTTTTGATCAATCTCAACCAAGACCACCAAAAAGATTCTTCTGCCCCAGCAGTGATTTTCTCTTACCAAAGGTGAATAGGCTGATGATCCCATGGGTATCTTTGTTTCATAAAAGGCACCACTGTAAGGCTTCAGTCTGTGTGTCTCCCAGCTGGTAGGTGCTCCTGGACCACAGCTGTGGCCAGGAAGAAGCGTTGTATAGATTGACTCACGGCTCCACCTCCCACTGATCTCAAAAGCACAAATGATGCACTTGTTCTGTGCCACATAAAGACTTTTTTTTTTCTTTTTTTTTTAACACCACAGTGATTTGGAGAAAAAAGGAGACGGGTCAAGCATTTTATCACAGGGCAATTCCAGAGGTATTATCCACCACCATAAGGTCTGAATAACTGCACACAGAGGAATCTCCTGGGGCAGTTCCAGCCCCCACCAGCTTCTCCAGTCAGATGCACAACAAGGATTTTCACCAAGTTCACTACAACTTATTGTCATGAAGTGGAGGACCTCATAGGCACTGGCAGATAGTTAAAGAAAACACCTTGTAGCTTTTCTTCTGTCTTATTGTTTTGCATAAAGGTTGTTAAGGTGTCAGTAGAGTCAACAGGAGCTTTTGCTATGGAAACGTTTTTTAGCTGAAGCGCTGCTTTCAATTAAATGAATTTAGAATCTCATAAGCTTTAACAAAAATAACTACATACCATTTTTTCAAAAGACTTTAAACATCCCCATTAAAATTGTCAAGTCTGATATCGTTTAAATTTTATAGTAACTTCCTATTATTTTTCTGTAACAGCACTCAACATATAAAACCAAAAGGACCTAGTACTCTTATGAAAATGCAAAAATAGCACAGAAGGCAGCTATCACACTCAACATTATTAAAATCACTAAAAACAGGTGTTATTCAATAGTAAGAAATTGCAGTTGAAATAAGTTTTTTTAAAAACTCAGAATTTTTAGAATTTTAAAAAATAAAAAGTCAGAGTGAAAACCCTCTTTGAAAGCAGCAGGACATCTTAGGAAAAAATAAAAATCTGATTTTCCAACCCTTTCTAATAAAAGTATTTGAGTATTCCAACTGTGCTATAAAGAGCTACCTTAGGTGAGACCTATCTTAGACAGTTTCAAATTATTATTTTAATTAGTTTTGCCTTTTAATAGATTCAAGCATTCAATGCATGAATGTTTCTGCTTTAAGCTGTACTGCCACTTACACAAAAAAAGCCAGATGACTTCCCACCTAAAGTTTTTTGTTGGGTTGTTTTGTTTGATTGTGGAACAGGTATTACAATAGAGAATTATTTCACTTTTTTAATACAACAACATTTTTGCAGTAATGCTCTAAATGGAAACAAGAAATTCAGCTCACAGGGTTACAAGAGGTAACCTTGTGCTAGGGTTACAAGAGGTCCCGGAGCCGCCATTCCATCACTGAACTTGGGCACTGAATTCATTTTGTGTCTCAGTTTGATGACAGTGGATTCTCCTCACACTTGAGGGACCAAAGTTAGCGATCCACTTAGATAATATGCCATGCTCCCCACTTAAATTCCACTCTTTCCAGAAGGTCCACATTTGGACCTTTTGTGGATTTCATAAATCAAATTAAGCAATTAACTGCTGAAGCTGCTATGTCATTACACTGTCCTTGCTTACTCTGCACATAGTAAGAGAAAAGAACCCAACTAAACAACTCTCCCACCCAGAAGCAGATGTAACCCAGCAATAATATTAAATTACTTGATAACTTGACACTGTGCATCACAAACCACAGTGCAGGTGAGTCACAGTCAGGAAGCCACAGGCCAGAAGACAAGGTGGCATTTCACCAATACCATCACAACAACAGCAGCCCACAGCACTGATATGAGGTCTGGAGTCACACAAGGCCCTTGGACTGGGCCACATAACTTGCAACAGGGTGCAGAGGAGCAGAGAGCTTGCAGCAGAACCAGCCCAGGCTTTGCAGCCTCTTGAGAGGCAGCTGCAAGTTCTGGAGATGCCCATTTGCCACCAAGATCCCACACCAGTTTTGACACAGGCTCAGAATCAATTTTCTCTCACAGAAAACAGAGACTGATAATCATTTCTCCAAATTCTCACAGGGTTTCTACAGATATTTGACATCAAATATTTAATATTTAATACAAAGCAAAGGGGAAAATAGCCTTCAGAGTCTGGCTCACAAGCTTCCCAAGACTAGTAGCTTCTGAGAGGAAACTGCCATGGTAAAGAGACAGAGACTTCTTGGTCTGAGCTCTGATACACCAATGCAGACACAGGGTCCAACCTCATTTCTAAAAATACTTGTGCTTTGATCTTCATAACCTGCTGAAGCAAAGCTGTTGGGCTGTTGATTCATTTGTGACAGCAATGCTATTAATGCTCAAGATGTGCATCCAGACACTGAACAGAGTATTTGCCACTTCGATATTGATCCAGTCACTGATCAGAAGACTGTGCTTGAATATACTATTTTACTTTTCTCTTAAATAATATCTCTAGGTATCAGACTTCATTTACACGACCCAAACAAGCCATCCCAAAACTTAATAATAATCCTTTTTGACCTAGAGTCTGACAAAGACAGAAGTGACAGCAAATTAAATCCTTAAGAAATTAAATCTTCATGCATTTTTCATTATAAAGCATTTGGGGAAAATGAAGAACAAGGGCATTGAGCTGCATTTCCTGTTTTGATAACAGAGAAAATTCCACAGGAAACATCTTTCTTGTGAGACAATAACAAATAAAGTGACTTTCTATTGTCTGCTGCACAAGAGTTGCACAATTTTACAATATCCCGTTAAAGTTTTGTTCTAATACATTATTCAATATGACTACAAAAAAAATGTTCACATTCACGTTGCAAATTTAGGCATATCTAGTCACAGCACCCAGAATACACTTTCATCTTCAGCTATGACCACAAGATATCACCTGATATTACTGACTCATAGGAGACAAGGTGGTCCCATATTAGAGGCTCTAAAGTTGCATCTACACCACCAGTCAAGCATGTGATTTGGTGCAGCCAAACCTTGAGTTTTGGGCCTCTCACTACAAAAAGGACATTAGGTTTCTGGAGCAGGTTTAGAGAAGGGCAACAGAGGTAGAGAAAGGTCTGGAGTGTAAGCCAGATGAAGAGCAGCTGAGGGAGCTGGAATTGTTTAGCCTGGAGAAAAGGAGGCTCAGGGGGGGGCCTTATCACTCTCTACAACTGCCTAAGAGGAAGTTGCAGCAAGAGGGGCATTGGACTCTTCTCCCAAGTAACACACAACAAAACAAGAGGAAATGGCTTCAAGTTGCTCCAGAGCAGATTTAGATTAGATATTAGGAAAAAAACTCACTGAAAGGGTTGTCAAGCACTGCAACAGGCTGCCAAGGGAAGTGGTTGAGTCACCATCCCTAGAGATATTTAAGACACGTAGACCCAACCCTTAAGGACATGTGGACTCGGTGGTGGACTCGGACACGTTATACTAACAGTTGGACTACACGATCTTAAGCATCTTTTCCAGCCTAAATTGTTCTATGCTTCTACATGTTCTTCAGACAGCTTGCAAGAGAGACTGAGTCTTGTAGCAGCACTCAGGTAGGCCTGATACTTCAATATGGTTGGTCATAGTCTCAAGCAGAGGGAATTAGAACTTGGAACATTTTGACCTTCTGCTTTAGGTGAGAATCAAGAAAAATCAGAATCTTTCACTCAGGATGATTCACGTTTTACAGTACTGATTTCAGTTGTTGGTATATTTCTTCCATTCAAAAGCCATGCAAAAAGCCTGGAGTACCTGGCCTGTTAGTCTGGGTATTGTACTTATAAGAAGTAGCTTGTAAAAATAATACTTACAGTGGATCATATTCATTTCCTTAGACAAAAAGCAGCTGTCAGTGAGAAGGACCACTCCTTCTGCCCACATTTTCAGAACTGTGGTCTGCTCCTATGTTTCTTTGCTTCTATGTTTCTATGTTTCTCCCTCGGAGGAGGGAGAAGGAGACATTCCTCTTAGCAAACTTTCAGATGTCAAAGTGGCTGCATAACAGGCATCAGTCTTGACAGCACCTCTGCTTGTGACTTACAGGCAGTGCTTTATAAAATTAATGCTTAGTGGAAAGATATTTTAAGAGCAGTAACCTCCCAAGTTGTGCTCACAAAGTCATCAAAAGAAAAAGAAGATTCTCATGCTTATCTCCTTCAGGAGTAGCAGGTGATGTGGATGAAATATATAGCATCAGTAAGGCGGAGTTTTCTTCTTGTGTTATCACTTGGTCAGGGAGCGAGTCCAGTTGCCAGCCAGGAAAAAAGACACTAGCAGAATATTCAGAAGGTTGGTTTGTTCTTGTCTTCTTTATGTAAGGAAATTGAGAGATCTCAGCCCTCCAGATACAGGCAACCATGAACATCTGTCTCCATCACCATCCCTTTACCCCACCCTAGAATAACTCCTTAGAGTAAAACAGAAGTTTTGACCAATTTAAATTCTACCAAAGCTGTATTGGTGCCACAAAAGTGGGACTTTAAGAAAAAAATCAGCTATTCAGATAAACTTCAGTAGTTCTACAATTCCACCTTACAAAAACACAAAAGCCACCAAGAATTTCCAAAATACCAGTTTTCCCATGATTCTACTAAACAATAACTGTTTACAATATTCTTAAGTTCCTATGGAATCATCACAGATAATGACATTTTACCTTTTTGGTATAATTTACAGTGACATATTAAACTAATGAGCTCATCCTATTACAGAAGTGTGTTTTCCTTATTTGCTAAAGGATTACCACACTTTAGTTCCAGATCAACCACAGCTTGCTTAATGAAGTCACAGTGTAACATCCCATTAATTTTACTTTTCTCTTAAATAATTCTTGGGAGGTGCAAGCCTCTACCTCCTTGATCCCCAAATACCTCAGTTTTGCAGAACTGAAGGAAGCTACAGACTATGTTTGTCAGAGGAGCATCTGGACCAGATGCTGTGGACAAGCAGGCATGTCAGACCTCCAAGAGAAAGCAGCGCCGCCAGGGTGGGGTGGAGATGAAGATCAGGAGCAGGCACCAGAACTCTCCATGACAGCGTGCCACTGCCCCCTGAGGGCTGACTGTAGGAAGAGAAGGAGCACACAGAAACAAGGATTTTCATGGGCCTCAGAGATCCTACTGAATTACCTAAATAATTAATGAAGCAATTTCATTGGGCTGAAAAAAATGTTGATAATCAGTGGATCTACCAGTATTTCAGAATACTGGTAAAGTATTCTTTACTGCAAAGACCATGGTTGTCTCCTTGGATCTGTGTCACTATCAGTGAGGGGGGCACTAATACAACCTCAATTCTCTATGTAGCTATCTGTTTTTACAGACTTCTAAGGATATTTCTTTGATAAATAAGTCAAATTCTGCTGGAATTAGCCACAGGTTAAAAAACATTTGAGTAGGATACACATGCATAGGGAATAAGGTCTCCTAAATCTTGATGCCTTAAAAAAAAAAGCCGTGAAAAAGAAAAAAAGAGAGAGAAGAAAAATTACAGTTCCTTGGAAATTTATTTATTAAGAAGATTTAATAAATATTTTTATTATTATTTTAAAATAATCTTAACTGTTTTCCTAAAGAAAACAGAGTTCACAAAATAAGGCTTCTTGGAATACTGAGACAATTATACCTGTCCAACAGTTACCTTTCAATTAGCAGCCAATGCCTGATTCTCTGACAGAAGAGAAGTAGGGGATTTTGCCCTCAATGCCTGACCAAATTACAAATACCCTATGAGACTCAGATAGAAATCACCAAAAAGTGAGAAAACTCAAAATAGCTGTAAATTGAATGGAGCTGACTTCCATTTCCTGATGCATACTGTGAACTCTACAACCTCAAGTATCATAAAATCATAGAATGGCTTGGTTCAACCAGAATACATGTTTGTCTGACTTTTCTCACACACATTTCTTCCCAACATATTGCTTTAACACTGTTGACACATTATAAATTAACTTCTGGTGTAATACTATCATTAAAACATCATATGCATCATTATGCAGATTCCAGTAATGGTTCCACAGTAAAGCCCAAGGTGAAATTTGCAGATAAAACTTGCTTAAACTTGCCATGTTTCACAATGGACTAATGAATGCAGCTGTCCAGATGCCATTTTCCAGCACACCTCATTACAAAACAGGGGCTAACTTCTGCAAGCAAAGCATTCACAAAGCACTTGAAAAATACAGTCCCACCCACTCTGATCCCTGTCAAGCTTCTCAGTTACAGCTCTGCTTTTAAATTGCCACAATTTTCTAACAGGAAAAAGTCAAACACACACAAAAAATCCCAACAAAAGTGCAAAAACAAAACAAATGCAGACAACACCAAACACACTTAAGAAAAAAACCAGAGTGAGTTGGGAAATAATCTTAACAGCAGGGAACTTCCATTGCTCTGCCACATTGGTAGCTGCCCCTGTGGTGGAATGTTGAAGGAAAAATGTCCCCACGCCCTACATTTAAATCATCGATGTGTCTGCAATGAGTCTTCTAATTCTGACTAGGGCTTGACACTGATATGGTTGTGCAGTGGTCACACTATACTTTAGATTTAGGGGTTTATAGCTGCTTTCCAATAAAAACCTTTAGCAGCAGAGATGGAAAAGAATGCATTGCAAAGATACAGAGCCTGGTTAACTTCACAGAAGTACCACAAAACCTTCTTTAATTTCTACATGTTACAAAGCAGAAGGAAATGCTTGTGATGGTCAAAGTGGGCAGGGACAGTAACCATAATTAGACTTTTATAAAGATATTTTTCCCCCATTGGGGCTATGTAAAGATTTGTTTGTTTTATAGCTGAAGGTCTCATACAAAATTTAATTACCTTTATGATACTGTGGGACTTTTTAAAAAGAGAAAATAAATTGAAACTTTGTCTATAATTTTCTGAGCAGCATTTTTTTACCACACCTAGCTGATCAGGCTTTACAGCTCTTTGTGTTTACCCCTAAGGTAAACTCAGCCTGATATTTACATCAACACCCTTGGGCTGAAAGTACATAAGGTATGAATCATAGTCTCTGTGGAATCCTCAATGGAAGTTCTGGTTTATGTGACATTATACAACTCTTAGCTGACATTATTGTGATGGTCAGCAATGCAATAACTAGTTCAGAAAACAAACAACCACAACCAAAAAGTCCACCACCTGCATGTGCTATTGAGCTTCACTGAAACCATGGATAAAAAAGTGCAATAGTCAAAAATGTTAGCATGATTACAAACTCACAAAATTACAGAAGATGGGGTACATGAAAAATAATTAATAATTCATGTTTTATCTATATAATTTATATAATGTACATATTTATATAGTAATGATAATCATTTATGAAGCCTATAGTTTGTAACAGAATGTGTTCCCACATGTCTTCCTTATTACTAACCCCATTTCTAATTGACATATTTTGCCTTGAAATTGAAAACTCCCTCTATCAGATATATTTGGAGGAAATAAGCTTGTACCAAATACCATTTTACAGCAAGCCTGCTAAACGTAGCAGGCTATTCTAGCTCAAGGTCTTGTCTTATGATACTCCAAGATTACAAATGCAGCAGGTGATGCCTTGTTGAGAAGTGTCATGTAAGAGGGCGCTACTCCCTTTAAAGGAATTGAAAAATGTGACAGGTATGAAGAAGCACCCAGGTGTGTGTGTCAGTGCACAGACTGTACTCCACTCCTGCAGTAGGATTTATTCTAAGGAGAAAACAATTCAGGCTCCCGTTGCTTATATGGAGCCTAGGGAGATATCAGCATTTCCCTTCCTTCCAGTTGTTGAGCCCTGATCACAAAGATGTGAAACAAGAGAACACTTCTTAAAAACATTGGCATACCTTTGTATAAATCATTTGTTCTATGTATAAATCATTGTTCTGCTTCTGCTTTACATGTCCACCAATAAGTTAGCCTAACCATTCTCAATGTTTTCAGAGATTTCACAAAACTCTTAAACATTATTTTTATGTTCAGCCCCAGTTTATTCCTTAATATATTTGTTCTCACACCACCATTGGCCTTCTAGCTTTATCTCCCTTCTCTAAGTTGATTACATGTAGAACAGACGAGTCCATTCTCAATTGTTACTGGGACAAACAAATTAACCTACGGTCATCCAGTGTCCTGTCAAATGACAGGTTTTTCCTTTCCCATACCTACTCCTTCATCCATGCCTCTGCTGTGAGTTTATTTTCCTCAAATATGGGTGACATTCCAGCATAAAATTGGTCTACATAAAACCCTATCAGAGCTTCGTTCAACAGTATTTCTTTTTTCCACTGGAAATGTTTCATCCTCCCGCACATAACCTTTTTCAAATCCAAGTCATATCAATATCAACTTCTGATTAAACATTGGTTCCTGTGTTTGTTTTTCTTCCTTTTGAGGTGTTTAAAGTGCCTCAACTGGCAACTGAACTAATCACAAACATGTGAATAAAGTCTAGCCTGGTGTAATATTTGCCACATCAAAAGCAACAGAGTTAGCAATACTTCTGTCCCAGATTAAGATTTTTAGGTGCAGCTCCAGATAAATTTTTCATCTACTGGAGTTGATAGACTCCAAAGATTTTGCACTGGACAATAAAAAAGTAAAGTTCAACATAACAATATTGCTTGGCTATGAACAAATTTGGAGATATTGGAGAAGTGGAAAAATAAATTCAACCATTCTATTCCAAGGTACAGCACCCTTAAGAAAACACCACCACCTTTTGTTCTGTGTTCCTGCATTTTCCCAGGCAGCTCTCTTTCTAGGACACCGAGACCTTTACTAAGACTCCTGCTCCACAGAACTGGCTTAAACACTCTCAGCAGCAGGCCACCAGTGGTTTTCCCTCTGCTAATCCATCACAAGGTTCTGCTCCCTTCTTTGCCCTGAATTTCCTGTTTACCTGCTGCTGCCCTGAGCAATCTAACAAAGAAGCACATATTTTACCTTCACAGCATTATGGTGCTTGCATTTCAAATTTAATTCCTCTTAGAATCACTGCAGGTACAATAAGACCTGTATTGTATCTGACCTGTGTCAGAAGTGACTGGAGATGCTATCAGAAGATCTGCTGCCACACAGAAGTTTGTCTTTAACACTGCAAGGGCGGACAAAAAAAGCAGATATTTTCATATGAAGTAATTATTTTCTTATTAAACTATGATATCCCATTAGTTATTTTATGTTGTTCCTTCACTACTTCAGGATTCAAAAATCCACAGCAGGAATTATTATAAAAATCTTCCAAAGTTTTTTTTTTTAAATATAAGAATTAATTGCTGATACAACAGCATCAACCAGTGAACTTACAAAATCTTAGTTGCTAAGCACTTAGCAGAAAAGAAGAATCAGCTAGAGCTTATCAGCTATGTATAACATGGTCATCATCTGCAGAGGAAAAGAAACTCATATTATTGTGAATGCAAAATGATCCTTATCTGTGCAATCTAGCAAGCCCACAAAAGGAAGACGACCTTACCTGCAATACCTGTTGATGTGAGTAGATGGTCTTGCAGATGCAGGCAGTGTGCTCTTTTTCCATTGTAATATGGATCAGATCAGAGGCTGAAGTACCTAGTTAATTCACTTAGTCCAACTTAAAACCAAGAAGTTTTAGAAACTCTTTTTAATATTATCCTGCTGTAGGGACAATTGAAGCAAGGTCATTGTGATTCCATTGTGAGTCAGTTGAATTCACCAGCACAACTTCCAACTCTTAGTAAGATAGCAAAAAACCACAGTTCTTGACCTTGAAAACTTAGTCACTTTCAATTTCTCAGTTGAAACAGGTTTTCCACATTTTTAAGATTCTTTAGGAAGTAACTGGTATTATCTTGCTCATCCTCCCCTTGATTAGGTTGTCTGTAGTAAACAGCAAATACAAAGATTTCTTTCTTGGCTCAGCCCCCGATTTTCATCCACAAGCTATCAACGTAGTTGTCTGACAAGTGTACTTAAGAAAAACTGTGAAGAGCATGTGAAAAAACTAATATTTATTAAAAGAGAAACATATGAAAAAATGTATTAAGAACCATACTCATCTAAAAGCCCTTAGATAATTTCATAAGACAAACCTCCTGTCCTCAGTTTTAAATCCAGAATCCATACATTCAGCTCAATGTAAAAGCCATAAAACTAACAGTGCTCATTTGCCACTGTTCTGCATTACATCTTTTCCAACTGCATAATTCAGTGCTTTTCTCTAGGCTTTATGCAAAGTGAGGTGAATCCCATCCCACAGCACAGCAGCATTTTACATTATTTTATTAATTCACATTCATAAGGTGTGCCTACCTTGACTACTGACATTTCTAAAATATGTAGACACAAAAATTCCTTCAACAAAGGCCTGGGTGAATTACAAGCTGAAGAGTAGGGAAAAAATATCTATTTCAAACCCTTCAAAGGAGCCTTCCTTCCTCTTACACAGAAAGAGAAAGCTGAGGCTTATGGCATTTTCATCATGGTTTCATCATCTCATAATGATCAAACTATAGGAAGCAGTAACAAAATCCCACAATGTGTTTTTATTGTTACATATAAAAAAATTTATTTCCTTGTTTACCAAACAATTTTTTTACCAAAATAAGATACTCTGCACAGAATTTCTAGGAGACTAAAAGCCATTGAAATCCTTGAGAAGGATAGGAAGGAAATTGAAACCATGAATTGCAAAATGGGAAGCAGGTAATGACTGTTCAGTCTTGAAAGCACGTGGGCATCAGCCGTAGCAAGGTGAAAGCAAAAGGAGGCATTTCCTCTCTCAGTGTGTCATTTCATCTGTGGAGCTCTTCTTCAGATGATGTAACTTGTAAAAGTTCATTAAGGGAGGTTCATAAGCAAGAGATAAAAGTACAGAAGGAAACTGTTTCCTCAAACACCAACGCACCTTTGACAAAAAAGAGGTGCATCACTCAGTAGAGGCTGGAAGATTATTCTCCAGAAGCTCAAATGGTTTGTGTAGACCTCTCAAATCATCTGGAATCAGCCACTGTGATTGGAGTTACTGAGCTGAGTAATTCCTCACTCTTCCCCACACAAGGAAGCAACATCCATGTTGCACTGTACATTCCTTGAGTTTTCATCAGAGCACATAACCTGGAATGAGTTTTCAGTGTCGGGTGTACTACTCCCTCGCCAGGAAGAGAGTTTCCAGCCATTCACTATCACTATTCTGTCTTGAACCTCACGGCTTTTGTACACTGCAGCCTCTCTGTATCCTCAGCCTTGGAAACTGCTCATCTATTTGACTTATTGGTGACTTTCTTCAACTTCCTCCTTTGCAGAGCCAAGTTTAGGGTTTTGAGGAGAGTGTCCTTGTTATTCAGAACATTGTAGCGATTCACTTCCACTAACCTGCTGAAATCATATGGCTCAAAGGTGAAGTTTAGTGTGCGGTAAGGGGAATCATTTGACTCAATGATAAAGTCACCAAAGGATTTCTCTTCTTCTGACTCACGTTCAACTCCTGCAGCAAGAAAGAAAGAAAAAAAATCATGAAAAACCCTCTGCTGTGGTAGAATCATTTTGGTTGAATTCAGCTAGGAGGAGATCAGAGATAATTCTGTTGAAATTTAACTTTTTCCCCAAATCTCCTCCTCAGAGATATCAGCTCCTTCCAAAATATTTGAAAGCTAAAGGGACAAAGTATTCTCTTTCTATTTCCACTTGGCTCCAAAATACTAAAATACATTTTCATTGTGATAAATTTTAAGGTCATCTTTTATTATTATGCTCAAAATAAGGAATATAAAGCTCAATTTTCCCCAGAAGTGCTGCTCTACACTAAAATGAAAGACAAACCTCAAGTTCAACTGGCCCTAGGCGTACCATGCCCCTTAAATTTAAATACCAGTCTTAAAAGATGAACAGCAAAGTAGTTTACTGCAAACAGTAACTACTGTGGGGGAAGGGGTGTTGTGAGCCTCTTCTCTCATCCTGCCTTTCAAAAAACTAGTGGAAACTGATTCTACCTTAAATGTAAATAACAATTTAACAACTAAAGAGTAATATTAAGAAGAATCAAAAGAGGAACATTGACCTCACTGAATTTTCCCCATCAGCACACACAAAGAATTGTTAGAAGAGTGCTTTAAGAGGCAGCTAGTTTACCTGGAGCTTTGTATTTCTGGAAAGTGTCATTCACGAGTGGGAAATGGAGTACAATTGGAGCCTCTGGATTATCATCATCCACAAACATGTAACACTCTTTTGGCTTCTTTTCATCTTCCTCTGTAAATTTGATTTTTGGAAAAGGAATTTCCTGCTCCTCACAATATTTCTGCGTCAGCTCTAGAACCTGTTATCAGAGGAAAAAGATAATTGCAACACAAAACCAGCAACACTTCTAAAATCATCTAACTGCAATCCTCAAAGGGAAAGAGATTTTCTTTAAAAAAAAAAGAAGTAACAGGAACTCAGCTTCAAATCAGCAGAAACAACTTCTAAAGCTGGTAATATAGAAGAATGAAGAGCAGAACTGCAACAAATATCAACAGATTGCAGCAGAAACTTTTTATGCTTTCCTACTTCTAAATCTATTCACCTTGACTTTTCTGCAGTTAATAATAAACACTTGTATGTATAGAAAATAACTTGTTTGTATGAAGAAAATCACTAATAGCCACTCTTTCTTTAGAAGGACATATCTAAGTGACAATAATCTTATGGGCCAAACAAATAGTCTTTTTTTACTTAATCTGTTTAGGCTTCTGAAAATTTTTGAATCTTCTTACAGTTGTCAACTTTCTATTTTCTCATGACCTTCACAGGAAAAAGCATAGCAAAATAACCTTTGAAATATCTTTCCATAGGAAGACAGGCCAAGAGAGGTGGGCCTGTTCAGCCTGGAGAAGAGAAGGCACCAGGGAGACCTTGCAACACCTTCCAGTACTACAGGAGGCTTACAGGAAGGAACTGGAGAGTGACTTTTCACAAGGACATGTAGTGATAGGACAAGGGGGAAACAGCCCTAATCTGAAGGAGGGTAAGTTTAGATTAGATATTTGGAAGATCTCACCACTGTGAAGGTGGTGAGACACTGGCACAGGTTGCCCAGAGAAGCTGTGGACACCCCACCCCTGGAAGCGTTCAAGGCCAGGATGGATAGGAGTTTAAGCAAACTTGTCTAGTGAAAGGTGTCCCTGCCCATGATAGCAGGGTTGAAATGAGATGATCCTTAATGTCCCTTCCAACCCAAACCATTCTGTGATTCCATGAAAGATATATGGATTTGTTTTCATTTGTTGATTAGTATTTGTATTCAGCTTCAAGTGATCTGCTGCCACTGAGTATGATTCTGTGCTTTTATGTTCATGTAATAATGCTCAGCTACATCTCTCACCTCAAATGGAGCTTCCCAGGAAAAATTGAATGACAGGATAACATCCACATCCCTCTCTGGTTGAAGTATCAAAGGAAAGGGAGAGTTGATGGAAAAGCCACCATCCACTAAATACAAGTTCTCTTCCATGGGAGTCAGCTGGTTGGGAAACACATCCAGGTGACTATCTGTAAGACACTCCAAGTAACTATATCGCTTCATTACACATGTATTGGCAGAAGAAATAGACAAAGCTCATATTAGTGTTATAAGAAGAAAAAAGACATTCAAACATGCACTTTCATCTGAGACAGACTTATAAATTCTGATGATCAGCTTGCCTTATATGACAGAACAAATACAGTGGATCAAAATTTTTGCTAAGGTGTAAGAAGGGACATATGCCCTGGCTTCAGCAGAACAAAGTCAAGCTCACTAACATTCTGTGACATTGGGATATTATATAGTGTGTTAATATTTTTTGATAGTCAGAAACACACAAACTCCTTTACCTCTCCAAGTCACAAATTTCTTGATGTTAACATAATCTTTATGAAGGTACAATCCCTTCATGAAGTTGAAGGTTTCTCCACATGTGACCCGGGACATGAAGAAATCCTGAAATATTTGTAACAAGGGGCCCCCAGGAATAACCAAGCGAGTCTTCAGCCGTGCTGGGTCTTGGAAATGGAATCTTTGGCAGTCATCTGCAGAAGTCACAGAAGGAGGCAGAACATGCACAAAATGCCAGCTCCAACATTTCAATTAGGCCTTTTTGTACAATTTTTAACCAGCTGTCCTAAGGCTGAATTTGTCCCCTAATAAGGGTATTGTAATGAAATTTAAATGAGATGCATATTCCATAGGCGGGTGATTTACTAGCCCTGTTTAATGGGAAAAGCATTACTCATAAAACATTGCCCATATTAATTTCAAACCTACACAAAGAAACCTTTGTTACCAAGTGACAACCACTTCTTAACCACTTGTTACATAAGACAAGAGTCAACCACACACAGTAGCATTTATAACTACACAAAACAAAAAGGGTTGGGGTGTTCTGGGGGAACCAGGGCTGGAAAGGCAGAGGAAAAAAAAAATCTCTTCATCCGCTAGTTACTATATACTAACTATGCACATGAACAAGTCCCAGCCTCTAAAACACTTTTCACTGTAATGGACAAATGGAGATCAATGAATAAGCATACAACCAGCTTATCTAATACTACAAAAAGCAGACTATGAGGGGAACCAAAAGCCTCTTTTTTTCCATTTCCTGCTTAGCAAACCAGCTTCTATTCTTCCTCTTCTCAGGATTATGATGCCTGCACTTTAATATATGTTTAAGACAGCTCCCAGAACTAGCCCAAATTTTAGTCAAAGTCAGATACCAATTCTTTTTAAAAGAAGAGGAAGTATACTAAAGAAACAATTTCTCTTCACTATAAGAGTGATCAAAGGGAATAACACACAATAAAAGAGATCTCTCCCAATCCACTCTTTGTGCTAATCTTGAAAACTACAAACAGCACATTTTTGCATCATATTATTTGTGATCACTACAAAAATCAGCCATCTTTTGAAAAGCCCAACTATTTTTATGTATGTTCTTACCTACAACTTTGATAACATCTTTGAAAGAATCTAGAAAGCTCAGTCCTATACCAACCACCTTCAGGCAGATATCATCCAAGCTTGCAGCAAAGGCACTGCCCCACATTCCTGCAGGAAAATGCAGAAGAATTTAACACTCAAAAGGTTTCTCACAGAACCAAAAGGCCTATAATTCGCCTGACATTTTTCATGAGAGAGGGCTGTCACTTGATTCTCTACTATTCTAACAGCTCTAATTAAAACCTTGGTGTTAATCATGTGACAAATCATGATGTTACGATATAATGCAGAAAATTTTCCCAGAGAAAAGCATGGAAAAGACATTAAGAGAACAGGAAGATCAACAGTAGACAGGCAATTTTTGACAGGCAGCTATAATAGAGTCATCTTGCAGACTCAGGACATCAGAATGCAACACTGTGAACCAATTATGAACCTAAAGCTCTGGAGAAAGACTGACATGTTTCACTTCTTCAAGTTCTTTTGGAAGGGAAAAAAGGCATGGACTTCATGTTCATAAGTCCCCAAAGCAGCAAAGTTCCTTTCCATCTCCTTATATGATAATTTAATCATTATCATAAGATTGCACCTTGTAGAAAACAAATCCTGGGCTCTGGATGTTTCTGGACAAGCCGTCCCATGAAGAACTCGCTGTCAAAATCCTCTGTTCGAACAAAAGCTCCATATTTGCGAAATCCAACTTCATGGGGAGTGAACTCACACCATTCTAAGAACAAGCCAACAGGATATTTACTCATCTCAGAAGAAACATGAGTGAAAATATTTATCTGATATCTGTTCACACAGGGGAGACAGACGGGACACTCCCCCCACTTTTCACAATCACTATGGATTTCTCTGCCCCTCTACTCTAGTTTCTATGTACATATTATTAACAAAAATTCTTGTGAAGGCTTTCATTCCATCTTGACTTTACTACTATGGAAACAACCTGCATATTTTACTTTTTATTTAAACCATTTTGATGGCTCCCTTTTCCACCCAAATTGAAGCCACATTATTTTTTTCAGCTTTTCCCTGCACTACAAACCATCTCTCAGGGCCTACTACAGTACTGGCTTGAAAACCCAATTGACCCACTGCATCAGACTTCACTGTTTGCTTAGCCAAGTGCCTCCTCATGCTTGAAAGATTCCCACAAAGAGCTGAAAAATAAGGGTCATCCAGTCCAACTCCTGGGCCTGCATAGATCAACCTGACAAAACACGGCATGCATCTGGAAGCATTATCCAAGTCCTTCTTGAGCTCTGGCAGGCTGGATCAAATTGAATTCACTGCCATACACACAACTCCTCAGAACAAAACAAACAAGTTCCCTAGTGGTACACAGGTGGACACAAACATTTGTGTTCCTGTCTCACTCATCTATCCCCACTTGTTGCATCATATTTAAGGTTTCACTGAAAGACTACTTTTCATATTTTTACTGTAAGAACTCAGACCACTAAAACATGAAATTTTGATGATGCATATTACAAGGTGGCCAATCCATCATTTTAGATTAATCCTACAGATATTTTCTATCTAAGACTCTAAAAGAAAGTGGTTTCCTTATCACCAAGGCCTCTAATTCTTTGATTCAGACAGAGACACATATATTACAGGAACATTCTCAGCTCCTGAAAATTTCAGGCAGTTTCTAGCAAAACCTGTGGAGTGGCCAACAGTTCCCAATCTCATTTCTCCATTTTAGCCATGAAGAAGACATTAGCTATGAGGATAATCGGTTTCTTACTGCCTCTTGCACTACCACCTGCTGCTTCAGCTGTATTTCCTGTTATCAGCTGCTCACTACCCAAGCAACTGGATAGATGAAATAAAGTTATGGACTTCAGCAAACAAAAATAAATGTCCATGTTCATACCTGCAAAGTCACCACTGCTCATATTGGGTCTCACATTGACAGCTGCATAGATAGGATAAGGGTTTTGGGCCCATTTCACTGCTTCTTGCTGGTCAGATAGCTTTGATGGATCTTCCTGGTCACAAGCAAGGAAGGAGGAGCCCACTTAAGTCAGGTAAATTCTGTACCCATAGTTTGATAATTGGTAGCTGTTGCTTAGCATTTCTGATTAACAACACTACTAATTCTAAGTCCTTTTTCTTCTCCACTGTCCAGGTATATGGTTAGATTTGTCCAAAATATTTCTGCAGCTTTAATTTCTGTATTTAATGTTAATAATAAACTAGTTATCCCTCTGATTTACAATCTCAATTACACAGAAAATACTGCACAATAACTCCATTCTGCAAAACGAACATCATTCTGCCAGGCTTAATGTGCCCAGTACAATAGCTGGTATTTTAATAACAGTCATTCAGAATAAAAACTGCATTCTTCTGTAACATTGATCCATATGAATTAGAAATTCTTTACTAAAGAAGATACTATGTTTATTCCACAGCACTGCCTATACAAAGATGGAGAGTAATTGGTTTCTAGACTCTAAACACATGGGTCAGCAGAGTTCCCACTTGAAAGACAAACAGCAGTACACATCCAAACATGAATTTTTTTACCTCTTGTTGTAGGAAATATTCCACAATAAGGCCCCACAAATCTGTAAAGGAAACCTTCCGTCCCATGATCTCCATTGCATTCAGCTCCTGGAAATAGTATTTGAGTCGTTCTGGGGAAAATGCCCCTGCTTTGCTGCTGGACACAGCGTCCTGAGCTCTTCTGATTGCATCTTGAAGGTCTTTCTGTGACCAGTCAGGGTCTCGATACAGTGTTGATAAACACCTGAAAATGCTTTTATTAATGTCATCAGTAATAAAGGCCTTCCTGTAAACAATAATTTTAGCTAGTTATAATTGGTGCTGCAGCACTTGAGAAGTCTAGCTAAAAGAGTGAAGAATACATAAATAAAAGATCTCTGAACTCTAAATTGTGCTGAAAACCCTGACACCTATAGGACATCTTTGTTCTGATTGCTAACCTGCCTTCCAAAGACGTTCCAAGCATCCTATGCTAGCAAGCCCATAAACATATGTTAACTCCAGAACAAAACAACCATGATGTGCTGGCTGATGGCAAGGGTGCAGTGTGCAGCAATAAAGGCCGTGGCCTTTACCAGAAGACAGGTCTGATTGAAAGAGAAGCTAGTTTGGACCATGGACTATCTGTGCAAACAAGATGCCCACATTTGTTTGGAAGTGTCTCTGAATCACAAGGGGCAGGAGAACTAGGTACAGAGGAGTTAAATTAACACAAAAAGCTTGGAAGGAAGGATTACACTGTCAGGTTGCACAACTCATCTACGAAATAATTTCACAAAAACAAGGGATGACTTCACCACAAACTCCAAGAACTGAGCAACTGAAACATTCTAGCCACATCTAATATTTCAGCACATTGCTCCAGTCCACCAAAGGGCAAGACAGTGCTATGCCCCTCTTCAGCCTCTATGCCATTTTGGAAGGTGATGACATGGTGACCTGCATGGACATGTTTCCAGTGACTTGCACCACCTCAGTTATCTTCTCGGCAAGAGTAGGGAAATGAGGAAGGTTTTTAAGTCAGTGCTCTGAGTTACTACACAGCAGTCTTATTCATATAAAACATTCTAATATTTAACTGTCACACCTGCACAAGCAGCAGATTCATAATTTTAGCCAGTAGCTGGATGCGTTGGACATGATACTGGATGTCTTAGACTGTTCAGGATCACCAGCAGAACTCACAGGTGAAAACTGGTAAAATCCTTGATTTGCTGTCTGCCAACAAATGTAATTTTGGCCTTATTTTGCATCAACACTACCATTTCACCTCTAAGTTTCTGAATGAAAACTGCATGTAGCTTACCAGGTGGAGCCAGAAATCCCACAGAGGTACGTTGCAGCATCCAGAAGGCCCAGCTGCTGCAGCCCAGCAAGGCTGCCATAGAAGGACGTCATTGCTCTCATCCCACCTCCAGAGCCCAGCACGGCCACAACTGGAACCTACGGACAGCACACTCAGGAGTCACAACCACAGCCTTTTGATGGCCAATAAATTACAGAACTAACTCCATTTAAGTCTCATTTGAACAAAAAATAGAACATAAAAAATAGAGATAAAAATTCTAATAGAGATACAAAATAGAGGTATAAACTCTAACAAAAAATAGATATAAACCTTCATTTCTATCCACATTACAAGTAATTTTGGGTTTGATTTCAAGCTGAACTTCTTTCTCTATTTTGTAATTGAAATATATTGCTTACTATAAAGCATAGCACAGTCATCTTAGGAACAGTCACTTACCAAAATTGTTATGTATATTATCACACACTTACTTTCTTACAATACACATGTAAGAGGCAATTAGTCTTGTAACAGAAGCCAAATACCACTAAGCAAGGCATGAGGATATGTAGATGTAAGTTTCCTCAAATAAACAATTAAAAATCTATTCCTGTAGTGTCAGTTTCATTTTAAACATCCTGAAACAAAATTTCTCATCACAATTCCAAGCCCAAAGCAAAGTACATACATGCTGAAACTTCAACCTTTGTGCTCCAAAATACACATACCCCCTCAAAATTTAAGAAATATAAAAACATTTAGACTTCAGAACTGAAATGTACCAGAGATCTGTCTCACACCATAGTGAATGCAAACCATATTTCTTGTTGGTTACAAACAAGGATTCCTACATTGCCTAATTATCAACCAAGCCTAAAGAATTTCACCAATCTCACTACAGGACTGTAGTTTGATTGCTCAATACCTCATCTTTTGGAGGGGATTCTTTTGAACAAAGAGTCTTCCTCAATGCCTCAGAAACTACTTTCTTCCTTTTGTCCAAATATTCTCTCTCCTCTTTACAGAGATCAAAACCCAGACGTATATCGAGATCCCAAGTGCTGAAACAGAAGTTAAGAAAAAAAACCTTGTAATTTTGGAGGATTTGTAAACAGTATGGAAACGCAATTTTTGTGAACACAGAATCTAGGTGCAGGTCTGAACTGGATCAGATGAAATTTTAGTGTATACATCAGCTATTCTGTACAACACCTTTTGGAATTAAAAATTAAATTCTCCATATTGTATTTCGCATTTAATGTTTAAATTCAAAGCTTCTGTCAAACAGTACCTCAGATTAAGCTTCAGGAATTTCACAAAGGAAGAAAAGATTCTTTGTAAGTGAAGAAGATTGTAAGAGGAGCAACTGACATCACTGTATCAATGTGAACATGAAATGAGGGGAAGAGGGATTTTAAAACAGAAGATTCTGAACTTAAGAGGCAGAAGGAGGCAGCTAAATACCAATGAACTTGTTATGAGGCTGTAAAACAGGAGCAGGATCTTCAGCAGATGACTGAATACCAAATGACCCTATCAACCTACAAGCCAACTTCTTGGTTTTCTGGGGTTTTTTTCCCCTTTTTAGTCCTTTCTTGCAGCCTTCATCTATTTTATAGTTCAAGCTCTTCACACACAAATGTCCTTTCCTATCTCTCATTACATCACTTCAGATATTCTGGTATACCTCTGCATGACAAAACTACTTAATATTTACATCAACAGCTATTTTACATTTAAGTATTAGGAACACAAAATTTGTACATGTGTCAGCAGGATTGACACCTGTCCAATATATAATACTGCAAAGTAAAGAGTCACAGCCTTCCAAAAATTATCAAAAAAACCTATCAAATATATTTTTCTTTAATCTATCCCAAGAGATCAGTGGAGTGAACAGAGCTCCCCAGAACAGCAAGGAGAGTCACTCAGTTCCTTTATATGACAATAAAGGCCTTTCCTGATTTTCAAGTGGGGTTCCCACTCACCTCTCTTCAGTTTTCAAACTCATATCCAAACTTTTTCCCTGTGAAAAGAGAGAACACATCTTGAAGTTGACAGCAATTATACAGATGGAACTACAAAACAGAAGTTATTAATTATTTCTTCTACAAGTGTCTTGTCTTTTTTCTCCCCCGATACTTTTCTTCCACACCCTGAAAAGACTTTTTTCTTCAGAAAGTAATGAACTTTATACTTCATGTTGCAAGACCCAACCATGAAAACACATTAGGAAGAATTGCACTGAGTAATCTCATTACTTCATTCTAAGACATCCAAGAAAACAGCACTCCTGAGAATCAATCACATGTTGCCTAACTTTCCAAACACCTGGAGGCAATGGAGGAAAAGGTTATCTCATGCACGTTAAAGCAAGAGCAAAATATTGACATTACCTCTCCCAAAGAAATGATTCTATCAACTTTTTCTCCAATAGGAAGGGAATTAACTGGTATAGACCCCAGTCCCAGAACAGTAGTGTGGTTTTCAATATCAGGGTTAACACCATCCTAATAAAAACAAAATCTTATATGAGATTCACAGAAAAAAGTTTAATAAAATATGATTTTCCTACATCAAAACAGCAAACAATTCTTAATATCAGTATAGCTAAATATTTACCAAATGTCCAAGGCTTTTTGAGGCCATTCTGTTTTCTGCCTTTTTTTTTTCTCTCACTCATTTTGTTGTTGTTGTTGTTGTTTGGTTTAGTTTTAGGGGTGTTTTGTTTATTGTTATTGGGGTTTTTTTTAATATACCTGTCTCTGCCATAATTAAAAAAATTTCAAGTACAAAATTTCCCCCACAAATAGTTTTGCGCTGGCATGTGTCACAAAACCGACAAACAAACTTGCATTTCCATCTTCCAAGCAAGATTTGGAAAAGATACCAAAAAAGGCAGCAGCATTACACATACATCAAAAACACCACAAAATAAGAAATAAGAAATAAGGCAGTTTGTAATTTTAAAAGCAGAGCAAATTAAAGCTTGCCAGGAAATATTTGGGTTTTCTGTCATGTAGCAAGGGGCAAGATCTCATAATGCAGAGCTGTGTGCAGATTCCTAAATGTAAGGAGGTATATAAAAAACCCCTCATATCAGAGGGTCCCAAAAGCCTACAGAGCCTCCAGGTGGGCTGGAGCCCACACACCAACCACAGGGTTCAGTACCCAGGAGGAGACCACACCTTAGAGAAAAACTAGGCTGTCACCCTTCTGACACCAAGAGCTGAAGTCAGGCCAGGAACCACCCACAGACTTCACAGGTGTCTTCTGACCAATAACTACTGTCCTGAGACCAATGTCCCTCTAAATTCACTGTCCTCTTCCTAACAGGGGCAAATAACATGCATTTAGGTACAGGGCAAGCAACACTACAATGTTCCTGTCAGTCTCCCACATCTGATGAGAGAGAAAAGGGCAGACTGAAGACTTTTGTGGTCCATGCCACTTGTTGAAGGAGTATGTTCTCCTAGCTACCAGAACTGGTTGGCAGAGGTTTACCACCTGGGGCAATCTCCATAGTTGACCTCTACAGTGTTTTTTGCTTGCCTGGCTCTGAGTTTTTGACTACTCAAGCCCAGGTGTCTCTGTTCAGCTCAGGTTTGCTACCTAACAAACCCCAGGCAAAGCTGTTCTTCCATATCCTTGTGTCCTCTTCTCCACAGCTGCCTCTACAGTAGTCAAGATCATCATTTGCAATCACGCTACCCAATTGCTTGTTGGGATAAAAAGCATCATAGAATAAAGAGTTTCTTTGCTCTTATTTTTGGAGAATGCACTTTCTCTAGGTAGTGACTGAATATTCAAAGTAAAAGACAAAGCTAAATAAACCTCTGCAAGTGGCAACTGATCTACAAATTTCTAATAGAAAAGAGTTCCTGTAGAATATCTCAACAGGTGAAAGTAAAGATGTCTGCATGTAGCAAGCATGTGCAGAGTAACATTTTCCTAATCCTTGAGTTTGAACAGATGTTAAATCTTTGGAGAGCACAGACTCTTAAGGTAATTTCAGCTTCTTACACAACGTCAAAGATCCAATGCACAGTCTGACACTTTTAAAACAAGAAAAAAAAAAAAGCCAGTGTGTAAAAAACAACAATCGAGAAAAACTTCTCTCTCTGTAAGCCTTATGGAATCAGCATGGATCCTTACCTGTAGGACAGATATGGTTTGCTGCAGCTCCACTTGCAATTCTGAACACATTTCTTTATCCACATGAAAGACAAATGAGGTTCCACAATCCTTCTCATTGTCTGGTGTCCAAGGAATAGACAACTGCTTTTGATATGCCCCTGGGACAGACACCTTGACCTCACAGCCTCCTGTGCATTAGAAAAAGAAGTTTTGACCACAGGGGCCATTTGTTGAAAATCAAGCACTTACTAAGTGCAGCTGAGACCATAAGTACACAAGCAAAGACTCTATTGTGGTACCCAGTAGAAAATACCCAATCTTACTAATCATTGAAAATAAAGGCAAAATTTACTTTAAAAGCCAATTTTGTATTCAGTAAACTAAAATGCACTGTATAGACAGAGAATCAAGTCTCCCCTCTCTCTCAAGGAACAAACATGTTGAAGAGTAGTCCTGACTTAAACCCTCCAGACAGCCCTACCTTGCTGTTTTTCTTTTGCATTTTCCTCTTTGTTGACAGTGCCTTGAAGACACAAGCAAGGATGAACCTGTGAAAAAAAGAAACCAGCTCTGGTCACACAATTTTTAGCTCACTTCTTTGTTTGAATTTTAAATCACCTACTATATTAGTTGTAGGTTTACAGCTGCAAACTGCCAAAAAAAACCATCAGGCATTGTTTTGTTATTTCAAATAAAGCAGCTTTCTGTAAGTTGGCATCAAGTTTAAAAATTGAGGAAGATTTTTAAATCAACAAATGAAAAAGAGAGAGGCAGATCTTGGAGAGAATGGGAGCTATTTGGAAGTAGGGCTGTAATACTCAAAAATCCTTCTCCTCTTTCTACTAAAAACTTATCTTCAGGAGTAAATCACAACATGGTTGATTCTGGCTTCACACTCACCACAAGGACTCACCACAAGGACTCCGTTGGTCAATACTTCTGTAGGGGCATCTGAGCTGTGAAAGCAAGAGGTTTATTGCAAATAACAACTGGTTTTAATTTTGCCTCATACTACTTTACAAACTAATTGGCTGAATAAGCAGTGGGATGAAAGGTCCTCAGTGTGGGAGATCCAGGGAAACAGCAAGTATATTTCCCTTCATAAAATAATGGGGGCTTGGAAAAATTGAAAAAAAATTGTCTGCAAATATAAGCATGTGCTATAGGATCTCCACATCCCAGTTATTCTGATAACTTAGAGAAAAGCTGAACTTAGATAGACTACCAGATAGATAAAGTATATATTAGTGTATTTTGCAAGGTTAACTGAAAACTTTCCGATCCCAAATAACTAGTCCAGAAAGTGTTCACTTACATTCCATGAAGTCCAGCAAATTAATTTTTTTTTTACCCCAAAAATGTTGGTGACTGGAGTAATTAAGGATAATTTTGGTCAGCCATTCGTGAATCCACTCAATCCCCATAGAGAACTATAAAGTATTATCCTTTTTATGAGCAAGACTATCCCCACACAGAAAAAAAAACTGACAACATATCTGCAGAGCACAAGTGCAATCAGCTCTTCAAGTAAGACTCACCATTTCTCCAAGAAAAACTCTACATCCAGCTCTTCCTTAGCCTTTGAAAATAAAAGTCGGATATTGGTGACCCTTGATCCTGAATATATAATTAGGGATATTTTTCCAGGAGATTAAGCTTTTCTCATAATTCAGTAACCACTGAATTATGGCCTATACCAGCCTTGAAATCAACACACTCACCATCCTCCCATTAATCTCAAAATCTCACCATCCACGAGCCATTGAAGCCACCACTAAATACTTCCTGACCCAAGCAGCTGCTTCTGCCCTTGTTCTCTAGCATAGTAACATATTTTAACTTCCTGTTAAAATAAATGGGTTTGTTCCTTTTATAAAAGCTCTAGCTAGATTTTGAAATGACTAAATGTAGCCTTTAAATTCTCCTCTTCTGCTGGACATGCCCTATATGACCAGATATATCTACATTTGAAGACACAAGTGCACAGAAGTCAGAGGTGTCTCTCAGATCCATTACTCTGCTAATGGGAGAAAAAAGCCTCCTCTGGCTCAAGAACCACTGCAACATCATCTCTGCAAACAGCTTCTACATGGGGTTTTGGGCTTCTTCCCATCTCTTATTTCAGCAGCTTGCACTCTTAGCTCCTTGCTGTCTTTGTCCTTTACAGACTTTGTTCTAGCCAAAGTCTTTTCTCCTCCCATGGCATACAGAAAATACGTGATACCAGACCTAACACAGTTTTTCAAGTAACAAACTAGAAGCTGTTTTGGGTAATTTTCTTTGCTGAAGTTGAAATTTCCAGTCTCTTAATTATAGACCAAGATGACTTAAGCATTCAGGAAATGGATAGAGCTACTGGGAGCAATGGAATTACTAAGCTTCTTTCCATGATCATAAATGATTTGGAGCGCCTGTGGCACTGCCTAACACATCCCTGTGAACTGCACACCAGTTAGTCTGCTTCTGACCACACCAGCAGCACTAAAGCCCAATTTCTCAAGAAAACACATCATTAGCTCACCTTTAATCCAGACCTATTGTAGCAATGTGTTTGTGGCATTACAAAATAGATCAGTCTGTTGATGGGGTTTTTACCCATGTAAAACAGGCTGTCTTGTGAGTCCACGAACAGGTGAACAGGGCTTGAGAGCAGCTGATCACCAATACCATCTACATGAAGCAGAGGTTAAATGTACTGAACATAATCCAGGGAAAATAAGCATCTCTTAGGCTTTTGACTTATCAGATATAGAGGTAAACTTTGCAGCAATAAACTTGTTTTTTTCAAACAGATGACGACAAACTAAATAAGACAGTCCCTACAATGATTACTGACTGCAAATGCCTTTCATTTTAAAATCAGTTTTTCTTCCTCTAAGTCTCATGAAAAACTGTTAAAACATTCTGGCTTCTCCCACCCAGATGAATCAGGGACAGGCACTGCCAGGACTGTGCAGGATGAGCTGAGCCAGGGCCTCACCTCAGAGTCCAGGCTGAAGGTGTGCAGCAGGGACTCCCCCGGCCTCATGCCCCCCACGTCGAAGACAACAGAGGTGAGCTCATCACTGACAAGGACATCCTTGTCACAGAGGGTCAGCTCCAGAATGTTCTAAAAGCAGAAAGAAACAAACAGCCTACGATGAAGAGGCAGAAACACTGACAGACCTGGGTAGCTGTATACAATGGACGCTTTGTGCATTAATCAATACCCTTTCCCAATCCTAAGGAAAATTCAGTATTTTCAGCAGGGCTTACAGCGTAAAAAAATTAAGCAAAAAGTTAAGCAGAAAACTCTCCTAGTTGACACCATTTAGCTAAAGCATTTTCTCAGCTTCCCACCCAGAGGGAGGCCCCAGGTGAACTCATGTGGCAGTACTGTCCACCAGCTCCAGGCACAGATTTGCCCAAGGAAGCAACAGCAATTTCCACTCTTTCGTGATGATTTAGTCCAGGTTATAGGGACCAACCACTTCCTGCTCAGCACTGTCTCAGAGATGGTAAATTCAAGAGAAACTGAATAGATACAGTGAGGACATATGGCACCCAAATAATAGTCTTGCAGCAACTAGTTCTCAAGGAGACAAGACTGAACTTGAAATGTTGCTGGCAGTCTCCAGCAGTAACCAGGCTGAGGTCTCATGAGCCTGAAGGGAAAGAAAAAGATCCCACACCCTAAAGTTTAGCTTTCAATTTTCTTACCAGTCAAGTCAATTACAATTCCACATTGGTCACCAACCATTGTGGAAAAGTGAGGGGGATAGTTTCTTGCAATAGACACCTTATTCCAAAGCCAGGGATGTTACTCAAAGCTATAGTGACTCACTAAAACTGATCTTTTAAAGTACAGTTTCCTTCCCCCTGCCATAAGCGTCTGCTTTGAGAATGAATGCTGACAATCTGAAGACTTTGTTAAATACTGTATTAGGTCCTACACAGTTATTAGATGCACAGTCTCTACCCAAGAATTTGAATTTAGTTTTCTCAATCATCAGAACTGATGGCAAAATTCGACTGAATGAACTAAATCGCAGTGAGTAGAAATTTAGTTCCTGTGAAAGAAGAAGCAAACATCAAATAGAAACTTGCTTAATCAAGGAATTTCCTTGAATTCCACGAGGTAGTGCCATAACTTCCCTTTCCTGAGATGCATCACAAGGATGTTTATGGAAAATTCTAGCTGCAATTTACTTGATAGAGCAGTTAACCACAGTAGTTTGTATCACTGGACATGCATGGCACAGCTTTTTGTACCACTGAAGACAACTGTCACCTTACAAGCAACACTAGTTTTGAGGGTAATAAAGAACCCTTGATTTTGAATGAAGTATCAAAAGCAAGTCAGTACAAAAATACAAGCAGTCCAACCGGCTCCACACAGTGTCCTTACCTTGACAGCGCTGTGGATCCGATACTGGAAAGTCTCATTCCATTCCGGGTTCTCAGAGTTGTCAACAACCTGAGTTCGGGAGACACTGGGAGATGCAGTGGGCAGCTTTAGTTCCACATAGCAGTCTGCCTTGGACACTGCAGCAGAGAGTGAGAGACAGGCACCAGAAAAGGTTTATTCAAACATACTCTTTCCCATGGGCTCCTCATTTTCTAGATCTCATTCCATCATAGAAAAGTGCAAATTTAAGGCTAGACTTCTAAAGCAAAAGCCTTTAATGAAGTAAATGTCTTTAAAGAGGAGCAAATTTAATATTAGGTGCCTATATTTCTTTTTTCTGGTTCATCAAAATTATAAAGACCTTAATAAAAAAGGCTAGTATTTAAAATGAGGAAGATCAACTTTAAAAAAAAGATTACTGCTGATACCAGGGCTATTGCCTCCTCTCCTATCCCTGGGCATTACTGAAAGAGCTTAAGCCTACTAAAGTCCAGGGAGACAACATCCACTACTGCTGTACCGTTGTTTAGTCAGGCCAGGAGCTGGACTGTTTCCATTCCCTGAAAACAAATTATTGTCTCAGAGCCCTTCTTTCTTCCATTTAGGACCCCTTCAACAATGCAAGTATGGGGACCATTCTTCACTCCAGCTGAATAGACAGGCCATAGAAAAGAACTCTTCACAACATTATTCTAGCTCTCAGCCTCTCAGGAGGCTTTTCTGTTCCCTGAACAGCTATTTTGCATTCCAGGTAGTTCAATGCTGGATGTCAGACATAAACTTAAGGTGGACTATCTTACTTGATTTAATCTGAAGTAATTTAATATAAATGAGTTTTAAAGATCCAAAGGTCCCAAATGGCCCTGAGATCTTTACACTGGTGTGTAAATAGGAGGGAAAATATACAATGCTATCAAAACCAGGAACAGATAAAAAGCAGTTTATCTTGGAATCAGTTAACCATCTGCTTCCTTTAAAGTCTGCAATGACAAACAAATAGCAGGTACATGAAATAAAGCACTACTACAACTGAGAAAATAATCATTTGAATGCTAGAATTATAGACTTCTGCTTCCAGTTTCAGGAAGACTGCTCAGCAAGGGTGAAACTTGCCATAACCAGAAGGCTGAATCCAGAGAAAGGAATATAGAATGGGCCACAGTAGAACAGGAAAAGGAGCAGGGAAGCAAAACCTTACCAGCATTTACGTGATCTTGTTCTGCAAAGTAAGAACAGCTGCAGCTGCTTAATCTGCAGATTGGCCTCACAAAAAGTTTTTGAAATTCAGATAATATACTTAATACTATATATATAATGCTTTACATGAGAAGCTTTTTTTGAGACATAAAGTCAATGAAGTGTGTGTAGATAAGAGGGCTCCCTTAACAATGCTCTCTGTGCTAGAGGTATGCACCAAGGAACCAACATGTTTTCGTAATGCCTTGAGTAAATACTTACACACATCTGTGCCCTTGATGTTTCTGGCTCGGAGGACTTTTACTGTCAGGTTGTAGTAGGGATGCTTTTCCCACTGAAAAGAGAGAAACAAGCTCAACATTCAGCTCAATTGCAATGCCTGCTCTGTAACCACACTAGTATTAGACCAGAGAAATGGATCAGAAGTAGCCAGCCCAAAATGAGCTATTAATGAATCAGTTTGGGAACACACAGCACTTGCAGTGTCCTGGAGGACAACTAAAGGTGCCCAGAAGGAAACTCAATTCCCTTTTGGCAATGCAAGAGCTATGTCTTAGGGTAACTTCTCATAGACTTCAGAAAGTAAGTCCCTTATTTAGGGATTCCTCCAATTATAGATCAGTTTTTAATTGCTTTGTTAGTACATTCTTGCTGTGTGAGAAACAGGTGCTAAAGCTGCTCAAACACATCTATGACAGCTCGTTCAAGAGAACTGGCCAAGGGCATATGAATGCTTGAGAAAAAGCAGACATGGCAAGAATCTTAAGAGCAGGGTCATAAAGTCATAAAGTCATAAAAGGCACATGCTGTTTACAATGAGAAAAAAACCCAAAATGCTTGCCAAACACTTCATGGCAGTTTGAGTTAGAAAAGACAAAACTTAAATTCATTTTCATTCTGGACTGTTGACTGGTATCACCATTCTAAACATGCACATCACCTTACCAGCACAGATAAAAATGTAATCCTCACTCTTGAAAACTTCTGGGAGACTATTTTTGGAAAGCAATATTAGTATCTAAATGCCAGGGTGTGAAGTGGGGAAAAAAAAGTCTGACTGGATCCTAAAATATCATGAAGGAGAAGTGGGGGGAGGGCAGGCGACAAGAGAAAACAGCTTGAGGTGATTTAGTACAGAGACTACTTACACAGAAGTAATTGTGTAAGGCTCAGGATCAGAATGGGATATTGCCTCATTTTCATCAGTTATGACACAATCCTGGCCAGCTAAGAACTTTTCCTATTCTTAAATCACATTTTCAAAATGCTTTTCACAAATGGTCATTACTTCACATTCACAATTTTCAACACGGTTGGCTTGAGACCAGAGTTTAATTTTGAGACCAGACTCAGAGTTTAACTCTTGAGACCAGAGTTTGTAAGTATTCACTTACAAATAAATTCAACGAGATCTTTACTTACAACAAAATACTGCAGACTGACAAATGAGGCACTGGAAGAAGTTGCCCAGAGAACCTGTGACTGGCCATTCCTGTCCTGGAAGTGTTCAAGGCCAGGCAGGAGCTTTGAGAAACCTGGTCTAGTGGAAGGTGTCTCTGCCCATCACAGGGGGGTTGGAACAAGACTTTAAGGTCCCTTCCAACCCAAACCATTCTTCAGTTCTATGATTCTTGAAATATTATATAAAAATGTAGGGCCTACATATCACTGAGTGGGATCTCATAGAAACCAGTGAATCCTGAACTGTTAAACTCTTCTTGAATGTTCCTTACCTGATAAATTGTACTATGTTTGTTAAGCAGTCACATTCTTGATGAGTCTTCCTTATTTTTCATCTTATGGAGATACTTGCCAGCTTTTGCAAAACAGGGTTTGAACACAATAAAACCAAAGCATACAGAGTATACTGAACATTTTTGTGTTAAGCAAGCACCATCCATCCTGACTAAAAAGCAAAGAGCAAAAACTACAAGTCACCTAAGATTTCTCACATGCACGTGCTAAATTAAATTTGTGCAAATAAACTTCAGTTATACTGTTACTAATCTTAAAGAGACTTATTTGCAGAAATGACTTGTTGAAGATATTCATTCCTTTATTTGTTTCTGTGAACAAGACACGCCTTCACAGTGAATTTCACCATGACTTCCACACTTCAGATGCTAGTTTCTTTCATCTTTAAACCTTTCCTAATCACCTTTCTTTTATTCAATTTCTGAGACTAGTTTCTCAGGCAAAGGCTGACCACTTTTCTACTTCATCAAGTTGGGGAATAGATTACAGATAGAAGTTCAAGATTGTGTATTGTTATTCTCACCAACTTCCTGAAGTTCCTGCAACTCTTCTGTTTGTTGAGACACAAAGCTACATAATCATACCCCCATGGCTGTGAAAGCAATCTTCATTCACATAGCATGGCTGTTGCCTGGAAATCAGACACTATCAGAGCAAGTGCAGAGTACCATGAAGATAGCCTAGCCTTCTTTTATTCAACACCATCTGTCAAAAATGTACTTAGATGCTCAAAAGAATGTCCTTTCCAAAAGTCTCTAACACTTTCGATTTGCAGCCAGTCATTACACAGCTAAGGATACGCTTTCCACATTCAGTTTATAATTTAAGGGTAATTTAAGGGCATACAACTCAACAGAAATGTCACTGTGCTCCTAAGCCTGTGTGATCATGTATGCCAGAACCTCCTCATATGGCTTTTTTACTTATCTTTTAGCAAAGGCACAGCAAGGTCATAGCATGCTGCCAGGTGAGTTTACAGAGTAATGGAGCATGGGAGTATCAGATATGCCTTATCTGAATGATCAGGGAAAAGGCTGACAAGAAATCCATGTGGGAAATGGACAACAAATACTGATTACAGCTCTGCCTGTAGCACTCTGCATGGCAGCATACCAATGTATGTGACTGACAGAAGCAGCTAACTTCTGCTTTGCATAATGATTTTTCACAATCACTGCTTTTCCAGAGCTCAGGAGTACACCTGAAGAGAAAAAAAAAAAAAAGTCCCCTTTAAATCCTAAATGCTAAAATGAGGGTATGAGGGTATAAGGCTGAATTTTCACATACTTGACTTTGCAAACTGTCTGTACCTTTCATCTAAACTGAAGATGCTGATGCAGCTGGAAGTGACTGTAGAACAAGTCATCCCAGCTATAGGCCCCAGTAATCTTTACCTTCATGTAGTCCAGGATACCTGCCTTTAAACTGGGCAGTAAGTGCTGGGATCCACCTCCACAGGTCTCAGTGAAGGCAGAGGACTCTTAACCATAAGCCTGCCAGAATCGTTACAAAATCGTTGCTGTCATAGCAAATTGAAACACAATTTCTAAGACATATTTTCTGTTCTAAGACTTATTTTGTGTTCATTGGGAAAATTAGGCAGCTCAAAGAAATGTCCAGTTTCCCAGTGGAGCAGTTCCTCCCCATCTTGTTCCTCCTCCCAAAGAAACACTGCTGCACATCATTCCCTTCCTTGTGGCCAAAGTGTCACAAGTCTGCTTTTAAACCCCAAGGCAAATCCCTTTCTGTCCTGGGCACCCCTTGCACTGTCCCTCCTCCCTCAGGAGACTCACAGAGCCAGCCCTAAGAGCCATGGTCTTCTGGCAGGCAGGATTTACAGTCAGCCAGGACATGAGCAGTGCCAGCAGCTCAGTAACACAACAGCAGTGACAAACACCAGGTTCACTGTCAGTTTACTGTTGTTTTTAGAAATGAATCTAAGGCTAAATTCTGGAAAATTAAAGCAGTCTGATCACGTTAAATTTACCTACAAAGCCAAAAGGGTGAACTGCTGCCCCACTCCTTGCTCAATTGCTATCAATTAGTCAATACAAAAATCTCTTCCTACAGCCAGCAAAATTTTGTTAAGTAATGTTTATCTTTTTTTTTAATTTACATAGCAAGTGCCTGAGGGAAAAGATATTCAGTGGTTTACAGGTTAATGGAGGTTTACATGAGCCTCTTCTAACCTGATCTCCCAAGTACTAAACAATAATATTAAAAAGTCAACAAGTTTATTTCTTTCATACAGCAAGCAGAAGTGCAGAAAGCTATACAAGCAGCAAGTTGTCTTGTGACAATTAATGGTCACCTTAATTTTAATTGTATATTGAGGGGCTGGTGTGATAGGATACAAGGGTGATCAGCTTATAGATCAAACCTCCAGTCAAAAGCTCCTTCATAAACATTTAGCTTAATTCAAAATTGAAGTTATTAGCCTGACCATTCTTATACAATGAAATTATTTCACTCGAGTTAAAGGATAAACACCTCAAAACCACTTTATCTGTTGTGGTTGCACTGCATTATGAACAGGAGCTGAAGCCATCATTAGTCTTTGTCTACCTGAGACTATTAATCCCTGTAAGGTAAGATAGAAAGCAGAACAGAAGGCAACTGTAGTCAAGGTTATTTTGCAAGAAAACACATAAGCATGATTTTGTCTCCACTGATGAAAAGTGCAGTATTCTGGACTCCCCCCAAAAAAGTACTTGACATCAGCTCAATTCTGCTCCCCAAAACCTAAGGAAATACAGATCTGCTCTGGATTTCCTCAGGCAGAATTTAATAAAAGCTTGAAATCTCCATTAACATGATCATGAAGAGAAAAGTGTGGGTAACAATAAATTTTTCATTCCTGCAGAAGTGCAGGACAGGTTTTCCATACATGCAGCAACAGAGAGTCCCTCCTGAGCACATCAGCCATGGAATGCCATCTCAGAGCCAGCACCACGCTTTCTCTTACCCGCCAGTGATAGAAGCCAGTGTCCCTCCTCTCCTTCCTTTGGAAAAGCACTGCTGCCAGAAAAGGCAGCACTCTGGGTGGAAATGGGCCCCGAAGCACCTCATGGAACATGGGGAAAATGTCCTGCTGTCTCTGCAGAAAATCTGACAGGGAAACCCAGAGCAAGGCGAGTCCCAGACGCCCGGCTGCAAAGCACTGTTTGCCATAGGCTCATCTGAAGTTTTGCGCAGGACTGGGCTGTGCTCCAGCTGTGAGAAGTGGAGGTGTGGCCCACACTTGCCAAACAAGCCAGCTCAAAACCTTGCTGGCAGGTTTTTCCAATGTTGCTACAAGATAAGGGCACAAAGCAGCACCAAACAGGGAAGCCCTGGGCAGCAGGAAGCACCACTTGGTGATCCAGCCGCGACACCTAAACCCCAATCCAGATTTTCTCTGAGAGTTCCAGCAACCTGATGTGCAACTATGGCCATTTCAAATCCTTTTCAGAGCTTCAGCACAACCTACCAGTATTTTTAAATAGAAAAAAATTCCCATCTTACAAGCCTGAAGTAAAGCAAAATTTGTCACTGACTGTAGCTGTTCAGAGCAGTTTCAGGGAGGCCAGAGTGGAGACACCACAGTTTGGTCTGCCATAAGATGCCTCAGGGAACATTGACTCCCCACCATATCTCTCCCCTCTGAGCAACCTGCAGAAGTCTCCCCTTTTTCTTCATTTCTATGTAATACAGTCTTAATTCTTCCACCAAACGTTCTCAAAAAACTTTACAAGAGACAGGACATATTTTTTTAAGAGTCTATCACACCTGAAAAAATAATATAATAGTGAAGGAAATAGTTTGCTAAAAGCAATTAGCTTATTAGCAGCTGCTGACAGTTGTTTTGCTGGAGCATTTTATCAAAGAGTTGAAATTCATAAACTGGAATTGCAGACCAAGTACCAAACTTTAGTGCTACAACAATTAAAAGTGGCAAAAAATGTATGAAAGCCAGTAATGCAGCATATCATTAGCTCCATGCAAACATGAGAATGTGACACAGTCTCAGCAAGGTCCCATTCATTAATCATTTCCTGTCATTAGCATCAGTCACCAGGCTAGAATTTAGGAAAATTAATAAAAGCACAAGCACTGACATTTCAAACATGAACAAGTCAGCACTAGGTGGGAGCCATTGTGGTGAATTCACAGAATGAAGAGTCAACACACAGGCAAAAAGCAAACATAATGCCATTGTGAAACAGGCAGCAACTGCCCTAAAGCCCTTGTGTCCTACTAAATGGTACAGCAGACAGTGGGCTGAAAAAGCTATTCCTTTGCTTTTCTACTCACCACGGCACTGACGGTGAAGGACTGAAGCACCACTCCTAGGATGGAAGGCTGAGAGCTGAGGCTGTTCAGACTGGATAAGAGAAGGCTCCAGGGATTCCTCATAGAAGCCTTCCAGTATTTAAAGTGGGCTTTTGAAGAGAGAGAGTGACTTTTTGCACTACCAGAGAGTGACAGAACAAGGGAGGATGGTTTGAAAGAGGGTAGACTTCGATTAGATATTAGGAAAAAACTCTACTTAGAAGATGGTGAGGCACTGGAACAGGTTGTCTAGACAGTTGTGGATGCCTCATCCCTAGAAGTGTTCAATGCCAAGTTAGGGTCCTGGGGAGTTGAATCTAAAATATCTTTAGGATTCCTTTCAACCCAAATCATTCTATGACTATCACATTAGGTTTTATTTATCTTCAAAAGGATTGTAGAACCATAAGTTTACTTTTTTTTTTTACATTTAATTTAATACAGCTTGACTATAACTTACAAGAAAATTGAGGTCACCTCACAGTACAGCAGCATGGAGAAATCACACTTATTCTAGTTTATTACAGGCAGTGGATAAACCCTCTACTTTGTCCTGCGTGCCCAACTGCACATAAATTCAGCTTACCTGTCTTCTGACACTCTCTCCTCTTCCAATGAAATCTCACTCAGCACAGGGATCTCACTTTTACAGAATTTCTCTTGAATCTCTCAAGAAAAAATGAAAGCTCTTTAGAACATATGCTTGAGAATTGTTTCATAGTCAACAACAGATCATCCATTAGCAGTGTGCAGTTTCAGCCATCCTCAGACACTGCTGTCAGCAAACTTAATATCCAAAGATAAACTACTTGGTTTTGTTATTTCCCATCAGACTAAGAAAACAAGCAAGCACAATGGCATCAAAAGATGAGGCAAAGAAATCCTCCCACCCGGGTAATTTTACTTCTGCTTTGATTAGCATGCCCACAGGGGTAAAGATAGATTCTACATTGCAGTTTTAGGGTTTTTTTATCAGAAAGCATTAAATTACATCATCACCAACTATATTATATAATATTTTAAATGTGTGCCGACTATCACATTAGCAGCACCAAGAGGAGAGCTGAGATGCAGTATACAACTAGATGAGATGAAAATTTGAAAGGATGCAAGCAAGGATAGGATTTGATTTGTGTTTGTTGAGGATTTTTTTTTTAAGTTTTCTCCAGAAACACCAGTATACTTAGTTGTTCAATTTATTCATCAGTGACTTAGATGAAGGAGCAGATGCCTCCTCAGGAAGCACCCTGATGACACAAAAGCTGGTAAGGGTGGCTGATACCCCAGAGGGCTCTGCAGCCCTTGAGAAGGACCTCGACAGGCTGGAGAGATGGGCAGGGAAGAACTGTCAGAAATCCAACAAAGGCAAGTGCAGGGTGCTGCACCTGGGAGGAATAACCCAGGCACCAGCACAGGCTGGGGCTGACCTGCTGGAGATGCCCCTGCTTGAGCAGGGAGCTTGCACAGAATGATCCACTGTGGGTTCTCCCAGCCTGATCCATCCTGTGATTCTGTGAACATGGAGACAGGAGATTTCCTCTGCGGTGGTGCTTCCCATGGCTACAGAATAGGAAAACTGAGGATCTATATTCTACTTCCAACACCAGACTCTATGACCTACAGCCCAAGCAAGTGCAAACCTGTGAATCTAAACATTTCCTGATTTGGTCACACAGAGCTCAACATCCCTCCCCAGCACAAAACCACTCAAACATCACCACCCAGAAAAAATTTGTCAGTAATTTTAGTGTTCTCTAGTAAGTACATATTTAATGGTATAATGGTGTAAGACTTGCAAAAACATTATTCAAAGAGAGAATTCAAAAGTGGTTTTAGTAGGATTTTGAGAACATTCACAAGCATGTATAAACTTGTAGATTTAAAAACCTACACTGAGAATTGCCACACTTGATTTACACGTACGAAAGCAAGGGGAATACTGAGATACTGCACTGGGTCTGACTTCCAGGAGAAAGTGAGGTCTAATATACAAATAAAAATAAAATCTACATCAGCCCAGAGAAGTTTAACTGCACAATGACTGAAACACACACCGGTTCACGATATTTATTACAACCTATTGCTTTAGATAAACCTGCTGTATGGTTAGGAAACCCAAAGCACATTGTATGAACCAACAAAAAAAGTACAGCACAAACCACATCTCTGTAAAAGGTATGCAGTGGAGATGAACAGAGGCACAACTTGTAAGTAAGAGTACAATGAAGATCCTGGTAACAGATAATGAAGGCAAATAAAAATCATACTACCAGTACTAAACATAAGATAAGTAAAAATCAGAGTAGCATTGTTATATCTGTATACAAAGAATGCAAGGTCTTTTTAAATGCCCTTTCTTCATTCTCTATGACCTGTAAACACAACTCTCCCAAACCATCTTCCCTCCGTACCTGAAGTAGTATATAAAGATCTATACAGCATGTGCAAATCTAGTGTAAGTATTTTTAGGCTCTCTTCTTCAAACAGAAGAAATACAAGTTTAAAAACATTAACACCACAGATTCCCTCTATCCAGCCTCTGCAGAAAGTATTCAGTAGCAATACTGCCCAAGACATCCAAGCAAAACACTGGACCAAAAATCCAGAAGAATGCATAAACAATAAATACAAACACATATGAACAAGGAAAAAACAGTTATCAAGGGAAACTCTTAACACTGGCAAATGAAAGTGAATTAGGACTCTTTTCAGCCTACAGCAGATCTGTTCCTAAAAAAAAAACCTCACACGATTTAAGTAAACCTATGATGTTAACTGAGGTTCAACTACATTTTAGGCAGACCAGATTTCTTCATCAGCTTGTTCTTTAAGATGTGATATCTGGTAGTTACATGTCATGCTCCATACCACTTAATAATGATTTATTTATAAGTATTGCTAGACCAGGATGTTGGGAGTCAAACAGTCCCTCCACTGGGTTATTTGCTACTTCTGCCTTTTCATTACCACTCCACAGATTCTTTCTGCAACAAACATTTTGTCCCTCATACCAATCTGCAACTGATTAAAGTTTCTGAAAAAATAAGTTAGACAAAAATATTACAGTCTAGAGTGAGTATGGTACAATTTAGTTCTTGTGTTAAGACTTCTGGCCCAAGATAATTTTAAGAACAGTACGGGCCTGAACAGAATGCAGTTCTAGAGCATTTCAAATACACAGATGTTGAAACGGTCTGGATTTTACTTCGGTGTTGGAAAGTGAACCAGAGACTAAAGAATTTATATACATAAGTCTCAAGCATAGTCCAGAAGCTCAAGCAGTAACTAGAGTTCACTCCTTCCAGAAATTGCTTTACAGGATGTTCTTTGCTTTTTCCTTTGAGTGCAGATATGAACTTCTTCCAACAGTCTCTGAGCTTCCACTCACACTAAGAGTGAACACAGTCAGTGCAAACAACACACAAGTTAATTCAATTTATAGCTCTCAAACTAAAACAAAAAGGAAAAAAAGCTTCTTAGTGGTACCTAGCATTTCTCTGATTACCTCCTGTGAAACAACTTACCAGAAGGTCAGGCAAAACCACCGAATATCAATAGAGAGTCCTTTGGCCAGCACTTAAATCATTTCTGTTGCTGAGATAAAAGTTGCACTTCCTAAGTCTGGAAACAGACACAGAAGCCTCCTCTATGACAAACATCTGGTGATCTCCATGCAATGCTGATATGGCTGCAAAGACTTTCAGGGAATTTTCTTTTTTTGAATAAATACTTATATACAAGGCCAAATCACAACATTGCCACCCTAAGAAAATACATTTTATTGTAAGACTTGATTTGTGGTGAACGTCCAACAGTTGTCTAACGGTTCATTTGCAAGGCTGGAGTGTGTTACAAAAGTCACTGCAAAAATCAGTTTCTATTCTTCATCTGAGGACTGAGAGGTTCAGTGTAGTTGCCAGCACTGTAACAACATGGGTAAAATAATTTTCTAGTAAATCAACATTGCTGGGTAGGTACGTCAGTCCACAGATACAAATAATTTCTACCCAGTGTAAGAGAACCTAGCAACAAGCCTCAAAACGCTCAGACACATCAACTTCTTTAGTCATCAGTACTGAATTTTGTATAAATGTTGGGATTATTGACCATGACAAGGTCAGGTGTCCAGTGTGTTGACTTCTTTGGAGCAGAAATAATGCACAACTATTGCGTTAGGGTATCGAGCAAATGCACTGTAAAGAGAATAAAACACAAGCATCAGCTGTCAAGACAAACATTGTTTTCCATATTCAAACAAGAGCATCCAACTTGGGCAGAATTAGAGAGAGACACATGATAGTGACACTTTTTTAAACTATAGCCTGAACATATTAAAGAGAAAATAGAGAAAAGAATTCTGTGGATATTCTAAGAGGTTTGCTTGGAGGTTTTTAAAATCTATTTTCATTTCTGCAGGCACATTTTACTTGGAAGTCACTGGCAGCAAGTTAAAGACTGAGGGACAAGCTTCAAAATCTTGCTGAACTTCACAGTACCAGAAAAATTCTATACTATCAAAACAATATTGCATATGCAAATTTTAATGCTGAAGCTACATGCTGAATATTAAGAACAAAAAATTTAATATGCGTAGCAATATTTAGACTGTGTATTGAATGTTTTGGGAAAAGAACCTTTCCCTATCATTGTTAATGCTACTCATATCTCAGAAAGGCTCCCATCAAGAAGAAAATAATGACTGAATCATGTAGCATTTCCCTCCACTTGAAAGAAAAAAAAAACAAACAAGTGCAAATAAAATTTGCATTCTATATTAGCTACTAGGAACGGTAGAAGAAAAGTTCACAGATTTACAGAATATTCTGAGTTGGAAGGGACCCACAAGGATAAGAGTCCAACTCTTAAATAAGTGGTCAGTACAGTGATTGAACTCACAACCCTGGTGGTATCAGCACCATGCTCTAACCAACTGAGCTCATCTCAGGGTCACTGGCATCCAAATAATCAAGCAAATTAGTTCTACTTTTAAATATCCTATTGAATGTACAAAACATAAATTGCTACAAAACATAAATCAGTCAGGAAGCCATGAAGCCATCAGATATAGAAAACTACACGTGTATTTCAGCTTAAAATTCTTTATATCATCCTCCCCAATTCTAGTCAAGAAGTAGGTTCTTAGAAAGGCAGTGTTCTTACAAAGTTTTCAAAATTCAGTATGAGGACCAATTTCATGCCTTTCAGAGTTATGAAATAAGAACTCTTGGGAGTTTCTGAAAGGGTTTTATACTCCTTTGTTGCAAGGAGGATTAAACTCTTGCAGCAAATTCACTGACCAAAGCTTTAAAGTATTCCTAACCATTCAGCTAATAAATGTAATTTGTAATTCAAATACTCTTCAAACAGCTCCCTCATACTGCTGTTCTCTCTGGCTATACATACATCCAGTTTTCCAACATTCTTAGTTTAAGTGTACCAGATTAATATTTGATTCAGTTTACCCAGCTCTCTCACCTGTTACCTATCTTCTTTTTACAAACAGTGCACACCTTCTCCTCTGTAATTATGCACTTTACTTGCTGATGCAAGATCCGCTCCTCCTGGACCTAAAGAAGGACAAAAACCCCAAGCTGCTCAAAAAGCAATGCCACGCCTTGGTCTGATGAAACTGCAAAGCATCACAACATTTAACTGTCAGTGGCTGTATCTACATTACCAACTTGTGCAGCACAGAAGAAGCTGTTCTGTGGACCAGAGCAGGTGGTACTGAACACCCAAAACCCACACTATATGAATCACAGGGTTTTACTTTTACCTTGGTCCACAGCCTAAGGTATTCAACCACTAAAGGAGTGTTAAGATGAACAATTAAACTGCTTTCCCCACTCCAAGCTGAGATGATCCTGCAGTGCACACCACAGCACAGTGAGCAAAGACAAACACCTCATCCAAACTAAAATGAATGTACCCACCATCTCCTGCAAAAAGGATGTTCAAGCTACATAATTCCCATTTAATTTCGGGTGCATTACAGCACTGTCTACAGGACACCCATCCCCTATAAGAAACAGTACATTTCAATTTGAACATATTTTAAAACATTATTCCAATCAATAACAGGTGGTGGATGCTTACCCTCAGAAACTCTGCATGGAGAAGGTTCTTGAGCACTTGATTAAATCTTTTCTTCTGAGCATTTTCTTCAAGTACTTTCTCTAAGAAGATGCGAATCTCACTGATCTGTGTATTTGCTGGGAGTAGGTTTATTGCCTGGAACAAAGTTAGAAAAAGTTAAGGAGAAATAGAGACCAAAACAGAATAGAAATTGACACATTTAGATTGACAGATTCCATTCACTTGCCTACTCCAGTACCTTCTGTAGCTTCCTGCCAACAGCACAGAGTACTTACAGATCTGACTTACCTTAGTGGTATCCAGTTTGCTGTGGTGCAGTTCCAAAACCTGCAGAGCAGCCTGCAGATTGGCTTGAGGCTCCAGCACCTCCATCTTGATGGGTCCCAGGCAATGAACACTGGGTGGGGAGAGATACATGCGCAGCAGGGACAGATAGACCTGCAGCACACACAAGGGAAATTGTTGCACCTATCCACAGCTGACAGTGCTGGTAAAATCCAGCAATCGTACTAAGTTATACCCCTGCCATCCAAAATTGTGCACTGCTCATTTAAACAGCTCTTAATGTAGGCTCAAATCCAATGATACAGTAACATTCTCAACAAAAAACACCCCACGATGATCTAGGAGTTCCTAAATTCCAAGAGATTATACACAGGTTCCTATACACTACACAAACCCTGAAGAAGTCTACACAGAGCAAGAACTTTCAAGTCCTGAACAAGGTGTATATATATAGCCTTCTACTTCCTTACTGAACAAGAAGCTACTTACATCTTTGTTGCCATCTTTGTTTCTGTCATAATGTTTATGGCAGTAGCTAGAAGAATCAACAGAGAAGAATTAAGAGAAATACAGAAACAGTTACAGGACCCAAATAATTAGTTTACAGAAATTAACATTTAATTACTACTGAAGTCATCCAAGTTAAGCAACTGTACACTTAACTGATGTGCAGTTTGATGAATTGATTCAGATCAATTCATCAAACTGCACATCAGTATTACACAGTTCACTCTGCATCACAATGCTGAGAGAAGCAAAGTTTTGTGCAAGTCTCCCACTTCCAATCAACTTAAAAAGCCTTAATGCAGAAGCCAAATAGAATTTAGCTGTGTAAGAAAAAAGAGGGAAAAGATATCCCCAATCAACACATCACAGCATAAAAATCTATGTGTATATGTATCTAATTAGTCTATCTGAATCACAAGCAACTATGGGGAACAGGTCCCTGTGTTCAGATACACCTGCCAGTGTTGGGTAATTCTATTTTTACCTGAGTACTTCTGATTCACTCAGGAGATTCCCTGACACAAAACACATTAAAAAATGCTGTATCTTCACTAACAAGAGTTCTTTTTAATGTAGGCTAGCGAACATCTCTCCAAACAGAAAGGAAGCAAAACAACACACAAGATCACAGACTAAGGACAGTTAAAAAAGTATTAACTCATTGATGATGGTCATATTGCTCTAAAGCACAATGAGAGCACGAAAAGGCAAACCTCAAGGGGCCAGCAAGCAGCATCTGTAATAAACAGACACCCAGAAGAGGTTCAAGGCCAATAAAATGTGAAAACACAGAAGATCGTGAAGACTTACAATGTTCATGGCTCCACATATAGCAACATTTCACTACACATCCTATCCACAGAGCAGTCAGCAAAATAAGTCTTGCAAAAATGCAAAAACTATAAAAGAAAGGAATCCTTACTTTTCAGCCATGTTGGTGTCCTTCAAAATATGAACATAAATAAACAGAGCTTGCTCATGCTTCCCCATTCGACCCAAGAGCAGAGCACGTTCTTCTAGGAGACCTAGTGATACCATGAAGGATTAAATCAATAGCTATACAGAGAAATTACAAAATTAGTGCCCAGACTAACAGAAGGAAGTATTAATCTGTGCTCAGGCTACAGTATGAGTTATACTGACACTCTAAGTCTACATTTCGCACTAGTCTCAGAAATCTTTTCTGAATTCTTAAGTCACCTTAAGAAACAACTACCTTCAGATCTATTGAGCAACTCAGGGTAATCACAAAGTTCAGCTAAATAGCTGGGAGATGCCACAAGGTCTTAGGTCAACAGTTAGAGGAATCCTGCAGAAACTGGTAAATTCAGTTGTGCCAGCAAAAACAGAGTTAGGATACACACCAGTGGCCTACAACTACAGATAGAGTCATCTTCTCTATTTCTAGTTTCCATGACTCTATGATAAGTGAGGAAGTTTTGCTGTAAGCAATAAGCTAGGGTTTAGTTAACCTACAGAAACAGAACTCACCATCAAAGGGGAAGTCACTGATAAGTCGACTAGGTTCATAGCAGCTGGACTTCTCCAGAAAAAGCAGCAGCTTCTTCCGGTAATCCCCCAAGTCTCCTCCTTCCTCCCCAGCAGGCACTGGAGCTCTATCTATATGAAAGAAAACAACATTAGCTAAATTATTACAACTAACTCACTACACTATACACTAGTCTGTACTAGAAGACACACAAATCATTATGAAGAGGAACTAAACGATGATAGAACTGTTACATGGGTTGGGGCTGTCATGTACCTGCCAAACTACCTTCAGCTCCTAAAAACACATCACGTGGCTGGTTAAAGCAATACTCAAGTTATTCAAAACCCTTCCCTACCCTTAACATGCAGAAGTCAGGGAGCAGTAGCTGCCATTCGACCTAATTATGAACAAAGTGTTGCTTGGTCCCTTAAAAGACCTCTTGAGAGGCAACAAACTAGACTGTCCTACAAACCCACATGTTTTCCAGTTCCCTCGATCACTAAGGTATCTTATGCTGGATCTCAACAGGGAAGGATTACAACATGGAATATGAAGGCTCCCCTTTGCTCTCCCAATACTCCTGGTCCTCCCACCAGAAAAGGCTAGACATACCTGCAGGGAAAGAACTGAGATATTCTTTCATTAAGCCCTGCACTTTCTCACAGTACAGCTGGATGAGACAGTTGTGGAAGTCCGCACCAGTTTCTTCCCAGACATGAATTATGTGCTCCTGTAAATACATATTAAGGCTCAGCTGTAGACACTTCCTCTGGGATGTAATTCTTTATAAGGAACAGTTCCATGCTTGCCTTTACCAAGCTTGACCTCAGGATTTCATGTATTTTAATTATGTTTGCTTTGCTCAACAGGCTCTAGCTCCTGAAGAACTAAGGTCTTACAGGTAATATTTTGTTTTACTGGAGGTAAAATGCAGTAGTAGAGATTGAGTTCTTACCAGGTAAGGAATAGTCAAGCTTTTAAAATTTTCTATCAAGAAACTGAGCACTTTGTCTCGTGGCAAAGCTTCCACTTCAGGGAGGTCTTCTGTAAATATCTGTTAAATAAAATTTTATTCAGATTGGTGATTTTCTTTTCTTAAGTGCCACAGTATATTTTTCTCTTGAGGCACTGAAGCCCAGCATATTATCACATGTCCAAAGAGTAAACAAGAAGTACAAAAAAAGATCTGAGCAGCTTATTCAGGCACTGAACTTACTTCACATCTGAAAAGACTATCAAACATCCCCACTTCTGCCCGAGTGAACACTCTTTTCTTACAGAGCCCAACACCTCCCAAATACAGGGAGCCAATTTTATAGGCAAATCAACACCTGACATTTAAATACTCAATTAGGCTCTTGTGCAAAAGTGTGGCATCAATAACATGAAATGTTCTATCAATATCCTAGCTATTTATTATATCAATAACATGAAATTCTATCAATATCCTAGCTATTTATTATAAGGTCTTCCAAGAATGGAAAAGCATAAGAAAAAGTGAAAGATTGACTTGTTTTATCTACTGCTAACATTAGCACTGAAGCCAGAAAACAAAAATTATATATTTAATTTGGTTTAGCATTAATGAGATTCTTACAATGAGTTATCCCAATTCCATACACTGCACTAAGAAGGTCAACAACAAGGAACCTCTTTCAATCACACTAACCTTCAGTCCATCTTCAGGAAAATCTCTTAGCACCCAGACAGAGTAGGAAAATACCAAGTGCAAGTTCTCTGTGCCTGGAATACAAAATGCAGCAGTGCTCATTGTTAAAATCCTAACTCTCTATCTATTCACAACACAAGCAGATGCTTTCAGAGCCAGCAAAGCTTCATTTACATGAAGAATCCAGTTGTTGCTCAAGTCAAGCAAATCACTCATCCCAAAGCTACAATTTCATTGCTTCACAAACATGATTTCAAAACAAAACAAAAATTAACTCAAATACTAAGTGTCACCAAATGCAAAGAATTCAGCCCAAAACCAAGATCGGTTGCCTTAATCACATTCCAAAAGTCTTCCCTTTCAATTTGTTTTAATTAGGGTACAGAGGCAGTGAACTTTTCACTTGTGTAACTGCCTTCAGTCCATTTCCAGCCTGTTAGTCTAATGACTTCTACAGCAAATGGTCAAATACTTTGTAACAAGTAGTAAAGCATCATAGTCCCGAAGTAACTGGCATAGAAACTACATGACAAGTAACAGCTTCTCAGCTTTTAGCAAAATGTAGGACTTGCCCCTTTAAAAAGAATACTATAGTTTGGACAATTTGGTTCACAATACTAATAAAACATGTTAGGAAACAAGACTTTCCCCTCACCCTCCTGCTCAGAATCAGTGACGCATTTGCTGCCTAAACAACATAACACAATATGACAACACTACACAAGAAACAGAAACTTAAAGCAACCCTATAAAAAGGCAGTCATTGTTTGCTTTTCTCCATCCCACAATATTTAAAGCAAGCAGCATCTTCATATTAGCAGAATTTAAAAAATAAATTTAAAAAATGCAGATGATGTGCACTGTAAAGTAAAACAACTGAAATAGTTCCCAGAAGAGCCAATCTAAAAGTTTCAGTAACAAAGGTTTGACTTGGCAAATGGCAATAAACTTGTCGGCCTGAATTTTGCTGAACTCTATTAACTTTCTGAATTTACAGGGCATACTGGCCTCACAGAGAAGATTTTAAAAAAAGACAGGACAAGAAATGGAAGTAAGACTCTGTTTTACATGAAAACTAACTCCTTATAAAGAAATGTGACATTAATTAGAATAGCCCCCTGCCAAAACACTGATCAAGGTGTCTTTGCTGAAATCGCAAGCAAATCAAACGTGAAGTTAAAACCTTCTCAAAACAGTGAGAACGTCAGGAGGAGAGAAGCAGCTCATTAAATAACTACCAAAGCTTATTGATCAGTATACTAAAAGAAACACACCAAACTGCCCCACAGAACAACTGGCTCCCCTCAGCACATAACATTCATCTGCACGGGGATTCCCACAGGCCACAGGCAGGGAATTTCTCAACTTCCTCAGTAAGAAATCCTTAATTTAAACATGAGCTACAATAGGAAAAGGTTCTGCAGAACCTTTTTTAAAAGATAAAAGAATAATGCAACACAGAAAACTATCTACCACCCCAGTAAATAAATAATTCTCCTGCACAATGACAAAGCATATTGTTGATGGTCAATCACACAGTTAATATTTGCTTTGATGCAATAAACAAGTGCTTACTCTATTGACACAAGGCTAGTATTAAATACCCATCAGTAATACACACTTGACTTAAAAGATCATAGCTACAAGCCTGGAGGAATTTGTAATTACTTGAGAAGTACCTAGAATATTGCATTTAATCCCCAGAAACTGACAGAAAAGAGTAGATTTAAGAGCATTTTCTACTTCACTCAGAATTATTTTCTACTTCACTCTTCATCACTGGAAGAAAATTCAAATTTTATTTTCTCCCAGTGGATATTTTAATCAGAAATAAGGAATGTTTACCAAAGATATTTAAGTTTCAATGAAACTTGAATCCCTTGAGCTAATACTTGAAGGCTGCATTATGCAAGAAACCAAACAAGATAACAAGGATACCCTTTCAGCTTGATCGCCTCCAGAAAGCTGCCAAACAGTAGAATAACCACTAAGCCAAACAAAATAAAAACTCACAAAAACACTGCTCTTCTTCACACTCACCCAAATGCTGCAAATATTGCACTGTCCTCTCATGACCCTTCAAAGGGGAGTTGGCTTTCTTTGACTGATCCACCAGTACCTGTAATGCTTTCAAATGGAAAGAAGTCAATTCCTTTGTAACTGCTAGCTCCAACATGAAGCACAAAAAAGTGCATTTTCCCTGTTATGCTATTGAAGACAAAACAAAGTTTTGTTTTGAACAGAGACCAAATTGTAACAGGAACAAAGATTTAATCACAAGATAGCAATTAAACAGCCTCTTCAGAATACTGCCTACTTAGTGAAGTCAAAACACAACACAAAGAACACATGCTTCTACTCCTTCTCCTCCCCCAACTTGAAAATTACCTTTCTCATGCAGACCTTTTTTCTCATACAGTATTATCAGCTCACTGTACTTGTGTGCCTTCTTTAGTACATGCTCACTCTCCTCAATATGGCAGTGATTGTTCTCCAGACGTAGCAGTGGTGCCACCAGTGCTACATTTGTCTGCAAGAGAATAGGGAGCACTTAAACTTCATTGGAAGTGCACCTTCTAAGTGTACAGTACAAAACAAGCTGGAAGTGGGGGGCAGGGGATGAAGGAAGCCTCACAGCATAAGAAAAATAAGAAATGACAGTTTAATACCTTACAGTAAGGTCCATGTTAATTTCTATAATTTTGAAGACAGAAAGAAAACAACACACCAAAGCTACTCCCCTTCAACAACAGAGGTCAGGCTTTGAAAAACATCAAAACAGCCAAGATCCTACTTTCCTCTGTTTACCAGTATAAGGCAATAAAAGCATTCATTAGACCTTCAAAATACACAGCCACAGCCACTTTCTTCTGACAGAGGCAGCAACCAGGGACCGACATCTGCCTCATTCCCTGAAACTGCTTCCTGACCAGAGAGGAAACTAGTTAATACTCAGATTTTACACATTATTTTTAGATCAAAGAAAGACAGTTGTGTGAGCCTTTCTGCAGTAGCTCCTTATCCTCCTCCTTAAATGTTTCAGTCTGAAATTCCATCAGAGCTCCCATGGCAAAGCCTCTAGGTCAGACAGAAACTCACATGCAAGTAACACTTTAACAGGGTGGTATCAATGATTTGTAGCAGCTTCTTTTTGGATTTGATCGTGGGTGTTCCTTCCATGAGGGGTGAGGTACTGGACTGATGATCAGAATCATTTAGCTTCTTCACTAGCTGACTCCTTTTCTGCAGGACAACAAATGAAATTTTAACAGGAAAAGATGGATTTCTACAGCTCACCTCAGCAGATATAACCCACCATCTACAAAGACTAAATTAAGCCAATTTAATAACTTCTTTTAATCAACTGTTTCCCAAAGAATTTTATTGTCGCTAACTATTAATCACGAACTTTACAACCATATTCAGGTGTATCTATTTTTTTGCATATTTATAATTTTGAAAAATGTCCAGAGTCTTGAGAAAATTGTCAGAAGGAAATTCTGTTAACCTGAGCAGACATTTTAGAGAAGTCAGGAAACATTTGGAAAACAATTTAGATTTTGCACTACTAGGCATAAAATCTATCCTCCTTTAGGCACAAGCTTCCTTTTACTATACTAAGGATGGCAACCAAACAATTCAGGTTCCAGTTAAGACAAAACAAAGAGGGCAGGAACTTAAAAGGCCCATTAATTCCCCTTCCACCTTTTACTGCATGCCCTCAACCTATCTCCTGGACAGAGTGCCGTTAATAATAATCACTGAACAAAAACAAAAAAAATGAAGTGCTCAAGTTCTCTTCAGCAGGATACTAGAAATAAAATACTGGACTCATAGTCAGAACCACTCCATAAGGAAATTTTGTCCAAATCACACATGATGTTTTCCACATATCTGTGGGGTATCTCATGTGTTCCACTTCCCCTGCTCACTCAGGGGCTGCTGCCACATTTTCCAGCCATGAAGACAGCCCATTAAGGCTAGCATGACAGAGCTGGGCTAGGTGTACTGTTTCCAGCACATCAAAGCTGACAAAGCATGCTAGAACTGAGTAATCCTGCTCTAAAACCAGGTAGAGGAGCACTCACTTGAGTTAGGTAGTCTATCAGAGCTAAATGTGCCTTCTCCAGCTCTGCCCCAGAGAGCCCTGGCAGGGGGTTGGGATACTGTAGCTGTTTCCTGTAATCTGTGGGCAGGAGGTCAGGATACAGACCCATCACATGAGTGGGATCTATGCAAAAAATAACTGGTATTAGTAACCATTCATATTACTTTTGCAAACTTAGAGTAAGCTTATCTTTCTAACAGAGCAGTCTGCAGTCTACTTGTACATCCACAAGGTTCTAGAGTCTAAATAAAATTTGTTCATTAGAGAAAAGAAGCTAAAACAACACAAAAGAAGCAAGAGTAAAACATGTTTCGAAGTCCAAGCACAGGAATTTCCAACCTGCACTTGGCACACTTGGAGGACAAGCCATTATTACAATCTTACTGCTCTTCTTGCAGATTCCTAACATTAACCTCTCTGACAGTAAGATGGGATTTCTAGGAACAAACAATGTTTTAAGAGTAGATTTACTGCACTTTTGAAACAAGAACTAAACAGTACCATCTGTAACTAATGCACACCTGTTTTCACATAACTTAAGCAAATTCTAAATTACTATCCTCTAATTCAAGCTCAAAATACTTTGAGTTCTCAGCCCTTGTCTTTCTCTGTAGTTTTCCAAAGTAAGTATTATGTAAGCATCATGAAAATAAACTATAGGTTTAAATGCACATGAGAATTCTGCCACCAGTAAAAAGAATCTCAGTCTTAAGCACTATTCTATGGTACAGTTCAGTCTTCAAGCCCTAGTATGACCTAGTATCAGAGACTACCATGACTTCCAAAAGCACAGGACAGCTACCTGGTTTCAGCATCTCAGCTAAACCAAGGGTTAAAGGTCCTCATCTGAGTCCAATGATTTTTCCAAACCTACAGATGTTCCATATTTTTCATTCCAAGCTACAAGTAGGCTTTTAGCAGCTGCTGAAACATTCAGCTTCAAAGGGTCTGGGCACATGCTGTGCATGCTTTAAATAGCCAAGATATTGGCTATTTAAATACAAAGATATTCTGTAAAAAGGGTAAAGTCCTGATTTAACTTAATTTACTAAGTGTAGTTTATTAAGTATTTAGTTGTACTTAATTGTGTAGTTAATTAAGTTATTAAGTAAGTAATCACCAGCTCAACTAAAAAAAATAACTAAATAGCTGCCCAGGCTATTTGCTGTTCGCAGGGGACTGATCTGCACAAGATAGCACTGTTTTGAACTAAAACAAAACAGAAAACAAACAAAAAAACCCCATAAAATAGCCAGTGAACTTGACTTCATTCCTCCTAACTGAAGTGATTCAATGCCAACCCAAGCATTTACCTGTACCAAGCTTTGCAAAAACTTGCATGGATTCATCAAAGCGCTTCTGGCAGAACAGGTTGAAGGCAAAGAGGTTCTTGATGTGGTGGATTTGTTGTCGCTTCTCACTATCTGAATCATCTTTCATTTCCTGCATAGAAATTAAAAACATTAAAAACTCTCAGAGTTTACAGGAGAGAGAAACACCCTGGAGAATTAAGAGGAGCATTATCCTGTGGAGAGAGTAGGAAGAAAAAAGATAATCTCTCAAAGTGAACACTGCTGGTGCCTGTCTATGCTTATTGTGTCACTGAGTAACCTGTAAGGTCTGAAAGCTACTTCTGGTTACCTCTATACCTGCTCCATCACAGCAAACATCTCTTCATTCATTTGCCTTTTCAATTTTTTTTCAAGTCAGCAGTTCAAAATGCAATTAATTAAGGGGAGTTTCCAGAAACCAAAAAATTTTAACGCAGTAAATTGAATAGTATAATGAAACATACAGCATCAGTATCTCTAACAAATTATTGTTTCAGGAGTAATATTATGCAAAAAAAGTTCATGTGACAAAACTCACAACTCCAAAATACGCTGTTTACAAGCAGTCTACAGACTCTGTAGCCCAAATTATTTCAAATTCTAAAAGAAGGTAGCCAATCAAACAGCTAAGAGATAATCTTTCATATACAAGATGATTTCTCAAAATCTACACCACAACAGATCAATATGGAGTAATGGCAGCACAAAACTAAAACTTCAGTTTAAACTAAGTCTAGAGTTTACCAGTTTGTGCAAAGTGGACAGTTGGGAGGTTATACTGACTGATTACTGGACTCATTATAGTTTACCAGATGGCAAACATCCCTTTGTATACTTTTGCACAATTGCATCCACTGCAAACTCAAGTTTTTGAGTACTTACTGCCAACTGCAAAGCCAACTCAAACTGCTTGTCCTGCAGAAGCTGCTGGATCTGTGTGGCTATGGACACCGGAATGAGCCTCCAAACAAAGTGATTACTTGCCACATATATAATGTTTGTGCTGTAAACAAGACAAAAAATATCAATTATTAGGATTCAGTGCTCAGAAAGAAGGAATACCCTATCCTAAAAGAATCCCAATCCTATAATAGAAAGATGCATCAATGCAAGAGCAACTGGAGCATTACTGCAAAGCAGAAAGAAGACTATCTCCAGTGTCACAAATTCTTAAAGACCCTCAATTCTATCCTTTCCTCCTCAAGGTATGGCCTCCACCAATCTCCATAAAAACCCAACAGATTGCTTCAGTGCCACATCTTAAGGTGAGAGTCAGAAAAGCTGCTCTTCTCCCAGTTTTTCAGCATGCTACATGCAGCCAGCCAGCCTGACAAGAACGGCAGTGAGTTGTATCAGTACCCTCCAGAGGTGATGAAGCGCGGCCTCTGCAGCTCGATGCTCTGCACCAGCAGCCGGGGCTCAAAGGTGCGGATCTCCACGTACCTTGGCAGGACAGCAATGATGTAGGGAGGCTGGTGTTCTGCTCATGAAACAAGGGAAACGTTTCAGCTGATTGGTCTCAAGCATTCCTGGAAACAAGCTATGACTTAAGGCTTCTCTTCAATTTTTCATCCCCCTGAAATGTGCCCCTTTTACATACTCAAAACAAAACTCAGTGCCTGACACTGACAGCAATTTGCTCACAGAATACTATACCAAGCCTTTTGCTCATCATTCACCATAAGGAAATTCTGAGGCACCCAGATCTACAGTGCTTTAACACTACCTTCCATTTCAGACCTTGTCCCTGTATAAAAGATATGGACTACACCTATTTTATGAGAGAGGCACACAGACCACAAGCAAAGAAGGCTAAGAAGCAAAAACAAACAAAACCTTCCCCCAAGTACAACTTAAAATTCTGTAGAACCTGTCACACTCCAAATCCACCTGGTTTCACAATACTGCAAATATAATGATTTTATCACATACACAAGAGTAAAGAATTAAATTTAAACAAAACCAAAAACAAACTGCTACTTCTCACCCATGGCTATAGGAATATCTGTCCAATTCAAGGCACATTTCTGAGTACAGACCCCTTCTTCATTAAGCACAACTGTTAGATCATCTTGGCCAACTGCAACTTTTCCATCTGCTACAGGAGCTACCAATGGTTCCAGCTGCTTCCCTGTGGGAAACAGTTCTTTGATGGATCCTTTTCCATCCACCTAGGATAATAAAGAACATAAAAAGAAAAAAAGTGTTTTGCACAATAACCTTTTCTTCAAAGCTACATAAGACTAAAGCAAAAACCCCTAGAGGGATTTTGCAGTCCAGGACAAACACTAACAGGACAAGTGCAAATTTTAAATTTCTGCATATCATAATTCATCCTGCTTATACATCATTCTGAAATAAAAAAATATTACTTTTATGTCTGAGGTGATGATAGTAGCTGAGCACCAGTTTATCAAATCCATTATACCACAGCAGCAAAACTAGCTAAAGTCTCGAAACCCTTCATTTAGGCCAAAAGTTTTAACACTTTTATTCTGGCATGAGTGAGCACTGCCACATAAAAAAAAACTAACTAAAAGCCTAGAAACCTGCCTAGCCATTTTCCCCTGAGCACCTACACAACTACTCCTATCACTAGGATGGCAGGAATCAACATCTAGGAGAGCACTGCAGAAAAGCACCCCTTCTTTTGTGAGCAGCATCAGTTTCAAGTGACTGTAAAAATTACGCGTGGTTTTCCTTTTGACTACAGATCACTGTTGCCACCCATGTGCATACATGTACATGTATGGTGCACCTCATCTTCATCCTATTTTCCTGTAATATCTGCAGAAGCCAATTATAAAGGCAGAAAAAAGAATGAACTATAGCTGTAAATGAAGTCTAAGTGGAAACTGTAATAGTAAATTAACAGTAAGTTCAGAGGCTTTCAAACAATTACAGTTCAGCTAGAGAATGAAAAATCAAAGAATGGGTAAGCTTCGCTGTGTGCCAGATGAGTTATTCTTGGCCTCTTTGTCCTTTTAGAGCTAATCTCATTTCTTAATACATAAAATAAAATGCAAACTGAGCTTACACAGACTGTTGCCAAAACAAAATGTATCTTCCCCAATTCCTTTTTTCTGCAAGAGCTGCAAACACTGGTCTCAACAGCAACAAACAGAAAATGACTTCCTGACAAATATCCATTTAAAAGGACAGGCTTAAACTGCCCTTTCCAAAGCCACAAAGAGCAGAAGTACCAGATGCTGTTTTCCATAAATCTGTAAGCTAAATTCCTGAGCACAGGAGCAGCCTCCATAGTGTCTGCTGCTACCCAAATCTTCTTAAAACACTATTACACAGCCCCGTCTCACCCGTATCAGGTAATAGTCCCTCTTGAAGCCTACACAGATGGAGTTTTCACACCATGCCATAGACTTGGGTACATCAGGTACACTGAAGTCCCCCTGAGGAAAACAAGTTAAACTGGTTGTTATGAATGAAAAGCAAAAGTCAAATCTGGCAACACAGAGTGTAACAGGCTGCTCTCTTGTTGACACCATATTCCCCACCACCTGTGCCCAGCATCTACTGCTCAAGGAATGGCAATATTCAGCAAAAAGGCTAGACTCATGTACAGTAAAGAGGTGTGCTCTGAGTTAAATGATCATTTTTTAGTACAAAATTTTCTAGTAGAGTATTGTAGCTGAAAAGGCTCTACCCATTTCAATTAGTTATTTTTTCTTATTCCAGTATTCACAACTGCAGCTCTCTACACTTGTCAGAAACTATCTTCTGACTTAGTGATATACTTAGAGTAGAAGTGACATACTTAGAGTAGCAGTGCACCTACTTCTATGTTTTTGCAAGGTATGCATGCTCATATATTTCACTGACTTGAAAGTCAAGTAATTAAAAGTGTACTACAACCAGAACATTAAAATACAGCACACAGCCCTTACTTTAACTTATGAAACTATAAATGCCATTAACTGGCATTGATTTCCAACACGTGTTTTCACTTCTCTCTGCTGTTCCATTGTTAAATTTCTGCAGAGCCAACCATCAATGTTCTGAAAGTCAGCAATGGCACAAGTAACATGGCAAGCAGTGAAGAGCAATGACCCTCCCTGCTGAGACATGCTGGCTACAGAAAGAACACAACTCACCTGGAGCTCATGGAACTCCCTGTCCTTCCAGAAATAAAGCTGGAGCTTCTTACGCACTGCCACACACATCCTCAGCACCTCCTCCCCTGTATCTGATTGCTGTGAAAACAGACAGACCTAACTCACAGGCACTCACAGGGAGCCAAGTAAGGTAAGACAAGACCAAAGACGCCTCTGCTAGAAGCAAAGCTGTCCACTGAAGAGCAGCTTTGTTCATCCATAACAGAAGAGAACTCCCCAAAAAAGGAAGCATGGGAGAGGGAGGAAGGAGGCAGGGGAGGTGGCAGGATACTTAAAAACTAACTTTGACAGGGATTGTGACATCAAGGAAAACCAAAAAAACTAAGAGAGCACAAAAGGCATACACACACACACAAACAGAGGATAAGTAGAGAGCTATCAGTTCAACCCTGAAACTAGGATAAATAGCTGGAACTCTATGCAGTATAGGAGAGGTGAGGATATGGAACACAAAGAATGTGTTATACTAACAGATAAAACCATTAATAATCTAATATTCTAACCTGTTGGAAACGTTTCTTGACAAGAAATACTAGGAAAGCTAAGTGCCTGGACATACAAACAACAAGCCACTTTGCAATGACCAGACGTAAAGGTGCTTTGAAAGACATTCATTTTCATGTCTAGAAAACCCTAAGTACTTCCTAGAAAATATTTAACATTAAGCTCCCACGGGGCAAAAATGTAAAAAATTATAAAGGGCACTAAACCATCTCTTCTGATTATGAAAAAGATGTCTGAATGATATGGGCAGGCTAAGAAACTCACTTGACTAGAAATTGCTCACTCAGTGAACCAGAGCAAATGAACAGAGGACTGCTACACCCTACAGAACCATTTTACGGCTTCAATCTACCACAACTGCTCTAGGAGTCCTTGAGCCAATAAAGAGAAACAAAAATTTTTAAAAACCCAGATAGAATTGCTTGCAGAAGGAAACCACAATGAGCTAGTGCACTGGCAATGCAAGGAAAGGAAATGGCTTTTATATTAAGGGGATCTTTCAAAAAAGAAGAGTCAAAGTTAGCATAGGACAAAAATGCTTTGAAGTCTTGTATCAAAATTTCTGTATCAAAAGCTGCAATCACAACAGGCACAGGAAAATACCTTGTGAAGCGGAGTAAGAAAAATAATTTAAAACTATTGCCTTAAGCAAATGCAGTAGGTACTAATTTTAAAAAGCACTAGTACCCAAGAAATTTTCATCTAACACAAAATAACACACCTAATCCATACAGCAACATGAAAGACGAATCTTAATTACAAACAGTAAAGACATCTGTTCAGCTGTATTCCTCCCCTTACCTGGAGATCACAAGTGAAGAGAGATGCACCTTTTGCCTTTGAAATTGTGGTGATTTGTTGAAATGTCAACAGGTCATGGACGTAAATGTTATTTTCTGTTTCAAACAAAACTCCAATTATTATTTAATATTTTAAGACATGTAGAGGTGTTGCTAATTCAAGCAAGTTACTGTATTTTATGTTCATATAAAAAAGAACTTGTGAAACTAAGAGCTGCAAGAAAGGAAAAGAAGTGTTTTCCCAAAAGCTGAAAAATGCTAAGACACATACAAATACAATAAATGCAGCAAAGAAGACTAACAGCAGCATTGGTAAAACTACAGGAAGGTACTGCTAACCAAGCAGGGGAAGGCAGAGTGGAAGGGACAGCAAGCAGGCCAGAACAGAGCAAGCTCAAGAATGGAAAATTGCATGACAAAGATCATTCTGAACTGGCTCCTGAAATTAGTGGAAAATGAACAGCTGAGAATGTAGGGTACTGTTTTTGCATGTACAAGGATGCAAGCAGCAGAAATCTACAAATACTGGAGCTGGAAGACTTGGGACTTGGAGATCATAAAGAAGTGAGTAGTAATATAAGCAAAAAAACACACCAGAAGATCCGAAGTTAAAGAAAGCCAGAGCCAAGCAAACTTAAATCTTCCACAAGACACTAGAAGACCACATCTGAATATAAAGTGAATTTGGTGCAAGACATCAGTGACAAGTTTGATACATCCAGCAAATTTAGTCAGAAGTTTCAGTGCCTATCCTACAGTGCACACAGATTCACATGCATGCATATACATGTACATACAGGGGCCAACATAAACTGTATTTTACACAGACACTTTAGAGCATGCACCTACTTCTTCATTCCTAATCACAAATCAGCATTAATGCTTTGTTCTCCCAGCTGGAAAAGCTGCTTCTCAATCTATGCTGCTTAATGCTTCCTCTGCAAAATGCAAAGCTTAGCTCTACACAATGACTTCTCAGCAACCAGACTACTATGCTGGTGTATGGAAAGGGTGCCACATTCAGACAAGTAACTGCATCTAGAAGAACTCATTAAATATAAAATTAAATATAAAACACTTTTCTTCACTTACCTAATAGACTGACCAAAATTTTAAATTGAGAAACAACATGGATCTGAAAGGGAGAATGCTGTTAGTGACTCCATTCATAAACTAAAACTCTCAATAAGGATTGATTATAGATAGTCTAAGAAAATCTCAAAATAATAAGAAAGGCAGTTTTCCATGAGCAAGCTTCCTTCAGCTATTGCAACTCTTTTCAATTACACTGAAAAAGGTTTTCAGTGTAACTTTTCACAAGCTGGCATTTGCAACCTAAGCTGATTGAAAAAGTTTTAACATTGTTATGTTACTAGTACAAAAATACTTCTAAAGCATACACAGAGTGTTGCATCCGAGAGAGGATCCATAATCTTTAAGATGTTTTTCCTGGAATCAATATAATCATTGAGAGGAAATTCTCAAAAAAAAAAAAAAGAAAATGGCAGCAAGACTGGTAGTTATTTTATTTCTACATTTCAAGTAAGTGGAATTACATTCACATTCCTACAGAATGTCATCTGAGAGTCATATAATACATTACAGTCTGTTGATGTATTACCATCATCTCTACAAATATTCATAGAACAATTGAAGACCTATTGCTAACAAAAGCCTAAAATAAACCTGCAAGTTCTAATTCTTCGGTTCCTGCTCTAGCAATCCAACCAAGCCTATTCTGTTATGAGAAGAGTGGGCAAAAACATCTGGCTGTTACACCTCTAAGAAAATCTTTAGCTTTGGGAAATTTTTTTGTTAAGCACAGCAGAGATTGCACATGTACATTTGATATTTCATTTATTGGCTGAAAACTGTTCCCACATCAAGAAGATGGTATTTCCTACCTGTTGAATCTTCTTTGAGAAGTTCTTGTTGGATTTCTCTAGTGTCACTTCAAACCTGTTGCAACCTATCAGAAAGATTGAAGAGGGTATGTAAACTGAAGTTGCTCATGACTCTGTGTGTCTTACACTAAGCAAATTACAAATAATTATGAAAGCAAACTTGGCCACTTAACACTGGAAGAATGACACTTAAACACATCTGCATTTAAATGCATCACAGGGTCTTCTACACAGTCAGGTGAAAATGTAAATTACACTTCTTGTACCCAGCTGAGGGCCTCAGCAGTAGTTACATTTCTGCCTTGCCCAAGTTTTACATTGCAAGCATTATATTTAAGTAATTTGAAACCCAGAGATACAAAAATATACAGAAAGATTTTATCCACACTACTCAAGTATCAGTAACTTAAATTGCTAGGATGCACATCACTGCAAAATAGACAAGGAATAAACACTACACCACAAGGGTTTTAAAGGAGTTTTAGGGAGAAAGACTTACAGACACTTTCTGATGACATAACCTCTCCTGCCATTGATGCAAAAAAGGGGGAGAAATTTACCATGTGAGATAAGACACTAGCAACTCAAGACTAGCATATTCCAATTGGACAGACAACCTACAAGTTTCAGAAAAATCAAGCTGAATTCAGTCTCTAGAATCCAAGTAGCTACAAATTAATATCCTTCCAAGAGGTGATGAACTTGGAAACTTACATTTGGTGTTTACTTTCCTGTGTCATGCTACAAAATATTACTGCATTCAAAAACATCAGATCCTACATAATAGCAGGTAATGTGAAATACAAACATCTTCAGAGAAAATCAATTTTAACTAAAGCAAAAATAGAATAATTCTATTTGTGGCATTCCTAGAACAGAGTATGAGCGCTTAGGACTCTCAAAGAGGAAGAGAAAGGGTAAATACCTGACAAAACAAGTTAGTATTTATCCCTCTTCCCCATCCATGAATTTCATGGACCCAGTGAATGTATTTGCTCTCTCACTAATCCAGTCATTAAAGATAACACACATCAAAAGTCTGGCAACTCGTACACTGCATTGTTTTTACACACATTTGTACACTGTATTCATGAAAATTAAAGTTGCTTACTATATATTTAAACACAAAGAAACCTGAGCTAAAACATACTTTACATACATGGAATTCTATATAGGAAAAAATCAGCAATTTTAACTTATGTTAAAATCACTATAGCTCTAAAAGTGCAGGAAATAAAAATAACAATCAACTTTTTTGGGCCATTCTTAAAATCAACTTACCTACATCTTTCTTGATCCTGTAAAGCAGAAGATGCCCTTGTTTTGTACCAACAAGGAGCCATTCCTCTACAAAGACAGGAGAAAAAGAGTCTAATTAGTTCAACAAAATTTACCCTTCACAACTGTGCTGGTTTTTGCTGGGGTAGAGTTAATTTTCTTCACAGTGCCTATTATGGGGCTGTGTTACATTTATCAGAACAATTGGAAACTTGCTTCAAACACCAAAAAAAATTTTCTGTAGTGACTACACAGGTCTCCTATCATCTCTCCAGTGGGAGTGCACAGAAGTAGCTTTAACTCTGAGGAGAGGATAGCCAAAGAGCAGGCAGCAAAACAGCATAAACAGCCTGGCCATCACATCCCACTGGATGCTTCTTTATGTCATACAGACATAAAGAAGCAACTCATTGCATCTTGTGTGCCATCAAAAGAGGCAATAAACTATTCTTCAGACATTATATTACCTCTCAGAGAGGAACTGTGTTACATAATGGGAAGTACTGTCAGAAAGAAAAACAAGTTTACATGGGTTTGATTGTTAAGTTTTTTAAGTCAGGATTTTAAAATGCCTCTCTGAAATAGTCAGCTATGTTTGGAAGGAGAGTGTGGCAGCTTTGCTTAGGTTGGACAATCTAAGCTTAGCTTTGCTTTGGTCGGACAACCAAGAATCATTCAAGATTCATAAAGGAGGGCCTTTTTATACAAACTCTAAGGCACAGTTTCAGACTCATCCTCTTTGCAGCACTTAGACCATACAAAAAGCATAAAATCTTTACAGGCTCATGAAATATGACTGAATTTCTTCCTCACTGAATATCATACAGGAAAGCAGCATACATGGATATTTCCTTCTACATCTAGTACTTCCTCATCACCAAACGAATTTGCATTTTAATAAAATCTTATTTCCTGCAAGGCCTTTCTTCTACTACTTGGTAGAAATATTGTAGAGACAGAATTACACATCTTTCTTACAAAACCATACTACTATAAGTCTGTATATTTAGGGGTTTTTTTCCTAGTTCAGCAAAATAAACACATTCAAAGAGAGAAAAATAGAAAAGCTGTAATGCAGGAATAAACTACCTTCACATCCTCTCCAGTACATAACTCCATCATAAACCTCCATGAATAACAGGAGTATTATCATTCAGGATGTAATTCTTAAAACAACTAATCAGGGTCACAATTCCATAGAGTGTGGAGGTTTTTAAATTGTCGATTTTGCATGATGGTGCTGATTTTACATCCGATGGCACCTGGTCACAGCTTTGAAAAGCCTTATCAAGCCTAAACATTAGGACAGCTGGTGCAGTCACCTGACCAAAATCTTGACTCTCAAGTATGCCCAAAAATAAAACCCACAATTATATATCACTAACACGTGCAAACGTATTCGAAATCTAAGACTTCAATACGCCACCGGCCCTCCAAATCAAGTTTAAGTCACAACACAAGGAATGCTTTTTTAGCAATAAAGTAGGCGGCCCAAGGTTACAGCCCCGGGAGTCCAGGCAGCCTCCCCAAAGCCGGGCTGCGGCCGGGCGGGCAGGGCAAGGCAGCGGGGCCCGCGACCGCCGCCGCTCCCGGGAGCGGAGCTCGGCACCGCCGGCACTGGGGAGAGGCTCCGGCGCCTCGGCACGGGCAGCTCGGTCCGGGGAGCGGCAGGGCCGCGGCCACTCAGGGTGCCGCCGGCCGGGCCGGGCGCTGCCACCCCCGGCCCGGGGCGGGACAGGGCAGGGCAGGGCAGGGCAGGGCAGGGCATGGTGCGGCAGCCGCACGAACGCTGCCGCGACGGAGGAGCGGAGCGGCTCGGGCTGCGGCGCGGCCCCTCCGGCTCACCCCAGGCCGCCAGGCAGTCGATCTGCAGCGGCAGCTTCTCCAGGATCGGCACATGCTCGAAGGCGTCGTGCATGGCGGCGGCTCCTCCGGCCCCGGCTGCCGCCCGGCCCAGGCACAGGCGGCACCGGCGGGAGCGGCCCCGACGGAAGCGCCCCGCGCCCGCGGCTCCCGCCCCTTCCGGCAGCGCCCGCCCGGCGCCGCTTCCGCACCGCGTCTCCGCCCGCGCCGGCACCGCCCCGCTTGTCCCGGCACCGCCCCGCCCGCCGCGCTCAGCTCGCCCAGATTGTGCCTCCGGCGCCCCGCGGACTCCTCAAGGGTGCTGGCACGGTCCGGGGGCGTTCCACCAGGAACGGCGCCCTGTCCCAGCCCCAAAAACTGGGTTCTGCGCCGGCATCAAACAGCCCGCTCCGGGGACTCGGGCGCGAACGGGAAACGCGGGTCGGCACGGCATCGAGGGGACCCTGACATAAGCCTTATGCATCTTCATACAGCCCGAAACTGGACAGGCTGTAGGAAACTCTCGTCTTCCCAAAAGGTCACTACAGGAGGTGTCCGGTTGCTGTTGGCTACCACAAACCACAGAAAATAGGAAAGTCACCCGGGATGCAACGGCAAAAATTGACCTGCATAACCAGATGAGAGCAGCGAGGCATATCTTGCAAGCACATGTCTATTTTTTTGAGGTCATAAGTTTTGCTTTAATGAACTTATCCTATTAAGTCGGCCAGTGAATATCAGTCTCCAGGAGGAAATCTTTCTTGTTAGTCTGCCCCTTCCAGAACTGGCCACGGTTGCATTTATGTTTGTCATGGAGAGGTGCAACGTTCACAATCACTGACCTAGAAACTAAACTAACTATACTGAACTCAAAAAGCACATGGTACTAAATTCTCCAAGCATCTTTACCAACAAAGACCACTTTTAGAAAACAGGGACTGAGGATGCTCTGTGCTGGAAGATCAAAGCACAGGAATGGGAGAACAAGCATGGCATTGTTGCATCCAACTTCTTTCCTCCTCAGGAATGAACATTTTGTGCTAAAGCACAAAACTGTGCTAAGTCAGATCCCTCCTCCCCAGACAGCAAAACTCCAGATTACCAAAGGTGCTATGGCTCAGGCATATAGCTGTCTTTTTTAACCAAGGATCACACAAAAGGAAAAGGGACATGGCACCAATTAGTGAAAGGAAATGTTTCAGTAACACTGGCTAATAATGCCTTCCATGTTTGTAGTGCAGAGAGCAAATGATTTGTGAAGCATTACCCTCTTCAGACTTTACAATGTAGCATACAACATAAAATGCCATATACAGTGAACACGAGATAAATAAAGCCCACAAACTCACACACCCTACATCTGCAGAATAAGATAAACATAACCTTCCCTAGGTCTTATGATCCTGACTCAGTCTGTGCCTATCAAGCCTCTGGCATTTCTTTACCAGGGCATGTGATCTCTTACTCACTCTCTACTTACCTCCTTTGGAGTTCCTAACAGGGACATCTTGCCATCCTAACAAAAAGCTGGTCAACATCATCTTCTTCACTATGTTGCCAGTTTTCTGTATGGTATATGCTACAGACATATGCTACAATTCCAACAGCTACTTCTCACAAATAAACAAACAAATCTATACAGAACTAATTAGGAACAAGAACTCTTAAAACACTCGTGTCAGACATTTACTTTTTCTTATTACAAGCAGCTTCTTGAAAAACTCTTGCAGATGTCAGATCATTTCTCCCTCCAGCTCACCAAGCCTTCAGAATAGCTGGCATGGTCTGTTTTTGAAAGGAGTATAAATTTGAATTGTCTTCCCTGACTACATAATCAAAGGTAACAACCCGCAGGATTTCTGGTTTCAAGCATTCTAGCAAGCTAGCTCACTGAAGCTTTCCCAAGTTTTTCCAAGTCAGGGAGCCAACATGTCTTTGGGAGCAAGATCAGGTTTCAGAAGAGGCAAAGATCCGTAAGGACAACCAACATACCTGACCGAACATGCTACTGAGGGAGAGGCCACGCTGCTGCAGCCTGCAAACACAGCCTCTGCTCCTCACCCACAGCTCATGCGCTGCCATCTCTCCTGCAATGCCAGTGCCACAGCCCACACAAGGCTGTGGGAGCTGGGTTCTCACACAGCTGCTCCCAAAGACTGCAGTCACGTCCCAGCACACGACTGCTCTAGGCTAGGAAGCAGATGCTACTTGCCAACACAGAAACTCTGCTAAAAAGTGAGAAACCAAAAATTGCTAACTAAGGGGTCAACAAGCTCCCTTGGAATTCAGGACAACTTTAAATACTGCTAGACATGAGTAAAAGAATGAAAAGGGTAGAAGGCTGCACGGACCGCCTAAGACCCCTGAAGTCAAAGGCTGAAAGCACCACACTACTACTATGTTTATTTTAGCATTTAAATTAATAATTGAACCATTAATACAATTAGAGAAACTGGTTGGTTCTTTTACTTTTTTTTTTTCAGAAATTCATTATTTGCCCTATCTCCATTAGCTTTTCAAATGACAGACTTCATTTTCAATCTTAAAAAGAACTGTTGAGAATAACTGCATTATATATCATGGACTAAAGAGCTAAAATCAGGCAGCTTTGTGAAGATGGTAATACTTCATGTGAGAGAAGAGGGAGTAAGAAACTGGAAGGACACAAGGTTAGCCTTTCTACTCTTTGCCTAGCCTTTATTAAATAGTACATACAAACTTTTGTGCTTCCAGTAGAGAACATTTTTATCTATTTGTTTCAAAAAACCCAAACAATCCAAACCAATAGGATTTCTTTAAAAATGAAAACAAAACAAAAAAAAATTAAATAGCAAGCTTTGTGTAGCTTTATTTCACAAAAATTTCCTCTCCCCAAAAGGACATGGAGGTTATATTTTTTCATCTATATCAATTAAACATAGCAAATTAGAAGTGTTTTCTAATTAAAGATTCTATCTGTGGCCTGAAGAGGATGGCAGAAGAGCTCCAGCAACTCTTGCAGAAGCAGTGAGGTGCTATAGCCACACCTTTATTTCTCTGCCCACGTGCCCTTCCCACAACACAACTAGCAAAAGATGCTGTGTCCTTGTGCCTCAGCTACTGTAAAGTGCCATGTTCAGCTTGAATTGCTGACAAAGAGGAGCTACAGCTAAGCTACCAGACCTTACAGTGGAATGAATGAAGTACAGGCACGTGTTCACTTCTGCTGACATAGCTATGAGAAGAACCAGAAAACCTGATGCTCTATGCCGTTCCAGCAGCAGCCACATCTGCTTCCTAGATATCCAGCTGCTGCTTGCCTCCTAATCATCAGTTCTAAAGGTTATGAACCCAAATTAGAGCTTTTGTCACACAGTCCACAACAGGTTTCCATGAGGAAGTTATTGCAACTTCAGCTGTTGCAGCCAAGCAAAACCCGGAACATTGTCCAAAAGCTCTTCTTCATTTAAAAAGGAGAAACAAAATGCAATTACATAGAACAGAAACCTGCAACTTTGACTGAAACACAGTGATCTCAGAGTACCTCTTGGCCACAGGGACCAGTTGGGACAGGAAAGCCCAGCATCAAATCACTTACATAGGAAGGAATTCTAAACAGACACCAGGAACAGAACTATCCCAGCACTGTGGACTCCCCATAAATCCTCTTTCAAGTAAGGCAGGCAGTGCTCACCATCTTCTCATAGAAGAGTGCCAACTTCTTGGTGGGAGATGTTACACGGAAAGGGAGAAGAGTTCTGCTGAAACATCCAGTTAATGTCTGCTTAACATGTAGTCAAGCACTTGTGGAGCACTGCAGGAGTGGTTCTGGTGATGTTTGCTTTTGTTGTTTTATTTGTTGGGATATTTTTTTAAATTATATCATGCAACACATGAAAGGTAGGGGCAAGTCGTTTTTCCAGGCATCCACCACATTGCCGGCAATGAGATGTGCCACAGCAGCAAGTGTTAGCTCTAGGCAGCTGCTACCTACAGGTCAATGGCATTTAAAATAGAAAATCTTTCATACACAGTGTTATGAATAAAATTGCACTTGATTTTGTTAAAAACTCATATCACCGTAACTTTTCCAAATATTCCCTTTCTGGCATCTTCATTTTCTTCATCAACAGGAGCTTCTCTCTAAAACTCTTTCATGCATGTTGAACACATGACATACAACAGCAGCTGTTATCTACCAGAAAATGGGTCTGTTGTTTTTTCAGTGCTTATTTCTATCTGTCCCCACCCTCCCCCCAAAAAGGTACAGGCAGTTCACCTCTAAGTGTCAATTGTAACATCGAAATATAAACTCCTCAAGCAGACATTAGGAATTTTAGTTTCACAGATTAAATATTTGAAAAGTTACAGAAGGTGCTGGAATAGTACACGTCAATTGCTTAAAAATCCAAACTTGCAGCAACTTTAAATTCAAATTTCCAAAAGGTTTATAATGTCCTTGTGAACTTCTTCCACAGCAAGACACCCTCCATGACATTAAAGCATCAAACTTTCAAGGCTGAGATCAAGAGACAAATCAGCAGGATGAACTTGCTCCACCAAGCAACTTTAAAAGAGGTGTCTCCACGTCCAAGAGCAAAAAGTTACTCCTTCATTCCATTTTGGACCTTTCAAAGTGGGTAATCATTCTTTCCTAGAAAATAAAATACCCAATCTTGTAATTTTCCCCAGTAGATTCACATTTTTCAGAACATGCACATTCACAACAAACAACACTCATATGCATCTTAAGTTAGGAGTCCAACTTACATAGCAGATACACCACTTATTTTAGAACACATTTGTACTTTAAGAAGTTGTATCATGGTTGTTCCCACTATCCTTCCCCTCTTGTAGTATTTTACTGTTCTGTTGACATGAGCAGAGTCCAGTTCTGATAAGCCAAGACCTTATCAACTGACTCATGACTCCCTGGCATGTTAGAAGGCTAATTTGAACTGTAGATTTCTTTACTGACCTCATCTGAATCCAGAAGAGCTGGAAGAGCCCTGCAGTGGGGGGAAAAAGAAGTTAAAATAATTAGAGCACATAGTAAGAGCATACTGACAACCATTTTCAACCTAACATTTTTAGGGCACAGAAAAGAAACAATCAAGACAGAGCTTTCAATTTAAAAGAAATTAGAGAAAGACACACAAAAAAGAAAGAGGCCAAGGAGTATCCTCAATGACCTTCACAGTTTTTATTCTTTTTTATTATGCTTCTCATTAACAAGTGAACAATTTTCAAGTTGCCATGAAATAAGCTGCTTCACTCATACAGGAACACTGCTGAACTGCACTAAAGCCATTTACAATATGGGACCATATTATAAAAACATGTCCCAGAAGTCAAACAAGTTCCACTGGTATTTCAGCCTTTCCAGCTACAACAGATCTCCCATTTATTGGGATCTTGGCTCTTCGCAACCCTGATCACACTCTCAGAAACAGAAAAACCTGCAACAGATTACCTCAAAGTGCCCCCTCCTAGTTTATACCAGTCTAGTCCTTTTTTACTTATGGAATCCTATCAGTCTTCAAAAAATAAGTACTAGGACTGGGAAAACCAAATTCAATTGAGAAAATGCACTTTTCTTCTTCTTAAAACTTCACCTAATTTCTTTTCTTTACCTAAGTTCAAGCAAAGTTTCGTACTTCAATCCAGACCCTCTGCCAAAATTACCTGTTCAAATTTGTGAATACACTGATCTATGAACTTCAGTTTTGTTTTGAAAAATGTAGACACAGGCACTGACACTTCTAGCATGTCTAAGTTATTAAAAGCAGAAGAGATATAGACAGTGTACATAGCTGACTGTATTACCACAAGCATAAAAATGACATCACATGTTCCAGATAAAGCTGAAAACTGGATTGCATTATTCCATGGTTTACATTCAGCAAGATATTCAAAGGTCTTCTCAGAGCACTAGAAAGGGGGTTGTTTGTTCTTTGTTTTCTGGATTTATGGATATTGTTTTAACTTCAGTAAAATGCAGACCAGTCTATAGTTTCACATTCCAATTGAATATTAAGTCAGCCTGTGTGCAATCCCAGCAGACTCCATAAAAGGGCTCAGAGGCCAGTGCCAGGCTGAACCCAACCCCTGCCCATGGAAATGCAACAGACAAGTGATAAGGCATTCTGATGCTTTATTCCTGTGGGAAAGGAACCTGCCTTTATTGAGACTACAGAAATACTCACACATCTGTCACTGATGAAGGAACATTCTCCTCTACCCACTTCAGGTCATCCTCCTGCTACAAGTACAGAAATTAAACAGAAAACAAAAGTCAGTTTTTCCACAATGCTGTCACATATGCAAGACTTTTTCTTCTCAACCTACTTGACAAAAAAAAAAGTATTTATAATGTCAGTTAAAAAATTAAATACAAACACACACAAAAAACCTCATTCAGTTTGATTTCTAGATCAAGAAAACACATTTCAAGGGGAAAAAAAGTAAAGAAAATCCCACCCACTTGCTGTGAACTCTGTAACAGTCCTCACCACCACCCCCTTGCAAAATAGAAAAGTTTAACTTTCTTTTTATCTATCCTCAGGTAAGTAGTATACAGCTGCAACCAACCCTTGAGAAAACAATGCTAATGACAAAAATATGATTGCTATTATAATGAATTCCTACAGGTACTTTCCACTTTTAAATTTATGCGTGAATTCTATGAAAAGATTTCAAGACATATTTTAGGACTTCTAGATGAATGTGAAAACATCTTGCTTATAAGCCACAAAGAAAAAATGCATTCCCCCAAAGTATTTAGGTAGGTACATAAAAGTATATACATCATCCCATTCATGTAATGAATCACCAATCTAAAAACCAGCATTTAAATATGGCTCAGTCTCCCTCTCAGACTTACAGATTTGTTAAAAAAAATATATTAATCACTATCAGAATATTGTTTTATACAGTGCTATCTACACTGAATTGTGGAGACATTTCTGAAGAACACACTGAATTCTTACGTTCCCATCGTATTTACAGGAAATCTCATGAGAAACCTGTATTTACTTTCTTTTCAGCAGTACTGTGTTAATGACACTTTGGCTCACTCACACTCCGAGGCAAACTAAAAAGTAAACAAAGAAGAGGTGAATCTTATATTCTTCGAAGTACAGAGGTCATACTCACAACTTTGTTTGCTTTTACATTCCCATTTGGTTCTTGCTTTGTACTTCTCATTTTCATTCCCTCTGAAGCCAAAAGAAGAAAAAAAAATTAGGGTAACAATTTTAATTGTTCATCGACTGTACATGAAAGTGTTGAATGTTCATTCAGGATATTTCATCTGAGTCAAAGAGACAGAGTTAGACAAGCTAATGATTTAGACTGCTTCTCCTTTGAAAGGCTTGCAGTATTTTTTCCTGACAGGTGGAGTATGCATTTTTTCCTGAAATTTACAATTTTACCTAGGAAATATAAATTTCTAGTCCTTTTATTTAAGCCAGACATCAGCAGCATAGGACTCAGACATAGTTCCCAGAGAGGCTGTGGAATCTGCACCCCAGAAAATACTCAAAAGCCATCTGGACACAGTCTAGGGGCAATGTGTTCTGGATGACCCTGCTAGAGCAGGGGGCTTGGACAGAATGACCTCCAGAGGTCCCTTCCAGCCTCAACCATTCTGAGACACAGGCAACTCCTTAAGTTTATTTTACTTATTGACTGCTCACCAGCCACTTGGTTGCCTTAAAAGCTGAGAAGCAATGTGGCCTGGCAGGCAGCCATATAGTGCTGGTTTGCCAAATGCACCAAATGGATTACACACTTCTCCTCAGCTCCTAAACAAGCCGAACAGCACTGATATATCCCAGCATAACTGATTTGTGGACAGAGAGCAGTAGGCATGTAGCCCTACCTTTCACACAGCTTATAAAGAGAGGTGCTACAAAAGACAATTTCATGAATAAACATATTCACTCCTACATTTACACTGGACATTCCTATGCTAAGCCCTAATGTAGAGAATGAAGAAGATTTCACAGTTGAGAGAAGAGATAATAAATGAAAATTCTTAAATGGGATTTTAAAAGAGAACTGCACACTAAACCTCTGCCTAGCAACAATATCCAAGAGATCCTTGTCATCACAACTGGATTAAAACCTCAGACATGACATATTTAATCAAACAAAGCCCACTGGACATGGCAAAGCAACCACAGCAGTAGCAGTGTTTTCAGTGTCAACAGAAAATCCCAGAATTAAACAGGTGATGTAAATACTAAACATAAAGCCAGTGTTTCCTCTAGAATTCTGTGTATCAATGGCAATTTTTGCCAGAGAGCAAGACACCTTCCTCCACAGAACTGCCTTCAACACTGAAGTTGATTGGAAAATTTTTTTTCTCTTACCAAAGCTTTCTTTTAACATTGGCTCTTTCTGCTCATCATCATCCTCCTCTTCTGACAGTGGTGAGAAAGCAAACCTATGTGAAAGAATAGTGAAAGAAATGAAAGAATGAAAGCTACCTTAGTATTCCATCTCTTGTCTCCCAAGAGATCCATTACTCCAACACATAGATGGCTTGATTATTCTGTGAATCTCAGTGATTATGTTTAGTGTCAGTCTTTAAAACAATGCTTAAGTTACTTCTTTTGGAATTAGCTGAGCACCATGAACAGACTGGATTTTATGTATGTAACTTCTCTAGGTTTACCTTTCCCTACAAACACTGCTTAGTATCCTTATTGATCAGTGGACAGCAACTAAAAATCACCCACCAGTACTCTTTGAATAAACAACCATTCCTACAACCCAGGATTTTTAAAAAGAGGTAAGAAAAGCTGAACCTTTGGTTGTTAGCAGATGGTCTCCACAGAATCATGATGACAAAAAGGATCATTGAAAACAATAAACGCCAGATGGCATCATCCACCCATAGCTCTTGCCAGTCCTGTCAAGAAAACCAGCACAAATGAAAGATGTTGTGAAGCAAGAAATGTCATGTCCTCATCTCTTTCCAAGGATGAACTATAGGCATCTGTCAAAGAGGCTCATTACCCATAAAAGTGATACTTTTAGCCTGTGGTGCTTTGTGGCAATATCTCACTGCCAAATATAAACTTATCAAGAGGCAGCAATTGTAGAAAACATTAAATATAAACTCACCGACTGACAGTCCACCAGCCTGAACTTCATGGTTGTCCAGATGATGAATACAATAGATGCTGCAATATTCAAACAAACAAGCTGCTTATTACTACAAAAGATGTCAATTCAAGTACCCAACTAACAGGACCGTGTTTCCCAAGCAAAGATCAAAGACCTCAAGTCTTGAAATCCAATTTAATAGTTTTGGAAAACAAGAGATGGATCTATTGCACTGACTTTAGAAATTTAGGCATAGACCAGTATATTTTACTCATGTTTCTTTACAGACATAAGGCATAAATCAAATACAGAGTATTTAACCAACTTCTAACTATTATTCATTATTCTTGTATCACTTTTATCTAGCATTCAAACCATGGTTTTATTATCACTTGACAAGTAAAGCTGACCCTACCCCTGAAGTAACTGAACAATCTGATCTGCTTGAATGCCTTAAGCATTCAGATCCTGACCCATAACAGTTCCAACACTCAAACCATGCTCTTACCACAGTTTTAGAAGAGACTTCCCTCCACTAAAGTATTTTAAGATGACCAAGAACCAGGTGCTGAAAGGAATTTCAGAGGCAATTTTCAAAAGGAATGTACTTTTTTGATTTTTTGTTTAAATAAAAAAGCACAGTCTTTAAACTTTTCTGCTCATTGTATTCATAGCAGAGAACCTGGAAGCACCGACAAATTTATTCTTGAAATTCAGTTGATCACATATAAATGGAAAAAGAAACTCAATCTGTATTCTTCCAGAATAGAGAGGGCATTATGCTACAAAACTAAGAATACAGTTTTTCTAAGAATCACTCTGATCTTCAGACATCTTAAAACCCCATCGCATACAGCAATATCACCATTTTGGCAAAAAGTATCTCTGTGAAGTTAACAGCATAAGATAATAATAAACTTTTGCCCCTGGCAGCTTGAAGTGGGACAAAAGTGCTGTGTTAGAGGAGCTGCATAGAACTACTGATCTTGTTAACATCAGGACTAATAATCCACTATCTGTGAAATATCAACATAACACTTGGCAAAGACCCACTTTTAGAAATGGGTCAAGTGTTAGAAATACCAAGAATTTTAAATGTACTTACAGAAAGGCCACCAAACTCAAAATTTGCAAATCAAGCCCTATATGGAAATGAAAAGTGGTTTTATTTAACTGGAAAAAATTTCTGCTTACCTGCTACTGCCAAGATGAGTGTGTTGGTGAAGTGCCGATACAAAGAGAGTTTCACAACATTCCTTCGAAGTTTTAGCAGCTTCATTGTTTGAGTTAAGCTGATGAATATGTATGAAGAGTCAAGGAAAAGTCTCTGAAGGGACAAGCTAGTCACAAACTTAGGAGGATATAGACTTTATGATCAACATCTCTCTCAATCACACTCTAACCCTCCAAAAAATTAGAGTATTCTCAGTAGAAGATTCATGCTATGACAAAGGTACCAGAGAGCAAAATCTGTCCTTTTCATGTTATTTAGTCATCTACACCTATAACTCTTGTCACACAAAGATGGTATCCAAACCTCTATTTTGGACTATGGCCTTTTCCCTCAGGAAAGAGTTGGCTGCGCTTTTGATAAATGAAAAGGAAAATCTAACCAGAAATTAGTTAAGATCTATCTAATGCATATGGGTGCCTTCACATTTTCTTTTGCTTTATTTCCACAGTGACAAAACAAGTGGTTAGGAGAGACATCATAAGGGAAAACTGTGGTTATCACAGCTGGCACCCAGCTATTCACATTTTAAACAATTTTTGTGATTGACTTTAGCTAAGAACACTTTGGAGGGATTTTGCCATACACAAGTTCAGCATTTGATGTCAGTTGCTAAAGTCACACAAGATTATGGTTGCTTAAAATGAATACATCAAGACACCAAAAAATAAACATTGCCTCATTTTGTCACTTACTTCAAGACTAGTTCGAATTTTACAAAGACTTTTAGGTTTGATGCTGCTAAGCAACCTTCTCCCTAAAATATAAACTGACTCATTTCTTCAAAGGCTACTGCTCTGGTGCCATGACAGGCTACACTAGGACAAAATACTTTCATACTCAACAATGAGAGACTGATAACAGACAGACTATATTTTGGAATAGCTTTACACAGGCACATCCAGTTCAGCAAAAACAGCAGAGGCTTACCTGAATGCTCAATTATAGAACTTCTCTAACCTTTACCAGATGTACAAAAAAATATACACTTAGATCTTACTTTAAAAAAAAGTTCAGCCAAGAAAAGACTCAAAAAACAAATTCAAAAGAAAACACAACCCATCAAGTAAAACAGTGAAGGATATCCACCAGCACAGGGCAGTATCTAGGAAAGCCAGGGGAATAAAAGCCAAGGAGGCAAGATCATTCTGGGCCTGGAGACAAAGAGAGAGCCAATAAGAACAAACTGAAAAGAAAACAGAGTAGAGAAGTAAGAAGGGTCAGGCTGTTTTATGAGAAACCAACAATATGCCACCACAACACTTCCAAGTTTTGCTACAGAAACAGAGGGCTTGAACCAAGAGTTTAGTCCAATGTACAGAGAGGAACTGACAATACCACACTGTCAGTTCTCCAACAGCAAGGCAAGAAGCAGTTTTCCAGATTAAGTCAATCTAGCACTGTTAAAAGGAGTCTCTGCTGAGGCAATTGCTGTGATTAATTGCTCTGGCTACTTCCATTACAGAAAATTAGCAACCAGCTTGTTAGAGGTGTAGTAATTAAATCTTTTACACTATCCATGGATGAACTGAAAGCTCCACTGGCAACCATGAGTTTGACTAAAAAGGCAAAACTTGCCTTTGCATGTACATCATAAACTTACCAAAGTCCTAACAGAAACAAGCAAAACACCTTTTATTCCTTTCAAGTACAAGACAGAAATAGTAAGCTATGAACAAGGTCACTTTTAAAAGGATATCCACAAAATAATACAGGCATCAATCATGGACAGGGCCAAGTTTGCTATCAGAGCCACAGTGTCATAGAAAAACTGGAAAAGTATCAAATATATGACAGGTTAATTTTATCCCAAAAACAGAATAACAGAAATCTACATCCCAAAGAGGCACTTAATGAATCCAGTAGCATCACCACTCACAAACACTTCCCCAGGCACAGCCTCCAAAACTGGAGCAGTGGGAATTTGGTTTGGTTGTTGGGGAGGGCAAGTAGCTGTTCACACAAGTACATACAGCCAGTATGTCTGTGGCATATGGGAAAATTCAAGCAGTTATTACTGACCCCTGTGACTCTAAGAACACCTTCCATGCCAGAAAATAACAGATAAAGGGCTCCAGCCATAACTACTTTGTGAAGAGTCACTCCAAGGCGAGGTCTGTAGGAAACAAAGTGAAATTCAGATTAAGTGGAAACCAAAAAGTAAAGTCATGTCAACTTTATCTAAACATAAGGTATGAAGCATATGAATAAAAGGTCCTTGTAACAAGCCACATCTTGATCCAGCAATATTATTATGGTGCTTGAAACTTACTATTCATTTTGTCTCAGGTATGATGTGACTAAGGGAGAGACATGCAACAGTCCTGTTTTTTAGTTAACCTGTTTAGTTTTTTATGACCATTTCAATTAGTCTCATCCCAGTTCTTCACCAGTGTCCCCAGCAAACCCGCACTTGCCAAAAATTCCCACTGCCACCTAGCATCTGTTTATACCATTGAATACAGCTGGGGACAGACAAATGAGCCACAATCTTACTGAAGGAGATCCCCTCTCCTATCAATGGTTCTTGACCCTACCCCATTTATATACACTTCCCCTCTCTCAGAAGGCAGGCCCATAAATTTCCCATTCCAGTCAGTGGAGCATCTCAATAACGACTCAGAAAACCACCCTACAGTAGCACACAGAAGTAGATGGAAAGAAGAGCAATCACAGTATGGAACTGTCTCAGTTTACTAGAGAAGAAGTCTAGATCTTCAGAGCACTTAAATAAAGCACTTACTTTTAAACAAGCAAAGGGAGATGAATACTGCCCTCAAGTCTTAAAAACCAATAGTGAAAACCATTTAAATAGATCACAAAAAACCTGTAACAGAATTACTTACTTGACTATCCCATATCCCAGGCTGACTATGATGACCAGAGTTCGAGCCAAGGAGCGCTTCACAGCAGAAAGAAGTTCTGCCAGTATTACTGCTCCTTGAACTACCAAAAGCAAAGAGGAGAAAGTTAGGGCATTAAAATGTAATTTCTGTTTCATTAACTACTGCATGCAATCATAGTATGAGAGCAGACATAAAAGTAGGCTACTGAAGTGCATAATCTTTTTATTATCTACATTTAGAGTTAGCTTTCAGAAAAGATAGGTCACTTAGCATTAAAAAAAAGCTACAGAAAAGTTTTACATCCAGCCTGGATACTCTTCCAAACAAGTCAACCAACAAAACTTTCTGCACCATGGGCATGGCAAATAAGCAAAGTCATAATGACATTTTACTTGCAGTGTTACATTTGTATGCATCCAGCCTGAAAACTCAAAACCAGAATAAGAGTTTTAGGTAAAGGGAATCTCTTAAGATGGATTATGAGGCTATGGGTTCAATACTAAGTTACCACAATGCTGTCATGTTGAACAAGAAGTTTCAGAGTATCTTTCCAAGGTCATTACCAATTGTGAGAAATTAATTACAAGCTACACTGAGCAAGTCCTATTTTAAAATTAAAACCAGCACTGCAGCAACAGAATGTAGCATTCTATATACTTAAGACACTACTCTCAGGAGTCAAAGAAAGCAACAGCATTTTAGCTTTAGAAGAACACAGAGCACCATGTTTACAACATACAAAAATACAGAAACTCTAGTTCCCTGTTCTTTGTTTTGAAACAATCCTCAAGTAACCATATAGTTAACATGTATCTGCCACCCCAATTTAGCACAAGCCGTTAGTGCTATGCCCCTCAATTATCCTGCACAAGGCAGCTGCCACCTACCGGACTCGCCCGTGTAGCGGATGTTCTGGAACTCGGCATAGAAAACGGCTTTCTCAAGCATTCCCAAGAAGATAACAGCACCAATCCAGAACTGGATCCTCAGGAGATCCCGCCAGTAACAGGCTGACCACGCAAGCCACAGAACCCCGAAGAATACGTACACAATACACATCACCATGAAAAACTATTGCACAAAAAGAAGAAAGACATAGGAACTTTAGACCCAGAAAAATAATATCCTTGTTTCCATTCCATAGATGTAAGACAACTCTATTTTCTCCTCTAGTATAGCAACTTTGGAAGTTTTTAAATAGACAAGCATTGTTTCATTTGTCTTCTCTGGACTCTTTAACAGTGAGAGTCTAATTTCTCACTACCAACAAAGGGAATGAGAGTAACTGAATTTCTGCGCAATTTCTCCCTTGAAGAATAGTCTGGCAATTTTTTCTAAGGAAAATACATGCTACTAGATTCCAAAAAGGTAAGAATTCAAGCAAATCATCAAGTACTAGAAACACTATTCATTCTCATGTGTTGTTCTATTAATAACTTCATCATACATTTACAGTACTCTGCAAATAAACACACAGACCACCTTTAGACACCATTCCACAGAACAGAGATGAGCAACCAATGCTTGTATGCCCTGTGTTCAAATAATTTGACAACTTTTCTCAAAAGCTGATTTCCAGCAAACTCAGCTTTTGACCAACTTTTAGGCCAGCAAAAAACCTGCAGCTGACAAAGAAATCCAGATATTCATTTAAATATTAAGATTTTGTGATTTTTGTTTGGTTCAGTGTTACTTGCTTCAGAAAAACGTTTTATGGTATGTCTCATACAGCGAACAATAAGCTTGACAATGTTACTCAATGCTGAATTTTCTAATCATACCAAAGACAGGCAAAAAGAGGAATTAGAAGAGAGTAAGACATTAAGTGAATAGCAGGAAGTAGTTAGCACAGGACAGTGCTTAATAATCAAGTAGTGTCCTCTTTCAGAAGTAAGATTTTTTTTTTTTGAAAACTAAGCACACACTTAATTTCTTAGCTGCACAATCCACCAAAACTTTCACAAACTGAAAACACCTTCCTTAGGAGAGTAGCTTACTGATCCTTACACATTTTCACACCTGACCAATCCATGCAGTTCAAATGCTAAGAATCTAGGCAAGACAGCTCACATGCAGACACTGTGTTGAGAAAACATTTAGAGATACAGATTCTTTTCTGGTCCTGTCACATGGGATATTTTCACTGATGAATTACATTTCAATAGGGCTACTGGAGGCTTTTTGCTTCTCCAGGAAGTAAAATGTGTGTTTCAGAAATGCTGCCAGGCTCCACTATTGACAGGCTGCTCTTGCCAATAGAGTCAAGCTAGAGACTTACTTGTTATTGATCCCCAGCTAAAGTCTGTCTTCACTACATAAACATTTTAAGTTCCTTTATTGTTTAGCCTTCTGAACAGAAGAAACTAGAAACCAAGTCAATAACTCCTTTGAATAAAAAGGGGATTAGCTCTTTGTAGCTCAATTATGCTTTCACTGCTCAGCAGTGTTAAAGACCTCTTCATGGGGTGTAAAACAGCTGGTGGAGGAAGCGAGATTAAGCTATTAAAGAACAAAGAAAGCAGTGACAAATGAAAGGGTAGCTGCAAACAAAAGCACAGAATAGCAGATTTTCTAAGACATGAGCTAAGGAGAAAAACAGCACCAGTAAAACTTCTCACTTTAGAGCTAATAATACTGATAACTTCAAGAACAAAAAATTAACAACCATTAATTCAAACAATCCAGAGAAGGACAACATTGGCAGCACATGCAAGGAACAGAAATCTCTGTCTGTTTCCCCTACCCTGTACTCAGTACAAAAAAAAAAAAACCCAACCAAACAAAAAAAGTCCATCAAACCAAAAAACACCCTTGGCTAAGTAACTTTTGCTCCTGAGAAACTAGCTCTGTGTTTCCAGAAGCATGACAGCAGGGTATTTAATTGACATTCAAATCAACTGACAATTTTATAGATCAAAGAAAAGCTGGTTTACTTACAATCATCAGAGGGTAGTCTGCAAGTGAAAGATACTCATACGGCCCCTTCAGTTCTACTGTCACTGTCAAAAGACAATCCAGTTTCAAAATCAAACAAGAACCAAAAGGAGGAAGCCAGGACTTAATTGACTTTCTCTTAAGTGTAAAGAAATTCCACATCTTCACATGGCCTTTAAAATCTAACTGGCACTTTAATAAACCTAAGACTCATAACATACTCAGCCAAAAGCATGCAGCTTAAAATTACACATTCCATTACCAAGTAACTCATAGCAGTACTTAAAAGTAATTTTTGCTGGACATTCATGTATAACAGGAAAAATTCAGAAACACATGTAAGTTCACTTCTTAAGGGGATTTTTAAATTTCTCTGAAGTTTGAATAGGTTATCAATGCACTGTTAAATATAATACAATATCAAGGTGATAATTATGATCTTTATACTCTAAGTTTTGACTTATTAGTATAGATCACTGTGTTGGTCTGCACATTTCTGAAAAAAAAAAAAACAAGCCTCAAAATTGAAACATTTGGGATTGACGTTTCCTGAGTTCTATCAGTAAACTGACAGAACAGTCTTAGGATCTTCAAGACAGAAGCAATCACCTCTTTTCTTAAATGAGCAGTAGTAATATTCTACCTATGTGAAGCGAAAGACAGTGTCTTATGAAATTGAACCATACAGTATATGCTAAGAGTACCTTAGAATACTTTGACTGGGAATACATAAAATAGTGCTGTATTTTCAGTTTACTCTGTAAAGAGCTATCTTACTTGTAAAGAGCTTGTTCTGATATGAGGAAGGCGTTGTTCTCTCAGTTCTTTTAAGCCTGGCATTAGAATCCTTTGCAGTTTTAAGTGCAATTTGCACAATAAATATATATGGCCCATCTCGCCAAGTTTTGATAACAGCATTCATTGCCTGAAAATAAAACAGCTCCACGTCAACAGTGCACAGTCAAGGAGACAAGGAAAAGACAGAAGTAGACTAGCCATATATGAGTGGTAGCTTCATGTACATATAAATTTCATCTCTTCCAAGACCTAAAACTTGTTAATAATTATCTGATATGGGAATTTTAAAGGTACTTATTAGACATCGCACTTAAAATTTAGTTGTTTGATTCAAGAAGAATCCTCTAAGACCTGGGAGATGATCAGGACTTTTTTTGCAAATCTAACACTGGCTTACTGAAAAGTACTCAAAGGTACTGCAAAAACTACAAAGAATTCAAGAAAGCATCACACTTTTTTCACTACAGAAGCATTAGGACCACCACAGAGATTTCTGCTGAAATCAACTGCTTGGGAACTGCAGAGCTACAGAACTCATCTCCCTGGTGAAGGCTGAATTCTACAGCATAATACAGAAGTAGCTTAGCTGTAAAAGATTTCCATAGTAGCCATTTCCTATGGACACTACTACTACAGTCCCTGCAACAGCTCTCATACCATACATCAAATAAGAGGTATCTCTGAGTTCCAGCACACAGAACTGTTAACTCCAGAAGTGAAGAAGCTCTAGACCTCTCAGAAGCTGCACTATTTACTAAGAGCTTTAAAGTTAAAACTTAGACTATCTACATGTATGCCACTCCCATGACTACTGCAGAACTGCAACAAAGATTTTTTTTATAAAGGCCTCTCCAAGAGAAAATCAGTATTAAGAGCATGCATTTCTTTTAAGAAACCTCTTGACTGCAAGATGCAAAGCAAATAGAATATTATATATATTAAAAAAAGAGTTTATGCTAATATTCACAAAACACAAAACTCAGAAACACAGTAAACTTGAAAGAAAATGGATAAATTTATATACACAACTTTTGCCTTTAAAATGCCTTTTCTTGCTGCATTGATTCTTTACTTCATAATTGCATTCATCTACTTATGTTTCAGCTTTACAATAAACGGCCCCTTATGTACACAAGGAGTAAAATACATTTTCTTTCTTGGCATCCAGGACATTAAAGTTGAAGTTATTTTGAGAAATGTTCCTAGTAATATAATATATAATAAAAATACTATGAAGTAATCAACTTTTTAAGTATAACGTCTCTGAAAAAAAACTGACTGAAGACAAAACCAAATGTATTCTGTAAGAATTAGTCATCAAAGAAGATAATTTAAATTACTATTTTAAATTACAATGGAAAAAGAATTTTTTAATTTATACCATTGGTTTGAATTGTATCAGTTCTGTATTTCACTTACAGAAGAAGCAGTTACTCTGTTTTCTGTTCTTCCAGCACTACCTAGTTTCAAGCTAAAAAAATCCAGGTGTCAAAAAACCATAGAATATGCTCCCATCAAGTTCTTACACAAAGAAATATAAATTTTAAAAAAGCAAACAAAACCAAAATAAGACTGCTGAATTACAAGCCATGCCTAAATTCAGTATACATACAGTTTTATCTGTCACCATTGTGTCATTTCCTGCACTCTCCTTCTTATCTTTAAAGCCCTTAGGGAGAAAATAAAAAACACAGAAAAATGAATAAGTAAGTATGCCAAAACTATCTCTTCCATGACTACACTGCATCATTAGAAGGAAAGGAAAATTACCTCTTGTTTCTCAGGTGAGAGAGGCTTTGGACGAGCAAATTCTTTATAGAAAATCTGCAAGATATAAAAAAGGTAAATAATTTATAGACACTTTATAGGCACTTGAACATTTATAGGCAATTCACACATTAACATGACATTATCAGAAAAGCTTCCAATAAACTTCATTATTCTTTAAACAGCTGTATTGGAGAGCTTTCATTTTTCTAAATCAAAAAAATGTCCATTTATGCAAGAAGTCTTGAATACTTAATGTTTTGTAATTTGAGAGTTACTTTTCCTCCCCTCAAATAACAGGTATCTAGTTTTAGAAACCAGACATGATAGTATGAAGTTAATTTTCTTTTTGAAACATCAATCAGTTTTGTATCCCCATCACATGACTGATTCACCACAAACAGATACAGGGTTTTGAGATTTCTGCCTTAATCTATGCAAAAGTAAGTCCCTGGATGAGTGAGTGCCTATTAGAGATCAAAATTTTTCTAACTCTCCTGAACTATGGCGACTCAAAATCTAGTGGAAATGCTACACCACAAGGATAAAGCTGAACATTTAGAGAAGAAATTGCTGTGAAACTTCAGAAATTAATGTCTGACAAGAATATATTGTTAAGAATTCCACAGACTTTCCAGAGGCATTGGAGGAAAACTTGAAGACTTTTAAAACCTTAAAGACTTTCACAAGCATGTTTAGTTAGGATGCCCAAATCCACATTACACAGGTGAACTCACAAGATGTCTTCTACAAAACCAAGTAAAAACAGTAAAAGCATGCATAATCAATTTTTTCTTTCTTTTTGAAAACCTGTCAAGCCATCTTCACACATCAAAGGAATTAGAGGCATGCAAATAGATTACTAAAAGCCATATTTAGGCATTAGTCTTTTTTCTTAATTAAAAAACCCAAACAACCAAAAATGCCAAAAAGCAACCCACAACACTAGGTTCAATAGTTATGAGACATTTCCCAGTATTTTCTATCCATAATCTTTTGTCTACATGAGGAATGGCTGAACACAGATAGAACCCTCTGTAATTTGCCTTCAATTCTTAAGTATACCACTAAATAAAGACAGCAAATTACACTGGTATTATCATCAGTCTGCTGATATACAGCTGGTGTAGAGCTGATGTCTGCACATTACTTCCCTGTGCTAATTTTGCATTGTCTCCTTCCTTTTACTTGATTTTTTTCCAACATATTCTAGCACTCCTATTCCGTGAGTGCTAAAGTAATTCATTTTTCAACACTCATTTTCATTATTCGACTAATAAATGCCAGTCCTTTATTGATTCAAGTTTAGTGGGATTTTCACTCTGCTGCCACTTCTAATCAACTAGCAGTAGCCTCCTGTACATGAAACAAATTCAGAATACAAACCACAAACTAAAAGAACATTGATCTGTACATCACTTTTACAGGATTTGGTTGAGATTTTCTCACTACCGTGAGCAAAACATTGAAGAGCAAGCCAGAAGTGAACGAAAATTAAGAACTCATCATCACAGCTTGGTTGTCATAAACAGATAAAAAGAAGTACCTCCCATCCTATAGTGGTACTTACATAGGATGCCAACAGATCTACCAGGAATTACCACCTTCTCTATATATTGTATAAGATAGCAGAGCAAACTCTGAGGTTTCTACCCATACCTGAGGCCTGAAGAGCTCAGAGCAGTTTGAAAAGAGGAGAGAAGAAGTGGCATAGTATCCTGACCAACCCGGATGCTCTTCAGCTGTAGTCCCAAAATAGTTATCTGCTTGTTCATCCTGCCAAACAGAGTAGAACTTGGGTGTTAGCATCAAGTATTTCAAATGGTTTATCTCAGTACACAGCTACAAGACCTGGAAAGATCCGTAGTTTCGCTCTGCACACACTCTTGAATCAAATTTAGTAGAATAAAGGCATCAAAACTACACAAGACTATAGAAATGATGGTATACAGGCTTTGAGTAAGAATTAAAACGTAGAGATGCAGCAGAAAAAATAAACTTCAGTCTGCACAAACAAACTCTGCATTATCATTTTAAAGAGTGAAGACTCAGTCCTGTGTTAGATTAGTAGTTACAACTGTCATAATTAATAATGGAAAAACATTAACCATAGAAAGCACAACCATGTTCTACTACATTAGCTAGAAACATTATATATTTTGCACAAATTGCTAATGCTTGCCATGTGCATCCATAAAAAACAGAATTTAGACTTAACATGTAAATATTCAAATTTTTCTATTCACTGTCATTAAGCATTCCTGCAAATATTTTCAAATACCATAAACTGTATTCACTTAAGTTCCTGGGTTTAAAATAATTTTGACAAACACTTCCACCTGGCCTAAAACCCAAAAAAGTCAGCAATTGCAGCAAGTTGTGGATAATTTCAATTCTATTCCATAAATTTGTTATCTTCCAATGGAAGAATGTGTCTTTCAGGCCCAAATCACAATGTGGATGCAAGAGAGACATCTCTAACTCCCTCCTTCCAAAACCTGCTTACCTCTACAAACCATAACCTATGTTTTCCCATGGAATTCTTACCCCAAAGTTGAAGACTTCATTGTAGCAGTCAGAGTATCTTAAGTACCAAGTCACATTGAAACCCTGGGAGGATTCACAAGCTTTTTCATCTCCTTCAACTAAGAAAACAAACAAACAAACAAAAAATCAAACATGAGATATGTAAGACACCATCTGCCTTCCAGGTTTCCAGGTTTCTCCTCCCATTCTGTGCAAAACCAACATAATTAAATTTTAAACATGAAACTGAAAGCAAAACAATAGAATATTTTCCTCAAGTAATTCATTACTGTTCAATGAAAGAAAGAAGCATGTGAACAGAATTCTATTATAGCATTATACAATTCTATTAAAGAGCTGAAGATCATTTGGAAACTTTTTGTTCTGAAGACAATCAAGGATGTTTCAGCAACTGCAAATACCAAATGAGGAGAACAGCAGTGACTCCAATACACAAAAAGGGCCTCCCTTTCAGAGACAGGAGCACATGTAACAGGCAGAGAAAGCTAGGAACAGGATAATACTAAGCCATTTCCACATATAATTTAAATATATCAATGCCATCACCAAGGAAATGAAGGTAAGATTGTGCCAGTTAACAACCAGCCTCCCAAAAAACACACAGGGTATCTACACACACTAGCCCATGCTGTCAAAGCTGCAATGCTACCTAAAACAGAAGTAAGACAACTTTTCGTCTGTGATTTACTTTAGTAACAACATGCATGAAAAGTGAAACACAAGACTTTCTCCCTAGCCAGGAAAGGTTGTGTGGGGTTTTGTGTTTCAAATCTCATTCTTAAACTAAAGCCCAGTGAAGAGAATTTGACATTAAGAAGTCAAGCAGTGACTATTCAGAGTCTTGGAAGAGCCATTTAGATGATTACATTTGTGTTTCCCCAGTCAGCAAATGGCAAAACTCTTTTGAGTTAACAGATACTTGCAGTGGCTAAGAAGTTCCTACAACTTTACAGGCAACATTCATATCAGAGGATGCATCCACAACTTTCTTACAGGTACACTTCTAAGGAATGTTTCCATACTGACCAGGCAGAAAAAGCAATTAGAAGGAAAACCCTGCCACCAGGTATTAATTGACTAATCCCACTTTATACCTCATGAGTACTAAAACACATACAGCTAAAAACTCAACAGCTGAGTTTCTAACACCAAAAAATTAAGCAAAATCACTGAGAAAAAGCAGTTTCTTTATTATACCTTCTGGTAAGCATGAAAACAAGGCATATATGTTCCACATTGCCCTAGATGTTACAGAGGGTACAACAAGGAAACTAAAGCACTGCAGTGATGTGGGCAGATGCCAAATTCTTTGATGACACAGGCTCTTCTGATAAAACTGACCAAATGAGGAGTATCTCAAAAAAAAAGTGCTAGCAAAAAATAAGATTCAAACCCACCTTTTAAGTACCTTTTTCTCTGTGAAAAATAAATAGGGAACTACATATTCAGCAGTAGCACCCAGAGAGGTAAAATAGGTCACTAGAACAATCTGCAATTTCTGCAAACATCAAAATTACAGAAACTTTAAAAAGGAAGTACTTCAAAAGTCAGAAAAAGTATCCATGGCATTTACTGAATTCAGCAATATGGAAATTTAAGTTCCTCAGCCTTTAAACAAAAGCCAGTAATATTCAACTTGAATGCAGTCTTTGTACTCATTTACAGAGAGCAGGATTTCTATCACGATCCTATACAAGAAACTAAATGCCTTCTAGAACAGCACTTCAAAAAAGTAGATAAAAATAAATTCATTATTGACAACACTGCATGCCAGCAGCAATCTTCCCAGTCAGAAGCAGAAAGCATCAGACACCAATGCGCCAAAGAGATTAAAAAGAAAAAAAAACAAAGCAAAAATCAAGAAGGGGGGGGGGGGAAAAAGGAGAAAAAGAGATGCAGGTGCTCAAGAAAACCATGAACAGGCCATGAGCAATCATGTTTGGCAAGAACGGTCATTTTGTCCTCACAAACATCACACAGCAGATGTAAGAGGCAACAGACAGGAAACAAAAAGAGAATAGTTTCCACACAAGCATGGGCAGAAAAAAAAAATCACAAAATTGAAGCTTCCCAGCATCAGATGCAGTTTAAGTTTCATCTAGGCTGAAAAAATAAGTTCCCAGCCTTTGTTGCTTCCTCTTTCACTTTCCAAGTTCATGTCAATCTTTTAATCACACCGGTATGTAAAACAGGTGTCTTCACTAAAGAATTTTAAGGCTTAATGCCTGTTTAAAGGTTGACAGTACAGTGTAATTCAATTCTACATCAGGAGGCAGGGGGTCAAATTCTTACTGACAGATCTGCCCTACAACAAATAATTTCTTCCCATGCCTTAGCTCCATCTCTCTGTTTTTTTGGCACAAGTAGATTTACCACACACATCACTTCAGAGACCTGTATCTTAGATGCCATGTCACTACAATACACTATTTATATTAAACTTTAGACAAGAAAGCCTAAAACCTACCAAAGCACCAAAATGCCCTTTCAACCCCCACTCCTCTTCCCAAGCAGCAGACTTCTAATTTTGATCCTGCAGCTGTACACTTGCAATTGTCTCGCTGCAAGATGCGAACCTCAGTGGGTCAGTTACACTTGTCAAGTGGGAAAGCCCTAACACAGAAGGGATGGACCTTCTCTAATAACCACTCAAATTCTACCCTCCTGTTTCAGATTCATGTGGGATCAAGAGAGGCACTTCAACAAAGTCTCCTTGAAAAACTGTCCCAAGAAGGGCATGTATTGGAAATTAAACCTGAAAAACCACAAGTACAGAGACTAAGCAGCCTTCCCTCATGGTAAAAACTGTTGCAAACAACCACTTAAGGTGTTCAAAAAATATTTCACACCTTTCTAAATCAACTAGTCACTTCTATAACATCTTATTGCCATCTAGATGCTGTCCTCATGTTCACAGGTAAGAGGGTATTTCACAGAAACTTTCCTTGGACCAGAAACCTACATAACCCATAGACCTGGCCAGATCAGTGAAGAGCAATACACAGAAGAAATCAGAAGGCTGCCAACATGTTTGTTCGACAGAACAAACTCGATGATCCCAATCACGCACTGGGATCAGGAGAAAACACCTCTCAGGAGAGCTCTGCTGCAGTGTGCAACATTCCCTTACAACACCCAGAAGCACTCAGCTAAAAACGAACGAGGCTTCAAAAAACCTTGCCTTTTGTATTCCCATCAGTATACAAATAGCCCCTGTCCAGCTGGCACCAGATCTCCCAGACATTTAACAATCTTAGACAGGAAAAGCACATCTCACAGCACAGTGCAGCACACCCCACACATGGTTACTCACTATATGAAACAAAGTGGTGCTCCCATTGCCCATCTTGCCCTCTCCACAAAGAGCATGAATAGAGCCATTCATTTCTGCTCCAATCTAAGCAGATCACAACTGGGAAGCTCCAAGGCTGTTAACAGACTCAACCATATCAGAGCTGTGGCTTTCATGCAGTGCTAGATTAGCTGTTTCTGGAGCCAGTGCAGTTAAACACTTCACAGTGTTTTGAGTTCCAACTGTTAAAAACAGGAGGGGTGTCAAAAAGCAGAGAGAGCCGGTTAATTCCTTGTAACCACTTACATCTCAGGAAAATGGTGGTGTTGCTGAAGAGAATCTTCCCAAAGCTAAACTTCTTCCCCTGCAAAGGCACAGAAGAGGAAGAGGTATTAGCGGGTTTGATGCCTTATCAGCCCTAAAATCACAAGCCAAACAAGTTAAAAATGATAAAAAGCAGTTACCATTAGTAGACAGTGCTCCAGGTGCACTTATGGTGGAGCGCACACATGATGTAGGGCTTCGGCACTTTTCTAAGTTTAGCAAATTAGCATAATTGACAAGAATCCCCAATTAGAAGTACAGTTAATGAAGTAAATTCCCTCTTGGCTCGACCCCCTACTGAAGCCTCCTCCTTGCTTCTAGCCCCACGCTGTTTATCCCTAAATACGTGGGAAAGTGAAATGTCCTCAGTTCATTGAAGAAGCGAGATTATAGTAGGATTCCAGGAATGTGTTTGTCTAACCTAACAGGGTAGGAGAATTACTGAAATTAGCTAATAAATTATATAAGTATACAGTAATAGTCTATAGAGCTACTAACAGATGAAAAATACATAAAATGCAAAAATATATAAATTGGAAAAATCTCTTGGCATCAGGTTTAATGTCACTGAGCTTAAGTAAACATAATCTTCCATTTTGAGTTTTAAGTCAATACAGTAATGAAAGCAAACGTCAAATCTGGAGCCAGTCTTACTGGACTTTCCAGTCACGCTTCACCACCCTCCAACATACTCTTAAAGATGGTTTAAGAGACTTGGGGTTTTTTGATCCGCAAGCAGAATCAACTTCACGTTGACACCTGTTGAAATAATTACCATTTTCTTGCTGATGAGATGGTCTGGACCTTCCAACAAAAAAAATTTTGTTCTAAGAACCAATAGGAGCATTCACTGTGATCCTTCAGTTTTGTTCCTGAGGCTCAAAAGCCTCACATAAAGTACATAGTACTCTTATTGCCTGATAAAGTCCGACCGAATTTGAGGCAAAACAGCTTTCCTCCATGCAAATTCAAGCAGGCAGGGTTTATGAGAAGTGCCGAAATTCCTTCACCTGCCCTAAGGCCCATAGCTCTTTCGGTCCACCGCTGCAGCGGCCCAGCTTCCCCGAGGCCAGGCCCCGGCGCTGCCCGGCGGTGCGGGCGGCCTCTCCTGCACAGGGCCCACCGAGGCCGGGCACCAGCCGGGCAAGACACTCCCTCCTTCCCTACGAGCCTCACAGGGGCGGCTCTCCCTCCGCCGCCCATCGGATTATTTCCCGCACAAGCCTTCTCTCCCCTGCCGCCACCGCCGACCCGCCAAGAGGGCTCAAGCCCGGCAGCAAGGCAGGAGGCAGCCACGGCCCCGAGCTCCCGCACCAGCTCCGGGTCAGGCTCCACAGAGGCGCGGCCTGGGCGAGACGTCCCCGAGGGCAGCCGTGTCCCGCCCGAGGAGGACGCGCGGAGCAGCCACGGCCTCCCGCCCGCACACGTTCGCTCCGACCGCCGCTACACCGGCCGGCCCGGCAGCTCCGAGCCCGGCCCCGCTCCGCTCCCCGCACTCACCAGGAGCACCGGGAGCCGCCATTTGGAGCGCTGCCCGGCGCCCGCCGTGCCCGCCAGCAGCAGCATCGCCAGCAGCCGCAGCAAGACGGCTCCGGGCCGCCGCCGCCCCCCAGAACGCGGCGCCGCCGCCATCCCGCCGTACGGAGGCCGCCGCGCTGGCCGCGCCTCTTCCGCTCCCCGCGGAGGGACGCGGCCGTCGTGGGCCGGCGAGAGCGGCGCTGGGCGGAGCCGCTCTCGGCTGGGCCCGGGCTGTCACCGCCCCCGGGTGTCACTCGCCGGCCCGGTCGCGTTTGGGGCCCGCGGCGTTCCCCGGCTGGCGCGGCGGGTCGCCACCCCTTCTCTCCGCGGGGGTTGCTCGGGGCAGCTCCGCCATGGAGGCGGGGACACCGGGGGGAGTCAGGTAACGCAGCCGGGGAGGCGCTCCTTGGCTGGCCCTCTCCTCGCTCCCGCGGGTGCCGGGGAGGCTCCACCGGTTTCTGCGGGGAGCGGCGGGGTCAGACCCGGCCCCATGCAGCGGCTCGGGGCTCGGGGTGGGCGTGCGGGGCCGTGCCGTGCTGTCCTCGCCGCCCTGCCCGGACACAGCCTTCCCGCGGCGGAGCGGAGCAGCGAGCGGAACCACAGCGCCAGGGGTATTTCGGGCTGCACCGCGTTCATGCGCCAACAGAGGCACACGAACTTGGAGCAAAACCCGAAAGGACACACTTGTCTTCAATCAAAAATGGAAAGGGCTGAGTGATCTAAGTATACGGTCACTGTGAGATCTCAAATAATAATCGAGGACTTGTAATTGTGACTGAGCCTCAGTGGGTGCCGTCTGCATTTCCTATATTGCATGTATATAATTAATAAGTATTCCGTAAGCATCAATACTTTATCTGCCAGAACTAATACTTTATTCCTTTCCATCTGAGCCCAGCATAATCTGGGAAATACTTTGATAATAGACACTACTGGCAGCCCATTTTCTTTCAGGCAAGTAAAATATTTACTGTTATCTAATAAATCTAAAAGTTACTTCAAGCCTAAGATAACAGAGCTGTCAGCGGGACCATCGGAAGCCTCCCTCCTTTGTCGGTCCCACTGAAGGTTGAAGAAAAGGGTGCAGTATTTCTTTTCTGCCAGTCCTCCCCATTTCTCCATTCTTATTACTGGAAAATAATAATTAACCGTAATGACTGCAGAGTGAGGTCTGGCTTCAAAATGCATAAGAATTCAGCTATGCTGAAATCCATCTCTGTTACTCATAGATTCAATCATTTCTCAAAATTTCAGGGTTCAAAAAGAAATGGTTCAGCATGAAACTAAATGTATAAGAAACTCTTCCCATATCTAAGCACAGTAGTTCAATGTCCATCACATTTTATGTTGGACCCGAGTTTCCTGCACTGTTTTTAATCCTGACCTCTCTTGAAAAGGATCCCCATCATTTGATCATTCAGCAGGTGTGTGATGGACACATCTAAATACTTCCTTTATCTGCTCTTTCTAGTGTCCAAGATGAGGCTGTGGACAAAAGCAACTTTAAGAAATGCAACCAGATTGCTTTTTACAGGTATGGAGAATTTTAGTGTAGTTATGCATTGACTTTTAATCACAGCAAGTCTGCTACTTTCAGGATTTATCTTCCAAAGGTGAGCATTCCACTTACCTATCAGCAAGCAATAATCAGCGGACTTTAAAACATGTAGTCTTACACCCAGAATGTCTTCTGTTAAAGTTCAAAAGGATCAGTCCTCTCATCTGACAAAGGCCCAGCAATATTTTAATTTAAGTGCACTCAGATACAGATTGTACTCTTGACACTGATGTTTCTTGACCATCTGCAGTTCAAAGTAGTAGAAATCATTTGTCTGTGACAATAGCTGAGTGTGTGATTACAGTTCTGTTGAGCAAGTACCTTGCCCAGAATTCAGTGTCAAATCTAAATTCTAGCTCACTAGTCCCTTAAAGTTAACCTTGTGCTAAGTCATATTTCTCATCCCATTTCTAACTGTGCTCTCGACTTTTTTCTTCCCTTTGTTGTGTTCCTTCCTGTGCTGACTGAAAGAAATGATTGTCTATTGTTACACCAATTAGTCACTGACATATTTGGTTTATTAATGAAGGAGTTTGTCTTTAAGGTAGCGTCCAAGACGCTTATCTTCAAATACTTCATAAAACCTGGGTTTGGCATGGAGAATTCTACAAACAGTTGAAAGAGCCTTTATTTCAGGATCTCTGACCTAAAAACATTATCAGGGCCAAAAGCTGTAGTCAAAACTCTGTAGTCTTCAAATTTATCAAGAAACAATTTGCTTGGTGCATATTTGAAGGTCACACATTACAAACACACAGTATTTCATCACCCCAGAATGTAGAAGGTGTTCATTGTAAGTTGCAGGGATATATGACAGAAAATGAAAAAATAGATTATTCAACTGAAATTTCAGGGATAAATGAAAGAACAATAATGGAATTGTATAGCTAAGAACTGGACACTTGAGACTATTATTATTATAAAAAGCCACAGAGTGGTGATGGGTGAACCCCTGAACCCCTCTAACATCTCATTCGTAAGCATTTAGGTGTGCTCAGAATTATATTCCTTCTTTTTCTTCTTGACTTAAAGTGCTAATAATTGTATTTCAAGCTCAATAAAAGCTCAATAAAAATGATTAAATAAACATTTCTAACAATATGATGTCCCTTTGTATGATATAAGCTACAAGAGCTGGGGAGACCAAAAATAAATTTCTGTCTTGACAGGCGTCAGAAACTTCTACGTCCTGGAAAATCCTTGTATCGAGTTTTGTTGGATTCAGTCACATTAAGTGATGAGAATGTCAAATTCCAAATCATTCACGAGGAGAATAAGGTGAGCTACCATAGAGGGTGCTTACAGAAAGAGCAGTGAATATTGTCAACACAACTAATAATATTTACAGGTTTTGAGATTCTTCAGTGGTAGGTATTTGAGAGATAATGCAAACTATCAGCCTAAATATGTCCTTACTAATCAGCATTTAAGTTTTAAAAAATTAATGGCTGTATGAAAAAAGAGAGTTCTGAATAAAAGACTTTTTTCCTAAAAAATATTTTTAATTCAGAGTTTTCTCCACTATTTCAAAATAATAAGTTCTTTTTTTGTAATGCTAGATATCAGATGCTTGAAGATAAAGAGTTCACTTAAAAGGCATTGCTTCTTCAAAGGGGTGAAGTAGAGTTAACTGGTATAAATTCATATGGATGATGAATTTTACTCTCAACAATGCTAAAGAACAATCAATCAGAAAGCAGGCATGTTGGTTTTTTTTCCAGACAGTAAGTGTTTGGTGATGCTGTGTTAAAAATAAGTATTTTTTATCCTTATGAGTTTATCTGTTTGCTCACAGGTTCTTCTACAAGTAGAAATTTATGAAATAGAAGGCAATATTTTCAGACTTAAAATTGATGAGGCATCTCCTCTCAAAACAAGATACAAAGTTCCTGATGTTCTTATAAAGGAACCTACCACCCAGAGGTAAGTGATGGGTGATTTAAGTGATGATGATTTAGCACCTCAATATCTTATACAGCTTCCTCCTTTATATTACAGTACAGTTGTCTCTCTGCAATATAAAGTTCCTACAGGAAGAGAAAACAAAAATGCATGTGGTTTATTTACTTTCAAAAATTTATGTTAAATACTTAAGAAAGTATTTAAAAAATAGAGAAAGCTTTATCATACACACAAGAAAACTGAGCCTCTTTGACCCAATCAGAAAATAGCCTACTTGTTACAATGCAAAGTTTTTACCTAAGGCATTACCTGTTAATGTGAAAGGAGTGCAAGCTCTGGATAGTTTTCATGGCAGTTCTGTAGCCACTTTTTGCACTATGCAGTGAACCCTGAGCACAGCATGTATTTCTGGCCTTCTTTGGCTTGACATTAGCCTTAAGGTTTGTGTAACGTATGCAGATATTCTTAGCCACCTTCTGTATCTATTGTTATTTAGTTGCAGTGGATTTCATGTGCTGTTGATTGATATAAAGGTGTTGTTGCTTTTCATTTGCCAGACTGTTCATATCCCACAAGGAGGCAGGTATTTTGGTACTGTCAAGTGTTAATGAGGACTACAAACTTCGAGTCACAGCAAACCCCTTCCAAGTTGAGCTGCAGTCCAAGGGTGAGACTGTTATGAGTGTGAATTCCAATGGTTTGTTGTATTTTGAGCACCTACAACCACCTCCCAGTGACAGGTACAGCATTTGTCTATCACATCATCGTATATATTGGTTGTGCTGTAGCTGAAAATAAAGTATGGAATTGCAATTTCTGAAAGCTCTTATGCACTGAAACGTGACTTCTCTTTTACTTCATTAGTACAGTAAATACTAGGGGAAGTTTTAACAAACACATTCCAGATCAATTAGCTGCAGACTGCTTTGATCCCTTGCAGTAGCCATTAACAATAAACTGATTATTTCTATGTATTTGTTTTCATTAGAAAACCTACAGCACAAAATGAGGAGGCAGCAAGTGATTCCTCTAAGGTAACCCATACTTACTGCAATTCAAGCAGGAATATTTTGTAAAAGAAAATTAAATTACATGTTCATTTTGCCCTATAGTATGTTCATAAATACAATCCAACCACCTTCAAAAAAGGACCTGGTATAACATTTTGAGATATTTTACAAATTCATAGTTGAAGGAAGGTTTGTGTGTTTTACCACCTTGTAGAAGGCATCAGTCAGGTAGATTTAGCCCCAAAATTTTTTTCTATAGCCTTTTTATTACTAATTTATTTCTCTTTTGTTCTCTTATTTGAGCTGGAGTGGATGTGTAAAAGGGAGCTTTGTGGTGATATTTGTCATTTTCAAATTCCCTGTTCATTGCAAAGAGAGTTTCAAAAGAACAAGACCTTTTTATAGCAGTCAAAAAATATGTCTCCACATACATTCAGGCTTAATACAGAAATAAAATTCTCTCTTAAAATAGACCAGGTCCTGGCAGCACATAGAGGCACATAGCAGTTTTCCCAGGACGCTGAGTTGTGTCTGGGATATAATTTTAGCCCCCTGCAGAGCAGATGCCTGCTTACTCTGCTATCCTGTTATAAATGGCAGGAGCTATGCTGCCTTCAGCATACTTATGTTTGAGCTCTGATTTCTGCCAGGGAAAGCACACAGCTGCAAGAGGCCACGTCCACTTACTGTGGGATGAATGTAGAAAAGAAAACAAGGGAAGATACTGCAAGAAGTGTAAATTCTATGACAATGAATTACAGGACACAAGGAGGTTAAAAGTATCAGTTACAGACACTCCAGAGTGTCTGAAGAGCTTTTTCTGTGTCTGACCTTTACTATTTGGGGGAGTGAGTTGGTTCTGTTTGTATGTGTTTTTTCTGTTTGGTTCTACCCATGCATTTCATAAATTTATTCAACATCAAGGAGAAACACATTTTTCACAGTGAGAATAATCACTCACTGGAACAACCTTCCCAGGAATTTGGCATAGTCCCATCATGGGAGTTTTTCAAGATTTGTTTGGACTGGCTGCTAAATAATCTCATCAAGGCTCCCTGTACCATTAAAGGGTGGAGTGTGTGATCTTTTGAGGTCCTTTTCAAACTGGACTATTCTATCATTCTGTGATTCTGCCTAAGATCTCAAATAGTATTTTTATGCTGTAGCAGACTGCTTGTGTACAACATATGCACATCAGTTCTTCAGTGTAAATTCCTGGAGCTGAATCTGAGTTGTGGTTTTGATTTATTTATATTAGCCATATGTGGCCAAAAAAAAAAAGCAGTATAAATCTCATGTGAACAATCATGTTTTTCTTAAAACTACATGATGTGTGAGGTTTCATTTGCTAGGCTTACCTATTTTTATTTGTACAGGAAAAACAAGAGGATCTAGATCTCTGGCAAGAGAAATTTGGCAGTTTCTTAGACATCAAAGCTCATGGTAAGTCTCAGTCTAGTTCTGAAAACAGCTTTACTGTTTTATATATAGCCATGTTCATTCATATTTCTGTCTGCTTTCTGTTTAGCTGCTTAATGTTTATCAATGTCCCACTTGTTCCTGCTTTTCAGTTGCCTTAACTTTGTTTTAATCAGAAATCAGTGATGGGTAACAATTTGACAAAAACTCTGCAAATATTCATTTGATCTGTGTTCAAGAGGGAACACATTAAATGTGACCCATTTCATCAATTCACTGTATGCCATTTCTGACACAGCATTAACACTATCTGCATTGTCTGACTTTGCATGTGTATATTGTATATAATACATTATTTCCTTTTCCTTTTTTTTTTTCAGTATTAGTACATAACATTGACTTCACCTGTAGTTTATTCTCATGACATATCAGAAATCATGATATCTAAGCATTAATAATTGTCACAAAGAAACCCTTTTAAGTGTGGACTAAAAAAAGGAATACAGAGCAATCTTAAGTGATAAAGACAAAGGTTATAGACACATGAGAGCGGTAACTCAAATAAAATTTAAATTATAAATTGCCAAAATATATGATGATCTGCTGTCCATCCCATTGTATTCTATATTAATTAAGTTGCTTGGCTTTGTCCATTACCATTATCATGCAGACTTTTGTAGTGATCAGCACTACCCAGCAACTGCAGTAGAAGGAGGGAAGTCTGAAAGCAATTTCTTTTGGTGGCAGAAACTTCCTCAGTTCACAGTCAAGACACAGAGGGCAGGAAGCTGTTGCTCTTGTTGTTCAGACTATTTCTCATGTCTTAGGCCAGCATCATGTTTTTGTGTTTTCTGTGTCAGAGGAATAAAGTCCATATGGTCAGATTCTGATCCTGAAGCCACTGCTTGTCAGTCTGCAGGATCTCTGGTTGCCTGCCAAAAGTTGCTCTGGATTCAGTAGTGTGACAGGATGATATCATTGGTGGGGACTCTTGTGCATGCTACTCCCCTGGCTGAGGCTGAAGAGAAGACCAGTGGGAAACAGACAATTCAGATCCTAAAGTTCGCTGTGCTGCAAAGTTTAGCTTTTAGGTAGGGGTAGAAACAGGAGATAATTTTAAGCAGTTTCACTACCAAATAAAGAAGTGACCCGTGATTGCATGGATTTGGGATTTTTTCTGGTAAAGTGATTCATTTTATCTTGTTAAAAAGTTCAAAATCAAAATAAATATAATAAAATCTGTTTCAAACATTACCTCTATAGAACAGAAGTAATAATGGAAGTGAAGTTAAAAGGAAGCATGAAAGACTTAATTATTGAAACATTAAAACCTATTTTATTTTGGTTAATCCAGTTATGTTGCTCTGCTTTATTCCTTTCAGATAAGCCTATGAACTCTGCATTCTCATAATTTAATATTATTTCCACAGGTCCTACTTCTGTAGGCATGGACTTCTCTTTACATGGATATGACCATGTTTATGGAATACCACAACACACAGAAACACTTCTTCTGAAAAACACCAGGTAAAGGTGTCAAGGCATCAGGTTGCTAGTGAATGCAGTGTCTTTTTTTTGTTTGCTTTGTAAGAGAGAGCTATAACATAGTATTAATAATTTAACCCAGACAAGAGCTTGAGATATGTGTATTTTAGTTTAATATTTTAGTTAGTTGAATTGTAGCCCCTATCCATGTGGAGTAAGGCATTCTTCTTTCCCTAGTGTGCAGTTTCATGAATGGCCCTTTCTGTTCTCTCCCAATTTTCCATGCAGTTTTTTTCTGACTTCCAGGATTGGTCATGTTTCAGCAGAACTCATAAAAGAGCAATTCTATGGGAGGATGGGAGAGTTCAGAAATAATATTTTAGGATTTAAAGCAAACTCACAGTAGTCTCCCTGGCAGCAAAACTCTCATTTGCTTCAGATAGTGAGGACCAAAACAAATAAGCAATAATCTAAGCAGTCCACATTTCAGCTCTGGATGCTAAACAAAGGACTAGAACACAGAGCACTCACTGAGTATTCACCAGGTTTAGTGAGACAGCAATAAAATTAAAACTAGCCTAGTGCAAGATGCTTATGTGTAACAAACACATCTGTTTGTTTGTCCTAGTGATGGCGATGCCTACCGGCTTTATAATTTGGATATTTTCGGCCACAAGATACATGACAAAATAGGTATTTATGGTTCAGTACCCCTTCTCTTAGCACACAAGCCTAACAGAACTTCAGGGATCTTCTGGCTGAACTCTTCAGAAACACTGGTGGATATTAGTACAAAGGCAGTAGCTGAGGTGAGAGTTATTCACTTTCCTCAGAATTAAATTACAAAAGAAAACACTTCAGGACAAGGCCAACAGGAATTTAACACTATTGGAGATTTATCTTTTCCTCACTAATGAAGAATTGTCAGTCTCTTCCTCCTGTCCTCCCTATTGCTAAATTTGTTGTATTAAACTAAAAGAACAAAGAGATCACTCCTTTCAAGAGCCAAGTTACAGATTTTGTATTTTAACAGATCTACAGGAGGAGACAGAGAGAAAATGCATAGAAAAAATCTGCATGGATGTAGAAGGCAGAAAAAATGGTGGACAAAAATCTTGACATTCACTTGGATTTGAGAAATTTTTATGAGTATTTAAATTGTTGGAATTGCCACAGACTTCTGCTTAGCAGGCTCATTCTTCTGTGGAATGTAATTGATCTTGAAGAAATATGTTCAGGAAAGGAACTCACTCTTGAAACACAAACATATGAATTCTGTTAAAATTGAAACAATGACAAGCAAATCTGCTTTTCCAGCACTGCATTATGTGGTTAGTTTTATTTTTTTTTATTAATGAAATAGATATTACTCAAAGATCATACAGAAAATTCACAGTCATTAATTATGGAAATGCTTTAATATTTTGCCACTCATTACTCATTTTTTCTCATAACCTATTACTCTACTTTGTGTAAGTGGTATGCAAGGTAAAGAATTTGTGAAGGATTTATAAGAAACATTCAGTGTGTATTCCTACTACCTGCCAGGTATGTGGTGGTGAATTTTGTGTGTTTCCCTATTTGCTCCTTCATTGAATAGAAGTATGATAGAGAGAGAGATTTAGGTTTACCTTGTTTTCCTTCTAAGCACACTCCATCCAGATCTGCTGCAGAAACTGCTAAGCAGAGAGCAGTGCCTCTAACTGATGTTCGCTGGATGTCAGAAAGTGGGATCATTGATGTTTTCCTGCTGATGGGACCCACTGCGTTTGATATCTTCAAGCAGTTTGCACAACTGACAGGTACTAACTGACATAACTGGAGTCAGAATGGCACGCTTATCCAGGAGATTGTCTGAGGAACATGCTGTACCCAAGAGTGCGTCAACATTTACCTAGCCCATGGTGTGCAGGAGGCCAGTTGTTCCCAAACTGCAGTGTGTAGATCAAAGGTTCTTGCTTTGTGAAGACAGGCCTCTATCCTTGTTTTCCCTAGCATTCACAGTTGGTCAAACTTGCCTGTAATTGAGAAGCCAGCATAATCACTGCTATCTGAAACTGCACCCTTAGAGGAAGAGGTGAAACACAGGGGGATAGAACGGCCAGTCACAAGACATGTATCACAAGTATCAAGACATGCCGCCTTATAATGTGGAAAGACTGAATTTATTGAGAGTTTTGTCTTTATTCATATATTCTTTCTAGGCACTCAAGCCTTGCCCCCACTTTTTTCTCTGGGCTACCATCAGTGCAGGTGGAATTATGAGGATGAACAAGATGTCAAGGCAGTGGATGCTGGCTTTGATGCACATGACATTCCTTATGATGTCATATGGCTGGATATAGAGCACACAGATGGCAAGAGGTATTTTACTTGGGACAAAAAGAAATTCCAGAACCCCAAAAAGATGCAAGAACATCTCAGGAAGAAAAAACGCAAGGTAAATAATATTGCAGGAAGAAAGAAAAGATTTCTCTGTAGTGTGAATCTACCCAATCTAGCTTTAAGCCTGGTACTTCAGATACTGGAATCAGGTGAACTACAGCACATTAAATTAGACTGTGTTGCCATCTGGTGATGCTTCTAGCATGCAAGCTCCATTGTTTAATTCAGTTCCTTATACAATTTTATTATTTAGTAGCTTGTTCTGTATCCTGACAATCCAGCTTAATTTGACCCTTGTGAAACTCCATCTTACAGAAGCAGCTCAGCACTGATGAACACAGCAGAAAATCTTTCTTTGTAACATGATCTTTCACCATTGATACTTTCTGTGGTTGTTTCAGCTTTTCTTTGTGTTTCTGTATTTCTGTTTTTACAGTTAAAATATTTTCCTTGGAATTATTGAGTTGTAGAATTGCTTAATGCTTGATCTTTGCCAAAAGTCAATGAACAGGGGATTGTTGTAACAGTATTCAAGTTTTATAGTCTCTCAATTGGAGCTATAGTACTTTCTCAGCTCTGCAGTAAAGCAGCAGAATGTAACTGCAAAACACAATACTCGTTGCTGTTGTATGATACACAAACTAAAACAAATTTAACTGTCTTAAGGTGTATGCTTTTAAGCAGGCACATGAACACATAAGTCAGATATTTTCCCGTTCACAGAGTACAGCAGTGAATTAAATAGGTTGTTTTTAGGGGTTATGGTACTTGCTTTTATCTGAAACAATGGCTTTTGTAATTTATTTCAGACAGGTAAGTTCATGTACTCCTTGTAAATTCAGGTCCTGTACACATGTCTAACACAGTATATAAAAAACTGGTATCTGCTTTTTAAACTAGGGACACAGCTCTCTTTACCTGAGATGAAGTCATTCTCTGCCTTTTAGCAAAAGTGAGCTCTTACTGTTTTATTAAGCACAGCTGATCTTAATTATGTGTTTTATTTTCTTACTCTGGTAGCTTGTGGTCATCGTAGATCCTCATATTAAGGTTGATCCCTCGTATACCCTGTATGCACAGGCAAAAGAAAAGGGATATTTTGTGAAAGACAAGAATGGGCAAGATTTTGAGGGCATCTGTTGGCCAGGTAAAAAACACTGTGTCTTTATATTTTAAGCTGTTTATTTTAAAAATTTTATAGAGTAGTTTAATTGGTATGCATGGAAGCAAAATTGAATTCTTATATTCCTTTCAAATTCCTTTTATTCCTTGAAAATTCCTTACATTTGTTGTAAATATTAATAATTATAATAAAAATTAAAAGTTAATATAATTTATAATAATGGGGGAGGGTTGGTCCTCCCCATCATGTCCCAATTGCCTCAACTGTATAAATTGCCTCTCTTATGTCGATTGGATGTGCAGCTAGTCTCAGTGCCTAGAACTAAAAGAGTTGGATTTATTGATGAGAACAGCCATTCCTCTTCCCAGCTTGTCTTGGACACAGAAATGCAGTCTGGTCCATTGCAATGAGCACAGCTTATGTAGGCTGGATGAAATTTAGTGAACCCTGATCCGGAAGACTTTGATTCAAGAGTAACACAGTGATTTGACATATTATGTTTCATGAGAAGATCTCATTGCAGGGAGGCAGAGGAGGTTGTCTCCCTTCTTTACAGACAGGAAGCACACAGTCCTGGCAAATGAATGATTACGGGAAAAATTAAGGACATATTGCAACTTCTAGTAGCATGGTCGGATGTCGTTATTCAGCTTCTCAGTGACACTTTGCTGTTTCAGCTCAGAATACCAGTGGTGATGTCTTTCCCTGACTACTTGTTCACATGTGAACATATTTGAAACTGCTAGCAGACATCCTTAAATGGTGCTTAGCTTCAGACCTCCTGAATCTAAGTGTGTTGATCTTCACAACATGGCAAAGGGTGTGCTGAATTCCAAGTCAGCCTGGAATTTGGTCTTGAGCTTTAATTTCAGAAAAAATAGCAACTACATTATTGCTGCCTATGGAAACCATTGTAGCTTTAGGCCATTGTATATAGGTGCAAAGACAATATTCTTAAAATCAGATAAATAATTGGGATCTCCAACATCTCCAGGTTCCTCTTGTTACCTGGATTTCACCAATCCTGAAGTGCGAAAATGGTACGCAGATCAATTTGCCTTCAAAACATACAAGGTTTGTATTTATTTGCTCTGATCTACATATCCCAGAAAGCCTGAAAAGGGAGAAGAGAGAAGATACTGTTTAAGCAACTTGTTGGCCTTTGTAGCTCTATTATTGTGTATAGGAAAATACCTTGATAAGCTGAAGTACCACAAAAGGATTTTCTCCATGGACATATCTACACTGAGCCAGTTGGAACCCATATGCCACCAGTGAACACACACTCTTAGTTGCAGCAATATAAGGGACAAACTGCAGGCATTTTAAGAACCCATAAACTGAAACAGGTGCTGCTATTCCAGCCTTTACTACCATGATAGCACACAAGGAGTGATGTGGAAGTGCACTCTCACACCTTAGTCACTTCATCCTGACCTTCCTGCCTAGTGCTGAAAGTGTCTGGGTGACCATTGCTGCGCACCTCCAGTTCCTCCCACCCTGCTTCAAAGTCCTAGTTTGCAGTAGAGTTGTTGAAATCACTTCCCTAGTAGACATGCATAGTAGATATTTCCCATGCTGCTTTTTCTCTCCAGCTTTTACCTCTGGCCTTCTCTGATTTTTCCTAGTGGCTGTTTTATACTTCTCTTTTCCCTGCCTCTTTCCCTCACAAGAAAGCAGGAATAGCAAGTGCATAACTGAGTTTTGTAAGAATTGCAAAGATCAAGTGGCCTTGCAGGCTGCTACCCTGACTAGAAGGGCCTCTGAGAGGGATGAGATGACTAACTGGGGGCTTTCAAGTGACCTGAGAAGTGTAATTACCAAGTCTTGGTTTTGTGCCGCTGTTTCTACTCATACCCCAGACTGGCCTGACACCCACTTGAGATAAACACTCAAAATCACAGGATTGACTCTGTCATGACCTAATTGAAGCCCTGTGTCACAGGGATCCACTAATATCCTCTTTGTATGGAATGATATGAATGAGCCTTCGGTCTTCAAGGAGGCAGAACTAACAATGCAGAAAGATGCTGTGCACTACAACAACTGGGAGCATCGGGAAGTACACAACCTCTATGGATTCTACCAGGTGGAGTATCTGGAGACACAAACTGCAGTTATTCTCATGGAGTATGTGTGATGTGGTACTTCACACAGTAGTAGGTATTCTATAGCCTTCATCAAGGCCTGAAACTCTGCTGGATATTGCAATGTTTAAAATAAACTGTGATTCATCACAAGAAAATGTGACATCATTTGTGCCTTACTACCATAGTAATGTAAATTACATTGGTGTGACTACTGAATCTTTTCATGTCTTCTAATAAGAACATGTTATTTAATAATAGGTATTATTTCTGGGAACAGGATTGTCTTAGTTTTTCTGCCTTAGAAGGGCTAAAAAGACAGTGTAGAAAGTACCCTAATTAAAGAGTTTGTCTTCCTGACTTTTCTATTCGTGACTTTCAGCAAATGGCAACTGCAGAAGGACTCATCAGACGTTCTTCAGGAAAAGAGAGACCTTTTGTCCTCACACGATCTTTCTTTGCTGGATCACAGAAGTATGGTCAGTAAGGATTAGCTGGATCCCTTCTTTGCTGCTTTATTATATTAAGTTTGATGGATAGTAGTCTAGAGAGTACAGAAACTGTTTAAGAAATACTGATGTGGTAAGCTCATAAGAGTGCAAGTGATTAAAAAAATCAGGAGAGGCTGGCAAGGTGTGTATGAGTCAAAGGTAGAACAGCAATCTGTGTCATTTGATAAATCAATAGCTGTTTTTATTGCCTATTTCAGGAGCACAGATGTATAAAGAAAAAAGAAAGGTGTAATGTACAGGAATTCCAAAGTAGTTCATGATTATTCTTGTCTTCTTTCCTTAACTGCAAGCATGAACTGAGATATACATTCAATTTTCCTGCATAATCCTGAAACTGTGAATTTCCAGGGGCAGTGTGGACTGGAGACAACAAAGCAGAGTGGAGTTACTTGAAAATATCCGTTCCAATGCTTCTTACCATCAACATGGCAGGGATTTCCTTCTGTGGAGGTAATGAGCTTCTCACTGTGCATAAATTGTGCCATCAAGTTTGTATTCCCAAGGTAGACTTCAACACAGACAGTGGAAAGCTTAACAGCCCTCTGCATTTCCAGGTGGTTTCACAGATTAGTCTGGTTTCAGAAGCCTGAAACCTGGCTCTCACCAGCATGTCTCTCTCCACTAACTTTTGTGCAGTGTTTTTGTTCCATCTGGAGCAGCAGTCCTTGGGTAGTGTTCTGTTTACAGCATCACTGTGATAGTGCTCTGTCCCTGGGAAAATCACTCACTTAGCCTTCAAAACTTCTCTTCAGTTTGTTTTTTTTTCAAAGCATAAGTTGTTGCACTGGTGTTTTACACTTATTTGGACAAGCAGCTGCCCAACAGCTGAACAGAACAGTGAGCAAACTGTGAAATGCATGGATTTATACACTTGGGATGTTTGTTCGAGGAGAGCTTCACATTTTCCAGAGCAATCTCCAAAACTGTGTATTTTCATTTGTCTGCGCAATATCTAGCTGATGTGGGAGGGTTTATTGGAGATCCAGAGCCAGAGTTACTTGTTCGCTGGTATCAGGCGGGAGCCTACCAGCCCTTCTTCAGAGGTCACTCTAACATGGAGAGCAAACGGCGCGAACCGTGGCTCTTTGGGGAGAAGAACACCCAGATCATCAGGAGAGCCATTAGAGAGCGCTACGTCCTCCTGCCCTACTTATACACTCTGTTCTATCGGGCACACACGGCAGCTGAACCCGTCATGAGGTAAGAGCATGAGCCAGCAGGCCTAGAGGGTACCTGCAGGAGCTTACTTGGAGAAGGGAGGTTAAATTACCACCTCTTAGTTTTGTAGTTACTTATTTGACTATTAAAAGGGAGAAAATCAGACAAAAGTTCTAATACTGAATTATCTTTTCATGCATTCTGTGAGCTTTGTTAGGGCTTTCAGAGGAAAATTATGTCCTGAGTTTTTCCCCAAATGACACCTGGAACACACTAATTCAATAAACCCATTGCAGTCTTTGAAATTTTTAGAGTAGTCTGGGCTTCAAATTTTTCATCGTGATAAAGACCTTCACATAGTAGTCCAACCAGTACATAAAACAGTGCTTAACAGACTGTGAACTTGACCTAGAAATGTAACTGCCATTTTGCCTCTCATGAAAATATTTGTTACTGCTTAACTGTTACTGTTATAAAATCTTATTTCATATTAATAGTTTTATCACTTTTTTCTGCAGTATTGCTTATAATTTTTCTTTTAGTAGAGAATTTAATAATCTAGAACAGAAATTAAATTACAAAATAAATTATTTGTTCTGTTGCTCTCTAACCTCTTAAAAGTGCACCTCTGTGGAACTGAATGCAGCACTTCTTTTGGAAAGAGATTAATGTCATTAATCTCCCTGGTATAGATTATAATCTGTGTTTGTTTGTATTATAATCTGTGTTTGCGGTTGCCCTAGAACTGTTCTTTTGCTCACATTTGCCTTTATATTTTGTTATGTAGATACATCTTACATGTTTTAGAAACATAACAGTCTTTTTGATAAGGGTTGAGTGGTTTGAGTTTTGAAGATAATTTGCATTACAGACTTAGTAGTGTGAGTGTCTGTCTGGACCTATGTAGGTGTAAATGCACCTGTTTTATGCACTGACAGAAACAGTGGGTTTCTGTCTTTCTTGAAATGAAGCTTTTGTTGGCATGTGAACTGCCCACAGTATTAAATCACACTTCCATTGTGTTAAGTTTGCTGCAGTAGGTACAGAATTAGAGGGGAAGTGTATTTTTCTCACTGAGACAAGCAGAATGGAAAGTGTGTCTCATTAGCAAGCACACGAGCAGCAGGACTGCAGTGAAGAGGTGGATGCCTGTGAGTGAGCAGGTGAGCCAGGCTTTTGTGTAAAGAAACCCAGACCCTGTCTCTTAACAAGCTGTTGTTGTCATAATCTCTCAAACTTTAAATATACAACTTCTGTTCCATAACCAGATGGTTATTACACTACACTTTTTTGGAAAAGACTGAAAATTAGCTTCTGGTGCAGGTTTTTCAGGTGTGCCCAAGGCGAGACTTTCTATAAAAAGCAGCAGGGAGCTGTTGAGAACAGGAAGGATTGTGCTGCAGGGACTAGTTCATCAGGGGCCAGCGTTGCTGGTAGACTGGGACACAAAGGCTCATTTATCTCTCCTTTGATAGAAGGAAGGCAGATGTAGTGCAAGTTTGTAATGAAGAAGGCAGGAGGGAAGAAATTGATGCCACAGATGTAAAGATAGGTATAATGGAGTGTCCTAACCCATACTGTACTGGGGACTCTTAGCAAGGGCAAAGAGGCACTTTGAGTCACTGACACAAAAGAGAACCTTACCCTGTATTCAGTTCTTGGTAACTGTGCCTTGTAAAGAGAGGGAAAAAATGGAGCCTAAAAATGCCAGAAAGACTTGAACAGGTTGATTGGAGAGGAAAAATGTAACTGAATTCCATTATCTTTCTTTTCTACAGGTCTCTCTGGATAGAGTTTCCAGGGAAAATGGAAACTTTTGATGTGGAAAATGAGTACATGCTGGGTAAGCAGGTGTCTTACTCCCTGCAACTTGAGTTAAATATTTTTAAGGTGTTGCATGAGAAAAAGAACACTACCCAACACTTAAAAAAATTATAATCGAATATAGAACTTGAGACCTCTTTAAGGGACCTCCTTTTAACAGCACTTTGAAAACAGAGGACATAGGAGATAAAAAAACTCAGTTGTATCTCACTAGTCACTTTGAAAAAACATTATTGCTTTTGACCTGAAACATCAAGTTCAGTAGAGCAGCTAAGATCTGCTTCAAAAATGGCAGTAGTAAACAACTACCACCCAAACATTATTGGTTTGTACTGTGGTATGGCTGGCTGCTGAAGTCAGTCAGCCATCAGCCCACTACACAAGCCTTTTTCTTCAGTAGAAAGTGAACCTAAGCATATGACATGCCCAAGCAAGCTCCTGGAATGGCTGTGGGAGGTTGACAACCCCAGAGCACACAGGGTCTGCTCTGGGAAGATGCAGCCTTGAGGACCATAGCTGTATTTATGTTTTTCTCCAGGAAATGCTTTGTTGGTACATCCAGTCACAGAGAAAGAGGCCAAGACAGTGACAGTTCTGTTTCCAGGGTCAGAGGAGGTAAGGATGTATATGAATTGCCCAACTATTCATCTCAAATAAGTATTTTATGCAGAAACCTTCCGGCTCCCCATCTAATAACTGCTGAGCACTAATGCTGTGGCAAGTCTTCGCTGGCCATGCTGTGCCACTCCGAGCCCTTCCTTTCATCTTGATGCCTTGCTTGCTTGGCTCACAGTTAATTTGCTTTCTTCCTTTTCCACGAGCTGCTGCACAAATTTCAAGTCACCTACAGTTTAAATCTCCCTTCAAAGCTTGCTCATCAATCACCATGAAACAGCTTCCCTACATTGTCAGTTACCTTTTTACATGTATTTCTCTTTGGGTTAAACTTCTTATTTTATGTAGAAAAAAAAGGGAACTTTGAAGAAAGGTCAAAAGGAAATCAGAGAGAAACTGTAGGGAGGGAAATTTTAACAAGTCAAGCCTCAGTAGCCTGGGACATGTATAGCAAACACTGACTCACACAGAGAGCAGTTCCTCTCTGAAATAAAGGTATCGGATGGCACAGTGGTTCACTCCTACAAAGAGCATTTGGCTACAGCAGCAGTGGAGGAAGGAAAATTATTTGGGGAAAATAGTTGCTAAGGAAAAGCCTAAGACTCCAGAGAGTAAGCAGCAAAAGGGAGTGTATGAGACCATGCAGAGCCTTGTGACTCCACTAACTGAGAACAGTTAGAATTCTTCTCAGTTTAAGGAGAAAAACAGACTAGGTTCTCCAGACAAGTTAAGGAAAATACTTTTATCAAGATCTCTGTGGCAATTGAGTGCTTGGCACATTAGCTTAAACAGCTTAAACCTGCTGCCAAGTGTGGTGCATGGGAGATTCAGATACAGCTCCCTTTTGTCACCTGTTATTAGCAGCTTTGTTGTTAATTTTCACTTCAATATAAATCTGCTTTTTCAAGAACTATATTTAAAAAAAAAAAAAGTGTTTCATTGTTTTGCACTTCCAGATGCTTTAAGACATACAAGACATTATGCAAACTGTAGAAAAGGTCAGATAATTTTTGTGCTTCAGAAATTAGAATTTATTCTTTCCATCCAGAAGATCATTTAATTTAAAAGTAAATGCTTTTTCTTGCCAATCAAATAGGTTGTTAGGAATACTGACAAGTTAAGGAGAGTAACTGTGTCTACAGAGGGAACAGATTTTGGCATATGTGTCACGCTCGTTCTTATTTCATTTTTTCTAGATTTGGTACGATTTCAGAAAATTTAAGCGAATGGAAGATGCGGGCACAGTGAAGATTCCAGTAACACTGGAGAATGTATGTTTTTTTTTAAAATGCTACTTTCATGGAAGAGAAAAAAAACCCAAGCTTTTGTTTTGTCAATATTCAGGATCAGAAAAGTTACAGTTCAATTTCTTTGTAGAAATGTAATCTAAAATAGCTTTTGTATAAAACTCCCATCTCCTCTGTTGTTAGATTAAACCCTACTGTGTCCTGGTGGTAAAATGAGATGATATAACAGTATTTTTCCAAGCAAAATTATTTTGCTTAAATACATGCAGAAGTTTAATACTATTACCATTGTTAGCTGAATGATTTTCTTTATATATTTGTGGTAAAAGTTCATTTCTAAGTTGAGCAAACTTCTGTTATCTCTGAACCTCATTAAAATTCCATTATCGGAGTGCGGGAATCTTTCTGCCCTGACTTTGTGTTTTTGCAGATTCCTGTATTCCAGCGAGGGGGCACTGTGATACCTCTGAAGACCTCAGCTGGAAAATCCACTGAATGGATGATAGATATTTCTTATGAACTCCACGTGGCCTTAGATGCAGAGGTATGCTGGGATAGTGTTCCCTTTTTACAAAGACGTCTTCTACTCCATCTGACCTTTGTAGGCCCTGTTTGATCAGAACAATGGCATCTACATTTGAGTGTCCAATGGCTCTTCTCCACTTGTGCTGTTTGAGGGGACACAGACTTCTCCCCCACTGTCCCCTCTAAGCATGACTATCTGAGCATAGCAGAGCCAGAATATTTTTCTGACTTTTTTCAGCCCTTGTCTAGTCCCTTGGAGGGAGGAGCAGAGAATGAGCAGGCCACAAACTTCTTTTGGACACAGAGAGGGAACTTCCTACAACTGTCTTTGCTAATAAAGAGGTGACATATGGCACCTGCATCAATTTACAAAACCAGGATGTCCGGCAGTCTCAGAGCTGGATTGCTTGAGCCTTCCAGGGATACAAACTGCTAAAGAAAAATAAATACACACCTTCAATATGAAGCATAACATATAGTGAGACAGTTTAATTATTCAACACTAGAAGCTGCTGTTAATTTGTGCTTTATCTGGTGTGTTTCACAGGCCTGTGCCATAGGTGAGCTCTATGTTGATGATGGGCATTCATTTCAATATCTCCACAAGAAGCAGTTCCTGTATCGGAAATTCACTTTCCACAAGAACATTCTCTCTTCCAGGTAACAGCAATCATGGACAAAAGCCACCAACACAAATGTCACTGTAAATGCCTGTTCTAGTTCATGAGGCCTTCTTACAAAGGTAGCAGTATTAGTCTCATCTATTGCTTAGTGAAGTCTGAGAGAGTGCACCATCTGTCATAAAACTGCAGAGGTAAACAGTGTTCTACAGAAGTCTGAAGGCAGTGACACATGAAATACTGAGCTGTCTTATATTGTTTCAGTCAAGTCAGACTCGAGATTCTGCAGATTGACACAAATATAAAGGAAGTCGTTAGAAAGAGTACAGCCTATCTGAGAGATAAAAAAGATAAATCGGGAGATTTGCAAGTATGCAACACCTGGAGTGTTTATATTTTCTAAGTTTTGTTTTCTAACATAATCTTTGCTGAGAGGGTGGTCAGTCACTGGAACATGTTCCCTAGGGAAGTGGTCAAGGCATCAAGCCTTTCCTAGTTCAAAGCACATCTGGATGATGATCTGAGCCACATGGTTAGGTTTAGGTAGTCCTGCAAGGAGCAGGGAGTTAGCTTGATTCTTATGTGTCCCTTCCAACCTGAGATATTCAGTGCTTCTGTCTGGGAACCAAAACCACATCTTTGCAGTCTCCCAAAGTAATCAACAAATTCACCATATATATTAGCATGAAGAAAAACACTTGAAGGGAGGCACAAGAGGATACCACCTGCAAAGGTTCAGTGACAAAACCTAAAACGCAAAGAGATGCCAAATATGTCACTATAACACTTTTACTCTTGAGGTACATTGCACAGAGGGCTGTGTAATGCATAAATGGTGATTCTGCAGGCATTTTTTAGTCCTTCAAGCTTCAAAAGTATGCAGGAGTTGGTCCTAAAGCTACAAAATTTAACACAGAGCAAAACTAGTTTAGCTTGTATAATGTGGTTAAAAGTATACTTCAAATCTCTTTATATGGAACATGAAATCTGAAAAGCTTAAAAATTCAGGATGGGAAAGAAAAATGTTGCTAAATTGCTAGCAAATCTGAAGTTGGAAAAAATAATTTTGAGATTAATAACATCCTGTTCATTAAAAAAGAGGTGCATTTTGATTTGATTTGAGGTTTTTTAGAGCTTTTTAATAAAAATTGAATTAGTTACAAAATTAAACATAATTTTGTCTCAAATTGAAATATTTTACGTGAAAAAAATGTTAAAATTAGCTTTACATTTATATTTAGGAGTTTTAACTACTGTTTTCTGCAAATCCAGAACTTTTCTGGTTCCAAAAGCCATGCTTTTTGCCTTAAAATAGTTTCTCAAACTGTTTTTCTTCTGACTGTGAAATCTGATATGCAGTGAAAAAATCAGCTGACAGTGGGAGAAAGCTTTACTTGTTTTTAAGAGAAAGATAAATAGAGGAAAGGAAACCAGTATAGGGAGCTTTCAGGATGAGACTGAAGTAATAATATTTGCGTGATACCGATTTATACTGAGGGAAAGAAATTGATGTATATGAAGTTATTTTCTTTTTTCAGCTGTGTAGATGAAAGCGGACAATACCACACTACATGTGTAGTTGAACGGGTGATAATTCTGGGATTTGGAAAGCAACCCACTTTTGTGACAGCCAGTGCCAAGGGTAATGAATTGACTTTTCTTTTACTGCAATTTTTTCAAATTCTGTTGCTCTGCTGCCATTCACTAGAGGTGTCAAACTGACAAGTCTGCAGAAGAAGTGTTACAGCTTAGGAAGCCTCTTTGTTTAGCTTTCTTTGTTACTTTTTTATATCAAGGATGGAATTTAGTGAAAGGAATGAGCAGCTGTTCACCACTAATACTGCATGCAGAACTGAAGAACACTGACTTTGAAAGATGATAAATACATCAGTAAATGTGGTTTGGAATGAACACATTCAGACAACATGAGCAGAGATGGCACTTCAAATTAAAGCCCATTTGCTCAGGTCTGTTAACCTGCCTAGTCTAGAACAGGAAACTTGCAGACAAACCCAGATTTACTCTTTGTTTCCATGCTCATCCAAAAGTTCTGGAGTTCCTGACTATATGTGATATGATCTCTAGAAGTTGTGAGGTATCCCATAGGGATAGGCTGTAGCAGCTACAGAAAGGGCTTACAATTTCTGGTTGCTTTTCAAGCATGTCCCTTACTTTGAGAGTTATGGGTAAATGTAATTTCTGCCTCCACCTGTCAAGGGTGCCTGGAGGAACACCTGTGCAAAAACCAGGGTGATTTTTTTTCAGAAAAATTCTTAAGTAGTTCCATAGTTTGATGTACCATAGTTTCAAAGATCAGAAAAAAAGAAATATTTACTTTCTTATTCCACTGCATTCTTATATGTGTGCTGGGAAGATTTGACTTCTATATGATTTTTAATCAATCCTTTCTCCATCAGTGGCAGGGACAGTCAGAACTAAAAACTGTAGAGTCACATGTAGCTGTGTTTCAGAAGAATTCTTCTTAAATTAAATAGAAAACTCTCTTGTCCTGTTCAGATGGAAAAAAAAAAGAAGTGATTTTCACATATGATACGAAGACCTTTGCACTGACACTGGAAAACTTAGCCCTGGGTGTTGATGCTGACTGGGAGATCTGTATCAGCTGAAAGAAGATGCAACTTCTTCAGAGAAACTGTCCGTTGAGAGGCTGAGGAGAAATAAACTGGGAGGACTTCAGATGTTCACTTGAATCCAATTAAATCAACAAACATATTTTCCACCAATACATCCAAACTAACATTTCTTTTAAAGCACCAATTTGGACTTGGATAAATTTTCTGTTCAGCAAAAGTAATAGCACTAGGATTGTATCTTTGGGGAAATAAGCTAAATACTATTTGCATTAGGCTGGCTTCAGTTAGGCATTAAGCTTCAGTTCTGCCTTCACTTGCAATAAAAAATTATGAGTTGGTGGGGTGAGATTATGGCTTGTTGGCACAGGCCTTAATGTAAGTATTTGAAAACCACACTGTTCAGAGGCTGTTGCACTTTTGGAGATCTGGGCCAGTTCAACAAGCAGCATCAGCAGGTATGGCAGACACAGGTTATCACCAGAGTTCTGCCTGCCAGCTGCCTTCTGAAAATAAACACAGAAGGAGCCACCCAGTGTGACCACAGACACTTCTGCTTTCCAGTCCTTATGGCAACGCAAAATTAGCTGGTCTGCACGCGAAAGTAAACAGCAGGCTGGCCAAAGAGCTCAGGCACTGGAGGGGAGGGTTGGGTAGCTTGTGCCATTCGTTTGTGCAATAAGAGAAGACAGTAATGTGGTGGTGCAGAAGGCTCCCTAACAGCCAGCTTTGAAACTTGGATTTCAAAAAGGCACAGGTACTACTTAAAAAAAAAGTTTTCTGTTAGGAAAGAATTGGCATTGGTGATTGAATGTCATTGATTCAAGGCAGCCCAGTGAAGGAGCTATGCTTTCCCAGATCTTCCAAGTCCTGCCTAGTTTTGGCTTCCTTTAGAAAAGTTTTAGTCATGTTACTTTTTAGTATCTGGCTGAGATTTGAGCTAGGCATTTATGAAGCAGAATTTCCTTTTAATGGGATTAATTCTGTGTGCAGGCATCCCACTTTCTCTTACAACTCAGCCTAATGTTCCCTTGCCTTCTTTTCCCACTATCTCTGCAAACAGAACTGGTATGTTTTGATGCTTGCTTTGCTTGCAAACAGAGACATCCTGAGTCTCACATCCATTACATCCTGCCTGTTCCCTCAGGCTTTTCCATCTTAGGCATCTCTTTTCACAGGCTGCCATTGCTCCACAGAGTTTGTTTACCTTTCTATTTGCTAAACTTGTCAGCTATATTATTTTCAAACCAGTTCTGCTTTGAGTCAAATCTGAACATGCCATCAGTTGGGTTTCTGGTTTTTCTGGAATTCTAGTTAATTTAATTCCTTTTAGTAAGATAAGGAAGTATTTTCTAAAGACATCAGTAAATTAACTCATAGGAAACAGAGAAGGATGGTCACCATTTTTGCCAGCTAAAGGTAACATAACGTTACTAATCCCCCCAGTCATTCCCACCTGCTGCTGTTTGTCCTGCAGGGCAGATTTCTGGGAACAGCAAGCAGGAGGGCAAACTATGAGTGCTCTTGACTACTCAAGTGTAGTTTGTTCCCCACCAGACGCTTAGCTTCCTTCTGTTATATTCTGCAGAGCTATTTGTCAGCACCTTCCAGGAGACAGTGTGAGCCTCCACTCCAGGAACTGGCAGTATGAATACTGTTGTGCTTAATGCAAATGTGTTAATCCGGGTAGAACAGCAGCAAACAGATCTTTTGCATCTGTGAAAAGAGAGACAGACCCTATTTTTCTATCAACTTCTAAGCTTTGATTGATGATTTCTTACTGTGTTTAAGTATAGCAGTGCTTCTGACAGGATATAGTTACTGTCTTGGGTAATTTAATAAAATATTTTAACTGCTATTTCTCAAATTGGAAAGTGAAATAAAGTAACAATGAAGCAAGTTACATGCCTTTTTCCTTCCAACCTTCTTTCTACTGCTAAGAATCACTAGTGAGTATTCTTCCAAGAGTACCTGGTGAATGTGAATGACTTGCCTTTATTCTCTGGCACTCAGTAAGATATCTGCACCATAGTAAGTACTCATGGGTCAGATTTTCAGTGGTATGAAGTTCCTAACATCTCTGGATTTCAGTAGAAGTTAGTTGCTGAAAATCTTAAGAGTTGGGTCTTTAGATCTGATAAATTTCAAAGAATATGATTTACATTACTGTTTGTAGTAACTCACATATTTTTTCACATATTTATTCCATAAATGAAGAAATAAATTTTTAGTATATCTTTATAAAAAAAATAGTTCTATTAGTGAAAACAACTGGAGAGAAAACTCCATACAAATTAAATAGAAATATTAACATTTTAGATTAATTCACAAATTCATTGTTACTGTTGAACAGGTCAGCTATTTGAGTACTGCTGCTTGTGGTAAATTCCATCACATACAGGATTTAATTCCTGAGTATTTGTTTTGCTGTCAGTATTAGACAGAACATCCATTGTCCTCTATGGAAAATTGTGTTTATTTAGAGACACCATTTGTCTTTTACTAGCAGCTCTTGTGAAAAAGACCAAAATCCTACATAACAAACTCATCTTTCCAGTATGAAATAAGAAAAGGAGAAATTGTATTTTAAACAGATGTAACTCCTGAACATGCCTAAAGAGCAGCATTGGTGTAGAAGTGAGAAGTGCATGTCCACCTGCCATTCCATATGCAGGCACTGGCTGATCTGTTAGCTCTAGCAGTAGCAGCAGGTCATACCCTGGCACTTGCTGACAATCCCAATTAAAAAAAAACCAACAAAACACTGCTAATCGTTCACATGATCCTCCCCAGCAGCCCACAAAGAGTTTCTCAAATGTCATACCCCTACAATTCTTCCAGAAACAGAGCTCTGTATATAAGAGGTGCACTGGGCAAGAAGGGAGAATAGGAAAGAAAAAACACATACACAGGCTGCAAAATGAGCACTTTGCTGAACTGTGCAGTGAAAGGCCCTTGTGTCTCAATATTTGCCTATCTTGGAAAGAGTGACACATGGCTCTGCCAAGCTGTCCTGCAATGTAATGTCAAGTATGAGACCTGCAATCCTAGCATCTAAATGTAAGGAGGAAGTCATCCATTCTGCATCTGAAGAACCTACCCTAAAGCAGTTGCATTCCTATTTTCACAAATGCTTGAATCTCTCTTTTTCAATTACCCTGTTGGTGCAAGAAGGCTTCTATTCATGATAAAAAGAAAAGGATTTAGGCCACCTAAATGGCCCTAAAAGACTGATGATTAATATTCCTAGAGGTTAGTCAAGCTTGTAACTTTATATTACCGCCTTTAAAAGTTTCTCCAGGGGAGTTTTCTTTAATGAGCTATAGAGTTTGTCCACTATACTGTTGACTTTAAATGTGTAAACTGAGCAAATGGCTGAGGAAAAAAACCCATCAGTGCTTTGGAAAATGCCATAGCCATAGGCCAGAAGGTCAGCAATGTTTATGTGAGCCAGAAATTAGTATCATTAGGCAAAAATAAAACTGATGTCAACCTGTGATTGAAGACTTCCCAATAAGGAAAAATCAAGGTATTATGGTGCTTTTCTTGACATATAAATATTGTCACCTTTTAAGGAACTGGGTTACAGAGAAAAGCAATATGCGTTTAGATTTTTGCTCACAGAGGCTGTGAATTTGTCCCTTATCCCACTGTTGTATGAAAAATACATGTGTAGAGTCAGATGTTTCCTTTAACTTTGGTATATCCTAACACATAGAGAATAGCCCAGTTTCCACACTAGGCTCTGTAAACGTTTCAAAGTTTACACAAAAAGTTGCTTGAAGTTAGCTATTATAAGGTGAATCTTAGTGTTGCCAAGCTGCTCTCCAGAGGAACCAAACAAAGCTGGCAAGTGACCTGACCTCAGTAGCATCAAATAGCTCCTTTTTCACCATTAGAAGTGTCTGCTGATCATCTTCTCTAGTAGCAAAAAATTGTCTCTATCTTTTCTGCCACAAAGGGTAGAAACAAGTCAAGTACAACAGTTCTTTCAGTAGTGTCAGGACCATTGCCTGGCAGTACTTTGTACATAATGTTCCTAACTCAGCAGGAGTTTAGCTTCCAGTTTCACTCTTCCCTCTACTTAAGGAAAAGATGAACTGCTTGCACCAGGAGTCAGCCCACACACAGAGCCCGTCCCAGGAACATGCCTGGCCTCTGCACAAGCTGCACAGAAGACTGACACCATCTCACTAATGCCCCCCCTCTCATTTTCCCTCTCTCTTTGCCTGTAGTTATTTTTAGATTTCACGGTTAAAGCTTGTCCCTTCTGGACACTTACAGGACAGCACACACACATGCTGTAGATACAACTCAGATACGGGAGTGAGCCAACTGATCATCTTGTCCCACGTCAAGCAACAAATTCCAATTTCTGATGACAAAATACTGTCCTTTAGGAGGATACAAAACCACATGGAATTTTCTGGCTTGCAAATTTGACTAGAAGGCTTTCAACAGACAGAAAAGACAGTTTGCAAGCAACTTCCTCTTTTCTGAAATTTCCTTCCAGTTTGCAAGATCCTGCTGTCTTTCAGCATTTGCTGTCAGCCTGACTCCCATGCCGACCGCCATAAATGCAGTGGTGGCTCAGCAAACGGCTGCTGGGTCAGTCCCCAGCACCACTGCTGGCACTACGGAGGGGGCAGGAGGGGGCACAGGGGGTATTTATTCTGCCATTATAAGTCGCAATCAGCCCATTATCCACGTAAAGGAGAAGACATATGAAGAGCTTCACAAGAAGTGCCTGGAGAAAAACATTCTCTATGAAGATCCTGATTTCCCCCCAAATGAGTCGTCCCTTTTCTACAGCCAGAAAAGCCCTGTCAAGTTTGAATGGAAAAGACCACGTGTAAGTAACATGTTTGCTGATTGCCTTTTTCTGTAAATTGAAGTATACACCCTGAGCTTACTTTTTTGCACAAATTGTGTGCTGGAGAGGCAGGTGGAATAAACTGGAAAGATATTTCCTTAGAGCTCTCCTGGGCTCTAGGGATAACCAGCTAGGGCTGTGAAAGCTTAGGCAATGTGTATATAATGACTAAAATACAATAAAACAGCAGCAACAAAGGAGATGAAATGAAATGTTTAGAAAGAGATATGGGGAATTTCATTTTCTTCTTGCATGGTTTGCCTGGGATTTTCTTGTCTGAAAGTACCAAAGAAAAACTCTCCTCCTTCTGCACCAGTTACTGGGTTTGCTGAGGCTTAATTTTTTTAACACTACTTTGTTTCACTTAAACCTCTATTTTGGTATTCCGCCATTTTTCTCATGTGTGAAACTAAAAGGACAGGTTATGTTCTCAAATAGGCTCTTAGTCAATTGTTTCCTGCATTGCTTGTCCCACTCACCATTAATGTGGGTATTCTAAGCACTATGAAGACCCACTCTTGGCTACTAATCCCATTCATTTTCCTATTTTGTGGGTATTCCCCAGCCAGCCCTCCTATTCTTTTTCATCTTTTTTTTTTCCCTATCTCTCTCACTGGCAGAGGACTAACACCTCAGTTCCTAGTTGATTCTCCCTCCTACTTCAGGAGGAGTTACACATTTTCCCTGTCACATCTGCTGGGCAGCTGCTCCCCTGCAGCAAGGCAGCCCCTGGGACAGTGCCTTGACCCTTGCCATCCCCTGTCTGATAGTGGGGGTCTTGTTCTCAGGAGCCTCCACAGCTCCATCTCTTTGGCAGGTTTTGGCCACCTCTTTTATATTTGCCATACTTCCCCTGTGCCCAAATCTGTGCTTCAGTGGCAAAGTCAGTGGTGATAGATAAAACTGACCACAGGAGTGTAACTGAATAGCAAAAGACCACGAGGTCTTGTGGGTGGCTCTTACAGACATGGAGGAAGGCCATGTGCTTCTGTCACAACAACTTGAGCAATGTGGAGGGATCGAAACAACTCCCCCATCTGCTGTGCCCTGTGCACTTGTGCCCTGTCACTCCTTCATCATCACCACAGCTGCATCAGCCTCTAGAAATGTATGTGAATGACTTAAATGCAGCCCCAAGACAGTCATGTAAAGGGATGGGATTTCCCTTTCTTCTCTTTCCCTGCAGAGGAAAGAAGTACAGCAGTACAGTGGATGAGTGCCAGCAACCTGCAGCAGACAGACTGCAAGTGTCATATTAGAAAGCATCAAAACAAAAGAAATGTACAATGTAACCTCAGACTTCTTGTATATAACTGTGCAGGCACAGATCAAACCTTTGTTACTGGAAAGGTTCAGACCACGTCTTAGTTCCAAAGACATTTCTTTAAGTCACTCATGAAAATGTAACTTTGGACTTACTATTCATGTAGTAGCCACAGGCTGGAGACCATGCAAGACTTAAAATACAATATACACTTCAAACCCAAAGCTGTTTTTTTTTTTTTTTTTTAACACAAACAGGAGTAATACTGGGCTAAAGAGTATTTTACTAAGAGGTTAAAGCAATCATTGGAGTACCACATATACTCCATTGCACAGGCTGTGTTTTGTGATAGTCTGTAAAGATATGGACAATTTATGTTCCTGTTAAATTGCAATAGTTTTCCCACCCCCCCCTCCCCCAAAGAAAGAAAATACTTTCGCTTATAAAATTTACTGTTATAAAGTGGTAATTTTAATCACTTTGAAATTCAGGTCAATAGTTGAATGAAACATGATAATGTAGTCTAAAAGAAAAAAAAAATACCTCACAGTTCAGAATTCCTGAGAGAATGTCCTAATGTGACCAGTCTAGATCATTTCCCTGTGCCATTTTATGTGCCACATACCTCCAGACACAGCAAATAAACAAGTGATCAGTGTGCTCTATGATCCCACTTAAAACAGAGGGCTGGGAAATACACAACATATTCCTGACTCTCTGTCTTCCTGAGTCACCTTAGTCACGTCACCTTATCAATTTGTATCAAAGCCCCTCTACCCAGAGGCCAGGTCCTCCTCTGCCACCTCCCAAAATGCTTGTCCTCTGCGGCAGCGAGGGCAGCAAATGCATGAGGGCTGGCCTTGTCCCTTACCCAGGAAGGACAGGTGCTGTGCAGGGCAGCTGGCAGCCCTAGCATGGGGGCAGAAAAAAGGTATTTGTAATTCTACCCAGTTACTGACTGCCATGCCACGACATGAATGCACAGAGATCTCCTAATACTCAATTCAGACAAAAGCCAAGTGAGAGCCCTGGAAGTTCCCCTGCGAAAAGTCTGCAGGATCCATCCCTCCAGTGTTTCTGTTCAGAGTATGCAGACCATGGTTTAGATACATAGAGGGAAAATTAAATCCCCCTCAGTTAACGCAAAATATTAAATTATTCGCTCACCCACAGCACGTAAGAGAAGCCCAAAGAGCTGCTTACATCTACAACAGGTCACATGCAGCTCACTGACTGGCTGTGCCTCTTAAAACTATGCTGCCAGTGGGAATTTCTCACAGCTGAGAGCGAGGATGAGGCTACTGATCTTTGAGAGCTGAGAAAAAGTCTGTGTTATAATATAACACAGAATATTGAGAGGTCCTGCTGCAGTCCTGTATGGGTCTAATGACACTGGGGCATTGATAGGAAGGCTCTACTGTGACACTGTGCTTTCAAATGCACTATTGTCATTCTCCTCACTCACAGCCAAGTCACAGCATAACCACCACATTCAATGACTTCCCTATGGTGATCCTCTCCATAGCCAGAAAATCACCAGGAGGAGCTTTTTTTCATAATGAATACAAATAAAATCAAGTCAACAAACTACTGGATTTTGCTTGGAATGAAAATTAATCAGTCAGATCATCTACTGCACACATGTGAAGCTGTTTGAATTTAGTCATCACAAAATGTGTGCCTGTGCAGGCCATACTACAAAGCAAAGATGGAAGTTAGTGCCACCAAGGCAGAACTTTCAGAAGATAATCCAACTCAGAAGCTCTAAAAGCAGCTTGGTGTCTGACATTGAGCTGTGCCTCGAAGTGCACAGCACAGACATTTAAAAGCATGGTCTAGACCACAAGAGACCAAGAGATAATGAGGCTACAAATTGTCTTAGGCTGAAAAAGATCCTTTCTCTGTTTGATAGGATCAGTTTAGGGAATTTACTTAGAATGTCATAGTTTATTAATGGCAGTTTTTAAAGGAATTAATGCCTTTTGCTGCAGCAGTATAAGCTGGCTGGCAGATTTCTTCCTGATACAGAAGAAAAGCCAATGAAAATGTAACAAAGGTCAAATGCCATTTTTAGTTGCATGCTGCCTCTGCGTTTTCCAGGGCTCCCTTCCAACTGACTCGTAAGTAATGTCTTCCCAGAATGCAGCATGCACCACTACTAGGTTTTTCCTGGGATTCTTTGTTTTCTTTGCTGTAACTGACTCTTTGTAATGAAATTACAGTCTGAACTGGATCAACCCAGTGCAACACATAGCTCCTTTGGGTAGTACCAAGGCAGTCTGAGGCACTCAGATCAGAGGAGGCTCTTTTAAAAGATGAATCATTGCCTCAGTGAAGTGCAGCCTGTTGGGATTCTCTGTGATAACTTGACCTAAGAGATGAAGAGCAATCTCTTGCTCAGCCAGGAAGACTGGAAGGACAGACCTGCCACCTGCATCTTGGACACCTGGTCATCTCTCTCTGCTGACTGAGTACTTCAGCCTTGGTAGACCTTGATACCTTTCTCTGTAACTTCAGCTGTACTCAGCAAACTAGTGTAGCTGGAGATGAACTAAGGAAATACAAATTAAAATCATATCCACAGTGTGCTATACACACCTGTTCTGCATAAAGAAATGCAAGAAAAGCATTTCTGTCACAGCTAAACCAGGCCATATGACAATTGCATGATTCTTTCCTTTGCATTCCTTTACCAAGCATCCTACAAAACAAATGACCCCAAGATGCAATAAATGCCTCTGAGTAACACATTGCTGTACATTTAATATTTGGAAACAACTAGGTGGCACCTGACTACTTTCAACTAAAACACAGCATGCTGGATTTCAAAGCTAGTTACAATAAGAGCAAGATAGAGTCAAAATACAATAATAGAGTTGGAAAAAACACAAACCAAAAACCTGGCATGTCAGACTAGTTTTCAGCAGAGCACCACAGCAATGAAAGGAAGAATATTTTCAAAAAGACAAGTGGGTGGAGAAAAGCATGAAGGCATCTCAAACATCTGTTTTGACAGAACTGGACCCCAACAGCTGACCAAGGCCCAAAATAACAGGACAATCCCACCATTCCTTTCCTCAAGGAAAGTAAAGTGCCTGCAGGGGTTGGTGGTAGAGAAGGTGGCAGAAGTTGATCTCTCTGGCTATATGACTAATCCAAATACTTACATCAAGGCAACTCTTCTGATAACTGTGAAGGAGAAAAGAAGCGGGTTTGAGCCAAGCAAAACTACTAGACCATGGGTCTGGGAAAGTCCAGGGCCACCCTGATGATATTAATAGGAAGCTTCAGACTATAGAGGTAGCATCAGCTGCCTGTATATGCTGCCACACAAGCAATTTTCAATTGTTTGTTCTGTCTCCTTCCTACTCTTGTCCTAAGATTTTTCAATAGATTGGGCTCTTGGACTATACTTTGTCTTCCTCCCAATTTGCAGCTGCTCAGGACGGTGTTCCTCAGGTTGCAATATCTTTCTTTCCTTACCCTCATAAGAGATGTGTCCAGAAGTTGTGTCTTCTTATTCTTCTCCATACCAAGTATTTGAGTATGACAAATGGGATAAAGCAGGGATATTTTTCACTCTGTAGGACAGGTTATAGCCACTACTTTCCTTGGTTTTCCTCTGTCTGGTTTTCCACAGTCTTTGTTCATGATACAGGGCTATGTAAGAAAAGGGCTATGTAAGCCTGCAATTGTCCCACCTCATTTGCTGCATTTTGCCTTCCCTCCCTGCAGAAATGTCTTTTTACACATGTATAGCATGTTGTACCCACTCTGTTGAAGTATAAATACAGACAAACCCAATACATTGTGCAATGCGCAGAATGAAAGGAGACCTTCCTGTCCTTGGAGACAGATTATATCTATACACATTTTTGAATGCAGCATTGTCAATTAAATACTACAACATGAGGAAAAGAACAAAATCTCTTAACCAGCAACTGATTATTTCTTGTAACTAAACATCTGATCCTCTAATTTTAAGAAGGAGTAATGCTGGGGTTCATTCCCAATGAAATGCATTCTTCAACCCTTTCAATGCCCCAACATGCCAGTTACTACAAATTGGACATAAGATCATTTTAAAATAATTTAGTCTGGTCACCTGATAGTTTTTTCATCTACTTTCTCTCCTGCCTCCTCCAATGTTTTGTTTTTTCATAACTGTGCAGAAAAAATATTTTCCCCAATTCTTCTCCTTTCAGTGTGTTTTCACATTTCAGTACAGAGGGAGCACCCCAGGCTCAATATTAGACCCTGTAGGTGCATGGGGAAAACTCTGACTGGAGTCTGGAACATCCAGATTCCAAAACATTTTCACAGTGAAACTCTGCAGATGAAAACTGTGAGAGAGGTTTTGATACCACAAGCTATCCTATAGGAAAATGTTCTAAAACTGACTTTACTTCTGTGCTAAACAGGCATCATTATGGACACTTCCTGCTCATCCCTCTGTTTCTGTTTTGCAGGAAATCTGTGAGAATCCACGGTTTATTATTGGTGGAGCCAACAGAACAGATATCTGCCAAGGAGAATTAGGTATGAAAATCTTACTTCAACTCTGCACTTTTTAAAGTCTACATCATGGTTTAGCTCTCCATTAATTTTCTTTAATTTCTAAGGTGATATCTGAAATCCTCTGTCTCAGTGATTCCTTTGCTCTGTAGCAAATTGTTGACATCTGCTTAGTAGCAATCTAGGCAAGAACTTTTAGTGAAAGATTCACATGCCACAGGGAATTCTTAATGCAGGTAACAGTGTTTATCAGATTTTAGGCTTTTTCCAAAGTACATGGAATATCATCTATTTAGCCTGTGTGTACCCAGTCATGAACAATGCCCATGAGCATTTCTAGAGCACAAACAGATAAAGTGCTAAAGTACTGCAGAACACAGACAATCATGCTCCACTGAGAATTAACATGTCACTTTGCAAGATCTCAGGTTTTCCCTTTATAAGTGCTCTCTCCCTTCATTTTGTCTGCTGCTTCTGCTCATTTACAGGTAACTGCTGGTTTCTGGCTGCCATTGCTTGCCTGACGCTGAATAAAAAACTACTCTGTAGAGTCATTCCTCATGACCAGTCCTTTATACAAAACTATGCTGGAATCTTTCACTTCCAGGTGAGTCGCTCCGTCTAGTGGTGAGCATATGCATTTACCCAAAGCTCAGCTCTTTGCATGCTCTTCTCTCTTTCCCCACCCTTTGGAATCATGAGTGACAGATGGGAGGAAAAGGGATTGAATTGCCTCACCCCAACCTGTTCCATCAGGGCAGTCACAGCAGGGCCAGCCAATAAAAGCAATTAGGGAGCATTAACCCAGCAAGGAAGCATTTGCAGATTGCAGTGTCCTGGGTGTAAGGAGTAGCAACAGGTGCCTGCTCCTGCCTCACTGCTCAGATGCAGCACTGCAGCCAGCACGGACACACGGGCACTTGGCAAGAGCAGCTGCTTTTAGGCACAAAAATAGCTGGTCAAAACAAGTTCTCGAAGAACTTCTTATTTGGAAAAGATTGACTGCTTTCCACATTTCCTTTGGTTCTCTTAAGGAACTTTTTACCCAGAGGAATTCAATACAGCTGCCTCCTTCACAGTAGCCATCAGTTTTGGCCACATTATGAAGTGTATTTCCATATTTCTCCTCTCTCAGCCTGACTTTTCAGCCAGGCTTCCTCTCTCTGCACCAAGTCAATCCAGTTGTTGTTGTTGTTTTCTGTTTGCCTTTGACCAGTTCTGGCGCTATGGAGACTGGGTGGATGTCGTCATCGATGACTGCTTACCCACCTACAACAACCAGCTGGTCTTTACCAAGTCCTCCCAGCGCAACGAGTTCTGGAGCGCCCTCCTGGAAAAGGCCTATGCCAAGTAAAGCGAACCGCGGGGCTGTGCCGGGCTCCCCAGCGCCGCTCCCTCTGCTGGGGCGGTGCTGACACCACTGCATACAGCGTTTAGAAGCACAGAGAATATACCTGAATACACCAATGCCTTTTCCCGTGCCTTGGAGTTGGGGATGGGTTAAAGTGTATTTTCTAAGAAGTTTTGCTACTCATTCAGAAATCTACATTTGATTTTAGAAGTTTAAAGTTGTGAGTTACCAGGCAGATGGGTTGTGGGGTTTTTGTATGTGTGTTTACAGAGCTGTAGTTATACACACAAGTTGGATATAAATACATAGGTAGGTATCTATACCTGTGTAAAAGATCTCTTTTTATCTCTTTTCAAGACTCCATGGGTCATATGAAGCTTTGAAGGGAGGCAACACCACTGAAGCCATGGAGGATTTCACTGGAGGAGTCACAGAGTTCTACGAGATAAAGGATGCCCCCAAAGATATCTATAAAATCATGAAACATGCCATTGACAGAGGATCCCTCATGGCCAGTTCCATTGATGTGAGTCCATATGAACTTTGCAGATAAGAGGAGACGGACCTCTCCATTCGTAACCAAATATATACCACCTTTGGAACTGCTTGGTTTAGGCCACATAGAAAACATCCATTTCTAGGAGATGGAGTAATCCCTCCTAGAGACCAGCCATTAGCAAACAGTGAGTACCAAAAGTGAAATAAACAGAAGTAGAACATGGAGGTGGAAAGAACAGGTACAATCAGCAAAATCAGTACCCCTTCTCCCTCAAGACCCTAGGCCAATGAAATAGGTTAGTATGAGGATGCTGCAACTCTGTTAAGACACAAATCTTCATGTCAAAGATCTTAAGTGTGCAGATTAACATTTTATTGTCCACACGGCTTCAGACTGTCTTCACTTATTGTGGTGAAAAAAAATTAGAAAAAAGAAATTTAAAAGTTAAAAAATTAATACTTTATGGGGTACCATATTTCAGTAAAGGTGGGAGAACAGTGCTATTGACCACTGTAGATAAGTATGGACATAATGAGGGAAAAGAGAAGTAATCTGGGCTATCTTTTACCATTCATCTTCCTCCATGATACTTTTCTCCCATTCTCTGTGCCAGGATGACCTAGGATTTTCCTATGGATCAGCTCCTCGGAGCACCATTGGGGAACTGATTGCTCGCATGGTGAAGAATCAAGAAAATGCACAGATGACTCAGTCCACTCTAGACTACCAGGGCATCGAGGAGAGGCCAGCCTGGGTATGTCTTACTTAATCTGAGTTGACTTCAGAATGCTCTTATCTACAAACTGTTAGAAAAACATATCACCTATGTTTTTAAATCCTTCTTGGGTTTCGCAGAATAACACTAATGAAATGTTCTTATGGATGCTGTTTGATGTGCGTGTTGAAAGACTTCAGTGCTTTCCAGCACAGTGACTGATACTAGGGGGCTTCACTGATACTGAGGCGTTAAAGGGCTGTTGGCTTGTGACACACACTTATAATTTGCAGAACAAGAAATTTATTAGTGGATTCTATCAAGTCTCTTGCTTGAATAGGGTGGAGAGAATGAAAAAGCTAAAATACTAGAATAGAACAAGATCCTTGAGTGTGCATGGAATGTCAAAGAAAGAAAAAGCAAGCTCTGCATAGCTCTTGCTCGAGGCAAAAAAGCTCTTAGTGAACTTATTTTGTGACAGAGTCCTCTACCCATTAATAGAGGAGAGCCTGCTCTAGTGACACTTTTTTTTTTCTAAATTACTGCAAACAAAGTCCTCATTAAAAATGCCCAACAAGGAAAAGAAAAAGTATTTGGAGTTTTATATGTGTGATGAAATACAAAGTAACTCCAGCATATCCATGTAAGTGTCTAGCAAAATAGAGGGATGTTAAAAACCTCTAAGAAAAAAATCCCATATTGGACAACTTAGAAGCTTTCAAATCTGTAGAGGGACACTTTGCTGCCTTCTCTGTGTCAGGCAGCTGTCATACCATGCCCTTTAAGGAGCTGCATTTCCATGACAATGAAATTACATCTCTTGTTTTACAGGGCTGTAGGGAAGGGTGGAGAAAAACAAAACAAAACCAAAGAAAAATCCTCCAAAATTACATCACTCAAAACTTTTGGTTGTGCAAACTTTCTTCTGCATTTGCAGCTGAAATAGCTGATTTTTTTCTCTTCTGGAATCCATATTTAGTTCTTCCTAAAAGACTGAAATGGTGTCATTCTTTGGGAAAGACCGGTATGACTATCTTGTTTTGCAAGCATGGCTGCCCAAACCTCCCATGTCTGGGGGGAAGAATTTCCTCCTCAGTGCCTGTCTACTAAAAGAAGATTGCAAAACTCTTTCTACGCTTGTTGCCCCAGCAGCTGTTGTGCTGCTGGTTATTGCATATTCCTGAACCATCATCAGGAAAAAAAAAATCAGGGCTCTCAGTGGAAAGAGGCAGATGAAACACTTCCAAAACCTGGACTTTGAGAAGTTGTCCGGGTCAGCAGAAGTTAATGTCCTTAAATAGAAAGAAAAGGGTTCTGACAAGAGATGATGGCAACAACTAGAGAAGAAATGAAGAAAAAAGGAAATAGGTGTGAGGTTATAGTATGAAAACAGAATTAAGAGAAAAGAAACCAAATAGCTGCTGAAGTGAAATAATGGAAAACAAGTGCAACATCCAGGAAATATTTGGATGAGATCCTCCCTGTGCAAGCTGAGAACATTTCTGTGTGACCTCACTAATTCTTCCCCAGGATCCAGCTCTGCCTTTTTCATGCCGTTAGATGTGTCAAGAAGGGGTGGCAGAGTTACTGACAGGACTTTGCAGGCATCTCTCAGCAACAGACATAAAGAAGGAGGAGAAGTTTTGCTCCACATGCACATGGCAGGGTCTACTCCTCTCACCAATACTGGAGATCTCTCGTACAAGCAGAGCAGGCTGTGTGCATCTGCCATCCTGCTCCCAATTCCAGATCTCACAGATACACAAGCAAAAATCCATCAGACACACTAAAAGCTGATGACTAAGACAGCAAATATATTTACACCTGAGCAACACAGCTATGCCCTTCCTGAAAGTTAGATGCAATAAGATAGTGTCAGTTAGCAGGCCCAGTGTATTAAATAGGGTGTTTAAATGTCATTGTGATAAGATAGCAGCCATGTGGACAGAGGAGAGTATTCTAGGTGTTGATTTGCTCTGATTTTTAAGCAGTTCATGTGTAGTAACCTTACAGAGCCATACAAGAACATACCATCCTAGAAAAGGCTGAACAGTCCTTCTAATACAAAAAACTAATTATTTGATTAAGAATGCTCTATCCTGCCATGTTCCAAGTGCAAAAAGCAATAGTCTAAACAAAAGAGAAAAAGACACCAGAAAACGTCCTTTCCAATTGATATTATCAACTTTTTCCATTTTTAGTTCATACTTCACTCCTTTCTAACTATCAACATGAATTCTGTGGGCGCTTAGCTTGACTGCTTTGACAAACACAAAGAGGAGAACAAGGCAAAAAATCTAGTCAGCTGAACGGTGTCACCCTCCCTGTGAAAGCCCTGGGTGGCAGCACCTGCCCGTGAGCAGGCAGCTGAGCTTTTTGTGAGTCCCACGGGTGTTTCTCTCTGTCCGACAGACCATAATGCCGATGCAGTACGAGACACGGATGTCCTGCGGGCTCGTCAAAGGGCACGCCTACTCCGTGACGGCTGTGGAAGAGGTACGTGCCCCGCTCCCCCCTCCAGCTGTGCGCAGCTGCAGCCACTGCTGGCCTGGCCCCACGCACGGCACCAAAGCCATGAGAGGCATGAAAAGCGAAACAAATTATGAGCCAAGGAAACAAAACTACGTTCAAATAAGTTAAAATCTTGTGGACAAAGAAACCTATCCAAGTTTGGGTCACTTGGGCAACACCCACTTGGGCAAAGGTGGCTATAGGCAGCCACCTCCTGGTCTTACAGCCTTCCCACAGCCACCCCAAGAAGATCAGGCTGGGGTATGGCCCAGAAAGCACCATCATGAAGGGTGTGGTGACAGGCAGAACATCTCCTTTTGAACCAACTCTCAATCTATTGTTGTTGCCTTCTTTTTTCAATTAGACAGTATTTAAAGGGGAAAAAATACGTCTGGTAAGGCTGAGAAACCCCTGGGGCCAGGTGGAATGGAATGGAGCCTGGAGTGACAAGTGAGTAAAACAGAGCTTCACATGATTTGAAAAAGAAGTTGCAGCTTTATTTGCCTTTATGTAGCTTTTGCATAATCCTAATATTCAGTGATGAGGTATCTGAATTGTCTTTGAATTTTGAAGTTCATTGAGTGCTTAGCTGAAGCTGTAAAAAAGAAAAGAGTACCTAATAAGATGGTAAGAGAGGCTTTAATAAATGGAAATTAGGTTATGAAAAAACTGAATGAAGCAAGATGTCAGTGTTTTCCTTAGAGGAATTTCAATAGGTATGCCAACAATTATAATCTGCAAACACCTTTTTCTTCAAGCTAAGTAAAATTAACACAGTTCAGCAAATGTTTGAGAGCTACTAAGAGGAATTCTAAGAGGAAGGCTGAGAGAAGTAGAACAATTGCTTCTTTTGTTGGGCATATAGAGAAGAGATAGCATTGAGAACGAATTGTTGCAGGGCTTACAAAGGAAAAATTAGGTGGAGGTAGCAAGATGACTCTTGATTTTTCACTCTGTAAGCCTAAAGTGTAGAAACTTTAATGAAAACTGTATTGCAAAGCCTAAGCTAACTTGTTTACTCCTTTGAAGGTCAGAGGAGTGGGACTCTGTTAATAAAGAAGAGAAAATCCGCCTGCAGCACAAGGTTGTGGAGGATGGGGAGTTCTGGTGAGAGCATCAGTTTCTCTAGGAAATATGCAATCAGCAAAAATGAATGCCACTGCACTACTACCAATCTGCTAAAACCATTGCAGTGATCTCTGCTCCCCTTCATATTCCCAATAAACCCTGCTCTGTGATCCTCCCATTTTCCCACCAGAGATTATTCAGTGCCATCAGCACAGTATTTCTAATTATGCTACACTTCCACAAGCTCTCCATCACCCTTCCTACTTACCGTCCTGTCAGCTCAGTTTCCCTGAGTCTGGAGCTGTACCTGTGGTAACTCACCAACCAGCAGACCAAGAGCATTTGGAGAACATGGCACTCATGTTGCAAACTTGTCCCAGTACTGACAGTGCTATTGGTCACCGTCTTTCACCTCCCCAGGGTCTTTCAGACAACTGCCAACCATGTAAATGCATTTGGGTTCAATTTCCCCTCAATTCCTCCAGGATATCATTTCAAGATTTCATGAGGCACTTCACAAAGCTTGAGATCTGTAACCTCACACCTGATGCTCTGGAAGTGGATAAATTCCAGACCTGGACCGTGTCAGTTAATGAAGGACGCTGGGTGAGAGGCTGCTCAGCTGGAGGCTGCCGCAATTATCCAGGTGAGCAAAGGGTCTTTAGGGATACAGCCTCTTTGATGGGGACTAGGTTAGATCCCAAAGGCTAAGTCATACCACAACCTGGTTAGTGCTCAGCCATAGGAAAAGCCTTGCTTTCTCAGTGGACAAGGCATGAAATTGGTAGCTGGACATCTTCTGTCACTATGCTGGAACAGAACATGGTAAGCCCAAAAGGCAGCCCTGGCAAAGATAAATCATTGTTCAAGTGACTTCACAGTGCCCCAAGTAAAAGGGATGAATTTCACCCTAACAGTTAGATTTCACTTGGGAAATTCACTTTTGTGGATTAGGGATAGCTTTAGGGACTTTGGAGGTTTATCAGATGACAGTTCTCCATAGATCCTCTTTTGCAATGCAGTTGTTAGAATTAAGTAACAGCCATAATATGCAAAAAAACCCATGTATGTCTCAGCCCAATTTTAACCTTTCCCTCAGGAGCCATAGGCAGGGAACTTAAAAGTTCTCTTTGATCATGAGCATCATTAGAAGACTGAAGCTTTACATGTTTTCTTTGGGTTGCTGATGGGATTTCACAGATACATTTTGGACCAATCCCCAGTATCGCTTGAAGCTCCTGGAGGAAGATGATGATCCTGAGGATGAAGAGGTTATCTGCAGCTTCCTTGTCGCACTCATGCAGAAAAACAGGAGGAAAGAGCGCAAGCTGGGAGCCAACCTGTACACCATTGGCTTTGCCATCTATGAGGTAACAGCTCTAGATTTTGCTCTTTGCACTGTGGACACAAATCCTGACAGTATGTATTTACCAAGAGAGTTACTGAATCATTCAAGCTGATTTCATCAATTGCAATTTTTGCTTTGCAAGGGAGTCAGAAAATCTGGAAGAGAGGAAGGAAATTCAACTCTTCCTAACTCCTCATACAACAGCAATGTCAGGGTTTACCCATCGATTAAGTCAGACACTTTTTAGGCTTTTATAGTGACCTAATGCCAGATTTTAGCATATTCTTTCACATATATTTTTCAATCTCCCTTTTGCCCTTTCTGAAACTAAGCATTTCATTGGCAGAAGAGTGTGAAAAAGGAAACAGACATCCAAGGCTCATACATAGCAATTAACCTCTGTCCCTGCTATTGACTTGATGAAAAAGTCAATTTACTCAGTCCCTTGCACAAACACATTTGGTTCAGATTTTAGCTGATTTCATGTAAAAGTCAAGAAACTTAGAAAGGAAGAGGAAAAGTGCTTATCTGACTAAGGGCATTTTAATTACTGTGTCCTCAGAACTTTAGTTGAATACCCTTCTGTGTGACCTATAAACATGTAGTCTCCCTTTGCAGCTCTGACTGTTTCTTCTCTCTGTTTCTCCCTAAGGTGCCCAAAGAGGTATGCACAGAACGGAGCCAGATTGACATCTTGGTGTATACCCACAGCTAGTGTTACTGTAGTGCCTGGCAGTAAGTCAGCAGGAGACTGTCCAGTCAAGTTTGTTTTCAGGGATGTAACAGCAGTAGAACTGCTAACCTTTTTGCTTTGAGTGTTTATTAGTAATATTTTGTGAGTAATTTTTAGTTCCTTCTCACTCGCACCCCATTTTCAATTGGACCCTTCCTTTCATCAATGCTTCTTTTGTCTTCTGTGGTGACCTGGCCATCACTTGCACAGTTGGTCAGAGACCCAGGAAGCAGTGCCCGTGAGGGCTTAGCCTCTGCACTCCATGCAGAACCACCCTAAGCCACTTGCATTTCCTCCTAAAAATAATATAAATGGCCTACATTCTGCAGTCACAGAGTTTTCTCTGTAGTCTTAGAATGGTTTAGAAAATTATGGTATTTTCAGACATTGAAGAAAGCTTATCAAAAGTACACAGATTACATTTTTTCTGAGCCTGACAGTAGCTGAATCATTGGCGTCAGAAGTTTTGCTAACAAGCTCATCTGAAGGCTGTTACCTGGAAAGCATGAGGATGACAATCTGAATGTTGTCTTTGCCAACTATCTTACAGATGGTTATTTCTGCAAAAAACAGCCTGCAAGTGTGTTTAGTCCACAATTCTTGGCTTAATTTTCATATTTGAACTAATGTAATGTTTGATTATCACATTTGTTTAGCTGATACAGAACTCATGTTTTGTCTAGACAAGGACATGTTTATGCTGAAAGCACCTTCACTTTACCACTCTGCGTGTACACTGTTCCTTGCCATGCATCCTCCAAGGAAAGTGGCTGAGCTTTGGTTACACACAACCCAGCATCTAGCAAAAGAGTCAGATACAAGTGCCTACACAGTAGAAGTCAGCCACACAATCTGCAGGTGGGCCCTGGAGCAGCCCTCAGAAGCCAATTAGACACAGTCAGTGGCAACTCAAAGGTGACAGACTCTGTACCTGCCACCAGCTACCACCAGTCCTCAGCTCCCTGCTTGCTAAGCTGCTGCTTCCTGTGTTTTCTATCCCAGCCATGCATTGCCCGCATGGCAACCCACCTGGGCAATGGGCAAGACTTCCTTGAAGACAAATGGACTCATTTGTTCTGCAGATGCATGGTACTAAGCACCACTTGCAGAAGGATTTTTTCCTCTACAATGCCTCCAAAGCTAGAAGTAAGACTTACATAAACATGCGAGAAATCTCTGAGCGCTTCCGGTTACCTCCCAGCGAGTACGTCATCATTCCATCGACATATGACCCCCACCAGGAGGGAGAATTCATCCTCAGAGTCTTCTCAGAAAAAAGAAGTCTTTCAGAGTAAGTTGCAGAGCCATTTATTTGGCCATATAGGTGGAGTGACCTCACTAGGCTGCTACAGTCATGTTATCAGTTTGCTACACCCTGCTTTTTATTTTGTTAACCTCATTGGAAACTCCAAGCTGCAAACTCGTTTCCACAAGTTTACTTTATAGATTAACAAGAACCTGCTTTGAATTGTCTTTGGAGAAGCTTACTGCTTGCAGGATATCCTTTGCAAAGAAACCATTAGGCATTTACTAAGGCCAAAGAACTTCTGTTTTACTTCCAGTTCACTGTTACAAAGTCTCTTTACAGGAGTAAGCCAGGTGGCAGCTGTCCTGGAAATGGTACTTGGAATGTTCAGCTCAAACAGGGAAAAAGCTGCTCCTAAAGCCTGCAGCTGTAATGCTGGAGGCCAGCCCACACCACTGGCTGCTTGAAAAGTTTGAATGGGTGCTTAAAAACCACCTAAAGAAACAAGCAACTTTAGGAACAGTCACTTTCCTGATTTATTTGTTTTTTGCTTCCTACTTAGGGAGGTTGAAAACATGATTGAGGCAGAACGTCCATTGGTAAGTACTGTCCTGGTCCTCTTTTGTGTATAGGAGTAGAGAGAAGAGGAACATGATACCTAGGGAAACCGACAGCAGGAAATCATTTGCAGCTACATGACAGAACCTTTATCTAATTCTCATCTTTTTTCTCATTAAGATACTTCTGTTGACACTTGATTTATATATGTTTTTTTCTCAACTTGATTCAGGCCAAAACGCTTTTGCAGATTTGAAATCTGGTCTTGGCATAGAGAAGCTGGATGCTAAGCATTGTTTTTGTCTCCATCAATGGAGATTATCCATTTACCAGGAGGCCTAGCTCTGTGCCCTGAAATACTTTCTTTGTGAAATTGGTGTCTCATCTCATAAAGAAAAAACTACCTTATTTTGAAGTACCTGCTTTCTGAAAAGGGATCTTAATAGCACTCTGATTCAAAATAGCATCCATGGCAAATTCTAACTCTTCCCCCCTGGAGATTTTTACACATCTTTGTGGGAATATACTACAGCAAACAATACAATAAGTCTTGAAAAAAAAAATCAGAGGAAATGCTGTTGCACAGAACTGAGCTCCATCAAAACTTGCTCAGAAATGTTCCCCTTCTCTTTGCTGTCATAGTGAAAAACAACTGTCCAGATGTGAGGGAATCAAATTGTCAGATATCGTTGATCTATGGGCATAGAAGTTCAATCTCCCCAACACTGGCAGGTTGGGAAAAAGAAAAGGAATACTCAGAACTAAAGAGATTTTATTCAAGCAGACAAAGCCCCAGATGAGATGAGACACAGTTTTATTATGGTTTCTGCAATGTGTTTCCTTCAGTATGCCATTTCTTGGTGAGTGTATATTCCCTCATTTTTAGTGATTTGAAAGCTCTATAAATATAGGAAACGGGAAAATTTGTATGAGTATAGGAACTGGAAAAATAAACATGAGAAAGGGAAAAAAAAATAAAGTTTGCCTTCAGTGCTGCATAATCTGATCAAGCACTTTTTAATTTTGTCTCTTCCCACAGAAGAAAAAGGGCAAGGTAAGTACCTGTGCAATGTGCTAAGTGCCAGCAGGGCAAAGAGCATGTGCAATGCATGAGCAGGGACAGAGTTCCTTGCTATTATAATTTTCTCTGTGTCTGGAAACTGACCTAGTTAATGAAGGGTGCTGGATACGAGGCCATTTGCATGCAACAAAGATTTTGTCTTCCTACTTGAGATTCTAATGAAATAGGATTAGCATCATATACCCCTCCCACTCAAAGGGGTGGTGAAAGGGTAACAAACTATTCAGCTCAGTCCTCTGGGTTGCTCAAACTGTTCCTCCTCCCTGCCCCTCCAGAGACAACCTGACACCCTTTGCTAGTGAAAAGCACCCCTTCTCCAGACATGTGCCCTCACACTTGCTTTCCACCAGCTAGTGCAGCAGCCACTCCTCTTTCCTGAAGTTTCTGTTCACCAAAGTCCTGGGTTCTATTTTTGATTTGACACAACATATTTTAGACCTTGAAAATGTAATCAGATATTTTAATCCCAAGAGAGGCTGATAGTAATTAATACTCTAGAGTAATACATTCACATCATGTAGCAGTTTTTCCTTGTTTTAAATGCACAAAGCAGAACAACTGCAAATTGTTGGCTGCTTACAGCTGAGTGCTTCAAGAGTCAGTACAGAGTACAGATAAAGAACATATGCTTCACATAACTAACAAGCTCCTACACAACTCCTTTTCTGGGTACTATGCACATTTGTTTTGTTTTCAGTGCTACTGTCCTTGAGGGGCAAGTTCATCAGTTTGTGTGATGAGAATCTGGGAGGCCTATTTTGCTTACAAACAGGGGAAGAACCCCACCAAAAAAAACCCACAAAAAAACCAAAAAAACAAAAAACAAAAACAAAAACCAAACCCAAAAACCAACTAAAACACCAAAACAAAAACAAAACCACACAAAGAAATCCCAAACAAAAACAACAAACCAAACAGATTCAATGACTGTCTTTCTCACAAGGAAAGCTAGGACCCAGAAATTGCACTATTTTGCAAAAATATTTCTGCAGCTTTTTTTAGCATGAGAAGAGCAGTAACTGCAGAAATTTTTCCTCCTTTTGATTTAATCCTTTCTTTTCTTTCATTCCAAGAAATGGCTTCTCTCATCATACTTTCAAGAGCAGGAGTTGTTGCTGCATGTACTTTCCACAGAATGCTTGTAACCAAATATTTTCCTTTCCACTATTTCTCCTGTAATTTCCACTTCTCTTGTGCTCTCTTCTTCTAGCCTATCATCTTCGTTTCTGACAGAGCAAACAGCAATAAGGAGCTGACAGCAGAAGAAAATGATGGCAAAGATGGTGAAAAAACCCAAGCAGATGAGAAAAAGGTTTCTGCAGCAAGTGGCAGAGGGGGAAATAGGGCTTGGTCTGGCTAGCATGAAAGAGTGGCTGAGGAGAGCACAGGAATGGGGCACAGAGGTGCCCTGAGACACTAAACAGCTTCTCATTAAATCTTTACATGACTCTTATCTGGTTTATGTGGATCTAATGAGCACAAGCACAGAGAGAGTGTCCCTTCAGTTATTTAACAACTCTACAGGAGGATTTAGTTGCTTGAAAAATCTCCTCGTTGCTCTCTCACACAAGAATCCTGGTTGTGAGAGATTCCCACATTCAGCTCACCCCCGCTTGGCCCCCTGAGGTGGCACCGCTTTAGAAGGGCACATGCACAAACTGCACCCGAGTGGCTGCAGAAGCTCCTGGCAATGACCACAGCCTCTTCTGTTACAAACACAACCTCCATCCTAGTCCTTGTTGGCCAGAGGATAAAGGACAGGTAAACCCAGGAGCTCCAGCACCCCTCTCTTCTCCCTCACTACCAGAGAAGAGGAAAACAGAGTAGCAAATTCAGAATTTCTTCTTGCAGGGGGGTGAGACACAACATATCTAACAGCCAGATCCCACATCCAGGCTTGTGACATCTGGGGGCATGGCTGGAGCATCTGCTTACAGGGAGGGTGCTGCATGACTGCTAGAGCATGCAGGGGGTGAAGTGAAAACCAATCTAAACTTTCCTCTGCATTTAGACAAAGGAAAACAAGAAATAAGCCAAGAAATCCACTTTGTTACCTATAACTTTCATTTCCCTTTTCAGTATCAGCTTCAGAGTTCAGGGTTGCATTTTTCATGTGTCTGAGAAAGCTTCATGTTCCTCATTTTCCTCTGTCTCATATGCTATTTGTCTTCAGCAAGCCCCCCCCCCCCCCATCATAAAGAGCTCTCACATGGTCATTTATTTGCTATAGAGCAGCTGTGAGGCAGATACTGTGTCCCTGCCCATGGCAGGGGGGCTTGAATAAGATAATCTTTAAGGTCTCTTTCAACCAAAACCATTCTTTGATTCTCTGATAAGCCTCTTCTGCTCCAAACTTCTCTTTGGCAATATTTTGGAACAAAAAATTAGAAGATAACTACCAGTGTTATTTAGTCTCCTTCAAATAGAAGAGAAAACAATGGGATGAAGTTAAATACTTGGCAGTTTTAAGGAAGAGAATTAACAAAAACATAGGGAAAGGAGTGGGAGAACAACCCATTCCTCCAAAGGCCTCCAGATTCTAAGATGATCCCTCACACAAGGGTGTGAGCCATCCAGGCCCTTTCTCTTTTCCACTGGGCTCAGGATGTATCTCTTCTTTGCTTGTCTCTTTTCAGCGTTCTTCAACAAAAGCTCACGAGGAGAGCGAAGAGCAAAAACAGTTCAGGAATATTTTCCGACAGATTGCAGGGGATGTGAGTATGCAATAAATACCTGTCTCTGCCCTCAAAGCAGCCTGGTCACAACAGCCCCTAAATCAACTATTCCATAGATTCAAAACATTGGATATCAAAATTTCCTTTGAATTTGCTCCCATCAAATTCTCTTTGTGATTTTGAGATAAGTAAAATCAAATAAGAACCCCATTAAGTATACAGCTATCCTCATATGTATGTATAAACTATTCTCACTGTGTCTGAGGGAGTCTTACTTAAATTCAGCTTTTTTTTCTCCTATCTCCTACAAGATGCTGCTTTGCACAGCAAGTATAAACAAGTTAGAAATGCAATGCCCTCTGGTATATGCTTAACAAGGGAAGTTAAAGATAAAAACAGATCAAAGAACTGCATAAATCAAGTGGCTGCATTTGGGATACAGGAATTTTCTGATTTTACTATTTTACTTTTAGACTGGCTTGAAATTACCAGTCATTCTTCTAGTTATAGTTTATTGAGCACTGTATGGTAACTTCAGGTCTACCTTGTACCGAAGCCTCAGGAAAGGGCTGGACTAATGTTCACATGAAGTAGAATGCCCTCTGGTTTGAAACATGTATATGTCTTATTGAAAAGTGACCAGAGACTTTTAGCATATTCAGCCATAAAATTGTTTTTCATAAAGAATTCTGTAACTAATGATATTCTCACCACATTTCCAACAGGACATGGAGATCAATGCTGAGGAACTTAGGAATGTTCTCAATAATGTCGTAAAAAAACGTGAGTTTGAGCATGTTTTTTACTAACCCTGGACAAAGAAATCTGTGACATAGCATAACTCCCCTCCCCGAGTTTCTAAAAATTATTGATGTTTTCAAACTCAGAAATTTCCTAGTTACATTTCCATGGACAATGCATCTGAGACTTTCACAAGCTGAACTTTGCACAGAGATTATCTCTACAGGTTGTTAGCACTGATAATCTAGAAATGAGCAGATGCATTCATTGGAATTACCACTGGGACTATAATGCAGTTCTCACAGCCCGCAAATGCCCTTTAAAAAATTTCTAGTGGACAGGCAAACCTTTCTCCCTGTTTAGCAAACTTTAACCGACAGACTCTGGACTTTCTTCGTAATTTAGGAATTAGTTTAGAGTTTTTCAGGGTTTTTTATTGTATGAAACAAATCAAGAAAAGTAAATCTAGTTCACAGGCAGTAACATTACTGAGAGTCTTTTCAGATTTCTCTACCACTCATTTCTTACTGGACAAAGGAAGTAGGTTTGGCTTTTACTTTGATTAGAGTTACACCTGAGAGGAAAATCATTTGCTGATTTGCATTATTTGTATTCACCTGGGACCATTTGTTTCAGATAAGGACCTAAGGTCAGAAGGGTTTGAATTGGAATCCTGTCGCAGCATGATTGCTTTAATGGATGTATCCTTTCCTGGTGAAAAGGGACTGCTTGAAACCACTTGAGTTCACCATTTCTCACCACCACACACACAACTTAGTAAGCCAGGGAAACAAACACAGCAAATTGTAGTCTGTAGTCAAATAAAAAAGCACTCCTGGTTTGGCACATCTTAATTCCAGTCATCTCAATGTTAACATAATTGGCAGAGAAAGATGTCCCCAAAAAGAAAGCTACAGAATAAATCAGTCAGTATGACACTCTTCTTTAGGTATCAGACACTGGCCACATTAGGTACTAAAGCAGGATTTTTTCATTATTATATTTAAAACAAAGTCAACATAACTATAGATCTTGCCAATAAATGTACTATATTTATCTCTTTAAGTTTGTCATGTATCACATATTCTACTGTGCTCAGCTTGCAATGCAGGCAGAACTTGTCTGGAACAAGTGCAATAAAACACACTCTAAGATGCTATGTGCTTACCTCTGCTACAACCACCCTAGGCTTTCCAGTTTGAGATAACACAATTTTGAGAGAATGTAAGTGCATTCAAATATAACAGAACAAAAGTGTAACTACAACTCACAGCCATAATGGTTGAAGCCTAAACACATTTTTGAAAAGAGCTTTAGTCAATATTTTGCTTATTTCTTAATTCATTTTAAGCAAGGCAGAAAGAGATTCATGCCAGAGTAAAGCTCAGTTGTCTTAAAAAGCACTAGGTGAGCTTCACATTTGGAGGTATTTCAGAGAATCCTACTAAAGCATCCTACTCATGCACTTTTAGAATAATTCCAGAGGCAAAGCTGTGTCTTGTACCAGAAGTTTGCTTCTACACAAAGTAGAAATAGTTCTTCGCACTCCTGAAGCACTATGCTATACACAATAACCAAAATGTTTACAAATGTTTTACTGCACAGGTGAATCAACTCTTTATGCTGAGGAGATCCCCAACCTAGTTTTACATTCATCATTTTACCAGTAATTGCAGCCTTAATTAATTTTATCCTAAAACTATTGTGGGTTTTTTACCTGAATGTTTGCATCACAGACAGATGGCTCAGGGAAGATAAACTTTGATGAATTTCGACATCTCTGGGACAAGATTAAAAGCTGGCAGGTATTGCTGGTATCTTCACAGCTCCTCTTCACAGCTTCTGCAGTGCAAGTGTTCTACAGAAAAACTAGAACTCTCCACATATGTTCCATCAAGAAGAAAAGCTAAAAAATAATTGTGAATTAGCTTCAAAAATAAAAAGTAATGTCTCTCGTCATCCTACTTCACAGCCTAAGCAAATAGCCTGAATATCCCATGTACAGCCTTCCCCCATGAGAGTAGCACAGAGGCATACAAATTAAAGGAGGAGAATGATGGGAACTAGAATCAGGCCTCAATAATAGCTTAATTAGGGCAATCAAGAGGGAGGATTACCAGCATAAACTCAAGTCAAACAAGGAGAGTCTCAAGGGGAGAGTTTTTTTGCTTCCCAGAAACTGGATCTAAATTATTTTACTTTGCAACTGAGAGGAACTCTGTGCTAACAACCCAGAGTGCCCAGCAATGGCACATGGCAAAGCCTCCAAGTGCCTGAGGCACACAGCACATATCCACTCAGTGAGTGCATTCAAGAGCAGTACAAGTTTTTATTACTGTTTTCTGTGGTTTTTTTTCTTTTTCCAGAAAATTTTCAAGCGCTATGACACAGATCATTCAGGAACCATTAACAGCTACGAGATGCGCAACGCAGTCAATGACGCAGGTACTGTCCCTTGTGCAGTGCCCATAGCTGAAGAAACTTGGTTTTGTTTTGGTGCAGCACAGGCTGAGATCACTGAACACTGTGCTGCCTTTTAAAGACAGATCATAGAGAAATTAAAAAATATTTTTTCCCCCAACAGAGCTTCTCAAATATCCAAATGGCAAGCCTTGTATGTCTTGCCAGCCAAATAGATCTCTTCAGCTCCTCTTTAATGCAATGAGTGATGCTTTGCTGTCTTAAGGATGTCCTACTCAGGGTCCTGCTATTCAAGGCGACCAGGGAATGCTGAAGACATTTACTCTCATTTAAGCTCTAGATTCTATACATTTGTCTAAGTAAAAACAAAGAACAGTGGAAAACTTTCAACCTAAGTGTACAGGCCCTGAAACCAGGATGGAGCAGGTCTATGTCCAAGTGTGCATTACAGGCAATTGGGTGGGCATTTAAGTCATGTTAATGTTTCTTCCATACTGAGCCACTGTGGGTTCAGTCTCTTCTATCTGCACAATGATAAGAAAGTATTTTTGCAAAACTTGCAGTTAATTAAATTCATTCTGATAAGAGGGACTTTGGACTTTTCCTGCTTGTCTCAGACACACCAGTATGCTTCTTCCCCTGGGGAGCAGGCCTCCCCCCACAAAAGGTCTCTAAGGGACTGAGAGAACCACTTCGATCAGAAAATCTGTAGTATCACTATAAAACTAGTTGGGATGATTTCAGTGACACCTTGTTTTCAGTTTTGGCAGGTCAAGGAACAGAAACAAATGGTTACCTTGTGCTTTACAAAACCTCAGTGATTCTGGAGTCCTTTGCTAAAGACAAAACTACACCTGGATTTGGACTCCTGCTGTGGTAGAAATATGGGTCATTTTTATTTTCCAGGTTTCTGTTCTCACCAGGGAAGTTGTCACTGTAAAAAGAGAAAATACTTAAATACCTCCTGCCCTGACTTTAGAACTGAGAACATTTCAGAGCCTTACAGCATATACACTGTGCATGATGTGTGTTTAGCCAACAAACAGCTGTACCCAACACGTGACAGACCTTTTCAAGGCACAGCACTGGCTGCAGCATTCAGTCCTACCACACCAAGAAGTTGCCTCCTTGTCTATTTTCTGACCAGTGCTTAATTTTGCTTTTATAGCAACTTCCCCTTGCATTTCTGATTTTTAGCTGATTTGCTTTCAGAAGGCCCAGCTGAGCCATTAGGCCTTCTGGGGCTGCAGGTCTCCTCTTCACACTTACAGCCTGAGGTTACTCACGTGCTAAGGGCCCTCTCACAGCATTGCTTCTGGTTTGGGAAGGCAGCTGGACACAGTGAAGCTCCTTACGGCTTTACTTGATTTTGTTTAGCAGTTGCAGCAGGACGCTCCAGTCTGTGCCTCGGCTGGGCCAGGGGAGCGCCTGTGGCCCACCCCTCATGGAGCAGCGCCTTCCCCACCTGAGGCCCAGCTGTGCCCATTTTTGCTTCCCTGCAGGGTTTCGGCTGAACAACCAGCTCTACGACATCATCACCATGCGCTACGCCGACAAGAACATGAACATTGATTTTGACAGCTTCATCTGCTGCTTCGTGCGCCTGGACGCCATGTTCCGTGAGTGGCTGCCCCGGTCCCAAAGCACTGCCTCCCCTCCTGCCCCCAAACACAGCCCTGGATCCGTGGAATGGACTGGGTTGAAAAGGACCTCAAGGATGATCTGGTTCCAACTCCCCTGCTGTGGGCAGGGACACCTTGCACTGGACCAGATTGCTCAGAGCCCCATCATACAGTAAAGTTTGTTCACAGCACTACTTCCTCTATGTAGGGTGTTAATTATTACAGACATGTGCTTAGGGAATCTAAGATGACGAGTTGTCTCACAGAAACACAGAAGAAACCACTGTGTTTCTCCTTGAATTGACTAAGGAAAAACACAGCAGAAAGTGACCCCACAAGTGAAGACCTGTGCAAGTTGGCATTTCACAATGGGAGCGCTGTTTGATTTCCTGTCTGGGAATCATCTTTACTCACACAGTAACCTAATCTACTCCCCATATTTTTGTTTCCTTACTTTAGGGGCATTCCACGCCTTTGACAAAGATGGAGATGGCATCATTAAGCTCAATGTCCTGGAGGTAAACTGCTTTATGAGAGTATGTCTAACACCATGTCCCAATACTAAATTTTAATTGTGTTAATCATTGCACATGTTTTCAAGGGAGAACTCTATGAATAGAGAAATTGCCACCCAATTGGTAAGAAACCCCAAAACCTCCTAAAATTTTGCTACCAATTTTACATGGAAAACATCCATGATCTGCCAACAACAGTTGCTCTGTAAGACTCCAGTTGGTGCTGAAGGGCATGGCTGCAGTCTCTTCATATCATCTTTAAAGTCCATCAAAAAATTCTGAGTTTTTTTTTATAAGGCAATTAAGATCAAACATAGTGATATGATATTAAATGATAATGGGGCTTAGCATAGTTCTTTACCTTTAAAAAATCTTGTTAAGAAGAATTAGAAAGTTTCAACTTCATGTCCTCTGTTAGGGAGGACATTAAAAACATCCTTTAAAACACCATTAAAAACATCCATCACTTTTTGCAAGGGAAGGAGAAATAGGAGCAAGAGACTCAAGAAAATTCCCCACTGCCACTCCATGCTAAGTGACAGCAAGCAGCTGCCTTCCAGCTAGAGGTGGTGGTCTCTTCACACAATCTGTGGGAGGACACCAACAACTCATCCATCCCTTAACTCTTCTTTCAGTGGCTGCAGCTCACGCTGTATGCGTAACACCAGAGCCAGTGGCCACGTCCATCAAGATCACACTGAAGATTCCATGGACTAGCACTATTCAGCCCAAGGGCAATTCCTAATAATGTCATTCACTCCTCAAGATGAACAGCACATGGGAAGAAGCCCTTGGAAAAAGAGACAACCACACTGTAGTGGACGGCACAGTACGCATACTTCGTAACTACTTTTATAGCATCCTGACATTTTTCCTTTGGGCAACAAGGATTAATTTATTAATGACTGAATTAAGCTTTCTCTGCATGGTGAAGACATGGAGAATACAAAATTGTTCTGCTTGTGCTGACAACTGGAAAGTCGTTCCCTCAAGTGAGGTGAAACTGGGACTGTATCTAACTGCGAAAGTCAAAGGTGCTTACTGCCACCTTGTAATTGGTCATTAACTCTTTGTCCTGCTCTTGGTATTATCCTTTCATCTCTTTGTAATATTTACTGAATAATTCACATGAGATTGTGCTAATTGCATTAGTATTATGCAACCCAATGACTCAGTTACAGATTTGGCTGTGCAGGTTGGATCTCTGCTATGTAGAAATGGGAGAGTAGGGCACAACAGACTGCAATACCCGAGTACAGCTTGATCTAATGCCTCAGCAGAAGTACCAGAACTGAGCAATTGGCTCTCATTATTAGTACTTATCCTGATTACAAATGTGGACATTGTAAATGTTTTTCATTGTAACTGCATTCCCATAATATTGAGAAACTTATTTGCCATTTGAGGCAGACAACCTCTTATACCTACAAATTTATATATCTACACACATATATTTCCCCTACTGCAGGTCCTATTTCCCAACATTAGCATGCATTTCTTTATTGCAAGAGGTGACTTGTAGGAGAATCTATGTCAGCATGACCACTTTGGGAATATTATTCCAATGGGCAAGTACAATTATTTTAATGGAATAAAAAAAAAAAATCAACTGGATTTTGGCCTAGGCTTTTTGGTCTTATTCTGAAAGAACAGATGAAGATGAAATATTGAGCACTCTTTCATCATTCTCCTGAATATAGAGCAGCTTTTGGAGTTTATGGCAAGTGTGAAATTAGCTTAATATCTCAAATATTTGCCCATTTACTCCTTGAATACATTAAAAATGAAAAAAGAAAGCACTTGAGAGGTTCCCTTGCTACCAGATTAAAGGATAACGGGTACAATATAAAAAATGGAAGGGCAAACAAAACATGCAAGGAAGACCAGACTTTGTCAGGAGAACCTTTTACTTAGTTGTCAAGTGGGAAAAAGTAGCAAAGCAATCCACTAATGTAAAGTAAAAATTAAAAAACAAATTCTAGCATCCACTGAAAGTTATTCCAGTGAGTAGTACATTTAACTGGAAGGTCACTAAGAAGCAGAAAACCTTTTGACTATGAAGTTCTTAGTGCTGTCTTGCACTGTAACTTACTCTGAGAGAGGAAGGAAATCATATAATTTATCTAAAGAAAAGTTATTCTCCTTCTAATTCAACTGTTTTTTAACCCAAATAAATTTTAGGATGACTGGAACACCTGGAGCCCTGGCTTCCAGCCATGCCTTACCTCCACAAAGCTATTATTTTCCATACAAGTAGTGCCGAGATGCTCTTGGTTGGGATCTTCAGAGACAAAACAAATCAGTCAAAAGATCAAAATCAGGATTTTTAATTGGCAACTCAAAACCAGTCCTTACAGTTCTGATGAGTGAACTAGCAACAAGCTCTAGAGAACTTCCCTTGCAATGGGCCATGAAGCAAGACAGACAGCGCATCAGCTTGGAGGCATCAGTTGGGTGGACAGTTTCATTTCTTTGCCAAACAACTGGGTCTGAGGTTTTCTGCACACCTGTAACATTCCCGCCAGTGCTGGAGCTTCAAAGTGGCCTGTCTGACTTTATCCAGCACTCACAGTACTGGAAAAAATCCAGAACAAAGTCAAGTTCTACCGAATCATATGAAAGTCATTCTATTTAAAACAAAGGAGAAACAGACAAACCGTAACAATATAAAGAAGTTTATTTTTTTTTTAATTTCTTCTTTTCTCATGTAAAGTTTCATTACTACACTCACAGCTTTGTACCAAACTGAGCGAAGAAAACAATGATCAGTCTGTGCACATGTTCTACACAGCTTAAATAACTAAATATTCAATCAAGTTATTTTATTCCACTTCCATTCTTTCCAAAGACTGTTTAACATTACAGCAAAATGAAATCTGAGAAGCTGGCAGGCACATATAACAGAATATATACCTACACAGTTTGCTCCTTGATGATTAATAATTTTACAAACAGTAGCTGAAACAATTTCCTTATCCTTCCTCACATATTCTGCAACTCTGGACAACTTAGATTCTTGAATTATAGTACCATACAAACCTGAAAATGAAGATTCACCTGTACCTGTGTTTTAATTCAGCTTAAAGGAAAAGTATTTTTCCAACAAAAACATTTCCCCTGCCATTTATTGCAGTTTGCAGTTATCATTTACCTTGATCCAGCTGATTGTACTGTTTGATTGTACTGTTTGAAAATGTGCATTAAGAACTGCACTACTTCAAACACTCCACACAGCCAAGCTCCTGCTATTTTGCAGAAGCCAGCTTATGTGCTGATAATATGTTTAAAGACTGTAATTTACATGTAAGTGACACAATGTAAGCAGAAGCCTGGATATTTAATGCATCTTTGTACCAAGAGATGCAGAAGTTTTCCCTCCATCCCCTTCCACATACAGAAGCAGCAGCAGCAGCATTAGGCCAGAGTGTTTTGCACTGCCAGATACCTGTTATTTTTCTCTGAAATTTGAAGGAGAAAGGAGAAACTAATCTAGACCAATCCCCAAAGGGCTGCCATATGTAATTAGCCATACAGCAAGTCCAGAACTTGTTTTTAAACACCTGACTAATAAAACAATCCACAGCTAACCACAAAATAAATCCTCACTCTACTCACTCTTCCACTCACAACTTTTTACTTGCATAAAAAATCAAACCAAAATCAAAAATAAATAGTCTTGAAAGTGGCTTCAGATGTGCAGTACTGCTTTTCATGCAAATATGACTGTGTTAAATGTCACAAACAGCCCACCTTCTCAAAGCTACTACATTCTTCAACTAGACATATATCAGGAGTCAAAACCCTAAGTTGCAAGACCATAGAGGATCTTTAATGAATACCAACAAACAAACATTAGTTTGGCATCTGCAATTGTCTCCAGAAGAAGTAAATGGCCAGTTGTGAAATCTGCACCGAATTCCAGCTGAACAAATAGGAAACCTCTCCACAGAATTCCAGAGAAGCTGGGGGATTTCCACAACTGCACAACTTTATAGCAACTCCTTTTAAGATATCCTCATGACAAAACAGTACAGCATTTTTCTCTGAACCCCTGAGGATTTAAAAAAAATGTTTCTGATTTATGAAGCAAAATTTTTCACTCATGCAGCTCTACTATTTTCCCACCTCTTTCCCATTTTAGGATTCTTCCAATGTATCTGAAATGACCAACAAAGTAGCAAAAGACACCACTGCCAAAGCTGGACTTCAGAAGCCCACACTTTTCAGGAGGACTGTTTTCAAGACAGTTAAGGAAATATCATGGACCACACACACAAAAAAAAAAAAAGACTGCTTCCACCAACTAGAAAAGATAAACCCAAAAAGCAAATGGGAATGCAAATAAAGTGTAATAACTCTGTTTGTTGCAACATCTAGGGAAAAAGATCTTTATATGTTCCTGAAAACAGCTGAAAGAATCACAAGAGAGAAGTAACAAAATCTACTCGCACACACATTTTTCAGAATGCCACTATTGCCCCACAGGCTTGTCCTCCAGACACAGCTCCACACCTTCACTTGCAGCACAGTCCATGAAGGACAAACCTTAGGACACCCACCCTGCTTATGCCACACTTACATGCTATGCTCCCTCATTGTGGTTCAAAAAACTCCCAGAAGAACTCCTGAATATCAACATCTTTGGAAATGGTTTAAGTATTATGCAGTCTTCTGCTTTTAGGTCATGAAAAAACCCAAACAAATGCTCTCAGACTTCAGAGCATTACACTGTCCCTTATAAAACATCTACACCACTTAAAGACTTCCCCAAACTTGATTCTCTATTGAATTGCTTCATCCACAGCCCACAGAAAGAAAGATTAAAAAAGCCCAACACCAAAACCACAAACACACATCCCCCAAAAACCAAAACAACACCATCCTCAGAACAGCCTGAGGTCTGGGCCACATATTGGGGCATTTTGCTATGCACAAACAGCTTAATAAAAAGTAAGCAAACAAAATCAATCACCACAAAAGCACTGGAATCTCAGAGATTCCTATGTCTTTGAAGGAGGATGCTATTGCATCTCATTCATATTTTACTCCTGTCTCATAAAAAATATTCATCAGTGTAAGAGCAATTCTGCTTGTCTGCTATAATAATACAAAACCAGTGTGCTCCAGAGAAGGCCCTGAAGTTCCTTGATTTGATGGCAGTGGAACATCCATGGGATTTCCTGAATCATTCACTTTCCTGGCCTAAAAAGGCTTCTTTACAGTCAAAGAATGAGGCTACAAAACTTATTTGGTCTGTGGCTGACAAGTCTGCAAGTGGTTGTGAAAAAGATACCCACTAAAAGTCTACTCAGATTTTTTTAAAAACTGGCACTTTATTCGTGTATAAGCAACTCAGTTTCACCTTCACAGCTTAGGAAAATCTCTGCTTATTTTATCCTGAGCAGCAAGCTAGGCAAAAGTGAACGCAAAGATCCTTGCTAGATTAGTCTCAATGTTAAGAGGGTTCTTTGCTAAATTAGTGTCATTAAGGGAGAGAGGATGGCTAGTGCCAGAAGGGCATTGCACTGGGCTTCACAAGGTGAAGCCATCCCGCTCAAGGAACACTTGCAGGAGAACCCTGACAAGCTGAAACAGTCTTCCCTTCTGCACTGGCCTCTCTGTGGTACTTTCTGTGCATTTGGAGAAATAAGACTTTTACATGTGATATGCATTTCATATCCTCAGCTTCTGCTTGAGAAATTTAGACTTTAAAATCCTGCTCCATTCTTTCCAGTTGAGTTTTTGTGAACTTTATATAGCCCAAGCCAATTAAGGCAGTTCACAACAGAAACAAAACACTACCAAAGTGGACGCACTCAGACACACAGTGCCTTTGCATTTCTCTTGGTTTGCTATGCTAGAGAGTATGGGACTGCAAAGCTCGGTCACTAAGATTACATAAAATCAGCAATCCAATTATGGTATTTTATCAAGACAGCAGTGGTGGTTACATTGCCCTTTAACTAAAAGAAAAACAGATACCACTTACTTCTTTCCCATACATTAGGACCTATACTGAAAAGACTAAGATTGCAAAGCCTGTGAGTAGAGCCACCGTTCTGGCTGTTTTGCTGCTACTGGCATCTCTCTCAAGAAATAATCACTTTCCTCAAAATAAACAAAATATCTCAAGAGGTATGGTATATCTATCACTGTATATATTGTGCCAGTTATAGCAACTTTTACACAAGGAATAAAAAATAAGTTACAATTAACATTAAAAAATTAGTTTATTCCAGTCCCCATAAAATAACTTTTCTTTTTATGAAGAAAGTAAAAATGTACACTGGATATTCAGGTTACATTGTTAGAATTTGTGATATTCTGGTTTGCAGAATTTTATTAAAATCAGCTATAAAACTGGATGCAACAAAACCAGACATGCCTTAGACATGTCTTAGACACATAACAGGATTCCAGCTGAGTTTGCAAACAGCAGCACCTATTGTAATCTAAGTTTTCAACACCCCTTTGAGCTTCCCAAAGACTATGCTTCTTAAAAAAACAAAACCACCTGAAAAAAGACAAACAACAAAGAAACAAGGCAGACAAAAGGAAGGAACATTCTTATCCACCAATTAATTAAAAACTTGCAAGAACTTGGGCTCTTAATTACCTGCCTTATTTCTGCAGAGTGCAACACAACCTGCAGTCTCCACAGCAATGCATTTCAGCCCCACTCAGTTTTTGCATTCCAAGTGGGAAAAGAAAAAGGAAAGACTGGAGTAAGAAACTGCTGTTATTTGGAATAATTCTGACATACAAAATTACTTCCCAATGTGGGAGGTGAAAAGCTTCATGAGTCAATCCTGCTGTCATCCTCAGCATGTCTTTCAATGTGTCCTACAGCATCCTAGAAAAGAACCAGAGAATTTAAAAAAATCATTATGATCATCACAAAAAAAGCACAAAAAACTGCAAAATATTCCAGAAGTGTCAATGAAAGTGACATTCTAGTTAACATATATTTTTTGGCTTAAAGCTTCTAAATATTATCATTGTCAAGCTATTAAATCACATATATAAAGTGTTTCACATACCACAGCATTAAAGGCAAATAAAAAATAGTTTTCTTTTTGATTAGAAGAGCAAATTACATAAACACATCATATCCAAAGCAGCACTTAAAGAGAAATAAAGGATTCTACTATTCATTAATTCTTGAAGAAACCTCCATCCTTCCCATATGTTGGAAAGCATTCAAAGGAAGGCAGTTTATATTGCCAAGGATTAAAATGTAGATTTTACCAATCAGTCTATAGGTAACTGCCCTCCTTACACCCATCTCCCAATCCTTTCCACATTACTTCATCCAATTCTTATGCCTTCTTCATTTTTTCCCCTTTCTGTGGTAACTTTTATCCAGAAGTTTATGCACTACTTATTTAAAGATTGTTTGTAAAACCAATTTCATGTGAAAAATAAACAGTGAAAGAGATAGCAATGGATAAAAATTAAAAGGATAAAAATCTGTTTTCAAGGCAGATGTTTGTTCATCTTATAAAGACGTTTTTCCTTCAAAAACATCCTAATATCTTGAGTAGAATTTCTTTAATATTTTAAGAATTGTACCATTTCCATGTAATAGTTTAGGATCAAACTGTTTTAAATTGACCATATGTCAATTTATCATAGCTGCACTGTTCAGCTGCCACAGGCTGAACTGAACCCTGTTAGCCTTGGATGACTGTAACCACATGCAGTTAAGCCTGCCAAGGCTAGAAAAATTTAACCCTTTTTAAGAGAAATAGGATCAAGTCCCACCATTGTGGTGATATAAAGTACTTTATATTACCAAATACAATCATGTTATTTCAACCACATACCTGCTTGGAACCTTTCCTGGAGGTAAAGAAAGCATCACAGTTCTTCCAACGACATTTCAGGGTCTGAAAATTTGGATTTGTGTGGTCAGTTAGCAGGTGTTGTTTCAGATGGTCCACAACTCCAAAGATCAGTGAACATCCATGCCACTGGGAGAAAAAACAACACACCAGAATAAGCCAGGGAAATACAATTTTTGCTAATGCTTTTCTTCCTGCAATTTCACAATATTCTTCCAAGACTGTAAACATGCCTGCCAACTCCTGTAAGTTTTTTATCTTATTACATTTCCATTTTCCGTGGTCTCTATTCTTTTAATTACAGCTTTACAGAAATTTTTCCTGCCTTTAGCCAAGCCTAGACCATCACGAGGAATGGCTGGAGGAAGAGAGGAAATAAGCCTTTACAAGATTTAAGCTTACCTGTGACAAAGTCATTTGGAATTTAATTAAACTTATTTAACACAGTAAATCAGCTTTTCTATGTCACTCAGCCAAAGTTTTGGGTGTTAAACAGTTACACATCTAAAAACAGCCAGAAAGAACAGCAATTCACACTAATAACTTGCCCCAAAGCACACATACACATACATACATATATACAAACGTAGATACATATATATATACACACACATACACACAGCAAAGACAATAAAAAAATGAAACTAGTGATAAATACCTAAGTGATAAATATTTTAATACACATACATACACATTTTTAAAAAAATACACATATACATTTTTTAAAAGAAATCATGAATAATCTAAGTCAACCTACCCAAGACTAAGGAACTAGAGACCAACCCCCAGAAAATTAAAAAATGAAGGCTAAATACAATTTGCTAGTTACCCAGCATCGATAATTTTGCATCAGATTAAGCCTCACAGCTCTGACACTGCCATCATAGCATCCGGTGTAGATCTGTAAAAAAAACATTTATGGATAAACAAGCTGGGAATAAAAAAAAAAAAAAAAAAAGGTAAAATTTTGAAAGAGACTTCAGTGTAGGTAAAAGCTAAGAAATATCAGCATGCAAGGCTTCTATATTTAAAAATAGGTATAACCAAAGTCTTTTAATATTTGCATTCATAGTTCACAAAAACCTACACATGAATAAGAAATGCTTCCATAACCCCTATTGTTGATAGTGTCATGTGTGTAACAGTTCAGAAATGTTTAAATTACAGTGCTATCCACTAAAGTTAAAAAATATGTAGGTGTAAATGTCAAGTTGAATGTATTTCCAGGACCTAACCAGTTCTATGTATATCAAAAAGGATGGAGAGGAACTGTGTGAAAAAACATGAGAATTTCAGAAAGACTGATGCAAATCCTTTCACTCATCACTAAGCTTCTCATCTGAACCCCTCTTTGATTTGAGAATGCCCACGACAGATACCGCTGGGGCACAGCTCAAGCCTCAGGCTTGACTCACATGAGATGTGATGCTTGGGCAGATGGTATTCCAATTAGTAGGAAATCTGTTCCTTTGGATTTAACTTTTCTGTTATTACAGATCACTACAATACCTTTCATTTTACAGTCTCAAAGTAACTTTGCAAACAAATTCCTAGACATGCAGACAAATAAGTGCTTTTAAAGACTATTTTAAGAAATATTTATCCAGAAGTGCTTCTGAAACTTATCTTGCAGGGCAGATGCATAAAGAAACCTGTACATCTGAATCAACTGCACACCTTTGTTTATGTTCTGTCAAAGGTTGCTAGAGGTTTGGCTGTGGGTGAAGTTTTTCTCCAGTGAGAAGTTTTTCGCCAGTGAGATTCCCTTGAGTAAAAGTCAAACAGGACTGACACTTGAAAAAGCAGAAGTATTTTACTATTTCTAGTGTCTTCACTGTCATCATAACTGCAAAAAGAGCTATTGTTTTAAGACTGCAGTAAGCTGAACAGTGATTTTTCCCCAGACAACAATATTATGTAAAGCTGTTATAGCCACTTGATTTTTTGACTGAGAACAACTTGGAAATGCAGCCAAGCAGCAGGCTGATTTCTTAATCTGAAGAAATTAAACTGTCTTGTATGCACCTGTGGCAATTACAACCTTCTCTTTAAGAACAGTGAAAAGAAGGGAGTTACCATGCTCTTATGGATGGTCATACACATGATCATATCTGAGTGGCCTCCATAGACTTGCAAGCGGTCGTGTGACTTGAAAGAAACAGAAACAGACATTTATTAGCACAACATTTTTTAAGAGCCATTTTCCACAGACATGTAAATGACAATACTTTCAAGAGAAGTTTCCTTGGTACCAACTAAACTGATATGGTGGATTCCAAACTTTATAGCCACCTTAAAAAGCTCACTTTTGCTTACATTGCTTCTGGGAGTCTTTTTGTCCAACTAAGCTCTTGTTCTTTCAGCAGACAAAGCTAACATTTTCCCACTTTTCTGAGCTGTCATTGTCTTGGAATAACCCAGGTTCTAAAAAATGTTTCAGGTTATATTCTTTAAAACCCATGTATTTTGACTGGTGAGACAACTATATATTCAGAGTGACAGGAAAAAGAGAGACGGGCTAGAGACCAGAAAGTACAAAGATGACTTCTATTTGACTTCAAAATCACTAATTAACATATTAGATAAATGTCATTAGTAACCACCTATTTTCTTACCTGTAGTTCATAAACACGAACAAATTTATCCAGACATGCTGTCACCATGACTTTCCCAAGAATGTTCACAACCGTTACTGCATGGTTATGGCCCTTATAGATCCGTACCAGCTCTCCAGTCTGCATCAAGAAAAAGCAAAGGTAAAAAAGGTGTTGGGTTTGTTTTTTCTTAAATAAAAGTACAAAGTGGTTTTACCTAACCTGTATAGGGTAGCTAGCTTCAATGCTCACTACTCAAAACCAGAAACACCTGTTATTAGAATTCCATTCCCTGTGAAGGCACTTATAGATTATGATCAAATACTACTTATCCTTTTATTTGCCCATCCTAACAGAGAGCCATCACAGTACAATAGAAATGCATGGGTCTGTGTAAAGTTCTCTTCTCTTCTGTTTCTGAACATGAGCCACCAGTGTGCCCAGGTGGCCAAAAAGCCAATGGTATCCTGGCCTGTCCTAGGAATAGCGTGGCCAGCAAGACCAGGGAAGTGATTCTTCCCCTGTACTCGGCACTCGTGAGGCCACATCTCGAGCGCCGTGTGCAGTTTTGGGCCCCTCAGTTCAGGAAGGACATTGAGGTGCTGGAGTGAGTCCAAAGAAGGGAAAGAAGCTGGTGAAGGGTGCTGGAGCACAAGTGTAATGAGAAGCAGCTGAAGGAGCTGGGTTTGTTTAACCTGGAGAGGAGGAGGCTCAGGGGGACCTTATCACTCTCTACAACTCCCTGAAAGGAGAATGTGGCCAAAGAGGAGTCAGCTCCTTCTCCAATGCAACCAGAAACAGGACAAGAGGAAATGGCCTCAAGCTGCACCAGGAAGGTTGGACACTAGGAAGAACCTCTTCACAAAAAGGGTGAATTTTGAATGGGCTGCCCTGGGAGGTGTTGGAGTCACTGTCCCTGGAAGCGTTTAGGGAAAGATTGGTTGCTGAAAATGCCATGGTATAGCTGATATGGTGGTGTTTGGTCACAGGCTGTTCTCTATGATCTCAGAGGTCTTTTCCAACCTAATTGATTCTGTTTCCATCATTAGTTACATATTCCCACCCATCCTGAAACTAGTACCATGCTATTAGTATTAGCAGTATTTATGCAACCACAGGGATCAGTTAGCAAAACACACAGAAATATACTAAATATATATATCGCTAAACACACAGAAATGTACTCTTTTTATGTCAAGTAAAATTTCCCTCTGATAAGTTCCTTAATCTAACTTATTGCATAGCTACGTGAATGCTTCTGCTAGGACTAAGGGAAGATGGTGTAAAAGAGGGAGAGACAAAGCATTCATGATGCTTTTGAACAATCTAGCTTGGAACACAGTGTTCTTCAAGTTCTTCCACTTATAAAGAAACTTTTTCTCCACCAGACTATCTCACATGGCTTTTCTTTGAACCCTTTCCATATTATCAGCATGCTTGTAGTTATATTTGCAAAAGCAAGATGGCCAGATAAAAAGGCATTGTGTATCATGTGACAAGAATCAGCAGGTTTATGTAGCCTCTTCATGCCTCTAGAGTTACCTATAGTGCATAGTCATATTCACAAAATCATGAGACTTCCTTTGCTGGAAGCAATCAGTCCTACTAGTCAGTCAAATATTCTAGAAATGCTGACTTTATAGCATAGGAATTCAGTGCCTTAGTAGCAAAAGTCATTCCATCATTTTATATGAGACTTACATGAATGTTGTGGGCATGGACAGACTGATCGCTGGACCCACTGAATACCAGATCATTCACAACCTTACAAAAAAAAAAAAGTTTTATATTTTGTAACAGATATGGAAATGAGCAAGCAAAATATTAAGACACTGTTCAGTTTAAAGTTATACCGTAATATTTCCTAAATTTGAGAGCCTTAAAATCAATCAAGAGTATGAAGGAAAAAGCAAGCACATGCACAGTAAAGCCCAATGTCTCTTGGAAATTTTTGACATGCTGCATATTTATATGCTGCTTATGTAAGAAAAATTATGCTCCTGACCCCTAAAAAGTGACAAGACAAGAGGAAACAGCCTCAACTTGCACCAGGGGAAGTTTAGAATGGTATTAGGAAAAGTTTCTTCACTGAAAGGATGATCAGGCATTGGAACAGGCTGCCCAAGGAAGTGATGGAATCACAAATTCTGAAATGTTCAAAATACAGACATAGATGTGGCAGCTGGGAACGTGAGATACGGCAGGCAAATAGAGAATTTCTCTACCAAGTTGCTCAGTTTTTATAATTTAAAATAGGGAAATCCTCAATTTCCTATCACAATCTGCTCATCATTTTAAGCATTCTTTGTCCAAAATGTATTTTCAGAGACACTTGCCTTCATGCAGAGAATAGTCTTGCTGTGACCTTCCAGGGTTCTGAGGAGCAGCCCATTCCGTGCGTCTCGCACGCTGATGGTGCAGTCATAGGAGCCCACTACCAACAACTTGCGTGCTCCTTCCTGAGCTGTGGCTAAACAGCTCACTGCTCTAGGGCCATGGCATTCAAAGGTATCAACCTGTTTATTATTCTAGTGGGGGAAGAAAGAAATGGAAAGAATTAAAATTTTGCTGACACTGATTAGATCACTGAGTCCTTTTTGTGTTGTGCTTGTTATGGCATCTGATTTCAGTTTAATAACACACAAAATAGCAGTGGTAAGAATTGCATCTTAAAAATTAAGTTTCCAAATCAAAGAGAAAGCTCCTTATGTTATGTAGACCAGGAGGAACCTTAAGGAAAAATGCAACAATACAGCGCCTAAAAGAAAGGTAAACAAAGAGACAGGCAGATAGGACAGCTTCATGCATGGACAAAATAAACAACCAAAAGGGGCCAACAGTGACCATTTATACCCAAATGTGTTTATTAAAAATACATTTACTACTGGAGATAAAGAATAGCAAGAAACACAGAGGAAAGAAACAGCATCACAATAGGCATTCAGGTGCCAATAGTTAAACAAACTTACCTTTATGCTGAAAGTAACCACCGTGCCATTTGCAAGACCTGCATAAAGGATCCGCCATCTACTGTGTAAACAGAGCACTCGATCTTCCAATTTAAACTGTTCCATGCACTCTTTGGTCTAGCAATGGAAAGAAGTACTTAAAGATTTTCATTAACTGAAAACAATTCAAGAAAAAAAAAACTGAAATGAATGATGACTTTCACTTTTTAAACCAACAGAACTGGAGAAAAACATCTGAGAGTCTGGTGTCACATGGCAGTTTGAGCCTCACTTTAATCAGGACCATCTGTAAGGCTTGACTGTAGTTCAGCAACCAGTTATAACCCTAAAGACTTTGTTCTGGTCACAGCCTTTAATGTGTATAGAAATTTAGACTACTGACTAAATATACATAGATAGATAGATAGATAGATAGATATAGATATACACACATATATACACACACACACACACACATATGAAAAGAATCTGTTATATGGTTGACAATTCCCTATTAAGTTTCCCACAGGGAACTAAGGGTTTAAGATCTCTGGCAGTTTGCTTTCTGAAGCAGATATTTGCTTTCTAGTCCTTCAAGTAACAGGTTGGGCAAGTCTTTTTATCATTTAGCCTCAAATATCCAGCTTCAGGAAGCCTCAGGTCTGCTCTTTCACGTACCCTCAGCATAACAGATACCTGTTCTCTCTAGAGCTGCTCTAAAGACACAGCAGAGAGCAATGCCTTCCATAAGCAATGGAAGTTAAAAATACAGGAAGAAAAGTAAGATTCACGGCCAAACAGCTATCCTGCACTTTGGTGTTCCCAACATTTGGGATTATGCCATGCTGCTCCAGTAAAAACTCTACTGACAAGCTAGTCAAAAGATTAGGGTAGTAAATCCATTAATCGTTTGCTGTTTTATTTGTGAGGTTTTTTCTTCCTGCTCTACTCTAAAGAGGTAAGAACTGTTGCTTGTGTCCAGATCATATAGGTTTAAAAGGCTTTTAAAATTTATATTTGTAACGAAACACTTGTATAAAATGCAGCATATGTAAATAAATCAACACAGAGTTTGAGTACCTTGATATTGTAACAGTTGATAGTGTGGTCGCTTGAGCCAGTGTAGAGGGCAGCATTCTTCCCATTTGTCTGAGTGACCAGAAGGCAGTTCACTTTTGAAGTATGTCCTTCAAAGATGGCCACACACTTCCTGCTCTAAAAAGGAAAGCACAGAGTCTGTCAGCATAAAGGCCTATAATACCTCTTGGAATGGGCACCTAACAGAACAGGGTAGGACTGTTAAAAAAATCAGGATACATGCAGCAATCTATCTCCCCTTGTCTCTCTCACAGGAAGAAGGGGTTGGAGAGGTGGAGAAGAGAGGTTTTAAGAAAAGGATAGTATAAAATAAATTAGGGGCTTGAAAAAGCAGCTGCTTCCTTTACTACATAGTAAGGCATTACAAAAGACAACCTTGTGATTGCAATTAATGTATCACTACTCCCACAACCTTACTTACAACGAGATTGTAGGCACAAACTGTTTTGTCTGCTGAGCAGGTGTACAACAAATTCCCAAAAATCTGAATAGCATTCACTGCAGCCAAGTGTCCCTCAAAAGTTCCCTCAGTAGGTTCTTCATCCTCACCTGGCTCCGAAGACACTTCTGTAGGACAGAGACATGTACTTTTGACTATAGGAACACTGTCAAGAAAACACACTGCTGTGGTTTGTACTGCCAATCAGCAGAACTATTTCATGGGTTCAGCACCTTTAAGTCAAATTTCATTGTGGATTCCAGCAGGACTGTGAATGTGACAGAGGGCAATATAAAGTGCTAAAAAGACCTTCATATGACTAAGTTCAGAACTATCTTTAGAATTAAAAAGAGAGTGTATTATTGTTTGCCCTAGAGCTCTACAGAGACTGTGGAACAATAGCATTCATGTGGGAGGGGAAGAAGGATGTGGAGGAGTGAAGACACAAAGCATTCAGTGCAAGATGATGTGAGTATGTGTCACTTCCCACTTTAGTTGTGAGTGCAAGCTTTTATCTTCAGGGCAAAGTTCTCTTATGGAAGCAGGTTGATCAAGACTTAACTCAAAGCCCTGCAAGATACTACATACAAGGCATTGGAAAGAAAGCTTAAAAGATATACCTGAGGAGTTCTTTGATCCTCTTAGGAATGATATGGAAGTCTGTGTCTCAGCCACACTGTAAGACAAAAAATAAACAGTAGCGAAATTGGACTTTGCAAGTTCATTTTCAGACAAAATACTGGGGTAAGTAATATTCTAAAACACAAGACTCTGGACTTAGAAAATATGCTGTGACAGGTAAGCTCAAAACCAAACAGGGCAGCCCAGTTCTTCTATTAAGTGAAATTAGTTGGTAACAAGACACATTCACTTGTTGACCAAAAAAGACAAGTCCATTTTTATTTTCCCTTTTATTTCACTCCTGAAGTCACTAATGTAAGACTTTGTGAATGAAAAAAAAAAAAAAAGGAAAAGGAAAAAAAGAGAGGCCTCTTACGAATACTATGTAATATTAATAATTTTACTTGACAGAGGTCTACAATAATCTCACCTTTTTTTCCCATCATTCCTATGATTTGTGTCAATCTCACTGGTGGAGCTCACTTCATCATACCCAGAACAAGATGCCTCTAGGACTGCTTGATCCACAGAGTTGCATGAATCCCTCTTTGATGGACTGTCTGGTTTCTCATCTCCTGACGCTGATGAACCAACATCAACCACCTCACACTGAGGTGCTGAAACTTCCACTAGTTCCAGAGAAGCATCGCTGTCATTCTCATCTTTGTTTCTTTCTGCTTGAGCAGTAACTCCACCCTCCTCTCTTGGAGGAGTAACTTTTTCTCCTTTAGGAACCTTTCCACCCTTGACTTTCCGGACAGGTTTGAAGTCAATCATATCCTGCTCTGTATCACTGTTGTCCGGCACATGGGCTGCCCTCAGAGTTTTCTTCTTCCTTAACTTTCTCCTCCTTCTATTCCCTTTCTCTGCTGGGACTGCAGCCATTGTTAAGTGTTGCTCAGACGGTTCTGCTGACAATTTGGGAGTTTTATCCATTGGCACTTCGAGAAGGATCGAATGCTTTGAAAGAGAAGTGCTACACTGATCCACTAAAAGTCTTTCAGCAGCTGTATCATTTGCTTCTCTCTTGCTGAAAACAGACACTGAATGAGGAGAAGAGTTCTCAGGAAGTCGAGACTGTCCCTCGTCTGCAGCAGGCTCATGGACATCTTGATCAGTGTGTTGGAAACAAGCTGCCAGCCCTGCTAGGGATAGGGTTGCAGTGATAACTGGATACACTGAAGTTTTCTGGTTGGTCTCTTCTAAAGAAAACAGCCTAGTGTTACATTCAATCTGTACAGCAGTAACTATTTATGCAAAGTGTCCCTCCCTGTATTTTCTGTTTACACTTAATTGTGCATGTAAAGTACATATTCCTACATGTTGAAAACCACGTGCACATGTAGATCTGCTATTCAGTCAGCTATTCACAGCCTTTAAAAAACATAACTGGGGAATAAAATGTTCATCCATGCACATAGAAATAAAGGAATGGGGCAATCATTCAAGCTGCTGGCTGGCTATTTGCTACATGCTTTTAGAGTTCTGACAATCTTCGGTGAATCCTACATTGTTGACTTCAGATGCTACCATCCCTCTCTGCATGCTCCCTTACCAGCTGTCATGACTTCTGTAGAAATTATATTAATCAATGCATGCCAAGTATGACTCAGCTGTTCAGTGACAGTTTGAAAATCTTGTGCTCAACCCATCTGAATTATTACAGCTGATATATAGAGTTATTTCTACCAAGTTACTTGGACCTAATTCAAGGTAGACAGTTATGCACAACCCACTCTGCAGCACTGTACCCTTATCCTGGGAATAGCAGAACTGTAAGCTATGAGGGTAGGCTTTATTTAGTTACTTTAGTTTAGTTAGCTCATCTGTGGTGGACTATGCAATGGGGTCAACACACTCTCCCTATCATTTAATTGTGACTGAATTAATATGAACAAAATGATCCAACCTCTCAGCTGAGACAGACTAAGGGCAGCATCTCACAGCTGTTTCCCACACCCTAATATTGCCCAGTTACACTTGCAATAACCGCAGTCCAGAACAGGATATTTCAAGCTCACTGCATTTCTGGGGCAGGATCATGCAACGCAAATGGGAAGTTGGCAGTATCTGAAACACTTCCCTCTTCCAGACTCTCAGAAGCCAGCAAATTAAACCTACACTAATGTTTGGTCAAAACCACATTACACATCATAGGACAAATTTGATGCTTTGGAATTACACATCCAACTAGAAACAGCTAAAATGAGAACATCTCTCACCCACACCTTCCTCAGATGGGGAATTCCAAGATAAAACTAAAACTTGCTGACAGCATAGGATATGTTGCCTTTAAAGTAAATCAATGGAGATAAGTTTTTCCCTGGACATGTAACTGCCATGCACAACTGCAAAACCTGACAGAAAAACCTCTGTATAGAAAAAATGAATAATTAGATGAAGTTTGAATGAGCTACTGTGTTCCATTACATGGGGAAGAAAGCACACAAAACCTTAAATTCTGAATACGCCTCTAATATCATGTGCCACTCATTTCTCCCTGGAAAGGGGAAGGAAGTAACTTGGTCACTTTATAACAGGAAAACAATAGCAACCAGCCACTTAAACTGAAATTTCTAAACCCAATAGCCTTTAATTCTCAGCGTTTGGAGTGCTGTGGGTATTAGAAAAAGAAGTAGGAAACCACCATGGCAATGAAAGAAAACAGAATCACTCAGTACCACAGGTGGGACACACTGCTGGCATTTGGGGGAAAACAAATGTAATCAGCTCCCTCAAAGCAAGGCTAAGCTAACCTCAATGGGCAGCTGACAAGCTAAACATTCAACCCTAAAAAATAAACCCTAATAGTCTGCCCCAGAGTGAATTCCTCTTCCTCAAATTACGGAATTGACCTCAAGACAAATGCTTCTTTCCCCCTAAATTACTAAACTGATCTGAAGGCAAACTCATTTTAAATGTAGCACATACAGAAGTTCATCAATACCAAAACTATGGTAACTTGACAAATGAACATAAAAAGAATGCTCTTGCTTTTAATACATCAAAATTAAGTTTGTAGGAAATGGAAAACTAATGTGATTAAGAGCTTTCTGAAGTAATTAGTCAAGTAACAAATGTAGCTATACACTGAAGGTTCATCTTCATAAGAAAAAAATAAAAAACCTCTTTCAACTTCTCTGTTGTGAAGCTTCAAGATTCTGCAAGCAAGACACTTCATGCCACTGCAGCTAGTGATCACTAAATCTTTCCTTAGAGTTGGAAAATTGAGAATAAAATTAACACTGATACAAATAAAAACAAAGATTTCATTGATTTTTAAGCATAACAGTATGGCATATGCCAATAAAAACAGGAAAGCAAAGGTAGTGGCTTCGTAAAAGTTGAGTCTTAACAATGAAAACAAACAAAAAACCTGATTCTTCCCCTGCCCCAAGTTTACTTTAGTGAATACCTCCAGAGCTTCACATTCCTTGTCAAATCCTCCAAAGAGAGATGAAGCAAAACTCAAAATACTGCATTAACAGCATGTAATACAGGAAATGCAATAGTGACTAAAAAAACCCACCACTTATATGCAATTCTACAGCTGAAGCAAACTAAAAAAAAGTAAAAAAAAAAAATCAATTTTTTTTTTTTATTAAAGAGGTGTAAACTTCAATTTAGCCAACATTCATCTTGTGCTTGAGAAAAAAAATACTTAGAAAGGTGGAACATGACTTATTCCATAGTATTTTGTACTTCAGTTGGAAGGAAAAAAATTGTATTGGCTATCTTGAACTAGGATCAATCTTATGAATGTTTTTCTCAAATTACCTAAGTTAAAGGTCTGAGTAAGTGACATTGTTATGGCAGACAACTATCATTAGAGTCACCCTGCTTGACTTCACAGACTCTTAAGAAAGTATGGGATGAGCTTTTAATCTTCAGTTTTTACCTTCAGTCACAGTAGCAAATTGCAGAGGAAACTACCAATAGTATCTAAGCCTTTGACCAGAGTGCACAAGTTTGATGGGGTTTAAACAGTCTAAATAAAGAGCTGGCTATTTCAGCTGTAGTCATTAACATCTCACTTTGCTGAGGCAAGAGCTCTCCCATTAGCGGTTCAATTAATTCAGCAGTTTCTCATCCAGATAAAAGCAAAGCCCTGTCTTCGCTGCTAGCCCTCCCATGCCCCTCACATGAATGAACAGTGCCTAACAGCCAATTAGTAGAAGATGGATTGTTACTTCCAATATTACAAATTATACATTTTGTGCTTATCTAGCAGAGCCCAAGAAGAACACAAAATAATCTCAATGTAGCTGTTCATAACTTTTTAAAAAATGTTTTCAGGCACATTTTTTTCCCTCTGTAGGCAGACTTTCTGCTATCAGTGCTCATTAAATGATACAGAGTAGAAGACAAAAATTATGGAGGAGGTTCTCAGGTTTGTTGGGTTGTGTCAGTTTTGGGTTTTGTTAGCTAACTAAATTATTATAAGAGGATGTAACCTTCAAATTCATGTTTGTTCTATTTTCAAAGCAGAACTAGAAAGTCCTACACAAGTTAATGAGATTTCATCCCTGCCTGACAGCCTGCAGGTTGAGGCACGATTTAAATTCTTTTTGGGAAAAAAAATAATTTCCTTATTTTCTTCAAGCTAATTATCTTAAAGCAAAACTACAATTACCATCATTCTGTTCCACCTCTTCTGTTTGTGGAGGACATGGAGAGCTCTGGAGTACAGAATTCACATTTAGTTCTGTGCCTTTTGGAGACACAGGTTCTCGTTTAACTTGCACTGAGGAGTCAGGAGTATTGGAAGGTGTACTGCCAGAAGACTGGAATGGTGATGGCACGGTTACGGGAACAGCAGCTCCTTGAGGGGGTACAGAGGAAGACAAAGTGTCCAAAACAGGCAGGAGAGAGCTTGAAGGAATTGAGTCAGCTGCCATCTGAGATTTGCTGTTTCGTCTCTCAGTTAGGGCACTGCATGAAAGTTGCTCTGAGAGTTCAGGAGGTTCATATGTTTCTAATGGCAAAAGAAGAGATACATTAAAGAAACAAACAAACAAACAAATAACAGAACAAAAATATTTCTGTTTTTGCCAGGAGCTCATTTCTTGTGGACACAGTCAAGGAAGAGAAAAATTTGAAAAAAAGACACTAGAGGGAACTATCAAAACTGACAGTTCACACTTGATGATAAAGGCCTCATTTTGAAAGCCTACAATTTTATTGTAGCTTAAATGAGCAGATTCAAGTTAAACACAGTTTTTAAAAGATTCTGAGTTCAAAGAATATAAGAGTAAGCATTGCACTATTGTAGCTCTATGGTATCCTGTACCTTGTAGCCCCTGCAAGATCTGGATTCTCTGACTTCTCAGTGTACTCATTTCCATAGTTATCTGCAAAACAGTTGTGGCTTATATCAGTCCCACTGATTTAACAAGCAGTTCTTCATGCTGCTAAGCTCAAGCTCAGACAGTTTCCAAAGCCCACTGTTACCTGTTGCTTTAACACAAGGAACCGTTGAACCTCAACATAGGCAGCCCTCAGGGCAGCCCTTGCCTGCAAGAGGCTGCTGTCCACATTCTGCAGAGACCTGCTTAACTCTTCTTCCCTCAGAGAAATAGCCAACAAGTGGTCTACCTGAGAACGTTCTGAAAAAGAAATAAAATGTAGAGTCTAATTGCACTGAACAATACATTAAGATACCTTACTTGTGATATCACAACAAATAGCACCGCCTCAGAATGGAAAAATCTCATAAATTCGGTCAAGCATTCAAGCATGGATAATTATACAAGCTAAAAAGGAGTATTTATGGACAGGACTAGCCACATCCACCTGGATAAAATGCAAAGTCGAGTATTCTTCTTTAAGGAATCTCAACCTTGACTCTAGTAATTAATTTAATCACAGCTTTGCCAGCACTGATTTAGTTAAATAAATGAAGTAATTATCTTCCACAAAGACCTTTTCTTGAAGAACATGTGTGCAAGAAGTATAAATACACACCTGCCATTAATGTAATCAAAAAGGAAATGGCAAATTTAAGCTAAACAAGATTTAAATTATTCCGTGAATGCAAAAGCCAAGGAAAAGCTGTTTAGGAGAAAAGGAACCCAATGATTAAAAAAAGAGTTTACTACTCAAGATGATTTTGGGCCATGAAACTGGTGTTTGCCGTCTCTTGAGAAAGAGTTTCTGACCACTGTACTCAGTAAAAGATCCTCCTATACTCCCAGAGACTTCTGGCATTAGAAAGATTGTCCAAACAAATTTTCATTTGGCCACTACTTAACTGCGCTCAGGTTATAGTTTCCTTCAGCAAATTCACAACAACAACAATCACATTAAAACAAAGTAATGGGAAAGAAATTTTACAAAGTAGAATGCATTATGAGTCTCTATAACAGACACTGGTCATTGGAGAAAGAGGCTGATTAAACCCCCACCTTTTCAAGTAGTCAAATATTCATTGCTACAGTAGAGTCATATTATTGCCCTATATTACAAACAACTGTTAATATAAATAAATAATGGGAAAAAAGATAAATGATACGAAAGCCATCTTCGGAGCTCCTGGCAATGGTTTAGTTATCAAAGAAAATATTCTGCCTAAAACACAATGGTTGGATGATTCATTTTGAGACATGGTGATGAAGATGCTTTAGGCATGTTTGAGAAATATCTGTCTAATGCCAGAATAAGAGTTTTCTTATGGTCAGGAGCATGAAGGAGAGAGGCATTCCACACTCATTTCCACTAAGGACATTAAAAAAGTAAAAAGCATTGTCAGAGATATCAAAAACAGAATAGAGACCAAATTAAACAGAGTACAATTTTTCTGGTGAGACTACCCAGAATTAGAAAGGGAAAGCTGCATGGCAAGTTCAAAGGAAGTTAACTGTTGACCTCTCCCTTAAGAACCTCCATCCAAAGAGGCAACAAACCTCACCACCCTATAGAGGGGGAAAGCAAAGGTACCATCTGTACAATCAGGAATATGAAGTGCAGGCAGAAAGGATGCACATACCCTTCTTTTAGAAATAACTTATGACAAACTAAGATATAGGTCTTCAGAGAAGAATGTATTGCAGATTAGTGAGCAGTCCACACTACAAACTTCAGTAAAAGCCCAGGAAGCAGCATAGTAACATTAAGGAACTACTACAGCCAAGTCAAAATACTACTGAGTGTTTATAGCCTCTACACCACATGCACACATGTATGATATTCACCCACCTTTTTTACCTTTGATTTTTCTTCTTTTATTCTTTCTTTCTAGACTAGGGATTTCAGGAGAAGATCCCTCCTGCAAGTAAAATCATCTATTAAAAAGTAAAAAGAATAATTTTGCCTAAATCAAGAAGCTGAACATCCGTCATCTTTTCAATCATTATTGTAGGCAGAGAAGAATCCATCATTTGCTTGCACATTCTTGCATAACTCATCATTTGCTCTGCTCTCAAAAGAGGGAGGGCAACAGAGTGCCATGTTTTCAACTCAACTGAGAAGAAATATTAAATATGCCAATAGCCTGCTTCTTGCTCAGATGTTTAAGATTGCACTTGAATCACAGTGTCTGCTCTACAGTTTTAGTTGAAGGTGTAGTGGATTAAACAGTGAGGAATTAGAATTATTGCTTTCAGCAAAACCATTTTGTGAAATTGATCAACAAGATTTTTTTGAACCTTTGGATAAGCCTAAGACCAGACTCTGAAACAAATTCAGATTTAAGAATATAATTTTAGGTGTGTAATTTTTTCAAAATGTTTTTATTTCCTTGCTTTATCATATAACCAGAAACATCTAAGGAAAACCAATTACTACTACAGGCTACCTTCCATTTAAATTGTGCTGTGAAACACCAAGATTCTTGCTACAAAACCTAGTACTTCCACAGAAATATTTTAATAGCTCTTGTTTATCAACAGAGTATGCCAGGTATCAAATCAAAAAAAGAGTATTTGTCATTCCTACTAGTTACAAAAAACTATCAAAAGTCCTGCACTATTAAAGCAGAAATTTAAAGAAAATCAAGTCAAACAAAAAATGAACTTGATATTACCAATGTACAAGACTATCAGATGGGGAAAGTCCTCCCAGCACAGATCATTCCAAAGCTGAATAACCATTGACAGAGAAAGAACCTTTTCAGCAGATCAAAGCTGGAAAGAATTGCACACTTACTCCAGTTGCTCTTCGCTTCTTTCCAATTCCTTGGCTGTCATTCTGTTCAGTCCCAGATGTGCAGCTACTGTCTGTAGCTGCATCTATGTTATTAGACATTGCAAAAAGTGAAGCACTATTTGAAGCTGGACGATTTTCTTCTGAGACCTCTAATACATTTTGTTTTTCAAGAAGAGGTGTTCTCTTCTCTGGGCTCTCCTGGTCTTGTTCTGTGTGGCCTGTGATCTCAGGGGTGGCCTGTAGGCTGTGACTTCTGCTAGCCTCTGTTCTTTCAGACATAAAAGGTGACAAAGCAAGAGATGGTGTCCCCTCTTTCTGATCAGCCTCAATGTCAGTGCTTGCCTCATATCCAGATGTTATATGATGTGGGTGGCTGGCTGCAATTACTTGCCTTTGCCCACTTCCTTTAATTTTGGCTTGTTCACTGAAAAAGCTATAAGCAGAAGAATTTCTGTCTGCTATGACACTGCTTTCAGAAAAGCTACGTTTTCTGGCTGAGCCAGACACTAAGGAAATCCCTTCCCACTGGAATCCTTCTAGAGCAGTCGGATCAGATTCTTCACTGAGTTCTAGACCCTCTTGCTCATTTTGAACAAGAGGCACCATTTCTATGCCAAACCTTTAACAAGATAAAAAGAAAAATAAATAAGTTACAAGCCTGCTACACATAGAGAAAAGCCTCCCCCTTCTCCAAATGTACACTGCTGCTTTAAGCAGTAGGTTTAATCCCATTACAGTGGTATTCTGTGCTTTCCACCTCATCTGACAATGGAACATCTCCTGTGTATCACATAACCAGACTTAGTGGCTAAGAACTGGCAGCATGATTTTCAAGTCAGAAATCATGTTATTACAAATTATTCCCAAGCAAGGTTGGAATAATCAAATGCGACATTTGTTCAAGACATTTCAAATTATTCAGGTTTAAAGCAAGTTTCAAAAATGCAGTATTATAGAATTGCTTCCTTAAATACAAAAGCAAACTGTGTACCAGAATAGAAGATTAACAAATGAAGAGTGAGCATTTACACTGCTTGCAGCACTGCAAGCATTTCTTGTAGTCCTAAAAAAATGAGGAAATAGGGAACTGTCATAGCATTGTTCCCATCCTGATTGCATTTTTACATTCTTCCATTACTAGAACTGCAAAAGAAACTACAGAAACTAGATTTTTACCATCCACATTCAGATATTAAAGCAACCATTATGAATGGATCAGAATCTTTTCTGAGCAGATTACTTTTACTTATCTATGGACAGAAATTCATTTATAGCATCAATCAATAAAAACTCTGCATTATTTGCAAAAAAAATTGCATTTTCAAAAACTCTGCAAAAGATCATGGCATAGCAAGCTTCATTATAAACTCTTAGTTCAAGGATTTTGGAATTCATTTCAGATATGGGAAAATATAACCCTCCTCCCTCAGCATGCCCTGAGAGACATAGTTAGATCTGAAAGGTACCAACCTTGGTAAACCTTTGCCAAGTTCCTGTTTCTTCTTGGTTACCTGCTGGATGACCTGATCCCAGTTAACATTTCGCCGGGAAGCACTAAGAATCTGCCTGAGGGTAGGTTTAAGCCCCGACTCCTTTTCTGTCTCACTTCTCCGAAGGCAATTCACATTCCGGATGCGACGTGCGTTATTGAGATTGGGCTCTGGGAGATGCGTCCCGACTTTGCTCTTCAGACTGATATGCCGTGTCAGATCTCTTTGCAGAGAAGCAGGCAGGCCAAGTTTGCTTAAATCTGGAAGAAGGAGGCCACCTGACTGGCTTCCTCCTTTTTGAAGCTCATTATCTGAAGGATTTTCAAAACCTTCAATTTCAAATTGATCACGTGACTTGACACACTCTTCATTCCCTTCCCTGTCCTGTGAGCTTTTCAAATCCACATGCAAACGGTCCTGACTGCTTGACAAAGAAACTGTGGGTTCTATCAGAAATGTAAAATTTTTTACCTCAGCAGAAGCAATACTTGAAGCAGATGGCTTTTTATGATCTTCCCTTTCAGAGGTGGTAGTTTTACCTTCAGGAGTGTCACAGGGTAAAGAAGAATCCAACTTTTCAACTTTTGCTTCTGACTTCTCACTTCCCATTAAATCATCACCACTCACATCTAATGAATCTAGTCTGAACTCCTTTGGCAATGCCTTCCCAGTTTCTTCCCTATTCTGGTCACTTGTATCTTTGCAAGAGCTTAAGGGAGCATTTTGCAAGGAATGGTTGCACTGGATACCTTTGGGATTTTGTTTTGCTTCATTTAAGTTATTAATAGGCTCTCCAAGATTGCTACCAAGCACATCTTTGTTGTCTTGTAAGTTACCAACACAAGCAGCATGCAGCTTTGATGAATAAGAGGAGAAACTGTTTGTTTCCAAGTTCACTGCATTCAAATTATTCTGCTCTTCACCACTAGCCGAGGATAACAGAAGCCTGACATTTTTTAAGAGACTGTTCGTGTCTTGCTTTATCAAGGATAATTTCGTATCTGTGATATTGAGAAGAGGGGATTTCAGTGATGGCATACTATTACTTCTGCCATCATCTCTATCAGGCTTTTCACCACTGGAAGAGTCTTCCATAACCGTGCAAGAATCAAGGTGGTCTGAGGTTCCATTAGAAGGGGAAGATGCTTCATGGTCTTTAAGTTTTGAAAGGCTAACATTGGCTTCACAAGTTTCTCCTTTCATTGATGAATCAGTAAGAGATGTAAGTACAGAACCTATTTTATCTGAAGTTTTTGAAACATTATCTTCAGACCGTGGTTGCTGCTCTGCAGTTTTCTGGGATGGGTAGGGACTCCAGCGATATGTTTTATCTCTGGAAGGACTGACACTTTTTCCACTGGCTCTTGAAGGTTTGCTTTCTGGTTGTTTCAATGTACTAAATTCTAACACCCCCTCAGCAGCAAGCTCATCACTAGTAAAATCCAGACGGTCACCCCTATTTCTTCGATTTTTATGCGGCAGAACATTGCCTTTCTCTGGCCGCTGCCATGCAGACCTTTCCTGACTGTATATATTTGGCTCTGATGAATATGAATCTCCTGAGCTTCCAAAATTCCAGCCATTTGCACCATGAGGACTTGGTTTCCAGTTTCCTCCATAACTCTTGGAATTCCAGCTAGAAAAATGACCCGTTTCTTCTGAGTGCCAAGTAGAATTTCTTCCCCTGGCACCATGATGCCAATTTGATGCTCCTCCTCTCCGCCCACTCGGATGCCAAGCGTTTCCAGAATTCCCATAATTATGTCGATTCAAAGGGTTTCCTGAAACATTCTGGTGCCACCCAGAGCACCCCCTTGCACCACCTGAATGTCTGTTTATATTAAGGTTCCTCTGAGAGTGTGAAAATTTGCCTTGTCTAGGACTAACATAATCATCCTTTTCCCATTTCCAGTCCCTTTGTGATGCATTATGATGATGCCACGACGACTGATCATAAGCTTCTCTTTCTTTGTAAGCAGCTCTTTCTTCTCGCCTTCTCTGTGGTCTCCTATCATCACATTCTAATTCTTGGCTTGCACAACTTGGTTCAGTTTGCCTACAAAAGAATTGAGAAAAGCCTAAATTCTGATCCTATTCTACTAAAATCCAACAGTCCACAAGCTTCATGAATTTTATTTGCATTGGGAAGAAAATTTTTTTAAAATTATTTATTATAGAACGAAACAGATACTTTTTTGGCAGCTTTGCTTTTCAAGCTTCACTAATGTTTGACTTTCAAAACTAATGTTGTACCTTTACTTAAATGTGATAATTTCAAAATTTCTCTCACAAGAACAAAAGATTTGGTGTAGGGACAGGTCAATAGACTGATTTTTAAATACTTTTCTCTAACTTGAAAGATAATATTCCTTTATATTTACTATTGGACTAATAAGAAACTAATAAAAATAAAGTTTCTTAATGTTATAGAATCTTTGTAATTTGCTCTATCTTAGTAGACAGAAAACTCAATAGTGAGATTATTTTTTCTGAAGAATATTCTGCTGGTAGAACTAGAGTGAACTGATAGAAAACAGAGGAAAGTTAGGCTGAAAACTCCATTATTATTCTTACTGGAGGGAACAATTGACACGATGGCTCCATTTATAAAGGTTAAAACACAGATGTAAAACACCCACAGAAGATGCACCTCAGACACGAAAGTAATTTGTCTTCTTTTAATCAAGAGACTGGAACAGTCCACAGCATGCAATCCTGAGTCTGTATGAGCCTCCCAGCAGAACTATCAACTGCCCTTTGGATAGCACTTGTGCTTGGCAACTTATCACAAACACGTGGCAAACTATCACATGTACATTTAAAGATAAATGCTCCCTTAACAGCTACAGCTATTCCCAGGGTCAGCAATCTATCCCACCAAATGAGGAGTTTTCATTAAAAGTTTTTTCCAGGAGCTGATCACAGAAATACATCCATTCTAGATCCCTGGACAAGAAAGACAATAAATTTTCACACTACTACTCAAAAACAATTGATTTGAGTAAACTGAACATTTATATTGTATCACTCTTTATGTTTTTGATACATTCCAGTTCTGCTAAAAGATTCACTAATAACTACTCTCTAATGGAAAACAGTCTACTGTGCAAAATAATCTGAGCTCTAAGACGAGAATTCAAAACAACAATATCTAAGTGATACAGTAATTTCTAAGAGCTGATTGCGATCAACTAGATTGTGATCTAATGGAAATAATTTTGCTGAATTAGTAACTTAAACCTTCTGGTTTTCTGCCTCTCCAAACCAGCACCCAGCAGACAGAGATTTTTTACAGTTTTAGTTGCCTCAGAACAACACTGCACTGACAGTATTACTCCTTTTCCATAAAACAAAAAGGAAAAGTAACAATTTTGCTACCTACATTAACCAGTATGAAAACATTACGATTGTGCAGTGCAGGGACACACTAGTACGACAGAGTGATGCCAAAACCTATCTAACAGTCGTCACAGATTTCAACATCTGGAAACACTAATTTAAATTTCTAGCCACAGAACACAAGAGCTTCTTTTAAAAATTATATGCCCCTTTAGTACCATCACCATGCCATAAACCTATTCAAATAATATATTCCCAACTGGAACATCACACAAGAAATGCATATGTGCAGATTTTAATGTAAAATAAAAGACAATATTTGTTACTTTCTGCAGCTCTCTGTTTGATAGTGAGCCACTGGAACTATGTTTATCTAATGGTAAGCAGCAAGATACAACAAGTAAGAAATCTCATTCAAGGACTAGGGGATTTCACTTGACATTTACAGAATAATCCAATTGATTTTATAAAAAAAAACATGTTCAGCAGCAGTTTCTTAAAGGCCAGGTTGCTACAGACAACCTCCACCATAAACAGCATTCGCACTACTGTCCATTTATTAAGCCTTCAGTTATAAAGGTACCAAATATTAAAATAAAAACATTAGGGTTCTCAAAACTCAAGACTGTTTTTACCCATCATGGAGAATGATTGTATTTCCATACTAGTACTAGAGGAACAGGACAAAAACATTCAGCAGAGTCACATTTACTGTTGAAACTATGATATCCACACAGGTCTCTTGGATTGCTCTCCCAAGTATGCTGGCTACAGGCAGTTTGCATTTTATGAGCACCTAAGCCTCAGGAGTGCATCCCCGTTGTATTAAAAGCAATTCTATGATCTAAGTGGAGAAAGGAAAACTCACCGGTTCCGTTCCTTCTTTTGCTTGATTAGTTGAATGAGTTCTTTGTCAAGGTCCTCTTCTTCTGCCGCTTCTTTCTCTTCCTCTTTTCTATCATGGGCATTTACGTTGTCTTTGTGCAGCTGACTGGAGATGTGCTTGGCATATGCTGACAAACCCACCAGCGTCACCCTGCACACCCGGCATTCATGGCTGCTATCCCTAGGAAAAGAGGCAGAGGGTGGGCTTTCAACTCTGCCAACTGGCATGGCAGGTAGCTCTGGTCTTACTTTGTTTCCTCTGAATGTGTGTGAGCTCAAGGCAACTAGGCTTTGCTCAGTATACTTATTTGAATTCTCTGGCTTTTTCTTCCAAGGTTTTGTGTTTTGATGGTCAGTTTTTACAAGATTTTTTTCCAACAATCAAGAGGTAAAAGACTTGGTAATAAAGCTACATTAGGTGGGAGAAGGAATTCTTCTTGAATTGTTGTACTCAAAATCTATTCAGAGGAAACATAGTGAGCGAGGAGGCAGAATGAAAGGCTTCCAGAGCTAGCAGGAGCTCTGAAACCCATCCATGCTGCCAGCTGCACTGGGGAAGCCTGGTGACAGCTTCTACATTTAATCCTTGCCTTGAGCCTTCCCCCAGTGAAATTTAGAGTAGGGAGGAGGCAGTACATGGATACAGCCAATCCTGATACAACATAACCTAAACTGGGACAGCTGAGACTGCTGCCTGGAATCCAAAGACTCCACAGCACAGTGAGTGATGGGAGGGTGTCTTCAGTTTCCTGTACTTTATTTGGTTCAAGTGTGCATGAGGTCTGCTTTCTACTTTAGAGGACTTATCTCAAAAAATATAGAAATAATTTCAGCTGGAGAAAGTTGACAGCTGTATCAGACAAATGGCTTTACTCATATTACTGGATTAAGACTGCAAGACTTGAACTTTTTTTTTAAGAAATTCAGATTTCTAAAACCACAATATTTGTTCTTCTGACAATGCCTTCCAATAAATCAGTGTTAAAGAAGTACATTATTAACTTCCTAAAAAGGAAAATATGTTCACCAGATTAAAAATAAAACCACACAGATAAAAATTATTTAGAGCATAGTCCACTGCAAATAACTCAGCAGGACCAAGACAGGATTCACTGACTGCCTCCACAGTGCTTCTTTCAATTCTGCCAGTTAATTCATAAAAGCAGATATGTATGTCCCCATGGAGCACTTGACACAAAGGTCTTAGAACAGAAGCATCATAATACAACACACAGTTCATGACTAGTGTCAAGAAAATGGGATCCATAAAAGAAAAAGACAAACATGAATCCTTGTTTTTAGTGAACGGTTAAAAAAAAAAAAAAAGAGAGAGAAAGATCAAAAGATGTGCATTCACTCAAGGTATTAAGGCAGTGTCCTCATCAGAGTGGTTAATCAAGTGTCAGCAGCTATTTATTTATCAGCAGATATTTATTTAAATTTATTTATTATTTATCCTGGCTATCAGCGGTTTTCCCTACTAACATACTTCAGATATTTAATCAATGCAGTCATTCAGACACACCTAGAGATGGCTTTATTTTAAACAGCCTAAGTATTAAAAATCAGAATTTTTTTGTTTAATTATTCTGTATGTTGCAGCCTAATTAATTTCAAATTAAACATTAAGATAAATTTCATTTATGATGTCAGTAGCTTCCAAATTTACCCTGTATTTTCGAGAACTAAGTGTACTTAATTTCATACACTTCACATTGGCTAATAAATATTCAAAGCCCATATCCTATATATTGCACTTCGAGCTATCTAATGCACTAAAGATAACCAAACCAGTGGATTTTACTAATGTCGTTGGAAAAATCCTCTTCACACTCATAAATGGCACAGCTGTGCATAGCTAATAAGACTTATTTTTAACTTAGGTCATCACACAAGGCAAACTGCAAATAGAAAGTTGGCTTCTCACCGAAAAAGATGTTCTTTTTACATAACGTTCCACTTCACCCATACGGACTCTCAATGAGAAGCACACTCCAGCGGTTCTAATGTGGTAGTAATTAGGTTTTAAAGAACAATCCACATCCTTCATAAGACCCATGTTTCAATTATTGCATAAAACATTTATAGACTGACTAACTAAATGCAAAGTTTTATTTATTTTGAACAAAGCCTGTGAGTTAACTGCTGGACTGAGGACAAAGAACTTGTTTCTATCACTTCTAACTTTCAAGTTACTAATTACAAAGCTGTGGTTCTTGTACCAACTGACAGTCTGAAAAGGCAAGACTTCTTTGACCTGCTGTTAATTTATATGAGCCTAAAGAAAAACACAACTTTTTTTTTTTCTTTATGAACAACTGCTTTAATTGAAGATAAACCGGCCAGGAGTTCAGATAGCTACCCTTAGGGGAATTTATATTTCCTTCAGTTCTATACTTTTCCTACACCCATTAATGCCATCCAGAACTAGCACAGTGCGTGGCACACACTGATCATGTCTACACATTCCTCTGCCACACAGGAATACCACACAATCTTAGCTGTTAAACAAGGCGGCCAAAAGAAGTTTGAGGTAAACACAACAAAAATACTCTCAGTATGAAAGCACTCAAGAGCTTTATTTACTGGATGTATACTTCAGACTGTAGTCTCAATGTCCCATGTTACAAGAGCACTATTTCACTTTCAACTAAAAACAAGCAAAACCCAAATATGCTACAGCTTTGTATTTGGCATCCAATTCTCCTTATACATCACACAGAATAAGACTTCAAGGAAAGGAGAAGAGTCTTAAAAAAACATTTCAGAAAATTATTCTAGCCCTTGAGATAACTAAGCTAATTTTAAATGAAAAAAAAAGGATGAATCAATGAGTGCATTTCCTTTACCTCTTCCAAACAGAAAGTCTGAAAAGTGACTTCTAGTCAGATACTAAATTTCAAGGTAGTAAGATGTTGATACTCCACATACTTTAATGGTATTATCATCTGTTACATAATTCAGCCACACTCACAAGGCTGCTGCGTGTGCTTCACATTTTCTTCTTGAAGTACATGGCTGTAAAAGACTCCTAAAAAACTTCTAATTAAATTGAAATGGAAGAAGGGGCACAAGAGAGAGAACGAGGCTGCTGTTGCACAGTGAAAAATTAAGTTCATTATTTTGAGAACAAGCATCTTCCATGCATTCTTCTGAAAGAGTAATGAAGACACATGGTTACATTAGTAATAAAAAGTGTAATGATGATGAAAGAAATTTAACTTAATATCAGTCCTATGGAGTGGAAAACCAAAAATTGTCCAATCATTTGCAAGCCACGTCAGACACAACATATAACTTCTAGAAATTAGTGTTACAGAGTAACACTAAAGTAAGTAAACTAAGTAAACTAAACTAAAAAAGTATAAGTAAACTAAAAACAAAACAAAAAAATGTAGAAGGCCCAAAATAAGATGTCAAAATAAGTGAAATTTCAGAATCACTGCCAGAAGACAACAGTCCAGAACAGAAGTGCTCAACAAGTTAACTGACCAGAAGCCAATAGTCAGTTTCTAGCAGAGAGCATTCTGGTATTTTTCCCTGGGTATGAGATAGATGTCTTGACAAAATGAATCCCCCACACCTCAAAGAGCGGAAAGAGGGTTACTTTTAGTTCTTTAAGAGGTGTTGAAAACAGATTTGTCATTTGTTAAACTTTCTGTTGCAAGATAATTAAAAATTAATTTCTAGATCAAATATTCAAGTATTTGACAGTATCTGATCTCTGTGAGATCAGATCTGATCTGATCTCAAAATCCATACACCTGAAATCACTTTAACCAGTGTACTCTGGTTGGAACCTAACTCCCTATTATTAGGATCATGTTTGAAAATCCCTTAACTCCCCCCTTCTACTTTCCAAATGTTTCAAATAAAACAAGGAAACCCTAAAGGAAACTCCATCCAGCATGGGTAGGTCTCCTAATCAAGCAACTGTACTTTAAAAGATCAACAATTGGTTTTACATCATTGAAAACTTACAAAAACCCCAAAAAACTTTTAAAAGAAAAATGCCACTATTCATAATTCTAATTTCTGATTATTCTGTAAAAGGCAGAAATCTAATGCTTGAACAAAAAACCCCCACAAACACAAAACTGCCAAGAATGAAGTAACTTTATTTCACTGCAGTCAAAGCAATGCAGGTGAGCTTTCTTCCACATCATTGTTTGCCTCCTGGGTTTCTGACATCATGAAAACACATTCATTGCCAGCTGTATGACAAGGCACGCTACTCAAGTGAAGCATAAAAATAAATTGTGCAATTCGGCTTGTATGGGAAATAGGTCAGGAGTCCTTCCAAAAAGTGACATACAAAATGGCACCGGGAGGAATGATGGAAGATTGCTCTCATACCTTCCCTTCAGGTTTTCCAGTTCTCTGTGGTGAAGCATGCTTCTCTTGTGTTCTTCCATCTCCTTCAACATGTAGAAAAAAAAAATTGGTCAAAACAAAACAAAATGCTGTATCATATCTGAAAAGCTCATTTTTGTGAATTCTCCTGCCTTGCACAAGGGTGTACTCTACTTCTGCAGGGCTGCAGTAGTTGCCATTCCTGTTTCTGTGACTATGAAAGCACAAGTAGGCACACCTGCAGGAAGTTATGTTACCTTTCCCAAGAAGAACACACGAGTCATTAAAATTCAACACAATAGAAGCAGAATTTCAGGAGAAAATCAAATAACAGTCTATGTAGCAAAGTTTATTAGACTGATTTTTGACAAAACACTGTTGAAAATAATTTTAATTAAAAGTCTCATTAATACCATTCTTCAGAATCACAGTACTTAAAACAGTTTCCCTGTGCAATCTGAGCAGTTCTCTGTATTTCTATTGTAACACAGCTGTAAATTCACCATCATATACTATTTTACTTGGCTAGACACTTCAGAAACTGACATGTACATGTCAGTTTGTTGTTTACAGCAACCCTGATCTATGAACTGCAGTACTGTTATAATTATTTACTTTTGAAAGGGAGATGCCAGAAGAGAAAAAACATTCATCACTCAGCAAAGGAAGCAGTCCAGATGATTTAACTTTCCTTTGGTGTTTGAGCCAAAATGTTCAGAAATCTTCAAAGACCAGATACTAATCACTATCCTCTTTAGCCCTTGAAATCCTATCTGAAAAGGGAAAGGAACATCTTCCACCTTGAAGACTTGTGTGAATTAAAACACATGGCACATCTCCACATGCCATGTAGCTAAAAAGTATATGAAGGTCCATTAAGAAACTCTCAGATTCAACGCAGATTTTGCATAAATACACAGCACACAGAAGATGGACACTAAACTGACACACTAATGAAAACACATGCTGTGTTATGTGGAAAACACAATTCCATTTGGTTCTTCCATATGGAAGCACAGACCTTCCAAAAGGAATCTATAAAATTGTGTATTACAGTATTCTTCCCATATCACAATTTACAGCCAAATACGTGTGAGTGCTTTTCACTTTAGCATCTTTATAAAATAATATAAAAAACTCAAAGACCTCACTATTTTTACCATTCAGAATCAGGCATACTGCACAGCTCACTTCAAGAAAGATACTCCAAAGCACACAGAAATATATTCTTTGATTTGAGATAGACTTAGGGCAATATATTCCTGGTAAAGGGAAATTGCACTTTGCACAATTTTAAAATGAAAGCATTTCTCATTCACATTTCATATTAATATCTACTGATGCATGTCAAGCATTAATTATTTACCTTTTTTGAGTTGTACACAATGTGACATAATGCACATTTTCGTTGCTGAACCATGCTTATATACTCTGGAAATATCTTATCCCATACCTGCAAATAAAAACAATTTAAAAATAACTAACATTCAGGATTACTTGTTTCATTAATCTATCTTACTAAATAAAGTAAGCAAAGTTACTGTTCATGAAAACTATTGTGCTGAGCTTAAGAGAATACATACCTCTCATGCATCATCAATACTCTTCAAAAAAAACATAAGGTAGTTTGAACAGTCATCTAAAACATCTATAATAAAAAGTAGCTTTCCCTTTCTTTCATTTTGTTCCTGGTCATCCAAGACATGGTACTCATTCAACAGTCAGAGATCTGTACAAATCCTCTTAGCTACTCAAATCAGATTAACAAAACACTTTTCAACTACAACGATGGCAGGGAGATAAAGAATTAGAAAAACCAAGCAGGGCAAACTCAGATCTTTATTTTAGTGCACAGGGCCACTCAAGGAAGATATTTAAGGCCCTAGGAAAATGAAAGAGGCCATCTATGATATCAAAGACCACTAGTCTTCAAGTTTTATTGATCCATTTACTCACCATAAAATAAAACCTGAAGTAATTTAAATTCAGTATTTTTCTCACTAGCCTTTGCAAGAAATGCACATATCCATGTACTTAAATACTCAATTTAGACAGCATTTTAACACTAATCTACTGAAGACTTGCATATATGCAAAAAAAAAGCAGCGGCAGGTCAAATAAAATGTCATATGTATTTTATCATAATGTTTAACTCATAAGGAGTGCAATGAAATTAGAGTCTAGGTTATAATGCATAAACAGATATGTCTATTTAAATAACAGGGTACAATCTTTGCACTTTTCTTTCTCCTAAAATACACTAAAATGCACAATGATTGAGCATTACTGTCATTTTTTATTGATTTGGCAGAGGCAGTTCCTCACCCTAAATTGAAAACAAATGTATTTTTTCAATACTCAGGATTTTTGTATCTGCACAGAAAAATACAAATCCTTTCAAGTTTTGCTAACTTACATTAGGCAACTTCAGAGCTAACTTAGTTAATAGCATCATAATTAACCTGCAAGAGCCTTCTTCAAGAACTCTACTTCACAACTGACCCTATAAAGTTAATTCTAGTTATTCAACATCAACCTTCTTTATCAGCGGCATCAAAAATCTCTAAATCTGGTACTGACTAGAAGCTGCGAACAAAGGGCAGGAACAAGATTTTTACCAAATCTTGATTACCTAGAATTAAAGCAGCTCTGATATTCAGTTATTCTGTACAACTGAAAACAAAAATGAGCAAGTAAAAGCGCGACTCTTTAAGTCCAAAACGTAGTTCTTTGACAAGTAACTCTTTCCCTACAGACTTCCACACCCATTTACACATAAATGTTAAAGGGGTTAAAGGGGAGGAAACTGAGAGCTGCAATAGCACTTTCACCATTGGACAAGAGAGAAACAGTTTTCTCATTAAAAAAAATCCACATCATCATACTAAAACAAACACATTTAAAACATAACAGGAGATTCAGTCATCTTGTGCTCCCTAACCACCATTCTTGATCTCCCTGAGATACCTGATGGTGTTTAGATATGCATTTTCTAGCTTGATCACATGGGCACCTGACATATTTGAACCACTAGTAGCAGCTGTTTATTTTGACACATAAGCCCCAACAAAGGTTTAAGATCATTCATTTATATGCACCAGCCTCCATACAAATTCATATGGTATCAGCGATGCCCATGCAAAAGCACCTGCCTTCATGGAAGGTCAGGAATCAGAAACACTATCTTTCACAACAAATTATTTTGAAAGCATTTATAAAGATCATAACTTGTTTTAAAACATATTTCAACTGAGACAGCAGTTAAGGAAAGTTTAAGCTTATACAAGTAGAGACAGAAAATGAGATATTGCAGACTCCTGATTCTCTAGTGAGTTATTAGGTGAGTATAGTAACACATCATCAATATACTGTTTATACACAGATCTGTGCAGCTACAACAGATCTAAAGGAATTATTAATGATCATACACAAGTGACAAATGTTGTTAGATGCCTAGCCAACATAGTACAGCTGGTTTAATGCGATTAATATGGAAGTACTCATGGAAAGCGAGACTGCTAATCCTTGCACCAATTTCAGACACTTCCTTTTGCATTAAAATATTCTGTACACCCCCAACATTCTTTGCTGGCACTACTTTGTAGTTCAGCGGAGTAATACCCTACATGTGCTCAAGATCTCCTTCAAGATCACCCAAGTATTTACAGAATTAAAGCAGCATGGGACTTAAATCAGGAAAAGCAGGCCAGTTAGCACAGAACATTAAAAAGCTTTCACCAGCAGAGCTAACATTACACCTGTTTTGGCTAATTAAAACATATAGTAACTATACACGATTACAGGAAGAGTTTTCGGCAAACTGCCCAATCAGCTAGGCATTACTTATGACAGAGTACTAAAAATACTGATAGAATTCAAATGCTATTGGATGTCACTATGAAAAGGGAAACTTTCTCAGTGGCATGGACTCAGAAATAAAGAGATTTGGTAGATGTTACAGACACACATTCTATTTCCAGATCACCTCTTGACTTAGTGTCTTACATAGATATAAGCCACTTCCCATGATCCTTAGCTTTCTCCAAATGCTGCTAAACCTATAAACACTGTGGTTCATTTTAACTAAGTACTTCAATTTTACTGTAAAAGAACTTCTATGAAGTATTTTGAGTAACATAATAAATCAAAGGCATTTCCTCAGTCACTATGTAAAATCAGCAAGAATCAGACAGTTTTTGAGCCATGTAGACACTGCATTTCATCTCACCATATACTGGTCTGTTCAATCTCAAAACTTCCATTCTTCATGAAGAAACTTCAGAAACAGAGCCCTCCCTAGATAAATGCAGGCACATTTGAATTCTTGAAAAAAAATTCACATACTTTAAACTTCAGCAACCTTCAAGCTTTTATCAGCTTTAACAACTTGTGCTTTTGAAATCATCAGCTTGCTATATAACATAGAAAATTACTTTTTATGGGACTTGAGTAGGAAGATGAGCTACTCTAAAAAATGAGCAAACTGCAAGCAAAGATAAGGTTTTGCCAAAAAGACCCCACCATCATATAAAAAGAACACACGTTAAGAGCAGAATGCAAAGCCTTTGAAACAAATGAGATATTACAACAACTTTCTATTTTGAGGGAATGTAACTGTTCAATGGGTCATTTGTTTGTTTTAAAAGGAAGGGATGTGCTTTACAACTGGGTGATGTAAACACAACTTGCCCATAGTCTGCACCTGTACAGAGCTTAGAAATACCACAGAGCTTTAATTAAATTAAGAAAACCAGCTACAGAGATTTTAGAGAGCCCTTCTCAAAAATAAAAATAGTCTACAAAGAAAATTAGGCATTAGACTACTTCCTGGTACAACATCCATTTGTCCACAGTAATTCAACCTAACCGGATAACATACATTAAAAATGTACATCAAGATTAAATCTGCTACAGATTAGTGGCTGAACACTCTGACTATATAAAGCCACAAGTGCCATGGAGTGGGGTGTGCAGCCTGGCAGTCCAGCTGCCTAGAAATCCTCAGGAGGCTTCAAAGAGATCAGCAGTGCTGGCCTGTCTAAAGGCCTGCCTAAGTGCTGCATGTCCCTACAGAGAGCAGTGGAAACTCAACACTTGAGAAGAACAGGAGGCTACAAATTCACTGTGCAGAATGTTATGCAGCAACATGCTCAGCATATGCTCAGCTCCTTGCAGAGATGTCATTCCTAGTGCCTCAGTGACTTCTGTCCTGCAGCAACCAGCTGCACACACACCAGCTGAACTGTAGAATAGTAATAATAATACTGAGCCCTGTGCTCCAATTTCATCACCTCCAGCAGAATTTACATGGAATAAAGCACTATCATTCACAGACTATCTTCCCTTCCAAGATTCATTGCCCCTCAAGCATCCAAATTTACCACACATCTCCGCTAGACAATAACTTCTACTAATTACCTTAACTCTCCTTCTGGGCACACCTGCGAGGCACTAACTTTCCTTCTGAGATGCTGATCTGTGCATCCTAACACAGGCAACAAACAAAAACTTAAGGACTTACTAAAGTTAAGTCACAACTAACGGCATGATTCTCCCCCAGCACACTGTCAGCCACTAACTACTTTGTAGTTGGTTTCTTATTTTTACAGGGCGAAGGAGAAAACTACATTACACTCCAGAAGTTCAAATACTTGTACCAAAAGTAAAGCTTTTAAGGTAAATTTCTCCCTGCTTTCCAAGATTTAATTTTATCCATGTGACAATCTAAGGGTAGTCTAGACCCCTGAGCACTGAAGCAGCACCACTGGACAGCAAATGGTATAACTGGGCAGACAAGTGCTTAACTGTTTTGACATTAAGCCAGGAAAGAAAAGTTATTTCACAGTTCAAAGTTCTTTAAGCTCCTGTTAAAAGCAATAAAATTTACTTCACTATCTGGCCTAGAAAACATCTAACAGAAACTGAGTGCTATCTCATAAGTATGGCTGGGATTTTTACAACATACAGGGAAAGTCTGCTGGAGATAACGACACCACAGAGAAATATCTTAAACAGACCTGCACAGGCACAGAACACCTGGCAGGAACACAGAGTTTTCACTGACTTCTATTTTTATTTCATGTAAGTCTAAGAACAGGGCACAGATTAGAAGAACATATACACTTTAAGCCACAACCAAATTGCATCTTTCCAACTCCTATACATAAGCAATGGTAATAATTTCCTAATATACAAAGTAAGTTTTCCTTGCTGTAAATCAAAGTGATCATTTCTCTCTAGTGAAACTAAATGCCTTATTTCTTTCTTATTCATGAGAGCTTTTCACACACCTGAAGATTCGGGAATATATTCTGTCCAAACTGGAATGAAGAACTGTTCAGCATTATTACTGTATGCTGTCACTTAGAATACCTAAAATCCACATACCTGGAAATTCCACAAGCTGGAAAGCTTCTGTTTTCTTCCATACTCCCTACTCGGTTTAAGGTATATGCAAGTTTTGTTTTCTTCAGATGTTTTCCTCAAACATCACATTTCCTGGGCTTATTAAAATAGCCATTTCCCTTTCCAAGCTGCCCAAAGCACTCTAAAAGGATTGTTCAAAACCAGACGTAGTACTTTAGCTAACACCCCTATTAGCACCCTTAGGAGAAGGGAGTTGTCTGTGTATCCCTACTACTGTTACAACCTCAAACACAATTGATAATGACTGAGACAAAGTCTTACTAAAAAGCAACATAGTGATCCACAAGATGTGGGCAAAACAACCCAATTAAATTTTAGGTTTAAATATCTAAAAATTTAAATATTACTGTGACTCACAAAAGAATTCACATCAGCTCATTCTGGTGACCTTGAGTCACTTTATAAAGGGTCTTCACTTTACAGACTCTTATAAGAATGATAGAAATATCCAACACTTAATTATACACTTATTCCTGTAACATTAAGTTGTATCTTTTTTTCCCCCCTCCTATGCTGTTTAATCTCATCATATCCTTCCCAGGTATTCATATGACGTCTCTTTCACTGATTAGTTAAGAACAAGGACTCAAAAGCCACATCGAAACAGATTACTCTATACATCCTATTGCAGTTCCACAGAAACAGGTACCTGGCCTTATCAAAATAACTCAGGCTCTCTAAAAAAGACCTGTATAGACACAAGAGAACAAACAGGGAGAGCATTCAGCAAGTAACTGGGCTTCTTCTATTTATAGTGTCATTACAGAGTATGAAGAATTACTGGAGGGTGATTTGAAGCACTCAAACCAAGGTACTCAAGTCACTATTCAATATAAAGAGCTTTCATACCAAGAAAAAATCAAGTTAAGGATCTCAAACATTAAGATAGTAGTCATTAATGACCAGGTAATAGAAATACAGGGCTCTGCCTCAATTGTCATATCTCTGTAGTTTGTCCCAGGGCTCAATACAAGCAGCTCTACCACAATAGGATCCAAATGTAAAATAGTCTAGGACTTGATGAAAAACTCAAAAACCTTACATTACAAATATAAAACACAGATTTATAAAAAAAAAAAGTTACTTCTAAGATATAGTATCCTCTTACTTTGCTAGAATCAGCTTGAGTCAGATAACAAATCTGTCAAATCTTATGACACCATCTGGTGGCAGAGTTCAAAGATGATCACCAGATGTTAAAAAGAGCTTTAACAATTTAAATTTTATTCTGAAAAAATTTAAATTTTATTCTGGATGTCTTACAATTTTTTTCTTTACAAGATAAGGTGAAAAGAACATGGATAGAAAAATACTTTCATTTTACCTAGATACTACAAGTTCTATCTCTGTACACAATTTAGGTACGCATTTAGAGGATAGTGACTGCTGTTACCCTGTACTGGATTCACAATCCTGCAGGAATTAAGGTCTTTAGTTGACATATCTTCAAATATGTGACATTTTTGAACTTAGGGAATAGAAGCTACATGAAGTTTGGTCACAGTGACCAAACGGACTTAGGTAAAATGCAAACATACTTTGGGTAAAACCAACTGAAAATACCAGAGTGTAGCACATATTTAGCTAACTTTACATACAAAAATCAGTCATTAATGGAACACACAAAGTAGTGCAAGTGCAGCTGCCTTTTACTGCCAGTTCAGCTGAAGTCAAGCAAGGACTTAAAAAAAAAAAAAAACAAATCATAATTCAGTTGCTTTTAATAGGAGAGACTTCAGAATAGAAATCTATTTTCCAATGTAAAAAGTTATGGAGATATATTGCATTGGTCCTTAGAACCTGCAGTTGTAATCCCAAACACTGCAGTACTAATGGGAATAAGCTTATAAACTTCTGCAAAGCTGAAAGCTGTTCATCAAATTTTTGCAAGGCTTAAGTGTTTGGGGTTTTTTTTAGGCCAGGATCTGTCAGTTCAGCAAAACAGCCAATTTGCTAAATACAGTAATTGAGGTTTAACTGAAAGAAGTAGCAAATAACTGAAGCACAGCAATACGCAACAGAGATATAGGACATGCAAGCCTGGAAACTCATGTTGAAAACAAAGTCCACAAATTCTCAATGATCTTCTCTCTCAGGACACACCACCTCAGAACCTATCTGTTCTTTAAAGCTGCACTTACTCAGGCGCAGAAGGGAATGTGAGAAGGTTTATACTTGCATGAGAAGATTGTTACCAAACCTCCATCTACAAAGTATACTGAAGCATGAACTTTAATGCTTCATCAATGCTACTTGTATCCAATGTTTCATAAACTTCTACGAACTGACATTCATATGCACCCCCGAGCAGTTCTTAATAAAGGTTTGGATTTCAAGTACCCTGTGTGCAATGATGAATGATTACTTTCAAGCACCTCATATTTCATCATACTATTATGACTTGTTTCACGCTGTCAGTCCCACTCCTTTTAAGTTAGCAGATATTTATCACTAAACTCATGCATGCTTTCACTCAACACATTTTTAGATATTGACTTATGAGGAAGGCAACTAAGCAACTCTGCACTCAGTTACACTTCATCCCCGGAAACACTCCTGGCAAGCACGAAGAGGCAGCAGGGCAGGCGCACACCTGGAAGAGAGAGTCCTCCACCCTAAGCTGTTCTACAGCAGGGCATCTAAGTCCAGGGATCCCTACAGCAATCGGGGATGCTCACAAGGCAAAGCAAAGCACATGCCCGCCCCAAGGCGAGCTGCCCGCAGCCGCAGCCCGCCTCGGCCAGGCTCGCCCTGCTGCCCTCCACAGGCCGCCCACTCCGCCAGAGCCGGAGCAGCCCCCATCGCCCCCGGCCGCCACTGCTCTCCCCAAGCCCTCTGCTCCGTAGAGCCCCGGTACTCACGGATCGCACCCCTGCCCAGGCCAGCGGCCCGGCAGCCCATTCCCCTGTGAGACCGAGGAGGCCCGGCCAGCACCGCCCCGGGTCCGGCCGCCCGCACGACACCCGCACCGGGCCCACCCCGCAAGAGCGCGCGCGGTTTGGCGGGGGCACAGCGCAGCCCACCAATGGGCCGGCGGGAGGGCGGCCGCGCTGCACGCTGGACGGCACGCCTGCGTGCCCGCGGGGCCTGCCGGGAAATGCAGTCCTGGCGGCAGCGTGACAATCGTGGACAGCCGACAGGAGAACGAACTTCATGGCGAGGGCACCAGCACCGGCCAGCTGGGGGCATTTACCAACTGATAATGATAATGGAGGTTATTGTTGTTATGTGTAAACACAGCGCTTTAAACACGCATAGTGCTACGTGTTACCGCTCTACAAATCAGACGCTGCAGACGGCGGGTACCTCAGCAGCGAGGTGCCGTGGACATCACGCCTGCCAGGGTGGCCGTGCCTGGGAAATTGCTCCAGGGGCGATTTTTAAGGCAGGAGGAGAAGGGCGCGGGTTGTGCAGTGTGCAATAAGCCTTACTGCACCGGGACCTTTCACGAGGCCAACGTCCACAGGGACTTGGAGCATCCCAAGATGCTGAGAGAGGCGACGGAAACCAAGACCCAGCTCTGAGATCGCAGTTCCACTGGAAGAGGGGCTTTAGATGCAGGACGTCATGCTGTGAAAGCTACCGGCTGTGCTTTCAGTGTTTACAGCCCGACAGCAGCCTTAGGGACGAATTTATCCACACCCGAGAAGGAATATACCTCAGGAAAGGCTTTACGGTTCAGCTGCAAAGGATAAGGTCGGTGATAACGAGGAGCAGCTTTCCCTTTCTGCCCTCCTCTCCGCTGGTGGCAGAAGGACGCTGACACTCGTCCTAGTAGAGAGTAAACTGGAGAAAAACCCCACCGATACAAATAGGGCCACTTCTGTACTGCGTTGTTTGCTGCCACAGCTCCGGTAAGCACGGCGGGGCCGCGGGCGACCACATGCACACCCGCCACTGAGACCCCCACACCCCACACTTCAAGGAGGAGGGAAGGAGGCGCAGCACCCCTCGCACGGCGCCCTGCCGGGTGTACACAGGCCGGTGTTCCGGCCGGTGCGAGGGCGCCGGGGGCGGTTCCTTCCCGCCGCCACCTTGGGAGTGGCGGAGGAGGGGGGCGGGCCCGGCCCCGCTTCCGGGGGCGGTGGTGACGCGCGCGGGCCGGCGCTCGGCAGCGGGGACGGGCGGGACATGGGAGCCTAAAGGGACGGCCCGGCCCGGCCCGGCGTAAGGGAGCGGCGGTGGCTGTGGCGGTGCCGGTAGGTGTGTGACGGGCTGGGCTTTGGCAGCTCGCAGCGCCCCGGGTAAGGCGGCAGGCTGTGTGATCCGGTCCGCGTCCTCCTCCGTGCCGCGTAGCGCCCTGTGCGGGGCGGGCTGTGGCTGCCGGAGGCCTCAGTGGGGCTAGGCGGGCCTGGCCCGCTGCGGTTGCCGTCCTGTATCGGCTGCGCAGGGCAATGGGGTGGCCGGGGCGCCGGGCTCAGGTCCTCCGAGCCCCCTCCTCAGCTGTGGGCTGCGCCCGCCCCCGTGTGCGAGGAGGCCTCGTGGGCTCGCCCCTAGTGGGGATGGCAATGCTATGTCCAGGTGGTTTTTATTTGCTTGGTGGGAGCCCGTGAATTGCGCTGTTAGTAGGGCCCAGAAGAAAACCCACCTCTTGTTGCTTCTTATTGAGCTTATGTATTGTGTTTTGCTGCCTTTAGACTAATCTGTAAAATGCTGTAGTGTTAATGTAGTAAACAATAAGAATCGAAGTGCTTCCTGTGCTTCTTTCACTTGTACCTCTCGATGCCCTTGGTGCTTCTGGGAAGCTACTAATGAGTCAGCTTTATTTTTCGCTTTTTTCACTGTTTTCTCTTTCTGTTTCACTTAATGGTAAGTCAGCACATGACTTGACACTCTAAGTAAACGATCTAAGGGAACTTGGGAAATTTCTTTATGCAACCTCTCTAACTATTTGCCTAACTTTTTGTTTTGTTCTCTGAAAAAGGGTACTAGATGCTCAGTCTTTAGAACTAAGAGTGTTATTTTACTTCCCCTTCATAAACAAAGGTGATTCTGTGCTGTAGAGGGAACAGTTATGTAGGAAGGTGTTTAGGGCCAAAGGCAGATCCACTTGTAATATCAACTGCTTGCTTGATTGATCCATTTGAGCACTTTATTGCTTACTGGCAGTCTAGTAGCCAGTCTAGCCTGACCTCCTCTGCTCTGCAGTTTTTGAAGTAGGGGCACAGTTATATAGCATAGTTTGTGGAGGACAAATGGAGTCTGTAGCTCAGTAAATGGATCAAAGTTGAACTGTGAATTTGTATTGGCCAGTATGTGATTTGGAGGAGGTTTCATGAGGCTTTTTCAGGGGCAAAAATGAGTTGTTGAGGTGAGAGTAGAACTGAACACAGTGCACAGAGGAGGTGGCATTGGTAGCGCCTATTCTTTGTGCTATCGCCTCTGTGCAGTGTGTTCAGGAAGCTGATAAGGGAAAGCAGGAAGCATGCAGAGTAGTGTCTTGGTCCTGGGCCCTGGCCTCTTCCTCCAGGGCCACAGATGCTTTATTCATTTATCTTGTAGACATAATAATTTCTGGTGGAGTACATTCTGGTGCTGATGCCTTGTGCCACCCTGTATTAGCTGGGCTGAATTTCAGCTAACTAGCAAGTAGGATAGCTGTTTGTGTTAAGGAAGGGTTTTAAAAACCCAGCTTTTCCGTATTAGTGATATCAAGAATTTGAGAGAACAGAAAAACCTCCATCACTAAACGCAAAGCTGTCTAATTTTGATCTTTGTAAGCATGCACAGGAAATTCATACTTAACATTCACATATCTAAGAATATTGTTTCATTAATTTTTCCATCTTTTGGGGAAGGCAACAGCTCCCTTTACAAGAGAAGGAACTGAGAGCATCTGCAATCACCTGAGGCTGTACTTGTTCACTGACAGCTAAAAATACAGCTCATGAGATACTGGCTTCCAGTCAGTTGCTGCAGCAGCTGGGTTGTATCAGCAGCTAGTTCCTATCTTTGTGGTAAGAAGGCATAAGCTGTATTTCTCAATTATGCTTGTAGATGCACCGGATAGGCTATTTCCTTGTCCCCCCCAGTTTACAAATTATCAGTGAAAGAGGAAGGGAAGTTTGGGATATTGATTAAAAGCATAACTTCACAGGAAAAGGGGTATGTGCAAATAGAGGACCTTCAGACGCTGAATAAGGAAGTAGTTTATGATATGTAGCAAATGTAATGGATATATCCATTTCTGAATTGCATTCAAAATTCTGAAAGGAATTCAGCCTATCAGAGGTACAAAACTGCTTCTTGTCAGCCAGAGATGCAGAACAATAATCTTATTCGGGGTGGGTTTGTGAAAGTGCCAGCAATCAAACAATATTGATCTGGTGCAAGTAGAGCTGTCTGGCTTTAGGAAACTTGTTGCTTTTGTCAGTCTCTCCCTGTCCAGATGTGGACAGTGTAATTGGAGTTGAACAAGCACTTTATCAGCATTGTGGCACCCTGCAATTAATTTAAATTCATAAAGATCATTAAGGTTTTTGAGTATTTTGGACAGCACAGCCTTAATGTGTTGTGGTGGTCATAAAGCAAGGAATTAAGTTTTCTTTTTTCCTAGAGACAATGACAATAAGCATTAGAATTACTTCTCAGCTAAGTGCTGAAGAAGAGCATATTTAAATAATGTAACTTGCCTACTATAGCTTTCATTGCTATGGAAGTGTCTTATAAATCCCAGAAGATTATTGGTATTGAAAAAAAAACCTTAAAAATGCTGTGCAAAGTCACTGTTGTAATGGCTTCTGAAACTTGTCTGCATTGGAAGCTGAGTGTGTTGGTATAAATAACTGGCTTCCAGTTGGCAAGTAATTCTGAATGAAAATGAAAATACTTGCAAGGAAAACCCTTAGTAGTGCAGTGGGGTATTTTAGGCCCATGAGGGAGACAACAAAAAGATTTTATGTTAATTTTTTACAGCGTGCTCTGGGAAGGTGGGTGGCAGATGTGATTATGTTGTTGCTGGCTGCATACAGCAATGCTTTAAGTCTTGAGGGTCTTTCCATTCAAATGCTTTATTACCTTCCCCCCCCCAAAGTTTTTAATGTGCCTATTGTCAGGAAAGCAGCCAGTGAACTACTGTTGGATGAAGTGATACTTCCGTAGCTTTCTGATCACAAGCAGGTACTTAAACCTGGGGACGTGGTCAGACAGGTCACCAGGGGGGTTCCTAACACTGAATTTGCTCCTCTCACACTATGAAAGTTCTGCCTTGGCAGATGTTAGCTCCCAGTTCAGTAGCTGGGGACAGAACTCATTGCTTGGGACTGATCCACCGCAAATGTGGCAGTGTGAGCAGTGCTTTTCCCAAGGAAAAATTTGCACTGTAGTCTCCCAGGATCACCCTCCTGCTAATAGAGACCAAGCCATAGCTCACATCAGTCTGTCACCTTCCACCTTCCAAGTTAGACAGAGAACCCACTAAAATGCTTCCACTGCTCTGTGAGTGTTGATTAACAAAATTAAGATCTCTAAGCCAGTGATGCTTTGAATGGACCGTGATAAAATCACCCCAAAAGTGCTTCTTGTGTCCCTCATTATTTTGCAATAACCTTTGCTTTGTCTTTCAGTCCTCTCCAGCCTAAGAATTTCACATAGGAGAGTGAATTGAAAGTTTTTCAGGGTTTTTGGAGCCATGACTAAATGGATAGTAAATGGAAAAAAGGCTGTGCAGACATAAGTTTGTTTCCTCTTGTCCAGGAGATAGAAGTAACTTAAGCTTAATCCATCCTTAATTGGCTTGGGCAGCAATGTCGTAGTTATGTTATGTATTATAGTGGTGAACTTACAGGATGGCTTAGCCCAACATGAGTAGTCTTGTGAAGAGATCTAAAGCTTTAGGTTGGAATTGGAATTTCAAAGAACTCTTTCTAGTTTGTACAATCTCCCAAATAAAGCATAGCAGTAAAAATTTGATGGCCGTGTGTTTATTTCCTTGCTGCTCTGGTTTCTCAATGAATCTTCCTTTTTGTAGGGCAGTGATAGTTAAGGTAATGAATGTGTTGTAATTTGTTTCCTAGTAGGAAGGTTTAATGAGCCCAGTTACCTCAAGAAAGTACATTTTTGTAGCAAGTTTAGTTTTGCATACTCTGCAAGTACCAGGCCTTCCTATGAAGGGGGCAGAAGGGGAGTTGTACTGAAATGTGTTTAACTGAGCAAATACTGCAGAAAACTGATAAAAGAAAGTAAACAAAGCTGACATCACATCCTTCCTTAAAGGAGTACTGCTTTGTCTTAAGGTACTTTAGATTCTTGTTTAAAGTTTGCCCATCTAGAAAGAAAATTAAAAATAGCAGAATATTGATATAATTATGAAATATCTTTGTAGGCTGTTCTCTTTTTTTTTACTTTGGTTATTTTGTGGCTAGGATTTTGTAAATGGTAGGGGAGGGAAGGTGAAGAAAATAGACATTGAGTATCAATGTTAAAATAAATGCTTGCCTTAGCAAATATTTTCATAACAAATGATAATAACCATATCAAGTTTTTTTCTCTCTGTATATTTTGTCTTTATTGAGTAATCTTAATGCCTTATAAATTTTGCCGTATACCATTAACATTGGAGTAAGATACCTCCAAGGATGTTTTCTGATTCCTAGGCAGAAAGATGGGTAAACGAGTATCCTTTCTGTATGTATGTATATTGTGTTCTGTTGGAACAGCTGAGTTACTTCAATACAAATGGCCTCATCTTGGCTGTTAAAATTTCTTTTGAGGTATCTTGCATGAAGGGCACCTGCTTTGTTCAGCTATTTCCATTAGGCCTGTAGCTATTGAGTCTGTATTCACGTCTTTGGAAACAGGCTATTTTGGAAATGTTTTGTTTGTTTTAAATTAGTGTTTTGTGCTTTTTTTAATGTTTTTAAACTGCCATGTGGTGAGAAGTTTTTATTGCCCTAGAGAATGTGTTTTTCTGTTCTGCCTTATGGCACTAATTGCCACTGCAGAGCTACCATGTAGATTGTGTCTGTGCTTACAAAAGCAATGCTGCAAACTAACAGGAATAAAACTATGGGTTTTTGGAGTCTAATGCATTTGGCTTGGATATTCAACTTTAAACAGACATTATAATAATACTAATTCAAAGAGCATGCTTTCTTATGCCTGTCTTAATAAGGAAATCTTAATATGTCTTGTTTTATATAATCTAATGGTAACGTCTGAAAAGTGAAGCAGATAAGCTTGCTGGGAAGTTGAAAGAAAGAAATGTTCTGTCACTTTTCAGTGACATAAGACCTCAAGAAATTATCAGAAAAGCTCAGCAAATAGCTGAACCCTTTATCTATGATAAAGGTTGTCAGAACATTTCTCTTAACCAAGTGTTCTGAATGGTTTTACTTAGCTTACTCACACAGGTAATACCCTCACAATTATATGAGCTTTAAATTATGGTTTCATGTCACAAGAGGCAAAGCACTACAGGTGTCCAAATATGAGCATCAGAAGATAAGCACTTGCATAACTCAGCTTTGAAAAATCCTGGAAGTAACTTTTTTTTCCCTCTGTGTCTGCTGTGTTGGAACGGTTTTTCCTCCACATCTTGAAGCTGGATTTCTTGATTGTTAGGTCAATTTATAAACAGTGTCAAGACAAAATGCTATTAATTTTGGGCAAAAGTGAGTGGAATGCTGTGCATTTCTATAGAACTTCTTGCTGGCTGTCACTGGAGCTACTCATAAAGATGTGAGCAAGCTAGGGGAACACAAAGCCTGTCTGTCAGCTGTTAGAACTGGTTTGCTGATGACACAAAGCTGGGAGGAGTGGCTGATACCCCAGAGGGCTGTGCAGCCCTTGAGAAGGACCTCGACAGGCTGGAGAGATGGGCAGGGAAGAACTGTCAGAAATCCAACAAAGGCAAGTGCAGGGTCCTGCACCTGGGAAGAATAACCCCAGGCACCAGCACAGGCTGGGGCTGACCTGCTGGAGAGCAGCTCTGCCAGGAACCTGGGGGTTCAGGTGGACAACGACTGAGCCAGCAGTGCCCTTGTGGCCAAGAAGGCCAGTGGGAACCTGGAGTTCATCAGGAAGAGCACTGCCAGCAGGTCCAGGGAGGTGATCCTGCCCCTCTGCTCAGCCCTGGTGAGGGCATATCTGGAGTGCTGTGTTCAGTTCTGGGCTCCTCAGTACAAGAGAGACATGGAGCTCCTGGAGTGGGTCCAGCAAAGGGCTAGGAAGATAATTAAGAGACTGGAGCACCTCTCTTACCAGGAAAGGCTGAGGAAGCTGGGCCTGCTCAGCCTTGGGAAGAAACAGTGGAGAGGGGACCTCATCAAGGTCTATCAGTGTCTCAAGGGAGGGTGTCAGAGAATGGAGCCAGGCTCTTCTCAGTGGTGCCCAACAACAGGAGAAGAGGCAAAGAGCAGAAACTGATGCACAGGAAGTTCCACCTGAATATGCGGAAAAGCTTTTTCATGGTGCAGATGACTGAGCACTGGAACAGGTTGCCCAGAGATGTTGCTTAATCTTATTCAGTGAAAATAGGTACTTTCCTCCCTGTCTCAGGTTTACTGGTCCTTAGGTGTGCAAATCAGCTTGAAGAGTGTTCTCAAATTCAAAGCTGGGACTGCCTCAGATAAACCTTATAAAAGGAACTTAAGCCTGTGAATGAAAAGATAATTTACTGATTATACACTGAAACTGGACTACTGAAAACAGAGTTAGAGGCCTTGTATGAGAATATCTTGTTTTGGTTTTTTTTATTTAATGATAGCAAACACTAACATGCACTGACATCTACTTTACAGAAATCTCCTAGAGCTATTGTCTCAGGCTATGCTAGGTGCTGAAGACCAAACCTGCTGAAATGTTCTTTAAATCTTTAAGTACTTCAGCTGTAAAGGATTTAGGGGTCTTGATTTCAGTTCACCATCAGAGTAATGCACACTCCTTGTGAAGAGCTGTGGGGTAACAGCTGGGCAAATCTGCATAAATTTAACTTCCTAGGAGCAATTACTTTTGTTAGATATTCTAAAATACTGATCTTGTAGGGGAAAATTAGTCAAGTCAAGCAGGATGTTTGGAATTATATCCATGAGTACCATGAACTTAATTGCAAGCTACTCATGTGAAAGATCAAGGAGTAATTTAAAATTAAGGGGGAAAATTTGGGGGGAGAAATATCCTCTTATTTCTCAGCTTATGTGCTATCTCATTAAATTCTTGTATAGCTTGTGAGCTCTGTTTTCCCATTGCTAGGAGTGATGGCTTTATTACCATTCCTCCAACAAAAATGCAGATTCTTAACTCTGAAAAACCTGTCTCAGATAGGAATACACTTATTGATGGGATTGCTAATTTATCTTGTATTTTAGGCAAAATATATATCTTCTGTTTTTAGCAAAAGGTAGATCATGGTGTCTTGGGACTCAGTTATTACCCTGTGCTTATTATGAGAAAGGTAGATTAGAAAACCTTTGCCACAGTTTCAGACATGCCAGTTAAAACCTTTGTGGATCCTTTTGCATTTGAGGAATTCACCATACAATAACAACAACCATTTCTAGAGTCTTACTTGGGATCATTTTAGGTGGTGTTTCGTCTGTGAAAATGTTTCTCCTTTTTCTGATATTTAAATTCTTCAATGGAAATGGAAAGAACACTTAAAGTTTATACTAATAACTTAAATGTCTTAATAAATTTATTTCTAGATTACTGGGCAAACTAATGTGTTTTTCCAGCATGGAGAATTAAGCATTAAGACCTTATTTCCTGGTTTTTACCTTACTAACTATAGAATTTTTTCAAAAATGTTTAGGAAGCCAAAAAAAACCGTTCTTCATATACTGATTGTTCCTGTATTTCTTTTAGCTCCTCAGTTAGGTCATATCAGCTGATTAATTATTTTAGTGTCTTCTAGTCCTAATGAGATGTTTTACTATGCATAATGAAATGTATAGGCTCTCATTCTTTGAACTATCTTCTACTTTCAACTCAAAATACTGATGAAATGATAATTCTAATGCTTACTTGGTATCTGTTATTACAGGGGGAAGGTTCTCTTTAACGTGATTCCTTACAAGTAGTATTTCCTCATCATGGATGAGCTATCACCTGAAGAAATTCAGCTGAGGGCCAACCAGGTCACTGATGAGGTAAATATTATAGGAAAACATCTGGGATTACAGTATTTGCCTAACAAGATCAGAATATCTTTTAAAAACAAATACAGACCAGGATAATGATTCTGCAAGGTTATAGCTGAATGTTTTAAGTTTTCACTTTAGTTGGTGAATACTGGAGTGAAGACTACTCCTAAAAATAAGAATGAGTTTTAACTGCTGAATTTTGAAGCCTTACTTACTTACTTACTTAACTGAGTGCTGATCAACCAGTTGTGATTACAGATATGATAGAATTTGGTTACCTACAGCATTGTTAATTGTATTGATACTTCATGGCTTTCTTATTTAACTAAAATTCATTTGAATATGTTATCTTTTTTAAGACTTTCCAATGTGATAAGAAAAATAATAGCAAGGACTAAAAACAAAGAAAGACTAATGTGCTGCCAATATGTTGTAGCATGTATTAAATATAGACAAGGTGATGAACTGTTGGTGTACAAGGTGTGTACTATTGCCTTACTACAATGAACTGACAGAGAAGACTTTCAGATACTGATGTGTGTATAAGTAATTAATGCACTCATTTTAAAATTCACTTTCTAGTCTTTGGAAAGCACAAGGAGGATTCTTGGCTTGGCCATTGAGGTAAGAAAAAGCTTTTGAATTCTCTGGATTTATGAAGTATAAAAAGCGCCATGGTAACTGTAATTTTAAACAGTTTTTTGTCTTTCTCAAGACACACACACTTCATCATTAGAAGTTGCTGCCTTAATTGAGTAGTAGCATTAGAATGATATAACCTACATGATTTTCACATTCTATCAGATTACAGAAGAATCAATTTCCTTTTTACCTGTTTTAAGTAAAAGGATCTGATCTCCAAATGTTACAAATTAGTTGTAAAAAGTCTTCTGATGGTCAGTTATGTCTTTGGCTGCTGCAAAATTTGCATTTCATAACATCTTTCGTCTGTATTTCAGCTCACTTTGTCTGTGAACAGTTTAGAAATGTTTCACTAATGAGGACAGTAGGGGTCAGCTGGGTGAGGTGGTAGAGTATGACTGCTCCTGGTTCAAACAAGTTATTCTGCATACATCTTCTTACAATCTTTTCATCAGTTTTAACTGATAAGGAAACTCTTAACACCCTTTTACATTATTTGAAACAATTCTGTATTTGGGTTTATCAAAGTTTATCAAAGTGAAGTTGTATGAGGAATCCTACTCCTCTGCACAGTTCTGGTTGCTGAAGATGCAGCTGTTGCCAGTAAGGCATTTGATCACTGTAGCCTGATGAATACTTCACACACAAGTGTTAAGTAAATGTCATGAGCCAACATAATTTCTTTTGGTATCATAGTTTCCTGATTCATTCTATGCTGCCAGTTTACAGTAAAACATGGGTACAACTTGCATGCAACTCCCAGACACTGAGCCAGCAAAGAGCTCTTACACTACTCTGCTGTAGTATATTCCTAACTGCTAAATTCTTAGAAATTATTTTGCAGGCTTTGTTTTGCTTGCTTTCATTCTGGCTCCCAGGACTAAAGGCCTTGTAAGCCCTTTTGAAGGATGTAGGGATGAATAAACCAAATGCTAGTTCTCAAAATGAAGCACAGCTGGCTTTGCTTTTCTAGCTAGATGTTGTCACAGTTCAATCTGAGTATTACAGTAAATTTTATCATCTTTTGTAATGTAAGAAAAACCTCACAAAAATACCATAAAAGCCCCACTAATTGAGATAGGCTGATAAGCGCCTTACCTGTTACACTAACATAGCTGGTAATTTGAGACTTCTAATAGCTTTACTACAGAAATTATTTTAAGTACAGTGTTTTATTATAATCTTGGATGAATTATCAAATTTACTATCCAGACCTTCTGATTTTGCACTGCAGTCTCATTTTATATCTGCAACTAAATTTCTTTCTCCAGTCCCAGGATGTTGGCATCAAAACTATTACCATGCTGGATGAGCAAGGAGGTAAGTTCTTCCCTAACACTAAAAATCAATATTAGAATGTAATGAGTGTAAGAAAAGAACTATCATAGAAGAGTTGTTGTTGAAACTAAAGGCTTATTATTAAAGACTATTTAGGTAAAAATGAGATTTCCTAGTTGGTTATTCCTAGGTATTTGTAGTATTTAAAATATGTTTTAAAGTAGTTGAGAGGTAATGATAGTTACAATGTAATACAGCTCTGCTACAGAAGCTGCTTTCTTCCACCTGGCATGAATGTAACTAGCTGCATTTATTCTAAAAGTAGCAATAGAAATGCTGCTCTAAGGATGGGGAAGATATTTGCAAAGTAGTAACCAAAACCTCTCATTGAATATCTTTCTTAAAAATTAAAAAAAAAATCCTAGAAGGCAGGAAAGAAAAATGTCAATGGTCTTTATATAAAGATAGAACTGAAACTTCTTCCTGCTATAAAGAAATGTTAATTTTGCCCACTTCTCCCAGTCCATGTTTAGTCCAGTTATTTGTTTCTCTTCTAGAACAACTAAATCGTATAGAAGAAGGCATGGACCAGATAAACAAGGACATGAGAGAAGCTGAGAAGACACTGACAGAGCTCAACAAATGCTGTGGGCTCTGTGTCTGTCCTTGCAACAGGTCAGTTATATTGGTACTTGGGCCTAGAGCTCTAGGAATATTCCCAATAGCTACTGTACCAGGAAATATTAACTAATTAAAGAGCTAATTAAAAAATGCTGAATCTCTAACAAAATTGATTGTTTTGATTTGTAGAGCTGCATCCTTTTAAAATTGTATGGGAGTAACTAAAGCTAACTTGTATCTAACCAAACATTGTGCCCCTTTTACTGTAAATATAGCTGCTATATAGCATCCTGCACAGTTCTGGCCTAATCTATTTAAGGCTTCTATTTAGTAGAAGATTATTAATATCCATGCAGATGAGGCCAAATTGAACTGCAAATAGCTATATGTAAGTGCCTGTCTCTTAGAAATTTGCTTCCAAAAATAATTTTTTCACAAAATACTCTTGTACTAATTTAAAAGCAAGACAACTTATTCATACTTTAGGGAGGGTGAGACTAGGAGAACAGAGCAGACACTGGTGTTAAAGCTTTAATCTTTTCACTAGTGACTACATAAATTCTTGCAGACCTGCTTCACATTGCTTTTATAACATCAGTGTTATGGCTGCCATATCTAAATCAGTTGAGTAATCTAATCTTTAGTATGACACTTGATTTGTACTTTTAAACAAGTAAACAGTCTGAGCAATGTCAGAATTATTTTTGATGGTGTCCTAGCTTTAAGTAGTAAAGTACCAAACTGTTTATGTTAATTGGATGTGATCATAGCCCATCCAAATGAAGGAGGCATAAATTGAGTATAGTGACTGAAGTGAATAGTGTGTGCATTTGTTGGTTTTTGCTCTTTAGCATGAGCAAAATCAATTATCATTCAATGGAGAAGTAGCAGAAGTTTAGGTAAATATTCCTTGGAGTAGCTAAGTCTGCTTAACCAAGAGAATAGCACTTAGAGGGTCATTTAGGATAGATAGAAATGTGACTTCTAAAGCTGAAAGTCTTAGTGCTTTAGTCCCTTGAAAATGCAGATGTCCTGACTTCTGGATAGGTGTGCTTACTGCTATATATTAGTTGGCTCAAGCTGGTGGACTTTGAGCATTTTGACACACTCAGTCTTTGTTTTCTGTAGTTAATAGTCTTATTTCACTGAAGCTAAGCAGCTTATTGACACTAAACAAGCTCAGAATTTTTGAACTCTTGTGGCACTCCAAGTACACAGATAACAAGAACAGAAGTAGTTGTGTACCAAACTGGACAGTAATGTATAGAAAAAAATGGGTAAGTAGAGGGCAGCAAAGAAAAAAGAGAGTGAGTCTCTTTCATGTATCTACTGGTACACCAACCCTTTTCTCAATGTTATTTGTCAATCAGTTACCTCCACAGCTTTTCATACTTTTCATAAAAGCATAAAGCTATATAAGCTACATCAGAACACTTGCTGAATTACTGGGTTTTTTTTGTTTTAATTTCTCCTAGGTTTAGATTATTTATAAAAGCTTTGTGAAAATAAAAAATACTGTTATACAATCTATGTACTATTAACAATTTACCTTTTTGTTGATGTGTACTACTTTCTTCTCCATTCTTTCCTAACACTGATGCTTGCTTTCTAAAAATGAAGACTAGGATAAGAAGCTGTATTCACTTAAACTGGTGAAAGTGGATTTTAGGACAAGGTCAGTGTTAGTAGTGCAGATGCATATGTAACCAGCTGTCTGAAGTGATGTTTCTATTGCATTTGTGCTTGCATGTGCATGATGTCTGTCTGCATGTGTTTCTCCTTGTGATTGTGATGTTTTGTAATACTGACATGAATAGAGAATGTCCCTTACTACAAAGGGTATTATTAGCTGTGGAAATGGTGAGCAACTGCTTGAGCCATTGCTGGTTTGACAGGTTGTGTAAATTGCCTTAGTTTTGCAGAAATGAAACTTGAGAAATGTGAATGTATAGTAATTTGAAAAACAGCTCTTAAAAGCAGGTGGTGAGAAGTTTTCTTCTTAACTGTGCTTATTTTGAACAGTAATTTTTTTTCTGGCTGTCTACTTCACAGGTGTAACTAGTCTTCAGGTCACTTGTTTTTTATTGATGAAGTCCTCACATTTGCCTCTGGCACCTAAGACTTTGCTCCACCAGAAGCAAATCATACAAAGATCTCTTCTAGTTATGGCTTTAGTATAAATGAGATTAAAATACAATGCTCAATCTAGTTGCAGTAAACTTAGATATCTTTAGGCCTGTGTATGTACAAGGAGCTAGAATTGACTAGTTTACGTTTCTTCAGGGTTTTGTTGGGTGCAATATTTCCACTATTAATGGCAAAATTATTCTATTTTTTCCCCTCAATATGTTCATTTTAGATTACTTTTTGTAGGATCTGACCTATGAGATGTAATTTCCCATATTGAATACATAAATACCCTTAGAATGAAGGGGAAGATTTGTTCATTACAGCTAATTTCACAACTCTTTAAATGTGTAATGTCCGGGTTACTGAAAGGCACAATATCTCCAGAAATTGCCTCTGATTGCAAAGTTAGGTGTATTGCGACACTACAGATTTCCTTCACAGGTGTTTAAAGAAGCAGAAAAATGGCAGTGTCTGGATTGTCTAGCTTAAACCTGAAAATGCCACAAAATAAGGTGAACATGAGAATATTCTCAAAATAAATTCTTCAGGATTAATGAGAACAGACCTCAATTTAGATAAGTTTATTTTGCTAGGTTTTCTTCTCCTCATGCTTTTATGGCTCTGTGATTCTTGAGACCGCTGTGTGTCAGTGTGCTTTCTTTATTTTTTTTTCTCCTGTGATTTACATGGAAAAAGTATAATGGCAAGTTGGCTTATTGATTTAATGGAGTTAGTACAATTGAATTGCAGAATGAAAGAACTACTTAAACATGATTACTGTTAGTTCATAATCAAAGTTAACATGAGAAACATTAACTTCTTCTGTTGCCAAGTAATTTTTTAATGTTTGATTAAAAAAAATAGTAGCAATTAATGGTTTTCTTGCATAATATAGGTATTTGTTTGAGTGAGCTTTTGCATTCATCCTCATTTCTTCCTGAAAGGTAACTAATCTTGTCTCTAGATTAATTCCAGTTATAAGTGCAATTCTATTTTATGACAGGGTAAGCTTTCTTGTGACTGTCATAAGCTTCTGCCCTCTGTTAAAGTATTGCTTTAAGCAAATTACTGTTCTTTTATTAAAGCTTAAGACCAAAGTAATCACTGTCCTTAGAGTAACTCAGTTGTGTTTGTACTATCAAGATACAAGAACTTGTATTATATAGACAAAGTTTTATCTGTACAAAATTTCATCTCTTTTGGGCACAATACAAATGTTTACGAAAATTCTAGATTAATACTGAATTTCAGTCAGGAAGCTATGTTTCTGATTTAGTGGTTCAGATTTTTTATTTTTATGGAGTAGGACAAAGAACTTTGAGGCCAGCAAAGCATACAGAGCAACGTGGGGAGATGGAACAGAGAACTCAGCAGACCATGTGATATCCATGCAACCAAGAAGTATAAATCAGCGGCAGCCTCAGACTTCTGGAGGACCAAGTAGTGGATATATTACAAGGTTTGCTAGCTCATATTCCTCAATCTCAAATGCACAAATCCTGTTACTAGTTGTCAGCTTCTTTCACAGATGCATTTTAGGTCAAGTTGCCAAATCAAAACTTTTAGTATTGTTTGGAGGAATTGTTTGTGTCTTGGAGAGGTGACGGCAGACACCTACACCTTCAGTATTGTAGTGCTCATCCTACACTTTTTTTTTTTACATAGTGGTGGTATGGTCAGACTGTTTCTGGATGTGAGAACTATAAGGCTTAGTACTTAGTTATTGAGGGGATTGTTAAAAATATCAAGGTGTATTACTGCCATAAAGTATATTTGAGAGAAACTCACGTCTTAAACTTCAGGTAACTATTTTAATTTTTAAGGCTATTTTTGTAGTAGTGGCTAGCTTAGCACTCTTTTTTTTTTGGTGAATGCTTGCTTGGAGTACAGGGAGTTTTAAAAGGGGGGAAAAACATACCTTGGTTTGAATACATAGTGCAACAGTCAAGTTCTACTAGAGTAAATCTATGCTAGACAAAAGCAAGTTCTTGATTCTTGAAACATTGTCTTAATTATTTGAACAGAATAACCAATGATGCCAGAGAAGATGAAATGGATGAAAATCTTGCTCAAGTTGGAAACATTCTTGGGAATTTGAAAAACATGGCTTTGGATATGGGCAATGAGATTGATGCCCAGAATAAGCAAATAGACCGGATAAATATAAAGGTAAATGTCAAAGGTGTTCTCTGCTCTCAATTCAGAGATTGTAACTCAGAGGTTATTAGGAATGTGCTCACTGTATTTGCAGCAAATATGTGATAAGGTTATGCTATCCTCTAGGTTGCAGTGATTTGAACAAGAGATACACCTTGATACATATAGGATATATAGCTTAAAATTCAAATGCTTGAGTGCCAGGAAACCTAAATATACAGCACAAATGACTACTTACTCTGAAAACTAATAAACTTCATGGGATCAAAAGTACAAACGCTTACTGGAGGTATACCCGGGGGATTGTTACTCACAGGAAATTGTTTTTCTTGTGATAGGGAATAGATATTTTTAACAACAGCTCTTCAAAATTCCTAGAAAGTCACTATAATGAATGTAAAGTAAAACACAAGATATTCATTGCCCTAATTCTTGTGGATGAATTAATATTGGACCTGGGGAGACTTTGGAATAATGGAGTTTGTAGGTGCGTGGAGAAATGGTCTGCACATTAAGTTAATTATAGTAACTTCCTTTTTTATATATAATTTTGTTACTTAAGTGTTAGCTTCTCCAAACAGATTAACCATATATAAATATATTTTGGGAGGTTTCTTTCAAATGGAAGATTAATGAGAATGCTAAGTCTATTTTAGAAATGTCTGTATTCTGAAATGAGTAGAAGTTATTTTATAGGCATCCTGGTTGAGAAAGGAAGAAAAACCTTTAATGAATAGTGTGTATTAGAGATTTCAAAAAGTAGAAGCAAACACTGATTACTGTGAAATTATAGTATTAAGACAAAATGGGATTTTAAAAATCTCACTGAAATGTTGCAGTGGACTTAAAAGAAAGAGGAATGGAATTCCTCTGATCTGACAAAAATGCCAGTTGAATGTGTGTCAACAGTTCAATTTTGTCTAGTAATTTAGTATTGATAAGGCAAATCAACATGATTATATGGAGGATACATTAACTGTTCCCTGAAACTGCACATCTGATTACCATGTTAAAAAAGTCAGACACTTGGAAGTACACTAGAAAATGTCTTTGAATTTAAAATGAGGTGTGAAATTCTTATAAAGCAGACTGAAAACTGCCTGGTCAAATAAACTGCTAGTGGGAATTACTGTTTTTAGTTATAGTGTTTCTAGTAGATTCAAGTATCTCTTTTGGCCTGATGCTCCTTTGGTTTAGTGATTTTGAATAAGATTTTGAATAAATCTTGCTGATCAAATCTTACTAATAAATAAAATGTGGTGTATACAAGTTAGAATTGCTTTGCAGACCAGAATAAAAATGAAAGTGCAATTCCTGACTTTGAGACTGGCAACTTGTCTCAGGATATTTAAATTAATCCTTCTATGTTGATAACTTCTTAAATGTAGTGAACAGTATGGAAACCAAACCAAATGTTGTCTGTAAATCTTCAAACAACAGTATCATGTAAAGAAACAGAATTTAACTTCAGAATATAATTGATACTTCTATTTTTTTAAGAATTCTGATTCACCTGGGAAATAGGCTTGACTGGGTGACTTTTGGTAGTGTTATGTAGGACTCCTACTCTGAAGAAACCCATAATGAAACTTACATTACTGGATTTTTCTTAGAAGAAGATCTAGTAACTAGATTAGTATTTCCAAAGTGTTGTTAACAGATTAGAGTCTCCCTTTTCCATGGTAGGTTTTTGTCCCTCCCCTCCCCTTGACCCGAAAGGCAGGAAGGAGGGAATGGGAGGGAAGGACTTGAACTGCAAGTGTGCTCTGCCCAGCCCATTTCAAGACAAAGGTGTGAAATGGCTAATACTTGGCACATCAACCTGTGCTAATACTTGGCACAGGTTGAGCTTCTTAGGGGTTCCACTCATGGTGAGGGCAGAGGCTGATTTTGTGCATATTACACTTTCTGCACATTCCCCACAGCACACTGCGTAATTGGGGAATTACCTATAAACTCCTTATCATACCTTTCAGTAAAACTGTATTTTCAGACATGTTCAACCTAGATACTGTGACCTGACTTTTGATGCTTTAAAAAATCTAAAGCTTGTTTTTAAAATACCATATTGTTACAGCACTAGTACATTGGAGGGGATGTGAATGAAAACTATGGATTTGCACTAAACAAAATAAATCTGACTTCATGCCCATGGGCCCAGTTTTTACTATTACTTCTAGTTCAGAACAACCTTTTTTCTCTGTAGAGGTTCATAAGATGTCTAAACACTGGGAGAGAATTTCTATTCCCTTGTTTTGTTAACATGCTTCCTTACCAGCTGAGGAAAGCTGATGTGTTTTGAAAGTGTCTTTGAAACTAAAGAGCAAAACCTTTTTCTCTTTATTGTTTCTACCAAAATTGACGCCATATGCTCTCTAGGGAAAAAAAAATTACCTCCAGCATACAGAAGTTGCTCCCCTTCTCTCTACCACAATGATGATACCTTGCAATTCAGAAGTTCATGTCAGTTTGAATTTTTTAATTGTTTTGCATTGAGTCTGCAAATGACCTATGAATTTCTCTCTTTCAGGCCGATACAAACAGGGAACGCATTGAGCAAGCAAACATCAGAGCCAAGAAGCTAATTGAAAATTAAAGCCTGCTCTCATTGTTCAATGACAGCCTCTCCAGCTGCAAGCCACCATATTCATGGATCTGTGAAACTTCTATTCTGAAATAAGAGGGGCTGGGACAAATGAAGCAGTACCCCTTCTGTAGGGATTAGTTTTCTTTTATTGCTTCATGTAAACATGGCCTTGACTCCAAGAAAGCAGCCAACTTCCTTCTACTCATCTGCCTTCACTTTCTTTAAACTGCTCAGGGCTAAAAGTGTTAGGGCTTTGAGAATCTTCTTGCATGTTTGATTCCTCTTCCCAGTTTCTTTTTTTTTTTTTTTTCCCTGCACCAGAAATTCAGTCCTTTATTTAAGTTGAACAAGCGGGGTAACCTGAATTCACAGTTGTGGAAAGTTGGAGAGGGCACTTTGCACTGTTTGAAATACCTCATAAGTTGAGTGTCTTCACTAAAATAGGGACTAGGTGAATGTTGTCTGATTTGTATCTCTAGCATCTAACAATAGTTTTACAAAATCCAAACCACATGATTGGTTTGGAGTTGAATTTGTGGATCACAGAATTGAAGAGGCCCATTACTTACAACTTGTGGGTTGAGGGCTTTAAAACACTTCCTAACCACATGAACTTTAAGGTAATGGTAGCCAGAGGGATATACAGGTTGCCATTTCTTTACTGTAAATTGACATCAGTTTGGAGGCCATGACTAATCATGCTACACTGTTCTGGTAATATTTGTTGTGTGTATATACATATCTGATCTAAGCCCCATGCACACAAGTAGAAAAAGATAAAACTGTCTCCCTAAGGTATTTATTTGATGGAAAATTTTACACCTCTCATCTAAAAGCTAACTTTGAAGTCTTTAAATAAGGCATCTGAACTGGAAGAAACTGAGTAGAAAAGCATGCAGCTTGCTTGCATCCCATATCTTACTCTCTTTTGGCGAGTTTTCACTGGAGTTCAGTTTATGCCTTTCTCCAGTGCAAAATAATGATTGAGATCTGGTGCAGAGTTTGCTCTCAGCAGTAACTTTGGGGGTGCTTCTGAAACCTACCAAAACCAGAGAAGCTTATTGTGAAAGTTCTTTGTCACAAGTCTGGAGGAAGCAGTAGCTATTTATGAACTGTTTGCTAGTTCTAAATAAACTAGTTCTAAATAGATTCCTGACTGGTTTATTATTGAAGACATTGGGACTGGCAATTGGAAATATTACATATCCAACTTTCTTGCAAATAAAATGTTCTTACTCTATTGCAGAATAGAGGAGTTTCTGACCAGGTGAGGTAAACCACTGTCCTGTTAAGAAAAATGGTTTGGTTTTAATGTAATATAAAAAGATTTTCTTGAAATCTTAATTAAATTCTAAGTGACTTAGGTTATTTTCACTCCACCCAGCAGTATATTATGCCTGTTTTAAAGTTGAAAATGATGCTTTGGACTAACCTGCAATACTCAGTGTTGGATGGCAAAAATCTTCAAACCAAGTTGATTGGACAAATAATTAAAACTTAATAGCATTTGGGGTGCTTTTTTGAAGGACAGTCCACAAATGCCCTGTGGCTACCAATATTGAATCCCAGAGTCAGAGATGACACTAATCCACCAAAATGCAGGACAGTGTTTGTTAAGTGTTCTATTTTCTTTTTAGTAGCAATAACAGTCAGTGTTACCAGTATATTTTCAGTTAGGTCCCAGGACAACTTGATGTTTAAAGAAAAAAGAACCAAAAGCAACACTCACACGCACAAAACCCACAACAATCCACCAAACAAAAACCCAACCAAACAAAAAAGCCCCAAACAACCAACCAAAGGATGGGGCAGCTGCATGTAAAAATAGGCCAGTGGTAGTTTGCCTTATGTGAATAAGGTAAAGTCATTTTTAGGGGACTAGATAGTGAGTAGTGTGGGTTGGCTCCTCTCTAGCTTCCGGTAATTGTTGGAATGCTACTGAATTTCAAAATCTCACTAGCTACCCACTCAGTAAATTAAGGTAATGTGCTTAAAAATGCAAGTAGCAAAGAAATACTTTTAAGAACATTGCATAATAAACTTCAAACAGCCACCTGCATAGAGACTTTGTATGTCTCTTTTTCCTTCTTAAAAACTTCAGATTAACTTAATGAATATTTGCTGCTAGTTGTGAAAGCAAAAGTATATGTTATTTAATTATGATTGTCTCCTGGAACAGAAGACTGAAGTGGTTACCTTATTCTGCTTACACAGTGCAAACCTGCTCTTTAGCATTTGGACATTCCAAACATCGGAATGTTTTCTCCCTTGCCATTGTTCTTGTCCTTGACTTGCCTAATCTCTACCAATAAATGAGCATGCTGGCTGATAAAATGATGTGATTGGTATATCAAAACTGTAATATTGCAGTGAATACCACACAAAATAATTTCTGAGACTCTTGAATATTATCTGAGTATCAATACTATTTTCTGATGCAGCAAGAGCCAAATCTGTGAGGGAGTTGGTGCCTTTATATTAGTCAAAAACAGTTTGCTTCTTGGATGTCTTACTGTTGTCTATAGAATAGATGCTTAATTTACATATCTATGGTATGAAATCAACACTTGTATGTCTTTGTATGTCTAAATGCTATTAAGAATGAAGGTTTACAGTTTCTGCTTTTGATTGTTAAACTATATATTGTGCACAAAAAATATATACTTTTATAACTGAATGTGTTTTAAAACTATTTTCTCTAGAAATGTCTTTGTCTAATTTCCTGTCCTTGAAAAACTTGGCAGAACTAGTTGCTATTATGCAACTAGGAAGTTCTCATCTATTTTTATTTCACAGAAATCCCGGTGTTAAAAAAAGAATAGGTGTGGTTGGGAGGAGAGGAATATTGTGGTCTTTAACACTCTGGTTTTGATCCCTGCATAATCATCTCCTAAATGCAGACTATGAACTGTGTCCATCTCTTCTTTGAAAGACTGTGACATACATGGCAGTATACTCGAGGATGATAAAGGAACAAAGTAAAATAACTTAAAACTTTCTAGTTAAGTATTGCTAACAGATACATAGCAAACAACTAGTCCAGTAGATGAAATGAAGAGATTTAACCTACTGCAAAAGCAATTTAATTTGTGAGGCAATTTAAATGGTATTTTCTCTAGTACCACAGCCTCAGATTCCCAAAACACTCTTAAGTGGGAGGAGGTATGGGGGGAAGTAGAGACTTTTGTTGACTTGCAACACTTCCTGACCTGCAAGACAGACTAGCATACCTGGAAATAGCTTGAAAAAGAGGTACTTCTAATATACTACCTAATATCTACCAGTAACCAGGAAAAGGAAGTAGGGACAGCCTGCTTACTTAACTATTATGAGGAGGCAGCACATGTCCCATGGATGTCAGGTTGGTTTTTTTTCCCTGCAATTTCAATTCTTCTGTTTCTCTTCTGTCTCTTTGTTTCCCTTTCATTCCTGATTTTAGGGATTTCAAAGGGAATAATTTTCACAACTTTTGGTCTATTTCCCTATGCCCAATTTCATCTTGGTGCAATTGGTTGTAGTCACTCCATTTAAAATTTTCTGGATTTTTCAATTTCAGTTTTGATTGACCATATCCCCTTTCTGGAGTGTTTCTTCAGCTCTGTCCTCTGATTTCAAGATTTCATTCCCTCTCCACACTTTAAAGACAATAATTGGTAAATTCAAGCTAGTCTACTCCTTGATGAAAGACAGCTTTTTAGCAGAGCAGTCACTGTATTATGACCTGCAGGACATGCTGCTTGTACAGCTACTTGCAGGACTCACCTCTGTGAATGCTGTATGGTGAAACAACTTGCTGTTCACCCCATACAATGACCTGCAGTTGCCAATTCACCTTTGCTGCGCTCAAAGCAATGCAGTGTCTACATGCTGGTGGAATAGATGAATGAAATTTGTGTCTTACTGCAGTGGAAAATTAGAGAGCAAGGGATGTAGGTCTGAAAAAAATACACAAATTGTTTATATTGTTAACTAGGGTAATGTTCCACCTCAGTCATTCCAAAACTAAAAAGCTGCAAGCAAAATTGTGCACAGAAATAAAATTGGTTTATAGCTTCATTTGTTGCAGGGTGAGGGTGATGAGAAGGGAAAACACAAAGTCCCAATATAAAACTACTAATAGGTTAGAGTGCTGAAATGCCTAAAACAGCATTCCACCATGTGACTTAGTCACAGTACATTGCTGCGAGTTAAAACAGGCAAGGCATCAGCCAGTTATTTTTTCCTTGCAACAGAAATATGTCTTCCTCTGTTCTGGAACAAGTTTAGTTAATTAGGACTAACTTGATTCCAATCAGTATTTTATGTGGTGCTTTCTCCATTTTGCTCTAAAAAAGCTTTGATAGCTGTCATAACTCCAAGGCAGCAAAGGAGACTAACAATGAGCAATTGAAAGGTTTCTAAATGTACTAGTGATCACAAAAAAGAAATATTGATTTAGTGAAATTCTTCCCACAATTGTAAGATTTTTTTTATAGCAATCCTAACTCCCTAATTTTCAATGGTTCTGTTCTACCATCTCTTCTTGCACATTGCTGCTGAATAGAAGACCCCTGATAAACACATGTTAAATGAGAGAAGCAGCATCTCTGAGCACAGATGCTTTCAGTTAAAAAATTGTAAAACCAAAATGCCACTGCAGCACAGTGTTGCCAAGTTTGTACATATTGATGATAGACCACTTCTTTGGTGAATGCAAAGGGAGAATCTGCTAACTGCTAATTTGTTCTGTTGATGTCTCATGCACAGCAAAATTCTAGAAAGAAAAAAGCTAAATGGGATTTAGGTATCAAGTAGAAGGAGCTAAAATTTAGAACACGTGTGAAGGCTTTATTCACTATTCAATTTTCATATCCTAATCTGTGGAATCTATTAGTATGAAGTTGAATAGATTTCTAACTATACAGGATCTTGCATCATGGTAAGACATAAGTGTTCTTAAAGCACTTCCCTAGTTATGCCTCCCAAAACAAAGTAGTCTCATAAACATGGTCAGCTGTCAGCTACGTCTGTCAAGAAGCTAGTAGGTTTTTTTACTATGGAATAGCTGGAATGGGGAATCTTAAGTACAGCTGGTTCCCTGTTAAATGATGAATCACATCCATCCTTTGAATAAGGAGCTGATGTCCCCTAAAACACTCTTCTTCTACGTATTACTATGTAAGAACTGAAATAAAATGGCAACAGGGTCAGGGAAATAAATACTTCTCTGTGCATCTCACACAAGAAACACTTACTGCTAATCATAATTATGGGTGTAATGTTGAAGTGTAGCTGTTACCAACAACTGACAGACTCAAGTAGCTAAGTGAGGGCTTTCAGTGACATCTTAGTACTACTAAATAAAATGACAACAGTTACAGCAAATAAATTTGAACTGATTTTTTGAAAATAATTTACTAAAATATACAAGTACATTTTCCTTTTCAGTATAAGTTACATAATTGCATACATTTTTAGCTCTTCCTAGGTGCTTTTGGTAATAAGGCAGCAGCAGTGGGCTGACGACTAAAACCTTCAGCATTGCTCTGTACACAAGGAGTCAGTGCAAGGATATATTTTCTAGCAATATACATATTTACTGAATACACTGAAGATGAACCTAATTTTTATTTGATACAGCTCAAGCAAAAGTGGACTGTAGTGCAATTCTTGCTTATGGGAAAAGAAAGCCTGTATAATAAAATATAAATTAAGGATGCTCAAACCACAATTTGTTTACTGGAAGCTGTTAATAAAACATTTAACTTAACCACAACTATTTGTGCTTCATTAAAAAAAAACAAGTTATAAACTAAAACCTTATTTGTAAAAGTTGTCTTCAGAACAGCACTTACTGCAAGACATACAGTGCTTTGGTGGTAGAGCTTCCATATGCTATCATGGAAAAATGTTTCTAGAAGAAATAATCCTCTTACAAATCAACAGTCAGCTTCCTGACAAAAGGGAACTGGCAACTTTGAAATGCTTGTTCCCTTTCTCTGTGAAAGAACAAGCCCTGACAAAGGAGAACATGTACTGTGTTAAAAGCTATTGTGGCACAAAAATCAAAACTGGCCCCTGGGCAGGTTCATCAGTTCAATACCTATATTCTCTAGTTCAAGTTTATTCAATGTGGTCTTAACAGGCTGTTTCAGACTACTAGAAGAGGAGTATTCTGATCGTTTCCTTCATCGGTCTTGGTTCAAGTCAGTGAAGCAGATGCTTCTACTCTAAGTCTTCTTATCTTCTTATTAGTAATACAAGGATCAGAATAGTGATCATGCAAACTTCTTCTTTGTAGCTGTAAACCGTTCCATGTACTACAAACAAACAAACAAAAAAATCTATTATTTTTTTCAGAAATTAACAGAGGATTCATAACTACTAAAAGCAGCTGAGCTTCTGCTCTCAGACTCAAAAACAGTCTGCATTTAAAGCACATTTTTAAATGCCGGGCATAGCTATTAGAGCTTTAATTTCAAGCAAAGACACCCCCAAAACATTTCTGGCATTTGCTGCAATTCAGATTAATGGTCAGATCTCCCGTGTTAAGGATGAACTAATATTAAATACTTAACGAATGCTGTATAATTCAAAGCATCCTTTATTTTTTGTCACATCAAAGTGAAGACACGCTTGTCATTATTAGCTACCCTTCAAAAGATGCTGATGAATGAACCCTGATCCTGAATCCTACAAGGAAATTATCTTTGAAGAACTCCTGGAGACATTTTCAGAGATTAGTTATGAATCCAGTAGCAATGACACCACCAACGGACTATTTGGTGCTTTTATTCACCAGCATAAATGCTTAGTATTCTGAGTAAGGACTTCACCAGGAGTTTCCTAAAAGAAGACAAAATACCCCAAAACAAAACAAAACAAAACAGAAACCTTGTCATAACCTTCCAGTTCTCTGAGTTTCTTGATTTCAAAAAGGTTGCCTTCTACTGCAAGCAGTGAGATCTGGGAATCACTGAGGATACTCTGAGGCAGCATGCTGAGTTCTAGACAATTTTCTTCCAAACGCAAGACTTTGAGGCGTGGACAGTGGGAGATCTGCACCGAGATCTGGGAAATCTTGTGAAATAAAAAGAAAAGAGAAATGGGATTAAAATGGTAGTGATCGATAACTACTAAGTGATCTGTTTCCCACTTACACAGAACAACTACCATATTGTAAATATAAGGTACATTAACAGCAAGTACTTAAAAGCAATGCATAAGTAACAAATTATCAAAAATCAAAATAACTTTTTTTATTCCATGATGACAAGCAACCTACACATATCTTTATCACATTCCTACTCAAGAACTGTTCAAACATTTTTCTGCGTGACTAAATTCAGGATTTTTTTGTTCATCAAATCAGGGAGTTGGATGTATTGGTACAGAAAATCTAGTTATGATTCCTCATTGTGTTGTGTCCAGGAGATGTCTTTTAACTGTAAAGTCTTGATGGTCTCATCTTATGTTCCATGGCTGTACTAAGTCCTAAATCTACATTCCCACAACATCTCAGTTACCAGACCTGATTCTGATTCAAATTGAGTTCGATAGCCTGCAGTTCTCCCACAGTGTCGGGGACATTTTGGATCTGGTTTTTTGAAAGATCTACCACATCCAAATGGCGAAGACCAGAGAGTTGTGTGGGCACAGTCCGAAGCTGGTTTCCAGAAAGGCTCAGGGTTTTGAGAGCTGAAAGTTGTCCAAATGCAGCCGGTAGCTGCCTCAAGTGATTGCCATTCAAGTGTAGTGTTTCCAGTTTTTTCAGTTTACACAGCTCCTCAGGTAAAGCAGCTAGAGAAAAATGACAGAAAAACGTATGACCTCAAGAGCAGTTAACATTCATACCCATTTAATTCAAATAAGCTTCTGCAGGGAGAACAGTGCTATATTAAGCAATTTCTCACTACTGAATTCCTCCCCAATTTCCAGTGAAGGCACAGATCCCTGCACAGAAACTTAAGCCCACAGACAACATGTGCTTTTTAAGCATCATCCATAAATGTATTAAAAATAATCTGCAGACAAGGCAGACCTTCAAATCACAGTGTGAAATCACTTCAGTTCTGAATATTTTAGCCTGTCAGTTACAGTCTTAACTAATTTATGTTAGTCCTTACTTCTGCCAGTGCATTCTATGACACTTGAAATATCACAAAATTTACACCTTTGCCCTTTAAAGGTATTACTCAACTTATAGAAGTAAGTTAGGAGATTATTCATACTGTGTCATACCAGCACACAAACACCACCAGGTAAGGTCTGCTGGCATCCATTAATCCCTCTTTACACCTACACATGTGTATAACCTCTAACACTCCTGAGCTGCACTATAGAGTCAATCAGGTTTGTAAATTATCTTTGTTCTTTCAAAAAGCCAGATAATACATAATTAATGCATAAAACCCCTAGTTTCCTCATTGTGGTTTTTCCATAATGATGGATGTTTGTCTAACAGAAACAGTAACAACAGATGAATGGCCAGCAACACTGTCTACATGTCATCTTCATTACCTGTTCTCTAGGCAAGTACTAAACCATCTGGCACTGTTAAATCCTCAAGTCAGATTAAGTCACAGCACAAAACCTCTATGGGTTTAAGTACTCATGTGTCATTGTAAAATTGATAATACACTAAGCAGCAATATTCTAGTTTTGTAGAATTTATGATTTAGAGGTTTTTATCCTGTACATGAATTCCAAAGATTTCAGTTTAGGTGACTAAACTCTCCATTTACATCTTGTGAGAGTTAAATAATTAAATTTAGTTTTGGATAGAGAAAATTAGTTATTATTTTAAAAATCAATGGAGATATTAATTAGCAGGCATACTCAGTTTGTTGTTGTTTAGAGCAAGGCTCTTCAAAAAGGAAAATTTTCCAATGAGAGGTGGCAAGAGCTCTATTTTGTTGTTCGACAAGTCTATTGTCCTTAAGTTGCTTGTTAGCTTCTGCAGATCTTCAGGAAACTATTGGGGGGGGAAAAGATACAGTATTTAAAGAGTTAATACAAATTTGAATGTTCAAGTCATACAGATAAAATTTTAATTGTCTCACTGTTACATACTGTCATATGTATCACAATGTCCAAGCACCACAGTGTGATTAGCAAATTTGTTTAACACATATTTTTTAAAATATTTTTTCATCTGGGGAGGGGAAAGGGAAAAAATAACACTAACATCTAGAAGAGTAGTTTTTCATCCAAATAAGTAAAATTTAAAACATTACATTTTCATCCTCTTATGTGTTTCTTTAAACGTGCCTATCCTTTAAAATACTCTATAGCCAGTTAATAACTCTATATTTTAGCAGAGTATGATATGAAAATTTTTCTCCTGCTTTCCTTTTTAAATAATTATGTATACCATTTCCCTTATTCTTATTTACATCCTGTACCACTTTGGTACTGAGTCTTGGCACTCAGGTGAATAAAAAGAAAACCTGACAATCACCATCAAGGAGTCCTGGTGAATAAGCCAGTGGTTTTGATCCTCCTTTGGCTTGACAGAGAAAAAGTGAAGTGAGGAGGTAGGACAGTGGAAGAAGATATGTTAGAAAAGGCTTGGAAAGTTACTGTAATATAGAGTTATTTTTGGCTATCCTGTGAATTGTTGCTTGACTTATCTTTCCAGGACATTCTGGTTTTTTCTGCAGTTGTGTCTAAGTTAAGATAATTTCCAATATAATAACCTTTCAGGATGCTTGCTGCCAGCCCAATGAACAGCCTGTACAGACTATTCATATGGCTATAACTAAATACAGCATAAGCACCTAAATGTGACAAATTGTGAAGTATCTTTCTAAGTTATAATATGGCTATAAAATTCATATTTTCCCCCTCAAGTTTACAGCCATTTTCTAAAAGCACAACATCATAGCTAGTATTTTTTGAATATATGTGCACTGTAAAGCATAGGCTGATACAAATGCCCTGACAGATAAATCGTCAATCAGAAGACAAGGCAAGCAAAAATGGAAAAGCAAAAACAAACTTGAAATATTTTTCATGACTGCTTCTAGGAAATACATGTATGCAAGTGCATTACAACCACAATTGTGAATTTTTCTCTGAAAGTGTCAATCATACACACAAACAGCCATGTTTCCCCTCCCAGTACATTACCTCAGTAAGTCCCTTTCCTGTTAGCTGAAACACACCAGTTTTCTGTGCTGTCTCCAGGTGGGCTTTTAGTGCACTATTTCCCATCCTAACAGTTCTCTGTCAAGCACACGGAGTTCAAGTGATGGTGTTAGCCAGTTTTACTGTGTGCTAGAGAACTGCAATCCAAAGTCTCTGTGATAAAGCAAATTAAAAAGTCATTTTATGTGCACTGTCCCCAGCACTACAAGCATTCTGATACGATGAACCATTTCACTGCTGTGTTTTCACCTCCCTCATGACTAAAACCTGGAAGTATAAAGGTTTACCTAGGTTTACCTAGATTAAGGTGTATTCCTTACAGCAGTTTGATTACTGAAATTATGCAACAAGCAACAGTCAAAACTAAGTGAGAAAACTGCACATTTCTGTATTTTCCCTCTTTCAAGGCCCCGCAGCCTAAGGAGATTCTCCACGGAGACGGGTTGTGATTTCTTTGGCATCTACCAGCGCTGGCCTGCCGACACAACTATTGTTTTATTTGGGCTTTTTTGAGACCTTTACCCTATTTAGAGAGCGGACTCCTCTGCCGGGCATATCAGCAGAGACACGACGCCCACCTCCGTAACCCCAGCGGGGTTTAATCCCAAGGCGCACGGGTCACAGGCCCGGGATTAGTGCCGGGTTCGCACCGGGCGGTGGGCAATGAAGCCTGGGGGACAGCACGGAAGCAGCGGCGACAGGAGACGCGCTCCCCGCCGCCGCGGGCCCCCTGGCAAAGGGGTGAGGCCGGCCCTGGCCCGCAGCAGGCCGCGCTCCCCCCGCCCCAACCCCGCTCGGCTGCCCCGACCCCCGCAGCGCCGGGAGCCGCCGGGCCCGGCCCGGCCCAACGCACCTGTCCGGGCGCCGCTGGCAGACGCTCCACGGCGGCGGAGCCCCGGCCCGTCCCCCGCGCTCCGCCCTTCCAGAACGGCCGCTCCCGCAGCGCCCACCCGGAACCGGACGCGTGTCAGCGCCGTTCCTGCCACGCCCGCCATGGCGGCCCCCAGGCGCTCCCTGTCCCTGCGGGACACCGGGATTTCGCCCGTGGCCGCCGCCAGGTCCAGCCCCAACCCCAGCTCCCAGCCCTGCGGGGCGGGCGAGCCCGAGCTCAGCTCCGATTCCGAGCTGGATGGCGATAGCGATGCCGAGCTGGAGCTGGAGTGCAGCTGGTGCCTCAGCGAGGAGAGCGATGAGGAGCAGAGCGGCGACGCGCCCCGGCCCTCGCAGCGCTCGGCGGTGGCCGCGCTGCTGGAGCGGTGCGTGGCGGCGGGCACCGTGAGCCAGGTACCGCCGGGACAGCGGGACAGCGCCGCGGGTAGCGCTGCTCTCCTGAACTGGGCCGTATTGCCGAGCGCGGGAGAGAAACAGCTTTAAACTACTACAAGTCATTATGGAGCATTTGCCCGGTACGTTCGTGCTGCTGATTGCATTTTTCCTGTTGTCTTACTTTCAAAGGAAACCTTGGATTTAACTTGCAGAAGAACGCCATGCTTTGCAAAATTCGCAGAGATGGAAGAAATGGTAAACATGGAAGCTGAAATTAATGAGGTACGGCCTTTACTATTGTCAGTGTACATGCAACACTTCAATACCTGGAGGTAATAGAGGGCCCCGATGAAATATCAGACTGCCACATGGAATGTTGTTTCATGTTTTGAGGGATTTGTTAACAGTTCAGCTGTTTAACAGTTGGCATTTTTTTCCCCCAGTGGACTGAGTTGTCATAAAGAATAAAACTATGAAACAAAATTTTAAGGTGTAAGTAGGAGGATTCAATAGGCTGCACCTTTGACTAAAGTGTTACCTGAATTTTTTTCAAGAAACTGAACAATAAAGGATAATTTGTAGTTTACTTCAGTACTCAAAAATGTGTCTCTTTGTAAGCAATTTTGTTGGTTAGCAGGCAGTAACCTCAGACATTTCGTACTGCTTTAAGCTAGGCTGGTTTTAGGCTGTTGCCTTGTACTTTGTAATGTTGGTTTAGACACTACATAGACTATTAAACTGCTTTGTAAGAGATATAAGTAGGAGAGACATGGGTTTGAAGTGATTAAGGAATTGGCAGAGAAGAGCACTGGGCACAGCAGAAGGATGGGATGCCATCCAGAGGGACTGAGCAAGCTTGAGAAATAGGCTCCAAAAACCTCATGAGGCTCAACAAGACTAAATGTGGGATCCTGCACCTGGGTCAGGGCAGTCCCAGACATGAGTACAGGCTGGGAGATTAACTCATTGGGAGCAGCACTGTGCAGAAAGGAGTTGGGGTTTCTTGTGGATGAAAAGTAGGACCTGACCTGGCAATGTGCCGTCACAGCCCAGAAAGCCAACCACATCTTAGGTTGCATCAAAAGCAGTGTGGCCAGCAGGGCCAGGGAGAGGATTCTCCTCTTCTGCCCTTGTGAGACCCCACCTGGAGTGCTGTGTCCAGGTCTGGGATCCTCAGAACAGGAAAGAAGTGAACCTGTTGGAGCAGTTCCAGAGGAGAGCCATAAAGATTATGGAACACCTCTGCTACAAAACAGACTCAGAGAGCAGGGATTGTTCATCAGCCATCTGGTACTTAAAGGGGACTTAAGAAAAGAGGGAGAGTGACTTTTTCCACAAGCAGAAAATGCTAGGACAGGGAGGAATGGGTTTAAACCTAAATAAAAGAAATTAGATTAGATTAGATTTTAGGAAAAAAATCTTTACTGTGAGGGCGGTGATACACGGGGACAGGTTGCCTAGAGAAGCTGTGGATTCCCCATCCCTGAAAGTGTTCAGGGCCAGGTTAGAGGGGTCTGAGCAACTTGGTCTGGTGGGTGATATCCCTGCCCATTGGCAGGGGCTTGGAACTAGATGATTTTTAGGGCCCTTTCAATCCAAGCCATTCTATCATAACTTCTGCGGTTTAGGAATGAGTTACAGGATCTGTCTTTTCCAGCACAAATCTCCAAATTATTTAGGTTGATCTTTTTAAACAGCCTTTTTCTTATTGACCAAAAAAGTTCCACCTAGTAGTAGAAATTCTCTAGAGAGCAGGGCAACATGTTCCTGTGCTGATGCTCACCCTCTTTCACACACATGCTCTCCCTATGCTGCCACTTTCTCCTCCACCCCAGGAGAGTCAACAGTGTCTGGATAAGTATGTTAAAAATGCATTTTCATTTGATGTTATTGCTGTTGTAGATTAAACTGAAAATTGAAATGATGCAGTTGGAGAATGAGACAGCAGACATTACTCACCATTTTTACTTAGGTAAGTGCAGTTGTACCATAGAAAAACCAAGAGTCTTAAATTAGCAGCAGAGTAATGTTTCATCTGAGTACATGACACTTCCAGAAGTTATTGCAGCAGTCATCTCTGAATAACTTGTTAGAGGTGGTAGGTGTTTTATTAAGACCTAAAGCATGTTTCCATACTGGTTGAGCTTGCACTCTGCTGTCTCATAGAAGGTCCATGTGTAACTCATTCTCCAAAACAGTGTGGGAGGTGTGGTCAGCTCCCCAGGGTCAGTGCATCATCAATTCTGAGATCATCAGTAACCATTGACCTGCATGTGCTACTCTGCTTCTTTTCCAGAAACTCAGTGTATTTCTGTTGCATCTCTATCCTCCCAAACTTGCTACATTTCTAATTTAGCAATTGGGGAGCACGTGCATTGATTTCTCTGTTATTGCACGTTTTGTCCACTACGATTTTATGTGTGCTTAAAAATAGTCTAGCTTGCTACTGTTGTGCTAGAGCAGTGAAATCTGTTGTGATACTTCACAACAGATACTTCACAGTGCTATGGTATAGTTGACTTTATCTCACAGAGAACTATAGATAATGTAAAGCAATTCTATCAATCTCTAAAAAGTAGGTATTGTGACTTCGAGTCACAAATGCTGGTACTAAATCATACATGCTCCAAGAAAAGCCATTCTGATTAATGTCTCTTGAATGTCCACTGCAATAGGTCAGTATTTTCCTTTCTGTCTTCAGGAGAAATTTTTCTCTTGTTTTAGCAGGATAATAGGTTCAACTTTGTAATTTTATTTTATAGGGAAAAAGTGCGAGATTTTGCAAGATATGAACAGACACCTGGAAGCCATACTGAAAGAGAAGAGGGATCTCAGAAAGAGGTTGCTCAAACACAGATGTCAAGAAAGCCTACCTATTGAGGCTACTTATCACAAGTAGGTACACAGAAAATCATTTCTCTTGTTTGCAGGAGGCCCAGTTAATTTGAACTAACAGACAGTAAAAATCATATGTTTTCAATAATTTTCCACTGATACACATAAAAAATGGTAGCAAAACCTCATCTAAAAGTGGGTAGTTTACTCATTGGTAAATTCATAGAAAGGAAGTGATACATATTTTATGAATATTTACTGAGGTTATTGGTCTTGTCTTTAGAAGTCTACAGAACAAGTTGTGATGTATTGTTTTAAACAAATGTGCTACATGCTGGGTTTGTTATGCTTCTCCCAAGCAGGAGTTGTTACTTTAGCACTGGGTGTCTTTGTTCCACTGTTGCTTACTTGGAACTAAACGTGACTGATTCCCAGACATGCATAGTGCATGTTATAAAAGTATAGTCCTTCTTACAGTCTAAAAATCTAGCCCAGGTACTGAAGGAGTTTACTTCTGTAATTCCTGCCTTGGTTGTTGCTAAGAGTCATACAAGAAGTGCGATTGCAGAAAAATTAATTAGATGTTTAGGAACTTGCATAAAGCTGTAAAAGGGGACTAAGAAAAGCAGGGCAATGAAAAAGAACTTTTTGAGTATTAAATTCTTGTTTTTTAGCGCAACTTTTGAGCTCAATTTTGGTTACAGGTCTGTAGTAGAGTTGGTGAATGAGGCTGTGACTTTCATTGAGAAGCTTGAAAGCCATTTGCAGTCTGTGAGAAGCATCCCTCAGATACCACATATGATGAACAATATGGTGAGTAGTAATAGAATTGAGCCAGCTGTCTTCTCCAGCATGAAAAATGCACTGCTGTTTGGTTGTTTAGGTTACTTCTATGTGATGACAGGATGTATAGAGACTAAATCCACCCCTTTTCTGTTTCAGGACACCACTTTGTCAAAAACAGAGGTGCTCATGATAGAACTGAGGGAGCTGACAGAGCAAATACTGAAATGGGAAGAACTGCAGAAAAAAGTGTATTCTAACAATGTATGCAATACTGCTGACTTGGACTTTGGCTTATCTTTAACCTAACAAATCCTTTTCCTCAACTTGGATGACTACTCAAAGAATTACATTCTTAGAGTCTTCTGTGAAAACTGCAACGTAGGTCTCTTTTAATCCAACAGAGACGTTGTAGGTAGTTATATTTCTGTTATTAAGTAACAGTTCTCCAACTATTTACTAAAAAAGAAGGGCAATGCTCATAGGAAGACAGGGTACTAAGAAACCTGTTAAAGAGTTCCTTTCTGAAATAGTTAGATAGGGGTCCCTTGGAGCCTGTATCTTCAATGGAAAATTGTTTCAATTTTTTTGCACTTGCTATAGTATCTTTATTCATTTTTTAAGCATCTTGATAAAACACTGTATTTTGTATGTTGCCATAAAACTTTAATAAAAGCACTAGATTTCAAATGGTCAGTTTCTTCAGCTTTTAATTTTGTTACAAAATCCTATAATTAAAATTACAGAGCAGTCTTAGGTCCAAGCTTATGCTTCTATAGGAGTTCCAATCAAGAAATTAAATAAGTTTTAAATTACAGTTTATTATGACTGATGTGGTTTTGTGGGAAAGCAGGAAATGGACTTGCTAATATATGGCAGATCTACTGATTTGCAAACCATGCTTCAATGGTAATGATAAATATATTCTTCAGGTTCTCTTTTTCTGTCGTTTGCCCGATTTTCAGTGTCCCACTTAGAATAAAACTCTTGTTCCATGATTAAGATTGACAGTTTATCAAAACCATTGATTGTCCCAATTTGTAGCCCTCATGAAGAGATGGGTTGGTACAATGTCACTGGCAGGACATCTATAATCCAGTATAGCTGGTTGTCTTTGGAGGGTGCCCAGTTTTGTATTCAGGATGTGAAATAGAAGTGGTGCAGATGTATTCCTTTCTACTGTTGTATCATTTGTTATGTGAACATCACCTGTTGATTCCTGCTGCTGAAATAAGAGCATTTTGCTTTCTCAAAGTAACCACTGGGTGGCTCAGTGGCACAAAGTTCACAAGTTTATCTGATTATTGCATATAAACTTAAAGTAGAATTAAGGAAGAACTCTGGCTCTTTGTTGAGCACACTCTATTAAACCTTACTTGCATTTGGTCTATTTTATATTTAAACTTTTCTGAGAATCTCATTTTAATCTTTATAACCATTCTGCAGAGTGTGAATGCAAGACATCTAATTTAAATATTCTCTAGCATACTGTGTAAACTATACAGTACAGCTGTTGAGGAACATCAGCTGATGCTCCTCTGCTGCTGCTGAGAAAAGTTAAGAGGATAGAAACAATTTTAATTAGGTTTAAGCAGAATGTCACTAGATAGAATCTAAGAATATAAACTGGTGTTTGAGTCCCACAAGCATTAATGGGATCTTTGTGTCAACACTTGCTATACATTGTTACAGGATTTGAGTCCCAAGTCCCATGTCACTGTTTTTTCAGATGTGGAAATCAAGGTGTTCTTCTACATAACTGCAGAGAACCTGACATTTTTAATAAAAATGCTTTGCACATTCTCTGACAGGGGAGAAAACAGAACAATAGGTGATCATAGGTTGGACTCAATGAGCTGAGTCTTTTCCAACCTAGTTGATTCTGTGATTTTTGTCAAGTCAATGTCCTCTACATATATTCTAGGCTTAGACTCTCACTCTCCGTGTCTTACAGTGATGATTTAGATCAGGCTCATTAAAGCTGTTGTAATTTAATAATTTTAGAGCACAATTTAATAATTTTAGAGCACAAAGAGTTACAATGAACAAATCGACTACAAAACATTGTAGTCAGTTTGTTCATTGTAACTCTTTGCCATTTCCCAAAGAGTTGAGCGTATTTTCTTCTTTTACTGTATCTACTTTTGAAGAGTTGACTAGAGTTGGTAGAATTTAGCTAATTGCCATTTGCCAGTGATGTGTCAATTAATTCTTTAGTGCGATTTAAAGGGATAAATCGAAATATACAGTGATTCACAGCTTGTAGGTATTCATTTTAGCATCTCTGTGGTGAATAGAGTATCGGGTCCCAAGGATTTATGCCATTCTTCACTTGGGAAAACTTCTGAAATGTGGTACCTTTTTCCTTTAGAGATAACATTTCTGGAGTTTAAGGCAAACTGTTTCATGAAAATAACTATACATAAAGTACAAAAAAGCAGTTAAAAATCAGTTAAAACAAAAGTTGTTTAAATATAAAAACAACATAGGACTCTAAAACTCTCATATATGATATTCAGATAAGGCACAGTTTATCATATTTTGAAATACAAAACCAGAAGTCCATTTAAAAATTTGCATTGGCAAATGAAATTGTGAAAATCAAACAGGACTTCCCTATTGAGCCTGACATCTTCTTTATGCCAATGCTATTTGCTCTTGCATCTTCCTGTAACATCAGTAGCTGACAGAGACAGTACTCTAAAATAATTTTTTTTAAAACTTTCCGTGACTTTTATATTACTCTAAGTATAAAACTTCAATCAATGCAACAACTATATCTTGATTTCAATTAGTTCTTTGGAAGTTTCAAAACTTTCTTTTAGATCCTAAGTACAACCCACATGAAGATTAGATGTTTCCAAAGGAATCTGAAACACTTGAGACCTTTCCTTTAGCACTAATAAGGAAGGGATATTTGCCTTCCCAAAATTCCTGTCAAATTAATGTGGAGGTCTTACACTGCTCGTCCCTAGTGATGCTTTAAGGGCATCACCCTTAATCGGGCTGGTTTTGCCCATTAACTCTTGTGTAAAACCCGCGCTGATTTGCTGCTGCAAAGAGAATTTGAGGAGGAGCGCGGAACCACCGTCTCTTTCTCCGGGGGTGCCGCTCTCCCGGGCAGACCTGTCCCAGGCGGAAAAGCGCGGTTTGGATGCTGGAGAGGCTGCAGACGGCTGCTCCGCGCAGCTTTCCCCGAAACGCCTGCTCTCTGCCCGGGGAAGTTTCTGTGCGTTTCCTCTGCGGGGGCTGCCTGGGCCGGGCTCTCTCCTGCCCTGCCCTCCCCTGCGGGGCGGGACGGGCCGGGCCGGGCCGGGCCGGACGGACGGACGGACGGACGGGCGGGCGGCTCCGCTCCTCCCCGGTCCGCCCGGGATGCGGGGCCGGGGCGCGGGCGGCCGCAGCCGCTGGGTGTGAGCCGAGCCATGGCCAACGTCAAGGTAGCCGTGCGGGTCCGGCCTCTGAGCAAAAGGTGCGGAGCGACGCGGAGGGGCACGGGAGGCTCTGGGGGCCGCGGCAGCGGGGGTGAGCGGGTGCCGCGGGTCCTGTCAGTCGGGGCGGGATCGCCGCCCTGGAGCTGCTCAGCCGCGGCTGAGGGAGGCACGGCAGGAGGGGTGGCAGCCTCTCGCCGCCTCGCTAAGTAGCTTGGAAAGTTCGCTTCGAAAAATCACCAGTGGAGCTGTTTGGCTGACTTCCCTCTTCCTGAGCTCCCCGAAACAGGCCAATTGTTATACAGAGTCCAGGAGTCTTCCCTTCCCCTTCTGTTGTTGCTGTTTTTTCCAGCGGGAGGCAGAGCCGGATATCCCCATTGTCGCTCAGCTCCGCTCCCTCCCCGGCTTGCTTGGCTGCAATGGAAATCCCAAAAGTTACATGTTACAGCTGGAAGACAACCCCCACAAACAAGAAGATGCCGTAGCACAATGCTCTGGTGTTATTTGTATACAATACGTGCTAAAAAGCTTGCAGACTTTGGAAATTCGGAGCAGAAAAAAAAAAGAGAAAAAGCGAGCAGCCCAAATGTCAGTGGGTGGTGATTTACTCCTCCTGTTAAAGCAATGCTATAGCACTCCAAACAGGAATGGCTTGAAAAGTGGTACAAGCTCTGAGGGCCAGTCTTTGATTTGATGCTGCCTTTCTTTTTGGTACAAGTTCCTCATGGTGTCTTCTGACTGCATGGACTTTTGTGATAAATAACTCTTTCATGCAGTAGAGAAATTGATTCTTGAAGAGTTGCCCAGCCAGAAAACTAGCTTAGTCATTTAGCCAGCAGTACACTAGCATATTTTGGAGTCTTTTGTTCTTATTTGGCTATGGATTTTTATTTTATTTTTAAGAAAGGACATCAGAGAGTTTTGAATAAAATTTAAAATCCCACTCAAAATAAGCCTGCAAGTATTAATAGAAAAGAGACATGTGCAAACTAATTTGCATATTTTCAATACATTTTACCTTTAAGTCAGAACTAACTGATTTAAAAAGCACTCTGTCCATAATTTTGGTTAAAATCATGCTTGCATTATATAGCTATGATTTGTTGTACAGCAGTGAATTGAACAGATTTTAATAGATACTGGCCTATTTTAAGAAGAGTTGCAGCATTAAGCTAAGAGTTGCAGAAATAAGCTGTTTAACCTTTTATCGCTTGGTGTTGCTTTAATCATGGATGTATTATTTTATTTTTATCATTACCTTCCCTCTCACTAAATCCTCCTTGGTGAGGAATGTTGTACCACATCTGTCTTCATGTTTTTCTGGGGTGGGTTTAAATAGCACATAATAGTGAATATGCCATTATAGCAATAAACAGCACCTGTAACTGTCAGATAAGGTGTGATAAACAGGAAAACCTTTGGTGTAGTCAGTGTGGGGCAGCTGTTTGGAGAGGAGGGCAGGATCAGAGAGGAGGGCAGCTTCCTGCACATGGGAGGAGTTAATCTGAGGCTGAAACAGAAATGTTTGTATGAAGGTGAGAGTGGAAAGTCAGGGGATAATGCAGGGAGAAACTGTTAAGTAATTCCATCTATTCAACTCGTGGTGGTGTAACAGATGGGATGGGAAGGGAGGCAGGGACCAGTCTCACGGTGTTTGACCCCAAGGGCAATAGACCAGTTGTTCCTTCTACTGTGCTGCCTCAGCTGAGGTCAGCAAAGGCATTTTAAGATGGATTTTTATATTTTATAAATGGGAAGAGGAAGTGGTTGTATATTCTCTGTGAAGGCTCTGGTACGAGAACTTGCTTTCTAGCCTTGAACAAAATGGTTCAAATATAATGACTTAGATGCAAATACCAAATATATGAAGGCTTAGAGTAACCTTGATAGACATGGAAAAAAAATTCTCAGTGGGCTTAAAGGTCCGCTCTTTTCCAGCTTCTTATCCTGTTTCTATACTGTCCTCACACAAACCTCTTGTTATCTCTGTATAAAAACTTTGCAATTGCCCTAACAGGGTACCCATATTGCCACAGCTTCTATGATCTTTTAGGTGTCTTAAAAAAGGAGACTTCCCACAGTAAAAATTTTGGTTCAACTGGATTGAAGTACTGTAATTTGTACACTCTCTTTTCCATCCAAGAAATACTAAACCTGGCTTTTAAGAGAACCAGAAATTGGAAAGCTGCAGGCAAAAGCTAGAACTCATGGGTCAGTTGGTTGTTTCTAGACTACCACGCAAGCTTCCTCATTGCTGCCCTTCATTTAATTTGCAATGGCAGATGAACGTTGGTTTTGCATCTGAAAAATTACTTCAAATTTAGATACTAAAAAAAATTTAATGCAGGAGCTGTCAATTTTTTGTTATTTAGCACAAGGCAAAGAGTGGTCTTTTTGTTCTGCATCTGTATGGCACCCATCACAGTGCCTTTTTTGACAGACAATTCCTTTGGCCAAATAATCCATCACAGATATAAAGTAAGCATGGTTACACAAAATGCAGGTTTTTCATTGCCTGAAGTTTAAACAGCCCATAGCCAGTGTTCTTCATAATGTTATCAGTCATTCTGTAACAGACGAAATGATTTTTTTATCACCTAAATATAGTGTTGGGTGTAAATTCAGTCAAATATTTTCCCCAGAGTAACATTTTAAAGTCTTTATTACACATTTACTATTCTACATACTAAAAAAGATTTGTTACTTTGTGGTTACATGGATACTTGTTCTGTGTATTTACACAGAGTTTCTATGTTTCCCCATTAGAACAAAATATGGAAGCCTGAATGGGTGCATTAAATTGTCTATAGCCGTAGGTAATAATCAGGTATTAAATAGGAGCTGGGAACTGATGAAATCTCTTTATGGTTTATTTCCAGACATCTTAATGCTTGGTCTATTGGCTGTCACACTTTTGTAAGGAAAGTGTAATGTTATTTTTGGCTGTCAGAAGCTGTGGATGGAAACACTCTGAATGCTAGCATGTAACTAGGTGAAAGAGGAATGTTGTTCCTCTTTCTTTTTTGATTGCTCTGTGGAGGATGCCAGCACTGCAATCTGCAGTGTGGTGCTATGATAGGACACCTTACCCTCCAGACTTGGAAACAATGTGACTGGCTGAGAAAGTATTCAAGTATTTCAGTACTGTGCCCAGGACTCTCCTTGTGCTTGAGCAGCTCACTTAATACTATGTTGGGTGTTGTATCCTACAGAAACCCCTGCAGTATTCAGCAACAGTACCCTGAAGTTTGGGAGTTACTTGTGCAGGACCAAGCAAAACATAAAATATACTCTGCTGTTGAAAATATCATCTCCTATTTCAGGTGCTTCTCTGACCCAAAAAGGAGAGCTCTCATTTGAGAGAGTCTTTCCTGGTATCTTTACTGACTCACAAATTAACTTTCCCATCCATTATGACCCTCACAGGCATGTCACCTGAAAGACTTGCTAAACAGATTAATTGATCCAAAAGCCGCCCTTTGTCTTTTTTCTGCTTTGCATTGTTTCTGAGCTGTAACCTGAAGCCTCCTGGCCAGTTATGTATTCCCCAGTCGCCTCAGGAGTTCTTGGCCTTGTCCTCCACACTCTGGCAAACAAAAGCATCAAAGAAATGTCTGGGTAGTCCCAGGTAGCAAAGCTGAACCACACTTCCAGCTGTGCAGGTGTTTACTATCACAGTCTGAGCTGCAACAGTTGTTTTCCTCATTACTGCTGCTCTGCATGACAATATTCCTCTAATTGCTTTCCTAGAATGCAGCAGTTAATGAGGCTTGGATGGGATGGAGGAGTTAAATTTGAGGTCCTAGGAGCTCAGGTGAGCTAGCCCATGCCTGGGAGGGAATTTTAGGGAAGGTTTCTCACTCAGAGTTTCCAGAAAATGGCTTGGTGTGGGAGGCTGACCTGAGCAGTATGCTGACCACAGCTTCACTGAATACCAGAGAAAGGAGCTCAATTCATGGGTTCATCATGATGTGAGTATTTTAAATCCATTTCTATTTAAAAGGAAAGCTATGTGGAAAATTAAGATTAATTTCAGATCATTTTAGAAATGATACAAAGTAAATCACTATTGGTTTTTACTTTGTTAACTAGTCTCTGCTGTGCTCTATCTCTTTGTTCTTTATAATCCTGTTATAGTAAACAAAGAAATTATTATGTTGCAAGGAAGACTTATGGCTGTTTTATAGACTTTGCTATCAGCTGTTTTTCATGTTCATGTGTAACCACAAGAACTTAGATACAGCAATATGGTTTACTGCTGACAAGAGTGATAACTTGTAAATTTTTTAGAAAACATTCCTTGAATCTTATGCTAAAATTAAAGCAATAGCAGGTTGGAGCTTGTTGTTCTCCTTCTTATATATTTTCGTATATATATATTCCTTGTGACTTTGGTGCTGTTGCCCTCTCACACATAGAGAAATGGCAGACTTTTATCTACTTTTATATGTTGTGGTGGTTGAGTAAGTGTTGCTCCTCTCTCTCCCTCTGTTAAACATGAGTTTTGGGATTGGTACCTGATGGTGGGAGAGAGTTGTCTCTGGCCTCCAAGACTCCTTTGCTGTTTGAAAATCTCTATGAACTGCATTAGTTATGCATTGCTAAGGATTTAAAGTTTCTTTTCCACAGCAGAGCTAGGATTTTTAAATGAAAAGTTGGGATTTTAATTCTGGTTTTATAAAGGAAATCCCTCTCCAAACAAATCTTAACATTTGTATATCCTGTTAAGGTTATATTGACATACTTTCCTCCCTCTCTTAAATTAGTTATTTTCTTTACTTAGTCCATTATTAAAATGTTCATGTAAGCTATCATTGAGGTGGCTGCTCTTTTCTCTTACCATCTGTACTTGGCATTAGCAGGTGGTTTCCATAAGCCACATCTGTTACTTAATAAAAGGTACAGCATCAGCAACTTTTCCCAGATGTATTTTTCTTGAAGTTGCATGGACCAGGTTTTCAGAGTTTGACAAAGGACAGACTTTCTAGCTTCCTAAAAGAGCAGAACTCTGCATGACCCTGAGATGAGATCAGCTGGTCAGAGCATGGTGCTGATAACACTGGGGTTGTAGGTTTGATCCCTATATGGGCCATTCGCATAATAGTTGGTTTCAAGGAATGAAATCTGACTTCTGTATCCACATTCTGGTTTGCATGGAAAACATGGAATTTGTACAGGATTCCTTTGATGCAAAAGTCTGAATTATACTATGTCATTGCTCAGTAAACAGCTGTGAAATCAAGGGTGGATGAAATTGCACTGACTGGAATGTAGCCTTGTTTTAAATCCTCCTTATTTCATGCTTTTTTTAATGCTGGTGGCATGACAGCTGAAAAAGACTTTTTCCTCTCCCCTTCCCTCCTCCTGTCCATGTCTCTGCATGAAAAAAAAACATCACTATTCCACAATTCAAAGCACTGCTGTATCAGCAGGAGTATTTCTGACTTGGATTTATCAGGGAAGATGCCTCGTGTTTATATCTGTACGAAATATTCATATTTTTATTGCTATATAGTATTTGCAAAGGAGAATGAGTAAAAGCACACACGAATGATAGTAATCACTAAGACTGGTGATTTTTGACTATCAGATTTGTTAGGCATGAAAGCTAGGCATGAAAGAGGCAATGAAAGCTCCATGCTGCTGGGAGGAGCCTCAAAAAATTACTAGAGCAGCCTGTCTCATATAGCAGCATGCTGTCTTGGTGAACTCTGTGTACTTGGCTTCAGTAGAGAGTTTGGAATTATTTATAAACATCTGTTCTGAATTTGGTAGGAGGATTGCTGACCAGCTGTGCAGTCCTATTTGCAAGACACAGTGAAACAGTTTTGACTTTAAAGAGAAATATCCAAAATGGTATTGGGTAATGAGAATAATGAGAAACACTGAAAATGAGTCTTAGATTATTTATACTTGATACTTGATTATTGATACTTTATTTTTACATATTAAAAAAATTCTGCATTGACCAAAGTGAGGATGTTCATACTATTAACACCTCAACTTTGATGGGTTACAGCAGCAGGTATAAGGATACACATTAGGCGGATGCTGCGTTTGAGAAGTTGTAGTTGGAGGTACCTTGACTTGTCAGTAGAGTACAGAAGCTCTAATGGCTGAAAACTTTGACATTTTTTATCATTTTTGATGGAGCAGCATGGAGTCTCAACAGGTATATCCTCAAGCCATTTTCCTGTGATTGTGTTCTCTGGAGACTAGCAAAGATGATAATAAACCATGCCTAGTTTCTCTGGTATTTTTGTTGGTCAATCATTCCAGAAGTGCAAAGATGGCAGCTTGTCAAAGATACTTCTGCCAAGGCTGCCAATAAACAAGAGTCAGGGACAGTGTACAGCATACTGTTAATGGAAAGAAAAGAGAAATCTGACTAACTAAAGTTTTCCCCATAAAATCTTTAGACTTCATGACCAAGGGAATAGTTGGGTTTGACTTCCTTCAGGATTATACACAAGCTGCAGGCACGGTGCTTGCCTAGGTGTGCAATTAGATGGCACGAAGTGTCCCCAGGTACAAGTGGCAAATGTCTGTCTTACTTGTAGGCTATCATAGGTGTAAGTCATGTCCTGGAAAGTGACAGTCCAAGAGCCATCAGGAGTAACTGCTGGTACACATCCTGCCACAGAAGGCTACATTTTTTCTGGAAGAGCCTCTGCAAGAGGGGAGGGATTGATATTATTGACACTACTTTTGAGGGACTGTTTCAGTACAGATTGAGATTTGGTTTGGAATTAGCTTGAGTGGTGGGAACTGGCAGGAAAGCATTACGTACTTGCAATGATTACAGTGCAGGGTTATTTTTGAAGCCTCTTTAAAAAACCATTCAAGACTTTTCTTGTACTTGAGTTATATATATTGGCTTTGGTATGTTTGATTACTTTGGTGAGTACTTTGCTGGCCTGTATTTGTAGAAGCTGTTTTTGTTGCATGACATGTCTACTGCTAATGACTACAGTATTTTTGCCTTATCACATGTACGTGTTCCTAAAACAAACAGGCAACTTTTAAAAAGTCAGCTTCCTTTGTTTTCCAAATGCCTGTTATTTGAGAGGGTGGAGGAGAAGTGTGGCAAATTTTAGAATGTATAAAAAAAACAACTTCCCCCTTTCTTTCCACCCACTACTTCCTCCAGCTCTGCATACCTCCTTGCACTTCTGTGCTCTGTGTCTGAACTCATCTCACTGAGATTCAGCAAGCTGTGGAAGTGTCCCTCTACAGGGTCTTGATCCTTCCATGATTCTTTCCCACCCACTCATTCTTGCAGTGTCTTTGTCCCTGGGGGTTGCATTAGCTTTACATCCTGTCTGCAAAAATGATTTTTCATAGCAACAGCAAATGATATGAGATTCCCTTTGGGCTGCCTGTATTTTCTGGACTGTTGTAGCAGCTTTTTTCTGCCAGGTCTCCCTTGTAGCTCCCCATTACAGCCCTGCCACTCTATTCTGTATTTGTCACTGTTCTGTTACTGGGTCTGCAATTCTGTAAAGCTTTGTATGACTGAGAAGATGCAGGTCTTTCCTGGGACAAGCACCAATAAATGGTGTTTCTACAGCTTTATCTTTCTACAGGTAATTTGTTTTAGTGGAAAATAATTTAGGAGAGGCATTTCCCAAACACAGCATGCATTTTTCAAGTGAGGGAGAGGAAAGAATGGGGAAAATAAATGTTAGGACCACAGTGACTTCTGAGCAGCAGAAGTGAAACATGTCACTAGAAAAGTGTAGTTTGAAGTTGATTTTATTGGTACAAAAATTACAGTTTTCATATCTGGGGAGCAGAGCATCCATTCTTAAGGATGATGGGTTGCTTTATCATTCAAATGCAAGCTGTTGCACTTGTGTGTAAGAGTGTACTGACAAACACAGGTTTTGCTGAGAGAGCTTTTGTGCTGTTTGCAATTTGGAGTTAAGGTCAAAATATCTAGAACAGCTGTGAGTCTGTTTTTCCTCCTGGGCTTTCCTTCCCCAAGTTCTCTGTTTTGCACCTAAATGGAGCATGATATAAATATGTGTTTACAGAGAGTTCAAATGCAGAGACTGTAGGGCTGGTGGCTACCTCAGGCCAGGCTGCTTGCTTTGTGCCCCCGGGAGTCTGGCTGTAAGCTGCAGCAGAAGGGAAGGGTCTCCATTCCCACCACGTGCTCCTGCCATGTCTCTTGCTTTGGCTCAGCAGGTTGTTGACTGCTGGGTTCAGTGGTCTGAAGGGCTTGGGGGCCTGTGACACATTGATTATTTATTTTGGTTTGAGGGTTGTTTTCCTGATCACAGCTGATCTGAGTCATTGCATGGGTGTGTGAATGCTAGAAAGTAGAAACACGTGTGGGAGGCTGGAGCAGTGAAGAGAAATTGCATCTTTTAGCAACAGTCTGGAGTTAAGATAAAAGTCTGGGTGCTGTAAATATGCAGAGCTAGGGGAGATTTTAGTTCTGTTCCTGTTTTCTGGTGGCTTTCTTGTTTTGTGAGACTCAAACAAGGGTACTTATTGCTGCATTATGCTTTATGGCTGCATAGTGTGGAATCTTTGATACTATCTGGTAAAAGGTAGCAATTTCATTTTGTGTTATTTGTATTTTACTGGGTTTATGTTTATTTTAATATAAGTAGATATGTAAATATGAGTATAAATTTTTTTAAATCCACTATTTTTTTGTATCTCAAAGATTTTATGTTTGGCATTTCTTCTTTATCTTTAATCTTTAGTGATGACTGTAGCCTGTGAAAGCGTCAGTCTATAAGGACTCACAGAGTAAAGTCACTTTTTCATAGGGTTATGTGTAACTCATGTGGACTGAGGGCAATGAGTTTCATGTAATTATTACAGCTTGGGTTGAAACCACTGTTTGTTGTTGAGGTTGCCTTACTAGAGTACCCTGGCATTTAAAAGCTTTTCCAGATTTCACCCCTTTAAGCACAAATGCTCTATTCATTAATGCCTGTTTCAGACTTAAGGTTGCTTAAAATTATTTTTAAGTTTCATCCAGAACAGTTCAGCTGCTGCAGAAGATAAGGTTATGGGGGAATTATGTTCTAAAACATATAAAAGCTACTTAGGGGGACCTTTTATTTGAATTCCCCAATTGATTTTAAAATTTGAAAACTGATGTGATTCCCATCTCAATCTACCCATTTCTGCCCAAGTTCTAAATAATTAAAACTCTTTATCATGCTCAGTGAAGACTTGTAATAGTGTAGCAGGTAAGAATTTTAAGGGATCTGCTTTCTCTCAGCTTGAATTCTTCAGTGTTGACCAAATAATGCTTGCATCATCCCCTTAAGTAAAAATAACACATTGTTTGAGCATTATTTCAAGAAGTTGAGCTCAGTGTTGTACAAGTCACAATTGAAGCCCAGGAATGGGACCTGAGAACAAGATCTCTCTGATTTATTCTCAGTAATGTGTTTGCTGACCTCAGCACATGTCCAGGAAGAAAGACTGGTTTACTTGTGGAGTAGACAAGTAAACTTGGGTTAGACACTGGAAGAACTGACAAGAAGAGCAGGATTATGAATCTTTGGAGCAGGGACATCAGCCTATAACTAGCTACAATGCAGCAGGAGAAGGGACACAAGACATACAGAGCAGTTGAAGACTGCCCCGGCCAAGATGGACGTGATGTCGCTGAGAACACATAGCAGATACCTGTAGGGAATGATGTGTGTGCATAGGAGGAGAAGGATAGGAACTCAGTGAACTATTTAGGCTGGTAAGAATGGAGCATTAAGAACTGAAAATTAGGTATGCTTATGGGATTGGGAAGCAGGATAGGGCCAGTGTCATGCTTGGGCAGTGAAGGAAAGGGTGTGTGTAACCAAAGCAAGCTCTCTTCTAAACAATCCCTCTAGTTTTCTCTGTTTGCTGCTCCTCTTAAAATATTGTGAAATTCTGTCAAAATGTCCCGTTGCCTCTTAAATCAGATCTGCTGTACAGGGTAAATGTCACCTTTGTCCATTAGCTGACCTGGCAGAGATTTGTACATGGATATCCAAGTCCCCTAAGTAACTTACAGCGGAAAGCATTTGCTTGTCAAAACATTTATAAAGTTACACCTGTCCAGATTAAATGCATCAGTTGCCCATTTCTAGCTTAGGTACTCCCTGCCAGTATCCTTAGGCGCTGTTCCTTTTTCATTTGTTGTTTAGGGAGCTTTATGAGACATTGGTTCTGTGCTCAGCTCTACATAATGCAACATTTGGTACCCAGCTGTACATAAGGTGTTTCCCTTTCTCTTGGGATCTGACTTAGGGCTCTGACTCATGTGTTTAACAGCTGAATACTCACAACTTAACCAAAATCTCTGGGAGCTGTCCTTGTATTGTCTATGTGAGGAGTCACGTGTAAATATGTACTACAGGAAATACCAAGTTCAGTCTGTCTCAAGGAGGGTACCTCAAAAATCAGTGATATGAAGCAAGAGACTTTAAGGTAAAGCACTATTTCTGTCTGCAAAATGGGAACAGCTATGCTCAGAAATGTGCTTAAAACCTCTTTATGCTTGGTAAGCTCAAATGCCACAGTGATTGTCCTCATGGAAGCCTTAAGTGTCCTAAGGCATTGTTTTGAATCTTGTTTTGAATCAGAAAGCATGGGGTAAAAACTGAGAAGTGGAGAGACCCAAAGGCAGGGGATGATGTGCTTTTGGCCACCTGGAAGTCAGAGCCCACAGTGCAGGCAGATTGCAATTGGTGGGGGACTAAATACTTCTGCACACATAGAAAGGAATCTGTTAAAAGTCTAGGGCCAGGAGTGAGCAGCTGTCAGCTGGGCTTCAGTTTTCTAATTCTTGTTTCATCTTTTTAACTGCCCTCATGATACTGATCCAGGTGATTATCATGAGATATATATATACATCTAACCCCAAATGACAGTGTGGCTTCACCTTGATTTTAATAAAATTTGACAAAACTGCACTAAGGAAAAAATTGTTTTTATTTCCAAACCAATTTCTTATAGCTTTACAAAGATATTAGGCTTCATCAAAACTTTATCAGAAAGTGTACCACAAAGCAAAATATAGAGGAAATATAAATCATCTTTGTCTTGCTCTTAGCTTCTTAAACTTGGAGAAATAGGACACTGACCTCTTCTTCCTCTGTTCTATCCTACTATTTATTTAAAAATCCATTATAATTATTGAGAGGGATAAGTAAGAGATAAGAGCACCCTTATCTTCAGGTAGCTATCTTGCTGTAAGCCCAGAAATAAAATGAATTTGGTTTAAGGGGGCTTTTTGTTTGGTTGGTTTGGTTTTTTTGTTTTGGGATGTTTGTTTGGTTGGTTAGTTTTGTTTTGCTTTTTCCTCATTCTTTTCTAACATGACCCATTTGGATGTGGAAGTTGTCTGTAGTAGTCAGTCATAGCTGATTCCAGTGACAGATTTAGACAGTATATATGAGTGCATGGTCCTTTGCACTTGAGGAACAGTCCTGTCCATTTATATTTCATGACAGAGAAATGGTTTCTTCTTTGGTTTTATTGTTTGTTTGGCACTTTTTTCCCCTAAAGAGTACTTTTTGAGGACTACAACAAACACTTTGGATTAAGTGGGGAAAAATGTGACAGCTCTTGTGGCTCACAAGTCTGTGGCAGGGATCCCTACCCCACCAAGCACAGCCAGTCTGCCAGTGCTCCACTCTACTTTCTTGTAAAAGCAACAACTCTTAAATAGAAATAAAATCCCAACAATGTATTAGGAAAAACACTTCAAAGCTCTTTAATCCCCACCTTATTGGGGTTTTTTTAGCCCCCAGCTTTTGAGATACCTGAATGCAGATCTGCAAATGCTATTTTATGTCACAGAGTCTTATCTGCGTATATCTGAAGTTTCTGTTTTATAGCTCTGATTTGCAGTTTGCTAAAGTAAACATAAATTTATGAAGTTTAGAAATTTGAAATGCACCTTTCTGTTTCTTTGTATTTTAAATGGATTTTTAAAATGCGTTCTGTTTCCAGAGAGAGAGCAGAAGGAGGAAGAGTGATTGTAGAAGTTGATGACAAAGTGGCAAAAGTCAGAAATATAAAGGTATGCTTTTTGTTGTCTCCTCCTTCCCATACAAGAATCCTGATATCCTGATAATTTTCTCTGTTTGCTTGCCTATTGGATCATTCTAACAGAAATATTAAGGGAGAAGTTTAAACTGGCACAGCCCTAGAATTATTGCAGAGAAAGTGTGGGGAAGGATTGTTTTGGTTTGGGGTTAGTTTGTGTGTTTTGGGGGAAGAAATTGAGAAGGGACATAACAGACAGCTGTCTTGTCTGTATGTTATATTTATCAAAGCCTCTGCAATGCTTTTGCATGCCATCATTCAAAGCTGTTGGTAAATTGTTTAGGAATTTTTGTATATCTTGCTGTTACTAACATCTGGATAATTTCTTTCCCTGTATCTCTCCTCCTTTCATATTTCCCCTCAGAGTGCAACTGATTTGCATGAAATAGAGCAAATTGTGTAAAGCTGCACTTCAGGCCTTGGTAAAAGACCAAGAGCTATAAGAATAAACTGAGTGTAGCCATCATCTTCCTTGAGAGCTCTGGAGCCTGCATGCTTTTTTTCTGCTTAAGTTAGTGTGAATGTTGAGGTTCTAACAAAGTTATGAATTAGATCAAAACTACATGTATATGGTGTTAATTTTGTATCATGTTTTGACTCATTACTCTCCTCCTTTGAGTGTTCATAAGATTATCTGTTTTATTACCAATCACTTGGACAAAATTATATGGAAAGATTTATACAATTCCTTTAATTTCAATAATTGTTGACTCTTGTGCTAGAAAGGCTTCTCTGTCATTGTTAGTAGCCCATAAAGGTTGAGTTTGGATTGTGCAGTCCCAGTGACAGAAGCATTAACTTGCAACCATGACAAAGCAAAGGGGGAAACTGGGGAAGAGATCTGCATATTTAACTATGCAGTGGTAAAATTGTTTTCTTCTTATCACTTGGGGCCTCATTTTTGTCATGGGGTTCTCTGTGAAACAGAAGAATTTCAGAGAAATATCAAAAGGTTTATAAAGCTTTCCTGCCAATACATAGAATTTATGAAGAATTTATTTAGCTGAATTATGCCTATTGTACGTGTCTTGGGGAACCTTAGTCGTAGTAAATGAACCCTTCAGTAAAAATGCTCTAGCAGGTTTGTCATGGGTGTCTCCACCTCACTCTAAACACTACAGAAAATTTAATAAAGAGGTTTAACTCTATGCCATTGGATCCTAGATAAACTTCCCATTAACTTGGAAAATGTACTTTTGGGCTCAGCTTCAGAGTGACTTGGTCTTTCTGTCTTTTTCCTTTCATTGTCAGGTTGACAGTAGACTTGATAGCAGTTGGGACTCTAGAGAAAAAACTGTGGCCTTTAGCTTTGACTACTGCTACTGGTCAGTTGATCCTGAAGATCCAAAGTATGCATCTCAGGAAATGGTGAGCGATGCTTCATGTCCACATTCCCATCCCATTTTGTCCTTCATAATCATGTCTTCAGGAAGATACTGAGATATATAACATGAGAGATCTCCTTTTCTATTCTGCCCCCATCTTTTTCTTATTTTGTTTGCAATACCACAGTGTTCAGGCCTCTGTCTGAAACAGGTGCAGTTGGAATGCAATACCCTTGTTTGTCAGCCAATGCACACTTTCCTTAGATATGTTACATTTGGCAGTGATCATTAATGGTGATGATCTGACGACTCTAGCTTGGAAATGAGATTTTTTTTCAGGAGCAGATGTCATGATCTAGTGGGAGAAAGCTCTGAAAGAAAGTAAGAGTGATTCTCTGAGAGGATCAACAGTGAAGTAATCACATCTTTAATGGCAGAAAACTTTAGTTACACCATATTGTTCAGAGATATTTTCCTTGATAAACCGTCAGAAATCTCTTGTAACTAATGGAGAGTCCTTCTGTCTTCAGAACCAAGCTTTGGTTAATTAATAAAAAAGAAGATTGAAGGATTTGGAATTGATATATGATGTTATTAAACAAGGAATGTTAATAAACAAGGAATTATTAAATCTACAAATAAATACAGTGCACAGCAAAGCTATCCAAATATATAATTATATAAGCAAACGTATTTTGGCATTAAAATCAGGTTTTACTGCTGTTTTATTTCCCAAATTATGCATATTTCATTTCTGTCTGTTGTGAGAACAGCTGTCCTGAAATTTTGACCTGTATAATTGTGTTGTTTTTCACAGAAATTATGATTTAAGACTGACTTAGTCCTGTAAAATTTGTATTTCTGGTAGTGATGAGCACAGGACTGTTTTTATTTTTGGGAGTCAATATTTGAAAAACTGTCACATTTGGAAATTAGTATAACTGTAGGTGAAGTTCTTGACTGTGCTTTATTTCCTTCCTGGTACAGTAGTGTGGAAGATACTTCTTGAGCTTGGGAAGTATTTTAGTGTTTAAAAAATAAAATGGTCTTTCTGAAGCACTTGGCACTAGATAAACTTCTATTTTAGGGATTGGAAAAACCAAACATTTAAATGTTGATCTGTTTGGGTTACCCCCAGCCCCATTTATATTTTCTTGTTTGTTTTGATTTTGTGTTCATTATGAGTTTGATACATAATACAAGTAGAAGCTTGCTTCTTAAAACTGTTAACAATATGGTGCCTTTCTAGTTGGAATGGTTTAGCAAATGAAATGCTGATAAATTCTGCCTGCCAAGTCAGTTTTAGCTCTACTCTGTGAGAGAAATTATCAGAACTGCCAAATGGAAAATACAAATATTGGCTACAAATGTAAGTTTTTGTTCTTGTTGTTATTAAATACAAGTGTGACTGAAGAAGAATGCAAAATGCAATATAAACAGTTCAGCTTCCTTGCTGGGTTTTAGTAGCTGTTTCAGACTATGTGGAGAACTCTGTATTATCATGCAATACAGTTTTATCTGACAAAAACAGTGTGGGGGAACCATGAACACCTGGGCCATAGAAAATTGAGAAATGGGCAGTAGTTTCTTTATTTGTGCCTGATGCTGACTGAAAGGACATCCAATGCTACTCTGTGGAACTGCTGGGTTGCTGAGACAGATGCCCTGTGTGAGATAAGGAAAGTCAAAAGATGGACTGGTGTTTTGACAGGCCTGGAGCCATGAGGGAATTACTTGGGCTTTTTGCCTGTCTTTGTGATTGTGGAACCAGTAAAATGTACTTCAAATGTCCTTGAGAAGAGGCTGCTGGGATACTGCAATCTTACCATGCTTTTGGGCATTTTCTCCCCTCTTACACTGCATGAACGAATTTATTGTACTAATGCCATGTTTGGAATCGTTGCTTCAGTGCTGAGCTGACAACAATGATGTTATCAGCAGCCAAAGGAGGTTCAGTACCACTCTCATCCTGTAAAAGCTTTCTTTCACAAGCTGACCTTGGATTACTTTTCCCTAAAAGATGTCCTGCCAACTGTTATCATATGTGATTGGTGTATTGGTAGAGGATGAAAAGTAGATAAAAGTATCTGTCTTGAGATTCGTTTTTGTAGAATGCTGTCTTTTAGTAAACTATTATTTTTTCCTCTTGTAGATGGATGTATAAAAATCAATCCTAACAGTCTCTTCAGTTAAGGACTCTGTGACAGTGTAACAATAGTGTGAGGGCTGCAAATCCTAGTGCTTTAAGTAGGATTTTAAAGATACAACTCTGCTTCTCTGAATACTTCTTACAGTTTCTTCCAGATATTAACATTGTACACGTCAGGTTCCTGTATCCTGCATTTCAGAGATGTGTACACACAATACATTTTATTCCTCATATACTTTGATCGAATACTTCAAAGGCACTTATAAGAGTCTTAAGCCACATGTGTATAAGTACTTTCGAATGTTTGGGAGATGAGTTTGGATTCATTCTTCTGTTTATGAAGGCTGTTCATTCCCTGTCTCCTGTACTTTATTTGTATTTTCCAAAAGGGGACTACATGTTGCCCATCTTGTATGTTTTTCCCAATACATTCATGTTAGTATTTTTTTAAGTAGGGAAAGTGTTTTTTCTTTTTAATTTGGGAAAAGCAGACTTCCAATACAGTAAACTGAGGAGGAACTGGACTAATGTAGTAAAATCTGTAATGTTCATGCGACAGATTATATGCCTTTACTTTTGTTTTTTAATAGCACTGAAAGAAGTGCTATTAAACAAAACAAACAAAAACAACAACAACAAAAACCCACAAAAAAGTGTAATCATTTTTGAGACAGAGTGTAGATTTCTTCTGTCACAGGTTGATACAGAATTAGTTCAGTCTCACAGGGGAAAATGCTGATAGTCTGCACCTGGGCTTTACCACTTGCAAACAATGAAGTAGTTTCATCATGTCTCCCCATATCCTTGTACTAAGGGTTTTTTGGGAAGTGATTTTTATTTGGTGTAAAATCTTCTTTAGTACAGGGGGGCATTTTGTGTGATTATTGCTTCCTTCCCACTCCCGTCCTCCCCAGATCTCTTCAGATACCTGTGTGTAGCTCAGGATTGTTTTCCAAAGACAATGTTGGAAATCCATCACTCTTTGGCCATTATATAATTATGGGACTATTCTTTCCTAGATATTCATGACATATTTTCATTTTGCAGTAAAAATACTGTGTGATAATGTTATTTTAGTGCTATTTAGTTATAATTTTTATTCTTACAGGTAGAATCAGCAAGCCTGAGTCTTTCTGCTGGTTAGCAGAAAGATAGTTGTTAGATAGCTGAATGTGATAGTTGTTATATATGTGCTGTGAGATATTTATAGCTGTCTCAGAAACAAACATCTAAGTTTAGTCTTACGCAAATTTTTGTCTGGCATAGAACAGTGTGTTTCAATCTTTTGAGCTTCCCTTGTAAAACTTAATACAGCTCTTAGTGAATATTTCCCCAAATCTGTTTTAGCTCCACTAAACAGAGAACATTTAAAAATGTTGTGAAACTTACATAACTGCTCATTTAAATCCTACTGATTAAAAAATGTATTTCAGCTTAGGGAAAAAATATGTTTCAGCAAGCACAATTAAGCAAAATCATAAGGGTAATTTGCAGAAGAGCAAGAAACACAGGAACACATGCAAGCAGTAAGTATTCTTGTAGCTTCAGTCCCCAGCTTCCCTGCAGGCACGCGTCCCATCTGGGCATTGTGCGCGCTCAGTACCCGCGGTGGGCAGAGTGACCCACAGGATGTGCCAGCAGGTGTGTGCACACAGAGCTGCCACAGAGAGCTGGTGTGGGACAACCTGCTCCTTTTGATAACAGCAGTATGTTCCATGACTAATAGGCTTTGAATGGTAGATATAATGAAATCCAGAAAAGTTAAAGTTCCCAACCAGCACTGACTTCAGGGGGGTCCAAAACTCTGACTGGGTTTTATTGAAACGCTTTCTGCAGCCTAGTTTTTTGTACCTTAGTGCAGCAGTTTGATGGAGATGATAGTGTTTATAAGGGAAATAATAATTTAGACTTTAGAATTTTTTCCTCAGGCTTCCTAAAGAATTAAATAAATTATATTCATATTGGCCTAAGAATTTTACACTTCTGGGCTTGACCTGATAAGTGTGTTATTTTGGTTTGACACAGTATATTTGGTTTATGCTGGTGTGAATATTCCTTCAGTGTCACTCTGAAAATTATCATTCTCAGTAATACTGTGACTCTCAATGGCCCTTCTAAGATATATCCATAAAAGCCCTTGAACAAAAAGGCTGTGGCCAAACAGAAAGATAACTGTCTTTGAGGTAAATCTACGAAACATAAGAGTGCACAGAGGCTAAATAGCTGAGTGATTACAAGAGTGATACTCTTGCATATTTTTCCCTGAAGGAATGCATTGTCTTGTTTGAAGAGAAGCATCTGCCTATCAAAGAAAAAAAAAGTATTTTCAAGATTTTGTTATGGATTTCGCTGTATGTAGGGGTTCCATGTGAAGAGTATTACCTTAATAAATCAGGATAGTTTATAGTAAGAAAGCAGTAAGAGTATGAAAACAAATCTTATTGCAAATCTAGTAACTGCTCATAACTTCTTGACCTTCTCACCCTACACCTTCCTATTCTTCAGCAGTTGTTTACTAATTTAGGTGAAAGAATAACTTTGATCCTTTTTTTTTTGGTGCTCTTCCACCGTGCATTTGAACCACTGAGAATTTTACAAGATTGTTCAAAAGCAAGAAAGCAAGACCTGTTCAATTAAAGGTTGTTTATTTCTAAACTTTATATAGCAAGTAACACAGGCTCTGTGCCTGTCTGTCCATTCCACATTTGTAGCTAGGAAGAGCTCCTTTCTCTTCAAACACGTTATGTAATTATTTCTGTCTTTATAAATATATTAATTGGAAAAATTACTCTTTGCTCTGAAGGCAGAAATGGGGATTACTGATGGTTCATGTGATAGAATATGTATGAGTCCTGCGAAGGGTTTTTTCATTTCTTGTTTGTTTAAAAGTATCCTAAGTGCTTTCCATCATGTCTGGCTTCGCAGCATAACTGGGTTTTATACTATTTCCAGCTACAAAAAGTAGTTGGGGAAAGGGGCTTATAGGCCTTTTTTTTTAGTTGCTTGTCAAAGCATAGCTGGAAAGTGAATAAAGAAACAGATATTTAGGATACTTTTGGCTTTTTTTACCCCCAAGGGATTTGTTTACTTGTTTTACATGTTCAACTGCAAAAGCTTAGAAAAGTTGCACAACAGTATTGTTCAGAAGGAAAATATTGCAACATACTTTCCAACTCTTCATTAAAACTAAGTCACTGTATTCCTTCCTTTTTTTTCTTAAGTGCAAACAAAGTCATGTGCTGAACAACTTTACCTGAGAGACCATTCCTCACTAAGCTGGGTTTGTGACACTTCCGCGCCTCTGTGCATTCCCTGCAAGATTAAAATTTTAAATTATCTTGTAAATGATCAGGACAAAATCAAAATCTTATATGTCATATGAGACTAATTATAAAAAATATAATACAATGAACTTCTAATTTAGATACCTTGAAAAATTATTCCAGTTTTTTCTCTCTCTGTCCTGTTCCCCTCCTTGTCTTGTAAAAGAAGGGAGAAAGAGAAGGCAGCAGGAGCTGTGGGTGTAAAATGGCATTTTCGCACAAAATATTTGAAAAGCAGTAAGCATTCCATCCACAAGATTTTTTTTTCTTCAATCCAGAGTGAGAGAGAAGTGAAAAGAAGAATGTGCTATAAGAAAAAGGCTTTTTGTGCAATAATTGGATCCATATATAGCAGATTATGATGGAGACAGGGAAGCCACCATGAGTGCATGTTATTGATCTTCTGCCAGCAGCACAGCTGCTGTGTTCAGTTTGTGATCAAATAAGGTCATTCTTTCTGACTATACCAAGACTTCTTTGCTGAAAACTTCTCTGGGAACTATTGGGAATAATTGCAAACTTCAAAGTGTTCTTTGTCGGAAGACAAAAAGAATCAAGTTGATTTTCAATTTATTGAGGTATTGAATTAATTGATAGAAATAGTTGTATACATTGATAGGCAACTGGCCTAATGCAGATACAGTTCAAATATGAAGCCAAAACAAGAGTACACAAGAAAGGATTAAGCTGAGGGAAAACAGTAAACTATTTAACAAACAATGAAATGAGAGATTTTCTGACTGTTCCATCTGCTAATGCTCATGCGCAGTGATTGTTTCCCTGCTAGGCACTGACCATTGCTTACTAGATACACAGAGCACATTCTTTACAATAGGCACTCAGTATAGCTCACTAAATACTATTGAAAGGATCTGTGCCTTCAACAACTTAAAAGTAAAAAAGAATCAAGTTCTTCGGGTGTTGTGCATGTTTGCAGTGAGCCTGCACATGAGCAGTCTGAATTACTTCTACAAATCTTGTGATACTTGCATGTCTTAGAAGTAAAACCAAGAACTTGTATAATGATCTGCAAACTTTCTGAAGTCACCAGCAAAGTACGCTTATTTGGATGGATGATATTTTTTATCTTTTTAAATTAAGAGGTTAAGATGTGAGATACAGATATTTTTAAGAAAAAAATCTTCTATATAGATAAGCTGTATGTGGATGTTGATTGTTCTTACTTGCAGATGGGCATTCACAGTTTAAATTCCACTATGTAATCAGACCACAGTCTTTCTTCCATGTTCATAAAATAGTGGCTTTTTTCCCCCTTCTTTTAATGTAAGGACTATTCTATACCCTTTCTATTTTGCAAGGAGGGTTACCTTGTTCATCTGTAAGAATTTCCACACCATGGCTACTCACAGAAGGAAAGGTCATATTCATGGTACTTCGAAGGCTGCAGATTGATCCAAGATTAGTCTTTAACTTGGATTGAATTTTCCCTAATCTTATCAATACTATATGAATAACTTTGGTTAGACTTGTCTTTTGGGAGCTGAAATTACTGAAAAATTAGTCTGAACTTCAGCTAACTCTCCAAGATCATGTAGGTCTGTGAGTTCTGTAGTCAGTGGATAGAAAGGTGTTGATAGACTTTTGCAGGGAGACTGGTCCAGGTTTGGAGATTTTTATTCTCTGGGTGTGAGGTTTTATTTTAGTGAGCAGCCTCCTTCCGAAAGATTTTGTTGGGCAGAACTGTGCTAGCATTGAATAGTGAGATATATTATAGCAACACCTGTGATTGAGTTCCACACAGCCTATTTGTTTATCTCTGAAAATGAGCCATGTTTCTGACATGTTGGAGGCATGAGACTGGACTTGCATGCATATGTAGCTGAAGTCTGATAAACCTAAACAATATGCATATGTCCAGAGTCACTCTTTATTAAAGTGTCTGGTATGATCAGCAGTTGTTCCTTTATATTATAGCAAAAAGCACCCCTTCCCTTTTTTGTAAATTTGTGCTCACTTTATTTATCTTCAGTAGTAGCTGACTTTTATATTTTTCTATTAACTAAGATATGCCTCAGGGAGATATGTGTGTGTGGCCTTGAACACAAACTGAATGAATCATCATTTTGGCTGTATCTGAGTACCTGCATGTTGACTCCCTATTCAGCTTCATTTTTAATTTTTAATCACCAAAAAAGCATGTCCTTGAGAACTTCTATGTGAAAAGAAAAATTAACATATCCATTCACTTGTGGCTTTTCCGACAAAGTAATTTCTTACTTTACGGATGGCAGTTCCTTTATGCTGTGTAAGACAGAGTGAAGATTAATAAAATTAATTCAGTCTAGAAATGCTTACCAGTAGCTCCAGCACATCAAAATCGAAATTCTGAGTGTCAGTTTAGGTTTCATCATCCTCAGATGTACACACCAGTATGGGTAAGTTTTCACTCTTTATAATTTCAGTGTTACAATGTTAGGACATTCTCATCTGAAGAAGGGGAGATGATGTTCGTATTTTAGAGTCGCAAATGTATTTTGAGGGATGTCTACCAAATTACATCACTGTCACATAAAATAGTTGATTAATAAGTTGATAAATATGTGGACCATTTCAATCAGTTCTTGCTGGAAATGTCTTATTCCTGAGATGCTGAATGGCAACAAATATTTTCCTCAATTGATTGGGGGTTTCTTTATGTGTGCCTGTAAGGATTGACTGCTTTCCAAATCACACCTAATAATGTTAAAATAGATATCTGCTTCTGTTCTACTTTTATTGCAAGTGTTTTCCATTTTCAGCCATCCCCTTCCTGCACACACATATGTGCTTAAGAGTGTGTACATGGATTGTATCATCAGTAGTTAGTGCTTTTATGGTGTTGCTGGCAGGTTTTCTTGTGAAGAGTCAAGTCTCTCTAAAGAGTATGCACCTCATCCCACCCCATGTAACAGACCTACAAATAAAACACCAGGTCTGAACAATTAATCTAACAAAGTGTGAGGATCCAGACCAGAATTAATTAACATGGTCTATTTTTTTATATTTATGGATTTTTATTTTTTTAGGATAAAGGTGGATAAAGGAAGCATTCTCTAGTTAGCATTGGAGAACTGGAAAGAGAAATGGTAGGGAATTTTTTTATTCAATGGAAAGTAGGCATACTTTCGGGGAAGTTTATATTTTTCAGTTTCACATGTCATTTTGAAGAGCTGTATACATCTCTGGACTTTGTTTCATTTGGAATATGACTAGGTGGGAGAGTCCAAATGACCGAATTTCTTATAGCTGTTTTGAAGTAGGAGAAAAGATTGAATCATGTTAAAAATCTAGAGAGAGAGAGTTGATAAGAATTTATCATTGAAGTAATGGTGGTTTTTTCTATTCTAGCCCATTCAAATTCCAATCAAATGAAAGGGTTTGGTGGAGCCAGTTATAATTTTGAAGCCTAAATTAATCTAATTTCTGTAATGATTGTGAAATGTCCTAGTCCACAACTTGAGGCTGTTACTTGTTCTTTTTTGATTGTTTAGGGGTTTTTTGACAGCTAACACTGCTGTATCTCTTTGTTATTTTTAATGTGCCTTATAGCTCTAAACCTAGAAATTGAAACTGAATTTCCAATTCGTATTCGGAAAATTAGCAACTGTTTTGATTTTTGAGTGGAAAATAAGATAATTTAAAGCCTGGGCTCAGGTAGCTTTTATATTTTTAACTTAAACTCAAATTCAGCAGAAACTCCAAAGAACTGTTAATGTCTTGAAGATACATTTAGTCCGAAAACAAAGATTTTGGAGGATTGAAGAAACTTGCTTTCAGCTATTCATGTTTTCCTTTACATCATTTCTGTGTGTTTGACTGTGCTCAGTACACCACAATGCTTTTATTGTCTCGCTTCCTACTGATTGTCATTTGCATAAATTTGTTCTTTATTACAATATATGGAATGTAATCTTTTTCTGTTCCATTTATTATGAATGCAATTCAGGCAACTGAATTTCATAGGCATGTTGAGTTGAAAGAGGAACCAAAAGAGATTAGAAGTTCATTTGATTAGAAGATCGTCTTTTGCCCCTGATTTTATCATCTAAGGGTTGATTTTAGTTTTTTTTCCCTATAGCAAACTCAGCTGTATGTGTACAGGCCCTCCTTGAGGCCAGGGAATATTCCATGAGCACTGCAGCCTGGTCATCCATAGTGTTAAACTGTTATGTGGCTCCTGGTGCTGTTTGGCCTGGGATAGCTGCTACTTCTTGTAATGGTTTGGAGGCACAGCCCAGGAACTGGCAGGGACCAGAAGTTTTCCTGTGGCTACCCTGCCTTGGAGGCTGAGAGCTCTTGATAGTGTGAGCATGGGCTGTTCTGTGCCATACGGGCTGGGCATGTTTAAATTGCTGCTGATGGGAGCTGGCTGAAGAGTTGTGGGTTGTGAGTTAGGGGTGGAGAGTTAATTACGGGGGCTGAAGTTTGATGCATGCAGTTTGGCACTTTTTTGCATAGCTATGCTTCATAGTGAGTATCAAGAAATCAAGAATTTTTTTTCTTTTTTAAATATGTGGTCCACAAGATAACTAGCAGCATGTACATTGTAATGTTTTTCTGGGGCTGATACAGTTGGGAAAGAATCTCAGAGTCTGCCTTTCTTGCAGTCAGACTCTGGTTAACAGATTAATTTCTAAAAATGAGAAAAAGGACTTGGGGAGAGAAATTATTTGATAACAGAAATAGAAGAAACAATCTTACATGTAGAAAAATATTATAAAAGTATGCTTTTCAAGTCAGTCTTTGACTTTTTCAAAGTGATTGAGGGACTAATGAAAAAAAATGTTGGAAGTGAAATGTTTTAAATTGCTGTACTGTGTGCTTTGTACTGGGCAGCTTTGATCAAAGCAGGCAGCCATTTTTAAAGAATTTGCAGATGCTGTGGCCTTCTTTTGCTGTGAGAGCAGAGTATACAGATCCTGAATGTAAGAAATACCCAATGCTTCTGCTGAAGTCATTACACTGAAAAGAGAGAGTCTGCACCCAATTCCCAGGGAGATGCATGGTCATCTTAAACAGCACAGCTGTTTGGAAATCACCTATTGACTTCAACACAGGGTCATTATATTCTATAGTCTTTTGAAACAGTAACAATATTTTCTAGTATCTGAATTTCTAGCTGAATTAATGGTGTGACTGTTCTCTACCTAAAAGAGAAAGTAGTGCAATTAGAAATATAGATTAATAGGTTGGCATATTTAAAACCATCCTGAGGTTTTATGTGAATCTTTTTCTGAATCATTTATTGCAATAAGTTTACTGTAACAAGACACTTGTATTAAAAAAGAGTTGAGACCTGTATTTAAAATTTATTGATTTAGCATATACTCAATACAATGAATGTATCTTGGGGTAGAACCGACAATCAAGTTGCGACCAAAAGTGACAGAATTTATACCTCATTACAGAATATTGTATCAATAAGCTGAAAAGAATATGAAGAAGCAACCTTCAGCTAGCTAAATCCTGCAAATGCATTAATTTCCCACATTTCATTCCTTTGTAAATATGTTTTCTGAACATCTATTCTGGCTCTGCTCATTGCTTGTTCATTTCTTACCCATTTTAGTGTGCTGCATAGCATAAAATCCTAATTTGTAAAGGAACAATATTTAATACATCTTCAAGAGCTTTCAATGCTGATGAAATTTCTTCATTCTGTGTCATTTTTCTGTATGACAACTCTTCATGTATTTTATTAGTTAGGGAGAAAAAATTCTGGTTTTCTTGTACAATCAGATATGTTCCTCTGAATATTTTAAAAGTTTGGGTTTTTTTTTTACCCCAGAAAACATCATGTCTGAGAGGGAAAAACCAGTATTTTCTTCACAGGCAGTGCCTTGCCACTGTACTATGAATTGTTTTCTTTTTGACAGCTTGCCAAAGGATCTTTGTTCATCTTGGTAATACCAATGATTTGGTTATTACTAGGCTTGTAATGCCACACAAATATGTGACCTTAATTGAGACATGGAGATTCCCTGGTTCTGATGGCTGGGGTTTTTTACTGATTTTTTTTAGGAGATCTGCATCTTTTAATTTTTGAAAATATATGGTGTTAACTTTTGCCCTGTGGGAGTATTGGGATAGTTGGGTTCTTCTAAATTTTACAAACATTTTTAGAAGTTTTACAGATAATGTGAACCATCTTGCTTTTTGCATTATGATAGCTAAACAAAGTATAGTATGAACTATTGAACCATCTTCATAGTGTGCCTTGCCCAGTTTTGAGGCTGGTGTGGTATGAAGTGAGCAGGGAAGAGAATGGCAGTATAAAACAATAGTTCTGTCCAACCTGAGTTATTTCTGCCCCTAGGAGACCTGAAATAAAAGAAACTGGTACTCTGCACCTTTTTTTTAGTGTAACATTTGTAGTTAGGTGAGCTGTGGGTGTTCATGGCAACTTCAGCTGTTAATATGCACTCCTTGTAAATTGGAAGTGAACAGAGCTCCAATGACCTTGAAAAAGAGCAGAAATAACAATTTACTGAAGCACTAGCCCTGTCAAACTTCATTCTTAATATATTGTTGAGAATAGGATGCCAAAACCTCTCTCTGTGAATTCGTGAATCACCTTAAATTGCCTCCCATTGTTTGGATTCTCCTGGAAACTGTTAAAAACCATACAAATTTACAAAGGACTTTTTTTCCGTAGGGTTTTGTGCAGCTCCAAACCATTTTTTATTTTATTTCTTTTTCAAGTTGTGGGACATACTATGGAAAACATTCTCTTTTCTTTACACTAGAAGAAATCAAACATAAGTCTTTAATATTGCAAGAATATTTGAAGAGCTGAATCACAGTCAAGAAATTTGCTTTTGGGGATTTGACTGGTGATTCTTGATCTTCTCAATGTACATTGAAGTCATATCTGAATTCATAAAATGTGTAGATTTTTCCTTCATATCCTTTTTGTGGACATCAGCTGCACCTTTAGTTCAGACCTGTCAAGTAGGTGTTTCAAGAGACAGGCATAAAATAAGTCCCACTGCTGTAAAGCAGTTTACTCAGTGGAAATGTCACTATTCCCTGCTTATTGCAGAATGGGTTGAGTAGACGACCTTTAAAAGTCGAAGAGTCCAAAAGTCCAATTCTATAGAATTATTAGGGTTGGAAAAGACCTCTAAAATAATTCAGTCCAACTGTTAAAATAGCACCATTTTGTTCATCACTAGGCCATGTCCCCAGTTGCCACATCCACAAATCTTTTAAACACTTCCAGGGATGGTGACTCCACAACTTCCCTGGGCAACCTTTTCAGTGAAGAAAATTTTCCTGATATCCAATCCAAACCTTCTCTGGTACATCTTGAGGCTGTTTCCTTTCATCCTGTCAACTGTTACCTAGGAGAAGAGGTTCACCCACACCTCACCACAACCTCCTTTCATGTAGTTGTTCAGACTGACAAGATTTCATGTGAGCTTCCTTTTCTTTTTCCAGGCTAAACAACTTCAGCTTCCCCAGCCACTGATCTTTTGACACATACTCCAGACCCTTCTCCAGCTCCACTGCCCTTCTCTGGACCCACTCCAGCACCTCAATGTCCGTATTGTAGCAAGGTGCCCAAAACTGGGCGCAGGGTTTGAGGTGTGGCCTCACCAGGGCCAAGTACAGGGGAACAATCTGCCCTGGTCCTGCTAGCCATGCTATTGCTGACATAGGCCAGGATGCCTTTGGTCTTTTTGGCCACCTGGGCACACAGTGGCTCATGTTCAGCCAGTGTCAGTCAGCACCCCCAGGTCCTTTCCTGTTAAGCAGCTTTCCAGCCACTCTTCCCAAGCCTGTAGTGCTGGCTGGGTTGGTTGTCCAGGATCTGGAACTTCACTTTGTTGAACCTCAGATGATTGGCCTGGTCTATTGATACAGCCTGTCCAGATCCCTGTGTAGAGCCTTCCTGCCCTCCAGCAGATCAACACTCCCACCCAAATCAGCATCATCTGTTAACTGGCTAAGTGTGCACTCAGTCCCCTCATCCAGGTCATTGAAGACATTAAACAGGACTGGCCCCAGTACTGAACCCTGGAAAACCCCACTGGATGTAACTCCACTGACCACCACTCTTTTGGCCTAGCCATCCTGCCAGTTTTCTACCCAATTTATGGTGCACCTGTGTTGTCATTATATTGCAAAGGTTTCATATTGTTGTCTCCTTAGTGCAAGAGTTTCATGCTTCCTTGATACTTCTCGTAGGCAGCTCCTCCAAGCACTGACTCTTTCTTCTCACAGTAGCCAACTGACTCCACTTCACCCTCAGCCAACCAATCCACTCTTTTAGAACACTCTTCTTCTTATTGGCTACAGCTGTGGCCTGTTAAAGTCAGGCCTGCTCCTAATCTTTACTAATTAGCCCAGCTGCAACTCTTTATGGGGTAAGATTACTTTCTATACTACCTTTATTTACTTATATTCTATCACCCTACACACCTGTAAGCCCTGCAAATATTCTAAGAACTGTCCATTTTGTCTTTATTTTAAGTAAGCAAGCAACAGAAATAAAAATATCTCTAGTGATTAAAACAGATATAGTCCTAAGTCTGTTGCCTGAAACTAGGATGATTTTTTTTTTCTTCCTGTGAAATAGAAGTAGAGACTGCTGTGTTTTATAAAAATCATCCTTCTCATCTCCCTAGTTATGGAGGTATAATTTCTTTTAAACAAGAAACTGTTGCAGTAGAGTGCCAATGCTTCTGGTTTGTGCAGTAACAGCATAATTTTTTTTTAATAGATAATGAGCATTGCTTTATTAACATAATATACTGCTACACCTTGTTTAATGTCACAGTTTACAAATGTCTGTATTGTAGTGTAGAATCAGCTTACAGGTTGGTTCCAACAGTCTCATCATTGCAATTGTAAAAAACTGAAATCTGAGGTACAGTTAAGAACAAGCACCAGTGAGTTCCATGAGCACTTGCAAGGCTCTCCCCAGATTCAATAATGTCAAATGCAGAAAATTTACCTCTAGAAGCATGATGTCAAGCATGTTGGGTTTAAGTACCATTGAAATGCAGTCATTGCTGATAGTTTTACAACCAGAATATGCCTTGTAGAATTTCTGCTGGCATTTTAAAAGAATTATTGATAAAAATAACTATTTCCAATGTCTTGTCATCTCTTTTGTTCAACTTTTACTTTCTTTTGGTCTCTTGTATGAAGGTTAAAAATTGAGCTGATTGCTAGGGAAGTATATTTTATAGGCTTAAGAATTGTTTTCCAGTGTTGTAATTTTAAGAGTTGGTGATCTAATAGCAAAAATATCAAATTGAGCTAGATGACATATGAAAAGAGAATACCCATTTCCAGCTGAAGGAAAAAAACACAGAAATCTGTCTTGATAGTGTCATTGTGCTGTTGTTTGAGTATTTCAAACAGTTGTTAGCCCTTACTGAATTACTGAAAAATTTAAATCACTACTTTTTCCTTCTACCTCTTGGTAATAAAGTTACAGAACAATCTTTTTTCCATCTCTATCCTCAGTCTTCTCACAAAATTAAGGGGCAGTTATTTAAGAGACACAGATGAGAATGGGTATTTATCTCTGCTGTCTTGTACAAAAAAAAATTGCTAACTTCATGTTGTTTTTCTTTACTTTCCTTTCACATGGAATCACAGACATCCACTAATGACCTGGGATCTTAGCCAAGAGCTAGAGGCAGTGGGAGAAAATGCAGGATATTTATAACTTCATTATAATCCATCGTTTATTCCTTGCTCCCTTCATTGTAAGAGGGGTATCATTCAGTATAAAAAAAACACTTAACTCTCACAGTATTTATTTTGCTCATTTTAAGAGTATCAGTAAAATTAACTGCTCTACTTTTTTTTATTCTTATTTCTTTTCAGTGGTCATTCGGGCACAGATAACAATGGTATCACAACATTTAAAGTGACAGCTTACATTATTTTTCAAGGCATGAAGTAATATCAGGGGCAGGGAAATGAGATGTCTAAAACATCTGGCCATGGAGTAAAACAGTGTAACTGTAGATAATATTGTGTTGCTTCTTCCAGCTGTGACATTAACCTTTGCTAGACCTTTTGAAAAGCTGAAGATTTTAGCTTCCCCCACAGTTCCATTATTGAATGGTCTGGCCCAGAATTCACTCAGGAAAAATTTTCCTTCCTGGGGTATTGCTGGCACTGGTCTGAGTCACAGTGTTACTGTTCTGCTGTTGAAGATGCATAGCACAGAAATTAAATCTCTACCTCTAATATCCAGCACTCAAACTGTGGTCCCAGGTTCTTGGGACAGAGAAATAAAACCACTTCATTTCTCATCTACTCATTAAGTGGTTTGTAGAAACTGTGTGTAGCTGGCAATTTATTTCCAATCTTCTTGCTTTCCCTAAGGATGCTTACGGAAGTTTTTATCTATTTTAAAGACCCCAAAACCACAAAATGCTATGTGTGAATCTTAAAGTATTCATTAATAAAGCCAAAAATTGTCTGGTGTTTTTCAGTGTAGAAAGCTTTATTATGACAAATATAGCTGGACTAAGCTAAATCAATATTGATGCAGTGTCAAATGCTGTAGAGTTTGGATTATATGGCTATTACATTAAAATTCCTCTTCTATAAATCAGTGATAACACAATAGGAATCCCTGTTGGAAAGGAAAAGAGATGAGAGGTAGGTGCTTTTGTACAGGTAGATGAAAATACACACACACAATTTATAAATTGGACCGATGTGGTAAGCAGCGATTTTTTTCCTTTTTTCAAAAGGTGAGATTTTTTAAATGAGTGAATAAGATGTGTTCTCATGAATACACCCTATTCATGGTGCTTATTGCTGAATTTTATTTTATTCAGCAATAAAATGGCAGGAATATAAAGCTACCACTCATCCTAATCAGAATCCAATATTCTCCCTCCAGTTCCCCCCAGAAAAACAATAGATTTGTCAAATATTCTCTGTGTCTTTCCCTAGTGTTTTTATTCTATGGTTTCTCCTAAATACCTTAAGCTTGAACTTTCATGCTGTTAAATTTAGTGTGTGTCTGTACATTACAACACAGAGCAGACAGTTTTTCCACTGGAAGAAAAATTACACCTGATAAGAAGAACAAAGAGACCGTTGTTGTCTGTCACAGGGAGAATTAAAGCACAAAGGGATTTCAGGACACACAGGAAGTCTGTTGGCAGAGCCAAGAACAGAACTGTCTCTTAGGTTCTGCTGCAAATGCCTCTGCCAGGGCCCAAGCTGCTTGAGCTGGAGAGAAGCCGTCCCTTTCACAGCTCTGCTTCCGGTCGGACTGGGAAAAAGAAACTGAAAAGGCAGGATAGAGAGAAGGAAAAGAAATAATCCTGGTTGTGAAGCTGTGGCCTCTTGTTAAGAGAGAAAAAACGTTCCCAAACTAACCAACCAATCCTTCCCCCCTTCCGCTTTATCCCATTCAAAGCAAGGAGTAATGTTGCTGAAGTAATCCAAATGTCACAGTGGAGGGTTCTGTGCAACTGATCAGCATAATGTGCTTCCCTGTGCTTGTGCCTTCTCTGCCCATGTACAGAAAGCCCTTCGGCTGACATTTGTGTAATATTTGTTAAGACAAAACACATGCAGAAAAAGCCTTGCATTATTGCAACAACCTCCTAGATTTGTTTTTAGATATTCCTTCCTTGCATTCTCTTTCTGCCTTTTTATTTTAATTAATCTTGAGGGTTTTGTAAAGATTGTGGGACAAAGGCTTTCATTATTTTGGCAGGAATTGCTTAGTTCTGTATAATTCTATTTAATGATTTTTTTTTTACTTATATCTGAGTCCTGGCAGCTACATTTGAGATATAGCAGTAATTTAATTAAACATGATTTAGTTGTAACCCAAACAGCAACAGCTTGAGGTGGACAAGACTCTGGAAGGAAAACACACCAAATATGAGATGCAGCGTGTCTGTAATTCATAGTGGAGACTGTGGCAAACAGATACTGCAGGACTGAGCCTCTCAGACTTCATGCAGTTACTCAAACTGCCCTGACCGATTGGCTGAGTGTGATTTTGTGGGTGTAGTAAATAAGAGCACCTTTTTATTACTTAATTCATTTTGTAGCTGTGTCTGCTGCAGTTATATTGATACTCTGAAGCTTTCTATCTACTGATGATGAAGTTTTCCCTTATCTTGCTTGCATGACAAATCTTTAATGAAAATCAGGCTGTCAAGTTTTTTCAACCTTTGTAAAGTCACTTGTCGGTTCTGTGGTCAAAAGTAGCTTTTGACTGTGTGTCTTGCTTCAGTTGAGTCTTTTCCACTTTCATTAAACTGGAGTAGTTTAAAGGCAATTTTTAAATTGTGATGTGAAAGAAGATAATTGTCTTTTGATTTTGGTCCCGGTTATTAGCTGTGGGAATTTATCTTAGTATTCTAATTTTAGCCTAATGTTTTTCAGTAAAACTGGATTGCTTTTGGTGAGTTGTCAATGTTGATGCTTGTGGACTATGCCATAATAAGTAGCAATTTTATTTATTCAGAAATCCTTTTATATTCTTTTTTTTGCCTTTACCAAATAAACCAATCAATTACCAAATTAATCTCTTGAAATTTCTGAGATTTCCAAGTTGGGTTTGTCAGTATCCTAATGTTACTATCACACATTTCAGACACTGGCAAATAAGAAAATACATGCTGTCTAAATAAGACTCAATAAACTATTCTATTAACTTGTTGCTCCTAAAAGTTGTAGCTTCCTCCTTCTGCTTTCTCTTCCCCTTTCCTCTACTTCAGTCAAAGTTGGTCCTTGCTTGTTCATTGTTCTCAAAGCAAAATGAGCAAAATGCAAGTCTTATTTTCCAGAAGTTACTTAGGGGAAAAAAGCCCTGAGTGCCAGAAAATGCTTATTTATCAATATTGATCCCTTACATTTGCAAACTTGGCATTACATGCTGTACCTGAAAGTTTACTGGATTTTTTTTTTTCATGTGACTCTGAGACTTGGCTTGAGTGATTTGGAAAAACATTCAATTTCCCAAATTATTAAACTCCAAAGCATAACAGTCAATTTACTGTCATTTAAAACTATTGATTTTTTTTTCTCCTTGCAATCCAGGTTCTGATTGGATTAAGAAAGGAAAGTTCTATGCTCAGGAAATTTATATTGCCAAACCTTAATTTCTGACAGAATGACCCCATTATCTTCAAAATGAAAGCATTTATTAGTCTAAGAGGAATACTCTCATAGAATAGAGAGCCCCTTCCACTTAAAATGTAAAATATCTATTTGTTGTCATCAGCTGTGCTAGGTGTGTATCTATTCAATGCATACTAATTCAAAGAAAAGACAAAGGTACTGACATTAACTGAGCCTTGTGTTACAAAGTCAGTAGCATTAGTTTGAGCCTCATGCATTAGAGAACAGTTTAATTGTCTCTAACCTTTTGGAAGAACAAAAGAAAAACTGACAGTCAACACACTTGTGTCTGTCTTAGTGTGTGTCACAGAGAGGTTATAGACTGAAGGGATTATCCACAGGCCATTGGTCTGATAATAACTAAGGAGTCAAAGAATATAAAAGAAGACAAGTCTTTATTATATGCACAGGCAGTTGGGAGAAATGGAACACACTTAAACTTTTTTTCAAAAATAAATAAGCCTTTTTAAAAAGAAGAATTTGAAAACAAAAGGCTTTACACTTTTAATATCTGAGCAAAAAATTCAGTGTAAACTAAAGTCCCAAATGATTACTATTAATAAAATAAATCTGAAAATTCTTTCACTTTTGGTGAGTAACTCCATGCCATATTTTACTTCTTAGCAGTAGAACAAAATATATTTCAGAAAAAAATAGTCATCTGTCTGCTAATGCAGATACTTATAGACAGACATGGAGGTCTAGTGTGATAAATTGTGATACAATCTTAGGCTAATAAATAAGGTATTTTTCAGTGTCTTGAAAATTCATTATTTAAGAAAGACATAAAAAACCCACTATAAATTCTGGCACTTAAGCAAGCAAAGGAGAGCTGGGAGAAGATTTCTGATTCTGCTGTCCAAATGGGAAAGAATCAGAACAGATTATTGCTCTTATAAATCTCCTGGTAGCGAAAAAGATTGTTATGGTTATTACTCACAAATCTAATTGCAAAACATGTTTGCAATTTCTAAAAAGGAAGAGTTTTACTACTTTAGTATTATGAAACTCACTTTATAAAAGTTCATGCAAAGTGGAGAAGAAATGTCTTTTTTCACTTGGTCATCACTGTTTCTTAGGAGAGGTGGTATCCTTCTTTGAATCTCCCAGACTCCTTCAATTTTCTAATCTTTTGGTAAGACAAGGTGCATTTCAAATTGGTAGTCCTCATATATCATTTTAAAAATGGACTTTGTGGAAAGGTTAAAATACTCAAGCATTCTTGAAGAAGCAACCCAAAACCATATCTCACTTTGTTCTACCAAATTTTATTTTGTTTTAATTGAGTAATAAATCCTGATGTTCTTGTCAGGGGTGACCTGATATAAACTGCAGTTTTTTGGAGTGGATTTACTTTGTCGTCCATGCTGATTTCAGTTTATACTTCTGTCATGGTTTGACACTGGCACAATGCCAGTGCCCCCATGAAGATACCTTCTCCCTGGTTTCTGCTGTGAGATGTGACCAGGAATAAGCAAAGCAGGCTCCTACTTAGGGAAAAAGAACCAGAACTTTATTAACTATTCTACAACTACAGATAAAAAGGAACACACACACAGGGAAAATGAAAACTTCACAAGTGCATTTCCTCCTCCCCCCACCAAATTTCCAACACAATACATTTGTTCCTCAAATCACCAACTCTCAGTCCAGCACCACCTTTTAGACAATCAATCCTCAGTTCATCAAGAGGAGAGGAGTCCTTCTTGTACCATGGGCTTCCCCTGGAAACACAGCTGAAGCCTCGTGTGTTTCTGTGTCACTCGTGGCACCGCCCGGAGTACATCTGCCGTCGTGACTTCTTCCTTTCCATGTCCAGTGCTCTCACCACTGAATACGGACCAAAACTGCTTCTAGGGTTGTCTTTTAAGGATGCTCTGTCCTGATCCAAAAAAGGCACAGTCTCTCCTTTGGGACACCTGTCCCCACAATCTCTCCTTTGGGACACCTGTCCCCCCCATATTTTTTCACCCCCTGGGGCCGAGGGGCACCAACACTGAACCCTCTTGGTCCTGAGGCCATTGCCTCCCCCTAGAATGCAGTCTCTGTATCACAAGGAACATGGTTCTGTCCATGGCTATACAAAAAGAGTCCAGCAAAAGCCACTCCATCATCTCTTCCCACTAGGATTCTTCTCTATTCTTCTACTATCTCTCACTCGCCCAGACCTCTCTCACACTGGCCCATTTCTTCCTCATCTTCCACTCTATCTTCTAGGAAAAGTCAATGATCTGTAAAGTTCTCATTCTCCAAAAAGGGGTTAAAAGCTCCTACAAGCGGCCGGCTGAACCCCCCCCTCTTCTCCATCCCAGCCGTGCTGCCGGCGCAGGCCCATGTTTATCAAGCTTCAAGGTTACAGTCCCAGGCAGCGGCTCTCTCTCTCTCTCTCTCTGTGTCTCTCAGGGGGGGCTGCCCGATGGCTCCCAGTGTCTCTCTCTTTCTCTCTCTTCCACCCTTCCACCCCGGGGCTCAGGCCTACCTCTCTCGGCCACATGGCTTTCCCCTCCCCCTGCCCAGCCAGCAGCTGGGCCGGGGCAGAGACCCGAACTCTTTCCCGCCGGAAACCCAAGAGGACCCTCCCAGGGGAGAGCTCTGCTTTTAACTCCGTGTTCTCAGAGGCGTGTCCATGTCTCAATGGTCAGGTTAAATGCCAATATTAAAGTCTGAATATCCATTGGCCAAAAACACAGCATCTCAAAAAACACATTTCCTGTCAAACCACCACATTCCACCCTTCGCCTCTGAGAACACACTTTCTAAAATTATTAACAAAATTACAAAACACTTCAACACTTCTACAAAACAAGAAAACCTTCATCCCCAGATTTTACTATGCATCTACCTTAACTCAATACATGCTTTGTTCTTATTCTTCTTTGGTCCCATCTCACAGCTTTACTCACAACTTTATCTTATCACTCCCCCAAAATTCGATTTCCCGGTCAGGGAACCAAAAATGTCATGGTTTGACACTGGCACAATGCCAGTGCCCCCATGAAGATACCTTCTCCCTGGTTTCTGCTGTGAGATGTGACCAGGAATAAGCAAAGCAGGCTCCTACTTAGGGAAAAAGAACCAGAACTTTATTAACTATTCTACAACTACAGATAAAAAGGAACACACACACAGGGAAAATGAAAACTTCACAAGTGCATTTCCTCCTCCCCCCACCAAATTTCCAACACAATACATTTGTTCCTCAAATCACCAACTCTCAGTCCAGCACCACCTTTTAGACAATCAATCCTCAGTTCATCAAGAGGAGAGGAGTCCTTCTTGTACCATGGGCTTCCCCTGGAAACACAGCTGAAGCCTCGTGTGTTTCTGTGTCACTCGTGGCACCGCCCGGAGTACATCTGCCGTCGTGACTTCTTCCTTTCCATGTCCAGTGCTCTCACCACTGAATACGGACCAAAACTGCTTCTAGGGTTGTCTTTTAAGGATGCTCTGTCCTGATCCAAAAAAGGCACAGTCTCTCCTTTGGGACACCTGTCCCCACAATCTCTCCTTTGGGACACCTGTCCCCCCCATATTTTTTCACCCCCTGGGGCCGAGGGGCACCAACACTGAACCCTCTTGGTCCTGAGGCCATTGCCTCCCCCTAGAATGCAGTCTCTGTATCACAAGGAACATGGTTCTGTCCATGGCTATACAAAAAGAGTCCAGCAAAAGCCACTCCATCATCTCTTCCCACTAGGATTCTTCTCTATTCTTCTACTATCTCTCACTCGCCCAGACCTCTCTCACACTGGCCCATTTCTTCCTCATCTTCCACTCTATCTTCTAGGAAAAGTCAATGATCTGTAAAGTTCTCATTCTCCAAAAAGGGGTTAAAAGCTCCTACAAGCGGCCGGCTGAACCCCCCCCTCTTCTCCATCCCAGCCGTGCTGCCGGCGCAGGCCCATGTTTATCAAGCTTCAAGGTTACAGTCCCAGGCAGCGGCTCTCTCTCTCTCTCTCTCTGTGTCTCTCAGGGGGGGCTGCCCGATGGCTCCCAGTGTCTCTCTCTTTCTCTCTCTTCCACCCTTCCACCCCGGGGCTCAGGCCTACCTCTCTCGGCCACATGGCTTTCCCCTCCCCCTGCCCAGCCAGCAGCTGGGCCGGGGGAGAGACCCGAACTCTTTCCCGCCGGAAACCCAAGAGGACCCTCCCAGGGGAGAGCTCTGCTTTTAACTCCGTGTTCTCAGAGGCGTGTCCATGTCTCAATGGTCAGGTTAAATGCCAATATTAAAGTCTGAATATCCATTGGCCAAAAACACAGCATCTCAAAAAACACATTTCCTGTCAAACCACCACAACTTCATAATTTTTGATTTCCAAAACAATTTCAGAGATTTTTTGCAGAGTGGCACATTCATTTAACCTCTAATACATTTCTATTTCAAAAGAAATAAATAGTCAGTCTTTTTAGTATTCAGTTTTAAATAGGATTAACTCAAAGGTGATAATTCAAGACTTTTCTTAATACCTTCTCTTAACTTTTTCAGAAAGACAGGTTTTTTTTTTTTCCACTGTTAGGACTGTTGACAAGTGATAAACTGTAGAATATTTCACAGATGACCATGGGATATGGACCACATACAGCTGGGCAAGTGCAGGGAACAGACATGGCAAAGGCAGTCAGGGCTTTGTTGAAGGGCTCATTCTTGCCTGGAACAAAGTGAACAGTGCCAGTCACGCAGAGCAGCCATGCAGGGAAGACAGAGCTGTCTCAGCCAGCTGAGTGTATTCTCTGCAGGAAACCATATCCAACTCATGTTCCTTGAAAAGCCTCGTCTTCCTGGAGTTTCATTTCAAATGTGAGACTTGGAAGGCTCCCAGAAAAATCTTCTTTTCCCTGCAATCCCCTCTTCATGATCAGCAAAATCTGTGATTCAATCTATTGTATCATGAAATATGTTAGTATATATGCCCAGAAATTAATTAGAGGATTTTTTGTATAAACTGCAGCTGTTATTGCTGATGGGTGTTTGGACTAATGCCTCTGATATTAGAAAAAGCTTTAAATTCATTTACTCTCCTCCCTTTTTATATGTAATAAATAAATTCATTGCTGTGCTTCACTTCTTCATTTTTTCTGCAGTACACCAAAACAAAGAGGCTTTTCTGACTAAATTGAGGCTTTATTCAATTAAATTAATTGTAATTTATCCTCACAGAAGGAGAGAGAGTAATTTACTAGAAAAAACAAAAACAAAACAGTACAAATCAGCTTTTAATAGAAGTTCAGCAAATATTTTTTTTTAAATTCTGATGCATCACCATCCTAGGGTTATGTCGCTGCTTTTAGAATATCTAGTTTTGCTTGTACTATATGTCTTCTCTCAAGGCCTAATTAAGAAAGGTCTGATTTGAAACATATTTCAATTAAAGCATCTGAGTAAACATTTGTGTTTAATACAGAGTAAATGTAACAGCTTGAACTGAGACTGTGGAGTAAGAGGCTCTTCTTCCAGAGTATCCAAGATACTCCTAGAGAGGGGGCATGCCCACTAATTTGCACAGTTGGCTTAAATTACTATGGATGTTCTAGAATCTCAAGGAGTGTTATGAACACTAATGAGAACATCCCACAATCTTCTAATAATGATAGCATTATTCCTACTTTATCTATAGGAAAACTGAACCATGAAAATGTTAAATGAGTTGCACAACATCATACAAAACAGCATAAGAAGTAAAATGCTGCTGTTCTAAAACACCAGCTTCATTGTCCAGATGACATTGATTAGTGTTGCTATCCTGAAAGACAGCCACCTGAGAAGATTTCATTTTATTATACTTAGATCAGTTACTAACTCTCAAAGATCCATTGTGAACCTTAAAGAAAGGAGGACAGCACTTAATGAGGAGACTATCACTGAATCAAGATACTTCTCTAGGCTGCATTTATCCCTGTTGTAAGAGGTTCTACCACGTGAAGTGTGGTTTCTAAATTGATATGGAGTCCAGCTGCTTTTAGTACAAAGAGCCATGCAAAATTCCTGAATTTATTCAATGTTGATACTCTGAAATGGGCACAGTATTGCCTTGCTCCCCTTACTTCAAGGTAATTCATCCTGTAATTTCTTAGTCCTTTATACTGCTTGATGCCAATCCTCTGTCAGTCTTCAGAACTAGCTCTTGCCATCTTCAACTTAGATCAGATTCTTTCCTCCTGCCCCTTATATTCACATTCCCAGCTACTGATTTCTTTGAGGTGCTAACATAGGAGGAACTTTCTCCTTTGGACTTAAGTGTCCTGTCTTAGAGATGTCCTGCAAGTTTTATGTGCTAACCCGGTAGAGAAGAGATCCTAGTGGTGCTTCTACTGAGGGAAAATTCGGTGTTCACTGGAGAATTGACATGAGAATAACTTTCCCTAGACCCTGAGCCCTTTTAAGCTCTCTGCAGGGCTTGTACTTGCCTGATAGCCCAATTTGCTGTTCACAAGCAAATGTGTGTGTGTTCAGAAGTGCCCCTGCTCTGAATTCCTTGACCATCAGCTTAGAATCTACTCCTAATTAATATTCCTTACCTTAATATTCCTCACCTTAAACATTCCTTGGTGAGTTTTACACAGCCCTGTAGACCCCACTCAAATATCCCAAATTCTCCTGTTTATTTTTTTTCCCTCCAGATTGTTGACTGTGAAGTCCAGGTTGGCCCCCTCCAAAGCTCTGCTTCATTTTCTTAATGGCGTCCAGTAGCAATTGGAGAGTTTGTCTCTATATTATTTTAATCCTTTTTCTATAACATTTGTATCCCTGTGTTTTGTTCATGGCTTTCTCTGTATGCTTTGAATGGAAAAGTTTCTTGAGCTGATAATCCTAGTGAAGCAGATGCTCTGACATGCCACATACCTTTACAAATACAAGCAGGGATAGTCAAATTTTGACAAATAGAAATGTTATTGATTCTTCAGCTGGAAATTAGCATCTTGTTTGAGTTTAAATATGATCTAGTTTGAGTTTAAATGTGACCTGAAAACTGAAGTCTCAGGAGAGGATTTTCAATCTGCTTTCTGAGTAGTTTAGGTAAAGTAGTGATATCAATGATTTTTTTTTCCTGTTGATTTTTGTATCAGTTTTAGTGCATTTATCTGTCCATTGGAGAAGCAAAGTACTTGGCAGTGGATGAGATTTCACAGCATGAAACACTGAAACCCTATATATCTCTCAATAGATACTCAATAGATACAGCTTTCTATGTGAACAGCAAAACCATTAATGCCTGTAACGTCTCTTTTTCAAGGCCAAAGTGGGCAGAGGGGGAAAGTAGGAGGACAAACTGGTCAGAACTTCCTGTATGGATAGTTTGGCAGTGTTGGCCCAACTTTAGCAGCAACAGCAGGACCAGTGCAAGCTTTGGAAGTCCTGAGAGGCTGGCAAGGATTTGGTGGTAACAGGTCCTGACTCTATAATACAATGAGCAGAAAAAGACACATCACTGTGTGTTTGGTGGGAAGAGAAGATAAAAGCATGTGGCCTCTGGTGGTGTCACTTACTGACCAGATGGGCCAGGTAGAAATATTTCTTGGCTGAAATCTGCATGCAGGTTTGACTTTGCTTTGCTTCTGATCTGTAATTTTGATGCTGAGTTTATCTAATTGCATAAAAGAGCCTTGATCATGCCTTTCAGTCACATTTATGATGAGAACTGTAAACACTCAGGGTAGGAAAGATCCTCAAGAATTCACATAGTCTGAATATAAAATAAGAGATAGCAGGCAGGGAAGCACTTAAACACTACTGCTCCTTGTCAGCAGTGTGCTTGGCATACCAGTGTCTTAAGGAAGATCTAACAAGTGAGTGCTGAACACGCAACATTGAGTCTGATAACATAGAGAGACAAATGTGTGAAGATTCTTGTTCCCATGGAGTTATTAAAGGAGCAAGATCTGCAAGTAATGAAGAGTGTTTGCAGGGAGACAAACTGTTCATGCACTGTTTTATTTCTCTTGGTCTTTTCAGGTGTTCCAGGACCTTGGCACTTCTGTGTTGTCTGGTGCATTTAGAGGATACAACATCTGCCTCTTGGCATATGGACAGACAGGTTCAGGAAAAACTTACACAATGATGGGAACACCTGTGAGTTACACTATTCATTTTAAACTTGGGGTTGAGGGCAGGATGTCTAGCAGAAACATTGCTTCATTTTAAACAGTGGTTGTGGTACTTGATGAGCAGAATGCTTACACGTGTTTTATCTGGTTTTAACTTATAAAATGTGAGCCTTTACATTTAGGTAAAAAATGGAGTATCAGGTAAAAATATTAGAAAGTGTGGTATAGTTTAAATATTTATTACTAGATCATCATGTTCTTCTTACTACATATGAATCTTATCACAGAGTTAGAGGACAAAAAAAAACCACCTCAATACCCCGGAATAGTACTGTATTTTAGAAACTGTAACCCAAGATAATGCAAAGTATTCATTTCTATGTGATATTTTGGCAAGCTGGCCTATGCTGAGATTAAATTGCTTTCACAAATAAAATTAGATACAATTCACAGTAATGGTTTTGTAACAGGCTTGATTATTACTTGTAATATTGACCTGTGGAAAGTAATACTTCCCTTCCAGTTTTGACACTCATTTGAATGGAATTTACAGAAGCTGTTACATTCTAAATTTGCACCAGGCACCACCTAAAGTGCATTTTAATCTTGCTATTCAGATTGATGGAGTCAGTTGATGATTTCCTGATTTTGCCACAACAGAAGGCAATTTGATTTTTATTCATGAATATTCTTAGCTGTTCGTGAAACATACTGCTAAAAAGAAAAAAAAATTAATAGTTTGCATAAGTAGACCAGTATTTTCTACATCCCTGGGATTCAATTTTTAAGGTGAAGTAAGGGCAAAATGTGTTTAAACCCCAAAGATAGGAGGCCTGTTCTAACATAGTTTGTTCTTTTGATGAGAGTTTGGATTTTTAAAATTTTATTTTCTCAATAGACATCAGCAATAAGGTTTAGTTACATTATTACCAGATTTTTTCAAGGAAATTTCTGGATCTTGTGTTTCTAAGAGATTTCTTGCTTTAAAACTAATTTCTTTCTCCAATGCAATACTGCTTTGGGCTGATCTTTAATAACATGTATTCTCTGTGAAACAATGTTCCACTGTTTGGTATAAACAGAACTTTTGTCCATAGTGGTCCGCTTGGTGAACCTGGACTTTCTTCTTTTAAAGAACACAGTTTCAAGTGTGCTTTCTTTCAAGGCTTTCAAAAAAGCCTTTCAAGCCATTCAGCAAGCAGAATCCACTTAAGCCCTGATGTCTTTCCCAAGGTGTGTTGGCACTGCTAAAGTGTGAGCAATCATATCATAAGGAGAGTTCATCGCGCAAAACCACTCTGTTACCTCAGTGCTGTGTAGACTGGGCAAAATTTACATCACCTAGTCTGGGTATTGTTAGCAGCTCCATATCCTGTTCTCTCTGAGACACAAAATTTATAAATCTAGAATATAAAGATGTTCTAAGGCTCCTCAGTGATACCATGGCATGAAGAAATAAAACTAGGATAAGGAAATCCCAAAAATATTAATGAGCAATCAAGGTAGCTTCAGTGTTGGCCTGGCTTCATCTCGTCTGCAACACCTCTGACATAGACATGTCCAATATCATTACATCAAACAGCTTTTGGATTTAACCCAAGCCCCTATACTTCTCATCAATGCTGTGTACATTGCTCTAAAATTTACTTTTGGTATAATTAGTGATGCTGTTCTGAAACTACACTGCGTGGCTGTTTGTGTTGTAATCCAATAGTCATTACTGTACTATGATTCTGTCCTTTTCTTAAAACTTAGCTTTTGTTTAAAAATAGATTTTGCATGTGTTAGGAAATATATTATTTAATTTTTTTTTTCTGTTTATTATTTGAAGGCATCCATTGGGCTGACACCTCGTATATGTGAGGTATTTTTTTTTCTTCATTTGAATTTAAGCAGTAATATTTTCTTAATGTATTTTAAATTGACATAAACTTCTCATTTGTGAAGGGCCTCTTTTCTAGGAAGGATGATTACTCAGACCAGATGGCATCATGCAGGGTAAAGGTCAGGTAAGTGTGTTACTGTTTTGGACAACAATATGAAGGCTTTTAACAGCATACTCACGTGATTGAACAAAGTAAAGACTAGTTTCTTTTGTTTCTGTTTTCTTAGATTATAGTAGTTTTGGAATGAGGGGGAAAACACAGAGGAATGATGAGGAAGTACTGGGTTTAGTTTTCCATCTAAGTATAGTTCTTTGGATGCTGTCTGTTCACTTTTGTATAAACAGCTGAAATAGGAATGCAGTGAAAATTTTCTTGCTCTGTTTAACTCCTAAATTGAGCCATAATCCTACATTCTGGTCTTATTCATTGTTCCCTTGGACCTTATAAAGCATTGTGTTTGGAAATCTGGGGATTTGAGCCCACCAGTGCAAAAAATCTATGTAAGAGTCTGTTACACAGTCTAAATATACAGTTACTCCTTTTGTTTTGTTTTTAGCTGAGTGAATTTAGCTTTCCTTTTTCTTTTCAGTTTTCTTGAAATCTATAATGAGCGTGTCCGAGACCTGTTAAAGCAGTCAGACCAAAAGAAGCCTTACACCCTTCGAGTTCGAGAGCACCCTGAAACAGGACCATATGTCCAAGGTGAGAGTGGCCTTCTCAGTTAGCAGCACAACTGCAGGTGGATGTGTCCCAGGCGTGTTTCTCTCTTTGCATGTATTCCTGCAATGGTCATAACTGCCTCTGCCCTTCAAGGGTTACTTTTCTCAAATGTAGTTCTTGTTGTATAATCACTGAAAGCTTTGTCTCCATTATCCTACTGGCTGGATGTCCTGCACTGTCTGCCTTTCCAGCCGTATTATTTTTCTTCCTTTTATTTTAAAGAAATATTAACTTAATCAAGAAGTCTACCAACATTAGCTCTAAATGTGTTCTCCAGACCAGCCTAAGGTCCCTTCATACCTGTTTCATACCTTGGCAGCAGAATATATATTAAAAAATAAAAGTAGATAAGTAGATAAATTTAACTGTTTGATGTTGCAGGGCAGGCCGTGAGAAGCAATGAAAATCTCACCCAAGTGAAAACCTAATAAGCTTGATTTTCAATTGTCAACTTTTTCAGTTGTCTTTCTTACTTTAATTCTTGCCTTCTCTCTCATTTTTTTTTTCTACTTCCATTTTATTTTCAGTTTTGATTGTTGCTTTTACCCCAAGGTCTCATACAGCTTTAAATTGCAGTTTGACCTTTGGTATTTCATGAATTGATTCGATACTGGTGTAAAGTTTGCCAGCTACATTTCCGTGTATCTGACCAACAGCTGACAAAACTCACATCTCAAAACCAGTGCAAAATCATACAAAGATTTACAGTGGACATCAGAAGGAAGAATGTCTTCCAAGCTGGGGGTTTGTTTAGAAAGTAAATGCATACATTTCCTTTTCTTCTTGCCTTATATCCAGTGGGCAGAATTCCAGAGTAGCCTCTGGTATCACTGCCTCTGCAACTGCTTGGCTTGCCATCAAGTGAACAGTAATACCTAGGGTAGTACACAAAATGCCTGTCACATAGGATGTTATGGATCCTGTCACATCAGAGCAAATACTGATTGGTCCTGCCTTCTAAATAGAGTCCTTGTCTCTGTTTAGTGGATTTCTCTTGCTCTCCCTGACTGATTTTTCTCCCTGTTTTTCTTTATTACGGCATTACTCATCATATGGTTATCCTTCCTTCAGAGATTAAGGGAAGATGTGACAATAGATAGAGTGACTTGACTGTGTGATTGGATGGAGCCTGATTGAATGGAGCCCAGCTCTGACACCTTGGGCACCTGCTCTATTGGTCATAGTGCATCTAACAAGCCACGGTTATTACCAATTCCTGCTCTCAAAATTTGAAATCAGCACTTGCAAAGTGTTGAACTTGCCTGGTCCTGTACACAAGGGTCTATCAGACATTCTGGTTGTTTCAGCTGTGCTTTCCCAGCACATCAGCCTCCTGTTTTAAGAAGACTTGGAAAATAATAGATTAATTGATGGTCTCATTAATATGGCAAACATAATTCTTTGAAAAGTAAATTCATAGACATTTGGCTTTTATTGAGGGCTTTCCAAGATTCTCTTTCTACCTGCTTGTAACTTTCTTTTAGCAGCTGCTCATTCAGCATGCAAGAAAGGGTCTTTAAACTGCTTCCTTCCTTGGCAATTTCCATCTCTTTTCTCAGGCCTTATATCTCCAGTGATTCCTTGGCTGCATATAATGGAGTTTCCCTGTTTTAAAAGAAAATAAAGTTATAACTTCTGCTAATGGGGTGGCTTGCCTTTTGTCACTGTTTTGTCTTCATCTGGAATCTTCCAGGCCAATTCTGTCACTTCTTTTTAAATTCTATTGTGGCTTTTGTTGTTGTTGTTGTTATTGTGGAGTTCATTTCAGGGGTTGGTTGGTTGTTTCTATTGTGCTTTTTTTATTTACCCATTTTGCATAAGGATTTTATTCTTGGATGCAACTGAAATTTTTGACTGGAACAATTTTATGCTAGAGTTCTGAAATATGCCAATAAAGTTCCCAGTTGATTAGATTTTGTAAACTAAGAGAAGAGATAATGGCAAAAGATTAGTCTAAATAATATTTGCTGCTTTTGACTACAGTTGTAAATTTAGTTTAGATTATTCACTCCCTCTGTATATTATGACAGCCTCAAAAAATAATTGTGTTAATGCCTGTAAGAAAAAAAAAAATATTTTCAATGGTAATTGTGATTCATGTTTTTCTTAAAAAAACTGATCACATGCATGAAAAATGAAATAATTTCTCTGCTGAAGACAGCATGGGGTGCAATTGGATGCTGTTGTGAGACCATGTGAACTGAAGTAATTTCAGGCTGATGAGCCAGTGGCAGCAGAGTTCTTTTATTTTAGATTTGTGTATACAATATATATTAATAAATTTGCCTATGCAGTTTATGCAATTGAGAACTGTGACAGTTTGCTTTACTTGAGACAGCCCTAGTGTTGTTGAGGAGAGGGACTAATGAAATGTGATGGAACTACATTCATTAGCTCACATCAAAAATAAGCTGCAGTGACTTAAATGCAAGTTTGAAGTATAGGTAGCTTGATTTCAGTAAGATTGAATTCAAGAAAGCCTCTTGTGAAGAGGTTCACAACACTGGTACAAAATTCCCTTCTCAAATGCACTAATGTATTGCTGCAATCAAAAATTGCTGAGCTCTGTAATGAGGGTTTTCTATGTGCTGAAGTAGACTTCGACAATTTTATATGTAGTCTCTCTGTCCAGGATCAGAGTGCAAGAATAAGATTTCAAATAACTAGACAGCTAAGACGAAAATTATCAGCAAGTTTACTAGGAGAGCTTGATTTGTGTTTCACTTCCAGGCAATTTACTGTATGGGAGAAATTAAATTGGTGAACATCAACAAAGCTCAGAAATTTTCCATTGTTTTCCATAGATCAACAAGTTAAGGACTAGCATCTGTATTTGCATTGCACTTCTTGCAAGCAATCAGCAATTTTAAGGTTTACGGACTCCTAGGAGGAACTCCTCAGTGTCCATTAGTTTTAGTTGTGTGTTTGGTGTCAATGACATCCAGAGTACAGTTAGCTGTGGATGAAGAGTAGAGAGAGGGGAAAATCAGAAAACTTTTTTCTTTTAAGGACACTTAGATGCCCTGGGCAATGCATTTTCCATTTGCAAGTCCAGTCAGAAAGTCCCAGCTCTGAGCATTAAGTATTTTAAATGTTTTCCAACCCATTGTTTTTCATGTAAAGGCTGAGAGATTGTAGCCTTTAAAATGCTGCAAGTGTTTCAATGCTTTGGATTGGAATCGTTTCAAACTTCTCCCTCACAGATGGTTGCACTGTTAAAGAATCAGCCCCTCTTAAATCAGGAAATGATGCAATCTATTTTATTACTCTGAGACAGATTTCTGGGGGAGATCCTATCTTACTCCAAGGCAGATTTCTAGACAAGAAAGTGGTTTTGATCTTTCTATGGGACTTCAAAATGACCTTTCTTTTTCTGGCAGCCAACAGAACACTTCATCATTTCTTTTCAAGCAGCATTTAAAATATTTCATTAACCTTATTAAAAAGCTAATTGTTTTAAACTCTCAGAAAGATTCACAATTACAGTGCTTAGGGAAATGTAGACAGGTAAGAATTTTTTCCATGCTTCTTTTTTATAACAGTATTTTTATTCAGTTAAATAAGACCATGAAAAGGGGTCTGGTAAAACAATATATGATAGTTTCCATATTCTGAGATTTGAAGATCCCAGTGCGTCTGGAAAAATAATGGGCCTCTTTCTCAAATGGAAAATGTGATGACTTCTGGAATTAATGTGTTGTAAAGAGACACGAGAGAGCAGAAGAAATACTTTTGTTTGAAAATCTTCCTATACTTTTTGTGTGTGCGAATGTTCATGAATGCACACTGCAGTTAGGGGTTTTTTTTTTAGGTGTGGGTTATCCAAAAATCTTTTTTTTTTCTTTATATGGATCAGTTATTAAAGAACTAAAGTTAAATCTCTTCTTTGTCTTAGGTTTTACTTTCATTTAGAATTAAGCAAGCTGTTATCATGAAAGGATAGACTCAAACAATATCAAAAATACCTATTTCATTCTGGTTGAATTTCATATTAATCTTGACTTATATTTGAACCGTAGACAAATTATTTGATCCAAATAAATCAATATTTTCTTCAGTACTTTCCCTTCACCCATACTTTCATGGTCTGTAGTAAAACAAATCTAAATCTGTGGAGGGGGAGGAAGTTGCCCTGGATTCCAGCTGTGAGATAAAACATTCTGCACAGGCATGTTTCGCTAGCTGTGGTATGACAAAGACTTGCTTCACAGCTCAGGTGTTTTTTAAGGAGTCACTGCAGTACAAATGATAAATAATCCTTGGTGACATATTGGAGGCATATTAAACTGGATTTATGGGGAATCCAAGCCGTTGAGGATGATTGTGTGCATGTGCTGGAATTCCCATTCTGCCCGGGGCTGGCAGCACAGCAGCATACCGCCCTCCACTGGGCCCCTCCTGGCCATGACCGGCCCTCCACACGGCAGGCTCTCAGTGTGGGAGTCCTTTCCCTTCCTTAGAGCGTTTTCCTCGCCTTAAAAATCAGATTTAAAAAACAAACAAGTAAAAACCAGCCAAAAACAAACTGAAAGGAGAAGACAAGAAAAGGCCAGATGATTCATATCATTATTCAGGGAGATCCTTCAAAAAGCCCTCTTAGGGGAAAAGTGCATGAAGATCCCCAAGTGCAAGCTAAAGCCTATTTAATAAAGTGGTGAATATTCACAGGGGGTCATTCCTAGTTGAGTTAGTTGCATGAGCAGAGCCATTATCCTGAGCAGTGGCCAAAATCTTTTTTACAGGGTCTGTACCCAAACAGAAGCAGTGACATAGCTGAAAATTTATTATGGATTTATACTGTTTTTTAAGTACCATTGTTGTGCAGATGAAAAAGTTCTGATCTGTGAAAGTATGAGGTACTTTTTTATACTAATGTCACTGCATCAGAAAGATGAACTAGAATTTTTTACATAATTTTTTTTAAAATTAAATAGTTGTGTTTTTTAATAAAATTTACTCTAGTCCAGAGACTACTTGTACAACCGACTGCCATCTCAGCAGAACATTCTTATTCTCCTGATGTTGGGTAAATTGTTGGATGAACTGAATGAAACTGAGAAAGCTAAGTATTTAACTCTTCTTGAATCTTTGGCAGGTTTGACTCAGCATTTAGTTACAGACTACAAGCAAGTTGTAAAACTTCTAGAAGAAGGAATAGCTAAAAGGTATTTTACATAACAAACCAGCTCTATCTGTATTTAACTATTCTTTCACTGTATGTTCATTTCACTGATGTTTATTTTACTGACTGGGTTGGCAGTGCTTTGTGATGACAGGATGTCACATTTGGTGATCTGGTGATATGAGACACACATGAGACCTTACCTATCATCATATTGTCCAGAGCAAGAGCTACAAGCACTCATGAAGATCTTTCTTCAACACTGACCCTGTGCTGACTTACCCACAAAATTCCACCATCTGTCAGCGACAAAAAATGCAAGCCAAGAAAACATTTTGCTGTAAACAGACATCTGTTTTCCCCCTTCACTTGCTCAGGATACTTTAGACTGGATAGCTTTCAACTCCCTTTGTTGTATAATTCAGTGATTTAAAACTGCTGATAATGTAATGCATACTTATTTATTTTCTAGAAGTACTATGTTTACAATTATTTGGTTTTATTTCTATAAGTTCTTAGTCCAAATTGTGTGTTTGCTGTCAGTGAACTGTGGGGTTTGGAACACTGGTGAAGCCAATGATTTTGGCTTTCATTAGTTAAGACATTTTTTGTCAAGAAACCTTGAATATCTTTACAGGTGTAATTGGAGTAATGGAAAATAGTTATATTTGAAAGAATTGCCCAAATCCTAATCACAGTTCCAAAATTAATATTAAGTCTTATCATAGAGTAGTCAACATTTTAGAATAACAGTGATGCTGGGAAGTAAATAAAAACTAACCTGCATTATCACAAAAAACCCCATAGAATATATATCAGGAATAAGTTTTGCTGTTTCTGCTTGTAGCAATTAATAGATGCAGCTTTATGGTGAAAAAAAAGACTAAGTATAACAAAATTCCAGGTGAATACAGGGTTACATGTGTTGTGAGTAATTGAGATGTGAATTTGCTCTGTAACTACTTTGTGTATTGTTGGAGGTGAGGAGTACTAACACTTCCTCCTCCAAATCTTGGAGCACTATCTTTTTCTCTTTTACTTTATTATCTTTGGTGCTGTGCCCTTATATTCTCTGCCCACTGTAGGGCTGTTTTCTGTCTTCTGCCCTTTACCTAATCATTTGTCCCCCTCCAGCATCTGGAGACCAGTTCGCGTTCTCCTGCTGCCTCAGCTTTGGCTTGCTTTTAATCACGTTGTGCTCAGCTGCCTGTAGCTTTTGGCAGTGGCCACTCAGGACTGTGGAGGAGGTGTAGGAAGCAGAGAACACAGGGGAGGAGAGTCCTGGCTTTGCCCTGGTGCCCTGGGCACTCAGCAGCGCACACACAGCTGCAGTTCTCTGCTCTCTGGTGCAACTGCTCTCTGCAGTGGCTCTGACAGCTGGGCTGGTAACAAAAGCATGGTACCACAGTCCTTTTCTGCCCTACTAAAGTTACCTACTGTTGTTGAGGGCAGGCTTGGCAAAACTGATGATAAAGGCTGCACGTATAGCTGATACTCAAGGCAAGCTCAAAGGAGAAAAGTCTGTGTCCTTGCTTTTGCCCTGGACAAAATGCTGATTTCTTTGGGTTTTTCTAATTAAAACAACAATAAAGAAAGTAGAATTTCCAAAAGTTTGCACTACCGAGGCAGTGAGAGAATTCTACTGCTCCTTCTGTGAGCAGTTCCTGCTTGCCGGAGTGCCCTGGGTCAGAGCACAAGAGCCATCTGTCCATGTCAGAGTCACCAAGTGCCACACAGGGAATTACAGTGCTCATTTAGCACTCACATGGGTGGACTGCTTAGTCTCATTGGGCTCCTCTGGCAATGTAAAAGAGCTATACCAGGGTAAAGGAACCCCAGAAGTTGTCTATGAAGATTTTTGAATCCTTTGGAAATGCCAAGGGATAAAAATGGAGACAAATGGAGATGTGCTGGCTTGTGCACTCTGTATTGGGGATGAACTGTTTGATGCTGTTGCTGGCTGTACTTCTCTGCTGTGCTCCCTGCTTATGCCACACCTTCTACCTGTGCTGTAAGGCTGCTTTAAGGTATCTCCTCAGAGTGCTGCTGGTGGAAAAAAACCACCTCTGACTGATCCTCATTTTCCACCTTTCCGTGTTCTCTGCCAAATGCTCAGGGATCAGATCCAAGAATGCAGCCTGCCATATTCTCCAAGTTTCACATTTTTTCATATATCTGCTGTATTTGTTGATTTTGATTTTCCTGAATACAGGGAAGTAACCCTTTGTAATTGAATGGTTTGTTCTTCTTTCTAGAATCACAGCAGCTACACATATTCACAATGCCAGCAGCAGATCCCATGCTATCTTCACCATCCACTACACTCAGGTTAGCTAAAAATAACCCAACTTCCTCACTTCCAAAGCATTGCTCACTGTGCATTGTTTACTTGTCACTATTTTGTGCTGTTTGTAGTAATGGTGGAAACAGTTACTTATTTCCTTTGGATCACACTGCAGATGTGTTGAGTGTTTGTTGAAGCATTCTGTTCCTTTGTGCAAGCTTATAGTCAGAAGTGATGCCAAAACCTCACTTTTAAAAGAAATGTTTTCAGTTTCAATCAACCCTTTGAAATGCAATAGCCCCTCATATGGTGTGAAAATTATATGTGAATATGTTTGAGGTTATGTATTATCACACTTGTTTAGGATTCTTAATTGAAGTACAGCATTAGTTTATACCAAAATTTTGTATCTGTCCAGCTTTTTAGATGTGCTCATCTTTTTAGCATTTGGCATCCAGTACTCTCCCCGAGACAATGCAGCCTTTCTCTGGAGGAATTACATCCTTCCCTGGCAGGGAAGTCGTTCACTGATCCAATAGACCTTTTCTATCTCACACTCTTAACATCCTGTAATCACAGAACATTTTGGGATATTTTCCCTTACTTTCACAAAAGACCTTTGGAATACATTAGTGGAAAATAACTCTGCAAGGTCTACAAGAAAGCCTTTCACAGTCTCTAAGCAGTAAAGGTTTTTTTGAGAGGAAATTGGCATAAGAGGGTAGTTTCTCTATGGGGTGAGAAAGCTGTTGAGTTAGTGGTTTGAACATAGTCTGAGGGTCAAGGTCACAAACAAAGGCAGTGAGACAGTCAAATGTACAACTCAGCTTTAAACAAAAGAGCACATCAATTTTATTTTCATTAATTAATTAAGGGGAATAATCTTCCTTATTGATTTTTTTTCTTCAGGCTATATTGGAGAACAATCTTCCCTCTGAAATTGCAAGCAAGATCAACTTAGTGGATCTTGCAGGCAGGTAATAATATACTGAAGGGCAGAGAGATAATTTTCTCTGAAGATGCTGGCAGTACTGTCTTAAAAGATGAAGTTTAATATTTTAAAATTTCATCATCAACTAACAGAAAGCCTGACTTTCTTATAATGTAACAGGGAATATTAAGCTAATATTGTCTTTGTCAATACTTCTTCTGTACTTGGTATTGGTTTTCATTGGGGAAGGGAATTCCTGGCTACTCAGAACCAATACTGTGTTTTTGCATATATTTAAGGTAGTTCCATTCAGCTCTGTAGTCTTATTAAGTTGCTTTTCTGGTAGGTGTTGTTGGAATTACTAAATCTGTCCTTGAAAAGAGAGGGGCAAAAAGGAATGCATTCCTCATGACTGCCTGGCATGGGCAGGAGAAAATAGCTATATCTCACTGTCTATGTTGTTCATATTCCTAAAGTTCCTAAGTCTCTGATCTTTGTTGTGTATTTCAGTGAGGTACATGTGGTTGTGCTGGATGTGACAGAAAACAGAAAGATGGAAGTTGTGCTGAAGAATTATAGAACAGTTAGAGAAAAGGACTTTTGTTTTCTCAAGAACATAAATTACCATTCACGTATGGTCAGAGAAAGTGGCATTGAGGGAATATACAGACTTTTGTACTGAGCCAGGCTACCCTTGTGGAGATGTGAAATATATGTTGTTCTTTTAAATTCAGAACTACTCTGATTAGGTTGCCCAGTTCAGACTTGAGTTTATGTTTTGGTGGGTCCTTAACAGTGCATTGCACCAACAGCCTTTGCTCATGGTTGTTTGAATTTTCTGAAATAGAAGGCAATACGAAATATTTGAAGAATATGGGTTTTTTAATTGCAAAGTCATAATTTCTATTTTCTTGTATTGCTTGAAAATACATAATGTTTTCATATTGACTGTATGTTAATAATTAAGCATTTTTGTTTATTTTGCATGGTCTTTTTCACACTTGCTTGCTACAGTGAAAGAGCTGATCCCAGTTACTGTAAAGATAGAATTACCGAAGGTGCCAATATTAACAAGTCATTAGTTACACTTGGAATTGTCATATCCACTTTAGGTAAGCACATTAGTTCTTTATATTGAAGTGTAGCAATAAAAGCATACAACTCACTCACTGTGTGTTGAGTGTAAATGTTATTTGCATTTACATCAAAAAGCTCAACAGAACAGCTGTGTGGTGTCTTTATAAACTGTAATTGCATCTAAGAAAATTAAGTAGCCATGACAGAAGAAAATAACTCCTTTCCTGAGCTCTGTGGTACTTCTCCCTCAGCACAAAATTCTCAGATGTTCAGCAGCTGCCAGAGCATTAACACCCTCACAAGTGAAGGGGAGAGCAGCCATGTGGAGAGCCCTCCCTCCGGCGGCGGCAGCGGGAGCAGACGGCCGGCTTACATCCCCTACCGTGACTCCATCCTCACCTGGCTGCTGAAGGACAGCCTGGGGGGCAACTCCAAAACCATTATGATTGCCAGTGAGTTTGGTTCCTATGAATTGTTTCACATTGTGCACCACACTGTGCCTTTAATATAAACCTCTACTGCAGTGAGAAGACAGCTGTAACACTTAGAGTCTGTCCTTGCAAAGATTTTCATAAATACCTCACAGAATACTCAAGGAAATGAAAATGCATGCTGATTGTGCATGAAATTATGTTTAAGAGTCTTACCAAGGTGATAGCTTCGATTTTAGGTGATTCATTCTGTTATAAATACAGTCTGGAGAAGACATTCTCTGTGAGCTGAATGAAATAATCCTAGGGTTATTTTTTTTAATCTTTTAAAGGAGCAAGACTGAAAAAAAAAACCTTTTTGAAAAATGATGGGTTAAGCTGAATATTTTTTAAAATTGTGTAATTTGTTTTCTCTCTAGCTATCTCACCTGCCAGCTCCAGCTACAATGAGACCATGAGTACCTTGAGATATGCTGCGAATGCCAAAAATATTATTAACAAGCCCAGAGTAAATGAGGTGAGGCCTTGAGTTCTGCCTAAGGTAGCCTATTCAGTCATAATTTGTCTCCTCTCAGTACACAAAATAA